>NC_135346.1:27274419-28516502 GCF_023851605.1 Tamandua tetradactyla
GAGTTCAAGGGATCCTAGATATACCTTAGTTTTCATAAAGGATCAACATCTTTGTATAGAACAATTTTCCTTTATTGTAAAGTTAGTGCTGCCTCTTACTCCAAAGAATCACTAATCTAGAAATGGGTCATTATAGTAGATTATGTACTTAATCCACTAAAACCAAAGTTTGACCACTTTAATATAAAATCTAATACACAACATAGAGGCAGACCAACTGTGGATAGAAGGGAGAAGATTCCAGACCTAGCACCACGAGGATAAGAATGTCTCACTCTGATCTGTTGCTAAATACACGGTCCTGAACTTCGGAGATCCGGCAAATCCTGGTAACTAAGGTATAGTGAGTAACACCTTGCAAAGAGAAATCGATTGCAAAGTGAAAGAGGAGTCCGGAATTGAGATAATCCAGACTGTGGATCCAGCACGATAAAAGCCACATTCTATCTGGCAGAGCAGAATTCAAATTTTCTAGTTTGCCTGAGCTTTGAATAATAATAATGACAAGTGTATTATTTCCTGTTTATTGAGTACTTACTTAGCAAGGTATGCCCTAAAGCACATACACACACATATATATATGTGTGTGTGTGTATGTGCTTTATATATATATAATATATATATATATTATATATATATAATCTTTTAAATTCTTAAATTCTTATATATACATTTTATATATATATAATCTTTTAAATTCTTATTATCTATTGATAGAGCTCCTCTCTACACATGATGAAATGGGGATTCAGAATGTTAAGAAACATGCTAACGTTTACACAGCCAGAAAGTAGTTGGGCTGGTTAAAAATTCTAGGCTTATTTCCAACTCCAAAACCTGAGCTCTTAATCACAATGTCAATGTCACACCAAATGCCAGTTATTGGAATCCATGACCCTTTTAAAAACTGTATTTCCAGATTGCTTGTCTTATTATTTACTTAGTACTTTTTCAAATTTCACTTTGTAATATAAATGCATTTTTAGTATCTGTGAAACCACAGGATTGCAATGCTAGTGGTATTGTCTAATATTCATTATTGTAATTACATAGATAGATGACAAAAAAGCCCATGTAATGCTTAGGATCACCCTGCCTACCACTAGCGGTATTCACACCAAGCTTTGGGAAACCCCACATTATTTTATCTTGAACCATGTTTCTTTTGCCTCTGAGTGAGTAAGAGGCATTAGTGAAATGGGCTCTAAACAATATATGATTTGGGACTTGCCTGCTGGTTGGTGTTTTTTTTTTTTTTGAGGCTGTTTTGAAAGGTGGCTGCTTCCTACCCCAGAGGTGGCTGCACTTCAGTGAAGCTAGGCAAAAGGGTCCCAGATTGTAGAGCCTGCTCAGTGCTTAGGGCGATCTGGTTGCAAAGGACTATACAGATATCAGTTATCATCATTCTCATGATGACAATGATTATTTTACATATGGCTACTTTAAGGGTGAATGGCACAGTCTCATTTGTATGCCAGCATCTGGCAGACTGTCACACATCTGCAGAATATGAGTTAAATTGCGCTATTAATATTTCCCCTTTGCATTCTCCCCAAGGCATCAGTCTCCCAAAACGCCTAAAGAAACTTCCCTCCCCCTTGAAGGCCTAGAGGCAAAATTGAGAGGACACATCACCTATACTGGGGAAAACAGAAGCTCAGAGTGACAGCCAGCTGAGCCTGAGCAGACTTCTTGCTCTTGGAATAGATGCAAAGGGAGAGGGGAAACCACCACCCACATTTATTCTATTAGGAGCAGCATTGCCAGGAAGAATCTGTTGACAGGTTCTCTAAGGCCCAGAAAGAATGCTGAGTTTGCTTTGTGATCAACAGAAGATACAAATAATGGTCAGTTTTCAGTGTCTCCAAACATACTTCATAATCACATAAAACTGCCTTCCTTGAAAAGCCTAGGGAGCTACTGTGCATTCCCTGCCACAGAGACTTGCTACCTGCGTACCAAACCAGTATTCTCCCTCTCGGACATGCAGGCAGATTACATCTTCTAGTCTGCCCTGTACTTAAGGGTGACCATGTGACTGTGTTCTAGCTTATGAAATGCATGCCACGGTAGGGCTGTGTCCATAAGCATCTCCCATGTATGATCCTCCACGATTTCCCTTTTCTTTCTGCTGTCCTGATGTAGATAAGCATGGTGACATTGGGGAGCCATGAGATGGAAGAAATCTGAGTCTGAATCAGTGATTGGAGGAGGCTGCCTACTAATCAAGCTTATCAATATTGGAGATTGCAAGAGAAATAATTTTTTGGGTTGGAGCCATTAAGGGAGTTATTCATATCAGAGCATTCAGAGTTTTACCATAACTAATATACTTGTAAATTTAACTTTTCAGGTTGTTTTTCATCACCAACTGTCTACTGGATAACTCCTCTTGGATGGCCTATTAACTTCAAACTTGACATGTCCGACCAAAATGGTACTTTCTATGTTGGCGTATTCTATGCACAGGGGTACAGCGATAGATCATATGAAGTCAATGCTGTCATAGAATTTACATTCTAAATGATGAAACTGAAAATATACCCATGAAAACAATTTCAAATAGTGAGGAGTATTATGAAGATAAAAGAAATACAGGGTTTTTGGGGGCTGCTTGGGAGTTAATGAGAGAAAGTACCTATGGGGAGGGGACATTAGATTGAAACCTGAGTAATGACATGTAGTTGGCCACGTGAACTCTGGGGGCAGAGTATTCCAGAAAAAGGAAACAGCACATGCAAAGAATGGAAGTGAGAATAAGGTTTTCCAGGAACAGAGAGCAGGGTGAATTAGGGGAGAGTGGTATGAGAGGATAGCAAAGAGAAAGGCAGGGACCAGATCATGTGGGGGTCTTAGAGTACAAGGTAAAGAACTTGGATTTCATTCTAAGTTCAATGGGAAGATATTAGAGGGTTTTAAGCAAAGGAGGAAGAATATCTGAATTACATATCAAAAGGAGCATTCTTATAGATACATGAAATACGTATTGTGTAGGAGAGCAGAAAAGAACAGAAACCATCATGACCGTATTGCATTTACACAGGTGAGACTTATACTAGCCTGGGTTGATTGCAGCAAAGATGGAGAGAAATGAGTTGACTTGAGATATGTTTTGAAGAAAGCACTGGTTGGGCTCATGGATAGATTGGGTTGGGGATAGGGGAGGCTGGTAAGTAGAAGAGAAGACACAACATTGACTCCTAGGTCAATTTCCTCAACTGCCTGGATGGAGAAACCATTAACTGAGGCTGGGAATTCTTGTGTCAGGTTTGTGGTGGGATTTAGCACAATAAGCTATTATAAATCCCTGTTATATTATATATACCAATGATGGATAGAGACTGGAAGGAGGTGTGATGGGGCTTATGGATTGCAAGTCAAGTTTTGTTTCATGATCTGGATGCTGATTACAAAGGTCTGCTCAGTTTGTGAAAATTCATCAAGACATACAATTATGGTATGTGCTATTTTCTGTAGGTATGTTATATTTAAATAAAGAGGTACAAATGAGATACTATATGTAAAGTTACTATTACAGTGCTTGACACTCAATAAACAGCAGTAGTTACTATTTTCACTATTATGATACAATGGGACCATTTCATATATACCTGTAAGTCTGTGCTGTCCATATAGACCACTCATGAATCTTTTAACAAAAAGAAGGAACCCTGCTTGAATTCTTATCTATAGTTGACAGAGCCACATCTATTTTAAATTTATGACACATAAAATGCCTCTCCTTAAAGGCAGTGATCCAGAGCTAGTCTTGGCCACCATTTGTAAGTAATTCAACACTTCCCTAATTTTATTGTTGTGATGAAAGAGCACCATAGATGTCAACATGATTTAAAAGGGGAAAGTCCTCAACAAAGGCTAAGTATTGCAGTTGTGATTATTCCTTTTGTTTCGATTTCCCCAACCCCCCTCACAAGCCTGCTTCTTACCTCGAGGTTCCCATTTGGCACTGGCCCCAAGGAAAGGATACTAAAACTTTGATTGGTAATTTCAAAGTTCCATAGGTTAATCCTCAGGTCATCAGCTGACATGTAGGTTTCATAGTCACTGTTGACTGATATGGAGTTGATGTGATATGTGTGTGCGTTGGCAAATACTCTTCGTGGGGTGGCCTCCACCATCAGGTCCATGGGTCTCAGGACAGGCACCTGGGATGGAAGAGAAACAACCACTTCAGAATCAAAGCTCTTCTCCGGGAAAAGGGATCCCATTGAGTATAGTGGTTTATGCCCTTCATTATTGTACACAAAATCATAATCACGTTAAAGAAGCTCAAAGTTAGAGAAAGAGACCGATAGCAAATCACATGTTCCTGGTCTCTTCTGTTCCTTTCACAACTCCTTTGTCAAAAGAGGTCATTGTTGCTTATTCCTGATAGGAAACTTCATCCTTCACAAATTCTAAGCTTTTTTCTAGGTCCCTCCAGTGGCTTCATCTCAGGGGGATTGGAGTCCCCTGTGGAGATACAAGCGTCCAGGGCTGTTGATCTAGTTTTTTTGTTTTGTTTTGTTTTGATTTTTAAACAAAACTTCAAAAAGGAAATTGTGGGAAAAGTTTGGAAAAATCTCATTCACCTTTGATCTAAATTTAGCCTCCTTGTCTTTTTATCCTATGAGTTTCAAGGTCTGGACTCCCTCCTGAATTTGTCCACAATCCATACAGCATTTTAGGAAATCTTATAATCCCTCAAGGTCCTGATACCCAAATGCAGCTGTTAGTACACAGTATATCCATTGCCATCCTGGTTTAACTGGGAAAGTCTCAGTTTACACCTGTTGTTTTAGGGTACCAATCAGGAAGTATACATTGTCACATACAAAAGTGTCTCAGTTTGGACAATAAATGATATGTACACCTTAATGAAACATAAAAAGGCGCTCAGTGTTTGTTGAATGAGTGAGTGAGAGCGTGTGAGTGTATTTTCCTCCACACATTGGAGATCCGTGCATCTGAAGTAGTTTCCTGTATACGAAGCTCTCTCTGGGAAATGTGTCAAAGACCCATCACCATAGACCTCCCTCTGAATTCAAGGGCCCTTCTGACAACACCTGGAGGAACTGCCGCCCAAGGAAGTAAGAACACAATGCCTGAGGGGGGTGTGCTAAAAAAAATCACAAAAAACCACCAAAACACAGGTGTGTTCTTTAAATAGAAACAAAAAAAAGAAAAGGACTTACAGCTATTTTCTTTTCCAGGAAATCATCACTTGCCACTGAGTACTGAATGATTTGAAACCAGATGTGAGATTAAGACTACAACTTTCAAGGCTCACTTCAACTCAGGGGGTAAGGAAAAGGAGGCAACAACAAAGGTACAGTTTTGTAAAGTGCCACCACTTCAACAATATAACCGTTCAGGAGACAGAATTCTTCAAGTTCAGCCTTGAGGGAGTGTTTTAAATTAAATGAATGATTCAGAGGAATTGAAAAGTTCCACACAGGTGGTGCTGGATTATCCAGGAAACAAGAAATGGTTTGAGATGCGGATGTGTGAATAAACAGGGCACCTCTGCATACTATGAAAGGAATGGGTTGGGGAGTGGGGTGAACTCTCTGTGAGCTCCTCCCCTCCCCCTTATTTGTGGGGATGGGTTCTATGCATAAGACTTGGGATGAGAGGAACTGGGAGACCTGGGTTCTGACCACAGATGCACCACTAACCTACAGGCAGTTATGAGTATGGGCAAAGACAGGTTCCTTCTGGCCTCTGGATATTCTATCCAAAAAGAGATGACAATACCCATCGTGCCCTAATTATCAGCAAGGTGGTTGTGGCAATTTGTTGAGATGCTTTACCCTTTGGTTCACCCTCCCACCCACCCATCCAGCCACTGTGTATCAAGTACTGTGCAAACCCGGGTGAGCAAAACCAGACCCAAGTCCTGTCCTCACTTGGCTGGTCTAGTCAGGAAAGGTAAACATGAATTAAGTCGTCTCATTAATAAAATGCTGTAAGTGCCCAAAGCAATAGGATATAGTGCTGAAGGTTTGGATCAGAGAGGTTTGGAAAGTTTTCCCAAGGAAACAGGAATGGGTTGAGATATGACAGATGAGTAGGAGTTCAACCAGGCCAGAAGAGGAGGGAAGGATGTTCTGGTGAGGGGAAACAGCGTGTGTGAAGTTGTGTGGTAGGAAGGAGCAAGGCAAGAGTGAGGGACAGATAGATCACTGTAGGTGAAACTACGTTGTGATAGGAACCATGTGTGAGTTAAAACTGTAGGGCAGGCAGAAGACAGCTCCAAGACAGGAGAACTGCCATTCCTCTAAGAGAAATGGAAAGCAAGAAAGGGATTTGGAGTGATGGTGACATAATCAGATTTAGGATTTGATGAGATCATTTTGGATGAAGAGTGGAGACCAAGTTAGAGGACTGAAGAGGCAGAACTTTGAAAGGGAAGGTGCCACACTGTTGAGTGTCAACTAAGGATACACCTGTGTTAAAACTTTGTGATGGATGAAAAAGAGACTTTTCCCTTAGAACTCTGCCTTCAGACATTTAATGGGCATTTACTCTGTGTCACGGATTCTTCATACATGATCTCATGTAATTCTTTCAACAACTCTGTCAATTAGATACTACTGCAAATTACAATTACAAAAAAACCCCACCAAAACAAAACAGAGAAAACTCAGGCTTAAAGAAGTTAAGTCCCTGGCCTAAGGCTGCTCACTGTAGGTGGCACAGCCAGGATTTGGCACCAGGGTCTACCTGGTTGCGAAGCTGGTGTATTTCCCCTGTGCAGGTCACACAAATATTATATAGTGTAGGGAATGACAAGTGCTCTCCAATTGACATGAGTATGTTGCCAGGAGAATTTATGCAACAAACAGTATTACTGATAGTAAGAGTGGTTTTTCATAGTTACAATAACACTCTTGTTTATGCTGCCTCTAGAAACCTAAATTGGGTGTTGTAGGTGTTCATGGTATTTGAGTAGGGCATCAATTGCATCCTCACTCTGGGCTTTCAGAGACAGATGCCATTCTTTTATTGTTTGTCACAAAGGAAATCCATACCTGGAGCTTTCTGAGTGCTACCTGCTTCCCCTGTGCCCCCAGAGGAACTAGAGCTCAGAGCAGGCTGGCTCCCCAGGACCAAGAAGAAATGGAATCTGCAAGGACTGCTGTGTTTCCACCTAGCCTCCCCGCCGGGGGCCGCCTGTGTGCCTGTGCCTTGTCTGCAGAGGTTTCCTGTGGCTGTGGCAATGGGGAAGGAACATGACAGCCAGGGCCAAGTGGCGGAATTACAAAGGAGGAACTGCCAGCACAGAGCTTCAGTTTAATGTGACGGGCCTGCCTGCTAATTCAGGCTGACATATTCCATGACGCCACACTTCATGGGCATAGGCTGTGTGTGGGTATCTGGGGATGGTGTCTCCTCTGCTTTGTCCAGAGAAGGCAGGGGGCTGAATGCTGTGCGTGGCACTCCAACATCGGTCCTGAGTCCAGGTAAAGTTTTGTCTGCTGCCCAGCAATGCCCGTCACAGGAAGAGAGAGGGAAGTCTGGCAGTTCAAGTAGGACAGGATGGGCCGATTAGGAAGTGATGGTGGGACTGTGCATACCATCTGCTCTGTGGCTCTTCCTGTACTTAGAAGCCCATAAGCAGTTAGGGATTTGGCAGGAAGGTTTTAGCTGATGCTAGCTGACACCCTGGAGGGCTCCTGTACTCTATGCCAGTCACTGTGCTTAGAACGCACCCCCTTCTGTCCCCTGGCATGATCTTATTTAGCCCTCTCAGTAGCCAGCCTTGCCAGGTGGATTCTTTTCTTTGACTCATTTTACAGGGGAGGGACAGAGGGGTGAGGTACCTTGTCCAGTATCAAAGCAAGTAACCTGAGGAGCTGGGATACGAGCCCAGGCAGCTGGGTGCTGCAGTGAGCACACTAAACCACTATGACAAAGGAAGCTATTAGGTTGATAAATGAATTTTCCATTTTTGGAAGTCAAAAATTGTCATGTGGTTCAACATAATACTTTGGAAAGACTCTGTGCTGTACAGATGTTATACTGAGTCAAGCCTCCTGCTTGGAAGGGAACTTGGAGCCTCCTCCAGGCTGGTGTCATCCATGTGGGTGGGAGGGAGGAGGGGGCCGTGGCACTAGGCCCCACACCCTTCATTATTCTCAGTTATCTATACTTGGATTCTCAATATTTTAACAACTATTTCTAGGGCTAAGGAAAGTTTGGGAACAACTGGGCTGGAGCAGTTTCTGAAATCTACAGTGGAAGAAATTGAGACCCCAAAAGGTGGAGTTGCCTAGTCCACAGTCACCCAGCCAGGGACAGTGAGCAGAGCCTGGGCTTCTGCCTCCCGTTCCTGAGCTCCTGCTGCCCCCTCACCACCTGCTGGGGCCATTCTCTACAGGACCAGAGCCCTCGTCTCACCAAATGACAGAACCAGAACCAGAATCAGATAAAACCCAGGACACAGTCAGGATCTTTGAGCACTTGATGCAAACCTTTCTTCCTAAGCCTTGTTGACAGCGTCAGTGATGAGGTTGGAATCAAGTCCAAGACCAGGGCAGTGGTGTGTGGGGCTTGAGATCGGGGCCTGCCTCTGGCCCTAAGAAGGGACGGGTCCATGTGGACTGAGCTGCTGGATTCAACCCCTCCTGCCGGTCCTCGAGGACAGGCTCGTGTAGTTTCAGCCTTTCCATGCGAGGCTGATTCAAAAGGAGGGGGCCCCAGCTCAGCGGCCTGGCCTGCACACCATGATCACATTAGAATTTTAACTGAATAATATTGCATGGCCCAAGAAAGCATCCTAGGGCTCTAACTTGAAATGATGCCAGACCTTCCAGAGAGAGATTTCAGTTATAATATCATGACTGTTTAGGATGATTTGAGTGCTTATGTATGCAATTCATCAGGGATGTCTCTTCAACATTCTATGATGTGGCTTGGTAGTATTATTATCTCTATCACACAGATGAGGAAATGGATGCACAGAAAGGTTAAGTAATTTGTCTAAAGTCACACAGCAAGTCTGAGGCAGAGCGAGTACTCATGCCTGGCACTCCTTGACTCTGGAACCATCCAGATTCCAGGCCCTGGAAAAGCACACTTGGAAGCTGGGGAGAGAGAAAAGTAAACAGGCATTTCAGATCAGGCCATGTGTGCTAAACTAGAGGTCAGTATGCTCTGCTAGGTAGTAGCGGTCAAAGGTAGACCTCAGAGAGGTCAGGAAGAATGAACTAGGACTAAAGGGTGAGTGGGAGTCTACTAGGTGGAGCAGGAGGGAATGGAGGAGAGGGAGTTGTATTCCAGATATAAGCATATGCGAAAGCTCAGAGGGACACAGCAAAACACCTGTGGGCAGGCTGGAATGATACACGTTTTCAGAGGGAGATCAGTGATGTAATTAGTCGGTCAACAAATACTTATGAAATGCTTCCCCTATTTCAGACGTGCTCTAGGGAGCTGTGATACAGCAGTGACCAGACAAAGTCCTGCTCTTGTGCGGTGTAGGATCTAGCGCGTATATCGAGTCATAAGGGAATAGAGAGCGGAGGGTGCGCTATTTCAGGTGGGCAGTCATGGAAGGTCCTCTGAGGGGGTGACATCTGAGAAGGGATCTGACTGAAGTGAGGGAGCGAGTCAAGTGGCTCTCTGGGGGGAAGCACATTCCAGGCAGAGGGAACTGCAAGTGTAAAGGCACCTTAGAGAGCTGGAGGAGGGACAGCTGGAGAGGTAGTCAGGCTGGATCATCGATTTTACTGTGAGGGTAGGAAAGCCCTGGGAGCGGCAGTTAGCTGCCCCAGACCGACTCCCCTTCCTGTTAAGAATCCCCTTCCTTCTTGCCTTCTCGGCCTTCCCTCTCCATTCCTTCTGTCTTTCTCCCCTGCCTTCTTTCTCATCATCGTTCCCAACTCTCCTCTTGGGAAACACCAGATCATCTTTCATTTCCCAGACCCCTCTACTAACACAATGACTGCTGTTGGCGCTTGGCTCCCTCGGTGGCCACCGGGGCCGTCACAGCCTCCACGGCGCCTGAGCCGGTGCCACCCGGTCACAGCGCTCTGCTTCGCAGACACACAAGGAAAGCTGAGCAGAGCCCTGGAAAACAGCACGCCCCAAAGGCCTACACTTTAAAAGGCATCTGTGAAGACACACAGCAGGGAGAGGCCAGAGGTGAAGACTCACTGCGCCTTCATGCATGGACTTTTCAGAGAGGAAAAACAACTGTTCACCATGGCAACCTCCAGCACCACAGCAAGTTGACAGATTCAAGGCAAGACTCGGAGAGAGAACGGATGGCCACAGAAGACAGAAAGAACAAAAAGAAAATATGGTCATGGAAAAGGGATAGAGAGAGCCGTCCATTTATGGAAGGATGTGAATGGCTTTTAGCTGTTCTTAGCAGCCCTGGGTCAAATTTGATTGAGTTGAGCAGACAACATTTGGATGCCTTGGCTGTTAAATACAATCAATATAATCCACATTATGGATTACAATATTGCTACAAACTTAAATTCATGCTTGCGCCATATCTCCTTATTAGTATTAGATAGATGCTCCCCACCCCTTTCCCCCAATGATTTAGATTACTTTATATTTACACTAATAGGATATATCCAGGTCATGGGAGATAGGTGGGTTCCATGTCATCAATTAGGAAGTGAGTATGGGGATGTTATGACCACACTCTGGTCCCAGATAAAGCATTCAATAAACATTTCTGTTGAGCATCTACTACATGTTGGGCGTCATCACACAGAGTATCTTCAAGAAACTTAGAAGAGGCAGACAATACACATCCCCATCCCTTCTTTCTCATAACCAGCCCTTTTAGGAAAGCTGAAACCAAAGCTATTTATCCAGAAAAGAAACTGATGAGAGATGAAGTCTGGGTGCTACCTCATCTAGGTACAAGGAAACTGTGACTCGGGTGCTCTAAGAGCACAGGTATGAGAGCCAGTGGCCAATACGGGGTAAATATCTTGTTTTCAAATAGAGGAAATAAATGATAAGATGTCAGAGAGGCTCTGAAGTCCCAGATTCCAGCCTCACTTCAAGTTTACTGCCCTACCTTTTCACTGGGCTTCCTTCTGGAAACGCCATCATGACTCTGATTTACTGTAGGTCTGGAATAAAGTCAATAGCTAAAACAGCACCCCAAACTTCATTTTCAAGGAAGAGGAGTGTGTCATCTTGAAAATGGTATGGCCTTTAGATCATTAGATCCTTCTGTTCAATATCTTATTCTAAGCAATCTGGTTTAATGATGTAGAGAGCAGTGATCTTCTAATGGGGTGCCAGCCCCCTATTCGACTTTGCAAGAACTTTGAGGAACAATTTTAAAGGGAAGAGTTTCCATATCTTCAACTTCTATACGTTTTCCTTCCTCAAATCAAATCATCTCAGAAGATGCTTGCACCTACTTTCTCCTTTTCGCTCGTTTACAATTATCCTTCTTGTAACAGGAAGACAAAAAGATTCTCCCAGCCCAAATCCTACTGTGAGTGCAGTGTTCCAGCGATTAAGCACCTCTGAGAGAAACAAGTGGATACCACTTTAATCAAGGCCCTATAAATGCCCCCATGCCCAACGCATTTTATATGCATTTCTAATACTAGTTAACTTTTTATGTTTAATCATTTGTCAGAATTTTTTGTTGTTGTTCTCTTTTGCTTGTTTTACTTTGTCAGAATTTTATGTTCACGTTGTTTTGATCAATTGAGTTCTAGTAACAGTTGTAAAGATGACTCAATCCAGAATCTTATAATCATATGCCTACAGGGAGAAAAACTATATTTGTTGTAGAAATGATCAATAAAATGCTTTTAATGTTAAATTGGAGAAATGGAGTAGAAATATAAGTTTAAGGAGAAAAAGGAACAAAAAAAAGTTTGTTTTTTTTTTTGCAGGGCAGGCACTGGGAATCGAACCCAGGTCTCTGGCATAGCAGGTGAGAATTCTGCCATTGAGCCACCATCCCACCGCCCACGTTTCTGATTTTTAAAGAAGATCATGTCCAGAATCTCTTAATGGACATGGGGGGACTATCACATTATGATGGTATTTAAATTCCACTGGCTGCATGATATAATAATTTTATTTTCAAGTGTTTAAAATACTCCTGAAATTACAGTCTTTGTAATTTTTTAACACTGCAATGGAAATGCTGAGTTGCCTACCTAAAGGGCTTGGGAAGGTATCTGGCTTTTCAAAAACTCTTCTAGAGGTACACGACCCCCAAACATCAAGTTGTAAGGTATAAGAAGTTGTTGGCACCAAGCAGACCTGGCTTGCATCCTGGCCCTGCCATTTTCCAGACATGTGACTTTTTCTTAACCCTTCCCTACATCAACGCTTGCGTCTCTAACGTCAGGGACAGAAACTAGGACCCTGCTAAGTACTTTATGCACACATTTTATTGAATCCTTACAACAACCCTACGGAGTAGGTGATAATATTATTTCCATTTTACAGATGTGGCTACAGGAAGCAAAGGGAGGTCATGAAACTTGTGTAAGGTCCTACGGTTTAAGAGGTGGGGGAGCTGTCTTTGAACTCCAGCAGTCTTGCTCTAGCCCCTAGGGCAGCTATTATCCAAATTCTTACCATTAATTTCTAATTGTATAAAAATGGTCCGTTCTGATACACCACCTAGGAAGATACTCTGAGTTCTTCTCTTGGCTATGGGGTTTTAGCAGCCCCTTTGCCCAGCCAGGGAATTCAGTCATGATTATAGAACTTTGCACTGCTCAAGAAAAGGGGCTAGCGGAATGATTGGTCATTGGGTAGCAATTAGCTTCATTAAAAAAAATGCTGAAAGCTCTCCTGGTTAGGAATTTTCCAAATAGCTTCTGCCCACATTGTCATGAAACCTTAACAATATGGATGTTCATTCAATTAGTGAACAACCTGGGGGGCAAAGTCTGGCATTATGTATACCCATTATTAAAGGGTAATTCAGTGTAACAAACCGAGTCAAGTATGCACAAAGACTGTCAAATAAAATAAACCGCTAACAAATTAAATTACTTTCCGTTTTCAGTGGGAAGAATGCCAGTCATTTTTCATTTTAAAAAATATGTATCTCAATCCCATTTTTTAAAAACATGAAAAGTAGCATTTAAAGGCCTCTTGTGCTGTCTACGCTGAGGCTTATTTTCTCTATGTACATCTCTCCTCATTCTGGGGCATTTTCCCTTAGAGAATTAATGAAGCATTACGCCTCACCCCAGTCAGAAAACTTGTTTTCTCCATGGATCAGTGGTGGATGGAGTTCAAAAAGCAGGAGCGATAGGTTGGCTCCAGTTTACAGCGACATATCAGAGCTGTTGTTTCCAGAATGAAACTGCCACTCAATAGCACCCCGCCAAAAACCCTAGGGAATCCTATCCAAATAATATAATTTTTAGATTTCCCTTCTCACACCCTTCACCAGCCTCAATATGTCCCTGATTTCTCCTTTTATTGCTTTTGTCATACATATTTGTAATAAGCCTGAGAAGAAAACCCCTTCCGGATCAAATCAGGCTTTGGGCTTCCGGTTCTTAAATATCTTAGCACTATATTCTTCTGTTGGGCAAATATCAATTAAGTGCCATTTACAGGTCAACCACTGTGCTAGAAGGTGTCTAAACAGAAATGACCAAAAAGATATGTTGTGGAACTTAAAGACAATAACATCTCAAGGTGAATGTATTCTTTTACACCGTCTTTGTTGTTAAGAGACGTGTATTGTCTCATAAGAGAAGAAAAACACAGGGGTTCTAATTTAGATCCGGGAATTGGACAATTCATTTTTGAAGAAGTGACCACTCAGCTCCTAAAAGCAGGGCCATAAGCATCCTCTGAATCAGCGGTTCTCAAATGGGGACAGTTCTGCCTCCAGGAGAAATTTAGCAATGTCTGGAGACTTTTTTAATTGTTATACCTGGGAGGGGGCTGCTGGCATCTAGTGAGCAAAGGTCTTGGATGCTGCTAAATAGCCTATAAAGCACAGGACAGCGCTCCCACAACAAAGAGCTGTCCAGCCCCAAATGCCCATAGTTCTGAGGTTGAAAAGCTCTGCTCTAAGGGAAACTTTTCCAAAACAGAGTCTAAAAATAAAATGGACCGAATAAAAATAAGATCAACTTCCACAATAGGCAGCAAATAGTTCCAGTTTATAAAGATGTTCTTGATTAAAAACCTTTTCAAATATTCATTTATTTGAAAGATTCACCTCCTGTTGCCAGCTACAGGAACAACAACAACCCATAAAAGCTGCCTAGGAAATTTTATATATATATATATATATTCCAATGCACAAAGATGGCTTTTATGGCAGACTTACAATCTCATGCTCTCGGTGTCTTTAGCTTCTTTTGGTCTCTCTAAGGAAAAGAGAGGAAAAATACCTTTCCCTCAGAAGATAAACTCGCTATCTAATTACCAGCCCATGCAGCAGCCTATATATTCTGCCAGTTTTATCTTTTTTTTTCTCCCAGACACTTCCATTTTCTGCCAACATCACTATTTCTCAAAGTGTGTTTCCTTACTGACTGCCTTCCTGTTATTTCCCTTGGTGTTTCACATTGTGTAATACTATAGGGAAAAAAAAAGACATCTTAAAATATCCCGATAGAGGAAAATTTCAATTAACACTTACAGCTGGGAAAGGGATGGTGGTGGGTGAGGCAGATGTTTGATTTTTGGTTGGCTTGCTTAGGATTACCCACAACATTTATTTATTTGCCTACTATTAATAAAAGTCCTTCTAAACTCCATTATTACATCTCCCCCAATAGCCACGAGGATAAATATCACTGATTCTCTGACGTCTGAGGACTTAGAGCGGGAGTACCCCGAGAGTATTCTCTCATTTATTTCTGGGGAATATACAGAAGTAAGAAGATAAATATAATTTGGTATCAACTTCAAAACTCTTAGAATTGGAAGTTATCTGGTAAGCCATTTATACCAAAAAAAGGTATGGCTGTCTACCAAGATGAACCTCTAGGAACTTTGAAAACACGGCATTTCACTGATGATGAACAAAGCTGTAAACAGAACAAAATGTGTCGGTTCTGCCTCCCACCAACAGATGGCGGTAGTGCTTACTACTGATTGGAGCTAGAAGCAACCTGAATTACGAATGGCCATTCAGAAGTGCAAGTCTGGCTCCCAGTCCTGCCTGTACATTATAATCAAATGCAGGCTTTAACTAAAAACGATGTTGGGGACTCACCACTGATCGATTAAATCAGATTGCCTGTGAGGTGGATCCCAAGTGCTGGTATTTTGAAAAGGTCTCCAGATGAGCAATAAGTAGAAAGAAGACAGAGACCCAATGAGGCTGAGGGTGAAAATGGAAGGCTTTCCTTACACCAAATCTTCATGGTCTTTACCTTTTGGGCTCGGAGACTATAAATCTTAGAATGAGTTTTCAGTTCTTTACTGATTGAAGTTTTTAAAAATTTTTAACATACATTCTTAGTTTTGTAAAAATAGGTAAAAAGAAAATCATTTATGGAAGATGAAAATTGTAGGGAAAGGGCTACTGTCCATAACATACAAAGAGTTCCTAGAAATTGGTGAAAAGACGACTCAATATAAACATGGGCAAAGGATATGAACAGAAAATTTAGAGAATTGGAAGAGCAAATGACCAAGAAATACAGAGAAATACACCCAGGCTGATTGTTAGTGAGAGTGATGCAAATTAAGATTTTTTTAAATCTTACAAACTGTTATAAAGAATTGGCTTTTGCCAGCCACCCTATAAAGAATTGGCTTTTGCCAGCCACCCTTCTAGGCATTTTATAACTATTAATTCATTAAATACTCATAAATACTTTATGAGATTGGTCTTCATAAAATACTCTTGTAGAGTAGATGAGGATAACAGATGAGGATAACTGAGACACAAAGCAGTTATGTGTCTTGGCATAAATTCACACAGCTAGTACCTGCTGGAGCGGAGATAGGTCCCCAGGCATTTTAGCCGAGAGAGCCCTCACCACCACTCTATGCTGCCTCTCGGTAAGACTTCCACTTGGGTGGGCAACATTTTAAAAGACTGTAACATCCCGTGCTGGAGATGGCATGAGTAAAGGGACACTTGCTGGTAGGGGCATGAATTGCAATTAATTTTTCAGAAAGTAATATTAAAATGTAAAAATGGGCACATCTTTTAGCTTAGCATATTCAACTGTAAGGAAAACTCGGGTACAAAAATAAAACATCAGAGGTAGCAATGTATGCTTGAGAACATATGTCACAGCATTGTAAGTTATAATTATTTCATATCAAAATCTGTACACAATCTGACTATCTATCAGTAGAGAAAATGATTTAATAAGTTATATACAGCATACCCAGACTTTAGAATATCTGCAGCTATTCCAAAGAAAAAAAATGAACTCATCCAGAGGGATGTTTATAATACTGAACAGAGCAATGCGTATTGTATGAGCCTCAAACAGAATCATAAACATCCATCTATTCAAGTTAGTATGTTTGTTAGGCATAGAGAAAGGTATGGGAGGACACACAACAAACTAGTTAGTTACCTTGAGATGCAGGCCACGATACAGTATATTCGATTAGTTCCTAAAAATACGTATTCTTTTATAATATAAAGGAAAAAGAAGTCATCATGTCTAATGTCCCACCAGGGAAGGATTCTTAGGATTTCTGCCTACATTGGACGCTTCCTGGGAAAGCCTGAGCAGCTCTAATGAGCATGACTTAATTCCCCTGAGCTCAGATCTGCCTTCTCTACCCGTCCACCTGTGAGTTCCTTGGGTCAAGAGAGAGCTAGTCCACTCCCTTCCGCCACACAACAGCACTTCGCATATTTGAGGACAGATCTCAACCCATTACACAATCCCTTCAGTAAGTTATCCCAAGACTCAGCCTCCAGGCTCCACACTTCACTAATCACCAAGGCTCCTTGGGCTCTGCAAATGCTTTGCTTTACTTAACGCAACAGTTGAGCTGATGATACACAAGTTAAGAACACAGAAGGACTTTTATTCTTCTAAAAAAGAAAGGTGTTTCTCATTCATATAGCTGAAGAGTGATTTACCTTTGTAATAGTCCATTTTACATTGTCAAATAAAATTCCCAGGTTTTTCCGATAAATGAATATCAAGTCAAATCTTTTATATACTATTGATGGTTTTGAATCTGAACGCGGTTTTCTCAGCCTTCTTTCCTGGATTTATACTTTCTCTTAAAAGTGAAATACTTTAAAGAGGTGGGAAATGGCATGAGTGTGAATGCAGGAGATGGTGGTCAGAATCTAAACTGTGGATTCTGGGTAACTGGGTTTTTCTGCATAATCTAGGCTGTTGGTCAGAAACTGGATGCACTAACTAGTTAGGGAGACAGAGAAGATAATGCCAGTGTTCTGAAATCTGGCTTGAGAGTGGACGGTGCCTTAACTCTCCTGTTCCTCAATGGCAGGGCTGAATTTGAATTTATCCTGGAAAATAAAATTATTATATGAAGTGAATGGGGGAGAAAGAACTCTGGAGGGATGGGTTTGCAAGTTCCAAAGAGAGAGCAGGAACAGGCAAAAAAAAAAAAAAAAAAAAAAAAAGGTGCTAAAGGAATGGGTTGAGAGAGAAGATGGTATCTGAGAAAAGTATCAGCATATAGGACACCAGAAAGAAAAGATGGGCAAGCTTCAAGAATTAGGAAGGGAGAAAGAGGAAAACAGGGGTTAAGTAAGATTCTAATCTGGATTCTTTTTGTTTCAAGAAACAGAAACCTACTAAAAACATACTAAAGAGAAGAGGGATTATTATAGGATGGAGAGATTTTGCAGATGATCAGGGCTGCAAATGGACATGTGAAATGGAGCTGTTAGGGGCCTGGGAAACTATAATTTTTCTTTTAGTTTCTATTAGTCTATCTCTGGTCTCTTGTAGGGATTCTCTTTGCATGTCAGTCCCTTTATCCTCTTTTTCACCAATCATTTAATCTGTTTATCAGTTTGAACATGGCCTCCAATGTTCATCCAGCCCGGACTCGATAACATGTTCAGTCCGAGAAGGACACGGAGCAGGAAGGAAAATAAGGTAGAAGAACGTAAGAGTTAGAACCCTCTATTTTGGCCTCATTCCTGTCCCATGAATGTCCCATATTCATAATCACCTCCATCCCTTTTCCTATGATGCCCCCCTAACTCACCACACTTCTTTCTACCCATCCTCTCCCGTTTTCCCCGTCCTGATGGTTCCAGTTAATAGAACTCTCGTTCCTCACTCCATATTTGAATCTATTCCAGTGGAAGATAAGTTGATATTTTTAAGATCTCTAAAGAAAATGATTGATTCTCTAGGCTCCTTCCTCAGTCTGGAGCAATTCTGACAACTCCCCTGGTATCACTTTCTAACTTGAGTTTCTAGTGTTTCAGTTCAGTTAATAGGGTATCTTATTCATGGGAGGTAAAGCACATATGACCACTATTCCCCAGGCAGAAATTTTATTTTGTTTAGGATACTGTTGTCATGGGTTTTGTTTTTCTTCTTCTTTCTTAGTTTTTTCTTCTTCAGGCAATGAACACATTTCTCCCTTACAATTTATCCTGACTCCACTGTCAATCTTAGAAGTTCTATGAGTGCTTTCCAGAGTTGTCATATCCTTTTTTTTAAAGACTAGACCCTTAAACCATATTAGAATAAGAGTTTATCCTGAAGTGAGTAAAAATTGGAAAGTTACTTTTTCTGGAATAATATGCTAGTTTGGATGACTTATGCATTGACTGGCTTTAATTAACACTTTCATGTTGTTATTCATTGAGACCCTGGGATTGCTTTTGCACATTCACCTTGTTTGCCTTTTCACATTGTAGACATAACTGGTGGATTTTTCTCCCCATAAATACCAGCACTATGCTTTGCCTTTTATGAACTCTATCCCATCTGTCTCCCTCATGTGTTCAATATTGCTGTCCCTTTTCTAACTCATTTCTGACTTCTCATCTGTCCCCCGAGTTCCGTGAAATAGGAACCTATAGACTTGAAGGGAGCAGAGGAATGGGGGCCGGGATGGAGGGTCTTGCCTCTGAGACTGACTCATAGAAGTGCAAACATCATTAAAAATATTTCTTCTTTCTGAGGGAGGGATATGAATTAAACCACAACCCCCTGAAGCTCTGAGTTAAAGAGAAGGGAATACTCTAATCATACAGAGGGAAAAGAGGACAAATATGAAGTTCATTGAAAATCACTGTAGTTGAACATCAAATTACTGCACTTGACCTCTACTTATTCACATTCTATTGAGAATTTATTTTGCCTGTAATCTAGGAATAATAATTATATACAGAATTGTATCACATATGCATTTAATATTAGAATTCAACTATACATGGTTAGCATAAAACAGAGGAAAGAATGAGGAAAGCAAATTTAATTTTGCCTATTACAGTTGCATTCCATTCAATGGTTAGAGGCCTCTAAGTGAGAATGAGATGGAAGCAGGGGGCTGAATCTGCTCCTTCCTTAGACAGTCTGGGTGTCTGTGTGGATCTCTCCATAAAAATTCTGCAAGGCTGATATTGTTTTATCAGTATTTTATGGTGAATTGATACTCTGTGTGGTTAAATGACATAGTAAGGGATGAGTTCAGATCAGCAGAGCTAGGATTCAAACACAGTCCGAATTCATGGACCATACCCTATAGTGCCAAATCTAAATGTTGAGTGTTTAAAGTTTTTTAGTAGCCTAACCTGTGGGTCTTTTATCTTTCTTTGTCAAGATCTAGTCAATAGTCTAATATTTCAACACTTAGACGAGTTCTAGATTAGGAAAGCAATATTTATTGAGTACTTACAAGGCTAGTATACCATGGTTATGTAATCACGAGCCCCCCGCCCCCACCCCCAAAAAACCCAGAGAAGAAAAAACAAATTAAAAGTCAAATAATATAAGAAACTCATTAAATAATTTATAGGCAGGAGCCAATAGGGCCTTGGAAGCCATGATAAGGACTTTGGAATTCATTCTAAGTGATAAAGGAAATCTATCTGTGGTTCTTAGTCAAAGGAGACAATATGATTTACATTTTAAAAGTTCATTCTAAGTGCTATATGAATATAAGATTTTAGAGAAAAAGAGTGAATGTACAGAGAACAATTAGGAGGCTTGTTAAAGAGGAGAGATGAACGATGAAAAAAAAGCTGCAGAGTTCAGAAAGGAAGGGGAAGGGAAAATGAAACAATTACAAAGCAACAGTGGTAAAACATAGAAAACAGTGATCAACATGATTTATAGACTTCAGGAAATGATAGAAAACAAAATGAAAAAGGACAAAGACAAAATTCAGTGTAGAGAAGATTGTGTATATGAAAATAAAGGGTATGCAATATATGTATAATTGGTCTTTGTGAAGAGACCAAAACAGATGAAGAGGGAAAAGCTCAAATATGTTTATAAAACTGCCTGAAACAAAGGCTTAAATCCATAATTTAAAAGATTGAACGTGTACCGTATTCTAAGAAAAGCTGATACAGAATATCTATTCCAAGACATACCCTAGTGTCATGGTCAGGTTCAGGCGTCAACTTGGCCAAGTGGTGGTACCTGTTTGTCTGTTGCAATTAGGACATGTCATAGAATTAAATCATGATCACATCAGCAGCATCCACAGCTGATTCCATTTGTAATCAGCCAAGGGGAGTGTCTTCTGCAATGAGTGATGCTTAATCTAATCACTGGAAGCCCTTTAAGGAGGATTCAGAAGAGACAGGCTCTCTTCCTACTTCAGCTGGCAAGCCTCTCCTGTGGTGTTCATCCAGATCCTATATCAGAATCGTCGGCTTCACAGCCTGCTCTGTGGACTTTGGACTCTGCATTCCCATGGTCACGTGAGACACTTTTATAAATTTTATATTTGTGAATGTTCCCTGTTGATTCTGTTTCTCTTAGAGAACCCTAACTAATACACCTAGTGAAGTTGTCTCATGTCAAATATACAAATGAGTCAAACACAAGAGGGAAACATAGGCTGGCTTCAGACTTCTCTCTTTAGTAAACACAAGATC
This sequence comes from Tamandua tetradactyla, assembly GCF_023851605.1. Lineage (NCBI taxonomy): Eukaryota > Metazoa > Chordata > Mammalia > Pilosa > Myrmecophagidae > Tamandua > Tamandua tetradactyla. The sequence goes on from NC_135346.1 coordinate 27,295,427, forward strand.
AAAAACAAAACCAAGCAATGTCAACAAAATTTTGACAATTTTGATTCTTTCAGGCAGTGTCTTGGTGTAAATGCAACATTGTTAAGCAGGCAAAAAATTCAGGGAACACGGTATTTATAAGCTTATACTCATAAGCTTCATTGTGGCAGAGTCTTCTTCTGATGTTTTCCATTGTATCCCACAGGCATTACACACAGCAGATACTCAACAAACATTTGTTGAATGAAGGAGGAATGCACTTAAAAATAAAAAAAAAAGATTTTTTCATTCAGAGATCCCTCTAATCACTTGGAGAGCTCTTAAAGGGGAAAAGAAAATACAGGTTCCCCAGATTCATACTTTGAGATTCTAACTCAGCTGGGCTGGTATAAACCTTGGTTACCTTGCTTTTTAAAAATTGTTCTAAATAACTGAAGGGAAAATAGAAAAGTGCTTAATGTAACCTCACTTCTTTCAGTACCTGCTTTGACTTTTTTTTGTCTTATCTGTTCTACTGGTACTATTATTTGCTTAATATTTTAGGTTAATATGCTTGTTTAAACAAACCCATTTTTAGTTAGCTACATTTATTCTGAAAGGGAACTTTACATCACTACAATACATGGAAAGCGTTTTTTTCCCCCACGAACTGCCAAAAAGAATATTATAAAAATAAATACAATAAATAATTTCTCTTAACTTCTAGCCAGATATTGTCACCTGGAAAGACTAAGCATTTAAGACCTATCCTCAGTTAAAAAAAAATCAAGGTTTCTAATTGTTAGGAGAGGGGTTAAAAAGATGTTAACACCAAAGAGATTTGGGGCTTGATATAATCAGAAGAATTTTAAAAAGGAGGTATTCTTTCTTAATTATGTGATTTAGTATTATTTAAAGCTGTGTCTTGTATCAACGGAAACACATTTCTCAGACCTGGGAAACAAAGCGATATTTAAAGGTAACTAGCACATCATCTGGGACAAATGAGGTGATAAATATATGCTAATTTCAAAATTGTAGAAAATCTACTTTGCATGAGACAAAATATTGGGTCTTAGAATAGAAAAACAAATAGGTGAGCCTCTGTCCTTAGGTTGTTCAGTGTCATTCCACATACCTTTTTACAGTTGGGAATTGCTGAGTGGTTGGCTTAATGAACTGTTTGCATAATAAATAGAAAGTATCTATCTCTCACTTTTATGTAGCTGCAGATTCTGAACCCAGTAAAGTGTGGGATTTTAACTTTTACACTTGTTTCCTACAATCATAATTGTACCTAATGCTTATTGAGGGCTTGTTAGATGCAACCACATCAAATGCATATTTATCTCATCTAATCCTTGCAACCACCATATGAGGCAGGTACTATAAATGATGGTTAATCACAGTTTACAGACAAAGTCTCTGATGGGAGGCCTTTTCCCAGTGATGAAAAAACTACATCTGCTACTTCCCTTGACTGGCCAAGATACCTATGGGATTTTTCCTACCATTACAGTGCCTGTTACCTTCATTTCAATTCCAATTCTTTATCCTAGTGTGATCAAAAAGGAGCATGTGACTCCAACAGTGGTCTTATTGACTTCTGGTTATCAAAGAGGAAAATGTAGAGAATCAGGAGCCAGGTACAGATGGGTGCTGTTGGACTGAGAGTTAGTTAAATGATAAGCAAAACAAAGGTAGAGAATAAAGAGAAGATTTCACTGGAGGTTAAGAGAAAAATAATGAGCTCTTTTTCCAACACAAAAGAAGAATATAAGTGGTGAAGGAGAAAGCCAGGCTGCTAGAGCTTGGCAGGGGGTAATTTATTGATCGACAAGTAAGAATGTGCCAAAAAGAAAGACATAGGGAAGGAAAATTATTTGCTACAGTTTTCACAATGGGAGACGTCCAAGGAGGCAAGAGGAAATGTAAATTTCTCGGGGAAAGAAGATTATGAAGTAAGATTCTTACTTTCCTCAAAAGGAGAAGCACTGGCTTTGATGCTGAATGCAGATCAAACCACACAATTGGCTCTCAACACCGACAGACATCTGAAGCTGTTTTGGGGTATAGGAACCTGGGAGTAAATACCCCTAAGTCTTACATAGATGGAGTCAGAGAAAATCTAGATTTGCTCACGGAAGCAGCTCAATGGGTCTCCGTGCATCCTCCTGGAGAAAGGGATAGAGGTTAGAACTGAAGGCAAAGGAATAGCTTCCCAGGAGAGAAACTGCTGGCGAGGGGGATGCCTCCAAACACGTAGGATGAGGAGAATGTGTCCAAACCTTCCATGTGAAAGTAATATTATTTATTTCAACAGGGGAAACCACTAGCTGCAATTGAGAGGAATAAGGACAGCTAGGGGAAATGGAGACCATATGAAAACAAATAAAGGTGGCAGACAAATTCCCTTCTTAGATAAACAGTATACGCAGCTGTTCAATTTGGGTTCATTTAACACTTTCTTGTTCATTTCCAAGTCCTCTAAGGAGTGTGACTCAAGGCTCTGCCCAACTCCTTATTTTCCTTCGTATGAACTCTTTAGCTTTAAGTGACATTCTATTCTAGAAATATTTATGTATGTATGAAAAAAGACTTTTTATCTTGAATTATTGAAAATAAGATAAATCCAGCTCTTGAGTTATGATACCAAATGCAGGGAAACATTTTCGTTTTTTAAAGTTTCATTTTTAAAGCAGATTTAGGAATCCTAAGCCTTACAGACTGTTTAAAATTTCAATTTTCAACATATATGGCACTTGCAAATGCTTCTGCTCATACATTTTTTTTTTTCCTTCCCCAGAAGGGACCAATGCCAATAAAGCTCATCTGCCTGAGTTATGGCTTTTTCCCTTCTGATAATCAGAGAGAATTATGCAAAGGCACAGTGTCATTATCAAACAGAAATACAGAGCAATCGAATTCTACCTGACAATTTGGCGTAGCACATTTTTTCTCCAGAATCCATCTCACCATAGAGGCTGGCAGGACGAAGTCTATAGAAAACAGTCCAATTAAGGGGAAAATTTCTGGAAAGCCAATTCTGAAGTCCAATGTTGCATCTGAGTTTGTAAACGTTAAGTGATTAGTGGTGAGCTGTGCTCAAAGAAAAAAATAGATTTTCTTAGTGGTCAAGACACAGGGAAAAATATCAAGAGAAATCTTTTTTTAACGTAAGGAATAATGATGCATTCGTAACTTTTCCTTCACTGTTTCTAGAAAAATAAAGACATGTGGCCCAATATCTGACAGTAGAACCTTTGATTGTAGGGAAAACCCTGTCCCAGGCAGAGAATTCTGCATTTTTGATGACTGGTGGTCGGAGGCTGAAGCAAAGAATTGAAAGGAGGATTCAACCAGAGTTCTGGGGTGACTTTTAACTGCTTTCCAGTCAACTGTTACTGCCAACATTCTAAGGCCACTCATGTGAGACTTGGCTGTGTCTTCTTCCCTACAAAGGAGTTACTACTGACCGTATAACGCCTCTTAGCTTGGCGAGTATTTGAAAGTTCACTGGTCTCTCAAAAATAGGCATTGAGGGATGGGGCCCGCTTACCTCAATTTAGCCACAGAAACCCAAACTGATAAACTACTATCCATAATCACCTTATCTCCAATTGCAGAGTTGTATTAAGAATCTTCAGTGGGATCCCTTTTGACTAAGGATGTGAACATTCACTAAGGAGTCCTAAATATTGGGGGAGGTAGGTCTTAGGCCCTTCACCTATCCTCACAAAGGTGTGTGTCCTTCCCTTGAAAAGCAGCAACTGGGGTCTCCAAGTTACCTCTCTGTGCTGAACATTCCTGATTTCCAACTTGGAGCTAGTTACCTACTAATGAATAGTTTGTAAGTACTAAAATAAATACAGATACCACTTTATGGATGATAAAAGTGATACTTTGAGAGCTTAAGTAAAAGCTTCAAAGCCATACAAGGACAGAGCTTGGCTTTGAACCCACAGCTGTTATGCTAAAGCCTTTTAACTTCCTCACCAGACTCTCTTTCAGACAGTTTCAACCATGGGCTTTCCACTCCTCAGAAGATAAATGGAAAGAAATCTGCTATGCATCTCTTCTGGTGGTAAGAACATTTTGCTCACATACTCTGAACAAATGGGCAATTATTTTGTTTTATTTTAAAGTCTTCATGTGATTTGTTCCTTCAGTAGCCACTTTCTTGTCTTGTATTTTGAGTTTATTCACGTAAAATATATTATATTTCTCTTCCGAGCCCTTTGGAATTTTAACTGGCAGCCAATATGTTTTGGGCTGAGTGGTAATTTTGAGGAACTGCTTCCCTTTAAAATATACCAAGATTTTAAAGGAAAAAGTCCCCTTCATCACTGGCAGTGGGAATGTCTGCCCTGGACAAGCTCATTGTTCCCTTTCAATGTAGGTGGCAATGACCAAACTCCCTCTCAAAAGTCCCTGGAATGGGGCTTCACTGATAGTCCTGTCACTCTGTCTAGAGTAATTTACGAGAAGCCCAAAATTAGTGTTTCTTGAGATTTGCTGCACAAGTTAGTAGTTTGAGTTTACCTAGTGCCAGGACTTCTCCAGTTGGCATAATCTGGGCTCTTATATTCTGCTAGCTACTTGAGTATTCTATACAACATAAAGTGAAATGAAAATTTGGGCACCATCCAGTTGATTTAAACTTTAAAATTTCTGACATCTTCATTCAGTTGTTTTCAGTTGATAGCCATACTTTCACTGCTTTTTCCCCCTAGGAATACCCTGATATCCTGGCTCGTGGGATAGTCAGAACTGGCCCCTCGCTACCTCAGAAAGTTTTTGCTGGTGAGTGAGAGAAAGGAAAATGACAGCAATAACAATGATTGCTATGGTGACTGCGCAATAGGGAAATCGAGGATCAAACTTAGTGCAAGTGCGATCCCAAACATGCTCCCCTTTGGAGTCTGGGAAAGCTTTGGTGGCTGCTATTGTTAGATTAGCAGCAAGAGCCATTAGTAAATGCCAGAGAAACAAATTGCCCCTTTCTGGAGCCAGTGGGCATTTGTCTCTGTCGCTGTTCTGGGCATGAGGCTCCGTTCTCTCTGCATGGATAGCAGAGCAAATCCTGCTTCCGAGGTAAGTGGGGACTCTTTCATATGGTTCTGCACTGCTAACCAACCCCAGTCACTTCCCTCTCTTTCTGTGGCCCAATTCTTGCATGGAAAATTGAGGCAATGATTTATATGTCATAAGCAGTTCTGACAGGTGCACTCTATCTTGGCTTCCTGCAGCCCCAGGACTAATCGGAAGCTTATCTTTTCCTTTGTGTAATAGGGAGCTGTCAGGTTCTATGACCCTCCAAACAATTCAATCACTCATGGGAGGATTCACCTTGGAGGGAGGACACCTTGATATTGGAGAAGCTCTGGGGAGGCCGTGCCCTGACATGTATCAAAACAGCGGTAGTCAAGGGGCTAGAGGGCAACACGGCCACAAAACTGACAAAAAGCCATCTGCTTCCTAAATGTAAGCTCTTTGCATCCACCAGGAACTACTGAGCAGTCAGTATATCCAGTCTTGGGTGCAGAATATTTAGCTGTCTGAACAAAGCTGAGGTGCTTCCAAGAAATGGCTGGTGCAGAGAAGAGTGGGTTTCATTGCTCATGGGAAAAGAACAACTTTCTTAACAAGGCCTTACAGATCCTGTCACAATCTGGCCTTAACCTGCCTCTCCACATGCACCATGCTGGCCCCACACACCTCCTGAGCTCAGCATTCCAGCCACTCTGGCTCTTGGTCAGTCCCACCTTCCTCCATGCAACTTCCCACCCTGAGGCCTTTGTCTAGGGCACCTTCTCTGCCTGGAATTCTTTTCTTATGCTTCTTCTTCCATACCTCCCTCCTAGGTCACCGCAAATGTATCCTCTGCCCTTCCTGAATGGGTCAATTCCCTCTCTCATCTGCTCTCCTAAGCAGCCCTTATTGCAGTGTCATTCTTACATTATGACATTTTAATTTATACCCTTTCAAACTAAAGACTGTGAGCCCTATGAAGGCAGGGGTGGTCTCGTGTGTCCATTGCTATAACTCCACGGCCCATCACAGCACCTGGCATATATAGAAGGTACTCAGTAAATACTTGAGAAACCTAGGTGGTACCTATGTTCTTAATTGATTTGATCATAAAGTATGGCAAGGGCACATCTAATTGGATTTGTGTGACAGTCACCCGTGGTTCTATCTACATAGAGAGCAATGCATTACTTGTGGGAAGGAATGATGATGACAAAGTCTAGCTTTGTCATTTCTATCTCAATACCTAATTGCTGACTCCTAAATTGCTGCTCTGTTGTCTACATTGAGAACCTTATATTTCCCTCACGATAGGCTTGTCTCAGATACTGAAAAAGCCTGAACTATCAACTTTCAGAAGGTTTTTAAACATCGCCCATTTGGTATTGAAATACCATGATAACTAGATGAAGTTTTCACCCTTGTTTGGATGTTTTGGCATTAAACAGTCAAAGTCCTTATTTAATCGACTGTTGCATGACTCTCAGTTCCTGAAAAAAAAATGAAAGGAAGTAGGATCAAAGAGTAGAGAAGAAGATATTGAGAAAGAGCCCAAGCAGTGTCTACACACACAATTTGACTGACTGCAATGTCAAGCAGGGGCACAGTGTTGGTGCAGTCACTATTTTCAGACAGAAGTTCACAGCCAGCTGGTTCCTCACGGGACTGTAATCCCTACGAGGGCAGGGATCACACATTTCTGCCCATGACTCTATGTGGAAAACCTTCCCCACATCTATGGCAGATTCAGTAACATTAAGGTAAGGCAGATGGAAACATCTGTGAGCAATGAAGGTTTTTAGATTGGTTAATGGGAAAGTTCTGCCTCAGAAATTCTCTAAAAGTAGGACACAGTCTTCCTTTGCTGAGATGGTTGAAAACTACTGCTGCTGGGAGGTCAGATAACATGATGCTTAAGAGAGACGATTCTGCAGTCAGCCAGCGGTGAACTCTGGTTCTGCAACTTGCTAGTGGAAGCATCTTGCACAAATTGCTTCCTTGCTATGGAGCATAGTTTCCTCATCCGTGAAATGATGGCAGCATTTCTTAGTTGGTAGAGTTAGGATGAAGATTACGCAAGAAAGCATATAAAATGCTTGGAACAGCATCAGGTACCAGTAAGCTCTCAGTAAGTGTTTAATGAACTCACTGTCAAGACAAAGGCTCTTTTAAGGATCTCTCACCACCATGTGAGATTCTGTGACTTGAAGGCAGTAAGAGAAGAATGAAAATGACACAATCCTTTCAGCCAGGATTTCCCAAAGTGAGGTCTACAGCTGTGCTACTCAAAGCAACAGCCCTGTGAACTGCTTGCTACTGGTCCGTGACAAGATAAAGAGCTCAAGCCGGAATCCATGTATTGCTCGATGCATTGAGAAAAGCCTTCTATGGAAAAAAGTGTCACCGGAACTGTGCAGTGGAGAGTGACGCAGATGATTCACATTTTGGTATAAGCAACTTATCTCATTGTGGATCAGCACTGGACTACATATTGAGAAGAATGTTCTAAAGAACAGTAATTCCATGAACCAGGAAAAGGTTCCTTACGATCAGATAAGGCTGGTGGAAAACACTGCATGCCATATATCTTTCTTGGGTTTTGATACTGCATGTTAGAATATTAAAGGTTATAAAAAAAAGCTGAAGTGAATACTTATGTTTAACCTAGGGTTTCTGTTGCATGAGCACAAAACATTTGTGTGTGTGTCTATTTACGTACGTGTGATGCTGCTTTTAACCTTTTTCTGGTACAGGACACGAGCCTAAGGGATCATCTGAGAGTGAACCACCCTTCTGAACACAAATAAACAAAAAGCTAGCACTTTGCAGGTAGAAAATACCTTTCCTTGTGTCTCAACCATTCTAAGGTAACCAGAGAATACACATTTTTTCCTATCTTCTAAGGGGATAACAATCTCCTTTTACATAAACCCACCTTTAGAAAATGTTTTCCACCAATCAGTTGCTTATTTTTATAAGAAAAGAAAGTATCTTGTTATGCATTAACCACTAGGGAAATACTTGAAACCTTTTCTCTGGTAATGACTGATGTTTAAAATGCTTACATCAGTACATCAGTTGAAGCCTGATTTGTAGCATGCTAGGATCAAAGTGATCATGTCCTCTATTGAACTGGATTCCAAATCTATTCGTGTTCATCATTTTCTACAAAAACCTTATGTATAATGATATATAATGAGCAGAGGCCCTAGAAATCCCCTTGGGATTTTAAATTAGTTCTTTACACAAACTGGTAGGAAATGGGATCTAGGTATAAATTTTTGACCTTCTGTTAAGTAAGTCTAACTGAAAAAAAACAAATGAAAAAGCAGTTTCGGGTTTTGTCAACACTGTGGGGTTTCAGGAGCAAATGTACACGCGCGTGCAGCTTCAGAGGCTGTGGACTCACACTCCTCATTCTAGCAAGAGCGTGCTCACGCTTCCCAACCAGGGCCTGGTCTGGGGACAGTGTCTCCCCAAGGCACTCATAATTCAGGTAATTGCTTCTGAAAGATTCAGAAAATGGAGATATTCTTCCCCCTTCAATTTTCCAATTATGCCCCGATTTTCCACTTTCCTTTAAAAGTAAACAAAGAGCCCTTTAAACGAAAAGATGAAAGAATCCCACTAATAACTTCTCTCTGGGGAAAAATCCATCTGGGTCAGTGTGAATTAGGTTTGAGACAGTGACAAGAGCCTTGATCACAAAGGCTGAAAAATGCCAGCAGCCTGGCCTGGCAACCCTTCCACGCCTATGAAATTCAGACAGGGCTAGGAAAATGACCAGGGTTAGGAAAAGAAAATGGTTCATGATCTGCAATACTATCCTGTCTCACAATCCAGGGACTTCAAGATAAATTGTTCCTGAGCCAAGGAAACATCCAGATTCCTTTCTTTTTCGGACACCAGTGAACTTCTCAGCTCCCCACTACCATCAGGGCATGTTCAGGGAGTACCATTTACTAGTTCCTAGCATATCAAGAAGCATGGACTCCTTCCAAAAGGATTTGGAGCAAGAGAGAAAGAGAACTGGATCCTAAATCAGGTACAGGATACTGCTTATAGTCTAATTTCTACATGGTAAAGGCAGCATAACAAAGAGATCTTTGACATGAAAGAAAATATGTTATTGTTAATGAATATACTCTGAATGCAAGGCAGTTTAGGAGAGTCAGTGCAAACACATACCCTGCATAAAGAGTAATAGATAAGTAGTTCCCAAATGTAATACTACTTTAAACTTTTCAACATATTTATCAAGCTTCTCTGAAACTCCTGTCTATAGGCAAATGACAAGAGAGAAAGGAAGAGGAGAAAGCTAATAGCATACACTAAGCATCTACTGATTGCAAGGCATCGTGCTAGACATTTTCAACACATTACTCTATTTCATCAGTTCGACCCCTGTGGGAAGAATGTACAATTATTTCCATTTTACAGATGATGGCAGACACTCTGACCTGGTCAGAGTCATAGCCGCACCTTGGAGACTGCATAGTACAATGTTAAGAGACCGTATAGTACACTGTGTGGTTTAATGCTAAGAGCACAGATTCCAGAGTCAGACTGTACCTGGTTAAAAACACAACTTGGCCACTTAGTAGTTATTTGGGCAAGTTACTGCAGCATTCCTTATCAAATGTCCTCTGTAAAATGGGGATAACAACATCACTCACCTCATAGGGCTGCTGTCAGGGGTCAGTGAGATGGTTCTTCTTGTAACTTACCTAGCAGAAGGCCTGGCATATATTAACTACTTAATAAATGTCTACAAATACGCTCTAGGACACTGGCCACTAAGGTGGGCTGCCCCATGACCTGTCAAGGCTTTGCCATGAGAGATGCAATATTTTAAGTACTTTCAGAAAGAATGACTCTAAAAACATAGATTTCAGATTTTCAGCACTAACAGATTATATAAATACAGTTCATTTACCTTTAGTAAATTGGCAATTGACATTTTATTGAATGGGGAATTAAGAATATAAACTGTAAATTTTGTCTTAAATTGACTTTTTCTTGGCCTTTATTTTTATGACTTAAGGTATGAATTCTGTTTGGAGATTTGGGTGCTATATGAAGAAAAATAGGATAAATGTCTTAATTTTAAAAGGATATATCATACTTCAGATATATACACCTTTTTTCTTGAATGTAACTCATTTATTAGTTTAAAATGAAAACACTTTTGCTCTTAAAAAAAAAAGAAGGGGGAAGAAGTTTGAAATATAAAAGGCCTACCTTTTATACTTCAACTTTAGCCAGAGTGTCTTACTGGATGCTCATTCTAAATCACATTTCTCATTTAGAACAGAGGCAACAGCGATACGTTAATACTGCTGTTCTCGGATGGATCTATAGGGAACCCTGGGGTGGGGGTAGGGGAGAGGAATAAGGAGGCTGAAAAAATTGCATCTGAGAGCTCCACTTCAGAGCGGGCCTGGAGGTAACCATGCCAGTGGCTCTCATGCCAACTGATCTTCCACAGTGCTTTGGCCCTGCTCCTGGTGCCTCCGAGTCAGTCCCTGGGGGTGATTTAAGACCTCCGGGAGTCTCATGATCACCCAGGTTTTGTAACCCATGACCTACTTGGACGCATACTTTCTGCCTCACCTTCCCCCAAAACAAAAAGTAAAACCCACCTGTGCCCAAGGCACAACCTCCTTCTACCGTCTCCACGACAGACCGCTCTCCAGCCTTGCTGACTTATTTGTATGGTGGTTTACGTTCAGATGAATATACCAGGCATTCTATTTTCATACAAAGGGAAGGACAGTGGCATGAATATTGGAATCATAAAGACATGAATCCAAGTCTGAGCACTACCACCCACTTAGCTGTCTGACCCCAGGCAAGTTTCCCACATCTCTGAAATGAGGATAATATCAGTACCTACCCTTGTAAGTTGATACTGAAGAATAAACTAGCCAATGCATGCAAAGTGCTCCTGGAACACAGCAAAGGCTCAAAATACGTGTGCTGCCTTTACTATTATCCAACTGGATTAGATCCTTTAGCTAGCGCTGAACCTAGCTGGAGAGCCTGACAGGAACATCCATGGGCCTGGCCCCCCAAAGGCAAAGCATGTCAAAACAGAGGCTCATCAGTGTGGGTAGCGCTCGAGGTCCCTGTGGAGTACTTTCTGATCCCATAGCCGAAACCCCATGACACAGACAGATACAATCAGATAATGATGGCAATCAATAACAATAACAGAAATTATTATTTATTTTCATAAACACAGAGTATGTGCGTCCTGCTGCGATACACGCATCACATGCCAGCATCCGCTTTCGGGGCAGTCAATCAATGGGAGCTCTCAATATCCGCCTGCCGAGGCGGGAGGGGGAGGGGGAGCGAAGGCTGAGAAATTGCCCACGCCAGAGTGACACCTCCACAAAGTTAATCTAATCCAGGGGGACTGTCCAGGTGCCACTGCAAGCCTGTGAATATGGAACAGGTTTGATTGATTTTTCAGCGCAGTCGCTAAACACTTCATTGTTATTTGCAACAAATATAAGGAAAGGAAAGATGAAACCTTATGAGGACTGGATATTGAGCCCCCATAGCAGCAATAAATCACAAAAATGAAGTCTAAAAAATTAAAAATGGTTAGAGGAAGGATGTTTCTGTGTCCTGAGAGGCCTCCGTTATCAAAGTATAAACCCAAAATTAAACCTGGAGCAGGGAAGGCCAGTCCTGACTCAAGCAGTAATATGCCCTGAAAGTGGCCTGGGGTCACCAGCCCTCCCAGGTCGAGTGTCTCCTCACGGTCATCGGGGAGGAAGCATGACCGGCGCCGGACAGACAGAAAGCCATGTGAGCCTGGGTGGGCGTCCTGGCCCCTCGGGCTGAGTTTCCCCCTTTAGAATGGGGATCTCACATCCACACAACTAAAAAGAGGGAAATAGTGGCGCACCTCCCACCCTCTCGGCACGGCTGAGATCCCCAGCGTAAAAGCCCCTCTAGCTTTTAAGATGCATCCCGAAAACTCCTCCTGATTCTGCATCTTCTCCCTCCTGCGCCCTCTCTGAGCACCGTGACAATCTTTCTCCTCCTGTCGGGACACTGTCCTCATCCGGTTTTTCTCAAAGTGTGGCCTAGGGACCACTTGGACCAGAATCACCTGGGGGTTTTCAAGGAGCGGCCTCGTCAAAGATATCATCTCTTAGGGTCTTACTTAGACCTTCTGAATCAGGCTCACTAATGATGAACCAGCGATGGTGTTTTAGAAAGCATCCTGGTGACCAAGGGGCAGCGTGAGAACCACCGCCTACATCAACTTCATGGTAATTTAGACAAGTTCTTCTCCATCTGTAACAGTCTCCTCCTTGCTCCTTGAGGACACCGAGTCTGTTCCATCTCAGAATGAAGCCCCCATTGTGCTATAAGTATTTAGCTCAGTGCCTAGCACATAGTAGGTACTCAATAAATGGAATAAAAATACACTGAAAAGTCAGAAGTGTCAGATACTATCATCCCCAGTATCGTCCGAGGCCATGCAATAAATAGCACCATATAACAATGAAGGGCAGATGCTGGAGAATCAGCCAGACATGTTCTTAGTTTTGTCACTTACTATCGGCCTGGGCTTAAGCCAGTGCTTACCTTTCTGAGCCTCTGTTTCCACATCTATAAAATGGGCATAATGCCCAAGTCACAGAGTTATAAAGAAGAAAGAGTTGTAAAGTGTACACAATATTGGTCAGCTTAGAGCGTGGATTAGGAAGTGCTGAACAAATGTATTAGTTCTCTTTGGTCAATTCTCCAGAAAAGAGATCAGGCATTTAAACTAGTTATTTCACTAAAAGGATTGCTCTTTTGGGAAAATTAACTAGCGTATTTAATTAACCTGCCTAGTCCCATGATCTATTAGCAAGAATCCTGAAGAAGACCCCTTTCAGGAGTGAGAACTTGTAAAAGCTCATGACAATTTGTATTGGGGTCTTTGGCTATGGCTACAGGGGTATCTAAACTACCATCAGTGAAATTAGAAACAGAAGTTGTAGAGAGTAGTAATTAAAAGCCCTTGATTTGTAATCAGATGGACCAGGTTTAAATCCTAGCTCTGCCACTTTCGCACCATTAGAACGTGGGCAAATTCCCTGCCTACTTGGAGACTCAGTTCCCCTTCTGTGTAATGCATTCATTTGACAAATATTTCTGGCCATCTACCAAGTGCCATGCACTGTTCTAGATGATGGGGATTCAGCAGAGAACAAAACTAAGTTCCCAATCTCATGGAGCTTATATTTTACTGCTGCTGGTGGTGGGGGCACAGAAACAATGGACAAATGATACATTAGGCAGTGACTTAAAGATCAAGATCAAAATACAATGAATGGGAAGATGTTAGTATTTTATTTCCCATAGGGTATTTTAGCAAAGCTTTTATGATAAGGTGACACTTGAGCAGAGACATAAATGAAGTGAAGGGCTGAGGCTTGAGTGACTCAGTGAGAGAAAAAAAGAACCTACCAGAGAGGGATATTATGAGAACTAATAATATCAGGAGATACAATTCAGTAACTGGCCAATAGCACTCAATACATGGTGGCTGCTATTATTATTATTATTATTACTTCTACTAGCCGTATGAGTGTTGGGATAAAATCCATGAGAACACTCAAATTCATTACATCTCCTTCAAGTTTTGGGAGGTTATAACAAGTCACAAATTGGGAGACACACCTTTTGGGCCCCATATGCATCACTGATTAAACAGCAAGTTTCAACCTGGCATAGCTTTCCACTCAGGGAACTGGCAGTCAACCGTAATAAGGAAAAGAATTGCTCTGGTCACATCTTGCATGGGTAAGTGCGCAAACTCTAACTTCTCACCCCCCACTCCCCACCCCAGACTGATTAGGTCACTTAAACAAGGAGCTCCAGTTACCTAGACAGGGCTCAGAGTCTTACTCCTGGGTATTGGGAGGTTTGGAAAGAATTTTGCACAGAGAATTTTGCTAAGTAGAACTGCATAATACTTCAAGATCCTCCGTTCTCCAGGCTCAGTGCAGGGCTCTGGAAAGTAAGAGTGTGTATGTATATGTGTATGTGTGTGTGTGTGTGCACATGTGTGAAAGAGAGAGAGAGAGAGAAAGTGGGAGAGATAAACAGAGACACATTAAGAATGGCAGTAGTTATGAAGAAAACCATTTCAAAATCCCCAGATGTATATGTTCAAGTTTAAGAGCCATACCTCTTAAATTTCAGTCCCCGTTCTGGAATAACCAGTTGTATGATACTGGGCAAGTCACTTTCCCTTTCTAAGCCAGCATCAGGCTCGAGGATACAGGTTCCAGAGCAAAGGAGATCCAAGTTTGATTTACAGACTTGCCTGATCTTGGGCATGTTACTTAACCTTTCTGAGTCTCATCTGTTAAATAGGCATTTTAATAGTGAACTATACCCCCCAGGGCAGCTAATGGTGGTAAAGAGTGCAGCCTTGTACTCAATAAATATAGAGAGTAGCATTTTCACCTGCCCAGTATCTGTCTTGCTTTCCTCACTGGCTGTTCTGAAAGATAATTAGGGACCTCGATAGGGAAATACTTTGTGATGTCAATGGTACTGTGCTGGTTTGAAAGGATATATGCCCCCTAAGAAAAGTCATGTCTTGATATAAATCCCATTTCTTAAAGGTAGAATAATCTCTATTCAATACTGTATGTTTGAAACTGTAATGAGATCATCTCCCTGGTTGAAGTGATTTAGTTAAGAATGGTTGTTAAACTAGATTACGGGATGACATGTCTCCACCCATTTGAGTGGGTTTTGATTAGTTTCTGAAGTCCTATAAAAGAGGAAACATTTTGGAGAATGAGAGACTCGGAGAGAGCAGAGAATGCTGCAGCACCACGAAGCAGAGAGTCCACCAGCCAGCGACCTTTGGAGATGAAGAAGGGAAATGCCTCCCGGGGAGCTTCATGAAACCAGAAGCCAGGAGAGTAAGCTAGCAGATGACGCTGTGTCTGCCATGTGCCCTTCCAGCCGAGAGAGAAGCCCTGACTGCGTTCGCCATGTGCCTTTCCAGATGAGAGAGAAACCCTGAACTTCATTGGCCTTCTTGAACCAAGGTATCTTTCCCCGGATGCCTTTGATTGGACATTTCTATAGATTTGTTTTAATTGGGATATTTTCTCGGCCTTAGATCTGTAAACTAGCAACTCATTAAATTTCCCTTTTTAAAAGCCATTCCATTTCTGGTATATTGCATTCCGGCAGCTAGCAAACTAGAACAGAGACTTTATAGTTTTAAGGTGTTATTATTAAATTCTCATTATGATCATTGTTTTGAAAGTTATCCTATTGAGCAGTGGATACAGTTCTCATAGGAGAACTTCTCATAGGCTTTCTGGGTAAAGCGTGATTGAATTTGAAATGCTATCTTCCATGAGAAGAGGGGAAAAAATAACCACGTTCTTACTCTGAAATTCTGCGCCTCCCAGCACTGCAACAGAACAGATTCATTACTCAGTACGGATTAATTAGCTGTCAGGTATTATTAAGCGGTCTCCTCTCAGGGTCCATGTAGAACTGGAAACCATGAAAATGAGCGAGAGGTAATCACAGTATAGGAAGAAACAAAGCCATGATTGCTGGCAATGCACATTTCAAGAGCAGAGCACATTAGTAAATTATAGTCAGATTAACATCACTTCTGCTCGTGTGGGTTTGGATTCATTGTCCTGATTCTATGGTCTTCGGCTGCCTGGTTCTTTCTTCTCCTCCTGGGATCAAAAAATGAAGGAAGGTTGGCCTTTCAAGTGTTTGCATAGAAAGAATGCTGGGGTGTGGATGTTTACAATGTAATGCAGCCTTTTTAAAAGGCTAGGTAGGGAGAGGAGGTGAAACCAGATATGGGTATTCATAATTTATAGCAAATGTGTCTCCCAAACTGGTACAACAACTGCTGAAAAGATTGACAAGTAACAGAGTCTTACAAAAAAATGATTGTCCCAAGGAACCTTAGAAATTAAGAGGCCAATGACCACAGACTCCCTCTCTCAACCACAGGGGCGCATGGTAAAAATGCAGACTCCTCTGCACCACCGGTCTTGCTGACGAGACTCACTGGGAATGGCTCCCAGGGCTGCAGAACCACTGGGTTTTGCTGGTCCTCTGCTCTGAAGCTTAGAAACTAAGTTAGAGAGAAGAAAAGCGATTCAATGGCCCAGGGTCACACAATAAAAAAGCAAGATCCAGATTTGTGATTTTCCAATTTCCTGCCATACCTCAGGGTCTCCTTCCATGTTTGAAATACACATGTCCACTTCATTAACAGCACTGTCTCGCCAAGGGGAGAATCTCTGCTCCGGTGGAAAGGGAAATCCATAGACCTCTGTCTTTCTCAGCTCAGGGATAGAATTCTCCCAGGTTCTAAACAGACTTGTGAAATCCCTGGACATCAGGGCTACACAGTGGGAACCTCGGACGGTGTCTGGGACATGTGATCCACATAGCAAACAAAGACATGCTAAAGTCTGGGCATGCATTTGTTTTATGATCTCCCCAGTGGCACCCAACCTACATACTTTCCTCACTGGATTGTGAGGAAAGAGAGACAACATCATGGAGTGCCTATGGCTTAGAGATTTTAAATGGAGTCAGGAGGCCATCTGGAAGGTTAATCCTATGTCCACCTCAGCCAGACATCACAAACTGCCAGGGCATGCAAAACCCAAAGCAGCCATGTTTCTGAGGATATCTGGACACTGTGAAACAACCACAAGAGACCGAAATCAGTCAACTGTCTAAGCTGAAGGCCGTTTGGAAAGCCCCAAACAGCCACCAATTACGACTCTTTACTCACAACTTACATCTCCTTTTTCTTTAAAACCCATGCATGGAAGGCCCAAATGGGACACGGTCTAGGTTGCTCCATGAATGGCAATTCTAAGACTTCTGCAGCCTCGCAGCTTAGCCTGTCATTTCTTGGTTGACACTTCCAATCTCTTTTTTTTTTACATGGGCAGGCACTGGGAATCAAACCCGGGTCCTCTGGCATGGCAGGCAAGCGTTCTTGCCTGCTGAGTCACCGTGGCCCGCCCTCTTCCAATCTCTTGAGGGGCAAAACAGTATCTTATTCCTGTTGTTTTACCAGCACAGTGCTTGTCACTTAGTAGGTAGGGGCAAATGGTTTGTAGAGTGAATATGACAGTGTAAAAACAGAAATAATATGAATTTCCTCCTATCAGTAGAGGGTAATAGCAATGCTAATGAAGATGATGACAGTCATAGTAAAACAACAGCAGGGAACTAACATCACTGAGTGCTTTGGGGAGCCAGGCACTACATGGGCTAAACTCTTTATTACACACTGGCTTGTGGAGTTCTCATGACAATCCCAGGAAGTAGCTACTATCATCATCCCAGTCATCCAGATGAGAAATCAGAGGCATGAGGCATTTAAACAATTTGCCCAACGTCACCAGCCAGAAAGTAATAGAGCCGTAATTTTAAGCCAGACTGACCTAACGTCTTATACTCTTAACTGCTCTACTCCTCAGTTTCTAGAACTTACTCTGAACTTTAGAGCATCAGGGGTAGGTTTGTGCCACACCTACCCAGTGGCAGGCTTGTGTGGCAGTTATCCAGGGTTGAAGGTGCCAGCTGATGAGAGAAAACAGAGCAGCCAACACTTGTTGGCTAAGAAGGAGCTCATCTGAAGACCACATGTCCATGAGTCTGGAGTAACATGCAACAGCCCAGCATGGGGGCCAGCAAAGAGTCTATGCTCAAAAAGTACCTGCTGAATGAATGAATGAATGAATGAACAAAGAGACAAGTGACAGGCACACAGGACTAATTCCCATATCTACTTCCAAACCTCAGGCAAAAACCTCTCTGCCCCATTCATACTTCACTGTCTACCTTCTCTGTGTTTGGTCTTCAGCAGAGCAGCTGGTTTTTGAAAGCCCATATTTTACGTTTTTGAGAGTCCCTTGGGGCCAGGCTGGACCCAACACCAGCCTGCTTCACCACTCACACTGACTACATCCCAAACTAAACTTATCGTCCAGTCCTAAACTAGTTTATCTACATCTGGAGAGGCTCCGTTTAACAGCTTGCTTTCTAGAAATGCATTTTTCAATGTTGCCTCCTGTCATGGTTAGGGACAGGTGTCAACTTGGCCAAGTTGTGGTACCTGTTCATCTGATTGGGCAAGTGCTGGCCTGTCTGTTGCAATGAGGACATTTCATAGGATTAGGTCATGATCACGTCAGCTACATCCACAGCTGATTCCATTTATAATCAGCCAAAGGGGAGTGTCTTCTGCAATTAGTGATGCTAAATCCAATCATGGGAAGCCTTTTAAGGAGGACTCAGAGGAGGCAGGTTGCATTCCTGCTTTGGCTGGTGAGCCTCTCCTGTGGAGTTCATCCAGGCCATCCATTGGAGTCGTCAGCTTCGCAGCCTGCCCTGTGGATTTTGGACTCTGTATTCCTACGGTCACGTGAGACACTTTCATAAATTTTATATTTGCAAGTGTTCCCTGTTGATTCTGTTTCTCTAGAGAACCCTAACTAATACATCTCCCTATGAGGCTTTTCTGGTCACCCAGAACCAAATGTAATGTTTCCTTCCTTTGTTAAAACTGTAACTTTCTGTCTGTCTCTCATTGCATTCACCTTACTCTATTTAGTGTCATAACCATTTGTAAATTGGTCCTACAAGTCCTAATTCCATATCAGACTATGCGCATTTCTGGAGGGCAGGAAGGATGTTTACTCTTGCTAGTAGAGAGAATTTACACAGCACCTGCCAAGCAAAAAGGGCTTTCCCTCCTCATTATGTTTTAACCTGTTAAACCCCAGAGTGGTACATATTACGTTCATTGTTCTACAGGTGCAGAAAGGAAAGAGACTTGGATGACTAAAGCTCAGAAACACGAAGTGCCTATGAGATTCTGGTCCATGGCAGAATTCGAACCCAGGCCTGTTAGATTCTCTGAAGTCTGTATTCTGAATCACAAGACTTTCCCTCTGGGTAGTGCCATGTCCTGCCTAGCACAGAAGGTCCTCAAGACACCTTAGATGATGTGAGCAGACATGGAAGCTAAGAATATAGTGACGTTTGGCAGTGCTGTGTGGGCAAATACTCAGTGACAAAATAAAAGGCATGGGTTGATAGTCATTAGGGGTTGGCACCCGTCCCGCGCCTACCATCTGCCGCCACAGGCTCAGGAGCGTGGAGTCTCTGCCTAAGCTTCCTCACCCATACTAGAGGCACGCCCTTCAGCAGCGGCCGGCAAGTGGCCAGCCTCAGGGTCACCCTGCCCCCAGGGGCCGTGAAGGCGTCTGCTCACCCGCAGTGTCGTGATGGTGACTGGGTCCCGGAGCCGGCCCTCCTCATCTTTCAGGTTGTAGCCTTCCGGCCTCTTGTCCCGCTCACTGACTTTCCACAGCTTCACAGTTTTATCTGTAGGAGGCAACCGAGGAAATCAGAATTATGATGGAAAGAAAGCTTGTGAAGGGTAGGGTTTTTCGGGGGTCAGGCAGTTGTAGGCAGAGGTGGCCATGTGGATGGAAGGAATTTGCTATAGAATCTGGCTCCATGGAAAGGGCTTCCAGGCACAAATCTTGTGTCATTTGAAGGCAGAACGTATACGTACAGACGTTATCACTCCCAAAATACCTATTGTGCAGAGGCAAATAGCTTTCCTCGATAACTGGTTTTTTAATCTGTAGCATACATGTTAATTTTGGTCATTCGATAAAAATATTTATTGAGTACTGAATAATAAGAGTAGCCATGTTTGCACAGCATTTATTATGTAACTATGGTGGCACTTTACCATAAGAAAAGTTTTTAACTTCTTTATGACACCTATCATTCTGTACTGGAGAATTTATTTCAGACTAACAGTAACCCCAGAGAGGGAGGTGCTATTATCACATGCTTTCAGTGTCCCACATCATTTAACCACCGTCCTGGCCATGACCTGAAGGGTGTGGCAGAACCTGCACCTTCTCATTCTTCGACCTTTCTTATTCTCACCACTACCCCCTCTCCTTGTCACTCACTGCCCCTGCCACATGGCTTCCTCCCTGCTTCCCGTCTATACTAAGTCCACTCCTGTCTCAGGGCCTTTGCACATCCTGCAGCTGGTGCCAGGAAGCCTGTTATTGTTTATTTCATATGACTTGCTCCTTCACTTTGTTCTCTCAGTTCATGACCCAACCCATGAGTGGCCTTTTCAAATCAACCTATGTAAAAATGCTGTCCCCACCATTCTCTATCTCTCTTTTCCTGCTTTATTTTTCGTCAGAGTACTTTTCACTACCCCAAAATTCATTATATGCTTAGTTACTTATTAATTCTCTGTCTCCCTCACTAGAATGTAAGTTGGCTGGAGGCAGGGATTCTGGTTGTTTTGCTCAACATTATTCCTTCAGCACGTCAAATGGTGCCTGGGACATAGTAGGTGTTTAATAAACATTATAGGGTAAATGAATGAATCTAATCTACACAGTACAAATTGCTAGAAAACAGAAATAGCAAGACAACAGAAAAAGAAATAAAATGATAATATAGAGAAAAAAATAAAAATAAAAAATACAAAAAATATATTAAAAAAAATTGCTAGAAAACAAATAGTGAGGAGAGTAATCAAACTGCTCCTTTTTCTTTGTAGTGCCTTTTGAGTTCCCAGCTAGAAATCCCTTTTCTTACTTACCTTTGTACTATCCCAGTACTTTAAACCTCTTTATTATGATGCCTGTCATTCGCTAAAGCATTAAAACAGGTGTGAAAATTCCTATACATCCAGGAATCAGGCAGGCGTGGGGGTGGGGTAGGAGAAACGAATAAAGGGAGTGTGAACTCTCCACCCACAGGCTTTCAATTCCATTTTTTAAAGAAACATGTTTGGGCCAAACCAACCATGCCTGTGAGCTGCAAGGCTGGTGGGTCTGCATTCATTATTTGTACTTGTTTTAACTTTTCCTCTAGAAGGCAGAGTCTCGGCTGCCTCCTTTGTATCCTTCTCTAGGCCTGCCAGAGGGGGACTTTAGAATCAGACACCCTTGGATCCAATCTCTGCTCTGACTCCAGCAGTCTGCTGCCCAAGGACTGAGATTTTCAGGTAGGAAGCCTGTCATTTCTAATTGTTGACTGACAAAAAAATAAGGCTATCAGATTTAGTAGGGAAAAACACAGAATGCCCAAGTAAATATGAATTTCAGATACACAACGGGTACTTCCTTAGTACAAATATATCCCAAACAGAGGAGACTAACAAACAAAGGTACTTAACTTCTTGATGCCTCAGTTTCCTCATTTGAAAATTGGGGCAAAGTGTTCCTTTCTCATGGGGGTCTTATGAGGATGAAATGAAGCCTGCATGTAAAGTGCTTAACACGGCGCTGGGCTTCTAATTGTGCTCCACAAATGGCAGTCATTATTAGAATTAGCAAACTGGGCAACTATTTTGCAAATAGCATGTTGCCCTGACAGCCAGACCAGAAAGCATCAGCTTCATTCTCTGGTGATGCCTATATCCTCTCTATACTATTGTCAGAGGAGAAAAAGCCACCCCTGGTACCCTACCATTTTAGGGTTTACTTTCTCCTTAACCCCTTATCTCATGTCTCCATTTCCCCATATAACCTTCTAATTCCCACACCTCTGGAAGGACCCCCCCCCCACCCCCTTCCAAGTAGGGGGTATGGACCACAGGACTGCTTGCCTCTAACTGTCAGAAACATACGCCCTGCGCTCAGAGGTCTTAACACACCTCATTGTGAAGTGCTGCTTTCAGCAGCAATCTGGCCTCTTTAGCAGATACGTGTCTCCGTTTTCTAATATCTGGGCATTGCCAAGGCTAGTCACGTCCGCTGGCCCTCCTGGCGAGGCTGCTGAGCCTGAGATCTGGGCACACTGAATTGTGGACTCACCCTGCCCTACACTGGAGCAGAATTGAGGCAGCCTTTCTCAGCTGCAGGGTTTAATTTAGAACCTTCTATCTATATGCCAGCACTCCTCCGTTCTCGCTTTCGGTGGATATCCTGCTGCATACTAAACTGCTTTTCAGGGTGAGAAAATGAAATACGCATCCTATTTATACAGTGACTTCTTGATTAGCCACTGGTCAGCTGTGGCCCAAAACAACCCAAATCATGAATGCTAACACCAGATACTTCCTGTTGCTGGCTTTAGAATGAGCCCTATCCTATCTGTGAGGCAATTTTTATCTTATATAATTTTTCTTATTGTTATACATAGAAATAGAGAAATCCTGGGTAAAACATAAAGGATAAAAATCACTACAGTCTGGATAGCCAGGGACAATTGTTGTTAACATTTTGCATAGCTCCTTCTAATATTCTCTCTTTGTATGCTTTCTTTGGGAGTACCAGCATAGAATGATATTGTATATGTGGATTTTGTACTTTTCTATTTTATTTTCTTGTTTTTAATTACACAAGTACTACATGTAATTGTACTTAGAAAATGAAAATGAGCATAAAGTTTAAAAAAAATGAAAATCTTCTATTCCACTACACGGGAGAGAACTCTTTTGAACGCTTCATGTATACCCTTTCTTTACATTTGAGTGTGCAATTATATAACTGCTTCAAATAAACATAATATACTAACATAGTTTAGAAATGCTTTTTTGCCCAATCAGATGTTAACCTACTACAACATTCATCCCTATAAATAATTGCATTATTACACTGAGAACTGGTTAAGGGCAAAAACGTTTGGTAGAGGAAGACCTTCATAACTATACAAGATTCATGCAAGGAAATACTTATGCAGTCATTGAAAATGTTATTGTGTTTTAGAAGAATACTTGACAATTCAGAAGATTTTCCTGTTATTTTTACGTTACTTTAAAAATCCACTTGCAAAACAGTTTGCAGAATATATTACTTTCAGAGCGAGAAAAATAAATTCAATATTACTTCCCCTCTCCATCAAGGGTATTAAAGCACAAGTAAAAATTTAGGTAAAGCAATATCATTAAATAATTTCAAATTCTAGATTCCAAGTGAAGGTTGGTTTTATTTTTCATTAAAAATTATAGAGTTGGGAATATATTCTAGCAGAGAGTAAAAATTGTATCCAACTATAATGAGATAAGCACCTTATAAAAAAGAAATAATTGATGGTGAATTCAATCCAATTCCCTATGGTATGGTTGCCTGGAGCCATTCTTGACTTTATTATCACACAATTTTTTTTGACTCAGTATCTTGAAGCTTTGTGGATAAAAAAAGTCTGAGGAACATGTGGCTGTTACTATGAGTAATGAGTTTTTCTTTCTTCTGGCTGGTGCTCTGAGTAGTTTATCATCACTTGTGGCAGCTTTTAAATACAATCTTATCTATCTTCATTTTCTCTTTTGTACAGTAATTCCAATTGCCTTCCATTAATTTTTGCATGTTAACCTATTTGGCTTAAGGGGGAATTCTCAACCTCAATATTAGTATAAAAAAGAAAATCACATAAGAACGTGGGAATTCTTCTTATAAGAATCATTTTGAGAAGATGTTGGCATATGAAATAGCATCCCAAATGGGAAGATAATATCCGTGTTAATCAAAAAACTATTCAAAAACTCAATTAACAGAACATTATACTATATAATTAATCTTCATTGCATTTCATCGATTTCTTTCCCACCTTCCCCCACAAAGCAGCTAATGTCTTTGAATTTTATTACAATAATCAATAGGATAAATTTCATAATATAAAGTAAGCTAGCTATAGAGGATAGTCAGACACTTTTTTCTGCCTGAAATAAGACCATCAGAAGTCTCTTATTCTAGGTAGTGTTGAATCTGAGGAGCCTTTGAGTTAAACAAATAGCAAAATTGAATGGGATGAAATTGACACATATTCGTTATGGTTTGACTTCAGAGTCAAAAAGGCAAACAGAACAAGAAATCAGAGTCCAAAAAGGTAGTAACAAACAGAGTTGTGAGAAAGAGTGAAAGTACTTGGGATCTAGAGAAACAGATAAATGGAGATCTGGCCATACTGGGTTGAGATCTGCTTGAATAACCAACCCTAAACTGGTTGTGTTACAACTGCCATTTTTAGATCTTTACTAGGCTTTCCATTTGAGGGATTTTTGGTTCATATGCATTAAAAATCCCCCCCCCTTTTCTTTCATAAGATGAATAAAAAACTAATAAATGAAAATAAAATTCAAATAATAAAAATAATAAAAAAGAAGAAATTTACAAATCCCCCATAAATGCACAGTTCAAAATTAACTACCATGAACTTTTGAGTGTGTTCCTCCAATTTCCAAAAAAGATATATTTTTGATCATATTATATGTAAGGTTTGCATTTTTTTCACTTGCCATATGTGCATTTCCCTTTCTTTGTCAATGCTAGGGGGTGAGAAAAAGCAAATCCTTTGCTTCTCGATTTATATTTAAATGTATAATCCTTACAGACTCACATACAGGATGAAATGAATACTCTCTGGCTTATTTACTTGGGAAAGTGTGCTTCATTTTTATATGCTAATCCTCATAATCACTATGCTGCTCAATTAGCACCCTTTAATAAATGACTTTATTCTCAATTGTTCTGGCTATAGCTGGCTTTTTTCAGCAAGGCTATAAGAACCTGGAGGATAGGTAATCCCACTGTATAAAAACTTACTGAGTTAATACGTAATTTGACTCTTATTCAACCCCAATATCCTCTCTCTCTGAACTATCTATATCAAAATCCCCCCTCAGCTAATACATGGAAATGAATATGAAGATAGGGAAATAAACTACTTTCTGATCAGTTTTTCGAAAGGTTCCTATCTCTTCTTGATCTGTGCTCCCAGTTTAAGACTTGATTGTGTCAGAGACACAAAGACATCTGCTTTGCAGACCTTACAATATATTCAGGGATTAATAACTTCTATTTAGTATGCCAAACTCATGGAGACGGTTTGCAGAGTTTTCTGACAGTATTTCCAGAATAACATTCAGTGAATCTTAAGACAGGAAGTTACATTTCAAAAACACCTGAAAATGACCAGTGTCAGCTGAAAACTGCAGATAACAGGTCTTGCATAGTTGGGTCATAAGTTTGTTATTTTTCAAAATAACATCTACATTATTTACTGAGGAACTATTCTGCCAGGCACTGTGCTAGGCATTTTGAAGATATTACTTCTAATCATTTCAATAGGCTAGAAGATAAAAGACAAAAAACTGAGGCATAGAGAGATGGAAATATATGGTTTGGCAGACAGTATCTCTGAAAACACCAAACAGGACAAGTCACCGCCACATACCATTAGTAGACAGAAGAAAGTAGGCTGCATTCTGCTGAGGGAGCCATCTTATTTTATTGATTTTTTCTTCTATTTCTAAACTCTTCAGGTAATCGAACTCGGGTTCATGGCTCTGGAATGTGCTGTAAACATTGTATTCGCCCCTACGATGAACCTGATTTTTACTCTGTAGGAAGGGGGAAAAATATACAAAATTAAATCACATAAACTAACTGCAAATTCACCACTTTTTTTTTAAGTAGAACAAATAAGAATGTGTGCTGGTTTGAACCTCTTGGGCATCCCAGAAAAGCCATGTTCTTTCATCCTCCTTCAATACCGTGGGTGGGATCTTTTTTGATCGTTTCCATGGAGATATGACCCACCCAATTGTGGGTGGTAACTTTTGATTAGATGGTTTCCATGGAGATGTGTTTCCATGGTGGGATTGCTTACTGGAGCCCTTTAAGAGGGAACCATTTTGGGAAAAGCTTCAGAGCCCACAGAACCCACATAATCAGAGACCCTTGGAGATGCGGAAGGAAAACACCCCTGGGGAATTCTCATGAAACACTAAGCCTGGGGAGAAAGCTAGCAGATATCGCCATGTGTCTTCCCAGCTGACAGAGGTGTCCAGAAGTCAGAGAACCCAGCAGACACCAGCCATGTGCCTTCCCATTTGACAGAGGTGTCCTGGGTGGCATCAGCCATTCTTGAGTGAAGGTAACCTCTTTTTGGTGCCTTAATTTGGACATTTTCATGGTCTTAAACTGTAAACTTGCAACTTAATAAATCCCCTTTCTAGAAGCCATTCCCCTTCCGGTATAGTGCATTTGGGTAGCTTTAACAAACTAATACAGGTGGGATGGGTAGGATGTGCCCTTGTGGGATGAGGGCGGAACCTCGACAGCCACGCTATTCCTCAGCTCAGTGGTTCCTAAAGCTTTTGATCATGCACACCTGTTGGCAGAAAATCTGAGCAGGTACTCCTGTGTGTGTGTGTGTGTGTGTGTGCATACATATATATACATTTATAAATTATATTAACTTCTGTAGTAATATATGGCATAGATCATAAAATACCCATAGAAATAGAAATTAAATAGGACTAGGTTTTAAAATCATTGTAAATAGGAGTTTTCATATTTCCTTTCTGCATCCTAATGGGTGCCTTGGACACCCTTTGCAATGAGTCATCCCGCACTGGAGTCCACATATACTCACAGCTGTCCCTTACAAGGAGTACAAAGTTGTAGCATCTGCAATGTACAGTGGCCTTATGAAATCTCCCCAGACCCCAACAGAACCTCAGAGGTAGACATGGCAGAGAAATGAACAAAAATGGCTCAGAGATATTAAGATGACTTGTCCAAGGTCATACCTTTATAAGTAGCAAATCTGGGCATAGATACCTACCTCCCCTTTTTATTTCCTACACATTTAACAAAACCAACAGGAGGACAGAGATGAAATCTGCAGCTTTACGAGAACGATGGGAATTCACCTCTGGTTTATCCCTAGCACCAATTATGCAAAGAGCAAACAGCAGGAACTAAATAAATGATGAGAGAATGAAGCACAAGGGAAAGGGGTCCACGGAAAGGACAAGAGAGAGAGGAAAAAACAGGAGAGGGAAAAGAGGGTGTGAAAGAGGAAGGAAGAGGAGGAAGGGGGTTTTAATCCAGGCATTTCAGGATCTTCTTCCCAAGCGCGTCAAGACTCAGGCTTTGGAAACTGTGTTCAAAAATTCAAATCTAGTTCTCGTCAAACATTTGTTAGAAAAGTTTGACTCTTAGTAAAAGTCTCAATTTTAAAAGTATGTATTTCTGGATGGATTTAAAAGATTTATCGCAAAATCTCAATTTACTAATGGGTGATAGTACTGAGCCCCAGGTGTGAAATCTATTTGTGAGGTATCTGTTTTTCCTTCCCCCAGACTCCCTAGGAGCATGCCTCCTGAGAATTCACTCTCAGAAGTCAAAAAGCAGGCCTGACCTAGATGGCTGTCATATGGCCCTATTTCTCAGGCACAGCATTCATTTCAACCCCAAGACTCACCACAAAGGTAAACCATTTAATGGCATGCTATTTATCCACACTGACATTTATTTTTCCCTGAATAAAAGCACCCTGCTTTTGAAAATGTGTCCTCCAACATTCTACTAATGAATCAGGCTCCCCAAATATTTCAATAAATTAAAATAGGTGAAACCTATAAATAGCTAACAGAAAATGTGGAGCGGAATATTACTGGCAACATGCTGCCTTGGGTAATTTATGCTAAATAGCTCCTTGGTTCCTCTTTATCATCACTGTGAACCTAATTGGATTTTTTTTTTAATTGGAGACGAAGGTTTGAGAATCAGTTTTAAAAGGATTCTTAATGCTGACATCTTGTTTCCATCCTGCTTATTGCAGAGAGAACCAGTCCACCTTAACCATAAATTTATGAGAGTGTTGATTTGCCACCATCCAAATCAGACTGTCAAGTGTGTGTAGTGAGTGCCAGACCAATTAGCACCAGGCAGCTTTGGAAAAGCAGGAAAAATTCCAGGTCACGAAGAGCTATTAGTTCCTACTTGCCAACTGCATTTTCGTGTTTCCAGGGCCAATGGAATAGGTTGGTGCCTGATTTAGTGCTGAACACTTGAATTTATACAGAAGCCTGAGGGATTTTGATGCCCGTATAGAAATTAATTGCAAATAATGTGCAATTACCAAATATATCACCTCTAAATGAGGCTTTCCCTGTTCGAGGGGAGGTGCAACACAAATGGCTTGGAGATACCAAGCAGCCTTTAAATTGCTAGGGAAGCCTCTAGTGAAAACTTCCTCCCACACTGGGCCTCCTGCTATGCTCTGGAGCGGAGAGGACTGGGTGAATCTTGGAGGCAGGCGGTGGCAGATGGGAGAGTCACCAGAGCCCAGAATGGCCTGCTGGAAGCGCCAGGACCATGCCAGGGAGGCTGAGGGAATTAAATTGGGCCATAATCCCATTCTGTCAAAACAGAAGCAGACACCACCCAACTTGATTTATATGAAAAAGAGAAACAATTCCTAGTGGAACACAAGTTCCTGTAAGAAAAGCGCTTTTGGAGGTTCCCTGAAAGTTAGAACTCCTGCTCAGAAATTGTGCTGCATATGGCATTCAGCCTCAGAGACCCTCATGTCACCTACTACAAAATGCGTGCTATATGCTTTGCTCAGATGCCATTTGGTGGGATTTCACTCTCTTTGGTAGGGCGAGCTATCATTTTCTTCTTTACTGACCCAAGTTGTCCTCTTCACATCTGTTGGTAAATAAAGCCAGTTATTTTTTCCTTCTACATTCTGGCAGTACTCCAAACCAAAAGAGACTGAATTTCAATTGCTGGAGGACAAATCCCAATCAGAAGCACTCATGGGATTTTGCAGGTTAGGGGAGAAGTGAAGTGAAGGCATTTTTAATGTGTGATATGGGGCTTGAAAAGATAAGTCTTTGCCCAGAAAAGGCTCTATTTTCAGGTGCTTTTATGAGCCTGAATGTGGAAGTGTTGATGCTAATGACTTTTTGGCAGTTTTTAGTTCGCTAGCAAAGCAGCAAGGTTAAGGGTGACACACGAGGATTAAAGAACAGTAGGAAGCCTCTTTTAAAAAGAGAAGAAAATGGGCATTTTGCATTCATTGCCACTTACCTCCTGCTCTCGTTGAAATATTACAACCCGACCCCCCTTGTCCCCTGTCGCTAGTAATTCTCCTGTGTGGTTGAATTCTACCGTAGAGATAATGTCAGCTGAAAAGAAGAAGACAAAGGCAATTTAAGTAACTGCACACTTATTCTGGAAGGATAGATAATAGACATACTTTTCTGTGCATTTACAGGCTTAGGGCTTTGTCTCTGCAGTGGAATTTACAAGGATTTTATGTCCCGTAATTTAAGTAAAGTAAATTTCCTAGATGCGTACTCTGAACTGTGATCTCTTGGAATATCTGGAGAGAACAAAAGGAAATTATGCTCAGACCCTTTTGCTTTGGGTAAGAGAAAATGAATTTCTTTACAGTTCAGGAAATGGTGACTTTGTCACTTTGTACCACCCCCTGATCCTTCACCCACTAGAGGCAATTTGCATTTCCTTTCTTTCTGCACAGAGAAACTTCTCCATGCAGGTTTCAGATGTGGCTATCCATATTAAGGCTGAGGACTGTGATGAAACAGGGCTGGGGTGCTTGAAGCTCAGACACCAAAGTTCAAGTAATAGGGCACAAAGAAATTTTGTGGCGAAACTACATGAGCCGGACATTCAAAGACGGGCCCCCCCACCATGTTCCAGCTTGACCCACGCTTGTCCCCCTTTCCATATGAGCCCACCTCACCCCTCTGGAAGAGCACAGCCTTATTACACCCCAGGAGAAGAGGGCTGCAAAGCAGGGTCATGAGGTCAGAGGGGAGAGGGCAATTTGTACTCTGTATCTCTAAACAGAGAAAATGCAGAGGCGCCAGGAACTCAGATCGCAGATGATTGCTGAAGGAATGCCAAGCCAGCCTGCTAAGTCTTTCTTTGACGCTGGTAACCCCCGGAGGAACATGGACAGGTAAATTACCTATGATTGGATTTATTAGGGCTATTTTTAGAAAAGTGTCAGAGGTTAATTCCCCTGCAATTATTCCCCTGCAGGGCTCCAACAATTGCTACTGAGAGTGCAAATGAGTTAAAAAAAAAAAGGAGGCAGGGTAATTATGATTATGGCCATTGACAGAGGAACACTCTGAAGATTATATGTATGTGACAAAAGTAAAGGGGAAACAGTGAGGTGGAAAACTAAGGTAATTACCCCTGAATAATTCAAATCTCAACTCTTACTTTTACATCATCATTTCAGGATTTTCTTTGTATGCCTGATTTATTCAGGTAAGTAGTGTGAAATTCTCCACTTACATGTGACTGTGCTTTTCCATATATGATAATGCTACTAATGGTCATCCTTTGTGTAGAGGTAAAAAGAATAAGGCATAAGCCACAGTCACTTTTAAGCTAGATGCATGTAAAAGAACAACTCATAATTTCTTGCTTTGGCTTCTTATGATTGACACCAGGGGTAGCAAGTTCAAACTCTACAGGACCAGACAGGTAACATTATGGAATGAAGCAAACAAGGTGAACTAGAAAGCTGGTGTCCCCCCTTAAGGGACAAGTGGCTACTTAGCTTCAGCTAATTATGGCTGTGAAATACTGCATGCACTACCAGATTTTTTTTTTTTTTAAGTAACTAGAAATCAAGATTTTTATGCAAAACCTCTTACATTTTAAATATCGGCAGCTAACCATTTTTAAAAAATGTCATGCCATTGAAAAGGAAATCTCATCTGTAGGCTGGCTATGGCTTTTTCTACAGAGTCTTCCTTCAGAAAATGCCTATCATTCAGTTGTAAAAAGGAACGAAGTTCTGATACATGCGGCAACGTGGATGAACCTTGAAGGCATTATGCTGAGTGAAATAAGCCAGACACAAAAGGAAAAATACTGTATGATCTCACTTATATGAAGTAATTAGAATATGCAAATTTACAGAGTTAGAAACTAGAATATACATTAACACAGGCAGGGTGGGGGGTGGGGAATGGGGAATTAATGCTAAATTGGTTCAGAGTTTCTATTTGGGATGATGGAAAATTTGGGTGCTGATGATAGCACAATGTTGTGAATATAGTTAACACCATGGAATTGTATATTTGCAAGTGGTTAAAATCGGAAATTTCAGATTGTTTTATGTGTTTCCAGAATAAAAATTAACAAAAACCTACTACAGAACTGAACAAAACAAAGAGTGAACGCTAATGTAACCTAGGGGCTATTGTTAAAAGCATATCATTAAAAAGTGTTCAAAAAATACTCCATAAAATGTTTTAAAATTGATTCGTGATGGGGTGCATGGAGAGTCCAGTGGTTAGAATATCTGCCTTTCAAGTGGGAGACCCAGGTTTGGTTCCCGGACCATGCACTCCAAAAAAATAAAAACTGATTGGTGCTGAATACACTACGATGTGATGATACTACAAGCCATCGATTGTATGCTGTGGATAGACTGTATGGTGTGTGTATTTATCTCAATAAAGTTGCATTTAAAAACTATACTCATAATCAGATACCACACTAATGCAAAGAGCTAATAACAGGTAAAACTGTGTGTGGAGGGGGTGGAAAAATGGGAACTCTATTTTCTGCATGATTTTTCTGTAAACCTATAACTGCTCTAATAAAAAGGAAAAAAAAGAAAATGGCACCTCATGCCTTATTGCTGTTCTAAACTGAAAATCTTGTCCATTCACTCAGGAAGACCTCTCCAATGAATGTCCCCTTAAGGAAACACGAAACAAGCTACAGGGTTACCAAGCTCCTGAGATAAAGCTTAAAAAGCCCATTTACATAAAAAGAGGAATAAGAAAGTCCAGCACGGAGAAGTGCAAATGTTCCAAAAAATGATCATGGTGATGAATACACAATTATGTGATGGTATGGTAAGCCATTGATTGTATACCATGTATGGAATGTTTGTATATCAAGAATGTTTGTATGTTTGTTTGGGAAGCCAGTCACTTCAAGGGAATTATTAGACTACTTTCCTTTCTTCTAGTTTATGCACTTCAGCACTTGACTTTCCATGTTCAGAGAAAGAGAAAGAGGCTGTCTAACATTTACAGTTGCCTCAGAGCCCCTGGCTGAAAAGCACTGAGCACTAGAATACATATCCAAGATCAGTTACCTCTTCCAGCTTTTCAGAGGGCTTCAAGGACTGCTGAGCGGTTGACTACAGATTATTCATGGAGTTTCCTGGCTGGGGTAGAATCTAAAGGTTGTTTCTTATCACTGTCCAGTCTCTGCCAGGTAATGAGGAGTGAGTCACAGCCCTCAAACTGTGGGGAGAACAAGTCTTGTGGAGCAACTAAGAAGGGGGACAGGCTGGTGGGGTGACCAGGCTGGAGGTTAACAGAGCCAAGTCTATGCCTTTAGGGCCAAGGTTCTGCTTAAGAGTACTCTACCCCTTTCAGCTTGGCAGCATTTAACTGTAAAGCACCAGAATTGGGGCTGGATTGCAGTACTCTTACACTTACAACTAAAAGTTGGGCCTTCTCTTTTGGAGAAGCTGAGTCCCAGAAGGATGAGTTAAGTAGCCTTTTCCAAGGTGAGGACCTGGCTAAGTGAAGTTCCCTAGGAGGAAAACAAAACTTGCTTTGGGAGGAACAGCATATTCATTGTCTTTTGACCCTGACTCTCTGAAAATGCCTTCACTCTCCCTTTAAAACCTACAGGAAAAAATACAGCAGGATTCAAGTTCAAGTCTAAGCCACATGATCCAAGCCAGTATTATTAGAACTCTGCATTATGGCATGTAAACCTTCCTTTTGTTTTAGAAATGCTACCATTCTTCCAGCCACATCTTCTTCAAGAACTTTGTAAAAGAAGGGCTAATGAGCATGGCAGGATTCTGAGATTCCTTCATTCTCTTAATGAAATCCTTACCTTTATTTTAATCTGGGCAGTCCATTGTTGTGAATATTAGGTTGTTTATATCTAGTTATTGCCTGCCTCCTTTCAGGGCATATGTCATTGTAGCTCGAGTTAATACCTGTTTTGAACTTTCATGTTTCCTGATCCATTTATCATTGCTGAGCCAGTGGGTGTAACGAGAATACTTTGCTGCACCATCCATCTCTGCTTATCTTCATCTAAGACTTTTTAATAATTGATGCAAAACTCATGAATCACCCAGCATTACAATTTCAAGATAGTGAAACTTCTGATACAAATACTCTTGTGTCTGCAGCATGCTTTTTGGTAGAGCAGTTTAAATTGGAAAACATATGCTATTCAAGACAAAATAACTTAAGTGATTAGAGAATGAGTATATGGTGATAACAATAACATAGCAAATTTAGATGGGATGATTTCATCTGAAGACATGGTTAACAGAAATCCATTCGTGAAGTTCAACCTGGCTTTAGTCTTTAAACAATCAGCTCATATGGCAGCTCAACATCTCATTAATCCCCAGCAGAATCATGTCATTGACCAAGACGTTTTGGTCACTGACCATTGAGCATTTTCCTTTCTGTTTTATATAAATGAAGATAAAATATACGTTGACTAAAAGGATAACAAATTAAAAAAATTTCTAACACTTACAGAGGTCAAATGTAGTTAAAATGAATTTTTTTTAAAAGAAAACCCTAGGTGATATGAAGCTTGCCCTACTCCACATCCATTTGTGCTGATTTAACTTCCCCAAGACGGTGGCCTGGTAACCTCATTTCTAGTTTAATATGTATTATTAAGGCAGAATTGTTCTTTTTAAAATCAATCTCAGCATCCTACAAAGACTGGTGATTTCATACATAAATTCTCCATTTTCTTGAATAATAGACACTAACTTTTCATGTAATTATAAGGCTGAAGAAAACTGGAGGGGCCCCCAGTTCATGAGCTGGTCTCGCTACTGTCCGCACCAGGACTCTGTATAGTGTACACAGTGCCAGAGGAGCAGGTTGAGACAGGAACCTGGATTATCAGATCAGATAGCAGGGGAACTGTTTTGATAAAATGATGGCTCAGTTTAGATGTAGAGAAGATCTAAATCCAAAGTCTACTGATGAAACAAGATTTTACTGGCCAGGTTACAAGCACTGACTTCTCAGCATGAATCATAAGGACTGAAATGAGAGGGTAATACAAGTTAGCCTTCAGAACCCACAGAAGGTTTTACTTTTTATCCAAGAAACATTTGGTAGATCATATAACATCATTTACCCTACATATATCAACTGACTATCTCTTCCTACAATTCCATATTTGGTTTTATTCATGAGGATCATGTTGCTCTAGGCAGAGATTTCTATTTCTTCAGCTAGGACAAGAATATCAGAGCAACGATGGAAAACAGGTGTCACAGTGGATGACAATGGTGAAACGGTAGGAGATGCCAGAAGGTTTGCGTTGAATAGGACTTCGAGGGTCACTTCTAGGCTGAGATGCATGATGGATTGGCAGTAGGTCCTGAGGGTGGGAGAGAAGACATGGGTATCCTCTGTCATTCCCTGAATAGGGACTTTAAGCTAGCTTAGCAAGTGACCATGACTTTGTGGATCATTGAACAAATGCAAATCATAGGTTTCTCAGTGGGAATTAAAATGACTCTTCCCATCTACATTAAACCATGGATTCCTTCTTGGGTTCTGGTTCACAGTTCAAAATAAGCAACCAGTTTCTCTGGAAAGGTTTTCTCCAGTAAGTGCTGATAACTGAAATAGTACATTGCAGTGGATTTTGTATCAAAATTGGGGTGGGGAAATGTGGGTGGGGGAAGTCATGGCCAATCACAAGATAAGCTCAAGTACGGCTTCTGGGATTATGTCCATAGTAGTCTTGTTGTTGAAAAGATGTTAATACATTGTAAAGCTTTTAAAAAAGAAACAGGCACTAAATAACATGTGCCAGATGATTAAAATTTTCATTTAGAAATATATCTTTTCTAACTGGTAAAGCAATATATACTTATTACAACTTACATTATTATAAAGCTACTTAAAATATAAAATGAAATTTCCTCTACAACCTGACTTCCATAGAGACAACAGCTACCTCCGAAAAATACACCCACTCCTCCACACACACAAGGAAATACTCATAGAAGAAAGTCTGTTGAGGTAGAGTACAAAATGATAACTGTTCCTCTATTTTGGTGTAGGGTTGTGGATGATTTATTTCCTTATTCTCAATTTTTCAGTATTTTCTATTTTTTTTACCATGACCATACTTTTTCACTGCAGGTAATTTTAATTAGTTTTCAAAACAAATAAATGATTTTAATATTCATCTCAGTGACTTTTTAAACTTTTATGAAAATTTATAATTTATGTGCAGTGAGAGCCCCTGTTTGTGGTATATAAGTTCTGTAAACTTTGAAAATGCAGAGAGATGTATATGTACCACCAGTTATGATACAGAATAGTTTCATCATCCCCCATAAGTTCCTTCATGCTGCACCTTTGGAGTGAACAACTTTTTATAAGAGAAAAAATTATTGGAGGAATATGAGTTGACTGACACCAGGGCCTCTAAAATTAACAATGCTGTTCAAATGCAGAAACTTACTACTACTGGTCTCTGTAGGTATGGTGCAACTCAGTTTGGGGCCAAAAATCAGCAGAGTCAAAGATTTTTTTTTTAAATCTGATTATTTAGATATCGTTACTATTTAGAATTTTGTTTAGAGTGGCAGAAAGCTCAATTCCTCAATACACCTTTGTCAACCTGTATGGCAAACTGGGTTTATACATAAGCTTTTCTGCTTTTTGTTCTTTACCCTTTGTCTTTTAATGGCACCATATTTGAGTTCTTACTTCAGTACCATTAACTTCCTGACTTGACCTTATGTTTCACATTCATTTTGGTCCTACTGACAGAACAGTAAATATGAAATTTCAAGAAGTGATAGCAAAAAGATCACATCTTGCTTTTCAGTTCTGACCTACAGAATCAGAAGTAGAAGCTTCTTGAGAACTCTGAGGAGATAGCTGGGGTTGGTGGAAAAGCGTGCTGGGATCAATTAGCCATCTCTGCCATGGGCACAGCCTGGCCAAGCGGAAGCACAGGCTTGATTCTCTGTCACCACATCTAGATACTGAATCCTTTTCTTATCATTTGAATATGATTAATTCCATGCATCCTGGTTTTAACTTCAATCTGGTGCTGGTGTTTCTGTTATATGAGAGAATGCAGTTAGAAGTATCTAAGAGCCCTGGTTTCCAAGATCTTATCACAACTTCTGATTCCTATTTATCCACAAACACAGTGCTGGGAGATGGGCACTGTTTAAATGTCAGTCGGCCCCTCTGGATCAAGTTCATTAAGCGCAGGTATTGTATTGTGGCAGACTCTCTTGGTTGGCTACTCCTACAAGTGCCTTTCTTCTCTGCCTGCCTCCCACTGTGAGCTGAAAAAGCAAGATAGTTGCTTTCCAGTTTTCCTCGTGGGTAGGGATGGCCATATCTGTCATCAAGGCATAGGGCAAAGTCTGCTGGGGGGTAGGGAGGCTGATTCTGGGAAACACTTTTTTCCATGAATAAAAGGAAGGAAGCAAGTGATAGAGGCCTATCAGCCACATGAATACTTCTTGCTTACTGCCTTTATGTATGATTACATGTGGCCATGATTTGTGAAGCTACAGTAGCTATCGTGTGACCATGAGGTAACAAGCTTAAGGAAAAAAAGTGAAGAGGCTAAGTATGTTTGATGGAAGAATGGGGCAATGCCCTAGATGATATCATTGAGCTGCAAAAACCTATCTTAGGACAGAGAAGGTCTGAACTTGTTAAACAATAGATACCAACAGTTTAAGCAACTGTTACACAGGTTTCCTGTTACTTGCAGCCTAATGAATATGACAGATATGCCTTCCACCTTTGTCTTCTTCATAGAACTTTTCACAGAGCCAGATTATTAGTGAATGCTGAACGGGGAAACATTGACACTTGTCCTGCAACCTCCATGCACAAACTGTCACATGCATATTTTGGTTGCACTGTATCATACATTCAATATTCCTTCCCATTTGCCTGGTTCCCAGTATTGAGGAGGTTTGTTCTTCCTCCTGTCTCTGCTGTGGAAATGGTGCATTACTTTGCTACCATTCAAATGTGAAAGCAGTTTACTAGACTAGAATGCCAACTATAATTTATTCATGGTGTCCACTGTAAAATTATGACTTCAAAGGGATCAAGCCATGTCTACTTTAGAAGCCAAGCTCTTCCTCCAAATAGGCAGGAAGCCCACCATGCTTGCTGAGCTGTGAAAATCCAGATGGTAGGTAGCAGGTGAGTAATGAATGCCATGCTGCTCCCATTAAAATGCACACAGCTTCTCTACACTGACCAAATACCTAGCACTAATAAAATTTAAGCAAATCTAGGGATGTGAGAGCTGATGGAGATTGCTTTTTATTTACAACAATTTTTTTTGTGTGTGATAGAGAAGCCTAGAAGAGAGAATTTTCCTGTAGTGGGAAAAATTTTTGCCTAAAGGGCAAAGGAGTCTAAAGTCTTTTAAGTCCAGAAAATTCCAGGGGGAAATTTATAGCTATCCAGACTTGCCTACAAGCCTGAATGGTTTATAGTCAAGTTGTCTACCATCTGCCACCCATTCTTTCAAAAAGCAGTGGGGTAATTAGCTGTTCACGTGACACAAATTCTGTCAATCTCTCACCAAACATTCAGATATGTTATATGCACAACATATAGTTGATGCCAGAGTCAGGCGCTCAGTGAGCAAATGCATCATATCTGCTGGGTACTGGAGCTCTGGGGCAGACGTTGCACCCTCAAGCACACTTCGTGTTGCTAGGTACTTCCTTGATCAGAAATTCTGCTGTGCCTTAACCTATGAAGTCAGTAAGAGAAGTACTTGCTTTGTGAGAGCTAAAATTCCCCATGTTTGTGGGTTAGTTCTAATAGCACTTCTTTAGGAAAGTCTCCCACGACTTCTCCCAAGACTAGGACAGTTCCTTCTATTATGCAGCCTCACCACTTCCAATGCTTCTTCTTTACAGGTTTCACTACCTAATCAGCACTTATTACAATGGTAAGGGAATCCTTTTAAATGCATGTCTCAGTCTATGAATTGTAAACTCCGCAAAGAGCTTACTCATCACTGAACCCTCAGTGCCTAGCTGAGTGTCTTAGGCTAGAAAGCAGGCTTCTTAAAGTTTTTCTTTAATGGATCGCTGAATGAGAGCCGAAGAGGGCCAGAACCCAAGTACACCAACACATCAAGGATGAATCACCCTCAACAAAGCACCAATGAAGAAAATTTATGCTGGATAAAGTTTTTAAAGGGTATGAGGCAAAGGAAATTTCTTATTTGGAACAGTAAAGGTTTTATGACTTTAAGACCAGAAAGATTGATAAAGAAAGAAGAGGTTTAATCCTCAAAAGTCTTAGTAGCACTGTGAGGGGTTTAGGGATCCTATGAGTCATAGAAGAATCAAGAGCAGATGGATTGGCTAATAGAAGGGCACTATTTGAGAGCTATTTGGGGCAGGGTGCCATTTGAGAGAGGACTTGGAAGTGAAAGTGAAACAGCTGAAAGTAGATTTTGTGCAAAGGAGTCTGAGATGCAAGGAATCTATTCATGAACACCAACTATGTGCATGTCACCAGTCTGGGTACCAGGGTTATATTAATAACAAAACCTAATTCTTGCCCTCAGGGAGTTTTCAATATAGAGGATTGGAAAGTAGTGGCAGACTGGGATTTAGGCAGAAATGTAGCAGGGGTAGTTCAATGACCTTGATATGGAGGCTTTTCAACGACAAAGTGAAAAGCTTATACCTAGAGGGCAACAAGAAACTTCTGTAGGAACTTAGGGCAATTCGTATCCCCACTCATATTGTACATTCAAGAAATCTCTATTTCTCTAGAGGACAAACTGAATACTAGATGGAACATGCCTTTTTATCTAACTCTAGATGGACCTAAAGATATTAATGAACAATATGGTAGAAAAGGATTTGTATTTTTATCCCTAAAACCTAAGGTTTCTATGTCAAACAAAATAAAAATATGGCTAGTAATTCACAAGGTATTATGCTATCATGGTTTTCAATGGTCTTTACACACACAAAAAGGAAAATATTAGAACCAAACACACCAATTACAATTCTATGAATCACAGTATTTCTCTCTTCCTTTTTTTCCTTTATCTTTCTTTTCTCTGTTGCTAGAATTTGTGGTGTTTTGAAAAATATCATAAGCAATTACTCTCTTTTGGATAATAAGCATATTATAAAGCACCTAATGCAATATCTGGCACATAGTTGATAAATAATAAAAGAGAACAAATGAACTAGTGTTGATTATCATCATCAGCATTATAAATACTTACCAGCCAAACCACTATACAGTTCTTCTCTACTGCTTTTTCCTATTTTCTGTGTACTGGTTTGAAAAGCCATCTTTTAATCCTGATCCAATCTTGTGGGGCCATACCTATTGCTTAGGGTAGGGAACCTTGACTGGATTGTTTCCATGGAGATGTGACACACCCAATTCTGGGTATGGCCTTTTGATTTGATGGAGATGTGAACTCCACCCATTCAAAGTGGGTTTTGATTAGTTTACTAGAGTCCCTTAAAAGGGAAGACATTTTGGAGAAACCTCAGATGCAGATGCTTGCAGAACAGTTGCTTTAGAGCCGACAGAGATTCGGATGTTTTGAGATGCTTGGAGTGCTGAGAGAGAGAGCAGATACCCAGATGTGGGTAGAGCCCTGCACACATCATGATGTGCCTTCCCATGAGATGCTAAGTAAGCCAGAACTGGAGAGAGCCAAGGGAAGCCAAGAGATGAAAGCCAGCCCCAAAGAAGCCACATGAGGAACCCCCACAGTAATAGAGCTGAAAGCAATGGAGGCCAGAAACAATGGACCAGCAGAAGCCAGCCATGTGCCTTCTCAGCTGACAGCGATGGCACTCCAGAGGGCATCAGCCTTTCATGAGTGAAGGTAACCTTTCGGTGCTTTAATTTGGACATTTTCATGGCCTTAGAACTGAAAACTTGTAAAAATTCCTTTTTTAAAAGTCATACCATTTCTAGTATATTGCATTCCAACAGCTTTAGCAAACCAAGACATTCTAAAAATCAGGTATTTAGAAAATCCATTATATTTGACATCATGCTTAGGTAGCAGTTTAGATACCAATGAATAATACAAATAGTGGGACGATCAAGAAAGACTGAGAATTGATAAATTCATTTTTCTACCCATGTATGCACTGAACAAACATTCACTGAACACCTGCTATGTGTCAAGTACTATTCAAGGTACTGAGATACATCAACATTGAGTTAAATAGATAAAATATCTGTCCTCATAGTACTGATATTCTAGTTGTGGGGAAAGACAATAATCAATGAACATAATTATATAGTATGTTACATACTATAGGGAAAACAGGGCTGAATAAAGCAGATTAAGAGTGCTGGAGGTAAGAGGGAAGCTTAAATTTTTAGTGTGGTTTAGATAGGCTTTATCAAGCACATAACATTTGAGCAAAGACATGAAAGAGGTGAGAGAGTTAGCTACATTGTATCTGCAGGAAGAACATTTTAGGCAAAGGGAAAAATCCAGTGGAAAGACTCTAAGAGGCAAACACAAGGGACTAGTGTGTCTTGAGCAGTTAGAGCAAGGGAAAATGAAGTAGGTGAGTTAAGAGAAATGAGAGGGATTGCACAATGTAGAGCCAGGCAGTGAAGACAGAACTTTGGTTTTTATTAAAAGTGAAATGGGGGCCTTTTGAAGCATATTGAATAGAGGAGTGACATGGGATGACATTTTATAAGAATAGATTTGGCTGAAGGACGGGTCAGGGAGAAATGGGGTGTCTATTGAGATAATTCAGGTGATGGATGATAGTGGCTAGACCAAGGTGTTGGCAGTGGAGGTGGAGAGAAATGGTAGGACTGGATACATATTTTAGGTAGATCTGATAGGATTTGTGGCTTGGATATGGGGTGTGAAAGAAAGAGAGGAATCAAGGGTGATTCCAAGGTTTTTCCCTCAGTAACTGGCATGGTGGAGTTGCCATCACTGAAAATGGGAAGTTTATGGGAGAAGTAGGGTTTTTTTTGGGAGGGGGAGGGTGAAAGGGTGGTTCAGTTTTAGGCATATGGAGTATGAGAGGAATACAAGATAAGTAGAAATGCTGAGAAAAAATAGGAGTCTGGAGTTCAGAAGAGTAGTCTGAGCCGCTGATATAAATTTGGGAATTATTAGCATTATGGTGGTATTTAAAGCTAAGAGACTGGATAAGATCTCAGGGAGTGTCATAAAAGAAGAGTAGAGAGCATTTAAAAAATTGAGAAAAGAAGAAGAACCAGCAAAAGAAAGAGGACCAACCAGAGAGATAGGAGGAACATAAGAAAGCTCAACGTCCTGGAAGACAGCTGAAGAGCAGACAAGCTGAGTGATCCTTCAGGCCAGATGCTGCCGGCAGGCAAGGCTGAAGGCTAGAAGTGACCTGTGGACTCAAAAATCATGGAGGTTACTTTTGACTTTGACAAGGATAGTTTCTGTGGAATCATGTAAGATGAAAGACTAACTGGAGAGCATTCCAGGAAGAATGAGAGGAAAGGATTTGGAGATGGTGATATGGACAACTCTTCAAAGGGGTTTTGTTGCAAAGGGTAGCAAAGAAATGATATGCACCTTGTTAGAGGAACTGGGGTCAAGAGAGTGTTTCTGTAATGTCAGAGCACGTTCATATTCCAGCAGTGAGGATAAAATTAATGTTGGAGAAGAAGGAGGGTGGAATTGCTAAATAAGCAAATAAATAAATGTATGAATGAACAAAAATAAGAAGCTAGGATTGGTCTGCCACTAACAGTTGAGGTAATAAAATCTGTACAGCGTCAATTACTATCCACAGTCAGAAGATGGTCAGAAGAAAATTGTTATTGAAAACCTAATTTCATTTAAGGTTTAAAAGGATTTTCAAAATATTTAGTACAGTAAGAATTTCTCCCATACATCAGTATTTCAGAGATACATGTGATCTCTATGTGTAAAAATATAACCTCTGGGCTTTCTTTGTCTCTGTTCATGTCTTCTTGCTTTCCTTCCTCTTTATCCCCTTTCTCTTTTACTCTTCCTCCCTTCTCTCCTTTCCTTCCTCTTTCCATCTTTTCTTGAACACTCTAAGCCTTTTGTAACATACCTCAAGGTCTGTTAACTCCTGCCTGCCTTCCAAGCAGAGAGCTGCACATTGCTTTAAAGTGCTGTGACATCCACAAGATCACTTCTACATGGTAACCTGACCTTCTTGGGTGACTTTCACCACTATTCTTAATGTCTGATAGAAAGAAACAAGAAGTCTCTCGGAGGGGAGAAAACACACATCCTACCCTGTGGAAGATTTATAGACATTTTGCAAATGGCCAGACCCAGATGAGGGTGCCAGAAACTTTCCAAATGATTTGTAGATTTCCCTTCCAGTCTTTAATGGAAAACTCCTAGCTGCACATTCCTTTACCACAGGGAGAGGATTGCAGCCGTCACACAGAAGACTCACGGAGGACTCGGAATTAACTAACTATTGATTTTACCTCAAGATATTTCAGTCTAGAAAAACAGCAATCCTGCACAGTTTTTAAAAAGCACAGTGGTATTTGAAATGATCATTCCCTGAGTTGGTCTAATGCGAGTCAGGCATAGGATTAGACTCTCCAACATGCTTTCTTCCTCAGTTGATAGAACCGCACTCATTTATCGAATGCCAGCTCTGGCCAAGATCTCTGCTTTGTGTTTTACCTTATGTCATTTCATGGTACTCAACTGCCCTGATTTCAGTAAATTTCTCCATTTTTCAGATGAGAAAATGGCAGCACAGGGAGGGTTAATACTTTAAACCAAGGTTAGAAGGAGAATAATTAGTGGAGCAGGATTCGAACTCAGTACTAGCTTCAAAGCTCACAGCCCTCTTCTTTTTCCTCAGCCTTCTTCTATTTCTTGTCCTTACTCCTGCATTAATTTGTTAAGCTGCCGGAATGCAATATACCAGAAATGGAATGGCTTCTAAAAGGGAATTTAATAAGTTACAACTTTACATTCCTAAGGCCATAAATACGTCCTAACTAAGGCATCCAGAGAAAGATATCTTGGTGCAAGGAAGGGTGATCTGGGAAGGCACGTGGCTGGCATCTGCTGGTCCTTGTTCTCGGTTCCATTGATTCCAGCTTCTGATGCCAGCGTTTTCCTCTCTGACTATCTGCGGCCATTCACTTAGCTGCTCCAGGACACAATTCTGGGTTTCATCTCTTAGCTTAGCATCTGCTAGGGCTGGTAATTTCTTCTTTTCAGGATCTGGCTATTTCTGTGAGTCCTTGCTTAGCACCGTGCTATTTCTGTCTCAATTTCCAAATGTCTACATTGGCTCTGCTCTGCTCTCACCAAAATGTTTCCTCTTATAAAGGACTCCAGTAAATTAATGAAGACCCACCCAGCATGGGCGGAATCACACCTCCATCTAATAAAAACGTCATACCCGCAATTGGGGGTGCCGTATTTCCATGGCTATAATCTAATCAAATTTCCCACCCTACAATGTTGAATCAGGATTAAAAGAAAGGTCTGCTCCCATAAATCAGATCAGGATTAAACCATGGCTATTCCGGGGGCACATAATAGATGCAAACTGGCACACTCCCTTTTGTCTATCATTCCTAAATTTCTTCCTGATCCTTTCTTAACTTTCTGCATGCAATTACAGGCCTACTTCTTAGCACAACAGAGCGTGTCTTCTGGTCTCAACCTTAACTTCTCCATCCTGTGTCCTGTACTCCTTGTCCGACACCTGGTGCTTGAGTGAAGTCTGACTCTTCTAGCTTCCCAAGAAAATAAAGTCTTCACTGACCAACTTTCATGCTGTTTCATTGATTTGAGACAGTCTTTCCATTAATTGTGCCTGCTGACACACTTCATTTTCTCAGTCAGTTTGTCCTTCGAGGACAGGATCTTATTTACTAGTATAGCCTGAGGACCTAGCTTAGGAACCAGCAACAAGTGGGTTTGCGAAAAATACAAGCTGAATGACTGAATGAAAAAACAAATACATGAATCATTTGAAGGCCAGCTCAAAGGCCACCGACTCTAGGAAGCTTTCCTTGGGCTCTCCTGATTGGAAGAAATCCCTTCCTTGTTACAACCCCTATAACCCTGTACTTTTCATATGTTACCTAAGGCATTTCTCATTTAGATGAATCCTTGCCCTGTTTTCCTTATGGGAATGTATTTCCTTAAGGGCAGTGTTCATATTTTACTCATCTTTCATTCTGCCAAGCAAAACTGATGTTTGATGAATAAAGGGATACAAAACCTGGCCCCTCTCTAACCATACAGTTTGTTCTAGCTCTTGACCCTTTGCAGGAGGTCTTAGAAGTCTTTGAGGAGCTAATGAAAGCTATGGATGACTTCCCCACAGCGTGCATAGATTTACAGGGATGTGAAATTCCATACCTATTTTCAGGTGGCTTCTCGACCCCAACATAAGAATCTCAGCTTTAGTGGGATCCAAAACCGTCAACTCCATACCACCCTGCCCTCAGAACTTTGCCTATGCAATTTCTCAATCTAGAATTTATTTACTTAGAATTTATCCTCTATCCCCTCCTTTCCAAGACCCAGCTGAAATAGTCTCCTCCAGAAATCAAGTAAGGACAGTTTCCATTTACAAGCTTCACTAACCAAAAACAAAACAAACAAAAGCTTCACTAACCTAGCTGACATTTTCTTATGAGGCATGAATCATTTATGTTGGATTATTGTACACCTGTTGATAGACAGCTTGGATATACTGTGTTTATAGTGTCTTCCTAACTAGATTACAAGTTCCCTGAAGATACAGTCTTAT
The DNA here is from genome assembly GCF_023851605.1 of Tamandua tetradactyla. Taxonomy (NCBI): domain Eukaryota; kingdom Metazoa; phylum Chordata; class Mammalia; order Pilosa; family Myrmecophagidae; genus Tamandua; species Tamandua tetradactyla. Next base: position 27,340,091 of record NC_135346.1, read on the forward strand.
TTATTTTTCAGCAGACGTTATCTCTCTCAGTACCTAGTATCTCATTGTGTGCATAGCAAACCTGACATGAATGAGCCACAGATGAAGATTTAGGATTCTCATGGAAACAACTGGTTGTTGGCCACTGTAATGCATATGAATGTTCTCGCCTAAACTTAAAGGCACACATGCTCCATTTTTGCCTACAGCTTGTCATAATAATTTCATTTTCTAATCGTTCATTGTGGTCTGGCTTATGGACTGGGATACCTCTGAAATAAAACTAGTGATTGGGAAATTAAGTACTAAGGCCATTTTTAGAAGCATTTCCTCCAAGCACAGCAGATGGAAGAAGGTGGAAACAGGATCCTATTTCAGTGTCTCCAAGGGCTCTGCCTTTGGAGAATGTTTCAAGTGCTGATTTCAATAACCTAAGTTACTGCTGTGGGAGAATATGGAAAAGCTGAAGGCTTGAAAAAGCCAATAACTAATAAATGAAGTAGCAAAATTCCTTTCTCTCTGACATACACCATAGCAGATTCTTAGCCTTGATTGCGACACATTAATTATCCTCTGTAAAGTTCTTGGCAAGAAACAAAATGTCAATAATTTATCAGGCAAGAGAAGGAAGGAATCACACCATTAAATACTGCAGGTACAGGGTCAACATCAGCCACAATTCCAAACACACCTCCTGTTTCCTCAGCTGAACTTAAATCAACTATACAATGCACCAGAAGCCAATCTGGGGAAGTCTTGGAGAAACGCCACTTTGGATAATTTATCACGAAGGAAATGACTGTTCTTTCTTACTTCTCAAACCTCTTACATTGCTCTGACCTTTGTTGCTAGATTGTAGCCCCACGGGCTTGCTTTCAGGACCTCATAAACACCATGTGTTTTTTTTTTTCCCCATTTGGGGTCCTCAACATGCTGCTCTCTCTTAGCCTAAATTACTACCCCCTCTTTCCTTTCCCCTAACAACTATTCTTTTTTTCTTTAACCATTTCAACTTAAACAGCACTTTCTGAGAGAGATCTAAATTTGCTCTGTGTCACTCTTTAAGGTATCCTATTGTTTTCCTTTAAAGTACCTATCTGAATTCATCATTGTATATTTGTTTTGATGTTTATTGTTTAATGGCTCTCTCCCCTCTAAGGCTGTAAAACTCACCAGGGCAGAGTTTATAGTTAAGTTTTCCACCCTGCTATGCCTGGCATGCAGCCCAATGTTTGACTATGGTAGACACACAATAATGTGCAATGAAGGCACAAAGTATGATTTTCTAGACTCTTTGGTAATAGTTGTTGCCTGACTACTTGGGTTCACATCCTCTTTCTAATATTGTTATTACTCTCCCAGCCTCCCTCCACAAACTTGTTTGGTTATCAGTTATACATACTGACACACTCCCCTAAGAGCTGGGTATAACATACCTACCTACGGGGATATGAAAATTTAAAAGCCAATTACATCTACATTTGCCTCAGTCTCGGACGGCCTACTCTGAATCATGTATATGAAAACACATGCATTATAAAATACACAGACACTCTCCGATCCTTAAATTCTAGCCTTTGTCTAAACTCATTTCAAAGTGTCTGGAGGAAAGGCAGTAGAACACTCGAGACGGGGTGGGGAGATTTTTGCATGTCGAGCGGTCTGACCCAGTGAACTGTTTTTCACAGTATGCACTGGATTGTCTGATTGCTGTGAAAGGATCTCTGGATTAGACAGTTCATTAGTGGCTGAATCAGCTTTTAGGGCCTCAAGGTCTTTGCTTTGCCTGCCTGGAGTTAGCAGAGTGACACAGAGAAGGCTGCCCGAGTGACAGCTGCCAGGGAGTCACGTGCAATAACGGCTTAAATAGCAGCTACCAAGCCCTCTCCCAGGCTCAGGAGCCTAGGTAGACACACAGCTAAAAATGAGGTTTGGCGTCAGTCAGAAACTTACCTATGAGCACCTCCATGTGCCTCACTTAGGGCATTAGCTTGAGAAACAATTCTAGGAGGTAGTGACAAGCAGCTCTGCACCCTGGTTTTAAATTTTAGCTTTACCACTTTCTAGTGGTAGCTCTCCGTATCTCATTTACTTAATCTGTAAAACAGGATGATGATAAAATACTGAGGAATAAATGAGTAAATTTATGTAAAATGCTTAGAATGGAGCCCGACAGATAAACACTACATAAGTATTAGGAGAATATCATTAATGGACTTCACTTAGAAGTTAAATAGTGAATTCTAAGAGCATGATCTTAGATGCCAGCGATACGATTTAGCACTGCCATTTGCAAGTGATGTGACTTTGGGAAAATTACTTGAATTCTTTGAATCTCGATTGGTATCATCTCAGAGGAGAATGATGAGGAGCCAGACAAAAAAGGACAAATATTATATGCTCTCACTTACATGAAATAATTACAGTGTGCATATTCATAGAGTCAGAAGTTAAAATACAGATTTTATCAGGGACTGTAGGGGATGAGGAATGGAGAGTTAATGCTGAATTTGTACAGAATTTCTGTTTAGGGTGGTAGAAAAGTTTTGATGATGGACGGTGGTGACGATAGCACAGCGTTGTAAACATAACCAATGCCATTTAATTGTGTATTTGAAAGTGGTTAAAGTGAGAAATTTTAGGTTGTACATGTTTCTAGAATAAAACTTAAAAACAAACCCACAGGACTGTACAACACAGTGAACTTAATGTAAACAGTGGACTATAGTTAGTAGTAGAGTTATAAGATTGTTTCATGAATTGTAACGCAGGGCCCACACTAATAACAGAGAAGACTGTATGTGTGAGGTGGGGTGCATAGGAACTCTGTATTTTCTGCAAACCTATAACTGCTCTAATGCACAAGCACAAAAATAGCTTAGCATGGTACCTGGCATGTTACAGACACCAAAAAAAATAATGATTTGTTATCCTTCCAAATGGATCACTCCCCTGGATCCCGGAGAAGATAAAGCAAGATCCTACAGCTCCACATCCTAGGCCAAAGTCCAGAGGACACAAATTGCAGTCGAGAGTCATGTCTGATGAGCAGAGGTGTTCTATTTTGCTACTACAATTTCCAACTTTTTGAGTGAGTTGCTAACACTTAAAAATTGAGACGTTTTATATTTAAAAATTGTAGGTTTCCAGATTCATTAGAAAAATGAAAAGATTGTCAGCAATGGGCTGGCATTCCTACATGGTACTCCAGAATTGAACTGAGAATTGGCTGCCACCTTTAAATGGGGCACTGTGTCTTGAACTGCATTCCCTACCACTCCGTAATGTACCGCCAACCTTGAGGCCAAATGTCAGCTCCCGTTGGTCATTCTGTGGTTTTCCTCTACCCTTTTGCTTCTGTCTTTTAATTTTCTTGTCTGGGCCCTGCAGGCATCTGAATTAGCAGCTACTGGCCTTGACTATTAGATGATATCCCCTGGAAACTGGTAACCTTACAGGGCTGCACACAGGAAACAATATGGTGGTGGTGGTGGGGGGAACACAACACCTTTATCCACACAGCCTCAGGCCACAAAGGAAAATGTAAAACAGAGGAACAGTCAATTCCACCTCTGAAGTGAACATATCCTTGGAGAACTGCCTCATGCCCAAAAGTTTATCCTATGAATTCACAACTTACACTCCCAGAATTTTCTCCAGTTCCATTCAGACTGAGGGAAGAGGATATGGACACAAGATAGGAGTGCTATGCATCAACCCTATAGAGCTGAGTTACCTAAAATATATCCCATGGATTATTAGTCCTTTGAGATGCTGTTCCTTGGGGGAAAAGGTCAAACACTTTTGGGGAATAGTGCATACACTATAGCTCTTTTTGAAGATTTATCTGGGCAAATTAAAGATTCAAGTCTTGTAAGAAAGAAATGTACCCACAATTCATACATTTGACAGATTTTTGGTGATGTCTTCTATGTGCCAGGCACTGTTCTAGGTATTGGGGATTCAGCTTTAATGTACAAGATCCCTGAACTGAGGTAACTTATTCTAGTATGGGTTAAAGGAGGCTACTTCATTGCATTCCCACATTTATCTGGCTACAGAGTGCTACTGGAAAACAATTTTTTAGACATAGTGCATAGGCCCTTGAAGATCTTATCTCCAAAGGCTCTTTGTCATAGGGAACCATTGAAGATTATTTTCCCTCATTAATGCATAGAAAGTAAGGTTGCTCCTCCACCTTTCTGTGCTGGTTTTAACTGTTATGTACCTTCAGAAAAGCCATGCTCTTCTAATCCATTCTTGTGGGTGCAGATCTGTCCTGGGCAGGAACTTTGGATTAGATTGTTTCTATGGAGATGTGACCTACCCAATTCAAGGTGGGTCTCAATCCTTTACTGGAGTCCTTTACTAGAGCTCATGGAGAGAGAGAGAGCTCAGAGATAGAAATGTCCTGGGAGAAATAAGCAAGGACCTACAGAAGCTCAGAAAGAAAGCCGCTGGAATCAGAAGCTGAAAGCAGGCAACCTGGGACTGAAGGGCCACCAGATGCCAGCCATGTGCTTTCCCATGTGACAGAAGAACCCCAAAGGCCATCAGTTTTTCTTCAGAATTAAGGTATCTTTTACTGGATGTCTTAATTTGGACATTTTTCATGGCCTTAGAACTGAAAATTTGTAACCAAATAAATCCCTTGTAAAAGACATTCCATTTCTGGTATACTGCATTCCAGCAGCTTTGGCAAATTGAAAACAGATTTTGGTACCAGAGAAGTGGGGTGCTGCAATTTACAAATACCAAAAAATGCTGGAATGGCTTTATAAATGAATAAGGGGAAGATTCCAGAAGACTTGTGAGCAGCTTGATAGAGAAGGCCTAGAATGCCTGAAGAGACCATTGGTAGAAATATGGACTCTAAAGATACTTCTGACAAGGTCTTAGAAAGAAATGATGGATGTGTCATTGTAAACTAGAAGGACCCATTTTAAAGTGGCAGAGAATTTGTCAAAATGGGGTCCAGGTGTTGGATGGAAGGTAGAATTTGAAACCAACCAGCTAGGATACTTAGCTAATGAAATCTACAAATTAAATGTGAAAAATGCAGCCTGGCTTCTCCTTGAAGCTTGTAGTAAAATGTGAGAGGAAAGGAATAGGCTGACAACTGAACTCTTAGATACAAAGAAATTAGAAATAGAGGGCTTGGAAAATTCTGGGTTTCCAGGAAGTGAGACCCCAGAGAACAGTGTCCCATGTGAGGATTTAACCAAACATGGAAAAAGTCAGTCTTCACAGGACAAGCCAGGATTGAAAATGGAGTTATCCAGGAAGGATTTGTGGAAAGTCCTATTTTCTGAGGGCTGGGATCCCTGAAAGCTGCAAGGAAAACTAACAAGTCTGTTTCAGGATCTGTATAAATGAAACTACTGTCAGTCTAGACTAAAAGGGACAGATTGAAGGTAAAATAACTTCAAAGGCAGAAGCAGGGAAACTGAGTTTGAAAACCAAAGAAATTTCGAGCCAGGAGAGTGGGCTCACCCATATATGAGGAAAGGGTGAGTTTGCAGGGGGTGGAGTACATTCCTCGGGGATTGGGGGGAGCCTGGCCACCACCCCACTGTTTTGAAGTGGTTGAACATGTGCCCTAGAGATGGCAGAGAGTCTGGGTGCCACCCAGACTGAAAATAAGGTCATCTCCCCAATGTTCCCCAGTGTTGCAACCCTCACCCCAGTAATTGGGGTGAGGATAAAATGCTATCCTATAAATGATTCTCAGACCTTAAAATCTAATGGAATTTGTCCTTCAGGTTTTTGGAACTGTTTTTGTCTGGTGACCTGTTTTCCTTACAATTTCTCCGTATGGCAACAGAAACATTTATCCTATGACTGTCCCTCCTTTGTATATTTTAAGCATATAAATTTTTCTGAGTTTCACAGGTCCACAGCCAAAGGAGAATTTTGACTTAGGACAACCCAGGTCTATAACTGATTATAATAAGACTTTGTACTTACTTATTATCACTGAAGTGATTTAAGGCCTTTATGATATTGTGATGAAATGAATATATTTTGTGTATGGAAAGAACGTGTCTTTTTGGGGTCCGGAGGGTTGAAAGTGCGGGTTTAAAACTGTTATGTTCTCCAGAAAAGCCATGTTCTTTCCAAACCATTTTTATGGGTGTAGACCTGTTGTGGTCAGGACCTTTGGATTAGGTTATTTCCATGGAGATGTGACCCGCCGAATTCAAAGTGGGTCTTAATCCTTTACTGGAGTCCTCTAAGCTCATGGAGAGAGCTCAGAGACAGAAACGCCCTGGGAGAAGCAAGCAAGGACACACAAAAGCTCAGAGAAAAGCCACTGGAATCAGAAGCTGAAAACAAATCAACCCAGGAGTGAAGGACAACCAGATGTCAGCCACGTGCCTTCCCATGTGACAGAGGAATGCCGGTGCCACCAGCCTTTCTTTAGAGTCAAGGAATCTTTCTCTGGATGTCTTCATTTGAACATTTTCATGGCCTTACTATAAATTTGTGACATAATAAATCCCCTTTGTAAAAGCCAACCCATTTCTGGTATATTGCATTCCAGCAGCTTCAGTAAACCAAAACACCTTCTTAGTCAGAAAAACACGATTTGTTTCTTGAAGAAGTGAATGAGCCCAGGACAGCAGTCTTGGTTTGGGAATAACCACAACTCCAGCTGGAGCCTCAGATTTGGCAAAAGTTTTCAAGAATATTACACAAAGGGTTAATCTGACTTTCACCTCCAGGAGTGGAGCTGTTTTTCTCTGCTTCTAATATGACCCAGTTGGAAATGTATTGTTTTTCACTGTTTAATCTTCTGCAACACCCACTGTTGATTAGATTTAATTAATTTATGTTTCTAATGAATTTAGAAACTAGCAGTGCTGCAGCAGGAATATTTTCCAACAGCATCTGGCCACCAAATGGATTGATTACCTTGTCTGCAAAACTATTTTAAACATCTGGGGTCTGATTTTGTGAAACATTCAGAAGCTCTTCCAGAGGTAAGAAAACCCACATGGAGAATCTTAAACACTCACTGAACAGAAAGAAAGAGGGTGCGAGAAATAGGCAGGGCACACTTTGATTTGTAAATCTGGATCCTGGCTCTCCCTTAATGCGAAATCACATTTTGCTGCTCACTGGCACAGTTTCAATGGCACCAAATAGACTGATCTGAATCTATTCTGTTCAACATAATCAGAAACCATCAGGCCCGAGCCCAGGCTGCTACCCTGTGAACTTTTTTGGCACTTACTTACGTGTAGAAGCTCCCACTGATCATTAAGGTGAAACATTTATAGAAAACATTTAGAGAAAAACACTTTGCTCTCATTCTTTCAACAAACATCTATTAGGGGCCCACTGTGTACCTGGCGCTGAGCCATGTACACCTCTTCATTAGCTGTTCTTGGCAAAAACCCTGCAGGGTAGGCAGGCACTGCTCTCCCCTTCTCACAGCTATAACTCAATAATTGTGCAAAAGCAATAATTATTAATGTTAATATGAGTACTACTAATAAAGGATATGGAAACACACATGCACACACAAACACACAAATACCAGGCTCTACATAAACTCTTTACATGCATTAATTCATTTAAACCCATAATAATAAAACCATGAGGTAGATAAGGTGATCTTGCCCATATTACCGAGGAGGGCACTGAGGACCAGGGAGTTTTGTGACTTGCCCAGAGTCACCCAGACAACCCTTTGTGGAGCCGTCTAAACAAAGGTGGTCTAACTTGAGAGCCCTCGCTCTTAACTGCTCTGCTGAGTCGCCTCTGGATACCATCTACTGAAGACCTGCTGGGCATTAGGAATAATCCTAGGGGCTTCACTGCATTACATGTTAATCTATGTGTACACCTTATAAAGTAAGTATTATTATTCCCATTTCATAGACAAGAAAGCCAAAGCCCAAGGGACATTTAGTAAGTTGTCCGAGTCACAAGGAAAATTGGTAACAGAGTTACAGCTCTACTCAGGTCTGCAGGGTTCCAGAAGGCCCTTTCTGCCTCCTGAGTTACCTGCTGATGGGCGAGAGTAAAAGGGGTATGGTGAATTCTCCAGCTTACTCAAAGCTGTACTTGAGTCCAAATGGTTGCATAAGTCAGATGAGAGGGTGGTATGGCAGCTTTGCACAGCCCAGCCCATTCTAAGAAAAGAGGAGCTAAAGAAATTAAAAAACTTAAGAAAACAGCTTCTTCTTGAAGAGGTAAGTGACAGATGTTGGAAATCTCATTGCCTGATTGTTTTTCTTCCTGGCTCAAGTTCAAAGACAAAGGACTGAAAATGAGGTGGGTTGCCTACAATAAAACAACAATAAAAAAGCCTGCAGCACCGATCATATGGAATTCTCTGAACAATGGATGCAGACTGTGCAACAGTCAGGTTGCCACAATTATGTATTGACGAAACCTGGGTTGGGCTTAGTATTAACATTTTGTAAATGACCATGGTTCCTAGGATGAAATATTTATTAAGCATGGCTATTAGCCTCCTTTGACAGACCCTTATTTCTTTCTATTCCTCTCTTGTCCACTGTGACAACCTCATCAAGGCCAGACCCTTCGTCATCTCTGAACCTTTGCATGTGCTCTCTCTCCACCTGTAACCACTCCATCTCAATCTTCTCCTTGATCTAGCAAATATCCTCAAGCGTCAGGTTGGGCACTTCTTCCCTGACTTTCGTATTGTTAGTTAGATGCCTCTTAAATGTGCAACCTGTGTCTCCTTCCATTGTAGTGTTTATCATACTGCAAAGTAATTGTTTAATTTTTGGTCTCCAATTTGAGAGAACATACATTAATTACCACTCTATCCCCAGTGTATGGGTCTGGCACATAATAGGTGCCTGATGAATATTTACTTGAATGGATGGAAGGATTGCACACCTTGTAACATCCTGTCGGCTGGTTGCCCTGTTTGAAATGTCTCACCTTCATACTTCATATTGCATCCAAGAAGTCATTAAACTTTCCTCATGTCACTTCTCTCTTTATTACTTTCCTTTAAACATTCTTCATGTCATTTCTCTATTACTTTCATTCAAACATTTACATAGAAGTCGGAATAGTTATGACCTCTGGTGAGAGGAGACAACCTGGCAAGAACACGAGGAAATCTTACAGGGTCCTGTAAGTGTTCCATAACTTAATCTGGGTGATGGTTACATGGTGTAAACACAGGTAAAAATCACAGAGTTGAACACAAAAGATTAATGCACTTTCCTATAAGTCAACAACATCTCAGTGTCAATAAATAAATCCTCTAAATGCTTACTTCTGTGGAGAGGATAAAATCTCGATCTCTTGGCTCCAGTGTTGGAGGCTCTTTACTAATTGATTCAACATTCAACTTACTTGTTCAAGTTCACTTTTCTAAAACACATGAACTGATTTTCTCAGATGTCCTCAAACTTCTCTCACTCATTCCTACTTCTATGCTTAAAGTCATGCTGTGAGTCTTACCCTAAATTCTTGTTTCTCTTCCTCTGACCTTTTGGAAGCACCTCCCATCCTTGAAGAACAAGGTCAAAGTCGTCCCCTCCACCAACCACGTTAACTTCTCTTTTCTTTGAACCCTTGACTATTCTGTCTGGCTTATTCATTCATGCAAACATTCCCTGAAGACTGTGAGCTCCTTGATAGCAGGGACATTATCTTGCTTTCAATTTTTTAAGAAGAGTTACTCTAATGCGTGGTACAACTGTAGATCATTATATATATATATAATATATTATAATATATATTAATATTTATATATTATATTATGTATTCTGTTGTTGAATATTTTGAGGCCCTACATATGTGCCTATGCCCTTGGAAGTTAGAACACTGTGTAATGATTAATATGACATGTTGTCCATGTCCTCTAGGATTTAAGTTTAGTATCACTGCTAAGACCATTGGATTCAGACCTAGTTTCAAACCCAGTGTTTTGCAACTCCTTGGCTCTGTGATCCAACGCAATCAACTGCTATCACCAGAACTCAATTTCCTCATCTGTAAGATGGGGACTCTCTCATAAGCTGTGTAAGGATTACATAAGACAATATGTATTTATTAGTGAACATTTATTTACTTTACTAAATATAACACAATCTTAAAGTTCATGCTCCTAACATTATCATACAAATGTGCTTGACTCATGATGAACACAAGCCATGGTACTAAATTAAATATGAATATATAATTTCAGCAAGAAAAACCTATAAATTAGAAGGTAAAATGATAGAAAGCAAGAAGAGTGAGGCACGTTGTGAGATATATACATGTGCACACAAATATAGAGTGAATTTGATCTGTAAGAAATTCCTTAGGGAAATTCCATCACATTCCATTAACATGGTCCCAAAGGCAAGAGCTAGCCTCTGATCTTTACATATTTCATATCTTTGAAAAAATCCTGAAACCATCAGCATCTTGAAATAGTATATAAAAGCAAGTATATCTGAGAGTTTCATGCAAAAGCCTTCTACTTTGGTTCTGGACATATAATTCTTTAATCACCATAATTCCTGGTGTTCCCTGCAAACTTCTGACCCTAGGATAGCTCTTTGATTGCTCAATTGGAATGTGACAGAGAGGAAAAAAGAATGCTGAGGAACACGTTCTCAGTGTGTTCTTACATATTCATTTAAAAGACAACAGTTTAATAATTCTAATTCATATATATTTCTATTCATGTGATTAATAATTCATAGCAATTTCTCTGCAGCATTTTAGTGACAACAGAAAGGGCAACCTATTTCTTCTCTTCCCTGTACCTTCCTTCCTTCACTTAGTCATGCCTGGAGCCTGGAGAGTACAGAATTTCAAGAAAACAGTTTCCATGGTGATTTTTCCTTTGAGTACCCGACTGTATTTTGCTCTTTCTGGAGTGAATTAATGCTTTTTATTGCTTTCATGCTAAATATATTGAAGATTAGATTTGATTTCCTCGGCAGTGATACAGTTTTATCAGGAAAATGGAAAGTAAAAACACAGCATGAAGAAACTATATTTTCCTGCCACTACATTATAAGAATGAAAAGAAAAAAGCATGTCAGAAGGAAAAATAACCAGCCATAAGGAAATGGATGCAGGTGTCTCAAACCTAGGATATTCATGCATGCATCTAAATGCTTGAAAGTCTGTTTTAGGAACAAATTATCTCAATGCTTCCATATACCAAGGTGCTATAATAAACTGACCATAAACCACCAAGTTACCAGAACCACCCTGATTTTTAATATGCTGTCTTCTTCTCAGCACAGAAAATATAAGATCATATAGAATAGGTAAACTTTCAAACCCACAAACCACCCCTACTATACATTTTATTAAGGAAGTCTTTGCTTTCTACTGAAGCTAAATAATCACCCTCCTTACACTTCAAAAAGGGTGACACTCTCAAGACTCCTGTAACATTCTGAATTTCCTGTCATAGAACTTATCACACCAATGCTTACCACTCACTTGTTCATCTTCCCCCCTAGACTTTAAAAGGACAGGGCCCGTGGCTGTCCTGTTTGTTGTATTCTTGTGTCTAGTTCAGCCCAGAGGGGAAATAAAAATAATTACAAGAAAAGCAAGGAAGGGGAACCCTGAGACACTGACGTCTCCCCTGTAAAGCATATGTTGGATGGAGATGGAATCTAACATAAATAAGAAATCCAAATCTCAGCAACAGCAACTGGTTTTTGCTTTGCCTTCTGTCCTGAGCCCTGCTGAAGGGATTAAAGGGAAGAAGCAGTATGGGAGAGGAGGGGCAAAGAACAAGTCCCAACCAGTTAAGTCGTCTCTGCCATCATGTGCCCACCCACATAGCCTGACATCAAGTACTCACTGCACCCCAAATAACAGGATAAAAACTGGAATTTTAGCCAATTCAAGCCAACCAGTATTGAGCATCTCCATGAAACAAGGTACTGTCCAAGGTGCCATGCGGATGAAGAATTGAGCACAATATTTTTGTTCCCAGGAAGTTTAGAGTCTAGGAAGAATTCTTTGGGGATCAGGCAGGAGGGGCCAGGACCAAGTAGAGCCATGTACGAGGATTAAAAACAGCCACAGGGCAGGCTACGGTGGCTCACCAGGCAGAGTTCTCACCTGTCATGCGGGAGACCCGAGTTCGATTCCCCGTGCCTGCCCATGCCAAACAAACAAGCAAACGAACAAAAAACCTAGCCACAACTGACATGTAGAGAATACGTGCTAGGCACTCTTCTAAGTACCATATATAGGTGAACTCTCTTGTTTTTCATAGCAAACCTATGGGTTAGTGCTATAGTTTTTATTTTACGGATAAAGGAATTGAAGCTTAGAAAGGCTAGGTAACTAGTTGGTACTGGATTCAAACCCATGCAGTCCAGTCCTTGAGCTAGTATCTTAACTATGTTCCAGGTCTCAATCTCAGACTTGTGGGATCTCATTGGAGAAAACTATTCTACCAACCAATTCCCAGAGTCTCCTCTGCTGTACAAGTTCTCCAAAGTCCATTATGGTCATAAATACTTCTGGGAAACCATCAGGATGTATAGAAGACCATATAAAATTCCAGATTTCATTCAGTTCCTGGACCAGGCACCCCCTACTCCCACCCCCTACCAAAAAAAATAATCCAGATGTCAAAAGGAAAACCAATTCTGTGGCTAAACAGATGTTTAAACAGAGTGACTTAAACTTCCTTGGAAATATGACAAACTATGGCAGGACTGTCTGGCTCATGATGTTTCAATAAGAAGGGACAAATGGGTGTATTACTGAATGTTAACTTTTATCCTATAGAACTGACATACTGCAATGTTCTATATATTGTGGCTCAATAAAGAGGTTCTTTTGGAACTTGAGCTTCTAAACCATCTTGCAGGAAATTAAAAATTGATCACTGGAATAACTGATTGCTTTCCACAGAAAAACAGTGGCAGTATAAGCTCTCTGTGTATTAGCTCGTCAAAACTTTCCTTCATTTCAAAGCATGTGGATCCCCTCAGCTATGCTAAACATATGCATTTAGGAAAAGACAGGAAGGAAATTCATCAAGACTTCAAAGGACAGGAATAGGAAGTTTTTAATTTTTCTCACACTTCTTTGAGATAATTCTATTTTTCAATTTTCTGAAATGAACATGTCTCACTTTAAATATCACAAACTCACTTGGTTTAAAAAAAAATGCAATGATTCCCAAACAAAAGAAAAGTGAGGACAGGGAACAAAAAGACACAAATTTAATGAGTGTTTTCTATCGGAGTTCAGAATTAGGAAAAGAGGGAGAGAGTGAAAAAGGTTTCACCTCAGCATTATCCATCCCACTGTGTATGTCTTATGAGTGGAATATCTTAAATGAGACCCTTTCTCCCATATTTGATGATGAGAATGATTACTTATTTAAACAGCTCAAACCTGAAATAAGTGTGCTTGTTTCTTTGTCTCCCAGAGGTGAGAATGGGGGCTCAGAGATTATGTTCATTATACACCCAGGGTCACAGAGCTAACCGATGTCTGTGGGTCTGCCAGACTCCAGAGCCTGTCTTATTAGCACTTTGCTCTCCTGCCCTTCCCGTTTGAAGAGAGTAAGGCTCCAACTCTTGGGTAGGGTTATACTTTTATCCCTAGAAAGAGGGTCAGTCAGGGCAGCCTGAAAAGCCATGGGGAGTCTGATCAGGAAATGTAGAGAGGGATATTTTCTGCAATCTCAGAAGAAACTGATGAGGTCTTTGAGGCACTCAGCGAAGAGGGGGTTGGCGGACAGTTCTAGGCGCCGAAGAGGCGTGAGTTTGGAAAGGAAAACACAGATTTGATATGTCTTCCTGCCGGCGCTGCATGTGGCATACCAGCTGGCCCCTTTTCCAATCTCCTCTTTATTAGCTAATCCAATCATCATCTTTTTTTAATCTTCTCATTAAATAAAATATTATACATATCACGAAGACAGCTCTGATGGCAGACTGCACTCCAAGTCAGTTAGCATGGATCGAGATGACAATGGGGCATTTTCAGGCATATTTGATGATTGCCAGTCTCCAGCATTTAAAGTGTCTGCAAAATCTGCAGTATTTTTGGGCACCTGCTGTTCAATACAACCCCAGGAATACAACTCTGCTGCTGGACCGTTCTTAGGGTCTCCTACTGGTATCTGGTTAGAGGCATTCTGTTTGTAGCAGAAGATTAAAATTCTTTAGCCAGAGACCTTAACTGTTCTATAATATATCTGTTGTCAAATAATCAGCACCTTATATAATAGGGAGAAAGCCAAGATGCATTTCTGTATAATTTCCTTCTCTCCCTCTCCATTTTCCCTGGCTTTCCATAGGCTTTCATCGAGTATTTAAGAACTCAGGTTTTGAAGTCGGACAGATCTGGGGTCAAAGCATGCTTCTGCCACCCCATTAGCTTGGGAGAGTTAGCTACCCTCATCTTCAAGTTCCTCCTCTGTAAAACAGTGAAGAAAATATTTCCCCTTTGCCTACGGTAGTTGTGAGGGTGAAATAAAATAATGCAAGCAAAGGAGCTAGCAAATGGCTGGCATCTGGTAATTCCCTAATAAATGTTAGCAAGACAGAATAATATGCAACATGACTGACAAGAGCTTGGGACACAGAGGAATTTTTTTCTTGCCTTTTTTCATGAACAGTATACAATCTCACAATGGGTTCAAACTAATTTTTGTATCTACACTGTTGGCTATAGCCTTTCTTTTGAACCCTAAAGTTAGAACCATAAACTTCTCCATGGATTTGATGATTAAGATAAGGTCCAAGGACTCTTTCTTCATTTACTGTTTAAAAACAACCTTTTGTGGAGATTGTTGATAAAGTGCAGGAATATTTATGACTCAGGCCTCCTGGCAAAATTGCTGATTCTGACTCATTTGTTACTCACCCAGAGAGAGAAGGAGGCGGCTGAAATCATCATTCATTTATTCTGCTTCTCAGTTATGGAGAAAGGTCAAAGGTAAGTCAGCCAGCACAGGGCTGGGGATAAGAACCAGAGTTTCAATAACTCCTCTTTGACCACCAGAGAGAGAGAGAAAAAAAAGTGATTTCTGATACACATACACTTATAAAGATGTTTACAAATTCCTCCTTATACAAGTGCCACAGCATGGCTAAATAATAATATTCTGTCTCACGCCTCAGGCTTTCAGCTCCAAACATAGAGAAACTAGAGTATTCCTCCTCAGAGCAAGTGAAAACCAAGTGACAGCTGATGGAAAAGGAGGAATGGATGGAAATAGGAAGACACGATTTGGGATTCCCACAGCAACTATGACCTTGAAATTATTTAGATGAAGAAACAGCTTAAAAAAGTGGGTGGTGGTAGAGCAACCTTGTAGAAGTATAAGAGGAAATACAATAGGTTTCATAAAACAAACGTAAAAATTACAATATTTCCCACGAACAATAAGAGCATCAATGAGACTTTTACCATCACACTAGAATTGCCAATAAATATAACATCAATAGAACTTATCACATGTCAGAAATGTAAGAATATGCAAATCAACAAAGAGAAAAAGTAATAGCTGACAATTATTAAGTATTTCGTGCCGGGCCCTGGGGTATAAAATCTGCATGCATTCTTGCGTTTAATCCTCAGAACTGGACTGTGAGATTGGTTCTGCTTCCATACACAGTTCACAGCTGGAGAATCTGAGGCTTAGAGAGGTTACATAACTTGTTCAAGACCACACAGCTAGTTAAGTAGACTGATTCCAAAACCCATCTGCTACCACTGCTTCAGCAGAGAAATGTTGTGCTGAAAACTAAGCTATCCGCTGCCCATTCCAAACTATGTACGATAGACTGCAAGGTGGTCAATTACCTATAAGTTGATGTTCACTTGCTGCAAAAATAAGATTAAGTACTAAATGTACTCTTACCTGCAGGTACAGAATATGGGAGAAAATTTGGGCTAAATTTGGACCCTCAGACATCATTTCCTTTACAAATATTAATTAGCCAAATCTAGAAACTGTTCGACTCAACTGTAAACATTCCTGCAGCACAGTCATGCAAGTTATATGGGGACAGGGGGCAAAATTTATAGTATTTCCAAAGTGTAGGGCTGGGTGGTCAAAAAGCAGTGACATTTATAGGATTGTTGAAGGTTATGCGAGTTCAATGTCAACAGATTTATTTTTGCAAGATAGGAAATTATTTGGAGGGTGTGTGTGGGGACTTCTGTGTAGTTTCAATATAGCAGATGCCTCCAACACTGCTACCCTTGCTCCATATTTTAAATGAATGATCTCTACAGCCTACCCATAAACATTGGGCTTTCACAAGAAGCATGTGGTTTCTTGTATACTTTCATAGACTTGAGATGAGAGAGAGAAGTAAGACAGGCTACTTAATTCCCAAGTAAAGGCTATTCTTTCTTAGGCTGGAGATGTAGACTAAACCTTTCTAATGTGAGCCTAGAATTGGTACAAAGTTTGACAAGGGCACAGATTGATTTGGGAAAGGGAAGTTTTTAAAAAAAGGAAAAAAAAACCCGTAAGTAATTGTTATTGTGATAGTACAGGCTGTGGTTACTATGATGGGTCAATTCTGCTTGCTAGGACCCTGCCTGGGGTCTTGCAGTGAACTTGTGGGAGCGCATGTATCTTCTGCACCCACTTTAGTCTCAATCATGACAATCATAATAGTAGAAATGGTGGTGGTAGTATCAGCAGTAATAGCAGCAACCAACAATCTGCATATTTCTAGGCATTACCTCATTGGGGTGTTGTAAAGGTAAAAATGAGTTGGGTACTATCAGTGCCCCTCTTATAGATGGGGAACCTGTGCCAAGTGCCCTACAAGGAATATCTCATTCTGGCCACAAATTTGCCTATTTGGCTACTTTATTATTCCCATTTTACAGATAAGGAAAAACTGAGGCACAGAATAGTGAAAGAGCTGTTACGCACCTCCAGGTTTGTTTGATTGCAAAGGTCATGTTCTTAATACTGCACTTCTGGTACCAGTATCCCCCCATATCCTCATCGAATGGCACTGATAATCCCAACCCTTCTTCCTCTCACTCTGCCTGTTCTGGTGAGATTGGGGTGCAGGATCTCAGTTTCCTCAACTGTCAGGTGGGATAAAAACAGTGCCTGCCTTAAAGGGCTGGAGTGATGATGAAATCCTATAATGTATGGAAAGGGTATGCATGTTTGCCACATAAAGACCTCATCTCCATTATTAGAATTAGACCATCACTCCCTACCCCCTCCCATCCCCTGCTAGCACCATTTCCTTCCAGGACTGGGAGGGAGGCCGAGGATGAATTTCCCTAGGAGAAGATATAACGGGGCCAAGGGTTAATGCGTAGGAGATGAACTGAGCCAGATGAGAGGAAAGGAAGAGGGGGAATGGGTTTGGATTTTATTGCTGGAAGTCCCCATCTTTTTTATTATTTTTTATAAATCACTTGACTGTGAAGGCACCACCAGCCAAGCCTCTGAGTGTGCCGATGATAATAAATTGGGCAACCCAATAAATAATGGGGGAAATCAGGCTGCCAAATGAAGAAGGATTTAGATAATTTAAATCCTAGGCTATAAGTTGTCAAATCCAGTTTAATACTGATAAGTGTGGGCTAATAACTCATAGCAAACACTCCCCCCACCAAGCCCCTGCCACAGCCCTTCTAACCCCTTTTCCCATCCATTGCAAACAGAAAGAGAACCTTGAGGGGATTTGCAGAATGAAAAGGGATGGTATATACTGACCAAAAATGAGCCCAAGTTATTACATAATAATCCCAGATGCCTCAGCTTGGGCTGAGAGCAAATACAGAGAGCTAATAGAATGCTGCAAGGTTCGATTAGCTGCGAAAGAGCTTCTAAATTGGAGAAGGTTTTGTGCTGTTAAATTGGGTAGGGAAAAGAGTCTCACAGCTGGGGATAATGAAAAATGGAAGGGATTAGGTAAACATAAAAACATAGGCATTGCTTGAGTGGCTATGGAGTGGTCTGAGGGTACAGCCAGTTTTGAGGGATGCTATTGTCAAAAGATAACCAAGTGATCGGAATGGCCCTTTCTCAGGAGCCCTGGCTGTTCCTGCAAGACTCACATCCACAAACAGAGACATGGCCTCAAGGGTATAAAAGCATGATCCTATCTGAAAACACTAGAATTTCAGGAAGTTGAATACATCGCTGGATCAGATATTGTTGTGTTATTTCATGCAACAAATGTAGTGAACACCAATTATACACAAGCATTATCCCAGAGCGGAGGATACATCGTTACACAAAACAGACTGTGAGGGCAACAATTACTAACAACTGGGCATTTACACTGAGCTCCAGACTTTCCATGCATTGGTTCTTCTGATCCTTATAGCAATCTAATGGTGTAAGTACATTTATCACCATTATTCTATAGATGGGTAAACTGAGAATCAGGGAGAGTAAGCAACTTGCCCAATGTCATGCAGGAAGTGAGGGTGCTGGCATCCAAACTCCATCTGCTTAGTGTCTACCTGCTTTACACTAACAAATGAGAATATAAACCACAGAAACCACTGGTAGAATAAAATCTCCGCCAGCTCCTTCCTCCCCTCTGCACCATCCTCTTTCCTAAGTCTGTGCCTATGTACACTGCACAAGTGGGTGAACTAAAGTGAATATTAACTAAAGTGCATTAAATGTTCTTGCTTTGGAATAGTCTGGTAATTACCATCAATGCCTCCTGAATTGTTTGAAACCAGCATCTCAGCTCCGTGTCCTGCTCTTTCATGACCTTGGGGCACATGCCCCTAGATCACGTTTGGCTTCTCCAATTGGCTCTTTCTAGAACTAATAACCTACTTTTATTCTCTAGCCCCACACTGTTCTTTAGAAGTACAATGTGGACCACATACATGATTTTAAATTTTCTAGTAGCAACATTAAAAAAACCAAGCGGTGCTTTGAAATCATTGCTTTTTTTTTTGTATATATGTTATTTTTCACAAAAAAGAAAAAAAAGTCGATTGTGATGATAAAAAAATATTCATCCCTTCTAGCTTCCTATATTCTGGAGCAGCTAGAAGGAGAGGATTGTATGGTAGCCTATGACAAACTCTGGGATCTATCCCTTAACTATCAGTTGAAGAGTGCTTTGAAAATTACTGCTTTTTTATTTCTTAGCTTTGTATGTATATCTTACAATAAAAAAGTAAAAAAAAAATATTTGGGAAAAAAACCAAATGGAATCAGATAAACTCAATTTAATATTTTATTTAATCCAATTGATCCAAAATATTATCACTTCAGCATCTAATGATTATACAGACTATTGAGTTATTTTGCTGTTTTCTTCATACTGAGTTTTAAAAATCTGGGATGCATTTAAACTTAGCGCACATCATGTTATGGAAAAGCTAGTAAAGTATTCAAAAGTTAGTGTGGCTATCGTACTGTGAAATAAGCTATACTTGCATCTTGATGCAACTGGCCCTAACTAGATTAGAGCTAGGCTCTTGTGTCTTCTAGCATATTTACTGAATGTCTACTATATGCCAAGACCTATACTGGGCATTTTCATACACATCACACTTAATCTTCTCAGCAGCTTGCCAAGAAAACACTGCAGGTGAAGAGACTGAGGGAAAGCAATTGGAAGCTCCAAGATGGTAGTGAATATTTAATATTGTCTCTAACACTTAGCACACTGCCTTGCAAGGAACAGGATTCAACATATATCTAAGCAATAAACGAAAGATTACTTAGCAAGCCTGCAGAAGACCTGGGGTTTGGAGCAGGTACACTTGATTTTAAAGTTCTTACTCTTTCTGCTATGCCACTTTAATTCTTGTGGGTCTGTCATAGTCCCTAAAGTGGTGTGCAATGATACCCAAATGCATGTAAAGCATATGGTCTTTTTATCACAATCACTTAATTTATAGATGCTGAACTTTTGACCCATGTGTTCTATTTATCAGTCTCTCCCTCTCCTTTTACTGTATCAGTTTGGCAAGCAGTTATTAGGCCCCTACTCAGAACTGGGGGCTGGGCTAGACCTTGGAGGCACAAAGATCATCGGCACATGAGCTTGCTTAGAAGCAGCTCTGCGTGGTTGGGAAGAGAGACGTGATATAGAGTGTTTCACACAGTTAAGGCTCTGAAAAACCTTAGATTCACAGAAATACTGAGCTGGAAATGACTTTAAATGCCATTTGACAGTCCATAATACACAATTCAGCACTAAATTACATACTAATTCAATTTCTTATGGGAATGCTTATGTTCTCCAAAATAGGATCTTGAAGGAGGAAACTGATATATCTTTACTCCCAAAGCATTTCTGAGAGCGCCAAGTAAATGACAGGCGAACATGTCTTAATTAACTGGCCTTGCCTCTGTCCCTGCTCTCACGTGTATGATCCTTATGGGCAAAGAGTGGCTTTGTCAAACTTTGTTAAAATTATAGTTAGGGACAACTCTTCCCAGAGAATATAAGGTTAAGAGGGTTCTTCATCTCGGCTTAGAACAGAAAACCTCAAAACAGATTCTCCTGATTGGTTTTTATTAATTAGTTCTAATATTAATTGACTGTTATGCATTAGCTGGTATGACTAAACTGTAAATATGATAGTCTCTGCCCTAGAAGACATCAGTGAGTGGTGAGACACATCAACATATGAAGAGGGATTGACAATATAGGGTGAGAGGAAGTAAGATAAGGATGTAATGGTAACATTTAGGAGTAGCACCTAATTTGAATTTGGAGAAATCAAGGACGATTCTCTGAAGGATGCATCCTGAGTCTAGTCTTAAAGGACAGCCTGGCCAAAGGGCAAAGGATGGCAGAGGAAAGAATACCAGGCAAAGGCACAATTTGTAAGAAGACCCATAGAACATGCCTCATGTGGGGACCAACAGGACATTTAATGTGACTGGAGCACAATGTGCTGGGGCTGGGTGGAAGGAGGGAGGGAGGGTGTCCAGATGACACTGGAGAAGAAGGCTCGTGGTTCAAGATGAAGGTCCTCATGGACACAGGAAGAGTTTTAAGCATTTTAAGAAGAAAGGGCTTTAATAACATTTTATTGTAGCTTGTGCTGTTTTATTACAGTGCCTATCCCTTCTCCTCCCATCGTTTTTCTATGTGTCTCCACTGCTCTACTAAGATCCCTAAGACAAGGTCTCCTGTCTTATTCCTCTTTGTATCCTCAGTGCCCCCATTGCAATATCTGCTGCATAATTGATGCTTTATTCTTATTTAGATGCAGGATGAATGATATGTGTGGGAATTCTTGGTAGATTTGAGGGGACTTAGTCTGCCAAGCACATATTACTGTGGGACTCTCAACCCAGATCCCATGGACCTCCTGAAATCAGATACAAGAACTTTTATGTAAAAACAGCATATTTAATAGAGTGAAAGATCATTGCTTTTAAGGTCTAAGACCCACATTCATTACGAATCACTGCATAAATGGGGATCCTCATGGAAAAATAGGTTTGGAGCCTTATTTAGCAAGGGAAGATCATCTCTGAGAGAGGTGGCTAAAAGACAGTTCACACAGAAGGGGCAAAATGGATAGGCAGCTGTGATAGTGGCCTGAGTTTTTCCAAGTGAAAGAGATATCAAAGTGGTTAAGAGAACAATTCTTGGTAGTAAGAAGATGCTTGCAAAAAAAAAAAAAAATGAAAATGAGCTTTGGAGATTGTGTGACAAACTTCCCTTCTCCCATTCTCCAGGGCTGGCAATGGACAGCAGTCTAGCCCTTAAATAATAATGCTCTATGTAGAGCTACATGTAAGGAGCTTTGAAATCACCATGACAAGAAGCCATTGTAAATTAAGAGATTTTAGGTCTGTAGAAGAAACAGAAAGGAAATGTTATCATTTTTGGAAGATATGTATATACCATCTTATTTCTTTTTTTTTTTTAACAATGAACATGTTTTGCTTTTATAGAAACACACAGAAAAAAACACTTTGGAGAAAAAAATGGTAGGATAACATGTAAAAATTAGCATTCTAAATGAAAGAAAATCACAGGCGAATACTGTGCTTCTCAAATTGTGTCCCACAGGCCACAAACCTCACACCCACCAAAGAAACTGATTAGAAATGCAGATCCCCAGGCCTCATCCCGGTTAAACCGACTCTGTCTCTTTAGGGATAGGACTCGGGAAATTGCAATTTTAAAAGTTCCCCAGGTAATTCCTTTGCCTCCCGCAGGGATTTGGGGAGCACCTTTGTAAGGATGAACCACACTCAGTAAAGGGACTTCGAGCCTACGAGGCAACATTTCTTCTCCCCTTGTGTATGCGTTTAGACACTAAAAGAACATGGAACAGAGGGGAGTTTAATGAATCCTCCTAATTTTCATTTAGCGGTTCCATTTTTTGTTTACTCTCTAAAACATTTTCATACTGCTTTTTAAAAAATATATACTTATAATCTGCATTTGGAGATGGTGTTGGCAGGGGGGCGGGAACTTTTCATTTATTCTATCATGCCATATCTGATACATACTTGTAAGTCACTTTAAATTATTTTTGAAATAGAGTAGAGTAAAACTGTTCTAGTTCAACAATCCTGTTTTGACAGATCAATATCAGCCTAGTTTCCAAATATAAACAGGTGGACTGAACCGCTTCTGTGTTTCTAGGCAAGAAATTGTATTTTTCATGGAGGGAGACTTGCATAGGCGCATATCTCATTGGTGATTCTTCATGGCAGTAATGGGATTTCCCTAATCGAGCCCATTAGACTATCTTCTTGTAATTATCTCAGGGGCCAATCTGTCTATGTAATAGGCTCTGGAGGAAACAAACCTGCACATTCTTGCAAAGGAAAATGTTGTGTATGTGTCAGAATAAAACCATTTTGAAGAATTACGGGCTAACCAGCTCAACAACAGCCAGGCTAACTTTGCTGTGATACTGCAGGAAATTGTTGGGTTTGGGACTTTATTGCTCCAAGGGGTATTTCTTTTTTGGTGGGCTTTTTAATAAATCTAAAATGTGTGGCACTGGGGAGTCCACACCATATGGTGAGGTTTGCTGCAGCCTGCTTGCTCTCTGTAAGAGGGTATCATTATCCTAAGGTTGGAGAGACTGCCAAAATTCTGAATGGCTTGGGGTGTAACTAATGGCCAACTCTGCTGCAGAGTTGCTGGATTGGGCTGGCCAATTGTCCTGCTTCCCCTTACCTGGACCATTAAGGCTTTGACATTTTTGACATATACTACCATTTCTCAGCCAGTGCTGTCTGAAGATACTCCCATCCTGCAAAGACATTCCAATTTATTCATTCCTTTTGTTGGAAAAATTTTAATGTGTGGGGTAAAGACTGGAGTTTCATAGTAAAGAGGAATTCTTGAAAACTTGGAACTAAATGATGATAAAACCATAGTAATAACTAAGTAATACATGAGCCAAATTCTGTGCAAAGTATTTTGCTTATATTATCTTATTTAGTAGAGTTTAGTAAAAACCCTATGATCTGAAGATTGGTGTATAATTATTAATTGGTAGGAAATGAAAGGATATACAAATGGCTAGGAAAGTGGGGAAGAATTTTTTCTTCTTGTTTAGCCACCCATAGTGAATTAGGGTTTTCAGTGTATCCTGAACCGAAAGGACTTGAGAAAGGAAGTAAAATTTATATATTCCTACATATGGAACTTTGTTGAAAAGTCATGAAACTAACATAAAAGAAGGCATCATGGTCAGGATTCTCTCCAACTGTGATATATGTAAAATGTCTATTGGGGACTGAATCACATTCTCCCAAAAAGGCATGTCTGGGTCCTAACCCCTGGTTCTGTGAGTGTGTACCCATTTTTAAATAGAACTTTTAAAGATGTTATCAGTTAAGATCAGCCCATGCACATGTGGAGAAAGAGATGTACCTATTCACTGTTGGTATGAAGGTGAGAGGTGCAGCCCCTTGGAGGGTAATGTGGTGGTTCCACAAGAGGTGAGGGGTGGGGTTGTCATATGATCCTGAAACCCCATTGTTCAGTATATACTTGGAGGAACTGAGAGTGGGGACATGAATGGACACTCGCACACTGGTGTTTATGGTGGCACTGTTCGCCATTTGCAATGGAAGGAGGTGGCCTAAGGGTATCATGGCTGAGGGATGGAAGAGCCAACAGTGGTGTTTACATACAATGAACTACTAAGCAGCTTCAAGAAGGAATGAAGTTATGAAGCATGCAACTGGGTGAATGAACCTTACGGACTGTATGCTGAATGGAATGTTAGAAATAAAAAGACATGAAATGTTAGAAATAAAAAGACAAATATCATGCCTCACTCATATGGACTACTTATGATATACAAACTTAGAGAATTGAAGTAGAGAGCATGGGTTATCAGGTTGGGGCCTATTGTAAAGGTTCCTAGATTGTAGGCTCTTACAGCAGTCATATTTATTTAGGAGTTGTAACTGATATTTCTAAATTCTGAGATACTGAGCTATTTGTATATAACCTGGGTCATTCTCTGAAACTTCAGGTATTTATATGACACCACTCAGAGTTAGAGCACTGAAGCTATGAAGGTCAGCATTATCCCATTCAGCAACTGTCAAAAAAAAAAGCTGAAAAAGTGATCAGACTTTGTCTAGAGATAGGAATGAAGCTGATCTGGAAAGGACTAAGGTAAATCAGAACACTGGGTAAAAGACGATATCGTCTGTATTTTCAAACTTCAACATCTGTGTGAGATCAGAGGGAGAGATATTTATTTGGTACAAAATTTACATCTTGGGAAGCATATTGTCTGATTTAACTTGTATGGTCAGTTTCCTTGAACAACATGGTTACATGGAATCTTGAATAGGGCATGAGATCCTGTTGGTTTGTATGAGTTAGTGTGATGCCCCAATACATCACAGAGTAAGTTCAGCAGAGAATAAAAAAAGTATTTGCAAAGTCCTGACTGGGGAGAAAGGAGTAAATATTCAACTTCCCCAACTGGGTAATTTCTGATGTTCTTGTAAGCAGTGGGAACAACCAATTTGATAGGCTAAGACCTCAATCTTGGGGCTTGTCCTTATGAAGTTTATTCTTGTAAAGGAGAAGCTAAGCCTGGTGATAATTATGCCTAAGTGTCATCCTCCAGAGACCCTCTTTTGTTGCTCAGATGTGGCTTCTCTCTGTAAGCCAACTCGGCAGGTGAACTTCCTGCCCTCTCCCCTAGGTGGGACATGACTCCCAGGGGGGCCAATTTCCCTGGCAATGTGGGACCAGCTCCTAGGGATGAGCCAGGACCCAGTATCATGGGAATGAGAAAGGCTTTTTGCCAAAAAGGTGGAGAGAGAAATGAGACAATATAAAGTCTCAGTGGCTGAGATTTCAAACAGAGTTGAAAGGTTTTTCTGGAGGTTATTACTATACACTATATAGATATCTCTTTTCAGTTTATGGTGTATTGGAGTGGGTGGAGGGAAGTACCTGAAACTATTGAGCTGTGTTCCAGTAGCCTTGATTCTTGATGACTACTATGTAGCTTTTACAATGTGACTCTGTGATTGTGAAAATGTTGTGTCTATTCCTTTTATTCAGGATATGGTCAGATGAGTTAAAAAAAAAGGATAAAAATATAAATAATTATAGGGGAAGATAAAGGATAAAAATTAGGTACATTGAAATATTGTGGGTCAATGAGAGGGAAGGGTAGGGGAATGCGATGTATGCGTTCTTTTTTTTTTGGAATGATGCAAATGTTCTAAAAGTGATCATGGTGGAGAATATATAATCATGTGATGATATTGTGAGCCACTGATTATATAACATAGTTGAACTGTAGGTGTATGGATATTTCTTAATAAAAATATTTTTTAAAAGATGTACCCATGCTGAATGAGGGTGGACCTTAATCCAATGTAGCTGAAGTCTGTATAAGAAAGGAAACTGGACACAGAAGGAGAAGTTATGGGGAAGAGCCAGAAGCTAAAAGTCAACAGAACCTGTGCAACATCATTTTACGACCCCATGTGGATTGATTTGTGACAAAAGCCATGGAACCCCAAAGACTGCCAACCAAACAGAAGATACTGTCCCTGGGAGGAGGCAAGCCTTCTAGTCTTTGATGCCATGTGCCAATAAATTCCTGTTGCTAAGCAAACTCACAGTATGATTTTTCTTTTTTAGTATCTAGGAAACAATATAGTTTCTAATACAAGTAAAAGATGAGGTTGCTCCTGTATGCCAAAAAAGAGCATACTGGCATTAATTTTAGGCCAGAGACTCTAACAGCACATTTTTTTCTCTTTTTAATTTCTAGACTACATGTTATCATCCTCACCCTGCCCAACCTGCCCCTCTATCTAATGCAATTCAAGTTTATAAAGTGCTAACACTCTATAGTGCTTTTTTAAAAAAATAATTTCTTTTTGATTCTGCTTAAAACTGATTTCAATTCTCCTTGTCAAGTTGATTTTCCCCTAGGTTCTTTCCAGTAGGGACTTTTGCAGTACAAGGAAGGAAACAAGCACCCAACTGTTAAGCCAACAGAAGGAACTATATACCAAGTCATAAGTTAAATGTGCCCTAAATATGCTCACAAAATCATGGAACAAATATCGCTGCCAATCAATCTGCTTCCATATTGAGCACTCTGCAGCCAGGATTACCAAGCTCAAATCAGGATTGGATGACGTGCAAAAGTGGGCCCAGCTGACCTTATTGATCCTTCACCACTGAGTGGGAATCACAGGTTAGCAGAAAGAAATCAATTCAGTGGCATTAAGCTAAGGCAAGTGTAGATTTATTCATACATGCCTGGGGATAGCTTTATAAAATGGCAAAACTATTTCTCTTTATATAGATATATACATACTCATATATAAAAAAATACTTACATATTTACTTATATAAATACTTACTCTATCTTCCCTGCTATCATATTTTAAAATATGAACTAAAATGGCATAAAACTCAAGGACAGTCCTACATTTTTCTCCCACCCACAATTTTTGTTCTCTTGTTCAAATAAAAGAGGATATTTACGTTGAGATGTCACTAACTTGGCTGCTTTAGCTCCATCCCAGATTTGTGGATACAGTGGTAGAGCATACACCAATAGTGCAGTGAAGGAGGCAATGGAAGCCACTTTCTATTGAAAAAATAATCATTTTTATCTTCTTTAGATTAAAGACTTCAATGCACCATGAGGAAAACAGAATTCATTCTCTCTCCTCCTCCAGTGAGAGCCCACAAGCTGGGACTGAAGAGAGCTTTCAGAATGAACAATGGGTGGAAAGCACTGCCCTTCCAGCAGAGAGAAATGTGGAATTCCACTCCAACCCACACACGTGTCACCAAGGAACGATCCTGTATGCACCATCAGTACCGGGACACAAGCCAGGTGACCATTTATACTCAGGAGCTCAGACTGAGTCTCAGAAATAATCAGAAGAGCCAAAGAGGGGCTCCTCCTCATTCCTCATCTCTAACAAAGAACAACACATTCTATTGCAAGCAATTGTGGCTCTGCTTGAGAATAGCTTAGAGCTTGCTTTTCCTATAAACAGGCTATCCATCTCCTTCTGAGTGGGCCTCTCCAGCTAAGACATTTATCCTCTGTCCCAGGGCCCCTCACAGCCATTCAGGCCTTTGAAATGCTTGGCCACTTACTTGGATGCATTGCTGAGCCTTTGGTGGATGGCCTGGAAACCAACAGAAGTATCTTTATCAAACACCCATGGTCAGCACCACAGATATCAGGCAGTTAAGAGACCAATGGATAAACCTACATTCAGTTTATATGGTAAACAGCCCATTCCCAATTCAGTGGGAAAAGAAATCATTGACCAAAAATCCTTCAGCTGTTCAAAGCTGGGCACAGTGGCAAAAGGAGACATCTGTGCCTTTGCAACAGGCGCTTGCCCCATGTTTTAATTTCGTAGGCTGCTTAATCAAACACCAAAAAAAAGGTTCAGCTTAAACAATGGGAATTTTAAAAGCTCATGGTTTTGAGGGTAGAAGAAAGGGCAAATCAAGGCATCATCAAGGGGATGTTTTCTCTCCAAAGACTGTGGCATTTGGGGGCTGGCTGCTGGTGATCCTTGGTCTTTAACCTGTCACATGACAAGGTACATGGCAGCATCTCCTAGTCTCTCCTTTCTCTTCTGGGTTCCATTGATGTTGAGCTCTGGCTGCTCCCTCTGTGGTTCTCTGTCTGATAAATTTCATTCATTGTGCTTATAATGGACTCCAGTAATAGGATTAAGTTCCAACCTGTTTTATCTCAAGCATTAGGGACTCCCAATTTAATAAGCTAAGTCCTCAAGCTTGAGGCTTGCCCTTAGGAAACTTATCTCTGCAAAGGTGAAACTTAGCCTACTTATAACTATGCCTAAGAGTCTTTTGTTGCTTAGATGTGGCCTCTCTAAGCCAATCCTGAAAATAAAGTCACAATCATCCCCCTTACGTGGGACGAGATTCCCAGGGGTATAAGTCTCCCTGGCATTGTGGGATTGAGAATGCCCTCTTGACCAAAAGGGGGAATGAAATGGAACAAGATTTCTATTCTGTTCTATGGAATGATGAGTTAAGAACTCTTCTTATCTGAATACTATTTCTTGGTAACCACGTGCCCTTGAACTAGTGAATTAACCTCACCAAAACCACAGTTTTCTCAATTGTAAAGGGCGGAATTTCAACTGACATTCTCAAGTTTTGAACTTTTTGTCCTTTAAAAATGGGATAACAAAGACTTGATTCCCAGAAAAATCTAATAAGACAGTAAATACATTTTGTAAATAAAATAGCACTGTTAAATATTTTGTTATTTATTGCTATATGAACAGGAGAAAATTCTTTAAGGGCATGTCATCTCAATCTTTATCATGAGTGTTTTAGACACAATTTTTAAGGGTCCTTGAATTTGCTAAGTCACTGAAACTTTCTGAACTTCAGTTTTTCCTACGTAAACCGTTTGCCTTCCACATGAGAAGAAAATGAAGGAAAGGAAGTGAAAAGGTACTTTAAAACCACAAATTGTCCCAGAAATGCAAGCAATTATTATTTAGAGAACTCATTTTGACTTTTGGCATTACGATGCACATGCTGTTAGTGTTTGGCTCAATGACAGATTTTAATTGGCCTGGCTTGGAAAACCTTACAGAGCTATTATGTGTTACACCTGTGATGGCCATACAGCGTGTTAATCAAGACAATTAGGCTGGGGACCCAGAGAACCACTTTCCTCCACTGTGTATAATCCTCTGCACTTTGGGAGGGGAATTAACAGCTGCTTTATGGTATCTCATATTATCTTACTTCCTTGGAAAGGGATCCCATTCAGATCTACCTCAACTAAACAGTATCTACCAGTGGTGCCTGGAATGACACACCTGTGAAGAAATATTAACTTTGACTTTGAAACAGCTCTTGGGCTAGGAATAAAAAAAAAAAAAGGTCACGTGGCATTCACTGGATGAAACAGCCCCTGGTGACAGCCAGAATCAAGGGGAGAAAAGTTGATCTCTTTTAAATGATATATTCTGGAGAAGAGTGGAAACCAACAAGGGGGGGGGGGCGGTGAACAGCTCAATTTAGCTCTCAAAGCATTTTATTTTCTAGCCTACGAAAGGAAAAAGAGAATGAGGCTTCTGGCAAAATACAAATCTGTCTGTTCCTAAGCTTCTAACTGACATTACAAAAGCTATTGGAATTTTCTGCCTTTCCCTATTCCCTGCCATGCACATCATCTTCCAGGAAGCATGAGAAACTTATTTTGAGATTGGATTCCTTTTCGCCCTTCGGCAAAGCAGCCTGGATTAATAATTAGCAATTAAAGAGGTGGCAAATAGGAACACTAGCAATGTGTGATCATAACATCTGAGTTTATGTACAACGATCACATTAAATCTTGCTCACAAGACTTAAAGATGTTGTACGGTTATTTTACCTCCATTTTGCAGATTTGGAAACTGAGGCGGCTCAGGAGGGCTGAGCTGACAAGACTGGATTTAAATCTAGGTCTCTTGACTTCAAGCTTGGGCCTTTCCACGACATACCATGCTGGCTGTCTCTGAGACGGGGAAGAAGCATCCCTCAAGGGAGAGGGACCATGCCCAATTTACTTCTGTGATCTCAGTCCCAAACACAGTGCTTGTCACCTCCTGGGCACTTATTCTGGAATTTGACTTTGGGAAAAGGAGCTTTTCAAATGGTTTACTCTCTCTGAAATGGCAGAAACTAAAACATCCATCATCCCATTCCAAAGAATTGAATTAAACCTTTATATCAAGTTAAGGAGAATTAACATCTTTACCTTGAATCACCAAGGTCTATTCTTTTGATCATAAACCGATAGCTATATATTTTAGGACAGGGGTCCCAAATTCAATTGCCCATAAAGGGCCCATGCACCAGGTTTAAGAACATGTGGCCTTCTACTGATGGAAAATTGGATATAGACATATTTCTCTACTATAAGAGAACAAAAACTCAAGCAGATGTTAAATGACAAGGACAGTGGTGGGGACTGTACCTTGCTGGAGAAAGCGTGCCCATTATGATTGGGGCAGCTGCTACTTAATTCCTCAGGTTGTTACCACTTGAGAACATGGGCACAGCTTTACTGGATCATACATTTTCAATAGAAGCCAGAAATTCATTTTTTATCGAAAATACCGGCAGCTACTTTGAATGAACACAAAACAGGTCCAATACATCTCAGTGGGCTGAATCCAGATGACCAGCACCTCTCTGTGGTCTCTGAAATAGAGAATGGATTATGAGAAGGTCCCTAGCCTCAAAG
This sequence comes from Tamandua tetradactyla, assembly GCF_023851605.1. Classification (NCBI taxonomy): domain Eukaryota; kingdom Metazoa; phylum Chordata; class Mammalia; order Pilosa; family Myrmecophagidae; genus Tamandua; species Tamandua tetradactyla. Next base: position 27,370,748 of record NC_135346.1, read on the forward strand.
AGCTTACACTCCAGCTGAAGCAGTAGAGACATAAGGCCATAGGCCGCAGGCTGTAGGAGCTGCAAGAGTATGCGGGAGGACCCAGGACTTGGCTTCTGGAGGTCAGAAATTGTTCCCCAGGGAAGTATACTTAACATAGCAACAAAAAGTAGAGACATCTTGGGCTTAGCTGTATGCAGGCTAGGATGAATAAGAGAGACAGTTTTCCAAATTGTGGCCTGAGGTACCCATGGAAGGTTACCTCGTGGAAGCTGACGACCTGTTATGTGCCACTTAATCCACCCCCAGTATCTCAGACGAATGTTGGTAGGATCACAGCAGCCCAGCAAAGCTCTACTCTGGGCATCAGAGAATATAGTGAGGAAGAGGTCATGTAATCTAACGCTGCTCCAGGTGTCGTCACTTGTTAGTAGAAATGACAAAGAATGAAGGTTTCCAGAGGTGAACAGCTTCCCCCAACCTCTTAGAATAAAATCTGAGCTCATCACCATTGCTTAGAAAGCCATGGGTTGTGCCTGCATGCTCATCTTCTCTCATTTCTCCCCAATCCTGACTTCTTTCTATTCCTTTAACACATCAGGTCTAAGGTCTTGGCAATTTTTTATTCATTCATTCATTCATTCATTCATTCAATAAACATTGATTGAGGATGACTACTCCAGGAACTGAAAATCCAGCAGTGAACAAAAGTCATCAGTTCCTATTCTCAGGGAACTTCCATTCTAACAGGAGAGACAGACACAACATTATGCCATTCTCCAGGAAGAAAAATTAAACAGGGCTGAGACATAGGGAACAAAGGCAGCTATAAGTTTGGATAGGGAGTTGGGGAAGGCTTATAGTCAACATCTGAGCAGAAGCTGAATGAAGCAATGGAGCAAATAAAAGTGCAAATAAAAGAGCAAACAGGTGAACTTTCCAGGTAGAAGGAATCATAAGGGCCAAGAAGCTGAGGTTGAAACAAGTAGACTACAAAACTGGTCTATTTGTAGAGCAGCAAGAAGGCCAGTGTGCCTGGAGCAGAGAGAGTGGAAGAAGGCAGGGTTGGAGAGGAGGCCAGATAATGTGAGACTCCGAAGGCCTTGGGAGCTTGGGGACTTTTCCCCTCAGTATAAGGAGAAGCATAGAAGGATTTCAAACAGGGGAGTGACATGATCTGACTTTCAAAGAACAGTGAATAGACACTGAAGCTGAGCACCTGTTAGGAATTTATTTCAATAGTCCAAGCAGAAGATGCTAGAGGCTTGGGCTAGAGTAGGAGTAGTGAGGCGGGAAGAAGCTGTCCAATTCAAGACATTCTCAAGGTAGAGCTTGCAGGGTCTGCCTCTACCTTGGACCTGGAGTGGGAGAGAAAGGAATCAGGTGCCTTCCAAGGTTTTTGTCCTGAGTACTTGCTCTATTTAATGAGATTGAGAAAATTCTGTGTGCCACTTCACAAGGCTGGTTCCTCATGGTGATTCAGGTCTCACTCCAATGTTCTCTCTTTGAAGAGTTTTCCTATGACCTTCCCTCATCCTCTGTGCAGTTCCTGGTTTTACTGCTTTTATCAGATTAAATATCTGAAGTTATCCTATTCATTTTATTTAATTCATTTATCATCTGCCCACACCCCACACTGGAAAGTAAGTCCCTAAAGAGTAAGATCATGTCTGTTTAGTTTATTGCTATATCTTCAGTACCTAATTCACTGCCTGAACCAGAAGATATGATCCATAAATATTTGTTGAATGAGGTTTCGAAAGGGCTGGACAAGGTAAACTAGTCTACAGGTTTCTTTCATGGGTTTCTTTTCAGAGGCTTTAATATAGCGATTTGTTAATGGATTAAATAATACTGATGGTCTACACTGTGAAAGGCACTTTGTCAGACTGTGGGGAAATAGAAATGAGCAGGAAAAAAAAAAAACAGTTCACACCCTCAGGGAGCTGACAGCACCCTGGTAGAAGGACAGTAAATAATCTCACAAATGTCACATTTCAACTGTGCTAAGACTTGTGAAAGAAAGGTGCACAGGGCTAAGAGAGCAAGTTATCTGGTGATTCCAACTTGCTGGGGAGCATAAGGGAATCTTCTCTGAGCTGAGAGGCATAGAAGTCGTTGTGGGTTGGGGATCTCCAAGAAGGGAATACACTGAGATTACACATCCCGATTATCACATGAGAAGAAACATGCTTTGGCAAAAACTGAACTAGTCCAGACTTCTCATGTACTGGGGCTCTCATGGGTTAAGCAGTTGGATGAAGATGGGCAGCAGGTTCATGATAGAACTACAGTTGTGCATTTACCTTGATACATCTATAAAATGGGTATGCTATCTATCTACCAGGGCTGTTATCTATAAAGTGCTTTGCACAGTGCCTGACACATAAGCAGCACTAAATACCTAATAATCACCATATATTTTCAATTTTTGAAGAGCATAAATCATATTAATACCGTTCCCAAACACATATACCAAACAGCATAGTACCTTACATGTAGTAGAGGCTCAATAAATATTTGTTGAATGAATGAATGAGGGAAGGAAGGAAGGAATGATGGCTGGCTCAATGACGCACCATTTTGGATCTGGCCAGCCATCCTCACCTGAGATGGGCACAGTAAATATAAATAAATCAAACCAAATCCATCTGTGTGCCTCAGGGTTGGCCGCTGCTATTGATTATTGACATAATGGGAGGGAGACTTCTGCCAGTTAGGGATTCTTGGCAGCTTGAATGGAAGGAAGTCAGTATGATCCTTGGTTTTAAACTAAGGGTAAGTTATATGGTGGGAACGCCCAGTGGATTCTGTGGTTTTGTTCATCAACATTACTGGCAATAGGAAGATATAACCGAAGCTAGAAATAGCTACTCCTGAAATGGTTTTTTCCTTTGCACTGAATCTCATGTGCTGGATTCTTATATGTGAATTCTCAGCTGCTATGATAATAGAAATAGATTTGAATTAACACTAATCAACCTGGCTCTCCAGGAGTATGTTGTACCTAAAAAGGTCCGAGTCCTTTGCAAACAGCAGGCAAGGCTTCCTGCCTTCTGGGGCACGAGCTCCTGGCTTTTGTTTAAATCAAGCAGAGTTGAAAGGGAGTCACTTCCATCCTGCGTGGACATCATAAGGAAGAATTTTCAGGCCCCTCAAAAGCTCAGGTTTGAAAAGGGCCAAAATCATCTGCAAGTTCCCAGAGACATTTGTCTAAAAAGGTTCTGTCACAAATCTCCCATGTGTCAGGTCAGGGATGAATGAATGATTGGAAATTGGAAAAGCCATTTCAGAGGACAGTTTGACAGCACCTATTATGATAAGCAGATCCTTCAACCCAACAATTCCACTTCGAGTTTTATAGAGAAATCCTGGTACATATGCTAAAGAGGCAAAAGCAAGCACCTTAGTGCTTCATTATTTGTAAGAATGAAAAAACGTGGGATCAATCTTAAGGTCTAGACATCATTAGGAGAATGATTAAATATAGAGTGTGATACCATGCAGCTGTTAATACAATAAGGTTGACTAGATGTGCTGACATGGAATGCCAAGACAGATTATTAAGAAAAAAAAAAAGCAAATTGCAGTATGCCACATGTGGTGGTTTAAAAATACATCCAGAAAACCTTTAATACTCCTTCCTTCAGGAGGTGGAACTTATGTCCCCTCCCCTTGAGTGTAGACCAGGTGTAATCTCACCTCAAATATAGCACAGGTCAGATATGATGATGTGTCACTTCCAAGACTAGATCATAAAAAGGCCCTCACCCTTGAGAGGGACTGATGGCTCAGCCCAAAGCCATGCCATTGGGCCATCGTGGAAGCAGAGCCTTCAGCCCCAAAAGACTGCAGCCCCAGCTCACATTGTGACCCAAACGTCATGAGAGAACGTGAGCCAGAACCACCCAATTTAGCTTTCTCTAGATTCCTGACTCTCGGAAAATGTGTGAGATAATACATGTTATTTTAAGCCACTGAGTGCTTTGGCAGCAATAGATGACTAATATACCATTACAGAAATAATATATATTTTAGAGATTTAATGTACACATACCTAAGGCATTGGCTGTAGAGAAATCCTGGTACATATGCTAAAGAGGCATAAGCAAGCACCTTAGTGGTTCATTATTTGTAAGAATGAAAAAACGTGGGATCAATCTTAAGGTCTATACATCATTAGGAAAATGATTAAATATAGAGTGTGATACCATGCAGCTGTTAATACAATAAAGTTGACTAGATGTGCTGACATGGAATGCCAAGACAGATTAGAGAAATCTGTAGAGAAAGGTCTGGAAGGAGATGCACCAAACTGACTACAGTGGATATCCCTGAGCAATGAAGAGTGGGATTAGGAGCAGGAGGGAGAAATTAGACTCCTGTACACAGTCTCCATTTTTTGATGAGTCTGTACATGCATTATAGGAGTAATTAAGCTAAAATAAAAAAGGGAAATACTATTTAGGATTCCATCCCCTTAGAATTTCATAGTAAGCCAGAAAAGGTTGAGGTTTACCTTTGATCATCTCTAGGAAAACATGTTGGTTATCCAATTTGTTTAAGAATAAACAAGATTATCAGTGGAGCTCTTCAACCTATTTAAGCAAGCCAACTCTGGTCAGCTACTCTTAAAAAAAAATCACCTTAGCATTAGTCATATGAAATAAATGACTTTTTTTTAACCCATGTTTCATATCTATTGTTAAAGCAGGTCAGGGAAACCTTTATTCAGAAAAGACCTATTAGAAATACTCTTACTCTCAAAGAGTAGTCAAGTTGTTTTGAAAGTGACATAGGTACCTCTACTGGAAAAGCCAAGTTATGTATTAATGCACATCAGTCTTATCAGGTATTTTAGAATCGAAGAGATTTTATTGTCATGCTAAGGTTATGGAAAAGGTGTTTTTAAAGTAATTTTGTATTGGATTTTTTAGGCTTGCGCTAATTTATTTTTCACCTTTGAGCCTGGGGGTCTGCATCGTTTAATGGCATTTCTGTGGCGAGGGCCCTGATCCCTGTCTGTGGGGAGATTTGCTGCAGGCATCACAGCTTCACGCATTTCAGTGGAATTGGGTCCAGAGCTTACTACAAAATGCCTTCTGGGTGACTGACCAGAAATGCAATCACAGCACATTCATTTCAAAAATCCCTTCCATGTGTCATTAAAAAGCAGCCTGCATATTTAAATTTTGTATCTCTCTGACCCTGGAGTTTGGATATGCAGAAGAATGGATTTCTGTTTAGTTTCGGGTTGATGGGAGGGAATAAATGGGAGACATTTCCTTTCTTCTTACTATTGGGTAGCTTTAGTGCTTCTGAGAGCTTCTGAGCCAGCAGCTCCGATAACATACGCCACCATTGCATGGAACGCAGGAGTGAGAATAACTAACATTTATAGAGCGTTTTACACCCTACAAAGTGCGTTAGCATTCACTGCCTCATTTAACGGGCAGAGAGGCTCTTAATTACGTTTTCTGATAAGGGGACAATGACTCTTTCAGTTCCAGCATCTGCAGAGATTACTCTGGTTTTCCTTTTCTGTGGACACATTTCCAGCACTGGAAAGAACGATTCCACGCTCTGGCTTCCGCAGGCTGGGAAAGAAAGAGTACAAGGTAGCAGGTGGGAGACTTATTCATCTTCTCCACGGTGGAGCAATGCTCCCTATTTCCTTTGATCCACTCACATGTGTATGTGTCTCTGCTACAAGAAAGCAGCACAGTGTAGACGGTAGCTCAGGGGTTCTAGAGCCCAGATGCCTCATCCTGGCTCTGCCGCTTTCTGACTGGGTGGCCCTGGGCAAATCATTTAACTTACCCATTAAATGTGTGAAATTATTTCACCTGTCAGTTTTCCCATCTGAAGAAAAATAGATCCGTTACTAGTAATGCCAACATCATAAGGTTTTTAGGAGAATCAAGAGAGCGGCTGGGATGGTCATTAGCTACCGGTAGCCACCGTCTATCCGTGAAAACCTAAGTATTGTCTGGGGGTATTAAGGTTCACTTCACTACTTCTCTCAAGGACTTTTAGGCTGCCTGGGTGACAAGACACATTCATCACTCACTCCTTTGTTCGACGTGTATTGACAGCGGTCTGCTAGTCACAGTTTCAGGTTCTGAGGATACAGCAAGCGGCTTCCCTGCCCTGACAATGCTCACACTCTGGGGGAGGAGGCACACAAAAACAAAATTAAAGGAAGGTATCAGGACAGGATGAAAGTTTCAGGACAGGATGAAATGGGAAGTTGAGCTCGAGAATGAAGGGCTGAATGGGAGCAGCGTATGCTTTTATCTTAGGTGATGAAAGGCCAGCCTTCCGAAACATGGGGAAGAGCAGTCCCAGGGGAGGGAAGAGCATGAGCGAGCATCACGAGGAGGGAGGGAGCTTGGCAGGTTTGAGGAACTGACCCATTACGTGGTTGGAGCCTGAGTTACAGGCAGGAGAGGTGGCAGGACGCCCAGACCCCAAGAGGTGTTACAATTTCATCCAGGTGTAAAGAGAAGCCACTGAGGGGGTTGAAACAGAGGAGTAACATGGTTTTCTATTAATTTATTATATATATTTATGAAATTTAATACAGATTTAATATGTATATAAATGTATCACATATGAATATACATATAAATTTATTAATATAATATACATATATATATATATTAAGATAGTACTGGCTGCTGTGTGGGGTGAGGACTGTGGAATGGTGCTATTACAGTAAGAACAGAAAAACAGAAGAGACATAAGCTATCAGAGATCCACCAAGTGCCCAAGGGAGTTCATAGGAGAGAGGTGGAGAATCAGGGAAGAGAGTACAATTGGAGGTTACCACTGCCTTTGTACACACAGAGAAGTCTGGAAAACATAGATGGTTTCATTAAGGTGTAATCTCACACAGGCCATATTGAGCTTTTCTGCAGTGTCCCAAATTTAAGGTTGGGATCACTGACATCTGCATATATGAGTTATATGAAGTGACATGGATATAAGAGGTACTCCAGTACTGGAGAATCTCTTATATCCCAAATTACACTGATACTTAGACTACACTATGGAGCTAAACTTCAAGAAGCTCCTGAAATGATTTGATCTGTACCTCTGATGTAGAAACTTTTGCCCCAACCTCACCTTGGCTCCTGCAGGCCAAAGAGACCTATAGGTTCACATCCAATCTCTACAAGGCAAAATGGAACCCTTCCATGCCACTCGATCCCAAGACACGATCAACTGAACTGAAGCTGAGCAGACACAAGCAGACTGACGCCTGAATGAAAATGGCCAAGGAAGGACCTAGAGCGCTCGATGATACCTGAGCAGACATGTCCAAGCGAAAGACTTAGCATCTTGACACCACTCTTCTGTCCATTTTTGCCCACATCGTGGTTCCATTTATGCAGTGTTTCTGCCTGGCAGGCCACCCTACCTCTCAATAATAACACCAGTGATGCCAGCTTTCTCTGGAATTGCTTAGACAAGCATCCTCTTTGGATAAGAGGTTACCATCGCCAGCTGACTGAATCCTGTAGCAGCTAAAGAGGATACGTGAACTGGCATCAGAGGAGCTGGTTCAAGTTCAGCCTCCATCATTATCTGGTATTGTGACTTCGGGCCAGAACTCTCATTCTCTGAATTTCAGTTTCCTCTTGGTCAAAAGTTATCAATATCTACCTCAAAGGTTTGTCACAAGTATTAACTACAAGGTGTATCAACGTATTTTATTAAATTAGCAAAATACAAATATGACATTATCATCATCAAATAATGTCAGATGTTTATATGGCATTTTAAAATGTCCTAAATATTTTCATTTGTTATATTTAATTAGCCAATGAGCTAATTAATGAGTTCCATGCTGAACCATAGGTTCCATGGAGACAAACACTTTTTGTCTGATTTTTGCTCACCCTGAATCCCAAGCACCCAGCAAAGTACCAGTACATAGTAGGTGCTTAAGGCATGTGTATTGAGTGAAAGAATGAACAAAAATCTAGTAAATGGATGAACACCCCTTCATGGAAGACAGGGACTATTATTCCCATTTTACAGTTATGGGCTCTGAGCAGCAGGATGGTTTAGTATTGCAAACTAAAACGTCACAGCGAAATTTATGAGTGAGCAGAAACTCATCCTGCAGACTCTCCTGCCTCCTAAATTTGCCCATTTCTGATCCCTGCTTTCTCTACATGGCATGCTTTTTTCAAATGGAATTAAAACCCAATACTTTCCTCTAATGCAGTCTTTCAGTTTTCTTCCTAATGCCATCTGCTCCTTTATATGTCAATACTTATTGATTTTATTTGAAAACTTTTAATTAGAAGCTTCTAGGCAGTGGCTAAGTTTAGAAGCTTCCAGCTTGTCTCATACTCGGCAGCTGCAATAAGGCTTATGATTTAAATTCATTATTATCCTCTATGATGTCATTTTCTTTTCCCTTGCTTTGCATGGTTCCAGGAAGTTACATAAGGCTTAAGAGCCACCAGACTAATACTGTTTCTAAGAAATGACCTTTCAGGGAATTTTCCTCATGCATCTAAGATGCTGGTAAAGCTATGATAATAAGTAACATACTTTCCTTTCACCTCTCCTTTCATCTGAAGATTTTTACTGAGAACATTACAAACCTCATAACACTATAGGGAAAAAACTTCTATTCACTATAGAAAACTAAAACTGAGTTTAAAACTGCATTAGTGGCATACTTAGAGCTAGCCAATAAGTAACAGAATTATGACTATTTTATTAAGTCATAGAATTATAACTATTCTATTCCATCCCACCTTTATCCCACCTCTCCTTGTGGGCTTGGAAAACTCTTATTCATCCTATAAGACTCCATTCACATATCATTTCCTCTAGGAAGCCGCCTTTACCTCCCCACCTTCCAAATTAAATTAGGCTCATCCCCTCCTTTCTACTCCCAACATCCTCTGTGTGTATCTTCATTTAACATTTATTAAGGTTTCGCACGGTTTGTATTCTTGCTTATCTTCTTTTCCTAGACATCAGCTCATCGAGGACACTCACTGCTGTTAATTATTTTAGTGTCCCCCAAATCTCACCAAGCTTGGCACGTAGCAGATGTTCATCACACATTTGTCTAATTGGTCAAGTGTCCTTTCTCAGTCATCAAAGCACACTTTCCACAGCATGGCCAGATTCCCTTCACTCATAACTTAGCACCATATGGATAAAAAAAAAACATTACAAGGCAAGGTTCTCTCCAAACAGAACAACCTGTTCTATTTTCTCCATAGAGCATACAAACTGGCACACCAAAGAACTCACTGGTAATAGTGGCCCGGGGCACATGGAAGGACACAGGTCCTACTGTGTTTGCCTTACAGGTGCTTCAGGAGTCCAGATGATTTAATGCTCCATGGAGTGTTTGGACCAGCGGGTTTTGTACAGCAACATACATTAATGAAGCATCCACATGGAATGCTCGGATTGGTAAATCCTTTTCTGCCCTGGCTTTTCTTTCTCTTTCACCCAAGAGAGAGGGCACAGGGATAGAATTGAGAGGGAATGTTGGTATCGCAATTACCTTGAATCCACTCCCATTTATATTAAAAAGCAACACATTTGAAAACTCCAGTGCTGTAGCTGTTATTAGTAGCATATTACTGTGATAAGTCTAACAATTACCGTAATGTTCCAACAATGTGTGACAATACCATATTTGTACCAGACTATTTGAATATGAGTCTGAAGGGAGTGGGAGAAGGCCAATGTTCCTAAACAACTTTTTGGGTAACAGGAAAGGTATATTTTTAGAAGCTGAAAACCCCTTTCTATATTATATAAAAATTAAATGAGATAATTGTATACAACACATTTGGCACAGCATGTGACAAGCAAACACCCAATAAATTCAGCTAGTGTGTAATAACCACATTAATAATTACTATTTATTGAGTGCTTATTATGTGCCAGGCACTATGCCAAAAGCTTTATATGCGCTCTCTTAATATTCCCAACAATCGGATTAAGTATTGTTTAAAACTCTCTTTTACAGATGAAGGAACTGAAATTCATGGAGTTTTGTAATTTCACTGATAAGTAGAAAACTGAGTCTGAATGCTTGCAGATTCTAATAAGCTATGCTGTCTCTTTTAAAGCAAGCAAGCAGCATTTATCAAGTATCTGTGTGTGCCATAGTGTGCCAGGCAGATGCTGGGATGAAATGAACTCTGTGCCCTCCAGCAACTTAGTCTAGCTGGAAAGGACAGGGAAAACATCCAAGTAGCAGATGAGAAGTGATAAGATAGTACATGATGACTCAACTCATTTAGAGCAGACATGAGCTGGGCTTGAAGGATGAGAGGCTGGAGTGGCCAGGAGAGACCTTGGAACTTGCGCTGTACCTGAAGCTCTCTGTAGGGTGTGCCTGCTCCGCGGGGACCCTGGGGGCAGGAAATGTATTGGGAATACCTGGAGTCTGGAAACCTTTCTCAGACTTCACTCCTCCTCCGCTATACAACCTTTGAGAATCACGGCTGACATGTGTCATTGGGTGTTGATGAAAGTATTTAAAAAGTAATGAGTCGGAACCCTGCAGTCAGATTACCTGGGTTCACATTTTGGCTGTGTCAAATCTCTCTTTGAACCTGTTTTCCTATCCACAGAAAAGGGAAAAAAAATAATTACAGTGATGAGAAAATGAATGTAAAGCCCTTAGCAGGGTGTCTGGCGTATTGTGAATATTCGACGCACCGTAGTTCCTGTAAGTGGTGGTGGTATTTCCTTGGCTTGATGAGGGAGAAAAAGGGTGGGAATCACTGATGTAAGATGTGTGTCTGTCAGGAAACTGCTCTGAGCTCTCTACAAAGGGCTTAGGACTGGGCCTGGAGCAAGGAAGAAGAACTGCTGACAGGCACTACATTTTAAGTTATCTTGGGACTTAAACTTTCCAATCTAAAGACATCTTAGGCTGACGACTCTTCTTAAACAGCTTTGACTACAACTGGCCACTTAAACATAATGGAACGATATGATTTCATACACAATGCCCTTGGGACTGGTAGAATTTCTTGAATGGATAAAACGTCAAAGAAAAGAAGTCAATCATGTTGGCTAAAACATAAGTACAGTTGCAGGACATTGAATCATCTCTCGAAGGACAGATTATTAAGGAGAACCAGTAAAGCAGTTATGAATAATGTAATCTCAAAAATAAGACTATTCTTGAATTCACTCAAATATTTTCTGGAGGCCTCAGTTTCCCCATTTATTAAATGGGGTAACAATAGTACAATACTCCTTACAGGGTAGCTGTGAGGATTAAATGAAATAACGAATATAAGGCACTCAGCACAGAGTTCTCACTCAATAAATTCTCAATACTCTTATCAGTCCAGGTGCTGTGAAAACTTACTTTCAAGATACCAAGATGAATAAAATGCCTAAGAGATCTCATATAACAGTGTTTATAGTTGTTTCTTACACACCTGCAAATGCTTTGGGGACAGTGTTCTAGGCTAATTCATTCTATTCACCTCCAGATCTTCAGAATCAGGCATAGAACTTGGTGCACAGCACGTGCTCAGTAGTGGTGACCTGACTGACGAATGGTGCTTGAGATCATGTTTAAAGAGCACACAGGAGAGAGACACACACAGGCAGCAACTGCAATGCAGACTCATGGCCGTGCTCAAAGTGCTCTGGGTCCTCAGACGGCCTGAGTGACCAGCGACACTGTCCTGGAGGCAAACCAGACCAAGCCCAGATCTGCCCTGCCCCCGCCTGGCAGGTCATAAGTAAGCTGCGTGGAACATCACCCACCATCTGACTGCTGTCACTTAGGGCTTTCTGGCTGCACCTCTGTCATTTGGCTAATGTTCTGCACACAGCAGCGGAGTGACCCGTGACCCTCCTGGCCCCAGGAGCACCTCCGTGAGCCTGTTTTGTTAGATTTCTGCCCAGAGCACTTGGCCGTAACAAAGTGGAGAGGAGAGAAATCAATACAACCTGAGCCGAAAGCACACTTAAAACATGAGCCTTCAGCTCTGAAATCACACTCTTGTCACAGATATCCAAAGTGCCTTTGCTCCATGATCTATGTGCTCAGAGTCCAGTAAGCAAACATGAAGGGGGACATGGAATCAGCTCCAGCACAGGCAGGGAACGCGCTACATTATAAATGGGGACAAAGCCAGGGATAGCTTCCTAGGGTGGTAGCATAGAAAGATCCCAGCCTGTTTTCAAATGCCAGCTGGGGCTCCTTGGATATGTGTCTCAACGTCTCTGAGATTTGCTTTTCGCGTTTGCAAAGGATAATAACTAAGCTTGGTAAGATTGTTTTGGCAATTCAGTGAGCAACAATGAATGTAAAGCACCCAGCACAGGGCCCCAATCTTGGCAGATGCTCAATGAAAGGTAGCTTAATAGAACAGCTTTTCTGATGCTCCTACAGAGGTAAGTAAGGCCAAATGCAGAGAAGAGTAGTTCTAACCACACAACCAAATGCTACAACACTTCAGGTTTCCCACAGTTCTGCAAGAGATACTTAACTAATAGCTACCCTGCTCCATATACTGTATTGGGGCCGGGGATTCACAGATGAATCAGACAAGGGCCTTGTCTGCCAAGCAAATAAACAATTTAAACATACTTTTTAAGAAAGACTTCATAGAAAAGTGGAATGTACAAGGTAATAGGATACACAGAGAAGGGGCACTGAGCTCAGTATGGAGAAGATGAAGCTGAGTTGAGTTTGAAGGATGAGCAGAGAGTCAGCACTGTGAGGACAGGTCGGGAGGTCATTCCAAGTTAATACAACAGCATCACTGGAGAAAGACAGGCCTGAAATAAGATGGAGTGTGTGGGGTACAGGGCTGTGCAGGTGGGGCACTGGGCACACACCAGATAAGGGAAGCTTTGTAGGCCTGCTTTGGAGGGAGTTTACCAGAAGATGGGAATCACTGAAGGTTTTTAAGCAGGGACACATCTGCATTCAGACACATCACTTTGGCTCCAGGGTGCAGTGGGAAAAGCTACCATGCCATGAGACTATCGAGGGCACTATTTCTTAACTTCTTTCCAACTCCAACAAATCTGCAAGCACGTTTTGGGTGGCCCAATTGGGGAAATAAATACCAAGTATGACTTGCGGACCACTTAATCATTCCCTAATGGACAAACGGCTTCAAGCAGGCATCTCTCAGTCCCCAAGCTTCCTGTTCCCCAGAGTCTATTTCTTGATCACATACTTGTCCACTTCTGCTGTGACTGCAGGACTGAGTTCATTACTCTCCATTATGCAGCTCCACTCAGTCATAAGGGGAGGTCACAGGTTTCAGCCCTTGTGGTGTCTGCTACGGTTAAGATAACTAAAGTTCCTCGAACCATGCCAGGCCAAATGTGCCTGCCTTTATACATCATCCTACCCCTTTAAAGAAAGTGACAAACGCATGCACGCACGCGCGCGCACACACACACACACACACACACACACACAAAGACAAATGCTTTGTGCTCTTTCCTAACCATCCTAGTAGATCTTCAGTTATTAATATTAAGCTACTTTATTTAATCCCATATTTCACTGCAACACAATTAAGAATCTCATTCTTCTCGGATATGAGTTAATGAGGCCAATGATTAGACTCTTGGCAGAAAACATATAGTTGTAATGCAGGCTTTAGAAGGAATAAGCAGATTTCATCAAAAAGTGTTTGAAACACTATTTTTTTTTGTATGCTGTATGGCAAGGTCACATTTCATTATTTCTCCATGTGAGTATCCCGTTATTGCAGCAGCATTTGTTGAATTTTTGTTTGTTTGGTTGGTTTTTGTTTGTTCGTTTTTTGGCAAGTACATGGATCAGAAATCAAACCCAGGTCTCCCGCACAGCAGGCGAGAACTCTACTACTGAACTACCTTTGCACCCCCTGATACCCTATTTTAGAACACATTTTTCTCCTAGTTAAGTTCCAATTAGGTCATGAAGACTTTAATATATTGTAAGAAATTTAATATCAATTTAAGAAAGCACATTCAGAGATATGATTGTACATAGTTACCTATATGTACAATTTACTGGCCACACTATCCACATTTATAAATTAAAAGACATAGTTTCCACGTGTTGTTATCTGAATGCTTTCACGTTCCTTAGCTAAAGCGAGCACAGGAAATCCATGCCCAGGCAGCATGTGGATATTCACATATAGTATCAGGATAATTTCCAGAATTACTCATATTCTGATAAGAAAAAAATGGCATAAGATGTAACAGAGTAAGAGAAATCATGTAATTCTATTCTTCTCATTTCCTTATTTCTCGGAGCCTTAAGGTCAGGCTTGTGTTTGAAAAGCAGCAGCACCCAGGAGATGGAGGGAACAACGTCAAGCACACACCATGAGAAGTGACCAAGACTCTTTATGTGGCATCTGACTAATTATTGATGACACCTCTACCACTCCACATTGTAAAAACCGGTTAAATTACAAAAGGCACCATATGCTCAGTTTGAAAACATTAAGACCACCGGATGTTCCTTCCTCACATCCTGTGTGCTGGCTCCTAAGCTTTTCTCTAAATTCCTCTAGCACGGCATACATTATTTTTAGAACTTGGTTTCTTCATCATATTTATAGGAGAAGGCAGTTAATTCAGGTTTGGAATAAACTTGAAATCATAGGAAATTTGTATTTATACAAAAAAAACAAACAAAAAACCACCCAGATTAGTTCTCCCAAACAGACATCCGAAAGACTTTCATTGAAGTCACTCTGGCACCCAGAGCTGCTTCCTTTGGAGCTCTACTTCTCATGGCGCATTGATAAATTTCAAGTCCAGCACAGAGTCACCCTGGGAAAGCGTTCAGGTCAGCTATTTTACACAAGATCTCTTTAGACTCTCTTTGGTTCATAGCAATGTTTAATAATCCACTTAAGATGGTGGTATTGACACATATTCTTTTCAAGAAAGTGAATACTAATAAGTCAGTAACAAGGAAAGGAGGGAAAAGGATAAAGCAGCAAAGCGTCCTCTAAAGCCTTCAGGATACCCATAGAGATGTCCCTGCTTTAAGAGCGAAGAATGATAAGTTTTGCTGTCCTGCTTGTGTGCGAATTCTTTCAGAATAAGGACTTGCCCACTTTCGGTACTTACAGGATCTACACTCAGGACCAGGGGTCCTGATGCAGCTAGCTTCGCATGGCTTTAGCATGGTATCCTGCTTTTTTCCTGCATGTTTATCACAAAATGTAATTTCTTCTTTTTTTATTTATTTAACCTGTTATTGTCCAATTTCCCCCACTAGACTCATAAGCACGGAAGGACAGGACCACATGTTAAGGGGGTTAAGTAATACCTGCTGACTGAAAGACATGCAATACATCCTGAGAAATACTGCTCTCAGTTAGGACTTCAAGCGTCATGCTGTAAGCCACCAGTTTTTCTCTTCATTCATTTAGTGAACAAATGTTTATTGACATCTTTATATGCCAGGTACTGAATCTAGAGCCTGTAAGTACCAAAGTGGGCAAGTCCTTATTCTGAAAGAACTCGCATACAAGCAGGACAACAGATAAAAATATCATTATTTCATTTGATAAGTGCTATAATAAAAAGTTTGGCAAAACTTATCAAAAGCATTAAAATATGCACGCATTTGTCTTTGAACTTGCTATTCCATTTCTAAAATTTAATTCTAAAAAAGTAACCAGGGATATGCACACAGATTAAAAGAATGCTTATCATGGCATTATGTACATAAGAAAAAATAAAAAAAATCCTAGATGCAGGATAGAATACTAAAAAACTTGGGGTAATTTAAAAGAATTCTTAATATGTAAATTGTTCACACTATACTGTTAAGTTAAAATTGTATAATATACAGCCTTTAATTTTATAAAAATGGAAGCATATTTTATATATATTCAAAAGGTATGTACCAAAATCTTGAAAGATGTTGTCTAGGTGGTGTGTTAATAGGTAATTCAAATTTTCTCCTTTTATGCCTCTCTGTATTTCCAAATTTTCTACAATACCCTATAATGGTTAGAGAAAGACATTAATGGCTACACTTGGGAGGGTAACTTTGCTATGTGCAGTGGACGGTATCAACACAGAGGAGGTGCCATTTGGGCTGGATCTTGAGCCTGCAGGGGAGCTGGCTGTCAGGAGGAGATGTATAAAAAAGTAGGGACGCAGGACAAAAATTCTTTATCCAGAAAGCTGTCCTTAAAAAATGAGGGAGAGATTAAAATATTTACAGACATACAGAAACAGAGAGTTCATTAACAACAGACCTCGTCTACAAGAATTACTAAAAGGAGCTCTGCAGGTTGAAAGGTAAAGACAGGAGAGAGAAACTCGGAGCAGGGTGAAGAAACGAAGATCAATTGTAAGGGTGACTAAAAGGGGACATGCAAAACGCAATGTACAGTATTTTCAATAAGCAACTCTACTCTTTAATTCATACAATAATGAGAATACAATTGAACAAGAAAAAAATAAAGGAGGGAAGCAGGAAAGTACAGAGTAGGTTTCAGGGACCACAAGCAGCTCAATGAGGCTACAGCTCTCCACCAAATTTAGCCTGCAGAGAACAATCTGTTTACCTTTTCAAAAGAAAACAAAGCCCCATCTGGACAGTGGTATTCTTTATTAATCAAAATCAGAATCTACTTATGCATGATGGGCCATCCATGCTCCACAGGGCTCTCTTCTCAGCGTTTTGTAAAACGGCAGATAGCTTTCCCATTGGGTGACAGTAACACAAATAAATAGAAATTACACCAAGGTTTCACTCTGGCTGAATTATTTTAAGATAACATCATATGGAAGAGGAAGGAGGAGGACACTCACAGATATCCTTACATCTTAGACCTAATGCTCCCAGTTCCAGCATTCTAGGAGCAGGCTTAATCCCATCGTCTGGACTTTGTCAATGGCCAAGGATACTAAATGAGCAGTGAAATATCTCTTTGATGCTCAGTCATCTCTCAGCACCAATACAGGAATTTCAAAGGCCACGATAAGTGGCTTGACAATCTGGAGAGGGATGATAAGGTCTCAACTTCTGATCACGAAACACAATAAATTCCTTGTGAACAGGTGCTGCTAATGTATATTTTTAAATACCCATCTTTTGCTGTCAATCATTTTCAGGTCAATTACATATGACCCTGATGACCTCAGGCATTTTTAGATTTAGCTAAAACTCAGTTGCACATAAATTCTGGGAAGGGTACACATGGTTTAAATAGAGGGGACTGCCCTGGAGACGATTTGTATCAGAGGTCACAAACTTGAGTGGCAACAGCTCAGTGGCAGACGATGAGTTGTCTATCAAAATCAGTTCTCCCCCTACCCCGTTTTTTTTTAAAACAGGAATGGAGTTTTTCTAGGTACATGACTAGGTAGAAACAATATTTTCCAGCTTTCCTTGCTGTGGAAGATAGGCTAAAAGCTTACTAAACTTTTTCCTTTTTTCTTGGGCATGCAACACATCTATGTTAGTTAAGAGAGGCCATGTGATTGAGTTCTGGCCAATGGCAGTATGTGGTAGTGATACCCTGCAATCCCCCATATTCTAGCCTGGCCCATAAAAAAACTCCCAAGCACAATTCTTTCTCTGTTCCACCTGCTAGGATAAGAGAAAGGAACTCAAGAACCTATAGGAGGATTATAGGTAAGGCCTTTTTTTTTTTAATTAAAAAAAAATTAACAAAACATTTAGAAATCATTCCATTCTACATATATAATCAGTAATTCTTAATATCATCACATAGTTGCATATTCATCATTTCTTAGTATATTTGCATAGATTTAGAAAAAGAAATAAAAAGACAACGGAAAAAGAAATAAAATGATAATAGAGAAAAAAAAAACTATACGTACCATACCCCTTACCCCTCGCTTTCATTTACCACTATAGGTAAGGCCTTTTGAAGATGTTATTTTTTAGTTAGGTTATGGCCCAACTGAGTCAGAGTTGGACTTAATCCTATTTCTGGAGGCCATGTAGAGAAGGCCAGAGAGAGACGCCATTGGAGAAGTCAGAGCTGGAAGGCAAGGGAACCCAGAAGAGACAGAAAAAGAAGCCACCATGTGTACTGCCATGTGATGGAAATGACAAGGAACCCAAGATACCAGCCAGCCAGTTATACCTATCCTGGGATGCAAGCTTCTAGCCTCTGAAACTTAAGCCAATTATGCTTTTTTTTTTTTTTTAATATATTGACACAACTTAATTAATTAATTAATTAATTTATTTTACACAGGTACTGGGAATCGAACCCAGGTCTCCAGCATGGCAGGCGAGAACTCTGCCTGCTAAGCCACCGTGGCCCACCCAGTATGTTCCCATTTTTAAACCCCAACCCACTGTGTGATATTTATTTTAACTAAAACAACACTCATTGAAGCATTGCTTATTGGAGTAAAAAATGGAAATAACCTGAATTACATCCATAGAAAGTAGTTAAATAAATTCTGGAATATCCAGACAATAAAATACAAGGCAGCCTTTAAAAAAGAGTAAGATGGTTCTATATGTGCTGAACACGGAAAGATCTTCAAGACCTATTGCTGAACATAAAAGCAAGTTGCAGGATAATTTGCTCACTAATACAGCAACATTTATTGACTGCTTATACGCCATGCACTGGGGATAAAACAGTGAAACACACAGACAAAAACCCTTGCCCTTATGGATATTTTTTTTTACATGGGCAAGCTCTGGAAATCGAACCCGGGTCTCCGGCATAGAAGAGAATTCTGCCACTGAGCCACCGTTGCACTGTCCCTTATGGAATCTAAATGCACATAGAATGTACTTTTTTTTTAAAAAACTTTTATTTTTACTCAATTTTTCTTTTTTTATTAATAAAATCAATTAACATACAACACGAACATTATAGAATGTACATTTTAAAATCCTAACTCTATATTTATTAATAATACACATATTTATTTCTAAATACAGAGAAAAGATTCAAATTGTTTGCGGTGGTGACATCTGGAGAGAGGGATGATTTCAGGTGGGAGTTAGGGGGTTACATTTACATTTTGGTCTATATTCTTCTGTGTTGTTTGATTTTTCTTTTTTTTTTTCAAATGGGAATACACTTGTCTATTGCTTATGTCGTTAGAAAAGCCTCAAATAATGCAACCAAAAAAGTGCTCTGCTAAGGCCTAGCCTTAGAGCCCCTCAATGTCCACAAGCTTGAATGGGCCCACAACTAGCACCTTTTTTGGCCTTATTTATTTATACCCACAAGAAAGATTTTTTTTTTTTGATCAAAGGCGTCTGTGGCAACAAAAGTTCAAAAACAATCAATCTCACTCCTGATCAGACAATTAAAACACATACACACAGGAAGAAAGAATAAGGGTGGAAATTTCCTTTGGGCATAACAACAGCCTAATCCCATATTGTTTAGAGGTTTTGATTGTCCAGACCTTTCAATATTAAGACTCCTTTGCCTGTAAAGAACAAGATTTCAGCTTTTGAGATGTCAAATAGCATTCCATAAACATCATAAATGGGTTCTGATATGGGAAACATATTTTTAAATAGAAGGGTTTTGTTTTATTTTCTTTTAAAATTGTGTGAGCACCTGAAAGACCCCTGTAATAATGAAGATAAAGTTAATCCAGGAATGCATTTACCATAGTAAACCTCCAGAACAGAAACACATTACTTCCTCTGATGGAATTTTAAATCAGCATAAAGGATTAAACGGCATTATCCAGTGATGGACAGCGACTGGGAAAACAGTGGATTGTGGGAAATGACCATCATGCGCCCGCCGTCTGTGCTCCAGGAGCTCTATTTGGACCTTCCGGGGTTAATATGTCTGATGCAATTCTGAAGAGGTGGTGTCTTTTTTCCTTAACTTCTTATTTAATCTTTTCTAAAGGTCTACACAAAGCAGGGCCAGGCTTCATATTCTGCTTTCAGACTGTTTTATTACAATCTGGACTTGAATTAAAGCCATGGAGCTTATCTCACACCTCTACAGCTCCATTTTCAGTGTTTGGTTGACTAGGGGAAATAGAGCACATTCTCCTTTATATTATAGCACATCCACCAAAATCATGAATTATGGCCTACCTATAAAATCAATCAGTCTGAAAGAGTACAAGGTCAGCATTCAATGATGCACCGAGCCCAAAGGGAATTAAAGTCCATTCTTTCCTTTGTTTTCCTTCCTTTAAACTTGTTTTTCATGGGCGCCAAGATTTGGGAGGTCACTCAATTTTTTTTTTTTTTGGCACATATAAAATAAACCAACCAAACGTTATTTTAGGTCAAATTATCTCTCAACCAGTCCAGCTATTCTAGAACATCTTATTTAACTATAGATGCCAATTTTAATTGCTGTGTTATTTTTAAGTGCAAATTATCTGGATAATCTGTTTCTCTTAGCACTTAATGACAGTGCACGCAGGCCATGTCTTCCCCCAAATACCTCATTCCCACCCTCTCAAAGCAATCGTATGGTAACCTGTGCTAATGAGTAATGCCAGCCATAAAAGGGAATGAAATATCTTAGTACTTATAGGGAAAACAAGAGAGAAAACGTACATTTTGTAGGTCTGATGAATTCTGTGGACTTACCAGCCTTGAATTAGGCCTGAGCAAAATGAACAAGTAAAAAAACTTTTTAATATACAAAAGTCCCTTTTATTCTCTGGAATCTCTGGATACTCTAACTTGATGAATGACTTAAAACTGCTTTTTTGGGTTTCCAAAAAACTGATAGGATAGAATGCTAACATTTATCCCATGGGGAGGTTATAAAAGTGAAATGAGACGATGTGTGTGAATCATTTCCCCGGCAGTGCGTGGCGCATGGAAAGCACTCACTAAATGGTACCCAGTTTTACACTATCAGCAATACGCTTTTTCTTGTCATTAACTGAATAAAACAAAGTTTGTGAACTAAGACCAATGATGGAAAGCCAAATTTTAGTAAAATCAAGGAAGTCCTCCCTAATAATGACAGACATAAAAAATGAAGGTGTTACCATGAGTAAGTACATGTCCCAACACTGGAGAGTTCACTGGAAAATCAGATTACCTCTGATGGGCAGAGAAGTCCTACAGGGAATTCAGGCAAACGGAAGGATGCTGGACAAGAAGAAGGGCAAAATGCCTCCCACTTTTCAAAGTGTAATCTTCTATGAGGCTTACATGCCCATGGTTAAATCATTTTTCTTCTGCCATAGAGATTGGCAAAAACCTTTCAGTTCCAGCATTCCTGATGACAATTTAGTACCCTGGTGTGACGACATCTCCCCTAAAAATATTCTTTGCTATAAATATCTCCTGCCTGAAATGTCTGTAAGAGCTTATAAGGTTTCAAAAAGCAGATGATTTTAAAATAACTGTTAGTTAAATTCCAGAATGGAACAGATTTCTCCATGAAATTGTAATGGAGAATAAAGTTCTCCTAACCCCAACTGTCTCCACTACAGCATCTGCAAGGACAACATCCAGAATATGGCATGATTAGAGGGGCCGTAATAAAGACGTGAGTGCAATTTCCACATGGGCTGCCAACCTCAAACATGCAGCCTATCCAGGCAATTTGAGGAAAAATTGTCATGGCTATTGTCAGTGTTGTCACTTCTTGATTTTCTTCCTCCCAGGGGATGTGTCTTATTCATTCTTAGCCTTACCGCTGGCACCCAGCACAATCCCTTGCAGTCATTCAATAAAGGTCTCTCGAGTTGGATTTTCATTCCCCTTAGACTTCCTATGTCATGAGTTTTCTAATATAAACCAGAACACAAGAGGAGAAGGCCCAAACACATAAAGCAAGGGCGAATGGCACAGTCATAAAATATATAGCTGGGCCACAGAAGGCACGTTTAAGTAACCATTTGGAAAACTCAGAGTCTAATCAACCCCATCTGTGCCTGATATTCTCTACCTGCTGTCTTGCCTGAGACGAGGATGCTTAAATCTGCATTAGTGGGGCACGACCACCCATCTATGGAAAAACAGAGCCGGACTCCAATCTGCTTTGGTGGGTCTACAGGACGGCTGCTAACTGATCAGAAAACATTTAATGTGGGGGTTCAGTGTGGGGCAGAATGAACACAGCTGGCTGGCTCAGCAAGCCGTGAGGAACAACATCAAAAACACGATTCGATTCGTGGGCTGAGCCCTTCCATCTTGGGAAATCTCTCAAAGAAAATAGCTGGAAATGACATTTCGGCTCTGATTTTCCTGGCCAAGACTGTGCCTTCATCCAGAGATTCAAAAATAGCACTCCATCTAGATGGTGTCAACACAGTGACACTTCAGTCTCTTCTCTTTCAGTCCTCGGGTGGGATTTTTAGCTCTTTTGGAGACAGCATGGGAGACTAAATGGACCAGGTGCTGCAAACAGGGCCATGCCCACACCTCGCTTCCAGAAAATGGATTACTGCTAGCTGTTGACTCTTGAATTTCCTATCATGAGATCTGAATCCTGGGCCCGATGTACAGTGAGGCGTGCGATTGGCATTTGCAGACCCCTTGACATCCCACACTGCGGTTCACGATTGGTGTCAGACAAAGGAGTGTATTAAATGACTGCCAGCCCGATGATAAGCCCGGTTATTACTGAGGTGCAGTTTCCCCAGGTCTAAAGACTCATAGCAGTGACACTGAAGCATGCCGGGGAGAAGATAAAACTTAATTAATAATTTCCTCAGAGGCCAACAGTCGATTGCAACTATGTTCCTTGCTGTTTTCTGCAATGACCGTATAGCTCATAGACATTACAGATGCATGAGTGGTCATAGTCTTATCCCCAGGTTTAATTTATGGCTCAGGTTGCACTACAGAACCAGTTAGACCGAAATGAAGATTTTCAGATGCCACTAGTGGAAACATTACAGACTTTGCATAAGGTAGGGGTGTGCCTCCCTCCCTTCCACTCATTCCTGGGCCTAGAATAGAATCATTTCCTGGATTCACACACATTATGGACAAAGATGCGCATGAAGGTAGAATCTGCTTCGAAGGTATAGGAGATTGTTTTGGTTTCTGTTAGAATTGGAGAGTTCAGACACTAAATCAAGGTAGCGCTTTTGTTTTCCAATTGAAGTTGCTCGATTCAATTGTTCTTAGAAACACAAAATTGTAAGGAATGATAAAATATGGCGGTAGCACTTCTCCCCTACAGTAAAATGCTTGCTCCTTTAATACCAAACTGCAATTTATTTTGAACCTATTATGTGCCCAGCACTTAGCAGAGCTATAGGAGAAACTAACAAAAACAAAATTAATTTTTCTGGGATCAGTCCCTAGCATAAATCAGGGTATGTGTTTCATGAATGTCTTTTGAATGAATGAATTAGTGACTGGACGGTGGGATGTTTTATATTTCGAATCACGGAAAACATGGGTAAAATGTATATAGTCAGAAAGATCGCAAGACAATCGATTAAAAAATGATCATCTCTGCTTTTCTAGAATTGAAAACCAATGTTTGCTGAATGCCAAGTGCCAGACCCTGTGGTACTGGGAATACAGGGGATGGTGCAGCAAGCACTGCTTGTCGCAAAGCAAGAGAGACTCTCCTCAATTTGCCAGAATAAAATCCGAACTGTAAGCATGGCAGACAGAATTTCTATAAATGGACCTCTAACTGCATATTCTACCCTTTTCTTTGCCATATTCCTTTCTCCAGTCCGTGCTATTGTCTAGTACTCTGCACTTTTTCCAAACACCCAGATTTGTTGCAGGGCCAGGAATGAATGGAGACTTAAATACTTGTTGAATGGATGAAATGAAAATATCTATCACTATGTTTTTTGCTGCTGGCACTACCTCTCTGTAGACGTTCTTCCCCAATTGCTGGCCCACTAAAACTCTATTTGTTCCCCAGACTCTACCTCAAATACCTCTAGAATTTACTTGTCCACTGTTGGCATCCATTTCACTCACTCATTCATTTGTTCATGCTTGCAAATCTCATATCATTCTAAAATGGTTAAGCTAGCAACATATGTTGGCTGAATTGCATGGAGGACAGGAATATATCTATGTCTTAATGGGCACACAGTCGAACGTAATCCTCAGTGCCTTTCTTCCAATTCTCACCCACATCCCAGATGAAAATGAGAGTAGTTAACATAATTTACAAAGCACTTATTTGCTCTCTCTCTATAATGCTCACATATAATTATTCACTTATACCCATACTAACACCATGATATATGTATAATTACCCCCAACTTGCAAATGAGGCAACTCAAAGTTAAATGCATTACATAAACCTGCCCCCAAGTCACATAGCTCAGATAGTAGTGTCAGTACCACCCCAGCTATATGTCTAAACCTGTGTTCTTTGCCACTATTACCCCATCTTTCTCATAATTCTTAACACATCATAAACAAATATGAAAGTGCATCTATTGAGCTACAGGCTTAAAGAAGAAAATTTGGGCATTTGCCTACTTTAGGCCAACTATCCAAATTCGTGCAGTCATTAGGCCAACGAGATATTTTGTTTACATGATATTTGGAAAACCCTGATACTCTCCTCAATTTGCCAGAATAAAATCCAAACTCTAAGCACGGCAGATAGAATCTCTACAAATGCATTTCAGATTTATCTGAATGCTCTTCTCCACATAACCCTGGTAGAGTGTTTTCCTGAAAATAGAATAAGGGTTCTGAACTGAAAAACAAGACCAAACAATTTTAGACAAAAACCATATACTCCTTAACTATCACCAGTGGAAAAATGAATTTTTCTTTCAAGCTATCACAACATTTCATAGAATCAGAGTTGCCTGAGTGTAGTACTTTACATACACAGATAACCTGAAGATATTACAAGCAGATCAAATCCAACTGAGGTTCAAATATAGGGAGAAGGAAGATACTGTGACTGAAATGAATTTTGGATCAAACCAGATTCTTTACCATCTACTGCCATAAAAGACTCACAACTCTACTGCAGATATTGAAGATCTAAAAATGGTTGTTTCGAACCAAAATAAGGATATAATTTTGAGCCTCCTTTACATTTGGAATACCTAAGTCTTTGGTATTAATCCATGAATCTCAAGATCCCAGTTTCCCCTAAAGCAGCATACCCCATGATCTTTCAATTTAAAAAGCCCAAAGTCCAAAGAGATGGCTACAGTAATTAAGATTTCAGCCTGATCAATGACTACATTAATCTTTAACTTCTAAGCAGATTTTTCTATTTGCTTTCTTGATTTTCACTTATTGCCCAAATCATGTCATAGAAAAGGACATGAAAGCCTCTACACCTCATGGCTCAATAGCTGTTTTCTTCCTTGCCCATTTTTTTATAGAGTTGGTTTATGTTTCTTCAACTTATGCTCCACACATGGTGACCACTTTTGTTTCTAAATTCCCTTGACTATGTCACTCCATCAAATTCACTTAGTAAGGATAGTGTGTGTAAGTGTATGTGTGTGTGTGTGTGTGTGTGAGAGAGAGAGAGACACACACAAAGAGGCAAACAGAGACAGGGTTAGGAAGGGGGGGGCGTCTGGATAGACACATGTATACAACAGCATCATGGGATGATCTATAAACAGGGAAATATACCTTAAAACTGCTGTCATATAATCTAACTCAATTTCTGCTTTTAGGAATATTTCCTGCAAATATGCAAAAAATATGAGGTATAGTTTAGCAAAAATGAGTAAGAATAATGAAAAACTAGAAACAACCAAATGTCTAAGAATAGAGTAAATTAAGGTGAATTTATATGGTAGATTATTACACTGCCACCGAAAATCATGTCATAGAGGAATTTTTAGTGATATATTCATGATATATTTCTATTACAGATGTATACGTGGTCATAGTCTCATTCCTAGATTTAATTTCTCACTCAGGTTGCACTGTATAATCAATTAGACTGAAATGAAGATTTTCAGATGCCACTGCTGGAGATGTTATATGCCATATACCATAAGGTAGAGTATGGTATGGAAGTATGGTATAGTAGGGTATAGGTATAGAAGAATATAGCATAGCCTCTGTTTTTGTTAACAATATATATGCATAGAATATAAAGACAAAGACTTGACCAAAATATTCACATACTATAAACTTAAGGATTCCTTATTTCTCACCTATCATTTCTGCCAGTTGTTGATTAAATAGCACGAATAATTTTAAATTTTTTCATTTATGCTTTATGTATTTTTCCTTTTTTTCGTACTCCACCTAATTTTTATAAGCAATTAAATGCAATGCTATTAACAAAGCAATTTGTCAGAGGCTATAAATTGATTTTAAAAGCCCCAGCATTTCTCTAATACAAGGCACCAAAAAGAAAACTCTTGGGGTGGGTACCTTCCTTTGTAACTGTCAACAGGCACAGGTATATAGACAATACAACCTGCACATCCCTGACAGTAGGTGAGATGATTTTCTGTGAATGCGAAACAAAACTTCAGCACCGAAGACTTTAATTATTAAACATCAGTCTGTCCCCAGACATTGCAGACATTTTGTCACTAGCTAGTTGGGGGATAGGAGAGGCAAGAGGCTGTGCTTCTGCTTTAGTGACCAACTCAGTAGTTTATACATTAGGAGAATATCAGGCAGAAATAAGACAGGAATGCTTGCGGCATGCACGGTTGTGTGTGTACCCGTTTGTGTGTGTACCGGTTTGTGTGTGCAGTGTGACATATAATTTAGCAGAACTTGGCCCACAAAGGAAGGAGAGGTACCACGTGGGTGAGAAATTAAAATGCGTCTAGACCTTTCGGGCCAAGGAGAAAAATGGGCTAGTTAAAAATTTGCCCTTTCTCTTATTGAAAATTAAATTAAAAAAAAAAACCCACAACCGTGCTTTAGGCTATGTTTTCCCAAATTGCATCCAACCTTTGTCTGTATGATGTAACTATGTATGAGGAAGGTTCTCTCACTAAACTACTATAAAACAAAAGTGAAATCTCAGTAACTAAAACTAAAAATTTGAGGGCAGTCTCGGCAGCCTAAAAGTTTCATTTTGATAGATTTGGAAAAATGTAGTCATTACTTTTAAGTAAAACATGCTTCTATATAGCCCTGAAAAAATTGCTGTGAATGAAAATTCTTCCAGATCCATTTTAATTAGGTAGGAAATATTTATACTAACACTACTAACACAGGTGGGAAAATTGAATCAAAGCACCCACTCTTTGGGGATATTGGACATTTCCCCACTCTAATCTTATTTATCCTGTTCACAACTTCAGTAAGTATCATAAATTTTGGTAATGGCAAATCTGCTTTAACATAGTTTAATTAACATGAATTCAGAATTGGAATTCTAAATATATGTGATCAAGCTATATGGACTCTTGGTCTTAAATGTAGTATTAAAAGTGCTAGTTTGTAGGTGGCAAGCATATCAACACAACTTTTTTTCACCTAAATCACAGATCTTCAGAATAATGGCTGCCACATAGAAATTAAGATATTGCCCATTATTAGGATAAATATCTGTACCTTGCAAAAGAAAATCCAATTACTTTAACTTTAGAGAATGTCAATTCTCTGATGAATTCAGTCTCAGACATACTAAGATGTCAGAATTGTGAGATTTTAAGATTGGACACATAAGTTAGAAGCAAATTGAAGATTAAATAAAGGAGAAGAAGGATCAACTTGTGGAACCTATGACTGCAAAGAGAAGCAAACAGAAGACAAAAATTACCAAACATATGTAGTACACTATTAAGAAGAACCCCTCTCCAAGGTCATTCTCAAGCTTTAAAATGACACTCAAGGCCCCCATCCCCTCTCCACTTCTCCCTGGCAACTTCTTCAGTAAACACCCCTTTAAGTGCGTTATTGTGGTTTACCTGGTTGTCAAGTTAAGTGCTCTCTGAGAGAGTCAGCTAGGGGCCAATTATGGAGTTGGCCCCATCCTGTTTATCCCACACCCTGATAAGAGAAACTCTGCTCTTCCCTGAAATTCCTCGCTGCCACTGCATTCCACCCACCTGGGGAGTTACTGGTGACCACTGCCAAAGTGCAGTGCTGGGGGAGTGAGAGGAGGTGGAGGTTACTTACAGGCAACTGCAGACATTTATATTGCCTTCTGCTTTTTCCAAAGCTCTTAGTTTAAAACTCCACTGTTTTTGTACTGACTGTTTCATTCTTTTGCCCATGTTAATGTTTCCTGGTATGACAATCAGGCATGATTTGGTTTGAGTCTCACTGTCTCTCTCCAGAGAAGAAAATGAAGAAAAGAAAGACATTTAGGTATGATAAAACCTAGCATATTCCTTCCTGCTACAGATCAATCACCAGAGAAAAGGAAAATGTTCCTGGAAGCAACAGAACGATAGAGCTTCTAAGATGTTCTTTAATTCAATTAACTCAGGAACTTTTCCTTTATAACCAAGCTAATAGCAATGCTTATTTGATGCTTTTAATTAAAAAATTATATTATATAAAACAATTATTATAAAAGCCAAGTCTTACACAGGGTGCCTTATAGGGATTGATGCGTCCATTCCTCACAACTCTATGAAGTAGGTACTGTAACAAACCCCCATTTCACAGGAAAAGAAACTGATATATACGGTTGTTAAGGATTTGTCCCAAGCAAATAGCTCTTTGGTAATACATCTGGAATTTGAAAGTTAGGTCTGTCAAAAATCAATCGATCAATCAATCAAACAATGTTATGTTTCTTTCCATAGTTCTGGGCTGAGGGTTGCAAATTCAGGCGCCAGGTGAGTCATTTCCACGAGTGGAAGAGGCTGGGCCTGGCCCATGACTGTCCGGGGTCTCGCACGTGAGCTTGGAGAAAGGCTCAGTGCTGCCCCACAGCCGTCAGTGGCGGCCATGAAGGATGCATGTGCCCGCCTGGCCTGACTATCCAAGTTTTTAAGGGAAGATGGAAATACAATATATAGATTTAATTTTTAAAATCATCTGAAATTTAAATGTTGGTGACTTATTATTTTTTTTAATTAAATGCTGAGGGCCAATTCTATACTGGCTGAACAAAAGCCACCTCCAGGTAGAATTCAGGCCATAGTTGACCAGTTTCCTTTTTTTCCTTGCTTCGGGCTCCAACTTTGACAAGTGTGATGATAATAACACTAAACAGCTTTGACCCAACTATTGGATCTCTTTTCCCCTCTCATTCCATTTTGGTGAGGAGCTCAGTACCACATCATCTTTCCTACCTCTAGAGGCAATATCAAAACTGAGCAGACCTGCTTTCCCAGCGGGCCATGACAACTCATCCCTCCGTCTCCCGCAGGCTGTTGTGTTGACATCTCTGGAGCTGCCTGCAGCTTTCATATGTGGCTCATCTATTTACTGCCTTCCGCTGAGTCTAGCTATATTTTGTGTCTTGGAGGAAAAAGAAAAAAGAAAAAAATCCCTCGCAGACTCCAAAAAATATATAGTTCAGCGTCAACCTTCTTTGTCTGGATTTTAGAGATGATGATCAATGCTACACTCACCAACAACATTTCTTCTCAGTTGTACACCCTGGTGAAAAAGGAAGAGTAATTGCTCTCCAAAGTAAGGAAGCTGAGGCTGGGCAGAGAAACATGAAATCATAGCATTAAATAATTTGGAAAAGCACGTTAAAATCAGGGTGAAGGGTGCTATTTAAATACAGCCCTTTGGTTTACAATTAGAGCCCCTTGCAACCAGAGAAGAAAACTTCTCTCTCATCTGAGGTTTTGACATACACAAACCTCCATATTCATTCATCTCCCTGAGTTACTCTCAGAGACCTTAACATCAGCAAATTATCTTGCTCACTCTTATATCCCAAGCACCTGGCATAAACATTAATAAATATTTGTTGAATAAATGAATAAAATGAAAGAAGGGCTCGGATCATTTGGGACCAAGATAACATCTATGCAGTGATGTATTCATTCAAATATGTTGGAATGAACTCAGGTCCCTAAGGAGTGTGCTTGAGGAACAAAAGGTGGCTGCTGCTCAGCTCACTAGGAAGCTGTTTTGCTGTGTAGGGTGAAATTTGAGGGTAACAGCTGATTTTCTCTGGACAAAGGAGAGGAAAAGAGGATTTTGAGTGGACATGTGGGCAAAGAGGAGGGAGAAAATAAAGGAAAGTTGGAAAGGAAAATAGGCAAGACATGGGAGAAAGAAAAGAGACTGTAGGACATGCAACATAACCCTTTCCCCGATCTCTCCATTAAACTTTTGGTAACACATTCACTACCATCAAGGATTTTGGAGTCAAGTTACGGCCAGAGAAAACAGCATGGATTTCTGGCGTACTCAATCTGAAAAAAATATATATGAAGACAACAAGGTCCTTTCCTTTGGGAGGAGCAAATGGTCTAGAGTGAAGCAGCTAGGGAAATAAAACTTTATACCAGAATAGAAAAACGTGTCAAATGTTCCCACAAAGCACCACTGATTTATGCAAAACATTTACTGAGCATCTACTATATGCCAGTCATGTGCTGAACCCTGGTGATGTGGCAACAAGAGTCAAGGTCCCTTACTCTCAAGTAGAGAGAGGACATACATCTAAGGACTGGGATGTTATTAGTGATATGGGGGCTTTAAAGGGAATAAATATGGTATTTATTCCCTTTGATAAATATGAAAAAAAATGTGATAACAATGATGAATGGGATTCAGTGTTAACTATGTGGTCTGAGTCAGCATCTCTGAGGAATAATAACCGAGCTGAGGTTTGAAGGATGGGAAGAGGCAGGTCATATGAAGACCTGTGGATAAAGCTTTCTAGGAAGAGGGAAGAGTTAAGTGCAAATACCCTAAGGTGGCGTAAGGAAAGTGGGGGTAGGGGGTGAGGGTGAAGCAGATGATCGGAGAGGCAGGCAAGGGCCAGATCAGGGAGATACAGAGCATTACTAGGTCTAGAAGGATAAAAGGTTGACTCACAAAGACTCAGGAAGATGAAAACGCAATGCAACAGTAAAATGTAACCACAACACAACGGTTGTAGCATGTACCATCTCTGGGGGAAATGTTCTCTGAACATAGCCCTCCAGGGGGTGGGAAATAATGTAGTGTAGTTAATTGCCCTTTGGGGCTCGCTGTGTACGAATGTAAAACTAGGGATTATCTAGCCCCAGATGCAAATGAAAAGGGCACAGTGGGTCAGTCACTGGTTTTCCTGAAGACTCTTCTCACTTGAGGTAGAAGTGGAAATGCCAATTACCCTCATTCTGTGGAAGGGAAAGGGGGTGGGGGAGTGACGGCGAGAGAATGGGAGGAGAGAGCTACCTAGAGAATTGTGCTTTGGACTTACTTGCAGATTGGCTTGAAAATCGTAGCAACCATCCCCAAAATAAGGGAAAAGTAAAAAATGAATTAAAAAGTCCCTGTGCTCTTGGGACTTTAAGTGATTAGAAAGAGCTGCTATTTGGCTGATTTTCACACTTCATTAGCATACGCATAATTTAAGGAGGAACATGCTGGGGGGCTGGCACAAGTGAGGGCAACTCCCTCACCCACAGACTAGAAATTGGGGCAGTAGCATTGGGAGTGCTTAATTACGCCAGCGAGAAGACAGAGATCAGTGCTGCCAAGAGGGACGTGCATAGGATGGAGACCTGGAACACACACAGAAAGATACACGGATGTCTGCTTTCCCCACGAGCACACCTGCGGTAAGGCGGCACTGCCAAGACATTCCTTCCAAGGATAAAGTCAGCTGTGTTATTTCTCAGTCTCCCCACCTCTCTTCCCACCAACGCCCTCTTTTCCTCTACTCATAAAAGTATCCTTCAAACCCTAAAGGAAAGTGAAAGAGAGGAAAGGCAAACGGGAAGGCAATGGGAAGGTTCAATTATGCCCAGGCATTTGTCTTTCTGGATTTGTTTCTCTGCTTACACCCTTTGCAGGGACACATGTATAATTTATAAAGCGGGGTGTAGAATGGTTTGGGTCTTTCTGAAAAGAAGTGGCAGGGTATTCTAAAATTCTCACGCCCTAACTCATCTTTTTACTGTGTTCAATGTCCTACAATTAACTTTGAAATGATGTCAATATCATATTGATCTATCAGTCCTTTTCGAGATTATTTTTAGATCTTTTTCTGCTTCTGGTACCTCTTCAGCATCAATTCTCCCTTCTTTTATTAAGAGAACCCTAATTTTTCTTTCTCTTAGCTCAATCTGCTGTGTGTGTGTGTGTGTGTGTGTGTCGGATTGTCTTGAAACCCTGAGGTAATTAGCATACTCCATCCTCCTGGCAACAGTGATTGGTTCAAGGATAAAAAAAAAAATCCAATTTGCACCAATGAGATTTAGATCCAGAACTCATTAGTAAAGGTGAGAAGATTCCAACATAGTACTGTCACTCTCTTCACATCAACAACTCTCCAAACATGTCAAGCATTTCCATTCGTTTGTACTTTTGCAGATGCTATTGCATTTCTCGAATAAATGAAGAAAACCATCGACTTACCCATATGTTAGTTTAGTTTGAATCCCCAAATCTTATGCTAAAATACTTAACCTAATAAGCATGCACTCACTACCATTACACCAAACCGCAGATCTACTGGACAGTCATTGGCTGTTTCCACACCAATTTTCTCCTTCTTCTGCCAACAGTCCCATGGCTTTCCCCTTTCTCATTCTCAGGTCAAGTTCCCCTCTCAACATCACAATTTGTCTTCATTGACCTAAGTCTGCCAGTTATTTCTTCTTGCTAGGTAGAGTTAATGCAACATTAGGAGATGTTTCCTAGGGATTTAAGGAGATGTGAAGCCCTGCATTATGGCAGCCAATTTCCCATCATAAAGAGAAAGCCTGGAAAAGCTGCTGGATCTCCTTAGACACAGTGCATACTGTAGGCCTAGGATGACATATCTGAGCTCTGGATTAAGTCTTACCTGAAGCTAATATTTTCTGAACTTTTAAGTTGTGTGTGAAGAATTTTTTAATAAGCAAGTGTTTAGTATTATTTTTCAGTCCTTTCAGCCACAAGAATCCTGGCCAATACACTGACAAAATATTAAACAGTTCAAGAGCCAAGACGGAAACCTGTGGAGAATTATAAGCAATGTTCTAAGTCAATTGCAATTGCTCATTCAGTCACCTGTTTAATGGATATTTGAATACATACCTCATGCCAGGCACTGTTCTAGGATGCTGGGGTATAGCACTGAATAAAATAAACAATACTTTTCAAGTATAGATTCTCATGGAAGGAGATATCTGATAAATGATAAGTCTATAAAAGTCTATAGAAGATGACTACGAGAAAACAGAACAGGTTAAGGGTATTTAACATAGGCTTCTTTGAGAAATGACACTTGAACAAAACGTTGAAGAAAATAAGTAAGTTGTCCTTGTAGGTATCTGGGAGAAGTGTATTCCAGGAAGAAGAAACAGCAAATGCTAAAACCCCAATGACTAGTGAGTTTTGGCCAGCAACAAGAAGACTGTTGAGCAGGGAGAAAGCAATAGAAGCTGAGGTCAAAGAGGAAAAGGGATGGTTGATCACATAAGGCTTTGTAGGTTGCCATAAGGGCCCTTTTAACAAAGTGAGATGGAGAGTGACCAAAAGATTTTCAACAGAGGAGTGACCAGATATGGCCTAAAATTTTAAAAGAAGTCAGTCTCGTTACTGTGTGGAGAACAGATTTTGAGATTAAGGGCAAGGAAAAGCAGGAGACTTAGAACAATGCAGTTAGACAGTGGCTTGGGTCAATGTGCAGTGAAAGTGGTTAAAGGAGACTGCACCTGGATTCCTTTTTTTTGTATGCTGCATGGCGGGGGTCACATCTCATCCTCTTTCCATGCGAATATCCTGTTACCGCAGCACCATTTGTTGAATTTGTTTGTTGGTTTGGTTTTTGTTTCTTTGTTTGTTTGTTGTGGGGAAGGGCATGGGCTGGGAATCAAACCCGGATCTCCGGCACGGCAGGTGAGAATTCTACCACTGAACTACCCTTGTATCCCCTGGATTATTTTTTAAATGAGCCAATAGGATATTTTTTTCTTGAATTTTTGTTTTTAAAGAGTATCATCAGACCAGAACATGAATACAATCCAGACATGGATTCTAATCAGCACTGGGTGAAGACGGACCCCTATGCCACAAAAGGATGCAGGTCGCAGCCTCTGGGCAATGACCCACCACCTCCTGTGTACTGGTCCAAGGTCGCGGCAGTGGGAGAGAAGCTGCATGACACCCCTACTGACCTGTAAGAAAGAATGCCCTATTTGCTTCCTAAAACTGGCAGTACTGAATTTCTCCTCTTCAGGTCATTCCACTCTACTGCTTTTTGAAGATGGTCTTGCTCTTCTCCATAAACCTGGTCATTCCTTCTTTCTGGTTTTCAGTGGCCAAAGTTGAATAAGAGAGTTTCTTCTCAAATTTATTTTTGTCAATGTCATTCCGAAAGCTACTGTCACTGATTTTTTGACTATTGCTCCTACAATTTTAGAATTGTTGAAGATTATTTTCCACACTGGATGGCTTCTTCAACCAGTGTCTCAACGGGAAAAATTTCACTGACAAGACCAACCTGGCATCCTGGGCCAAGACACAGTCTCTGGTGTAGACCATCTCCACTGCCGGTGACTTCCAGTGGCGTGGGTGAGCCTCTGGGTGATCCCTGCACTTGGAATCGTTCCCAGTAAGATTTCTCGATGTGTAAACTGAGCTTTCTCCCCAGCATACATGATGTCACACTCACAGCAAGCTCACAACCTTTTTTCAGGACATAACCACCGACAGCATCTATAACTGGCTTCTTGACCTGGGCTGGTCAGTCCTGATGGCTCAGGAGCTTGCTGCAGTTGCAGCTCTGGAACATCAGTTATGCATTTCCTTGATACATGCTCCAGCTGCCATAGCTTTACCGCTGCTGATGAAGATAACAGTCCCAATAGCCAGATTGTCTTTGAAGATCTCCAGGGCCTGTTTGAGCTCCATGTCCCGGCCATTGCAAAACACGTGAGAGCCTTGGGTTGGTTCTGTGGGATCAGACCCATGCTGCTG
Organism: Tamandua tetradactyla; assembly: GCF_023851605.1. Lineage (NCBI taxonomy): Eukaryota > Metazoa > Chordata > Mammalia > Pilosa > Myrmecophagidae > Tamandua > Tamandua tetradactyla. Next base: position 27,405,648 of record NC_135346.1, read on the forward strand.
TTCGTTCTTCCCCTGTTTTTTTTTCCTGTGATGAAGCACCTGTGGCCAAGGGGTGTTGTGCTAAGGCCCAGTGGGACAGTGGGCTGCGAACAAGAGGCAGCAGGAAGTATGGCACAGTGAGGATGACTCAAGTCATCCCTCAGAAGGGTTTTATGATGAACTGCATGTGGAATGTGAATCAAGAATGACTCCAAGGAACTGGAAGAATGAAGTTGCCTTCCACTGAGAACGAGAGAGCTGCAGATGGAGAAGTTTTGTTCAGGGGATGATCTACAGTTCAGTTTGGAAATGTTAAATCTGAGATGTTTTATTGGACATATAAGTGGAGATGTTGAAAAGGCAGTTGGATGCATATCTGGTGTTCAGGAGAGAGGAATGGATTAAAGATATAAATGTGGGAGGTGTTGACATATAAATAATATTTAAAGCTCCAAGACTGGCTGCAATAAGGAAGGGAGTCATTGTAGATAAGAAGAGAGGATGTAAGGACTAAGTCATTTAATCTTCACAATAACATTATTGCTATGATCAGATTTTTAAAAAATTATTATCCGTTTTTATTGCTATCTTAATTTTACAATTGAAGTAACTGAGCCCAGAGAAGTTAAGGCACACAGCAACTTGACCAAGATTACACAGGCTCAACTGTGTCTAAACCTACAGGTAACCAATCTGGGACTGAAACTCAGGCAGTCTGGCTCCAGAGCCTGCGCTCTTAATTATTAGTCAATATTGCCACTTATCCCCAAGTGGAATTTTTTAATTAGATGGTGGGCATTTAGGACTAGAGCTGCAGAGAATAGGCAGGACCTGAGAGTGGACAACCGAGCTAAAGGAATCCAATTTCCTGTCTCCAAGGCTGGACTGGGCTATAAATACAATGCCCAGGGCAAAGGTAGGGGCTGAAGTCCTGTAACCCAAACACAGGAGGCCAGTGGGCTGGGAGGGCCATTAACGTTCAACGTTTTCTTTTTTTAATATTCCCTTGTTAAGAAAATGCAGATTCCCAGCCAACCACTTCTAGAGATTCCTGTTCAGTACATATCCACTAGAACCTGATGACTTCATTTTGATATGTCTCTGGAGATCATGGACACCTTTTTGAAACAAACTACCATAGGATACTTGGATTGCCTTTGTCTGATTCTGATAATCCTTTACCCAAAAAAGGCCAGTAAGATTGGACTTTATCTTAGTTTCACAGATGAGATTGGAATGGAAAGAAGATACCTGGGCATGGCTAATGACCGGAGCTTAGCTTATAAAAATAGTTTGCTATTCTTTATAAGGATCTTTGGTATTTTGTCACCTGTAATCAATTGCCCAACTTGAACTAAAACAGCATTATTCTTTTATTATTCGTATTAGTCAATGAAACTGGGCTTGAATTTTGCAAAGCAAATGGTGGCTCTTGGCTAAATATTCTTTAAAAAGATGAAGTGTGTGAGAACTGTATGTCCTGTATTTGTCAGCAGAGACCCAAGCTTAGTTGAATATCTTCACCCCATGACACTTGCAAAGTGCAGTAGTATTTCACTTAAGTTAACAAGTGACAATCTTTTACAATAGAAACTGCCAAAGAGCTACACTGCCAAAGAGCTATAAATAGAGTGGGGTTCTGTGAATGCCTGTTCCCTTTTTAGCTCTGATTAAATAGACAAGTACCGAGCTTCTCAGAAATGTACAAATTATAACTCCAATAATTCAACAGTTGAATAAGCCCAGAAAAACATGAGGAAAATAGCTAGTATTTGCACCCACTTCGGTTAGAACCTAAAGGAAATTGCAAAAATGATTTCCTCCAATACCAAATGCCATTACCAAATGTTTGCAAATCCTATTGCTTTCTGTTTCTATTTATAGTTTTAAAAACAGTCCTTACAAATTGCATCTATTTCAGTAATGTGACTAATCTGTGTAGTCTCATTTTAATTTAAAAATTTTTCCTGAACGATGTACTCCTTCAGTTTATTGGGTCCATGGGTAGGAGTGAGGGGAAGTCAAATGGGAATGCACTAATTTTTAAAGCATCTAAAGTAAACCAAGATGAAAAAAAACCAGGGATTCCTGCACTGACCTCCACTTCACCCCCACCTCCTCTCCTTTTCTGCAAAGGAAAATATGGGAACAAAGATGGAATAATTCCTCATTCCTGGCCAAGCACCTGCCCATCAACAATGCATCCTTTAAACCACATTGTATTAAACATTTATATAGCAATATAGTGTAGTGGTTAAAATCATGGGGTCCTAGTTTGGTGATCATAAGCAAGTTGTCAATTTCCTCATTGCAAACAGGCTAGTAGAAGTATTCATCTCGAAAGGAATATTAAGAATACTGGATGGGAAAATGCACATGAAATCACCAGCACAGTGTCTGGCACACAATAAATGCCCTACCGTCGTTAGTGATTGCCATTTTTAGCTATGCATGTGCTCAACTGGGTACAAACATGCATGCACACAGGCTATCCCTAGTTTTTGCCACTTTGCATTTCCCTATTCCCCTCAGCCCAGTTACTGCCTAATAAGCATCTCGGCTTCATCTCTTCCACTTAGCCAACCATCATAGGGTTTTATTTACTGCTGACTTGAACAATGGTACAGGAGTAGACGATAAGACCCATGCAAGGATGGCTTTGCAATGCTCCGATATCTGCGGAGGATTTCAGGAATGCAGGGGCATTACTTCTCCATAAGTCGGTGAATGAAAACAAACCAACAAACAAAGAACATTCTCACGATGGGTCCACATGCACTGACGAGGTGGGCGCACTACAGGGATCTGCTCCCATATTTCCGAGTCACACACAGCTATCCTACAACCACATCATCATAAAGGATGGAGTCAGCTGAACCTGAAATTCCTCACCTGGCCTCACTAGGTACAATGCAATGTTATTAACAGATGGGCTTAGGTTATTACATGATAGGATACCACTTTTGGGGAGAATGCCCACTCTGGTAGCTGCAAGAGGAAAAACATTTTCTCTGAATTTCCATTTCTGGGTGCCTGTCATGTGCCATACACTATGCCACATGATTTGGGGGAAACAGAGGCAAATAAGATTCTTGGACTCAAGGTAATGATAACAAGCACAAAACATACTGTTTCTCCAACAAATGCCTAGCAGTGGACCTGGACCACTACAGATGCTTAGAAGCACTTTGCCAAATGAACGAACAAATGCACAACCTGAGCAGTCCCATCTACAAGCCCAGGGTAGAAAATGAAGCCAGTCACACCAAATTCAGGAGGCTCTGTTTCTGGCTCTGATTGCCGAAAGGCTTTCTTTGTTTTGCAACCTCTAAGCCTGACCTGAAGCACAAGCTTTTACTTAGACTATCGATTTCTGGTGAGTCCCATCCTCTTGTGATCACTGCTATTAATTAAGGTCCACTCTGGCCTTTTGAGCATAGAGACAGCAACTTGATGAAGCACCACTGGAAATGAGAAGCATCAGCTTAAATCACCAGCCCATATCCCCATCCTACAGGAGCTCCATCTTTTAGGGTAGAAGTGAGGAATCAGCTAAATTCTTCTGAAAATTTGGGAGTTAACCCTTTGTTAGCTCTTGTCATCCCTGCCTTCCTCTCATAGCATGAAAGCTGCCCACCAAGGTCCATACATTATCAGGCCGTGTTTCTTTGCAATCAATACAATAAATTGCTCCCATGCAATCCTATCAGCTATTATTTGTAGTGTGAATACAATCATGCTTCAGCTTTCAAGACACTCAAAAATTGAGGATGTACCATCTGTGGATTCTTGTCATCACATAAAGCAAATAATTGTTTGTTTGTTTTTTAATTCATGCCACTATTGCTAATTTTTTCATTTCCACAAGCTATCCCACTAACCACCTCTGGGTATTTACACAGTTTATTTAATTATGCAGAGGGTTTGTGTGTACTGAGCATTGTACAGTAGTGCTGTGTATATTGAGCTAGCAATCCTGGTTTCTAAAACCAGCTCTCTTGCTTTGTTTCTTTTTCTCTATCTTTAGCAGGAGGAAAATAATACTGTTTTTCTGGCCTCTGGAGGGATTAATGTTTCCAAAGAGCTGTAAAACTGAAAGATGCTGCATCCATGCTGAATATGATATAACAAGATATATTTGTAACCTCATGCTTAAAGAAACCTATCTACAGGGCATATCCGGCTACCAGTAGCTAAGCACATTACTGTCGCCAAATGGTATTTATTGACCACGCAGTAACTGTCTTGTGAGCTCCAAATTAATGGGAGACTCCAGAAAGCATAATTTTAAAACATTATCCCCCTCTTTGTTATCTGTATTGGTTTGTTTCAGAGCCTGACGTTTTAATTGGGACCAAGAACTCCAATGCACAACCGTAATTTTCCTTTTGAAAGCTTAGAAAGCTGCCGCTAAAGACGTCTGGCTTAGATGCTGGAGTTCAGAGGTTGGCAGGGTGCTGTGCAGCCACAAGTGCCAGTAAATGCCATGAATGTGGAAGAAAACTGGGGCTCAGCTCAGGTGCAGGCTGGGAAAGGACAAACAAGCCATTAATCTTCTCTCTCAGTTACCCTTCCCGCAACTACTCTATCCCAGACAGGCATTTGTCTTATTTTTAGTCTCCTTCTCAGGAGCTTTCCATTTTTATCTCCCTGGCTCTTCAGGGGTTGGGTGAGCCTGTTTTTGATCCCCTAATTGGCTTTTCCCTTCCAATCCGTTTTGATTCCCCCAAAAGTAAATTGGCCCTTTCCTTGACTCTTTCTCCTGACTGTTTCTACTCTGTTGCCTCATTTTGCTTCTGTTTGTCATCTTCCAATAAGACTTATTCTCTTTACCCTAATATATTGCTGGAGAGATTTGTCAAGCCTCCTGTAACTGTGGCTCACCCTATCTTAACCTGCTGAAGCCTGCCCCATTTCCCCAGCAGCAATTTATTTCTCTTACCCACAGCTTCCACAGTCATTGGTCTGAATTCTCTCTAACACATTCTATAATGATTTGTACCCATGAGCTCCTTATTGGTAGGGATATGCCAAAGGATAAGCTTTCAGACACCATATGACACTCAGCAGAGCACTGAGTCTAGAGCAGGTGTTTGGGAAATATTTTTGGACAAATGAATGCTATAATTCAGATTTAATAGCTTTAAAAAGAAAGTGCCCCTGACATTAGAAGCAACATCTGACATAATTTAACCACGCACTGGTAGCAAAAACAAAATCAAAACCAAAAAACCAAAAAACTAACAATAGCAGTAACTAAATATTTACTCAGCACTTACAATGCCCAGGGACATGACTAGGATTATCTTTCTGAACTCTTTATCAATAACTTTACGAGATGGATACTATCCATTTTACAGATAAGGAATTACAGCTTTGAGGAGTTAGGTAAGTCTCTCTAGGGTACACAGCTAACAAATAGCAGATCTGGGATTCAGACACAGGTCTGTTTTACCCCAGAGTTTTCTCTCTTAGCCACTTTATTGCAATGCCCTCTTTTTCTTTTTGGGTCCATTAAGAAAGATCTATTCAGACTCAGTGAGAGTGACTTTGTGTAAGACTTTACAAAACCTTGTGTAAAGGCCAGGTGATGGACACACTGAAAACTGAGAAGTGACTTATCAATTTCCATAGGGAATGTCTGCTGATTCCCATTCCAGGGCGGATAGACCAAAGCCACGGCCCAGAAAAAAGTTTGTCAGCTCCTGAATTCTTAGGTAGAAATGCTTTTTTCATTAAACGATGAGGGAGACTTCATAGTTTTTACATGACATTTTGTCGCCTGGCAATGATCATATCAGTTAATTGCACTGGAATAATTTAAATATGAACACAGTAAAAATTTAAACTCTGAATGAGACACACACATACACACACAGAGGCAGGGGTGGGGCCAAGAAACAAATGAATGACTGGTTGGTGCGTTGAAAGTGGAGGTAGAAAGGTTAGTAAGGGGCCCTTTTACTTTCTGTTAAATGCCAGCACAGCAAGGGCCCAAGGTCAGTGTAAGAAGTGTGAAATCTCACAACGGACTATAGTTAACTGTATAATTATAAAAATGTTCTTTCATGAATCATAACAAATGTACCACACTTGAGGCAAGGTGTTAATGAAAGGGTGGGTTATGAGAACTCTGTATTTTATGCACGGTTTTTCTGTAAACCTACAACTCCTCTGAAAAAAAAAAAAAGAGTTAGGGTTTCTCAGCTTCTGGCTGTCTGATGCTCTGTGTGCTGCACACCTGAGTAATGCCTGGCTGCAGTCACTCAGCCCTGCTGCAGATGGCACAGTGCCTACCTAGCCTGGGACAACACATGCCCACTTTCTAGTCTTAGGTGAAAAGTGCTGAAACCCAAAACAACAGTGAAGAACAAAAGGGATTCATCAAGAGTGGGAATCAAGCATGAATCACAGATAGAGGAGATTATCATCAAAAGCTTTTTAAAAATCTGCCAAGGCTATATAGCTCTCTGCTAATGGCTGTGACTGTAATTTCTGCATATTTTAACAGATGTTCTGTTTATAAAACTGTAAACGGATTTAGGGGTTATGAATAAAGCCAGGAGGCCCTGGAGATGTTTCTTTGTATGATCAAGTGACCACAGGCCATTTGTTTTACAACAAAGATGCTCAATGATCCATAGTCCATGATTTATACCAGTCCATGTACACTAATGGCTGATGTCTCCATGGTACTTCTCATTAGCATCTGAAGGGGATTGGAGGAAAACAGATTATGGGAATAGCTCCCCATTGCTTGACATGATCGTTCATCAGTGGGTGTGGAATCTATATACAGGAGAACTGAGATAATCATAAGCTGAAATTTGAATTATTATAACAATTAAGACATCCAATTCAATGGTGAAAAAAAAATATGTCTCTTTAGAACACTAGCTATATGCATCCTGGTAAGCTGGGAATGAGAGGATGTTTTACATCTTCCAAATGAAAGGCAAATCACATTAAATTTCCAATCATAACAAAATCATAATAAATATTGTTGACTTTTATTGAGCATCTACTATGCAGCAGGCATTCTGCTTAGTGATTTATATAAATTGTCTGACCTCACCCTCACAACTATATATTCTAAGGATTTTTGTGGACTGAAGGAAAGGAATCCAGTTTGGGGGCATCCTCAGCTTCTACGTACATTGTTTCTTCTTACCACCCTTTGATTTCTCTACCTGTATGCTCTCTATCTTTATCAGATGTTTTTCCCTGCTTACTCATATTCACTGCTGCCTCATTACCTTAAAGCCCCTACTTGAACTCATGGTTACGCAGTATCTTAAACCCTCAATGCTAATTGCCCCATCCTGGTGGTATTGTCTAGCTTAAATTATCAAAAGAGGGAATCTGACTGGCTCAGCTAGCTTTTTTTTTTTCCTGGCACTAGGCTGTCATAGATCACAAGCCACTCTATTATCAATTGGCTGTCTTTCTGTCAGTCTTTGCCCTACCATCCAATCAGCTGCAGCTGGATGGGGTGGGGCTGACACAAAGAACAGAGTAGGGCCACTGGATAACCCCTTTGAGCAGAGTCTAGAGAGAGAAATTCCCTCAGAGGGGAAAGTTCCCTTCAGTAAGTCTAATTCAGCCCAAGGATAGTAGGGAAGGACACAGACTGGAGGCAGGCCACCCACGGAGTCCTCTTACTAGGTGTAGGACGTGGGCAGTTATAAGCCTGAGCTTTATTCACTCATCCATAAAATGGGAATATTATAATTATCTATATCATAATGAGAATGAAATGCATGTACAAGAACTTGGCACAGTCCCTGGAACAGAATTTACACTTAATAAATGCTAGCTATTATCATAATATTACTCACAAATTTTATTAATAATAAAATATAATTGTGATCACAATTCCCATGCAGATGAACTCAGATCCAAAGATTAGTTAGCTTGTGAATGGCCCCACTTAAGCAGGCTGGGATGAGAGAACAGAGCAGCTGCATGTGTCTGTCATTCAAATCAGCATGGCAATTCTGTTCTTTTGGTGCACAGACAGAATCTGGGTCCTCAACTGTTCTCAAGTGTGAGATTCTTTGTGTCTAACAGAGATGCCAGGGGTGGTCCCAGACCCTCCAAATGCCCAACTGTTCCTGGGACATTAGGATAACATGTAGCTCTGAGGAACTCAACAAAAACTTGACATTCTGGTCCTGAATGTCATGCCCCATTTTCTCCCATCTAGAGTCCTACCTCCCAAAGCTGCTTTCACCTAATTTCTCTTAAAACGCATCAGACCCTTCTCTCTGAAATGTCTGGGTCAATACCCAACATCTGGCATTACTACCCCCAAATTTGTTGGATAATTAAATTCTACCCAATAATTCAACACAGGGTGGCAAATGGATACCTGAGGGTACTGCTTGACTCTAGAAGTTTCATTTGAGTGCAAATTAACACTATTTGCGTTTATTTGTGAGCACAAAAATTTCAATAAATGCTTCCGAAACATCAGCTCATTCCATCTGTTGCCAAAGTTCACATTAAGGACCAAATACAAGGAAGGATAATGAGTTATGTGAAAATAAACTTGTGCTTGGGATTTCAATATCCCCAAGGTGGTGCAAATAGGCACATTTAACTTGCTCTGAAAAATCCCAAGCCCTGGGACCTGAACATATGGTCCAAGTTATTTAGCCAGATAAGATATGGGATTTCCTACAAGTAGGCTTTTGTCAGCAGGTTGGCTAACAGTTCTCTCTTAGCTTGCACTCACCAAATCATAGTGAGTGGTATGCCAAGAATATACCAAGGTCTCTCTACCAAGGGCACACTTACAAAAAAAAGAGACCAGAATTTCATGTTATGCTCCACAGCCCAGCAGCCAAAACCAGTTATGCAAGTGCTTTGAACCCAAAGGACTTCTGCAGAATTGGAAGGAGTCCAGCCTGGCTAAAGGAATTAAGCTTCAGATAAATTTTACTCCTGTTTCTACTATCAACATTAATAAGACGATCAAGGAGCTGAAACCAGAGCCGTAAGGAATATTCACATCATAGAAGGAAGGACCGAAGGGAAGAGAAGGAGTGAATTTAGCTATGTTGTTCCCTTCCTATGACCCAAATCCTACATCTTTCTCAGAAAAAGTGTTTACCCCCCAGAGTACATGCCTAATGCTGTCAATACCTCTAAATGCTTTACAGCTATTGTTACTATTTAGCTTGAATTAGAGCACTTTTAAGTGTTTATTAGGAGACCAAATCCCCAGGCAATTTGTGATGCAAAATTTTCCTACAAAATTTGTGTATTTGTCATCCTGTATAAAACCCACCATTAGAACTACGCAAACCCAAGCAAATGCCTTGTGTGGGTGAATGTTCTTGCATAGTACTGGATATTATCAGCCACATTTGTTAAGTTTAGTACAATCTAGACACTTTTAAAGATAAAGGTCATTAATATTTCAGCACATCATTAAATTTAAATTTAGAACTGAGAACTGTTATAAGTGGGAATCTAACCAGTTTTAATTAGACATTTAATAAAAAGTCTCTATGTGAAGCGAAATACTCAATGGATATTAGGAGAAAAAGAACCCCAATGAAAAATGTTATAGTCTTGCTAAGTCATGTGACTTAATTTGAGTCATCATTAGATCTAGTAAATTAAGTTGCTCCAAACCCTATGACAGGGGGCGGGCCATGGTGGCTCAGTGGCAGAATTCTCGCCTGCCATACCGAAGACCCGGTTTGATTCCTGGCTCCTGCCCATGTGAAAAAAAAAAATACAAAAAAACTCCTATGACATATGGAACGCCTGAAAACACAGGAAAGCTTAATCCATCCAGTTTGCAGTAATGGCAAAAGATGGAAAGGAGTATGACCTCCAGAGTTAGGCACCACTGGGTTTAAGCCTGCCTCCTATAACTGATGTGATCTTTGGCAAGTTATTTTGCCTTCCTAGGCCTCAGATTTTCCATCTGCCAAGTGGGGGACAAAGAATAGGACCTACGTCATACAATTGTTGTATTAAGATTAAATCCGGTGATAATGATAGTTAACATTTACTGGGCGATTTCTATGTGCCAGGCATTGCTATAGGCAGTAGGTGATGATGCACTATTTAATTCTCCCAATAATCCAATGAATTAGGTACTTTTATCTCCATTTTAAGTTTAGAGAAGATAAGTAACTTGCTCTTGGTGTCACTAAGCATTTGAAGACCTGGGATTGGAACCCAAGTCGATCTATGTACAAAGTTTATCGCCCCGCTGCCTGCCTTCTCCCCCTCCACCCCCACTCCTGACCTGTTGCCTTTTTAATTGACTGTCTTCTCTGTTACACTGTAAACACTGTGAGAGCCAGAGTTCTGACTTGTCACTCAGTAAATATTTGTCAAATGAATGACGGAATCTTCTAATATTGTTTAGAATGATAAAATCAGGCTCTCTTTAGAAGAAATGAGAAGTCCCTTTGAAAGGTGAACTGGAGGTGGAACAGAAATTGCAGACTTTCTGAAATTACTTATGTACTAGACACAAATATCTTTACTTGGAGCGAAAGCTGGCTTTGCATCTGGAAGTGAAGAAAAGCACTCTAACACTTATTTGAGGAGGGCGCAACTTTCACAGGCTACAAGAGTTGCTTAGGTCTTCAGAATAAAGCTGCTGGGTCTCAAGATGGTGGCATAAAGACAGCCATTCTCCTCGCTCAAGCTGTGGGGTCAGATTTTATGTGCTGGGAAGTGATTAACTTTATTGCAGGAGAAGGATTTAATTGCAGAGAGTGATTAGCCAACTGCTTAGATCAATAGAACTCAGGTCAAACTGTGCTTAGAAATATCCGTGGCTCTTATTACATGGAGAGCTGAAGACTGAGAAATCATTTGGGGACTCCGAGTCATTCGAGCATGAAGTCATCTGCAAACCTTTCCCAAGACTGCAGAGACACTTTTTTCTTTACCCAGCAATGAGGGCATGCTGACTCAAGGAACATTTGCCCCCTACTCTTGGAAGTGGAGAAAGCTGGTAAAACAGCTGGGATCTTTGAATGCTTGTTTTTAAAAGTGGGGAAAGAATTCTGCCTGGTCTAGCTCTTCATTCTCTAATAGCAATGAAAATCAATGGCTTTGAAAATGGAAAGCAAAAAGATTATTCTCATTTAACCCCAAAGATATTCAGGAAGAAGATAAAAGAGTGAAAGCATCTAATGTACTTCAGTTTTTGTGCAAACCAAAGCCTTCCTCTTCAACCAGTTCTGTGTTGGTATTAGTCTTTGGAAGGAATTCATTGATAGCAACAGAACATAGAAAGTTATGCCTGGAATTTAAATGGTGCCTTATGAGAAAAACGGATTTGTTTGAAAACGTTATTCTACTTAAATGATACCTTCCTGGCTCTCAAGGCACCTCAAAAAACTGAGAGACTAGGCATAGGGGGCATGCTCAAGAGGCAGGCTGTATCTGCCAGCTCACCCAAGCTGGGACCCCAAAATATACTGCAATCTGTGACCCAGATCTGATAGGAAGAGGACACAAAACCATTTCATTATTGTGCTGGTTTGAAGCTATTATGCACCTCAGAAAAGCCATGCTATTTAAACCTTAATCAAATCTTGTGGGGCAAACCTATTGTTTGGGTGGCACCTTTTGGTTAATGGAAATTTGACTCGGCCCATTCGAGGTGGGCCTTAATTAGTTTCCTGAAGTCCTTAAAGGAGCTGACACATACAGCAGATGTCTAGACATCTGGAGATCCTTGAAATCTCCAAAGAAGATTTGGAGATTCTCAGAAGCTCAAAGAGGAGGCCACTGGAACCAGGATCTTGAAAGCAACAAAACCTGGGAACAAAGGGCCAGCAGATGATGCCACGTGGCTTCCCATGTGACAGAGAAACCCTGGACATTTTTATGGCCTTAGAACTGTAAACTTGTAACTTAATAAACCCCCCTTATAAAAGCCAACTCTATTTCCAGTATATCGTATTCCAGCAGCTTTAGCAAACTGAAACAATTATCATCTAGTTCACTGACTAAAATCTTAAATTACTGGCATCTCTCTCTTAGAATCTAAACCATACGAGAGAAGAGACCTAGACAACAGTCTAACTTTACCCACGGCCGCTAAAGCAGATAAAGAGGTAACATCTAGTAAAAGGTCACATCTTTCAGAATTCTCTGGGAGGTTTGCAGGTGGCATTTCACTCTTCTCGACAATACATTTGTGAAATTAGTTGGTTGATAATATGAACTGATTATGCCACTAAACAGATGGGGAAAGTAGGGGAGTAATCACATGTAACACACATGCACACATTTGTCCAAGGTCACCCCGAGTCAGTCTGAATTAGTGGTAGGACTGAGATTTGTAACTTTCAATCTCTCTGAGTGAGTCGTTTTAACTCTGAGGTTCATGCCTACAGAGGAAACTTTCTTCTCTGACAGTTTGGTGCTTCATTTCCAACTTTCCCACGTGGAGTTGCCATTAATTTTAGGTTCTCTAGGACTAAAACATTATTACTCCAGGACACAGCTTGTGCACAGGCTTTAGGCATGCTGCTACTGCTTAACTTGTATTGATTACTCTGGAATCCTGTGCTTATGACATACAAAAGAGAAAGAAAAGATACTTGACTCTCTTTTTTTGGTGTCTGGTATCCTAAATGCAGACTATCCTCTAAGTGCCTCTGAAGACTAGTGATAATGTTGTCAACTATCATCAGAGCCAGTCGGGGGCCTCTACAACATGAGAACTGGAATGACAGAGGTGCTGGGGTGTAATGGAGGAGATCCTGGGTTAAAAGTCAGTACACAGACCTAAAAGAATTGAAAGCAGGGACCCAAACAGATATTTGTACACCAAAGCTCATAGCAGTATTACTCACGATAGTCTAAAGGTAGAAACAACCCAAATGTTCATCAACCATGAATGGATAAACAAAATGTGGTTTCTACGTACAATGGAATATTATTTAGTCATAAACAGAAGTTCTGATCCATGATACAACATGGATGAACCTTAAAAACATTGTGTTAAGGGAAATAAGTCAGATACAAAAGAACAGATATTTGTGATTCCTCTTATATGAAATTTCTACAATAGGCACTTCATAGAGACAAAAGTAGCTAAGAGATAATAAAGTCTCTATTTCTGAGGGGAAATGGGAATTATTGATTAACGGGTATAGAAATTCTGTTTGGTGTGATGGAAAAAGGGCTGGTGGTGATAGTTACAAGACTATTGGGAATATAATTAATGCCAATGAATTATATACTTAAAAATAGTTAAAATGGCAAATCTTATGTTATATATATATATTTTTACCACAATAACATTTAAAAAGCAAAAAAAAGAAGAGTCAGCACATTTGAATTTTAGCTCCAGGTTGACCAGTAGTCATTAACTAGAATAGTATGGGTTAATGGTCTAATCTCTATCCTTTGTTATTCTGGGCTAACAAATGGAAAATGTAATTTTTGTAATTCAAAATTCCATTTTTGTAAATGCCTAGAACCATAGCCGCTTCGCAAACTGCTGAGTGTCTTCTAATGCAAAAGACTTCACCCGCCTGGGGAAGTGAAAAGATGTACAGAACACTGGAGAGAGCAGTAGGTGGGGCTTGGCATGACTTCTAATTGTCCCATGACCGTAGGCCAGTCATTACCCTTCTGGGTACCCATTTCCCTACCTGAAAAATAAGGGTAAATTGGTTTTAGGGCCTAAACTCTATAGCTCTGCAATCTTACTACTCTTAAACGTGGACTCCAGACTAGCAGCCTTAGCCACATCTGGGAACTTGGTAGAAATGCAGAATATCTCAGCCCCTTCCTCAGACCCACTGAATCAGAACCTGCATTTTATTAAGATCCTCAGGTGATGTGCTTGAAGATCAAAGCTAAAGAATCACTGGTCTTCAAGATCCCTTCCAGGTTTTTCATTCTATAATTCTACCATAAATGGTACAATGCATCGTACTTTCACAGATCATCTATCTCATGAGACACTGGCAGAACTTAACTATTCATGGCTGAGGAGAGGTGGTAGTATTTTGTTGTTTTAGGTGTATCTTATCAAGTGAGTCTAACAGTTCTAGAAAAGAAAAAACTTCTCTTTGTACTCCCCCTCCCCCTCCCCCCACTGCCTTCTCTCTGATCACAAAGCTTATCAACACCACTATCCAGATATTGGTTTATATATACAAGAGGATGGCACATTATGTTAAAAGATTTTAATAAACCTAACTTGCTAAGATATAAATTGTACCAGGCATGGTATTAAGTGGGTTTTATATATTACCACATTTAATACTTAAAATGGCCCTGGGAAGCAGGTTTTATTTTAACCCTCATTTTGCAGGTGAAAAATGTGAATCTAGTAGAAATCAAGTCACATGCCCAAGATGCACAGCTACGCCTTGGCAGAACTGGGATTTGAACCCAGATCTGTCTCCCACCAGACTGGGCTTTACCATCACATGATGCCCTCCCTGGCCATTTGGTTGAAACTCCTGAGGCGCCTTCTCCTGGGTGTTTCCACTCACTCTTATATATCATTCTCGCTTCTCTTCCCCTGTCATAAGGTATTTCAGAGTTGTGCTGCCACCGTGGAAACTGGTAGTGACAGGTGGTTATTCAAATTTAAATGACAAAAAATTAAATAAAATAAAAAATCCAGTCCCTCATTTGAATCACAACATCTCAAGCGCTCAATAGTTATATGTGGCTAGTAGTTACCAGGTTAGGCAGTGTAGATACAGAAAATGTCCATCAACACAGAAAGTTCTGTCACATAGCAATGCTTTAGATAATCAAATTGCTGAAAGTCTCACTTCATCTTCGGCCTTGTTCTGTATTTCACTACTTCTCCATATTGAAAGCCCTACTCTTAGAAGCACACACTTCCTCAGCTGAGGATCTGAGGCCATCTGGTGAGGAGGAACTGAGAGACCCTGCATCCAACAAGACGAGAGTCTTAAAATTTGATTCTGATTTCAAGATCAAAGACTGCATTCACAGAGGAGAAATCAGAGCTTTGGTGTGCATTGCCAAACCTGCCAGCCTTGGCCTTCATGATTCACCAGGATAACTACTCATTTCTGTCAAGGGGGAATAAGTCCAGCCGAGCAGAATTTTATTTCTTCCCTGAAATGAAACAGAATGGACTGGCCAAGGTATCTCCAGGGACGTGTGCTACGGGGCCTTAAATTACCCAGTAACACTTCCAGTCAATCCCACTTCCAGGTTGGAGTTTGCAATCAACATTTATCTCTATTGGACAGAACATCTGCAGGTTTCTAATACCAGTTTATTATTACCTTGTAAATATAAAATCCTCGAGGCAGGAATGCCAGCTGCTAACACAGAAATGTGTATGAGCCACCCACTTCTCCAGTAATAAACGCCCCTGGGTCCCTGGATCGCCAACAAAAGCATATCAAGGACTGGCCTAGATCTGGTGCATTGTGTGGATCAGTGTCAGGAGATTTGAGGGTAGGTCTTTCTAATGAATCCACTGACACAGCACGATTTTTCCCTTCTCTGTCAGGTGTAAAGTCTTCTACTTGATTGTGAGTCTTTCTACTTTGGAGGTTAAGGCAAATAATGGAGACAAAAAAATTCTTAACCAATGCTCAGAACTAGCCACAACTGACAAGTATTAATGAACACTGATAGCTATTATTTCTTGAGGGCCTAGGTTTCAATTTGCCACTAACGTAGCAAATATTTGTAAAGGACTGACTTTGTGCCAGATACAGTGGTATGAACTGCAGGGCCCCAAAGAATTCAAAGTCTTATAGGATCCCCAACCTGGTGAGGGGGCTAAACATGTTATCTAGTAGGAACAGAATAGATATACAGTGCTAAATTGTAATAAAGGCTAGAATGAGAAAACAAAATAAATTGCTGTGGTAGAAATTAAGAGAAGAGGCTTTATTTAGATTTGATGGTCCGAAAAATCCCTCTATGGCCTATTAGCTGAAACCTAAAGGATGTAAAGCAGCTTAGCCAGTGCAGCTGGAGTTTCCGGAGTTTTTGTGATCAAAGAACTGGAGACATAGGCAGGAGGTGAAGAGCGGCAGAACCTTGCAGGGTCTTTCGGGCCTAAGTAAGGAGTTCAGGCATTTTTCTAAGAAGAATGGGAAGTTCCTGGAGGGTTTGAAGCAAGGCAATGACATGTGCTTTATGTTTTTAGATCACTCTAGCTGTGGTATGAATAACAGCTTGAAGGTGAGGGGTGGGGTAGAGAGGAACCCAAGAGGATGGGGGGGTGGGTCTTGCGAGTAGCCCAGGTAGGGGGTGATGCTGGCTGAGACTTGCATTGCAGTAAGGCATACAGATAAATGGATGAACTTTCAAGATGTTTTCTGGGGGGAGCACAGAAAGGACTTGTAAGCTCACTGCTGTGTGGGGGTGAGGTGAAGGAAAAGCAGGAACCAAAGAGAATCCCAACACTCCAGGTTTGAGCAGTTGTATGGGTAGAGCTATCATGTGCCAGGACTGGGCCAGGTATTTCACATTTGCAAGACTGACAACCTTGCAGGAGCAGATATTATTATTAATAACTCCCTTTATAAATGGAGGATGCCAGTTTGAAAATATGTACCCCAGAGAAGCCATATTTTAATCTTGTGGAAACAGTAGTTTCTTTTAATCCTGATTTAATAATGTAGGTTGGAATCTGTTGATTAGATTTTCTCCATGGAGATGTGACACACCCAATTGTGGGTATTAACTTTTGACTACCCATTCCAGATGGGTCTTGATTGTATTATACTAGAGTTTTTTTAAGGGGAAACATTTTGGAAAAACGACTCAGCTTAGAGAAGGAACAAAAACCTCAGAGCTGACAGAAATTTTGGAGCAGAGCTGACACAGATGCCAATATTCAGAGAACAGAGACAGATGTTTGGAGATGCTTGGAGCCCAGCAGACATCGCCATGAGATGTTAAGCAAGCCAGAAACTGGAGGGAGCCAAGGGGAGCCAAGAGATGAAACTCAGACCCAGAGAACCAAAGTGGAATCCCCACAGGAACAAAGGCTGAAAGGAGGGAGCCCAGGAGCAAGGGACCAGCGGACCTTCCTAGCTGACAGAGTAGTTTCAGATGCATCGACCTTTCTTGAATTAAGGTATCTTTCCCTGGATGCCTTCGTTTGGACATTTCCATAAGTTTAGAACTATAAACTTATAACTTATTAAATTTCCTTTTTAAAAGCTGTTCCACTTCTGGTATACCACACACCAGCAGCTAGCAAACTAATGCATGGGGAAATGCAGAAAGACTGAGTAACTTGCCCAAAGTCACACAGCTTGCACATGGTAAAGCCAGGATTTGGCCCTTCTCTGCTTGTCTCCAAAGTTCCTGTATGCTCTCTCCTTTTACTTCACTCATCACCACCAGAATTTCTCAGTTGCTGGCAGCAAGTCTATATACAGCTTCTATCTCTGTATTGGTCCATATTAAGTGGTTTCCCTGGCTCATCCCTTTGCTCAAAGCATTCCTGCTGACCAGAAAACTCCGTCCTCCACCCCCACCCCCACCGCCTGGCTGACTCTTCTCTTTCTTTAGAACCTTTGACTTTGTTTCCACCTTCTGCCATTTGTTCCCTTAATGCCCAGCACATCAAACTTTATGGTAATTGCTTGTCTGATCATTCCAACTCCTTGCTAGGCTATGAGCTCTATGAATGCAAGGACTCTACCTGCATTGCCTGCTAAATCCTGGCACAGATCCTGACACACTGTTAAGTAATTATTCGATGAACATTTGCTAAATGAATTCCTAGCTTGCCTGTGAGGTTGAGATGGGGACTTGGCCAATTTACCCTAAGGGATCAAGAATGTAGATTAGTGCTTCCTCTGCATGCGGAAGGGAACTGGGACCCAGGAGCTCTGGATTAAGTTTGGGCTGTTCTTCCTAATTAGTTAGTTTGGTGATGTTTGGAAGGCCTCATTTCCACTCAGGGCTTTTGTTTCCTTTAAGCTTAAAACAGCAGTTAATCCTGGCACTCTCACCTCACAGAGAAGAAATTAAATCCAAGTTAACATAGGTGAAAGGACTTGAAGAGGTATTAAAACTATACATATAATGGTGTTTCCTTTGCTAGGGTACTGTAAAAGCATAATTCCCCTTTAGAATGGCTCAGAAATGAGGATTCTGGGCTCTGTACTCTTGCAGACCTGAGAAGTCTTAATTCTGAAACAGTTTAAACAAGGGCACATCATCCTCCCTGAGAGACTGAAGTTAAGAACACAAACAGTCACAGGACTGTTCTGAGGATTAAATAAACTCTAGTTCCAAGTGTACAGGAAGCACCTAATAAATCCTAGCCATTTTTTTTTAAAACCCTCTCTTTACAAACACACACACCCCACCTGTCAATTCAAGTTCTACACCAACTTGAGAGTTAAATTATTTGAAAATATATATTTAAAATGTCACTAAGGATAAATATGTCACACCCAACCTCACAAGTAGCTTCTTCGAACACTGTTTCCCATAAACTTTGTCCCCAAAGTACTGTCACTTCCAAAGTAAGATGATTTTCTTTGTAGAAGTCAAGTTGAAGCAACGCTTAAGAGGCAAGAATCATTGTGTAATACTGTTCAGCGGGAGACAAATCCAACAGCACTGGCAGCTGCCTGAGTCTTCAGTGAGCTGAAACGCACCATATGGGAAGACCTTTTTTTTTTTTTTTTTTAGCTTCTTAGCATCAATAAAGCACTTCCTTTAAAAAACTCCATCTCCTAATTCAAAATCGAAACCTCCCATCTTCCACCGCTCTGCTCTACTGGCACTCCGGTTATTGGAAAACCTGCCACTGAAACATGTTTGGCTCCCAAATAGCCAAATAATCAAAAGATGTGGGGACCAACTTAAAGGGCAGTAAGGAAAATTGGTGGGACAAAAGGAACCTTGACCAGCAGGCAAAAGGAATAGGTCCAAAAATAAATGGGGAAGGGAGGGCAGGAGGCAAGAGTCTTGGCAAGATGATAGGAGATGAGACAGGGACTGAGTGGAAAGGAAAGAGGAAACAAGACACCACACTAACGAGAAAGCAGAAGGGAGAGTGAAACTGCAAAAGACTCTCCATGGAAGAGCATTAAGAAGGCAGGGAGGGGGTTGCGGTGGTAAAGCACAGCCTCGGAACCCGTAGATCAGTGACTGAACCCCGATTCCTGCATGTGCTAAGTGGGCCCTCCTAGGAAAGGTACACCTCTCTGAACCTCAGTTTCTTCATCCACAAAATGGGAGTGCCAGACTACAATGATGATTAAATGAGTTTATCCAGAGAGCAGTGGCTGGCACAAAGTATGCACTCAATAAATGCTTAAAAATAGATTTTGGGTAGCAGAATGGGTGTAAATCCCCCACAATCCCCTCCCCTATCCCAACTCCAAATAAATACTGAAAGAAAGGGAAACAGCTTTTTAAAAATTTACATTCTTCAGTCCCTTTATTCTTTTTTGTTTTTTTTTGGTTAATGTTAATTTTTTCATTTATCAGTTCATTCAAATGCTGCTCGCTTCCTTCGTAGCTCTTCTAAGTGGAATCCAAGGAAGACTGGTTGTTAGGATAGGAATGGGATCCACAGAAGTCACTCACACTCCGTCCCCTGCAGAACCAGCCATCCTCTGCAGAACCAACCTTCTCCGCAGCTCCCTAACAGACCTGTGAGCTGGCTCTGCCTGCCCCAGGTTGCGGGTGGGGAACCCAGGGCCTCCAGGAAAGTCCCTTCTTTTTCTGAAGAATTTGGCTAAAGAATTCCCTGTTTTAGCAAGCCAAAGCACATCTCCTTGTTACCGCCAGCCCCCCCAATTGGGCCTTCTGGAGTTAGAGTACCTACATTCCGCCTTCCAGGGTTTAGTCATTTAATAGCCCCCTACCCCATGGCATGCTTCCTGAGGGCAGAGATGCTATCTGTCAGGTTCATTGCTAACTCTAACACCTTGCATAATACCCAGCCTACAGTAGGAACTCAATAAGTATCTGAAGGAATGACTATATCCACAGAATCAAAGGATTTACACAGAGAGGCACTGCTAAGGGTGGTAAATGCAAATTCATTCTGAAGCCCAGGCAGTGTGGCTTTGGCTAATTGAAGACTGAATGTCCTGCCTAAAGGCATTTAAATTCAAATAGTTTCAGTAGAGTCCATTAGCTGAACAAACCCATTTATTGGTGGTTTGTAGCTTGTCTGGCATTTCGTTTTAATCTTGTCTCCTTTCCGCCATTAGAATTTGAATCTCAATTACATCCTTTACAAATGCCAACTCACCCTCAGAATATCCCCAAGGATAGGGGAAGTAATACTGTACCTCCAAAACTCTTATTTCAAAATTCATTTTCTTGAGCTAAAAGCTGCTTCCTTGTGATTTTTACTCAGCTGGTCCTAGCTGTGCCCTTTGAGGCTGGCAAACAAATTGAGTTCTTATTCTATTTTATTTTCCTGCAAATATTTGTAGATAATTACCACCTCTCCCTCCCCTGTTAAATCTTCTCCAGATTAAAGTTCTTTCAGCTATTATTGATGTTAAGATTATAAATCTCTCACCATCCTCACTAGTCCACTGTCAAAATCCCTCTCCAAAGTACCACACAAGTGTGTATAGTATTGTTAGTAGTAAAAATTTTTGGAAAAGAGCCAGATATACAATAGGAAGATGGTATAACAAACTTTGACGCCTTCTATGGTGGACAGCTTAGATGCCTATTGCGATACATGCTAAAGAGCATACAAAAAAGTACAAAATATTAAATGAAGAAAGCACATTACAAAACAATGCATTCAGCATGATCCCAATTTTATTTAAAACTATTTAAAAAACAATTTGAAGAAAATAGGAACTTGGAAGGAAAACTTTAATTGTCCAAGACTTATTTTCATAAT
Source organism: Tamandua tetradactyla (assembly GCF_023851605.1). Lineage (NCBI taxonomy): Eukaryota > Metazoa > Chordata > Mammalia > Pilosa > Myrmecophagidae > Tamandua > Tamandua tetradactyla. Next base: position 27,426,475 of record NC_135346.1, read on the forward strand.
CAGACAAACAGTTTTCAAAGAAACCAGACATTTTAGACTGTAGAGCCTTTAACACAGAAGTGTCTGAGACAGTCCCTCCCTTGATTCAGGCCAGGGTTTCTTAATCAGAGGCTCACATAAGGGAAACATTTTCAAAATCCACCTGCTCATTGGCTTATTGGTTCCTAACTGCTGCCACCATCGCCTCAGCCACCACAACACCTAGATTCTACTACACAACACTGAGAATATAATACAGTCAGACTGGGTGGGGCTGGGAAATATTCAGGAAGATTCTCGTTAGATACTAGATTTCAGTTACTGCTGCTGAACATCATATCCCGTTTCCTGGCAGCTGCATCGTTCTTTTGACTCTCTGTGAGTTAACTGAGACCTTCCTGCCTTGTTCTCATGAGCTGCTCTTCAAGGCTGTGCCCCTGGCTGCATGCAAGCCAGTGGATCTGTGAGACCCCAGGGAAGATACTGGCATTGATCCCCACTCAGTCCATGTTCTTAGATCAGGCCCATCAATCTAGACTGCCAAGACCTTTCTGTTCTGACTCCTGATCCCAGCTGCAAGTCTTCCTAAGACTCAATCAGAATAGCATTTAAAGCACTTGTCATGCAAACCTCCCCTTTTCCAAGGTAGACATTTCCAATACCATCAAGCAGAGCACCCAAGATATTTTTTTCTTCCCCATCCAACCTGGACACCCTCTAATGCAGGTGGCTCATGAAGGAACAAAATTCCAGGTGAAGCCAGGGCACCACTGAGGATAGAGGAGCCACATTTCATGCCTTTTTTTTCCATAAAACACCATCTAAATTGGTCCAATTCACAAGCATGAGAGGTGGAGAAAGCTATAACACTCCTCCTCCTTCAGCAACTTGACTGGATGGTTTCTGTGAGGCCTGCTGGGTGGAATGGAATAGAAGAATGGCTCCCAAATGCTGATCTGTCTTAGCATCATCTGGGGAACTTCTTGAAAGTACAGCTTCCTCATATTCTTACAAAGGAGAAGCTAAGCCTACTGATAATTAGGCCTAAGAGTCAACCCCAGAGAACTCCTTTTGTTGCTCAGATGTGGCCTCTCTCAGCCAACTTGGCAGATGAACTCACTGCCCTTCCCCCTACATGGGACATGACTCCCAGGGGTGTAAATCTCCCTGGCAGGGTGGGACATGGCTCCCGGGGATGAGCCAGACTTTGCATCATGGGAATCGAAAGCCTTCTTGACCAAAAGGGGGAAGAGAGAAATGAGACAAATTAAAGTCTCAGCGGCTAAGAGATTTCAAACAGAGTCAAGAGGTTATCCTGGAGGTTATTCTTATGCATTATATAGATATCCCTTTTAGTTGATGGTGCATTTGAGTGGCTAGAGGGAAGTACCTGAAACTTGAATCCAGTAGCCTTGATTCTTGAAGATGATTGTATAACTAAGGAGTGTTTACAATGTGACTCTGTGACTGTGAAAACCCTGGGTCTGATGCTCCTTTTATCCTGGGTATGGACAGATGAATAATAAAAAATAATAAGGATAACAAATAAATAAATAATAGGGGAAGATAAAGGGTAAATACTGAGTAGATTGAAATACTGAGGGTCACTGAGAGGAAGAGGTAAGGGGTATAGGATGTATGAGTGCTTTTTTTTTCTTTTTATTTCTTTTTCTGGAGTGATGCAAATGTTATAGAAAGTGACTACGGTGAAGAATACACAACTATGTGATGCTATTGTGAGCCATCGATTGAATAATACGGTTGGACTGTATGTGTGTGGATATTTCTCAATAAAAAATATTTTAAAAATAAGACAGCAGAGCAGTATCTTTAGAGTACTATAGGAAAACAAGTGACAATCTAGAATTCTATGTCCAGCAAAAATTTCTTTCAAACATGGAGGTAAAATAAAGACTTTTTCTGCAGTGCAAAAGCTGAAAGAATTCACCACCAGTAAACCTGCTCTTCAGAAATGTTAAAGGAAACTTTTTTCTTGTAAAGGAAAAATAGTTCTAACCCAAAGAAGTGAAGAGCACTGTAAGTAATTAGATAAATAAATATATGACTCCTTCCTAAAAACAATTAACAATGCAGTGTAGATTTATAATATGTAAAAGTAAAATGCATTGCAACAATAGCATAAAGTTCAGAGAGAAAAATGGAAGTAATTACTATGATGTTCTTAAAATATATGTGAAGTGGAATAACATCTGATGGTAGACTATTATAACAAAGATGTACAGCTCAAACTTTAAAGCAATAAATAAAATGACAAAAGAAAAAAAAACACAGCTTTCCAGGACGTAGTCCCAGTTGATTATTAAACAGTAGGGGTGGGGTGGAACTCAGGACTCTGTCTTTTTAACATCTTCTAGGCTATGCTAATGCTTAGCAACGTTTGGGCCCAAACACCTGCTGCCAGGGGCTAGGTGTTCGGTTGCCATGCATCCTGCCATACCTGATTTCTCATCTTTCAATCACAGCCACTGCCCAGCTGAAAAACTGCCCGAACTTCCCATTGTTAAAATCCAGCAGCATTCTTTAGCCTGGTCTTTGCAGCTTCTCACAGACTGAACCTCATTTACTTTCCTTCTCAGAACTCCCTTCTCACATCAAAATTCAAGCTCACTGTTTTTTTTTTTTTCATTCATCCCATATTTTCTCTGTATCTCCATTCTCACTGATCTCTTTCCCTGCAAATCCTCCTTGGGATTTCATTCCCTATATTGATCTATTTTTTTCTGCATCCTTCAAGGCTCATGTAAAATGCTGCATCGTATCTGAAACCTTTCCTTATCACTGCCCACCTCTTGCCTCCTAATAAACCAGAAGTGATCCTCTTTTCCTCTGAAATCTCCACTCCATTTTTATACTTGATGGCACTTGTCAGATTCTATCATGTATTGTAACTTATTGAATATCTTATGTCTTTGACTATATTATGAGCTGATTCATGAATGTATGTTGAATGAATGAATGAGTGCACAGATAAGAATACAAAAGAAAAAAGGAGGATTTGGGGAAAGAATGTGGAAGAAGAATTAGCAGGTACCTACCTGTACCCTATTGCCCTAAGAAAATACAAAAAACACATGAATCCACCGGCAGTTGGCCCATTGGTGTGCGCAGACACTGGCTGGTTTGGTGGGTTCTTAGCAGCATATTTGACTCTGAAGGGACTGCTAGAAAGGCAGATTTCTCATCACCTGAATCTAAATAAGACTATTACCTGGAGGACAGGTGAGACCCTGAAAGGCTGCAAGGTTCCCAAACCAACTGACAGGAGTTGTGTACATGTCCCTTTAGGTGGCTCTGCCATAATCAGATCCAACCATTGCCCAGTCTAAAACTGGTACAAAGGCCGTTCCTAGGTTTTAGGCTGCAGTCCAAACCTGGCCTAAAGGCCCTGCATGATCTGGCTCCTGACTTTCTCCTGGGTCTCTACTGATGCCTCCCTCCCACTTGCTCACTCTGTTCTCGTCCCACTCACCCCCTTTTCTCCAAAGTGATGGGTCTCTTTCTACCTCTTGGCCTTGGTTATACTGTTCCCTCTGCCTGGCATGGCTGCCCACACCTCATGTTTTAGGTTAAAGGTCACTTCTTCGGGGAGGCCCTTCCTAATCCCACAAGGTTGTGTCAGGTTATCCCAGCACAGTGTATAATAACTACGAAATAAGGCAGTCATCACTCCTGATGTTTGCATATTCCTTTTGTGATTATTTTTTCAAAGTTTATCTTCCCCACTAAACTGTAAACTCCGTGTGGTCAGGGAGCAAAGTTATCTTGTTACTTGCTATATCATTAGCACCTACACTGTTAGGCATATAAGACATTCGAACAATATGTGTTGAAAGAATTAATGAACTGAATTCCAAGGGCATTCATTTGCGCCACAAAATATAAGGTGGAGAAAAATCATGGGTATATTTTCAATATCTCCAACTCAGTCTTTACTCTACTTGCTTGATGGGCATTTTCTCCTCATCCTCATTCCATAGTGAGACCCCTGAGATTTATAAACCACCAAATTTTTCTTGAAAATGGATAAGAGAGCACCCTCAATATCAGCCCACTGATCCAAGAGAACACACATATTTTGAGCACCTACTATGGGTAGACACTATTCCATGCACCTTAGGTTAATTTCTTCAGCGACCCTTTGAAGTTGTTTTATGATTTCTTTTTTAAAGATAAGAAATCTGATACTCAGAGAGACTCTATGCCCTATTGTCCAAGACTATAGAGCAAGTAATAGCTGGGGTTTGACACCGCTTAACAGGTATTCTTTGGAAAGAGTGCTGGGTTAGAAATCAAGAGATGTGAGTTTAATATACCTTCTGCTACTAATTCCTTGGATGCCCTTGGACTAGCTGTTTATTTCCTGAGTTTTTGACTTCCTGTACATAGGGATAACATCTGAAGATGAATTGAGACTAGGCCTTCAAAAGTTTCTGAACAAGAATAAAGTACAGCATGCTGTAAGGAGTTATTATCCTGCCTCATTTCCCCTACCCTTAAAAACCAACAGATGGCCTTCTCTTCATCTGAAAATCAAACACTCCTACCGAGGTCAGCTATGCCTACAAATCAGCATAGGCTTTCTTCTCCCACACAAAATCGCCAGCTGGAAATCAGCTCTAATTCTTTCTCTTGCTAAGGCCTTGCACTGAATAATATATTCTTGAAACGAACTATTTTGGGGCCAAGAAATCTGTAAATCTGAGCTGATTCATCACTTTCATCATCAGTCTACTGCTCTCATGCCTCTGCCTTGTCAGATAGAGATGTTTTATCTTTAATTGTTTAGAAAGATGTTTAATTGTTTGTAGAGTCCAACAATTTTTCAGTGGGTTACATGAAGAGTTCCTCTTCCGTCATGATAAGATTCTTTGCAAAAGATTAAAAACTTAAGGATAGGCGAAGAATCTCAAGAAATAAATCTGAAGGAAATAAAACACCGGGGAAGGGTACAATCACAGCATGGTGGACATGAAATGAATGGCCTGTGACACCTGTCTCTGAATACAGAGATTCCAAAAGTGTCAACTCTTGATTATCCCAACTAATAGAAGGAGAGGGAGGCCATGATGATAATAATAAGTCCAGAAAACAGATTACTTAAAAACCAACCCTAGCTAACGTTGGAAAATTTATAGCTTTCTTCCACAAGTTTTACCTTTTTAGTTATTTTTTTTCTGGATAAATATGTATTAAAATGAACTCGCTTTTTCTGAAGAAAAAATGTAGGTAACATCCTTAAAATCACGGTGGGTAAAATAGAGCATACAGTCAAAAAATAAAACCAATTGCCATGGATGCTGATTGTGGATAACTGAGGATTGGCCAATGCTTTCTCAGGGGCAGACAACATTTCTTCAAAAAACCTATGTTCAGTGGGATTTTGCAATGCTCCATAAGAGAGCAATGTGATCACAAATCATTTCCGCCGCATGGAAATGTTGTTTGGGGGACCTTTGCTTTCCATTACTCTTCTAGGCTATCTTGAGTTCCAGAGCCATATTTTCAAATCCACTCCCCTACCCCAGCAAATCCAGGTAGATGTTAGGCAGCTCACACTCAGTGAGTCCCAAATTCAGCTCCTCCTTCTCCTTTCCCCAAATTTGTCTCTGTTTTTACTTTCCTCAACTAAGTTCCTAAGACTCTATCCAACTTATCGCCTAATGAGTGACCCAGGGTTCACTCTGTTTATCTCCCTTAGGTGAACCACTGACTCAGATACAAGCCTTATTGATTTTATCTCTACATCATCCCTCTGATAAATCTCCTGATATTACACTGCCTGAATTCTGGCCCACACCATCTCTCTCCTGGATAAATGCACTAGTCTCTTCCCAGACCTCCCTCCTTCTGTCATTCTACCCTCTTGACAGTGGCACCTTCCAGCACAGCCTGCTTTCTTACTCTTAGAGCCTGCCATTCTTACTCTGTACTACAGCACACACATACAACCTCCCCAGACAAGAACAAAAATTCACAAACACAAATACACATACAAACACACACACCACAGGCATGGTTGCACACATCCTCGAGTCATACCAACCTGCCTGTCATTTCCCTGTTCCATGCTCCTCTTCCCCATTTTTAGATATCTACATAGGATTTTTCTCTCCTGAGCTTCATTTCTTCCCTGTTACACCACTCATTCACATCCTTTGAAGCTCTTTCTTTTCTTCCAGATTCCACCTCAGAAGACCCCTCCTCTATGACACCAGCTGAACTTGTCCCTCCCTCCTCCAGGCTGTCAGAGCACTTTGCACATGCACATCCCGAGGTACCAAGAAGGTCTTTGGCATTGTCATCCTTTCTGGGCCTTGGAGTTCAAAACGGCAGAAGTCAACAACATGGCTTTGGGAGCAAAACTGGGGTGAAATTCTAGACAATTCTTACTTCTTGGGAAAGTAACTTCTTTATGTCCCAGGGTTTTTTTTTTGTTTTTGTTCCTTTTTACATGAAAAATAGAGATAATAGCACCACTTAAAAGGGTAGGAATCAGAAAAAAAAAAGCATAATACCTACCCCCTAAGTAAGCCTCAATAAAATGGCAGCCATTGTGATTAACTATTTAGACCTCCAGTGCCCAGTACTCAATAATGCTTAATTACACAAATGGATTTAGCTCTCAGTTGAACTCCTGGCCCATCATATTTTCTAAAAAGCACATTCAAAAAGTACACTGGATATTCCTAACATTTAAGTGAGGTAAGGAAAGGAGATCATAACAGCTCTATTTTATGAATGGGAAGTGCCGCTTGAGAGGATAAGTGACTTTTTCAAGGTAGCAGTGAGTCAGTACCACAGGTGAGATTAGGCCTCAGCTTTTCAAATATTTCCATGTAAAATATTGTCTCACATTTCAGAAAATGAATCCATCTAAAAATAGTATGACTGGCCAATCATATGCATCACACTGGATGCTTTCTTAAATATGCTTATTTTACAAGAAAATAAATTATAAACAACAAATCAGTAAGATCCCAGGTGGAGAAACCAGTTCCCCAATTTAGAGACTGGCCTTGCAAATGAGAAAGCAAATTTTCCAAAGCTGTCTTTCAGAAAACATAAATCATATTGCATCATTCCATGGCTTCTAAGTGCTCCAATGACTTCTTATTGCTCTCAGAATAAAGTCACACTTCTCATTGTAGCCTTCAAGCCTCTACATGGTTTGGATCTTGCCTCTCCTAGTCTCTCTCTCATTCATTAGGCTCAAGCTGCACTGGCCTTCTGTTCCTCACACACTCCAAGCCTATTTCTGTCTCAGGGCCTTTGCATCTGCTATTTCCTCTGTAGGGAGTTCTCTTCCTCTAAATTCTCATTATGGGTACTTTTTTGTGGGGGGGTGTATTTTTTTGTTATTTAGATCTTAGTGTCAAGCTCTCTCCTATCACTGCTCATACCTCTTCATATCATTTATAACCATATAAAACTCTAGTTTGCTTTGTATACTTTTCCTCCAATTAGAATGTAAGCTCCCCAAGAGCAGAAAGCATGTCTAGCTTGCTTGCTGCTCTACCTTCAGCACCTAGAAGTTCCTGGTGCACAGTAAACATACATTTGTTAAATGGATGAATGAATAAGCTTCTTTTAGCTCTGCAAAAAAAACCCAAGATAATTATTTCTATGCCTTTATAATATAGATGGACATAACATCCTTGATACTAAAAGCAATATGGTCTCTAAAATTAGATCTCCTAGAAAGAAGTGAGCCAACACTAAACATCAGTCTTACAACTTTGAGAACAAAGGACTCCAGTTTTTATCTAAGGAAAGCTGAATATTTTGGCAAAAGGGACTGTCTGGACATACTCCCTCTATTTGAAACAAGAGGTCACCCATGTTTTTGCCCCAGTCTGGAATTTTTATCTGACAACCTGCACATTACAATCTATGGTGGACTTGTTCTGTTGCCAGAGATGAGCTTGGATGGCATACCACATAAAGAGCAAAATGTGCATCAAGAGGGGAAGAGGTGATCTTCAAAGTCGTTAATTTCTAGGATTAACTTTAAAATGATGTGGAAACTTTACTTCTAATGTCATGGTGCTTGATCAACTTTAAAGTTTAAAAAGTCTAGGAAACTGACTTAACTGCAGGTACTTTCCCCCTTAGTAACATAAAGCATTAACTGTCAAGATAATAAGAGTTCAAATTTGTTAAGTGTTGACACTTTTTCAGGCCCTGCAGTAGACGTTTTCCACACATTAGGGCCCATGGAGCCTAGAACCAGTGAAGAAGCTGTACTTCTATGCCTCTCACTTCAGATTAATGATGGTTCTCCAGCTTCCTTTTGAAAGAAAAAGCAGAAGCTATCCTCTGAGTTGTAGAGAAGTACAATTCCCCACCTACCCTGACAGGTGGACCCTACCGAATTACTATCCCAGTCTCATACAATCTGGGAACCAGAATTCCTGCAAGTTTAAAAAGAAAAAGCCCATCACTATTTGATTAAGGGGGTTGATGGCCCCCTTTATTTTCCAGACACACCTATGCACTTATCTGAAACACATGCTTAGCCAAATCAGAGTGAATTCACTTGGGCTTAAGATTCTCTGCTAAGAAGAATAAAGAAAGATGGTGACAGAGTAGTTCAGGGGTAGAATTCTTACCCACCATGCGGGAGACCCGGGTTTAATTCCCGGCCCATGCACTTCCCAAACAAACAAAGAAATCAACAAAAACAAAGAAACAATAACAAAAAAGTTCAACAAACGGTGCTGCAATAATGGGATACTCACCTGGAAAAAGAATGAAATGTGAACCCACCATACAGCATACAGAAATAAGAATAAAGAAATAACAAAAGCACATGGGAATTTGGGGTGTTAGAAAGACAAAGCTTCCTATAAAACACATTTTGGCTTTTCAAAAAGATTTTAAAACTTAGGACTTACGCTAAAGGCTTATATAAGTTCTACCTATCTCTGTTCCCTCAAAATAAAGTACTAAGCATGATTGAAGTACCGACCATGAACTGTTGGGAAGTGGCCACAGGTGACTTTTATCAAAACTGTTCTTTTCAACTCTCATGAGGTACAATTCATGACATGCTTCAAGCTGGCCTCAGTATCCACTATCGTACCACAAACCACAAAGAACAGAAACCATCTGTCTTGGGTGCCAACTGGAAAATCCATGCAAATCATCTACTGAAACTATGATGACCTACAATCATCTGCATTTCCTCCCCAAAATATTGGTATATATACAAATTAATAGGAAAAAATGGACAAAAGATATAACCCAGATATTCATTAATAATGAAATTTGAGTAGCAAACATGAAAAAAATATTGAACCTATGCAATAATCAGGGAACTGCATATCAAAACAATGTTGAGATGAGGTTCCACAATCAAGATATTGACAAAAAAACAAAATCTTTTACCATGAACAAGGATGTAGGGAAAAGGGACTTCATGCACTGCTAGTGGAGATATGTTTTAGGTCTACCTCTGTGGAAAGCAATTTGGCAATATCTAGGTAGGGTTATAATATGCAAACCCTAATACCCAGCAATTTCATTTTTAAGCTATTATATGCATATGTTCTAAGAGACAAATACAGAAATATTCACTGCACACCAACTATAGTAGCAAAATTCTGGTATTAATAGATGAATGGATGAACTGTGGAATATTCATAGAATGAAATAATACACAGCAATTAAAATCATGATCTAGGGCTGCATCCTACAATATGGATGGACTTTGCAAACAGGATGCTCCCTTATAATGCTGTTCAATGTATGATCATACAATAATTGTTCATGTAATCTAAAAATAAATAAAACAATCTGTTCTGTAACTGCTTATTGCATTGTACTTTGAAAAGTATTGCTTTTTCTTTCTTTTCTTTGTATGTGCTATGCTTCACAATGAAAAAATTTAAAAATTGAAAAACAGGGTTTGTATTAGATATAATTGTGTCATACTTAATACCAGCAGAATTTATTGAAAATCGAAAAGCTTATTGAATGTTATTTTATTCCTATTCAGAATATAGACTCAGTCTCCTCTTTCCCCTTTTCCCAACTTAAAAAGCCAGATGGATACTCATCACATGAAAAGTCATAGGGAGGATATCCAAATTGATGCTCAGGGCTCAGGTTGCCTCAGTTTATCCTTCTTACAACCATCTCTTTGGTCTTTGTACCAGTGAAGGCAGACATCGCTAGTACAGCTGCCGTGTTCTGTGCTCTCCGATTTATGAGTCAGCTCTTTGACTTCCAAGTGCCACCTCCTCAGTAGCTGCAGGATTAGCATCTATGGATTTCTATTTGGTCCTTATCACCACAGAAGAAGGTTATCTATGCATTGAATAGTTGAGTTTGGTTATAAGCATTAGGTAAAAGGGGGAGGGGGACGTGCACTGAAAAAGTAGATTCATGAGACTCAACTGTGGTAGAACTGCAATTACTGAAATGAGCTTTAAGAGAGAAAGAAAGAAAGCACTATGTAGGTACTTCATAATAATTAATTGAACCTCCCCTAGTTTTAAATTAAGAAAAAACACAAAAATCAATCGTTTCAAATGTGTGATACTTATTGACACTAATGAAACCTCCTGAATAAGCATGTACTGCAATTTCATTGCTATTTTAAATTTTACGTTCTTCATTGAGTGAACATTACAAGGTCAGGTCAGCTCCCCTGGGCTTCACAGAGCTGATGCTATCAAAGTCAGGACTTCACTCATACTATATTGATACAAAGCTTCAGAGGGCTATGGAGCTGTCCATGGTTCTGGAAAAAAAGCTCACAAGCCCTCTCGCTCTCTCTCCCCCCTTCTCCTTTTAGCAGGAGACAAAACCTTTAGAAATGATGTCTATCTCCCAGTGCAGTGTTTACATTTAGATGTTTATTTGGAAAAGGAAACCACATACAATATCCTAATTATAAGATTTCATAGCAAGTTTTGGCTTGATGATGCTACTATAATAAAGTCTCTTCTTTTATTCTTTTACCCTCAAATATCACATAACCACTTCAAGTTATATTAACTTGCACTTAATTGCATTCTTCTTTGTAATACAAATGTTCTCTCTCTCTAAATAAGCAGTAAGTTCAAGGGTTGAGGAAATATTCATGAACTGGCTGGAATATTTGGATTAAAATTTAAGTTCCATTACTTACTATCTGGGATATTACAGGTCATTCTGAAAGCAAATGTTTTTGGGGGGAGCAGGAAGAAAAAAGGAAATTTACTGCAACTTTGCCTTTGAAATCTAACCCAAGTAAATCCCTCCAGATTCCATGGAATAAGTCCCTGGAATGACAAGTGCCCTGACTTAGCAGTTTACCAATTCAACATCTCTAAACCCATTAGAAATTATTTTCTGCAGGATTCAAATAAAATATATTTTGGTGGAATACTATTTTTCTATTAGAATGCAAAACTCAGAAACTTCCTCAATTCCATGGTTAAAAAGTGCATTTATTATACATTTTCTTCTTTATTTAAATCCTTCCCATTCTTCAAGATTCAGTTGATATTCCCCTTCCTCCATGAACATTCACAGATGGATTATCTCACAGTAATTTAATTTTTTTCTGTATTCATATCACCTCTGCCTACACCATACACTTGGCAGCAAATTACATACTGCCCTGGGATATGTGTTTTCTCACATTTCTGGTAACATATATTAGTTGACTTTTCATGTTTATAGCTTATTCCTTCAACCTCAATGGCACCCTGGTTCATAGAATGTGCCCAATAGCTATTTGAGCTGAACATAGAGCTTATTACACTTTTGAAATTGCATATTAAATTTTTGCTTCTTCCCTATCATCTCTCCACATTAAGTCCACGAAGACAGGGCTGTCATTATTCTCAAGCTCAACATCATATCCCTGGTGCCAAACACATTTTAGGGTCTTACACAGACAATGGGAATAAGTGAAGGAACGAATAAATGGGCCAACTGAATTGACAGGGACTACTCTACATTGTATGCTCACACCCCTACCCATGAGTAAAAAAAGTTCAAGTCTAGTTTAAGTTAATAAACGATGTCCCTAAATGAACTTATTTTATTTGAAATGGATATCACTTTCAAAGTAGCATAGGAGATTTTTGTTTGGAAATTCTGTTCCCAGGTATAAGAAGCAAGGAACAAGAATAATAGATGAAAGCTTAGGATAAGGTAAACTAATATGTGATATTCATTTTATGTAATAAGAAAAGGGGGAAAGTACCCCAAAATGAGTGAATTATACTGTTTTCAAAATGTTTTATATCAAGAACTGATGGAGGCATTGTTCTTCAAGAGAGAGCTAGAAGGAATTTCTATGAACCCTTTCAAGGGAGTACAAGCTGACCAATGCATTTGTACATCTATTCAATTATATATACTGTGGTAGGTGTTGGGGATAAGGAAGTGAACAAAATCAACATAGCCCTGCCTTCACGGAACTTACAATCTGAAAGAACAAGAATATAAGGAAAATTTCTCCAAATTACTAATATAATAAACACTGCTAAAGAATCAATTCCATGTGAAGCTTTAGGTTTTCACTTTTCTGACCTCAATGCATCTGTGATATTTCTGAGTGTAGAACAGACGACACAAGCAGTTAATCTGATTTAATAAATCCCTTAATTCTCTTGGTAAATACTAGGGAAGCAAGGGGATCATGAAGAAAGAGAGTCTAGAATTAGACTTTAATCCCTTTTTCCATCTCCTTTCTACTTCCTCAAATAGAAACACAAGATATTTCATTGCTCAGGGGAAAAAGAGTTGGGAGTTTCCATGGCCTATTTGGAGTGTGCATGCATGCATGCGTGTGTGAGTAGCAGTCAGTACACTTACTTTCATGGTGGTGCCCTGACTCCTGTAATGGTTGCAGCTTGGTGGGGGGGGGGGGTGTTAAGGAGCAACCCCCACGACATAGTCTTCCGTATCTTCATAGATTCTGGGACCCATGTGCTCATTCTCTAGTTTAAAGAATATTTTTTCCATTTCTTTGCTGTGATGGAATTTTCTACTATATCTTCAAGTATTTCTTTCTTTCTTTTAAAGGATATGCTCTTGAAATTTTACATACAGTCTTCGGATTAATACCCAGATTCATACATCATACAGGATAAACTTATGTATCAAGGACCAAATCAATGGGTGACAGCCACAAAAACCAGAATCAAGAGCTGATGTATTGTTTTTAAAAGTTCCTTATTTATAAATAACTTAATTGCATTAAGTGCCAAAGAATAGACTGCTTTGTTTGGGATGAATTTTTATGGTCTTAGTCTTCAGAAGCTCAGATTCCATCTGTGACAGCAGACTGTTGTAGAATTCAGCTATTAATAGCTGCTGGTACACATTTACTCCGAGTTAAGAGGCCCAGGGCTGTTGAGACAGCCAGATGGAGATAATACCAGAGGGTGACTACACGGACAAAAATGATCATCTATTTCCCCCCCCACAACACAAAAACAGACAATGCTAACAACACGACAATCCTTTTTAATTGTAAGCCAGACTTTCCGAGATTTTTCTTTTGCCTTTGGAATTCTCAGGTCTGGTTCTAAATCTCATATGGGTTTATCACTATTTCTCATGCTTAAATAACTCCTTATTTAGATTACAAAGAGAAAAACATCCAGATGGGTTAACAACCATGATTTAGTAAAATGATAAGTATTCATAGAGAAAATCAGGAATAGAGCAATTTGGCCATTATTCAAGGAAAAAATTATCATTGATATTGGACATCCATCTCAATCAGAAATACTGTCCTTAACGTGGGAAAAAGGGAGAAAAAATGAACTGAACAGCATTACATATCTACCTGAGGGAAAGACTACCCCCCAAATGCCTATTTAATGTGATTTAAAGTAATTATGTTCTAAACTCATCTTTATTTTAATGAGAGTAAGAAAAGCATATTTTTGAAATTAACCTACACAAAGAGGCAAAGGTGACAGGCTCAGACAGATGGGTAAGGAATCCAGGATGTCTCAGACTATCTAATGAACACAGGGTCTGTCCATAAAGCCTTTCCTATTCATGTAAGAATACTTACTTTATAGGGAAGTTCTTTTAAAATAAAAATTAGTTCTAAAATCATGATAATCCCATTTTTTTTTACAGACAAATATTTAAGAGTATAGATTCTAGACTTAGGCTACATTGAGTTCAAAGTCTTTTCCTCCATCTTACTAGCTGTATAAACATGGGTAAATTTCTTAAATCTCTATTTCCTCCTTAATAAATAGGTTTCTCCCTCATAGCATGGCGAAGGTTGTATGAGGTGTACTACTTAAAACACATAGTACAGTGCCTGGCCTATGGTCAATATTCAATAGATGTATCTTTTTCTACATTTTCTTCTTCTAGTTCTTTTAATTTGATTTTTATTACCACTACATGTATAGTGCTACTGTTTGAATCCTGGCTGGGAGGCTGATCAATCTTTCTCATTTTACTCATCTGTAAAATAGGGTTAATCATACCTACCATATAGGAATACAAGAACTACATTAGACAGTATGCACCAATTGCTTAACACACTGAAACAGGTCAGCTCCTGTATGAAATTAGGTATTATAATTTCATCATCATAACCATACCCACTTAATAAGGCTGATGGACACTTAAATGTGATAATGTATATAAAGCCTTATCATAGTGACTGAAGCATAAAACATCTTCTTCCTCCGTTCTCGGTTACCCAGTTATATGTATCACATACAATTAACCATTGCTGTCTTCTGCATTCCATCCTTAATAGTTACTGCTCTGGAGGGCAATTAGGTGACTTGCTACCAAACTATCATTTAACCAAACAATTGAGGTATGTGAATCACATGTGCTCCACAAACTGGACAGGGGAGGTACTTTCATCCTCATTTTTGTGCTTTTGTTAATATAGAAAAAATCCAACAACTTAAAGCATTTCCAGATACTTCCAGCAGATGCTTCACAGGCTGCTTTCACTTCTTACTGAATTGCTAGCATATCCTTTATGAGGTTTCCATGTTAACTCATCACTTCAAAATTCCTTCAACTCCAATGAATCAAGCTCATCATCAAACAACACACCTTTCAATTGTATGTGGGGTGTGGGGCTTTGGGTGAGCAAATTCTATCAAGGAATTTTAATCTTGATCCCTAAGTGGCAAGAGATTTTTTTTTGCATTATTCTCCCTCTTATGGAATGTTTACTAACTAGCTTATAATTTCATTGTCATCTTTAAACCTTCGCTAGTCACAGCAAGAGTTTGTGCAAGGATCTAAATAAGCAAACTTCTTAGGCTCTCTGAAACAAAACCTGTCCTTATTGTTATACCAAATTCCTGCACTCTGTTTGAACACTGGCAACAGAAACATGGCATTTTCCACGTTGACTATGCCTTTAATGTGACAAGGCATCTAACTTCAGGGTATTTGTTGGCTATCTTATCTTGACACTTCACCTACTGTGGGAAGGACATGTTGAAACAGCTTCATTCTCAGAAGCATTTTCATATTAAGCTCTGATGAATGGAAGTAATGAGATGGACCACAGAATTCTGTGTCCCATGTCCCTTTGCCGCCAGGAGCACAGTTGACAACTTCAAACATTTATTAATATCGATCCCTTGCCTCTTAATCAATATTCAATGTCTAAAGGAACAAATAATATTTAATGTGCAGAACTGCATTTATTTTCACATAATACTGCAGGGAAATTAGAGATGACTCATTATATGAATCAGTTTCTCTCGTTAAGAAATGACTGCCACTTCTACATATATCCCAGAGTTTTAGCTAACGTGGGTCTAAAATGTCCTTGGTGAAATGCTCTAAGTACCTCTCTAATTACATTAATCTATTGCCTAATGACTTCTTTGTTAAAAAATGTTATTATATCCAGAGGTTTATTATTTTTTTTAAAGGATATTTCTTCTACATAGCAAATGACTTTCTTCTAATAAAAGAAAGCTAACATTTATTGAGTGCATAGAATGCACTAGGCAAAGTCCCAGCTGCTTATATACATAATCCATTTAATCATATTATCTCTATGGAGGTAAGTCCATTATTATCATTCACATTTTATACCACTGAGGATGTTGACATTTTGAATGGGTAACTTTACTAAGGTTATAACTAGTTAATGGTAGAACTGGAATTTAAAATTTTTCTATCTGAATCAAAAGCCAAAGGTGTTAATTATTCCATTACACTCTTTATTGGTGAACTCAATTATTTCAAACCATTTTTGTTTGGGCTTAGGTATAAATATTTCTCTTGTCTAAATCCATCTAACATCTTTATTATTCAGGTTTCACTATCAAGGCTCGAGTTCTCTATTCAGTGTCCTGACTGACTACAGTTTCCATACGAGAAGTCAAAAGCCTTTATAATCTTTTAGGAAAGTCAAAGTCTTTAGCTTGGGTTCCAAAATGAGATTTTAGAATAATAGATGGTCTTAAAAGTTTTGAGGAATCAATTTGCCTATTTGTAGTTATGCTCTAGTAGACTATAATTACTAATATTTTAATTTAGTCTATTATTTGTCATACATTATATTTGGAGACAAAGTACCATTAAAATGCTCCAACAAAAACTTACCAAGAAATACTGAAAAATGCAGTCAGGCTAAATCAGAACTTTCAGAAACCCACCACCTTATGAGGCATCATAGAGCAAACCGCAGAAAGTGGGCAGGCCTGGGCCCCACCCTCACGAGGTAGGTTTAGTTCTTGGGAACATATTCATCCTTGGCTTGTCAACTGTTCACACTGCAAGGGTTAATCACTTTTGAATAAAGCAACAGAATGCCCTCTCCCCTTCAGGCTATACAACAGAAACTCTTCATTGTAAAGTAAACAGATTCTGTAAAGATATCTCTGTACGTTATGCTAGGGACAGCCTAATGATCTGGGTTGGAGTCCCAGTCCAATCGGGTAAATTGCAAAACTTTCCTAAACCTAGGTTCCACCATTTATAACAAAGCAACAATAACACCACCAAACCTATAGGATTGTTTGGGACATACAAATGCAGTAATTTATGCTTAAAAAACAACATGTCTGACATAATAAACACTCAATAAATATTACTATTATGAGGCTATATTGTAACATAAAATTCACCATGAGGTGTACAAGTAATTCTGCCTACTAACCCCACCCCATGCTGCTACCAACAAATCGGCTGGAGTTAATGTACTGCTGGTAAATTCCCAAATGGAAGACAAAAATTTAACTCACTTCCCACCCTTACCACACACATATACCCCACTCAGAATAAGAAGTCCTGTGGAGTCACTTAAAATGTATACTTTGTTACCCACCACAAACTTTTCAAGGCTCTTCACTGGGAAATATCTCTGGCTAATGAGCTAAGTCCTTACACAACTACTCAGTAGTAAAGCATGTGCAAGGGCTAGAGCAAGGAGCTCCATTTGTCAAGATTACAATATTGGGATCGATAGCAAGGATTGCATTTATTTTCTGGCTTCCTTTGTTTAAGGTGCTGTGTCAGAATGAGGGATGACATTTCCAAATTCCAGCTATCTAGACTCCACTCATATTTTGCAAAGTTGAGCCAATCCTGTTCAATAATTAGAGTGCTACTTGCTTGCTTCCTGAAATTGAATCCTTTAGAGATTGCTACTCTCTCCACCTCTGCACTCTTAGCTTTTAGGGAGGCAGGCACCTTTGAACTTCTGTGGCCATGCCTAATGAATGACAGCCAGGTCTCTGTCATTTGCAAAACACAAATGTTTGTGGTACTCTGAGAACTGGTCTTTGTAGAGATAAGTCATTACCAAAGGTTGATCTGCAGAGACAGCTGCAGATACACACGTAACATTAGGACATATTGATTGGCCTTCTGGTCAGATCTTTAACAGCCATTGTTACACCACTACCTTGATAAAGTAAGTTGATTTTGGGACAATTTTCAGCCATTAAACTTACCTTTGCCATCTTTTGGAGACCATGTTCCTCCAAAATTCATAAGACCTCAGAAAATATCCCCTGTCTATTCATTTATTTATTCATTCATTCAACAAATATATATTTAGGACTCAGTGATAGGTGCTTTAACCACAAATAGCAATAGCAATAATTGTAAAGAGTGCCCTGAAGGAATTTATAATTTCGAAGCAAGAATAATGAAGTTGCACAAGAATGGTATGTTAGAAAGTTATTGGGAGATGGCAGAAGAAAGTGATGTGGCTATGAAAGTAAAGCCTGTAAAGAGTACTAAGATAGCACTGTCAGAAATAAAATGCAAGCCACGATGTTATATTAAGTTTTCTAGTCGCCTTATTAAAGTAAAATAGGTGAAATTAATTTAAATATATATATTATTTAACCCAATATATCCAAAATCTCATTTCTAGATGCAATCAGTATTAAAACATTATTAATGAGATAGATTTTTTTTTTAAATAAGTCTTCAGAGTCTAGTATGTATTTTATACCTTCAGAATAACTCAATTCAGAGTAGGTAGATTTTAAGGGTGCAATAGCTACATATGACTAGCAGCTACCTGTTGGATACCACAATTCTAGAAAGTTCAAAAGAGAGATAGAGGAGGGTGTAGGGGGACAGAAACAGGGAAGTTGATTTATGTGGGATTCAGGTATCCAAGGTATTTAGGTATTTCCCTAGCATGATGTCCCATACTGTGGTAACTGTCTTTCTTTTTAGTATTTCACGAGCCCCCAGAGAGCAGGCTTTGTGATCACATCCCTAACAGCAGGCTTTGTACGTACCTGTCCCATGGCGTTAAAGAAGTCTTTACCTAATGAATGAACAATTTAAAGAAAAAAATAAAAATAACCACCTACTACTTGCTGGACCCCATGTTGGTATTTTGCATACATTCTCTTTAACACCCATGATGAATTTTCAGGGAGCCACGAATATTCCCATTTTACAGAAGAGGAAGCTAAAGCACAGAACACTTAAGAGATTTGCCAAGGTCACAAAGTGAGAAAGAGGTAAGGAAGAGGCGACTGGGGATACAGACATAATGGAGGGGAAACATACAGAGATAGAAATGAGAGTAGCCCAGACACAAGGTGAGTCGCAGCAGAGAGTTAAGGAAGCACATTATATGATGGGTTTGGGTCCAGTGTCCAGGATATGTGAAGTCTCCCCCTGTCCCATGTGTGTGTCTCATGTGTATGTGTGTATATGTGTGTGTCTGTGTATGTTATATACTAACATATATATGACTGACATATACTAACTTGTTAAACAAATCTTAAACACTCTTTTTTTTATATTATCCACTGGACCCATACTTTGTGTCTCCTGAGGAGGTTTCCTTAAAATATTCGAGAAATAAAAACAAATTGCTAGTTTCTCAAGGTAAAGGATAATTTGAGAAGCAAGAATCAGAGAAAACTAGTCAGACAAGGTCTTACAAGTAGAAATAGCCCAAGGTCCATCAGCAGATAAAAGGATAAACAAAAGGCCTTCAACAGCCTTCACTAACCTTCAAAAGTCTCAGCTCAAAAAACATTTTTTCTTCCGAAATGCTTCCTTACATGTCATCTCTTCTGAATCCCAACATTAGAGACTCTAGTTCATAATTTAACATTATAATATGGTATACTGGCCACTACTGTTTAATATTTGTCTCGTGTCTTCTCCTGATTGTATCCTTACATTGCAATATTATTCAGCTGTAGAAAGGAATAATTTCTGATCCATGCTATAACATGGATGAACCTTGAAAGCACATGCTGAGTGAAACAGGCCAGACACAAAAGGACAAATATCGTTTGACTTCACTTATATGAAAGATCTAGAAAAAGCAAATACAGAGACAGAAAGTAGATTACAGTTGACCAGGGGTTGGGGGGGGGGGGGGAATGGGAGTTATTAATTAATGGGTACAGTGTCATTTGGAGTGATGAAAAAGTTTTGGTAACAGATGGTGGCAATGGCAGCACATCATTGTAAATGTAATTAATGTCACTCAGTTGTACACGTAAGATGGTTAAAATGGCAGTTATCTTTGTTATATATATATATCACAATAATTTTTTCTGAAATAAAGGACATTAGAAATTTAGTCCTACCTTCTGTACTATACCATTTTTATTTCTTTTCTTTTATTTTTTTTAATTTTATTTATTTCATTTCTGACAAGTAGCTCTCCATTCCACCCTGACAGAAGACCAGCTCCCATGAAAGTCTCTTCTACTTTTGGGCAAGCTAACCACCAGAAATTTCTTCAACATACTGCTCTCCCATCTCCCTGTCTATAACGTCCAATTAGCTAGAAGCTGACTCTAAAACTGCCCTACAGAATACTCTTTTTCAAAGAGATATCACATGCCCAGCCTATTCAATGCGAGTTTGGTGGCAGGAGAGTAAACACTTCTTGTGCAGTACTCAAGTCAGGAAAGTAGGGATTCAAGTTAAGTCCTAAGATGTAGACGGCGTTTCCAAAAAAACAAATGTCATATATTGGTGTAACTGGAAGGTAAGTTATAACCAGTGCTTGACCAGACATAATATTTTATCATTTTTACTACATCTCAGGAAAAAATGCTTATTAAATCTTCTGACCATGCTAAATAATCATCAGTGACTTGGAAACCTAGGATTACATTAAAAATAAGTCTGCAAACTGGAACAACAAAAATATGATAAAGTTCTAACTTAGTGAATTCTTGCCTGTGTTTGGATAGTCCCAATACCAGAGTGGGTAGAGAATAGAATGCAAATAGTATTACCATTTCTGCAACTTTAGCCACCCTTCTCTCCAAACACTTATTTTTGCTTTCTTAGGGTATCAGGAAGAGCATGTTCTAACACAGATTTTCTGAGTTGTTGCCAGGAAGTCAAGTTTATCTTTAGCATCATCTCCGGGCAAATAGGACAGGCAAAAACAAATGATGTTCAAGGCCAATTGTTTGAAAACTTTAGTCTTCTGTAGCCTGAGCTGAAATAGCAGAGAACTAAAATGAAAAGCTAATAATGTAGGTTCTGTTTATGTCTACACGAGTTGCTATTTAGAGGAAAGGCTTATGGAGTGGTAGAAAGGAGATGGGCTTAAATAACCAACAACTTTGAGTTCAAACTCAGACTTGGTAGATTGCTGCTGATTTGAGCACATCTGGATAAACTGAATTCAAAGCATTTAACTGAAAGTTTCTCTGTGCCAGACACCATGAGATGGAAATGCTGCCATTATAGAGCTTAAATACAAAGCAAGATAGTTACCTCTATATATGCTTCACATCTAAAAGAAAAATATACACTCCTGTTTGCTGTTTTTTATGTTAATTAAATTAGATAATATATGTAAAAGTATCATGTTCATTACTTAGCATATACTAGTTGTTTAACAAATCTTAGGGTCTTTTCCTATCGTCTTCAGAATTAAAAATTAATATATCTTTTGATTCCATTTATGATTTAAAAGCATAGCTCTAATGCATAGATTAAAATAAAATAGCTCTATACATTTTGACACTGCTGCCCAAGTACCCCAAGTCTTTTGGGAAATCCATCAGCCATGACAGCCAGACTTCTAAAATCAGTTTCAGATATCACTCCTTCAAATAGTCCTAACTTCAACTCTAATTCGTATTTATGCAAAGCAAAAACAAGTTGCTTTTTTTTTTAATCACCAGCAAATATGGCATATGTGGCTAGAAATCAGAGCTATAAATAAGGCTAAAGTATTAGAATTACTCATTCAAAATAATCTATTGATTGCCTGTAACGTGTCAGACATTGTGAATGGATTGGAGTGACAAAAGAAACAAATGTGTCCCTCTCTGGTGGGGGAGATCTGATGTCTGCCCTTTGGGAGGCTACAACCAGGAGAAGACACAAGACAAATATTAAAAATAGTGGCCAATAAGTCAAATTATAACATTAGATTATGAACTAGATTCTCTAATGTTGGGATTCAGAAGAGACGACATGTAAGGAAGCATTTTGGAAGAAAAAATGTTTTTTGAGCTGAGACTTTTGAAGGTTAGAGAAGGCTGTTGAAGGCTTTTAATTCTCCCTGCACATAAAGATCAGATGCACTAAAACTCAAAGCACAAGCTAACTGCAACAACACTTTCTCTTTCTGAATGCATACAGTTTTCTATGAATACCTTCATTACCACCAGTACAAATTCTACCTGGATTCCATTTCATCCAAAAGGAAGCATTAACTACTTCTGGGCAAAAGATAATTTGTTTGGATTTCACTATAGAGTTTTTAAAGGAACTGTCCAACTGCCTCTGCTGCCAAGAATTAAAAGAATAAAAAGCAGCCCAGAATAAAGACAATATTTTTATTTCCTGCTTGTGAGAATACTCTACTCCCATATCCCAAACTTCCCTATAGCCAAAAGGTAATTATAACCCAGAGATTTCTTTTTTTTTTTTTGAGTTATGTACATTTTTTCTTTTTTTAAAATTTTTTATTAATTAAAAAAAATTACAAGAAACAAACATTCCCAACACATACACTCAGCAATTCACAATATCATCACATAGTTGCATATTCATGATCATGATCATTTCCCAGAACATTAGCATCAATTCAGAAATAGAAATAAAAAGACAACAGAAAAATATAACAAACAGAAAAAAAAATTTTATAGGCCATACCCCTTACTGATCCCTTTCATTGATCACTAGCATTTCAAACTAAATCTATTTTAACATTTGTTCCCCTACTATTTATTTTTTATTCCATATGTTCTACTCATCTGTTGACAAGGTAGATAAAAGGAGCATCAGACACAAGGTTTTCACAATCACACAGTCACATTGTGAAAGCTACATCATTATACAATCATCATCAAGAAACATGGCTACTGGAACACAGCTCTACATTTTCAGGCACTTCCCTCCAGCCTCTTCATTACATCTTGGATAGTAAGGTGATATCTGCTTAATGCATAAGAATAACCTCCAGGATAACCTCTCGACTCCATTTGGAATCTTTCAGCCATTGACACTTTGTCTCATTTCATTCTTTCCCCTGTTGGTCGAGAAGGTTTTCTCAATCTCTTGATGCTGGGTCTCAGCTCATTCTAGAGTTTTTCTCAATTCCTTGATGCTGAATCTCAGCTCATTCTGGGATTTCTGTCCCACGCTGCCAGGAAGATCCACACCCCTGGGAGTCATGTCCCACATAGACAGGGGGAGGGTGGTGAGTCTGCTTGCTGTGTTGGCTTGAGAGAGAGGCCATATTTGAGCAACAAAAGAGGTTCTCTTGGGGGTGGCTCTTAGGCTTAATTTTAAGTAGGCTTGACCTATCCCCTGTGGGGTTAAGTTTCATATGAACAAACCCCAAGACTGGGGGCTCATCTATAGCTTTGGTTGTCCACACTGCTTGTGAGAATATCAAGAACTCAACTTGGGGAAGTTGAGTTTTCCCCCGTTCTCACCATTTCCTGAAGGGGACTTTGCAAATACTTTTCCACTCACTGATCAAATCACTCTGGGATTCATCAGGGCATCACCTGGACAAACCAACAAAATCGCATATCCTATACAAAGTTCCATGTACTTAAGGTGTTCAATCAACTATCTACATAGGTTATATTAGGAGATGCATTAGTCAAAGTATAGATTTGTACCAAATATTTTTTGCTTTAGTCTCACACATTAGTTGAAATTTTAAAATATTAAGTACCATCTATTTTCAGCACCCTGCAGTAATGACATTCCTTTGTTCTTCCCCATGCAAAAACATTTTTTAAATTTGTACATTTAGTCACTGTCATTATACACTCTAGGCATTCCTAGATTATACCATCTCTATCTTTATCGTCTAACTTTCTTTGTGATTTCATTTATGCCCCAGCCCTCCTCCCTCTATCATTCTCATATGCAGCTTCATTCAGTGTTTTAACATAATTGTATTACAGTTCGGTAATATTGTGCTGTCCATTTCTGAGTTTTTATATTCAGTTCTGTTGCACAATCTGTATCCCTTCAGCTCCAATTACCCAATATCTTACCCTATTTCTATCTCCTAATGGTCTCTGTTACCAAGGAAATAGTCCAAGTTTATTCACTAATGTCAGTTCATATCAGTGAGACCATACAGTATCTGTCCTTTTGTTTCTGGCTAATCACACTCAGTATAATGTCCTTCAGGTCCATTCATGTTGTTACATACTTCATAACTTTATTCTGTCTTACAGCTGCATAATATTCCATCTCATGTAAATGTTACAGTTTGTTTAGCCAACTGTCTGTTCATGGACATTTTGGCTGTTTCCATCTCTTGGTAATTGTTAATAGTGCTGCTATAAACATTGGTGTGTAAATGTCCATTTGTGTCCTTGGCCTCGTGTTCTTTGAGTAGAGATAGCATATAGATGGGTCCTGTTTTTTAATCCATTCTGCCAGGCTATGTCTTTTGATTGGAGTGTTTAATCCATTAACATTCAGTGTTATTACTGCATGGGTAGTACTTTCTTCTACTATTTTGCCTTCTGGATTTTATATGTCATATCTAATTTTCCTTCTTTTTACCTTTACTCATAGTCTTCCTTTCTACACTCTTCTTCACACCTCTCTCTTCTGTCTTCGTATCTGTTTCTTGTGTTCCCTTTAGTATTTCTTGCAGAGCTGGTCTCTTGGTCACAAATTCTTTCAGTGATTTTTTGTCTGAAAATGTTTTAATTTCTCCCTCATTTTTGAAGGACAATTTTGCTGGATATAGAATTCTTGGTTGGCAGTTTTTCTCTTTTAATAATTTAATTATCCCACTGTCTTCTCGTCTCCATGGTTTCTGCTGAGAGATCTGTGCGTAGTCTTATTGGGCTTCCCTTGTATGTGATGGATTGCTTTTCTCTTGCTGCTTTCAAGATCCTCTCTTTCTCTTTGACCTCTGACATTCTGATTATTAAATGTCTTGGAGTATGTCTATTTGGATCTATTCTCTTTGGGGTACACTGCACTTCTTGGATCTGTAATTTTAAGTCTTTCATAAGAGTTGGGAAATTTTCAGTGATAATTTCCTCCATTAGTTTTTCTCCTCCTTTTCCCTTCTCTTCTCCTTCTGGGACACCCACAACACGTATATTTGTGCGCTTCATATTGTCTTTCAATTCCCTGAGTCCCTGCTCATATTTTTCTATTTTTTTTCCTATAGTTTCTGTTTCTTGTCGGATTTCAGATGTTCCGTCCTCCAGTTCAGAAATCCCATGTTCTGTCTCTCGAAATCTACCATTGTAGGTTTCCATCGTTTTTTTCATCTCTTCTACTGTGTCTTTCATTCCCTTAAGTTCTGTGATTTGTTTTTCCAGACTTTCAGTTTCTTCTTTTTGTTCTTTTCTTGCCTTCTTTATATCCTCCCTCAATTCATTGATTTGGTTTTTGATGAGGTTTTCCATGCTGTTCGTACATTCTGATTTAATTGTTTCAGCTCCTGTATGTCATTTGAATTGTTGGTTTGTTCCTTTGACTGGGCCATATCTTCAATTTTCCTAGTGTGATTTGTTTTTTTGCTGGCATCTAGGCATTTAATTACCTTAATTAGTTTATTCTGAAGATTGCTTTCACTTCTTTTATCTAGAGTTTTCTTGCTGGATGAATTTGTTGTCTATCTGTTCTTTGACATTCTGTTCAGCTTTATCTGGACCTTTAGCTTAAGTTTTGTTTAACAGAGGAGAATTTTTCAGTTCTTGTTTTCTTGTTTCTTGCCCTGCTTGTGTGGTACCTTTCCCCCACACACACTTAGGAGGGTCTGCTTAGATATTATAGACCCCAGCCAGATTTTCCCAGACCAAACTGGCCTCCTATCAGGAGGAAAGAGTCACCTGCATCGGTTTTCCCTGAGCATGAGGCCCAGTAGGTTGAAAGACTTTCCTGTGAAGTCTCTGGACTCTGTTTTTCTTATCCTGCCCAGTATGTGGCGCTTGTCTGACTGCAGGTCCCACCAGCATAAGATGATGCAGTACCTTTAACTTTGGCAGACTCTCCCTGCTGGGGGCGTGGTGGAGACAGAGGAGAGGTTGTAGGCTGGTTTTAATGGCTTCAAATTACCAAGCTCTGGGGTCTGAATTCCTTGATGGAGGGATGCCACCTGGGTGGGGCTTCACCCTTCCCCTGGGGAAGGCACAAGCTCCAGATAAGCCCCCAAAAGAGCTTACTTCTGCCTATGCCTGGGGTAGTTGCAGCCTGAAAAGTCCTGCTGCTGTATCCAGAGGCAGTCAAGCCTTTGTAGATACGCAGCCACAAAAACCTCTGTTTCCTTCTTTTTTTTTCCCCCCTTTTTCTGTCAGTCCTGCCCCCTTGGTGCTGGGGCAAAAATGAGCAACCTCTGCTTTGATCAGGTTCACCTAAGCTGGGGGCCTAGTTTTAGTGGTCAGAATTTGTTAATTAGTTCCACAATTGGCATTTGATTGTGCCCAGTCCCTGCTGCTGGTAAAGTCCTTTCCTTTCCCCTCTGGGAAGCGGCCTGTGGGGGAGGGGCGCTGGCTGCCGCAGCTTTCATGGCGCAGAACTCACGGTTCTGAGGGGTGTTTGCAGCCGGTCCAACTGGTCCAGACTGGGGTATGCTGTGTGTCCAGTCACTATCGTGGCTCCGGGAGCTGTTCTGTACTGTTTCTGGTTATTTAGTAGTTGTTCTGGAGGACGAACTAAAATGCGCACGTTGTTAAGCCGCCATCTTGACCCAGAAGCCTCTTTTTTTTCTAAACTAAGAGTTTGAAAGATGTAGACCTGCCTTATCTAAGACAGTAGTCACCAGCAATATGTAGCTATTGAGGTTAGTCTGAATTGATATGTGCCATAGTGTAAAATATAGATTTTGAAGACTTAGTATGAGAAAAAAGAATGTGTAATCTCCCATTCATAATTTTAATACTGATTACATGTTGAAATTATATTTTCAATATATTTGGTTCAATAAAATATTGTCAAAACTAACCTCACCTGTTTCTTTTTCTTCTTTTTTTTGGGTTCTGGGCAGGCACTGGGAATCAAACCCGGGTCTCCAGCATAGCAGGCAAGAATCTGCCTGCTGAGCAACTGTGGCCCACCCTTCCTTTTACTTTTTAAATGTGGCTACTAGTAAATTTGAAAATTGAAATGTGGCAGGCATTATTATATTTCTATTGGATGATGATGGTGGAGCGTATTTTCCATTCCCTCAACATCTCAGAGTTAATCTGTATAGATTTTTGTGTTTTTCTTCCTGTATGCTTCCTGTATGGTGGGGGTCACATTTCATAATTTTTCCATGTGACTATCCCATTATTTCAACACCATTTGTTCAATTTGTTTTTTTTTCAGTGCACAGGCTGGTAATCGAACCCAGGTCTCCCACATGGCAAGCAAGACTTGTACCACTAAATTACCTTTGCAACCCTTTGATCATTGGGTTTAAAGCTTTTTTTTAAACCTACCCAAGATGGTATATTTTCGAGAGGGAAACGTGTAGAAGTTTCAAAGTTACCGTTTAAAATTCTTAACATTATCTTACAGTATTTTTCTCTTATGAAGATGGCAGGAAATAATCCAGCTATACCCACTAAAACACACCAGATTCCTCGGCAGAAAGAGATTTCCATAAAACTGCCAGATAATGAATTTGCCCTAGTGTTAGAAACCTCCTTACGTCTTTCTACTTCTATTTCCAGAGACACTACCACAGCTCAGGTGACCAAGATCTCTCACCTGTACAACCGAAGGATCTTCCTACTGGGTCTCACCGCCAACCCATTTTCCAAACAACTGTCACAGTACCCTTGCTAGAGTGGGAGTCTGATATGTCTCCTTCCTGCTTTGGAACCCCTTGTAGTTTTCCACTGACCCCAGAATAAAGTCCAAATCTCAACTCCACTTTGAATTCCTGGCATCACACGAACCCCACTTACCTTTCCCCGTCTACTTTATCTTCCTCCTTTCTGAGGCCCCGCCCTCTAGCCATAAGGAATTCTTTGAAGTTCTGGAAAGGGGCCACTCCACACCCCCCTGGCTTTTGGACTTTTGTACAGTTTGTTTCTTTTGCCAGAACCCACACTCACCTCCTTCCTTTCATCTGGTCAACTCCTTCTCTATCACTTTAGAGTTAGAGAAGGACGGTAAGTCTCGTAGGTAGGATTTGAGGAGGGAGCATGGCCTGGCCTCTAGGAGACTTACCTTGCTGCCATCACCATCACTGATAGGGGTTTTATAATATGCCAGGCATGTGCTCAGTGCTCTCCATGGATTATCCTATTGATTCCTCACGGTACACCTGTATGAATATAGCAACAGCAGCTAACATTTATCTAGCACTGTGCACCTTGTCCTAAGCATTTTGCATATATTATCTCACACTTCAGAGTAAGTTTCTGAGGTAGTTACTATTATTACCCTATACATCAGTGAGGAAAGTGAAGTCCATGGAGATTTAGTCTATCTTCAGTGACATAGCTGGGCCTTGAGCTCCTGTGTTATGATTTGGCAGATATTATTACCATTGTAGCAATGAGGAAGCAGAAGCCCAGTGAGGTTAAGTAACCTGCCCAAAGCGGTCAAAGCCAAGCTTTGCCTGACTCCAGGAAAGAGTTAGGTGCCTCATTATGGTTTGCCCTCAATCTGTACATATTCCAGGCATTATACTTGCATTACAGTTGTCTGTTAACCTATTGGCTTCACTCACTGGACTGTAAGCTGCTGCATCTTCTTTATTTTCTCTTACTGATAGACCATTTATAGAACAGTTTTATGCTTGCTGAAAAATCAAACAGACAATAAAGAGAATTCCCATATACTCCTAACACGGTTTCTCCTGTTATTAACATCTTACATTAATATGGTACATTTGATACAATAAACCAGTGTTACGTTATTAACTAAAGTCCATAGTTTATTCAGATCTCCTTAATTTTCACCCAATGTCTTTTTTCTACTTTAGGACCCCATTCAGGATGCTACATTAAACTTAGTTGTCTTGTTTTCTTAGCTGTGGTGGTTTCTCAGACTTTCCTTGTTTCTGATGACCTTAATAGTTTTAAAGAGCACTGGACAGATGTGCTGTAGATGCCCTTCGATTAGATTTTCTGGTGTTTTTTTCATGATTAACTAGGGTTACAGGCTTGGGGGAAGAAAAGCACAGAGGGAAAATGCCATTTCCATCACATCATGTCAAGGGTACATGATATCAACCTAATTTATGACTGTTGATGCTGACCCCAAATATCTGGATGGAATAGTACTTGTGAGGTTTCTCCACTCTAAAATTACTCTCCTTCCCCTCCTTTCCATTTTCTGCTCTTTTGAAGGAATGCAGAGTTATGTTCCCCATCCTTTAGAGTGGGGTATCTACATAATTTATTTGGAATTCTCTACACAGGAGAATGGGCTCTTTTCCCCCTTAGTTTATATCAGTATGGCCTCATGGATATTTATTTTGTACTTTGGGTTCAAATCCAATACTACTTTATTCTGTTCCAGCTTTGGCATTAGGGAGTTCTTTCACTTGATTCCTCTGTCCCTTTGACGCCCACCCACCGATGTAGGTGTTTTGGTTTGTTTTGTTTTTTGAGTACTTCCTTACTCTCTGGCATGGCAAGATGCTCCAGGCTCATATTGTATATTTCCCACCCTATTCCTACATAAGGCATTTCTCCAAGGAGCCCTGGCTCTTTTGATTAGAGAATAGCATTCAAAATTAAGATTCTGGGCCCTAGGTGTACTTGCTACTACTTGAGAGTCATTTCTTCTAGGCCTTCTCAGCTGACATTGCAGAGAGATATATGTGAGTACATACAACCACCCCCCATATATACACATATGTATAAATATCCCTATATGAAACAATCTGTACCTATATTAAGTCAAACATGAATTCTTACCGATATCTCCTACTTTAATTCATTACCACATCATGAGTCATTCTAGCCTCATCCCAACAGTGATAAATGATTGTAAGCATCTTACAGACAGCCTCAGCGCCTTAGTGCCTGCTGCATCCAATAAAGGGCTTGGCACATACAATGCACATGTTGACTTGCTGTTGAGTTTAACTAGTAATTTCAATTCTGGAAAGGACTACACATAAATTTGCAAATGTTACCAAATATGGATTTCAAAGACTAAAATCACAACAATTTATTAGGGCAACAGTACAAAAGGATGCACTAACAAAGGTCTGATTTAAGTGTTTTCACTCAACTCAGTGAAAGAAAATGACAGTAATACATCTAAGCCACTCAAAAGGGATTCAGGCTTCCCTGAAAAGGATTCAAGTAGCATAAAATGGCTTGTTTCTCCACAGCAATTTACATTTATTAAAATAGATAATATGCATAATCATTGTCAAAACAGAGCTTCTACCCTGTATAATGTCTTAATACATTCTCTTAAGTTCCTGACAAACAGGCACAAAGCCATGGCAGATTAGACTTTAAGTGGGGGATCACTCCAGTAGCACAGCAGAAAAACCAATCTCACACTTCTCGGAGGGAAAATAAGACCTGCAAGCAGCCTTTGAAGAGGAAGGGTAAAGTACAAAGGGAAAGGTGCTAAAGTGATGCATCAGCTGGAAGGAAACTGGGCTCTCAGGTGACACTCCGCATTAATGATGCTAATTTATGTCCGCATGAGTGTGTGTGCACAACACAGGAAGAAGAGCTCATTTTGAATCTCAGGGAAAGGGATATATTTTATAGAGGGATGACCTCACATGGGCATGTACTGTGTAGTTTTGTAGACCCTGTGTCAGTTTCATATGAACAAATTACTTGTCTCCTTAAATCTACTCTCGACTCCTTCCAATTTGTCCTTTTTTAAAAAAATTGTATTATAGTAAAATATATATAACATAAAATTTGCCAATTAACCCCTTTTCAGTGTATAATTCAATGGTATAAACTATTTTATTATAATATATATCTTCACTACAATTGATTACCAAAACTTTCCATCACCCCAAAAAGAAACTCTGTACACATGAAGCAATAACTCCCCTTTCCTTTATCTCCAGCCCTGCTAACTTTTTTATTTCTATGAATTTTCTAATTCTGAATATTTCATATAAATGGAATCATACAATATTTGAACTTTTGCGTCTGCTTATTTCACTGACAATCTATTCTTTATAGTATAGCCAAAATGACTCTTTGTAAAACAGATTTGGTCACTAGCCCCCTATCTTTCCCACACTTAAATAGTTTAATGTTCATTGCTCCTAGGATGAACAGCAAAAATGCCTCCCATCACCTCAGTGTTTGGCAAGATGAGGTTTCTCTCTAAGTCCCCTTCTGGAAACGCAAGCCTTTTATCTCTCTGAACACGCAGCCTCTCTGCTGCTATAGGGCCCCAGTATGTTTATTTCTCTCCACCTGGGTCATCCTCCCACCTCCCCTTGAAGGATAGCTAACAGTAGCTTTAGAATTGAGCCCCATAATCCCTTCACTTGGGAAGCTTTCCCTGTCCAGGTTCAATCCTCTTACTCCATATCCCCAAAGCACCACAAACTTTTCCTATACAGTGCTCATCACATTTGCAATTGTACATTTATCTTTGTTGTTTTTTGATTAACATACCTCCTCAGAGGGCCATACCAATCCAAATTCCTGGCCCTAGCCCCTTGCCTGGCACACAATACTGCCAATAAATACCTGTTGAATAAATGAATGAAAAATGGTCACCCTCTCTACCCATGCCATTGTCAAGGCTTTCCTAAACATGAAGCCTGCCTGCGGATTCTGAAGAACATGCCATTTTATGTCCGATGCTTGATTGGTAACCCTAGTGATGGGTATAAGAAATATCACTGCCAGGCTTTGGTAGTTTCCAAAAAGACAGGAAGCCCCTTTTATTATATGGATCATTAATGCATTGAAATGCATATAAGGGGACAGGAAGACACAAACAATTCTATCCAGAGGAGGTCAGCTATAGTACTAACTCCTACTGCTATCACTTGAGATCATTGTCATCAAGTAATTTTGCTTTATTTCACAATATCCCAAATGCCACTATTGGTTTTCAAGTCCTAGTCATTTGGCCTGGGTTTCATTCAACAAATATTTACTAAGCATAATTATTATATGCAAAAGGCATTGCTCTAGACCCTGGGAGGCATGGTGAGTAAGATAGACAAGGTGCTTACTTTCAAGTAGAGGAAACAGCCAACAAAATACTAAGTACATAAAATCATTTTAGACTGTTACCACTGCTAATAAGGAGAGAAAACGTGTCACTAAGAGTGCGCTCACTCCCATTGCTTCATCATGATCTTAAGTGATCTGAACATCCCATTGGGCCAACCAGCACCATTATTGTTCCCTGATATCAAATAGATCACAGGGTTTTCTTTTCATCTGATGAAGAACTAAAGGATTTTATGTGTTAGTGTCAAGGTCTCCCATAAGAATTTAAATGCGTTCACTTCCTCAAATTAGACTAGGCAAAGCACAAGGTAAAGTCTTCTTACAGAGTCACTCTAACCCCTCAAATCTCTACCGCCAACTCTGACACATCCCAAAGGATCAAAACATCTTGTTCTCAAAGATGCATATCTCAACAGAATATCTGTCTGATGTCAAGAGATTCTTCACTTGGTTTCACTGATAAGTAATGCAAAGAGTAGTTGGTGGCACAGAAAACCTAAAGCCATCTGTGGGAGACTGCTAACCACTATAGATTCTAAGGCCTAGCATAGTGTTTGGAACATAACTGGTCCTCAGTAATTATGTTAAATGTTTGCTGAATGAATAATGATACTTTGAGCAAATTAGCCAGTTAAGAACAGGACCAGAATGAAACTGAAGGAAAGAAAAATATCAGAATTGAAGTAGCTTGCTTACCCAGAGGAAAAATCAAAGAGCAATGACACCAAGAACAGCAGCCTCTTGGTCCTTTTGTCTTAAGCCTACAGATTTAAAAGGTCTCAGAAGCTCAGAGAATCTCTGGAATAGCAGCAGTCTGAAGTCCAGAGCTCAAGACCAAAGCTCCAACCTATTTATTCTAGCAGAGAAGAACAATCAGCAGATTAATAAATTCTTCTGTTTAAGCTCCTGAACAAATAAACTAATTGTGTCTTTGTTTTCAACGTAACAAATCATAGCCTGATTACAGGCCATTAGTGACTTAATAAATGAAATGGTTTGCATCTCAGTAGTATATCTGAATTACTCAGTCTTGCCGTTCACACTAGCTCAGTCAAGCTTCCAAAGGGAAAGCCCCCTTATACAGGGCCTCTAGTGAGACTTAAACTAACAATTAGCCTTGGGAATTGAAGTATGATGCAGAATTCATTATTTGCTTAATTGCTGTTCTCCTTACTGCAGAACCAGCCATTTCCTTTGTAGTGGAGATTGGTTCTTTGTGCCAAAAAAACCTCTTTCTGAACTGCTTCTCTTGAACATTCTCAGTAGTTCTCCAATATTGCTAATGCCTTGGCCAGCAACATGGACCTGCTTATACGATGTTAGTCCAGGTGGTCCTAAGCCTACAACACAAGTCTACAACAGGGAGTGGGTTGAGGACCCTCAGAAATATAGAGGTGACAAGAACAGAAGCAGAGGCAGAGTAGAGGATATATCAGTGTAGGTCAACTGGGTCATCCAGAATTTTGAAAAATCCAGTATGAGGCTTTGGATTATCCATATTAGAAGGCAACATTTTTAAAAAGAACTGGATAATTACCAGACCTCCATGTCATTTTGGGCTGAGCAGTCACAGAGTGGGGACATAGAGTGAGTAACAGAGATCAACGATCTCAGAAGTGGGTTCATGCAATAATTGCCATTTGGGAGCAAACCCTTGGTCCATCTCATCTAACGTCTGGTTAGTTAAAGTTCCCCAGGGAACGCCATTTTGACTACTAACATGCTGAAGTCATAGAATTTGAAGAGTTGCTGACAAGGCAAATAGTGGCAGCCCATAGATATACTGCTGAAACCAAGTTCACTTTTTAGGCTAGCTGAGCAAATCACTCATGAGTCAGCTCAATGTGTACAATAACGCTATAGAGTTCCTTGCAGCTTAAAAGGTCCTTCCAAATCAGTTATCCCACTCATCTTTTCATCAGCCCTATGAAAACGTTTGGGTAGAAACTATTAATAGCACAGTAATGGTGAAAAAAAAAAACACAGACTCAAATGTGATTTTCAAATCCTGAGTTTTCTACCTATTAGCAGAGTGACATGGAGAAAGCTACTTAACCTCTCTCTATGCTTCAGTTTTCTCATCTGTAAAACAGAGGTGACGCTAGCACCTGACCCATAAGGTGGTTATAAGACCGTAACAAGGTAGTTAACTTCTGTCAGATGCTTAGTACCTTATATGGTGCATTAGTGCTCAATAAATAGGAACTGCTATTGCTCATCAATTCCCCCACGATGTTCACCACCACGATCCCCACCAGGAGGATAAGGAAGCTAAGTCCTCCCAAATAAGACTTTTTTCCTGAAGTTACCCAATTACTAAATAACTGAGCCCTGACCACCCATTACCTTCTGACCCTACCACTCTCCCTGCCTTTTCATTTGTCTTCCCTTCACTAAAATCACTGCTCCTT
Organism: Tamandua tetradactyla; assembly: GCF_023851605.1. Taxonomy (NCBI): domain Eukaryota; kingdom Metazoa; phylum Chordata; class Mammalia; order Pilosa; family Myrmecophagidae; genus Tamandua; species Tamandua tetradactyla. Next base: position 27,460,919 of record NC_135346.1, read on the forward strand.
ATCCTTTTTTTAAAATTTTTATTAATAAAACCAATCAACATACAATATGAACATTCTTTTTTCCCCAATCACATAGTTATATATTCATCATCGTGATCATTTCTTAAAACATTTGCATCAATTCAGAAAAAGAAATAAAAAGAAACAGAAAAAAATTCATATATACCATACCCTTTACCCCTTCCTTTCATTGATCACTAGCATTTCAATCTACTAAATTTATTTTAACATTTGCTCCCCCTATTATTTATTTATTTTTAATCCATATGTTTTACTCATCTGCGATATGTTTTTCTCATCTGTCCCTTATCCTTATGATCTTAGTTTAGCCTTCTTCTGCAGGAACCCTCTGGTGAGTCCTCTCACATCATCACACATTCCCTGTTCTTCCCCCATCACAGAACTCCTCATACCATACAACAACTGCCTGTCGTCCTGTCTGCATCTCCCATGAAGCCATGGATTCCTCAGGGAAGAGACCAGGTTTTGTGTACTAAACCAGTGCAGAACCGAGAGCTCAGTAAATGCTGAATGAATAACAGGATGGAAGCCAGACTCTTTTCATACCACTCTGCTGCCACACACTAAACTACCCTTTCTCTTAGGAGCACATTTTAGGAAATCAAAAATAGCCACACATGGCTTCATGCCTTATACTGCTATTAAATAAGGATCTTGTTCTCATATTGAAAGTTTAAGACAATTTTCATCAAATTCTAATGGATTCTGTCTCTAAAGAAGCTTAACTTGTGAAAATGGAACCTTGAAGTGACTCTTACGTTTTATAGAAGAAAAAAATGCACCCATTCATGTGTATACCTTGTACTTACTAAGCTATGCACAGTGCTTACATAGTTACTAGCCCTTTAGCCATCTGAAAAGGACATAGTCTTTTCACTTAGATAGAATTTTTTCAGAAACATTTGAACTTTGTGAGGCATAATGAAAAGCAGGTGTTTGTCCTTGCTGTTAGTTCTTCCCCACAATAAGTTCTTAAAATCATGTCTCTGAACTGTCTCTTTCTCATTTGCAGTTCTTACTTTTGTGCTTTTGGAAATTTTGAGACTGACACAGATTGAGGAACATGACCAAATTACCAAATACTCCAATCCTCCTTTTTTCCCCTCCCTCTGAATGTGGCATAAAGTTGGAAGCTCCCGGAATATTCACTCAAAGGGTGTCTAATCTTAACTCATTGAAGTGACATCATCCAGGACAAACCCAATAAAACTCAAACCCTCATGAAGAAAAGGAAAATTACTGAACCTCATGAAAAAGTATATAACCTTAAAAATATATGCTCTTACCACTTAGAATACTAAATTATTAGGGAATTCAAGAAATTTGACAAGAAAATTAGTTAAGTCTTGTAGCCATTAATATATGGACATATTTGGAAAAAAAAAGCAACATGCAGAGAGATTCATTTCTTTATTTATCCATTTAACAAATACTTATTCAGTGTCATCTAAATGTCAGATAGTCCCCTACATAAGTGCAAACAGACAAGATCCTTGCCCTCAGGAAGCTCATAGAATTATTTTTACCACAAAATAAACCACAGGCTGCACTATGCCCCAGACAGTTCTCAGTCCATAACTGCTTCCGGGATTTCCAATCATAGGAAGACTTTTCTGCCAAAGGCAATCTCAGGCCCCTTTTCCTGCAATAATCCTTTAACTACAGAGACAGTTCCCCAAAGAGCAGGCAATTTTACTTTTTGGATCCTACACCCAACCTACAACTTACTAGTATGTACAAAATTGATGTTTGCCCTGAATCGTAGGGACTCATTCCTGGTAGCCGTTCAGGAAGAGAAAATCTTAGGCTCTCCCCTGGGGAAAGATTTTACAGCCAATAAAACCTACTTCATAGGGTTGTTGGAACCATTAAACAAGAAATTATTTTTAAAAATCTCAACTCCCCAATCAATACCGTATTTGAATACACTGAAAATATTACTTGAGTGTTAGGAATGAAAGGAAGGTACATTTAAGGTACAACAGATATAAACCCTTAATTAAAATAGGCCAGCCAGAAAAATGTAAACTTTTCTACAGCAAGGAAAGAGCTGAACTCTGCCCCACAAATGCTCCATGATTTAAAAACAAACTCTATCTTATCATCTTATATAAGAAAAGCACAATATGGAATATCGCCTGCATGGAGTTGCTAAGAATGTTAACAGCTAAGGTTGCATAAATCCCTTGAGACACCAAACCCAGGACATCTTTGTTTGATTCTCTCTAATGGAGATTATAATACATCAACATACATGCATTCATACATATACATATTAATCTACCATTTGCTTTCTTCCCCCTTTAGTTTTTGACCACCTCTTTAATTTTATTTGCACAATGATATTTATTTGGGTTCTTCCCCTTTTCCACTCTTTTCCTTCGGAATGTTTTCTCACTCTCTCAGAAGTGTTCTGCCTCAGAACTCATACCTATCTCCATTAAAGGCTCTACCTCAGGGGAGAATTTCTGAAGATGCTTTTTCTCCAGCAAAAATAAAATTTTATTTTCATGGACCCCAAAACAGCCAAATGTAGAAGTTGTAAAGTTCACCGCATCACAGATTCTTCAAGTGAATATCAAAGCTTAGAAGAAGTAAGGGTTTGTACTGCTTCATTCAAATCAAGTGGAGCTAGCATACTGAAAGGGTTTAAGAATATTTAATACCGGTGAGAACTTTTTGTTTTTCCTACAGGGTGATGGCTACCTCTGCTTTCTGTCCTCTGAAATGAACTATTTAGTGATACCCTTCATTTTTCATTATACACAAAGTAGGATGCTCATATTATCTCTTTCTTTGCCTTCTGATCCCAAGTCTTTTTGCCAGAGCCAGAGCAGTTAATTTATCTATCTTGTTCATTGGCCCAGACCACATATTTCCCTTGCATCAGTAAAGCAGGACCTTCTCTTGTCTAGCCTATAACCAGCTGTAATTTATCATTTCTGTGTTCCAACACATTTTATCAAAATGAGATATTCATTCTTATAACATGAAGTCACATGATGCTTCTTACCTACACTAACTTCCTTTTAAAAAGTGAATTCACTTATTCGGGTCCCACAGAAAAATCTTTTTTTTTTTACATGGGCAGGCACCGGTAACCGAACCCGGGTCCTCGGGCATGACAGGCAAGCACTCTTACCTGCTGAGCCACCATGGCCCACCCCCACAGAAAAACTTTTAAGCAACTGGAACTATTCAACACTTCCATAGTGCCCTTTTATTAAGAAAACAGTACGTATAAATAATAATAATACCTTTATTTCCATAGGTGCTTTCATCTGGATAATTCATGCTTCATTATTGTGCCACTATTCTGTCTCGGGTTCTCCCTTGGCTCCTGTGACAAACATGGAGTTCAGATCCAGACTCCAGGAGGTAGTGATGCTTCAACTTTTTGGTAACATAAAGGGGTACTCATATACTCCCCGCGGCCTCCTACACTCTCTCCATGGAGTAAGGTTGTTCCTGGTCTTTCATAATCCAGGTTAATAAGGTGACACAAACACTACAAAACCTCTCGATGCATCAGCCCCCTGGCTGGAAGTATGCTGCCTCCCGCCTTAGAGACACAGAGCAGAGGTTCTGTGGACCAACAACAACAGCATAACAGGACAAATCGGTAGAATGCACATTCTCAGCCCCCACCCCAGACCTATTAAATCAGAAACTCTGGGGGTGGAGCTCAGCAATTTGTGTTTAACAAACCCTTCAGGGGATTCTAATGCACATTATAGTTTGAGGAGGCTGGGGGTGGCTAGTAGAGCGGTCTTTAGACAGAAAGATGTCATGGGGAGAAGATACAAAGCTTTATGGGCATGGCTTCTTAGCTGGGGACTAAGAGCAGTGCGTGCCAACTAGAGACAACTTTGGTATAAAGGACAACTTTTAAGCAATTGGAAATATTAAAAAACAGCAGGCCATCACACAAGCAATTGGAAATAATAAAAACAGGAGCAGGCCTTCCCATTGATTAGAAGAAGCTCTCTTTCTCTGGAAGGATACATCTTTATAATCACCAAATCTAGCTCTCTGAGTCCTGCACCACTGGCCAGGACTGTGGTCCCAGAGACCTTTTCCATTTGGCAATAGTCAAAATGACTCTAGGAATGAGACACTGCTACACCCAAGCCCAAGAGCCAAAGGGCTAGGTCACACCACACTGCTTACCCAAAGAACCTTGGGGTAAAAAGTTGGTGGCCATTGGAAAGAGTCAGCAAAAATGAACATTTTTTTTTTCAAGACCATGAGATTTCAACCAGTTGGGAACTCAGTGAAAAGCTGATTTACCTAATAATTGAAAAGGGCTCTATTTTAAAGAATCACAATACATGGACCTCAGTCTTGACTCTGCCACAAACCAGCTACATGATCATGGGCAAGTTGATTAACCCTACTGGATCTCATTTTCTCTCCAAAATGCGTTGTGCCTAGTAGATGAGAGCTGTGAAAATATTTTGCACAAAACGCCGTCATGAATGTACAGTGGAATCATCTATGTAGCTTCTACATAGAATTGTCTACAATTTGCCTCCTAACATATTTACCTGGGTAGTCAACTTAGCTTTCTTACTGACAGACTAATTTAAAAGGAAAAGGAGAGAAAGGGGAATTTTGTTTAAAATTGACAAACATCAGAATCCATGGTAACTGTGGCACTATTTGCTCAGTTGTTTTGATACATAAGAGGAATTTCCAATGTCCTGACTTCCTAATACCTTGACACGATCCCCAGATCAGTGCATGTAGGCAAAAAAAAAAAAAAAAAAAAAAAATGGCCTGAGAAACCTTTCTTGTGAGCAACCAGGAATATCACCACCTATTATGTTAATGAATAGGCTAGAGAAACCTTCTCAGTAGCTCAATAAGGGCTGCACCAAGTATTCTGCCAAAGACCCCTTTGGGTACTTATTCAGATTTCTGTATCTTTATTGGAGTAGAATTTGGCCTATATGTAGATTAGTTGGGACATCAGGGAATGGGGCAGTGTGAGTGGAGAGAAAAAGAAAGGATAATATTTAGTACTACTGTCTGATTTCACATCTTTTTGGAAGGATTCATGCAAGAGATACAAGAGCAAGGATGTGAAAATCAAGGAAATGTCTTCTTTGGTGACTTCACATTTATCTTGGACTACTGTTTCCCCTCAAGTTATCGGACAGATTAAAATAGCTTCATGCTGTCATAGCATCATCGAGCTTTTCCTCTTATATGTCTATTCTTTTCTTAAAATATTTTGTAGGTCAACCCAAACAGGTAAAATTAAAGCAAAGAGTGTGCTACTTTAAGATTAATTTTCCTTGGGCCTGCAATCAGAAAGGCATATTTATTCTTTCCAGTCATGACTTGTGGGCCATAAATCTGATATGAGCAATCACCTCAAACTCTGGTTATACATCATCTTACCAAGTTTATTCTTTAGGAACAAAATAAGGGTCGTGGAGGTTGTTCAGATCATGATCATTGGCTGGGAAGAAAACCAAGGCTTCTAAAACATAAAATATGCCATACTCCCCAAAGCCAAGATGTTCTCATGAGTGGGAGGTGGCATTTTTCTGTCTATGTTTCTCTGATAAAACATACTCGTGCTCTCTCAAAAATAGCCACATCTGTTGCAATACACTTCCCTTGACTAGCTGCCTCATTTGCAGAACTCTCCGGTAGATCTTGTTGTCACTAATCTACTGATTAAACATTTTAAGACTGGCTTTGGCCAAGTATGCCAGAAATTCATTCAGGTTAATTAAAACCACCTTCTGTGTCAAAAACACAGACAGTGAGATCCTTCACATACCATGGGGCTGGCTCTGACCCATGTCTCTAGGACATTTTCTCTTAGATGGGCTTTCCATCTCTGCAACTGATTTTCACAGTGTCATCCAGACCCTTGCCTGGCTCCCTTAGGAAATGACTGGCCGAGGTCAGAGATACTGTCTTATCTTTATTTCTTCAACCAAGACACAAGGACCAAATTGGTTCTGAAACTAAGGGCCAAGCTCTCTGTCAATGTCCTTTCTCACAGACCATCCCCCAAAGAAAGAGAGCATGAAAGGGATTCTTGCTACAGAATTTGATGGTAACTTGTGTCCACTTATCACCACTCTTCTGGGGTTCAAACTGGTTTTTATTCAAAGAGTGGGTATGTGACTTCAAAGTAAAAGGAGGAACGCACACGAATGTTTACTGCATTGACACCCAGAGATTAGTTCTTTACACTCAGTAGACACTGCATGCATTATCTTTTACTACAATGACAGCGTTATCATTTTCATTTTTGATTCTGTGAACAATGTGTATGCTTATTAAAAATTGTCACAGAAAATATAAAGATAATAGAAGTTACTTAGAATTCCATTGGCCTGAGATAACTATCATTAATATTTTGGTAGCCATCCTGAATAGAAATTTCTGAACAGAAAATTCTTTATGTACACAGGCAGACATTTATATGAGGAAACATGCATATGGATTTTTTATAACATATGTGAGCACCTTTTAATTTTTTGTTTTTTTTTCTTACATCTCTCCTCTCCCTCATGACCAAAGTTTATAATCTCTCTCTATATTTTCAGCCTAATATCATTACATACTAACTCATATCACATGAATGAGGATTCAGTTGCTCAAATACTTGCTGACTGGGTAAACAACAGAATGAAAGAACAAATGAATGGATGAAAGAATGACTAATAGGCTATGCTCTTAATTAGCTAAATCGATTTCCAAGTGATTACACAAATCATATAGTGCATCTTGACATCTCCCCTTTATTTTTAACTTCAGTGGGGGCAGAATAACCTGACTTCAACATTTTTAGAATGATCTGCAAATTTAAACTCCCAAGTAGAAAATATGTTATTGGAAAAATGAAGATGGCAGAGCAGGGAGCTCCAGAATACAGTGCTTCCACCAAAACAACAACTAAATAGGCAAGAAACATCTGAAACAACTATTTTGAAACTCTAGAGACCAGAATGACACTGTACAACATCCAGGGAAGAGTAGGAAAACAAGGATGATAAATTACAGCAAAGAACAGTCAACTACACTCTCCATGAAGCAGCTACCATGCCTCTACCCCCATCTTATGCAGGCCACCATGAGGCCCAGCCCCTGGCACACTGCTGGAGACAGACGGGGACATAAAAAGCCTCTTCCTCATGAAAAGGGGTGGGCAGGGGTGATCGCTGATCAAGGCTTTTGATTAACAAACTCGGATATTGCTGGGGGCCCAGCTCTGAGGGCAGCTATTGTTTCAACCTGCTCTGGACTAAGGCAGCTATAGTGATTGTTTAAAGCTGCACAGAGACTTAAAGAACCTGTGACTCCTCATGGCTGTGAGGAATGGAGAGCTGAAGGGCTGCATTTGCTGGACAAGCCAAGAAAGCTCAGGTCTGTAGAGCCACTGGAGAAGTTCATGTTGTCTTCCCTGATCTCCACCCCAGGGTATTTTGGAGCTGATCCCTATCCCCTTCCTGGTCCCACAGCCATGTTTTGGCTGGGAAAGAGGACGAGGGGAAAGTCCTCTCCATTTTGCCCTCCTCCCAGCATTTGCTTTCCAGGCAAAAGCAGCTTGAGGCAAAAAAAAAAAAGGGGGAGAGTCAAAAATCACAGAGGCAGGCAGTCTGGAACAAAGGTCTGACTGCATCAAACACCTAGGAAAGGGACGTCCGTGTCCTGGGAAACAGTAGGAACAACCAACTCCTAGACACAGGGGGACTCCAAAACAACTAACAAGCACAAGATCAGGACAAGACACAGGGCCCCAAAAGACACGGAAGACCTTGAGAACTGCATTTGCTTTGAACATTCTTGATAGGAGGACTGAAGCTCAAAAAAAAAAAAAAAAATCTGATTATCACCAGCTGGTTATAAAATAAAGAAACAGACCATCCCATGGAGTAAATCTCAGAGTTAACATTTTTAAATATTAAAAGGTACAACAAAATAGTACAAGTCAAAGAAACAGGGAACAATGGTCCATCCAAAGGAAGAGAATAAACCACAGAAAACGCCAATGAAAAAGATGAGAGTGTGGAATACTGAGCAAAGCTTTTAAAAAAGACTTTAAAATGCTCAAGGAGATGAAGGAAAATACAGAGAAAGAACTAAAGGATATCAGGAAAACAATGAATGAATAATATCAGGAAAATAATTTGAGAGTCTCAGTAAAGAGAAAATTTAAAAAGGAACCAAACAGAACCACAAGAGCTGAAGACCACAATAATTAAAATGAAAAACACCCAAGAGATTTCAAGAGCAGACTGGAGCTGGCAGAAGAAAGAATCAGTGAACGTGAAGACAAGTCAGTTTGAATGAGTCAGGCTGAGAAGAAAAAATAAATAGTAAAAGGGAAAAATAGCCTAAGACACCTCTGGGACACCATTAAGTGTACCAATATATGCATATGGGAGTTCCAGATGGAGAAGAAAGAGACAAAGGGGCACAACGAATAGTCAAAGAAATAATGACAGAGAACATCACAAACTTAGCAAAAGACATGAATATCCAAGAAGCCCAGAGAACACCAAACTGGATATAACATGAATCAAAATACACCCTTTTTATATTGACCACATTATTGAATGCAAAGGACAAGGAGAGAGTTCTGAAAGCTGCAAGAGAAAATGTGTTAACAAGAGAGTCCCAGTTAGATTGAATCCTGATGAGTCACCAGAAACCACAGAGGCAAGAAGGCAGTGGGTTAAAATACTTAAAGAACTAAGAACTTTATATGCAGGGAGACTTTCAAAAATGAAGGAGAGATCTGTCCTCCCCGCCTTGCAAAGTAGAAAGAAGGAAGGTTGGGTAGGGGAGGTGGGGGGAGGGGCATGGAAAGTTAAAAGGAAAAGTCCATGCACCATGTAAATCAGCGCCCCCCCCCCCCCACCACCTTGGCACCCTGGTTGGCCTGAGACCCCTCAGTCTGTGGCCATGATCTGGAGCAGAGAAGGTGAAAACTCCCTGGACTTGGTGCATATTCCAGGTGGCACAATGGTGCTGGTTGAGCTGACTCTTGGAATCCACATCTGTGACATCTGCAAACAGCAGTTTAACAACCTGGATGCCTTCACAGCTCACAAGCAAACTGGCTGCCAGCTGACCAGCACACCCAGGGCAGTGCCCAGTATGGTCCAGTTTGTATCAGAGGAAATGGTGCCAGTCACCCAGACTCAGGCTATCACCAGAACCATCACCTTGGAGACTCAGACAATCACAGCTCAGCCAGCAAGGGAACAGGAGGGACCAACACTGCAATCCAATCTGCAGAGCCAACACTCCTACCACTGCCCAATTAGAATGAACTGGAGCAGATGTCCTCAAATACTGGTGCACAAGAGGCACCTGGAAAACTTGGAAAATATAGCTCTAAAGATATATGACTTCGCCCCCAAATCTCTGCATCATAATCTCTGATACATGATCAGTTTGAGAACCACTGGACCAAGAGAAGGTGGGGGAAAGGACAGAAATGGATTGGAAGCAGCATCTGGTACATGCTCCACAGTGAATTGATGCAGCACAAAATAAACGAAGATCTGGGACTGGAAAGAAGCTCCTCTGCACTAGCGGGTTTTGCTTTTTGATCTTTGGTTTATTTCCTGTTCAATGCATTCCCAGTATAGTGCAGGTGAATTTTCTCTTCCTGAGGACAGAACTTCAGCTGAAGAGAAGACTATTTCTAGGAATATAGGAAATAACTCAGACTTGCAGGGTAGGGAAGCAGATAGTTGTCAGAAAGAAATTGAAACCAGAAGCTAGAAAATTCGCAGGGCTCTCTAAACTCTTGCATCTCCAAGTGTGGCCCAACCCCAATGCCACCACCTTGGAGCTTGCTGGAAGTGCACAGCTCAGGCTCCACCCGGAACAACTGAATGGAAATCTGCGTTTTAATGAGATCCCAGAAGGTCTGTGTAAACTTTGCAGTTCTAGAAGCATTGCTGTAGAATTCTCTCTGCAGGGCAGCTCTCTTGGCTTCTTAGTACACACTACTGTTCCCAAGTTTTATGCCTTCTTTTCTTGGAAGCATAGTCTCCACCAAAGCAGACAGCTTAGTCCCAATTCCTAATTCCGCAGCAAGAGATTCTGATTGGCCCAGCTCTGTCAGATGTCTGCCCTTGGTCCAATCAGCAGTGGTCGAGTCAAGGGGTGGGGTTAGGGATTCAAATATGGCCACAGAGATTTCCAGTCTTAAGGAATAGAGTTAGTTTGGCTAATTGTGACCAGGGATAGGTATATAACACAAAGGATAAAATTCTGTTGGAAAGTGCATAAGAAACCTTTCTTTAAGAGAAAAAGGGGTGGATTTTCTCTCTGAGAGTGAACTCTTTACCTCCATCCCATTCACAGATGATAAAGTTTGAAGATGCAATGCATGCCTGGAGAGCAAATACCCTAAATGTGAATCCAATGCATAAAAGCATTGGAAGAAACCATGGCAGAAAAAAAATCAGTGGATTTGAATAAATGACAATAAACTAATATCCTTAGTCTTTTAAGAGAAAATACAAATCAATGAGAAAAATGAAAATTCCAAAAGAAAAATGGCTCATAGCATAAACAGGTAGTTCACGAAAGAAGAAATGTGAATGGACATGAAATGTTGACTGCGGGTTCATCCCGGCTAATTATAAAAGAATTATAAACCAAAGTAGAATAGTTTCTTTTTTCCTGCCAAATAGTCTGAAAAGTGAAGGGAAGACTGTATAATTGATTTTATTTTCTGGAAGAATCTTATAACTTTGTGGAACCAACCAATAAAATAGCCACACTATTTTGACCCAATTCTTTAACTTAGAGGGATTTATCTAAAGAAACTAAGATAGGCTTAAAATTCTGGATAGATGTTATTTTTAGAAGTAAATGCTTAACCAACTTTGCAAGGAAAATCATTACCCTCCCCCCTGTGTGGGACATGACATTCAGGGGTGAAAGTCTCACTGATAACATGGGGCATGACTCCTAGGGATGGTCTGGCCATGGCACTGTGAGATTGACAATGCCTTCCTGACCGTCAGTGGCTAAGAGAGATCAAATAGAGTCAAGGGGCTATTCTGGAGGCTACTCTTATGCAAGCTTCAGTTAGATAGTACTATTTGCTATGGTTTCCTAAACTTCAGTCAACATCACTCCTGTTACTCTTAAGAACACGTAGGGTTTGAACTGAGACTTTACATGTACTAAGTTTGCTTTCCTGGAATCTATAACTTCCAGAGGGTTCCTAGGCCAGATAAATCCTGAAACCCAGAGGGACCAGCCTCTCCAACATTATCAACTAATTCCATTCCCCTATCCTTTAGTGTTGACACTCCTTCTCAACATGAAAAAGTTAGAATGGGTATTGCAAAAAGATCCCTTTAGATTGTGAGATGGATCAAATGATAAGGAAGAGAATAGGATTTAATGAGTATGACTGCTGAATCACTATATTGACATTTCTTCTAGCCCCCAGTGTTTTGTAGCAGCTAGAAAGAAAAATCTGAAATAGTGGAATGGTAACCCATAACAAACTTTGAAATTTGTTCTGTAACTACTTGTTGAAGTACTTTTAAAATTATTGCTTTTTCTTTATTTTCTTTGTATATCTATTTCACAATAAAAATGTTTTTAAAAAACTTAATGCTAAAAAAAAAGCAAATGCCTACAAACAGCTTCAATGTCCAAGAAAGAGGGAAAGTTAATTAATAAAAAAACAAGTCTCAATAAATTCAAAATTATTAAAATTATACAATGCATATTTCCCAACCATAACAGGATGAAATTAGAAATGAATAACAGAGAAAAATGGAAAATTCACAAATATATAGAAATTAAACAACATACCCCTAAACAAACAATACATTAAGAATAAATCAGAAGCAAAATTAGGTGATATCTTGAGGCAAATGAAAATGAAAACACAACACACCAAAACTTCTGGGATGGAGTGAATGCAGTGCTTCGAGGGAAATTTATAGCTCTAAATGCTTACATTATAAACATAAGATTGACTTCAAATCAGAGAACTAATTTTAAAACTTGAGGAACTAGAAAAAGAAAACTAATCACAAAGTGAGCAGATGGAAGGAAATAAAGATGAAAGCAGAGATAAATGAAATAGGAAACCAAAATAATAATGAGAATCAACAAAATCAAAAGTTGGTTATTTGAAAAGACCAATCAAGTCAACAAACCTTTAACTAGAATGACAGAAGAAAAAAGACAGAGGATACAAATAACTAAAATCAGAAATGAAAATGGGGACAGTTCTACCAATGCCACTGGAAGAAAAGAACTATAGAAGGACACTTGAATAACGGTAAAAAAATAAATTAGATAACCTAAATGAAATGGGAAAATTCTTAGAAACCTACAAACCACCTACATCAACCCAAGAAGAAATAGGAGATTTCAACAAACCAATTACTAGTAAAGAGATAGAATCAATCATCAAAAACTTCCTAACAAAGTAAACCCAGGACTAAATGGCTTCACAGGGGAATTCCGTGAAACATTTCATGAAGATGTAACTCCAATTAAGCTCAAAAAGAATTGTACACCATGCTCAAGTAGGGTTTATCCCTGGTATGCAAGGCTGGGTTTGACATAAAACGAACTAATGTATTACACCACGTTAATAGAATGAAGTAAAACACACACACACACACACACACACACAATCATCCTAATTGATGCAGAGAAGGCATTTGACAAAACCCAGCTCCCCTTCCTGATAAAAACATTTAGAAAAATAAGAATAGAAACTTCCTCAACATCATAAAAGGCATTTATAAAAAGCCCACAGCTAACATCCTACTTAATGAAGATAGCCTAAAAGTATTCTCTTTAAGACCAGGAACAAAGCAAAGATGTCACCACGGTTATTCACTATTGAACTAGAAGCTCTTGCTGGAGCAATTAGGTTAGAAAAAGAAATAAAAGGTATCCAAGATGGAAAGGAAAAAGTGAAACTTTATTTGCAGTTGATATGATCCTATATACAGAAAATCCTGAAAAATCCACAAAAAAGCTTCTAGAACTAACAAATGAATTTGGTAAATTGGCAGGGTACCAGATCAACATGCAAAATCATTGGTATTTCTATACACAAGCAATGAACAATTGAAAGAAGAAAATAATTCCATTCACAATAGCAACTAAAAGAATCAAATATATCAGAAGAAATCTGGCCAAGGATCTAAAGGACTTGTACACAGGAAACTACATATCATTGCTAAAAAATAAAAGAAGACCTAAATAAATGGAAGGACATTCCAAGTTCATGGATTGGAAGAGTAAATATCATTAAGATGTCAATTCTACCCAGAGCAATTTATAGATTCAATGCAATTCAAAGCAAAATTCCCACAACCTTCTTTGCAGTGATGGAACAGGCAATCATAAAATTTATATGGAAAGGTAAAAGGCCCCAAATAGCTAAAGCCATCTTGAAAAAGAAGAACAAAGTTCGAGGACTCACACTTCCTGATCTTAAAACATAACAAAGCCACAGTAATCCAAACAGCATAGTACTGACACAAGGACAGAAATATAGACCAATAGAATTAAACAGCTCAAAATCAATCCTCACTTTTATGGACAACTGATTTTTGACAACGTGACAAAGACCACTGTTGAGGAACAGTCTCCTCAACAAAGGGTGCTGGGAAAAGAGGATCTCTTTTGCAAAAAACGAGGAGGACCTTTGCTGGTTTAAAGCTGTTATGTACCCTGGAAAAGGCTATGTTCTTTTAATCCATCCCTGTGAATGCACAGTAGATGCAGACCTATTGTAGCTAGAACCTTAAGGTTCAATTGAGATGTGAACCAGACCATTCAATGTGGGTCTTAATACCTTTATTGGAGTCCTTTGTGAGAGGATAAAGAGACAAAGAAAGCCCAGAGAGAGAGAGAGAGAGAGAGAGAGAGAGAGAGACCACAGAGATGCTGAAAGAGGGCCCACAGAAGGTCAGAAAGAAAAACCACTGAAACCAGAAGCTGAAAGCAGTGAATCCTGGGAGCAAAGGACCAGCACATACTGGCCATGTGCCTTCTCATGTGACAGAGGAACCTCGGATGCCAACAGTCTTTCCTCGGAGAAAGTATCTTTCTGTTGGTGCCTTAATTTGGACATTTACATGGCCTTAGAACTGTAAATTTGTAAACTAATAAAGCCCCATAGAAAAAGTCAAACTATTTCTGGAATATTGCATTCCTGCAGTGTTCGCAAATTGAAATAGACTCTTACCTCCCATCATATATAAAAATTAACTCAAAACTGATCAAAGACTTAAATATAAGAGCTAGAGCTATCAAACTACTGGAAGAAAATGTAAGGAAGCATATTCATGATCTTGTGTTAGGTAATGATTTCTTAGCCTTTACACAGCAACAAAGGAAAAGACAAATGGGAGCTCATGTCCCTCAATGGACTTTATCCTGAAAGTAAAATAACAAACCTACACAATGGGAGAAAATATTTGGAAACTAAATTATATCCAATACAACTTTAATATCCAGAATGTGTAAAGAAATCCTTCAACTTAACAATAAGACAAACAACCTGATTAATTAGTATGCAAAAGACCTCAATAGACAGCTCTCCAAAGATTTACAAATGGTCTGAAAGCACATGAAAAAGATGCTCAATATCATTAGCCATCAGGGAAATGCAAATTAAAACCTCAATGTGATACCGTTTCACCTACTAGAATGGATGCTATTAAAAATAATGGAAAATAACAAGTGTTGGAGAAGATGTGGAGAAATAGGAACACTTATTCACTTCTGCTGGCAATGCAAAATGGTACAGTAACTGTGGAAAAGAGTTTGGAAGTGCCTCAGAAATTTAAGTATATATAAAAAAAGTAAGTATAGAACTACCTAATGACCCAGCAATCCCATTACTATACCCAAAAGAATTGAAAGGAGGGACTCAAACAGATATTTGCACACTGATGTTCATAGCAGCATTATTTATGATTGCCAAAAGGTGGAATCAACCCAAATGGCCAAGCCCTGATGAATGGATAAATAACATGTAGTATGTACTTACAAGAGGACATTACACAGTTGTAAAAAGTAATGAAGTCCTGATACATGCAACATATAGATGAACTTTGAATCATCATGTTGAGTGAAATAAGCCAGACACAAAGGGACACATATTGTATGATCTCACTGATTTGAAACAATTAGAATAAACAAACTCATAGAGTCATAATCTAGAATGGAATTTACCAGGGGATAGGGTGGGATAGGGAATGGAAAGTTAAGGCTTAAAATACATAGCATTCCTGTTTGGAATAATGAAAATGTTTAGGTAATGGATTTCAGCGATGGTAGCACAACATTGTGAACACAATTAACAGTATGTAACTGTAATTGATTAAAAGGGGAAATATTACATTGTATATATGGTAGCAGAATAACATTAAAAAAAATAATCCATGGAACTATAGTAAACAAACAGGGAGCCATACATTAAACCATGGGCTTTAAATAATAGTACAATTATAAAAATATGCTATCATCAATTGTAGGGTCAATGCAAGGTGTTGGTGGTGATGTGGATTATGGGAATCTTGTATTTAATGCATGATTGTTCTGTAAACCCATAAGATCTCTAATAAAAAAGCAGAATATGTCACTGGCTGTGATACTAACTACAAAAGTTACTGACACTCTCAAACTCAAATCAAGTTAAAAAGCTATGTATTAAGTAAGCACCTGCGTCAAATTCCGTGCTGTCTTTTATAGATTAAACTAAAGAAGTAAAGATACCTCGACTGCCTTCCAGAAGTTTCTGTTCTAGTGGGGGAGATGATATGCAGGGTCTGCCTCTTCTGGCTGTCTGACCTTGGATCTCACTTTCCACTTTCAAGAAATGGGGATAATTCCTAGACCTCCTAGGATTGTTAAAGAACAATGGTTCTTTAATGGTTAAAGAACTCAAGGAACTCAGGAAAAAGTCCACAGGGAAAAGAAGGTCCTAAGCCGTGTAGGTCTCTGGCAGAGAAAAACTGCACCTGTAAAGGCAGAAAAGCAGGAATGCCATAGGGTAGTGACGATGGAACAAGTCAGCCTCATGTAGTGTAAAGACCAGCTAGAGAGACCCAGGAGATGAGGTGACAGGCAGGAAATAGTAACGCTTGTAAGTACAGGAAAGAAAATGGGAGCCCATCACTCTTCTTAAAGGATCAAACAAAAGCAAGAAAATATTTATTTTCCTTCCCAGCACATGCCAATGTCTAGATCAAGGCCATCCATGTAGGTGACTCAAGGCAACCTGCTTGTCAAATAACTGGAAAAAGAAAAAAAAACCTGGCCTGCTCAATGGGCTCAAATCCAAGTTTCTAAGATTATAGGAAAAATTCTGATCGGAAAATTTTCATCTCAAATTGTGCTGAGGAAGCTGAGGGACTGAGTAAGCATGTTGGCAGCAGAAGGACAGTATTATAGATTGCTTTTGCATTTTTCAACTCAGCCCACAGAGCTCTTGAGGTCCTGGTGAGAACTTAGCTAGTTTTTTGTTTATTTGTTTGTTTTATCCCTGACCCCTAAAAGGGTTAGATAACTTATAGGAAAAGCACCTTGTTCACAAATAGAGCTGCCCCCCAAATTTCCCCCTATATCCTATGAAGAAACCAGAGGGGTTCTGACTTCTAAGCACACTTTCTGGGTTTCACCCAGGCTAATCCTACAGAACTGAAATGACTGGGGAAAAGGATTAAGTAGTAAATCAGTGCAGGGGATGTCAGTTAGAAGCACTGGATCTTCCCAATCTCTTCTGTTAGTTCAGGGGCCCAGGGCTGCTCTGCATCCCTGTATATCTCCTTTTAAACTGACACCACTGAATTCCAGGAAGCCTGTCCCCACCCATCTTCCTGCTTTAATCAATATTCTTTCATTCCACCCCACCCTCTTCTCACTCCCAAACAGAAAAGGGATGATGAGAAGTAGATTCTAAAATTAACCCCTAATTCTTCATCAAGACTTAGAAGTTAATTCGATGCTTTTAGTCCTCTAAGGGAGCCATCGGGTCACCTGCTTACCACCACCAATCTTCATCCATTAGCCATGCATCACCCATCCATCCAGCGACTCATCTACCCTTTCAATTTTATTTATTGAACACTTAGCTCTGACCCTGTACATCTTTTTCATACTTTATACAATTTTAAAGTTAAAAAAAAATCTCAAAGAACTTAGTATTCTCACTTCTAGACTCAAGACAATTCATAGGGGGTAAATTGGCCCGAATATTCATGTTAAATGAATTGAGACTTCAAATTAACTCCTAACTGTAATCTCAAGACTGCTGAAATCCAGGCAGCCAATATACTTTGAAAAAGGATAGAAAATCACTAAAAATGTAACCACAGTGATAGTTTATAAGATTTGGACTTTACATTTCTATCAAATCATGCTGCCAATTTTTTAAGAAAACAAAAGACATCTGGGGGCGGGCCGCGGTGGCTCAGCGGGCAAAGTGCTTGCCTGCTATGCCGGAGGACCTCGGTTCGATTCCCGGCCCCAGCCCATGTAACAAAAACGGAGAAACAGAATACAATAAAAACAAGAAAATGTTTAAAAATGTTTCCCTTTCTTCCATCCTTCCTTCCTTCTCTCTGTCTTTCCTTTAAAAAAAAAAAAAAAAAAAAAAAGACATCTGGTAGTTTTAGGCCAGTGAAAATTAAAGTCTGTTTTTCTCAGATTTTCCTGGGTTCAGATTTCCTTTAACCCCACACGGTATTAACAGTCATTTACTAAAGAAATCCAATAGCAAAAAAGAGTCAACAGCTTTCAGAAATGCCAAAGTTGTACCCCACCAGAGGTTAGCTCATTAAACAACCAATTGATTTTGAAACTAGAATCGGTTGTCATATTGGGTCAATTATTCTTTGAAGTTATATACTCATCAGTTTGAAGAAAATTAACCTTTCTGGGTCACCAGGTCCCATATACTTACCTGCAAATGATGCCCTGGGATCATGGGTCATTTTATTTAACATGGGTGGGCACTGAATGCCAAGCAACAAGCTAATCACCCGCGTAATCATGGCAGAGGCTGAGAATGGAGCTTGTTTCCCATCTCAGAAAGGGCAAATGTACCTGAGGCTTTGGGGAGGAACAGGAGCAAGGTATCAAATTAAAAGTCAATAGCAGGCGGGCCACAGTGGCTCAGCAGGCAGAATTCTCGCCTGCCAGGCAGGAGACCTGGGTTCAATTCCCAGTGCCTGCCCATGCAAAAAAAAAAAAAAAATCAATGGTTATATCTTTATGATATTTTTCCTGATCTTTACCTCACATAAATTCCAAAGGATTAAATGAAACATCCTGAAAATCTGTTAATAATCTGAAGGGCAAAAACTGGAAATAATAAAACTGGGAAAAGGTCCACAGCAATTGTAAAGATATTCCTTGAGACAGCCTTTTTAGGGGACAATTTATTAACATCATTGAAATTTAAAAAACTGGAAATAATAAAATTGGGAAAAGGTCCACAGCAATTGTAAAGATATTCCTTGAGACAGCCTTTTTAGGGGACAATTTATTAACATCATTGAAATTTTTAATGGTTCACACCATTTAACTCAGAAATCCTGCTTTTAGAATTTAAGAAAATAAATGGAGACATACATAAAGATTTAGATTGATATAATTATTTATCACATAATTACAATCTCAAAAAATTGGCAATAACATAAACTTACAGTATTAAGTGATGGATAAAATTAGGGTTCAACTATAACATGTTGTTTGTTGTTCAACAAAGCAACCCAGGATATTACATCATTTTACAATGTAATTTCAGTATTCGTTCATTCATTCTTATTCTCTCTCTCTCAGGTACATACACACACACATGTACGCACACACACATAAAATGCATACACACACACACACGTGTGCACACATCCCAACAGCCCTCCCAAAGCCTGGAAGGAAACATACCAAAAATCTTTATAATGATCGTATCCGGTTCTAGAGATAAATTTTATTTTCTTCTTTAGATTTATCTGTATAGTACCAAATTTCCATCAGTGTGCATGTGTATTGTTCTCTTATAGCATCCTTACCTTTTTCTACATAGCATTTAACAAAATTTCTATATATATCCTTATGTTTGTATTTACTTAATGTAACTCTTTCTAATAGAATGCAAGCTTCTATGACAGCAGGGTCTACAGCTTTTATTTTTTTAACAATATATCTAGTTTTATAAAAAACTGACTACTGAGGGAACGATTGAGTGGGGTACTGTTTGCAAGGCATGGTTATGTGTGGGGATTCTAATGGGCTGACAAGCATCGTGTTATGTCTAATTCCTGGCTCACCTGCTCAAATGGCAGGACATTTTCCTTGCTTACTTTGCCTCCTACCATCAACACAACTCATTGTTCTCCATTCAGCAAGTCTTTGCCATTCCTCTGTACTCATTAGAGTCCCACCAAGGCTTCACTCCTCCACCAAACCATTTCCCGGCTGTTAAACTTGTCTCTAGCACTTACTAAGACCTCTCACTTGGAAGATCAACATTTGCTGAACTTTAACTGGATTCCAAGACTCTTTTAGAGGAGGGGTTGGTAAGCCACAGGTGACACCTGATTTTGTAAACAGTTTCACTAGGCCACAGTCACACCCATGTGCCACAATGTCAGAGACCACCTGGCCCTCAGAGCGTGAAATATTCACTATCTGGTCTTTATAGAAAAAGTTTACTAACCCCTGTCCTAAAACATCTACATACTTACATAAAATAGGAGATGATACCAAACCTTCATCCTACTTGAAGTTTATTCTTAGGACATTATGGGATCCAAAGTACATATCCAAGAGCTTTGTAAAAAACAGAATATGCTATAAGAATGTAAGGAATTACTGTGATTATTGTAATATGCCTAAATTGTTCTTAAGAACATACATTTTTGTGTCAGAAATACCTGCATTTAAGTCCTGGGATCACTGATTGCTATTGGGCAGGTTATGCAAGTTTTCTAGGCCTCAATCTTCATCAGAAGAGCAGAAATTCATTCCCTCCTTCCTCTTTCTCTTAATAAATGTGTAATGAGTGCTATTTGCCAGGTACTGCATGAGGAGATGGATAAACAATGGTGAATAATACCTACAAGTCTCACCTCATTCAGCTTTAATTGCATATGTTTCTGGCAGTTGTTGTAAAGGCTAAATGATATAATACAGAGTACTTAACCTAAATCTTGGCACACTGCTACCACCCAGCTTATAGCAGCTTTTCCTCCTCATCAAAATTACAGCAGGAGCTCTTTTAGAAGACTTCTCCACAGCTGACATTAGATGAAACAACGCCTTCCATTCCTTCTGTAAAACGAAATCTAAAGCACGAGAAATGCTCCCAGCTTATTTAATAGGCTAACGTCTGGGTACAAAAACACACTTCTGTTTCTTCTGGTTGAGTTGCATGTTTACTGAAAGCCAGTTATGTTTGTTCCCAACTCTCTTGATGCCAGTTATTCTTGTGATTTAATTAAGTATCATGAAAGGTGATGAAAAGAATGGTACAAAAAGAAAGAGAATAACAGTTTCAAATGAAAACTAAATGAATGCTTTCAAAAGACTTGACACAGAATTATCTAATTAAACATGGGGGAGAGAAATGATTGGGAGACAATCATAAATATCTAGGCCTCTCCAGTGTCCAGTTTCTCATTCAACCTCAAGGACACCAAAATTGGACATGGTCTTTGTCATTTTGGGTGTGGCTTAAGCAAGAAAAAGAATAACCCCCTATCAGTAGACCCATACACAAAGATAAGACTGTGCTAGTCATCAAAATGAGTTAATACTGTTTGAAATAGGTATTATCATTTTCCCCCTCATTTAATCTTTCCATCAGATTATTGATTCCAAATTCACAGAGTAAAAGAGGAACTCTTTTGTTTTTACTTAACTCAACATAAGTGCAACAGTATGTTGCCTCATCCCTTCCCAGATTTTTATAGGTTAAGAAAAGACTCAGAGAGATGGAGGGGACTGTCTGAGGTCACAAGCACATTGCTGGAGGTGGGTCTAGAGCCCAGGTGTGCTCCGATTCCACACCCCAGCAATCTCAGATAACAGAGAGATAAACACAGTTCAGTCTCACTTAGGCAGACTTATATGGTTAATTTCCTTTTGAGATGGACAGAGTGCCAACTGCCCAAATACAAGGTAAGATGCTTGATAGGAAGAACTTAGTCTTAAACTTCACTATACACCCCAGCACACTTCACGTAGCCCCCAGCAATAAATAATTACGTCTTGAATTGATGAATTTTTTTCCTACAAGCCATAACAATGGAAGAAATTGGGGTCTTCCTGATTTCTGAAAGAACCAGGTTCATGTGGGGTTTATACCCTCCTCCATGGAGTATACAATAGCAGGGAGAAATTCTATTGTGACTATCAGGCTGTGTCATTGAGAGCTCAGCCTCACTGATTGGCACTTGCTCCTCCCTTGTCAGTGCAGCAAGATGAGCAGCACCCTGCTCACCAGATGGTTATTTGTTCCACCAGCCACCTTTGCTGCATCCCTGATTTGCTCCAGCCCAGAAGAGTCTCCAGCATTCATGCTGCAAGGCAGCTCCTGCCAATAACTTTGCCAAATGGCTCCTTTCAAAGTCATGGGCTGCCCAGACAGACTGGCTCCCCCATCTGCAGCAAATTTTGGCAAAGAGACATTTCCATTTTTGGCACTGCCTCTTGGCTGCACCAAAGCCGTCTTGCCAAAAGGATGATCTGACCCATCAGTAAGTATATCCAGGCCTGAGGTCACTGAAAGCCTATGCCTGTGTTCCCCCATTTTCATCCCTGAGAAGATAGGAGAACATATCATAGAGGCCTACAGGATCACAAACACAGACATAATACATCATAGAAACCTAGAGCTGGACAAACATATAGGGAGAATATCTCTCCTCCCCTATCGTCAACCTTATCTCAATAGATTAGGAAACTGAATCCCGGAGAGTAAAAGTTACTAATTATAGTTGAAGAATTGGGAATAATACCTAGGTCTTCTGACTTGCCTTCCAAATCACTGCTTATGAGTCTGCATTGCCTTTCAATTTCTCCCTCATTTTATTTTCAAAGATGATAAAAATCAGACCCTTTGTATTGGTATTTATTCAAAACTGTATTTCTTTTACAAAATGCATGTAGTACAAATTTAAAAAATGTTTTTGCACGAGGAAGAACATAGGAACGTCATTACTGCAGGGTATTGAAAATAGACAGTAATTAATATTTAAAAATTTTAACTTATGTGTGAGACTAAAGCAAAAAATGTTTATTTGGTATAAAATTTATATTTTGACCAGTGCATTTCCTAATATAACTTATGTAGACAGCTTAACTAAACACCATAAGTACATGGAACCTTGAGTAGGGCATGAGATTTTGTTGGTTTGTCCAGGTGATGCCCTGATGAATCCCAGAGTGATTTGAACAGTGAATAAAAAAGTATTTGCAAAGTCCCCTTGGGGGAATGGTGAGAAAGGGGAAAAATTCAATTTCCCCAAGTTGAATTCTTGATATTCTCACAAGCAGTGTGGACAATCAAAGCTATAGGCTGAGCCCCCAATCGTGGGGTTTGTTCATATGAAACTTAACCCCACAAAGGATAGGTCAAGCCTACTTAATATTAGGCCTAAGAGTCACCCCCAAGAGAACCTCTTTTGTTGCTCAGATGTGGCCTCTCTCTCCAGCCAACACAACAAGCAAACTCACTGCCCTCCCCCAGTCTATCTGGGACATGGCTCCCAGGGGTGTGGACCTTCCTGGCAATGTGGGACAGAAATCCTAGAATGAGCTGAGACTCAGCATCAAGGGATTGAGAAAACCTTCTCGACCAAAAGGGGGAAGAGCGAAATGAGACAAAATAAAGTGTTAATGTCTGAGAGATTCCAAACAGAGTCGAGAGGTTATCCTGGAGGTTATTCTTATGCATTAAGTAGATATCACCTTTTTAGTTAAGGTGTAATGGAGAGGCTGGAGGGAAGTGCCTGAAAATGTAGAGCTGTGTTCCAGTAGCCATGTTTCTTGAAGATGATTGTATAATGATATAGCTTTCACAATGTGCCTGTGTGATTGTGAAAACCTAGTGTCTGATGCTCCTTTTACCTACCTTATCAATAAATGAGAAAAACAAATGGAATAAAAATAAATAATAGGGGGAACAAATGTTAAAATAAATTTAGAGTGAAATGCTAGTGATCAATGAAAGGGAGGGGTAAGAGGTATGGTATGTATGAATTTTTTTCTGTTGTCTTTTTATTTCTTTTTCTGAATTGATACAAATGTTTTAAGAAATGGTCATGATGATGAATATGCAACTATGTGATATGAATTACTGATTATATATGTAGAATGGAATGATCATAATAAAAATTAATTAATTTTAAAAAATGCATGTAGTCTCAGAATCAACATAACTTTTATTTTAAACAGATGTGTCCATGTACCACATTTAGAGCATCTACTGCAGAGTTTAAGGACATGGATTTTAGTATCAGATAGATACGGTTTGGGACTTCTATTCTGCCACTTACTGTTGTGTGAACTTAGACAAGTAATAATCTCTTTCTGCTATAAATTTTTTTATTATAAAGGAGGAATAAGAACAGTGTCAACCATAGAATTGTGAGAATTAAATTAGAAAAATTAAAGTTCACAGCCTATCCTTGGTACATTGAGAATAAACCCTTCACAATTACCAGCAATGAACATTTTTCTTTTCTAGCTCACAAGTTCACAATGATATTGGAAGACACTGTACGGTGCGCATATCAATATATATACCAGGTGCACTGATACCCATTTTCTACATTAGGAAATTCTGGTTCATGAAGTTAAATAACTTTTCCAAGGTTATGCAGAGAATAAATGGAGGGCCAGAGATTTCTTCTTACTATTTTGCTAAGAAATGAATACCATCATTGTGGCTTACAGATGCTAAAATCAGGGTGGTGAACATTTGCACAAAAATGTATGTCCGTGAATAATCAACGCCATATCATATATGACATAAAAACCTGGAAACAATTCATTTTACGAAAACCTGGAAACAATTCTGTATCAGTCCACAATGGAACTACTATATAAATAACAGTTGCATCATGTTATAGAGGTACTATGCGGCCATTAAGAAGAACAAGTCAACCTAAGTGTCCTGACATGGAAAGTATCACTGAGTGGAAGGGGGGAGCAAAATAGAAATAAAACAAACATTATGATTCTCTTTATGCAAGCAAACAGCTCTCTCCCCCATTGATCTACTTGAACATGCATATTTAAATGAATAAAAATGCACAGAAGGTGGCTATAAGGAAGCACAACCAATTAATTGTTAACCCCCAGGGAAGGAAAGTGGGGTAGATATGAGGAAGAAGGGAAAGTCATGTTGCTCTATCTGCTTCCATGTACATGGAACTCCGTTCAAGTAAGGAATCATTAATGCATTTATTTTGTTGTTGTTGTTGTTTAATAAAGATATAAAGGCTTAAAGAAATGTGAATGACACTCAACAATATAGCTGATGTGAACCAAAAGAATTCCTAACTTGGGTTTCCTTGGCCCAATTGAACCAAGGATATTGGACTGGTGATATTTTATATTTAGGGATGCAAGTTCTGTCTTTTTGACCAGCTGGGACCTCTCAACATCTTGCTGCAATATTCCCTATTAGAGCCATTTACAGCGTATCCATACCCTTGTACATCTGTTACCAGTCAGAGCTGAGCCTTTACATGAGGTGAAGGGGTAGCTAGCCATTCCGTGACTTCTTCAGGTTGATACTACTTAACAGGGATTCAACAAGACATGATGGAGGAGCCTGTATGGTATCCCAGCATTAAACCCAGTAGAGCTTGGAATACTTCTTCTCCTAGGTAAATCATTTCACACTCCATCTAGCAGATTCCATCTTTCTCAGATTAATACCTGCCCATATGGGCCGCTCCATATCCCGAGACTCCACATATCTTTTTTCTCCTTATTCACATAGCTGCCTTCATCTCCTTTTATTTGCTGTAAGCAGTCAGGTCTGTTTGTGCCAAAGCACAGAACTGAGAGTCGACTTCTCCCTGCCGATATTTACCCCTCCCTATTTCTCACAGTGGTCCTTCCTCCAAAGAAACTAATCAAAATGAACTAGTTTTTCATGGATTCTACACATGCAAATCCAATTACCATCACTCCCAGTTCCTTCCATAAAGAATCTGGAACATAAGAACTCAAAAGATCCTTAACAATTTAAAACAAAGTTCTTAGCAGCCTTGTAGAAAGAATTTGAACTTCCAATGGGATAGCTGGTCTGTTATGCCAGAGCTGACTTTCAAGTCTGATTCTAGAGTTCTTCTGGAAGGGTAAAAGCTGGAAATTTGGTGGCAAAGAAGACAATTTGGTGAAATCAAATTCATTAATGAGGGGTGAGGGGGGCACGGTTGGCGAGACCCTCTGGCCAAAGTGAAGCCTTGGATACCCTCACATTTATGTGCAAAAGGACCTACTGCCATCACTCAGCTGCCTCGGCTTCACTCCTTTTGCACTGGCCCAGGCAACTATATGATTTGCAAGGAGCCTGAGAAAATGTATGTCTAGGTGCCCTGTAGAAGCATTTCATTTCAGTCTGGTGAATAGCTTTGTTAATACAGCTAAGCTAGGGGTGAGGGACATTGAGAAGGCTCTAGAAAACTAGTGAGTTCTCACACCTTGATTGCACAATTCCATAAATATTTCTCTTCTTCCTTATTATAGAGGAGAATAAATTTAGGGAATAAGTCAGCTAAGGGCTCCAGCATTCATTGGGTGGGGGGAATTCAGCTCCCTTCCTGTGGGATGATGCGGAAGGCCCAGAGATATGCACTGCAGTACTGGGGAAAGAGAATGGGTGAACAGGCAATATGGGAATATATGTGGAAGACAGAATGCAACCTGCATTTCTTCCAGAAAAAATCCTGACAAGATGGAGTACAGGTGGGCAATGAACACAGGCCACAGTCCATATAGTCCTGGGCTTCAACCCTGGTGCCATTACTTATACGTATGTGAACTTACACAAGTTGCTTTGCTTCTCTGAACTCTGAATTTCTTATTCTGAAATGTGAGGCTAATATGAGATACACTTAGGATAATGTCTGGAACACAGACCGTCCTCAATAAATGCTAGTTCTCTTCCCTGCAGCTAAGTGTCTAAATTGGACCCTTAGCTTTTTCTTAAATGCAAATACCAGAGTCTAGGAATGTCAGTCTATAGCTGTGCTCTTTTCACTAAGCATTACCAATATTTTGACAGGACTGGACTAATATTATTCACCCCAGGTTCATTGGTACGTTTCTGACCGGCCCTCATAAAGAGCTTGAGATTGCCCCTGGGGACCTGGATGCTAATAATGAATACTTGCTAGTGATTTTCAATGCACTCTGGTTATTATGTTTAGTAGCAGAACATTTGCCATCCCCAGAAAGGTCATTTACAATAGTATAAGGCAGCTTCTTCCCACCTTCCATCTCAGATTTTTCTGAGAAAGGCAGAAAGCTCAAATGTTTCATCCATATGCATTGGAAATACCACTCTGATCTTACATTTGCATACAAATGCAAATGGAAGCAACTTAAGGAGCTATAGGGCAGCTCTCCATCATATGACACCATCTCCTTTTATTTTATTTTTCCAGTGTCTTTTCACATTGAAGGCCATTTTCATGTACCTCTCCAGCTTTATTCATCACAACTTTTCTCTTTCTTGAGTGTGTGTCAGATAGAAAGAGAGACCCCACACTTGTTCACACTTGAACACACTTTCTTGTGTTCCTCAGAAGCTACATTTCACAGATGGCTCGGATCTCAAGCCTAGAGATACTGTAAAATCAATTCTCACCCAAACCTGGACTCTCATTCCAGCACAAAGTTGAGAAATGGCCATATAGCATTTTCCAATAATTTTAATGTGTGGTTAATTACTTCATACTAAGGCAGTCTATTCCACGTGAGACACTTTATGTTACAATTTCTTTATATCAAGCCATGATCTGTTTCCTTGACATTTCTCACTCATTGGCTCAAACTCAGCTCTCTGGAATGCTCTCTCCCACGCCACCTCATCATTCACATGGTTTTAAATCCCATTAATATGCTGGTGACCTCTAATTCCAAATATATATATTTTGTCCAGGTCTTCTTCTGCGCTTCAGACCCAGATATCCAATTACTTACTTGAGAGACTCACTGTGAGTCAGGATGTCTCACAGCCCCTCAATTAATCAATTTCCAAAGTCGGCTTCCTATTTCAGTGATGAACCCCACTATGTATTCATTCTTGTAGCAAAATCCTGAGGGTTGTCCTTGACATCACACCTTCTTCATCCACAGCAACTTTATCACACCAGGTAAGAATGATCTGTTCTTCCTCTAGCATATTCCAAACCCATCCAATTCTTCCATCTCCATTGCTGCCACCATCTTAGAATACCCATTGTGTTGACTTCTGGGGGTGGGGGGTCATTCCAATCCCACCCAATGTTATTCCTCATCTATAACCCATATATACACTTTCAACTTATTTCTGAAAAGAACTTTACCCCAAACGGACACACAGCTTATACACAAAGGTAAAACCATTGCGATTTTCCCTGTAACAGGAGCTGATGGTTAAAGGAAAATGAGGCAGTGGAACAGAGTGGGCTTCAGAGACAGTCCTGAGTTGGAAGAAAAGCATTTCCATTATGTGTGTGACTTGGGCAAGTTAGTAACATCTCCAAGCTTCAGTTGCCTCAGTTTCCTCATTTGAAAATGGAAATAACAAAAGAACGACATCCACCTACCAGGGTGTGGATACATTGAAATGCTACATACAAAAAGCTCAGCATCCTGCAAGGAAGATAGGAGACGTTTAAAGAAGGAAATTTTAAACAGGGAGGAAACACAGGAATAGAAGGGGAGAGTGGTAATTTCATTATCCATAATAAAAGGAGTCACCGGGAATGTCCCTAACAAATGCATTCTCTTTCTGAGAGAGACATAATGTCCTTAAGCATTTGCATTGCTCTTAGCTGGATGAATCTGCCCGCAGCTACCAGTTACAATGCAAATTGAGCTCCAAGTCCTTCACACTAACTACACAGTAAAACCTTTCTGCTTTAAATAGAATACTGCAGTGTGGAGTGATCTGAGCAAAGGAAAGGAATATTAGAGATAAATGCAAAGGAAATTTTAGGGGGAAAAAAAATACCCTGACATATCTGAACTGGTAGGAGGAAAATGCACAAATATGAAAGGAAACAAAAAGAAAAGCAAGGTCTATTAGAAGGATTTAGAAGCTAATTCTCCAGTAAATGGGTTTAAGTTAGTAATGGGGAAGAGAATTTTGGGGGCAAGATCCTAATGAAGAGAATTTCACAAAGAATATTTCGATCTTATGCTGTTCATTCAAATTGTACTAGCACTTCCTAAGGTATTCATTCATTAGGAGAGAGACTCTTTCCCCTCCAGCCAGCACAATTTCACAAAGGTTTCTAATAGTGAAGAGCTTAAGACCACAGAGAACTTCCTGTTCTACCATCTTATGCTATGTCTATCATCAAAGTTCAATCTTTTCATTCTCATACCTTTACTAATATCAGATAAAAAAAAACAACTGAAAGATTGTGAAATAATTGTTTGTTTAAGCTTATATGTGGGGTGTGTATAGGTAAGAAATTTAGATTTTCACATATCAGAAAGATATCAGAAAGCAGAGTACTTTGCTCTAAACTCCTGCCTCATTTTTGACTGTATGAATCCAGATATCTATTCAGAATCAAAGTTTTAAAAAATGACATAAACTAGGCAGAAAAAATTAGGTAGAATCCAGGGCCCTGAAAGCAATAAGGAACGTCATGCTAACTCATCTACAAATAAATAATGAGCATCTCCTAAACACATGGCCCAGATTTAGCCATCTTCTCTGGTCGGCGAGTTCTCTCTGCCAGAACTTTTGAAGCATAAAGCAATTTACCTCATACAATGCATGAAGTTGGCCCTTTTATTTTATTTTTTTGTAGTCACAAATGGAAAGAAATATTCCTCAAAAAGCCATTAGACCCAAGGACAACTTCTCTCTTGGAAAACATGCTCAAACTCTGTTTGTCATAGCCTTCCTGGTAACTGAGTCAGTGACAAAGTGCCGAGATTGTGGCAAAATATCTTACAACCATATTGTCATCATACAAATAAAAACAATCCGCAAATATAGTGCTCGGTATGGAGGAGGGATAGGCTGGACATTTTAAAAAAACCTCTAAGCTGCTCAAAGCTGGAGCTCATACAGCTCTGCTTACTCTGTCTCGCACTTAGGGGCATATTAAGCCTGATGTTCTTTGATAATCATGATGAATGTTGGGCACTCTATTTTAAACTTCGAGGATGTTTATAGAAGATGTTATCTTTACCCAAAAATTGTGCCTTTCTCTTTCTTTCAGAGCTTGAACTCTTTCACTAACATCACATTTCTCTAATAGTCTCTTGATTGGATTAAACATTGTAGATGTATTAGCATCCCAGAATAGTAACAATAATTTAAATTAATAAACCTTGTTACAGTTTCCTAAGGTGCTTCCATAGACATTTTCTCACATATATATTCATATGTTAGGCCCAATGCAGTGCTTTACATGAGTGGCTAGGGATGTTTGCTTACAGGTAGCAAATAAAGGCAAAAATGCAAAAGTCCTGGCATTTGAAAAAAAAAATTCCTCCAATCTCTATTCCCACACAAAAGGTAGAAAGATTCCACCTGCTGACTTTCTCGGCCTGCCTGCACGGCACGCAGGCTAATGTCAGAACAAGCCGGGAGAGAGTGAAAAAACAATTTCACCTCTTGGCAAAGCTCAGCTTGCTGAATCCTCTCGCTTTTTGCTGGCTGTTGATTCAGCAGAAACTACTGCTGCAGAATTCATAATGGTGATTTTTAAAGGCCCCACTGATCACATTGCTCACCCCACGTGTCAGATTCATTCGCTGGCCGCCAGAACACTATTTCCCCAGCCACCTTTTTATTTCTTGCTAATGCACTTTCAAAGGGAGAGGGTCTTGCCTCTCTGAAAAGGGCCTTTTGGGGGTTGGATTGTCTGAGCAGGTAACAGGTCCAGAGAGATGAATGGACAAGAAATGAAACCATGCCCTCTCTGAAGCCAACCACAGAGGTTAGGCTCAGGGAGGGGCAGACGCGCTACCCTTCTGGGCCCCTCCCTTCTTATCTCTGCCCCCTCACCCTCCAAGACCCCTGCGAGCATCTTGGAGGAGGGGTCATCTGTTTTCTCTGGGTCATTTTCCCTGCTGGGGGCCCCACCCTGAAAAGCCGAATCCCCGAGGGCCTTTTTAACTCCCGGGGGCTGCGCGTCCACCTGCTGCTGAATGCCGGGCTCTCGCCTCGCGGAGCCGGGATGGACGTCCGCACACGGGTGGCTGCCCTTTGCAGCCAAGCCCCCGCCCCAGCCCCGCGGCCCAGAGGAGTCTCCGCCACTACGCGCCCAGCTGCCCGCGAAGCACAGCGATCCGCAACTTGCGCCCAGCCCCAGCGGCGGAATGCGGCGGGGCTGGCGTTACCTTCGGTCGCATAGCTGTGGTCGCGCAGGAAACTGTTGTTGATTTTGCGGGTATCAATGTCCTCCTCCATTGACAGCAGGCTTACTTGCGTGGGAACCAGAAGCCGGCAGACAAGTATCCATGATCCCTCCCCGCAGCCAGTCTCACAGGAGAGGGGGGCAGGGGAGCCAGTGGGACTGCACCATGGTCCGAGCCTGAAGAGGAGCTGGAGAGGCGGAGAGAGAGAGAGAAAAAATCCAGCAATGGAGCTGTCACCTCCTCCACTCGGGTTTTCCGAGGCTGCCGCGGCTCCTCCCGCGGTGCGCTCACTCCAGCTCCAATTCCCAGCGAGGATGCTACGCCTGCCTCCGCTGCCTCTGGGTGCCAAGATGCGCGGTGCCCCGAGGGGTCTGGTCCCGTCAGCCGGTGCTGGAGGCGCTCAGAAGCGGGGCTGGGGAGATGCCCAACAGGTTCCTCCCGTTGGCAGGCGCTCCAAAATGCAAAAAAGATCCCTTCTTCCCCCCAGCCCCCGGGAGAGCGAGCAGCCGCGACAAAATGGTGCCTTTCTGGACCCAAGCTGCAGTGGCGAGATGGCAGGGGCAGGATTCAGGCTTGCCTGGCCCGGATGAGGGTGCTGGTCCCACGAGAGGGCGGCTCCGGCGGGCGGGGGCTAAGGAAGCCGGCGGGGAGCTGGGCAGGGCGCTGCGGCCGGCGCCAGCGCACTCACCCTCACACCCACACGCGCGCACTCGCAGCTGCTGCTGCCGCTGCTGCTGCTGCAGAAGGAAGCTGGAGGCGGCTGGTGCATTAAAGGCGAGGCTCCTCCCAACCGCGTCAGCAGCCCTAGGTCTCTTCCCCAGCAGCAGTGGTGGCCGGGGCTGAGGCTGCGGCGGCTCTCTGCTGCAGTGGAGAGCACGCAGCGGCGAACCCGCGCCTAAGCAGCAAGCAGCTAGCAGCTAGCATGCAGATTCACTTAGAAAGTATAGGCGCGCTCTTCCAAACTGTCCCCTCCCTGATAATGCAACCAAGGGGCACTCTTTCTGCGCTTGCACCCGAGCCCCTAACTTGAAACCTTTCTCTGGATACCTGCTCTTTAGGACATCATGGGAAAATAGGTTCCCTTGGGTACACAGGATGTTTATATACAGATCCCTTTTGCCCACCCTTGCGTGATACAAGCGGTTTCTTGGAGAAGTTAAAGGGCGAGGCCTTGGGGTGCTGGAAGGCTCAGAAAGAGGCGAGAGAGTGGGAGAAGAGCTGCTAATAGCCCAGCCTAAGCTCTCTGTGCTAGGAATAGAAGGGGAACCAGGGGCCCTAACTTTGCAACTGAGTTCACTTCTGACTCCTGCATTCCAACAGAGTGTAACATCTTCAAACTGTAGGTGATTGATGTTCAGGAAAACGTCTATCTTCTCTGTCTCTACACAGGCAGAGGGCAACACAGGACTGAGTTATGAATCTAGCCAACATAGGGAGTCTGGAAAAGTTCACTCCCCCTACCCATTGCCCTTTCTTTTGGGTAAACTGCTGCTGTCCGAGTGAGATCAACACTCCAAGAACTTCCAATTTGCTCTTGACATGGAAGGTGCATTGAAGCATAGGATAGCGCTGTGCCCACAGAGAGATACTGCTACCCTGAGGGAATTTCAAGAATCCAATCAATATAAAAGAGACCTGTCTTCCCATTTCAACAATAAGGAAAATGCAGAATTGCCCCCTCAACCCATGTTTCCCCAAATTGCAAAACAATTCCACATTGGGAAAAAAAAAATTGAGATCGTTATTTTTGTGAAACAACCAAAATCATTTATGAAACAACCAAAGTAGCTAGAAAATCAATTTGGAAAAGACATTTCCCTGGTTTCTTCTTGTAGAAGTTATCCATTTCAGTGGGTATCATTGCAGGGAAAGACATCAGCAAATGTCTTGCTCAGTTAAGCTCCACAAGTTCAGCTGGATGAGCCCAGAGGGACCTGTGAGTTAATTATATACATACAATGCTTCGGCTAACACGATTTAGAAAGTATTTGAAGTTCAAAAAAATGGGAAAACAAGTCCTTAACTGAGGTTGGGAATTGTCGTTAGATTTCCATGAGGAAGAAATGCTTCTTGTAGGTGGAAAATGGCATTTCTCCCATCTCCAAAAAGTGCATGAAGAAAAGGCAAGACGGTAGAAGTGTGTTCTGATATATTTTCGGGGCGGGGGGGGGGTAGGGTGGAGTTCAGCTTCCAATAGATTGCATTCCAATTTCATCTGATGGTTGTCTTACATGCTTGTTTTACTATTTGTCCAAATTTCACATATGGAATTTCAGTAACAGATGAAGAATGGTGCAAGATGATTTAATCCAGTTCAGGTGCTTCATCATCAGTTGCTGTGACTAATTCTTCCACATGATGAGCTGCATCCATCTCCAAGGCTCTGGTATTCAGTTATTTTGCAGGTACACTGTCCAGCTTCTCTTGGATTTAGATATAATGGTGGGGGAGAAGGAGGAGGTAACCAAGGAAGGAGAAGTTCAGCTCACCACTTAGTGTATCAAAGTGGTGAGAGGACAACTTGTCTTCAGTTGAAATGTCCTGAAGTTTCTGTAGGAGGCCTTGGTAACGTTAGTATATGGGAAATTTTTCTCCCTTCTCTTTCTGGTCTAAATGGGAATAGAGCTGAGTGGTGAATCAGGCCGGCCCAGAATCATTGGCTTGGTTCTGCTTGGGAATTTTCCCCTTTAACCAGTGAGGGAAGTGGCCACTCCATAGATTGGTCCTCTGGGTTTACAAAATTTTCCCTTTGTTTCTAACAAAATTCCTTCTGCATTTATTCGACAGTACAGGCATTTCTCCTCAAAGACACAAAGTTCTGAGAAGGAAATTAGAGCGATCTCCATCAATTAAGTAGATTTTTGAGGCACCTATTTTGCACATCACCCTTAGCTACTATGAGCAATGACAAAATCCACCCGAAACCAAGAATGGCATGTGATAAAGGAGGTAAGAGGGTGGAAGAAGCCCTGCGCAAAGCTGTCGTGGTGAGAGGACTGATAGTCCTATTGTTTTCAGACTCAGTGACCTTCTTTCTATTCCTTCAGCATGTCAAGTTCTTTCCAAAAGTTCTTGACTTGGCACATGCTGCCCCCAATGCTCCTTCAGGGTTTCATCTCAGCTGAACTGTCCCTACTCAAATGGGGCATTTCCTGACTATTCCATAGTCGCTGGTATTTTCTGTCACCATATCTTTTTTTTTTTGTCTTCCCCATGGTACATTGCACTCTGTAATATTTAGTTATTGTTATCAACTGTTCCCATGGTATCTCCAACAGTATCTGGCACTTGGTGCTCAAGAAATATTTCTTGAATGGATAAATATTTCTTGAACTAATAAATAAGTTGCTCAATTTATTCAGTGATATTAAGGTTTTAGATCCCTACCCTTATTAAAATCTGTGCCACCCCACATACAACAAACTACTATATGACTAAAATTTTTCAGCTCATAGCCCCTTTTTCTATGGAAATAATTATTTCTATTCATCTATGCATGCATATGCACCAAGAATGTTCATTAAGCACTTACTATAAGCCAAGAATTGTTCTAGATGCTGGGGATACAGAAAAAAATAAATGACAAAAGAGTCCCTACAGGAAACTTAAATTCTATAATCTTATTTTAATAACATGAACTTCCTTAGAAATGCAACCAATGCATTATATATCAACAGACTACAGCATAATATTAAGTGTCTGGGCCCTGATATCAGGCAAAAGTGGTTTTCTGCCACTTAGTATTCTGTCATGGAGCAAGTTCCAAGATCTCTCTAAGCAATAGTTTCCTTATCTGTATTAGGAATTGATAGCATCTTCTTCATAGAGTTACTGTGAGGATTAAATGAGATAATGGTTGGAGAAAATATTACTTTTTGAGTATCTACTTTCATTGTCATCATCACCATCAATATTCAACAAATATTTAAGTACCTACTATGAAAGAGTCTGGGATAGGTTGGAGATTCAGGAGTATCAATGCATGAGATAGGCAGTCATTTTTAGCCATTGTGGAACTTAGGGTCTAATTTACAGTCTAAGTAATGTAAAAAGGACCATAGGCTATAAAAGGAAAAGCACAGGGCCCTCTGCAAGCACATAATAGGTGGGCCTAATTCAGGCCTGTGCTTTACACAGAAAAGGGCAATTACAAACACACAGTTTTCTTGAATTGCCCAATTCAAAATGACAACTTGTGACACATTTTCTTTTTAACCATCCTTGTCATGCTCCCCATCCCCACCACTCACATATAAACAAGGGCTTCCTACACCCAAACCTTTGAAGTCATCCTGTCCAATTAGCACATTAAATTATCCACAGTTAAATGCTTTATTAAAACTTTTGACCTCAGCCAGTCTGGAGATTCTTAGAATAGGTCTAGGTGCCAGGTAGCCCTGGTTTATGTCCCAACTCAGACACTGGTGAATTTCGTGACCTTTGCCAAGTAATTTAACATCTTTCAGCCTCTGTACTTGCAAAATAGCACAAAATAATAGGACCCACTTCACAGTGTTGTTGGGTGGCTTCAGAGTCAATGTAAAGAAAGTGCCTATCCAAGTTTGGCCCATAGCCAGGCATCATTAAAATGTCAGTTCCCTCTCCTGACAGTGCCCCCTCTTTCCATCATCAGAGAACTGGAGAGATACACCAGAAGTCAATCATTCATGTGAACAAAAGTGACCTAGGAATGTGAATTTTACCACCTACCAATCTATCTTAATGAGCAACTAGAAATTGGATATGAGAAAATTTACCATCTTGCAAAAAGCTCTTTTTAAGCCAAGAAGTCCTGTGCAAACGGAAGAAGTTAGGGTTATTGTTTCTTGATTTTCACATTATGTGTGTGCACACCTAGTCACATTTCTCCATCAAGCAGGCATATGGAATCCCTCTCTAGACTCACTAAGCACTGAAGTCACAATTGTGCCTCTGAGGTGGTTTATGTATCGACTGCCCTGAGGATGACCTGTTAAGTTTCTAGTAGGGTTTGCAATTCCTTTTTGCATATATTATGACATGAGTGCTCCTTCAGGATGTCATTTAACCTGGGAAAAGAAAACAAAACCTCTTGACTTCAGTGTTGTATTAATTCTAGACTGAGCTCTTAATGGATTTCACTAACTAAAGTTTTCCCTTAATTATTCGAGTACAGAAACTTAGGAAAACACACAGTGGTATGCTGGAGCTGGCACATTTTGGCCATCTAGAATCCATTGTGCTGACCATGCACATCTCTTTCCAACTCTTTTCTTCAGTGGCATTGTGTCGGTTTTTAAATT
The DNA here is from genome assembly GCF_023851605.1 of Tamandua tetradactyla. Taxonomy (NCBI): domain Eukaryota; kingdom Metazoa; phylum Chordata; class Mammalia; order Pilosa; family Myrmecophagidae; genus Tamandua; species Tamandua tetradactyla. The sequence goes on from NC_135346.1 coordinate 27,496,822, forward strand.
TTAAAATCTGAAATCTGCCATAGTAGGATATTTGTATCATGGAAATCAAGAAAGCTACATTAATCAGGACTTTTCTTTTAGGAGCCAGTTGTTAAACATTTACCAAGGGAAACACATTACTTGCTGAGGTACTCCATTCCCTCCACTTGCTACACCAGAGTCAACATCTTTCCATTCATTCCCATTGTTTGTCCAAAGTTCCTTCCATTTGTGCAACCCTGTCTCTCAAGCTGTGTCAGACTCACAGAGCATTCCATCATCCAACCAAACTTCGGCCATAATGTAAATAATTCTTAAAATCCTACCTTTACCTTGAAGCTTTCCCATATCCATCAGAGGAGACCTGATGTCTTTGTCTGATCCTTTCCAGGCTGGTTATGAAACTGCCACAGCGAACATGTGGGGGATTTCCCCTATAAGGCTCCTAGACCTGATAACGTAAGGAACATTTGGTGCATGCCCACTCTCAATGAATCATTCTTTTCTATTGTTCAGGCCCCAATGTCCCCTTAGTCTTGCCCTTGATTTGCTTAGATGCAAAAAAAGAAAAAATGAACCCTCTGTTCCTAATTTCATTGACTGTTCTTCTACTTGTCTAGATAGGATTATTTTTTCTAGGATATAAAAAATTATGAAATGATATATGAAGTGAGAGAGAAGGTACAAAATCCAAGAGGCCAGAATTGAAAGTCTGGGAATAAACTCCTCTTGAATCTTTTCTCAACTCAATTACTTTAGAAAGAGTTAGATTTAAGCTGTCCAATGCAACATAGTTTTAATTTGCATTATACCAGTTAGGTACTAGTTGAGGATTTCAAAGCCAGTTTAATAACACTCCAGGGTATCTCCTAGTACCTGATTACATTTCTCAAGTAAAACTTAGTACAATTTAAATAAGAATATACATTGGTAAATTATTTTCAAATTAAAAAAAATGTACCAGGCAATAATATTTACAGATTTTATCTTAAGAAAATAATCATGGATTGGGGTAAAAATATAGCCATCAATTATTCTCAAAGCATTATAAAAATCTGGAAATAGCCCAAATGTCCAATCATAGGATTAGTTAGACAAATTATGGTGTGTATGTAATACACCATGTAAAGCTATTTTGAGTTTATATTATTGAAAGAAATTATTAAGCCATTTATATAATAATAATAATAGCAAATAGCTAACATTTTTGAGCATTTACTGTGTACTAGGCACTGTGCTAAGAATTTTACTTGCATTATCTCATCTAATTCTTACAACCACCCCTACATGGTATGTACTATTATTATCTCCATTTTACTGAGGCTAATAGAGTTAAATAATAGACCCAAAGTACACAAATGGGAGCCTGGCTCTGAACCATGAACTGCCTCTGAAGCCTGTGCTTCAGAGGTGTGTATTGGGGTGGGTGGGGTCACATCAGAATCACCTAGAAGAACTTTTCCAAACCACCCACTATTAGGTTTTGATTTGTCCCTCCTGGGGATGAAGAGACTCTCAGTTAAATAATATTGTTATTATGTTGATAAGGATGTAGAGAAATTGGAACCCCCATACACTGCTGGTGGGATTGTAAAATGGGGCAGCCACTTTGGAAAATAGTTTGACAGCCCCTCAAAAAATTAAACATAGAGTTTCATATGGTCCAGCAGTTCTACTAGGTATATACCCAAGAGAAATGAAAACATATGCTCACCCAAAAGCTTGCGCACGAATATTCAAAGCTGCATTTTTTGTAATAGCCAAAATGTACAAACAATCCAAATGTCCATCAACATTTGGATAAATGAAATGAATAAACCAACAAAATGTGGCCTATTCATAGAATGGAATATAATGTAGCCATAATGAATGATACATGCTACAACACGGGTGAATTGAAAACATTATGGTAAATGGCATAATGTATATGATTCTATTTATGTGAAATGTCTAGACAGGCAAATCCAGAGAAATAGAAAGTAGATTAGTCATTGTCAGGGACTGGAGGGAGGACAGTAAGGGAGCGATTACTAATGGTTCAAGATTTCTGTTTGGGGTGATGAAAGTGTTCTAAAGTCAGCTAGGGGTAATGGTTGCACAATTCTGAATATATTAAAAACAACTAATTGTACTCTTTAGAAGTGTGAAATTTATGGTATATGAATTATATCTCAGTAAAATTGTTGTTTAACAAAAATAAATTCTAAAAATCCATGCTACAATGATCCATAACATAGATCGAAGTCCATGTTATGTTGCTTTAAAGAAACAAATACGGCAGGCCACAGTGGCTCAGCAGGCAGGAATGGTTGCCTGCCATGCCAGAGGACTTGGGTTCGATTTCCAGTGCCTGCCCATGTTAAAAAACAAAAACAAAAACAAATAAAACATATACACTGAATGATCCCTTTTTTGGCTAAAAAAATGTACATATTGCAAAATAAATGTATCAAGATATTAGCAGTGAATATTGGTGGTTTCTTTTTTGTTCATAGTTTTGCCAAAGAAAATTTAGAACATTTATAATTTTTGTGATAAGATACTTTTATATTTTAAAGATTTTTTTTCTAATACCGTGAAGCACTTTTGGGAGGAAATCTTGTATTGAAAAGATCAAATTATTTGCTTCATACCAGGAAATTGAGAGACACTGATAGAAAAAGGTATAGCGTATCAATATATAGAGTAGATTTATCCAAGAGAAATATAATGTCACCACATTTGTAATTGTAAATTCTCTAGTTGTCATATTAAAAAGTGAAAAGAGTAGGTGAAATTAGTTTTAATAACATTTTATTCAGTCAAATATATTCAAAGTAAAATTTCAACATATAATCAATATAAAGTTTCTAACAATGCATTTATATATTTGTTTCATGTCTTTGAAATTCAGTGTGCATTTTACACTTAGAACACCTCTCAAAACGAAACACATTTCACATGCCCGATAGCCACCTGTGGCTTGTGGATACTGTTTTAGAGAGCACAGGTACAGAGAAACTATTCCAAATCTTTACTCCACTCACAAAAAGTGATTTAATGTATTCCTACAAAGAGAAATTTTTATCTACTAAGGCCTTGAATTGAAATGTAATGCCAAAACCAAAGTAAGCAACGTTAGTCTGATGACCCTCATTATATTTAAGTAATATGAACAAAGTACATATATATGAAAATATATACACACACATATACACACATATACATATATAGTGTGTAATAATACATTTGAATTAACCAAAATTTACCCCTAAAACTAGTAAACTTGAATAGAATTAGAAAAAAGATCAAGACTCCAAAAAAAAAAAAATGCTTAATATGATGCCATATAACAAACTGGTTAGCAAGAAGGACCTACTGTACTACTTATATTCCTGTAATAGTTACCACCTTAAAAGACAAACTGTTTAGTACAAAACTGATGACTTCAATTCTGGCTAGAAGAAGCCAAATAGCCAGATGTCATTGCTGAAAAAATCATTTTAACAGCTGGGCACCTGGACTCTATTATGGCCACTCAAGGTGGAGAAATTTAAAGGAACAGTTGTAGGCATCCAGTTGAGAACTATTAGCAGTCTTTTATACTGTCTTAGACAAAAGAACTTTGTGGTCACATAATCAGTAGATTGATTTTTGAGTACTTCTTGAATTATATACAGCATTGCTTTTAACACATACATGTAAACAGCTTTGTGTGTGTGATTGAGCCCTCCTTCCTTCCTAACATACTTTCTTCACTGACGCCTCTTGATTCCCCTTACTACCTCAGTGCACACTCCTTCTCAGGCTCGGCTGCTGCCTCCTCCTCACCCCTCTGATCTCTAAATGTACAAGCACTCTAGAGTTCAGATCTCAGACCTCATCCCTATCTACAGTCTCACATGCTAGGTGACCTCATCCAATCTCACTGCTTACACTCCTACAATCACAAAAACCCACATTTGAATTTATAGCACAAACCTTTCACCTGACCTCGGGACTATCACCAACCGCCAGCCAGGCATTTCATGGGGTATCTACAAAGCATCTTAATCCCTAATTTTGCTCCCCACCCCCCCACCATATCAGCTCCACCTTCCTATTTCTTGGGCTCCAAACTACGGTGCCATCCTTGATTTCTCTCCCCCTGCCCCCTACATCCTTCCAGTGCATCAGCAACTCCTTTCAGCTCTAACTTAAAAATATACTAAGATACAACTACTTCTCACTACCTCCACTCCTACACTACATGCTCCAACTGCCATTGTATCTCACCAAGATCATTTCAACAGACTCTAAATGGTCTCTGATTCCTCCTCCGCCTCCCTACAGACTAGTTTCCATGGGGCAGCTCTTTTTAAATGCAAATCACTTCATGTCAATTTTCTGCTCAAAACCTTTTATTGGCTTCCTACATTATTCAGAGTAAAATTTTCTTAAAATGCCAAACAAATTTGGCTCCAGCTCTATATCTGTCCGTATTTTTTTTCACTTTTCATCTGCAGCACCACCAACTCCTACCTCATCCCCTCTCCCCACCCACACAGACATGTTGGCATCCCTGTTCATCAAGCATACCAGGAAGAGACCTCCCATCTCAGGAATTTTGCATCTGCTGTTCCCTCTGTCCCAAGTGCTTTCTGCCAGACACCAGCAAGCTGAGTGCTTCACTTCATTCAGGTGTCTGCTCCAATACCAACTTTTGTGGGCTCCCTTCCTCAACCCCTCTATATAAAATAAAGCAGTACCCCCTCTCTCCCTGCAATCCCTATCACATATCTCTATTCAACAGTATATATTTATTTGGTTTGGGCAATTACTCCAGTAGAATCTGATTTTCAGGAAGGCCCCTGTCTTTTTAAATACAAGTGCGTATCTCCAGTACCTGGAATGGTGCCTGGTACTTAGAAAAGTGTGTCTTTTGAAAGAATGGAAGAGTTGGTGTGTGTTTGCTTTAAAAATTAAGAAAAATCAGGAGGAAACCTTGATGAACAATAAACTTAGGATACTAAACACATGTCCAGCAAGGTTCAAGCTAAAAACCCAAATTAAAGACTTGCTAATATGGTAGAATGAGATGCTTCAGGGCTCCATCCTTCTGGAGAAGCTTTGAACAGTCAGCAAGAACTAGCAGTAACATCTTTCTAAAAGCTCCAGAAAGCAGCTAAAGGACTACAGTAACAGGAAGAGTGCTGCATCAAGATAAAGGCCACTTACAAGTTATAAGACTCATGGTATCCTGGCTGGTCCCTCCTCCACCCCTCACAGGTCACAAAAGGCTGGCCTACCCTCCCAGTGCAATCTCTGCTCCTAGGGGAGCAGAATAAATCTCAAGCACATACTGGGAGCATGTATGTGTGGCCCAATCATCTGCAGGCAGCCTGAGGGACTTGCTGTCCCAGAACTTTCTGTGTAAATGGAGGAGTATCTAGGGCCACAGGCACATGCCCAAGACATGAGGCACAGTGCAGAAAGATCAGGGAAGCCCCTATGTTTTGGCCTACAGATGTCTCAAAACTCATTGTATAGATAAGCTCTGAAAGAAAGCACTTGCACAGGTGAATCTTCAAAGACTGGGAAAGGTGTTTTCTTTTTTGCCTTCTTTTTTTATGTTAGTTCCTAGAATTCGAGGAAAGCTCTGTCATAATACTAGCTAAATACAAGCTTAAGGAACAGAGGCCTCAGATTCTAAATTCCAGTTATACAACACTAAAATATTAAAATGCCAAGTTTCAATAAAAGACTACAAAACATACAAAGAAATAGGAAGTGATAGCCCAGACAAAGGAAGATAAAAGCATTAGGAACCAACAATAAGAATGATGAGACCTGGGACATTCCACAGAAAAACTTAAAAATTAGTACTAAATTTGCTCAAAGAGCTAAAGGAAAATGGACAAAGAAGTAAGGAAATCAGGAAAATGACAGAAGAACACAAAGTGAATATCAATAGAGATGGAATTTATGAGAAGGAACCAAACCAACCTGAAGACCATTGCCAAAGAAATTAAAAATTCCCTAGAGTGCTTCAACAGCAGATTGGAACTGGCAGAAGAAAGAATCAGTGAACTTGAAGATTAAATAATTGAAATAACCAAGTTTGAGAAAAATAAATAAGAAAAATAAACAGCACCTGAGTAACCTGTGGAACACCATCAAGTATGCCAATATATGCATTATGAGAGTTCTAGAAGAAAGGGGCAGAGAGAAAATTCAAGGAAATAATGGCCGAAAACTTCCACAATTTAATGAAAGATATGAATATACAATCCAAGATGCTCAATAAACTTCATACAGGATAAATCCAAATATACCCCAACATGGCATATTATAATCTATCAAATGCCAAAGATGAAGAGAGAATTCTGAGAGCTGAAAAAGAAAAGCAACATGTCATATACAGGGGAGCCTCAGTAAAATTAGGTGCCAATTTCACCTGCTCTGCTTTCTGCCAAAACTGTCTTTCCTCCTACCCAGCCTCCCATTTGTTTCCTGGTGATTTGTTTCTCATTAATTGTCTGGCTTAATGCCCCGGTAAAGTTTTCTCTGACATCCTTCATAATCACCCTCTCTCCTATTCCAACATTTAGTTGGATCTATGGAATTCTGTATATAAAATTAATGATTACTGTTGTGTATTGAACACCACCTATGTGCCATGATAATGGTGCATATCATCATTACAAGATGATTAAAATAATGTCTGTTTTACAGATGAAGAAATACACAGATTAGAGAACCCATTCCTCGCTCCTTATCCTGTGTTTCTGTCTTTTGAATGGTGTTCACTGCCCACCTAGCTGCCCAAGCCAGAACCCCAAAGAGACTTTTAATCCCTTCTCCCTTTACCCAACATCCAGTCAGGTGCCGAATCCTACAAATTCCAGCTCTTTACCAGTCTTAAAATATGTTCACTTTTATCCCTTCAAACTGCTACTAATTTAGCTTAAGTTGCTATCCTCCTTCAGAAATTTTTCTGCCGTAGCTTAGCAAATCTTCCTATTTCTGTGTTGCCACAAGTTTGACCATCCTCAAGTATGGATGCCGTCATGCCACTTGCCCTATTCATTGTCCTTACATGGCTCCCCATAACTCTTAGGAAAAAATCCAAGATGCTTACTCCAGCTTAAATGATTCTTTAAGGACTGGCTACTGCCTGCTTCTCCACCCTCATTTTATAGTAATCAGGGCCTCACAATATACACTGGAAGCCATGTTACACCTTTTACAGTTTCCTGGCCTTGCCAAGAGTTCCACATTCCTGGACCCTTCTACATTACTTCTTCCTGCTCTTGTAATTCTCTTCTTTTTGTGCCTCACTTTGTTAATGCTCACTGGTCCCTCTGGACCCAGCTTTTAAAATTTAAGCCAAGGTTAGTGCCCTTCTGTGACCTCCTAGCCCCTGGGCATCCCTTGCTCTTCATCAGTGAGAACTTTAGGACCAGGAGCTGTGTCTTATCTCTGGACCTAACAGTGCCTGACACTGAACACAGAACAAGCATGTAATAATAATTTGTGTATGAATTAATTAAAAAAATGAATAAATGAGTGAATGAAAACAAAACTAAAAGGTCAACTTAGAGTTGCCCTAAGAGAAGGAATTAAGAGCTTTATCATATACATTCACTTGCCTTTGTCTTTCATGTTAAAATATACTATCCTCCTTTCAATTCCCCAAATTCCAATGGCCTAGAATGTTATTCCCTTCACTTAGTTAACACCTTTTTATCCTTCCCTTTCAGAAGGGAAGGATTCTTGCCAATAGAGACCAAATCAGCCTCTGTGCTGTGTTACTTTCATAGACCTGTGTGCCTCTCCTCCACCACTCTACCATATACTTCTCTATCCCTCTCTGTTACTATTCATTTAGAGATTGTTTTCTCTAGTAGACAGCAAACTCTTGGAGGAGAGAATCATGCCTGTTTTTTATTCACCATCATATTCCCAATGCCTAAGTATAACACCTGATACACAAAATAAGTTTGTTAAATTGATGCAAGAATAAAAACTCAGTGTATCATCAGCTATTTGTTGATTCATTTCAGCACTGTGTATGTATGTAGGAGGCCCTCAATAAGTAATAGTTGCTTGTTAAATGAAAACTAGAACTGATTTCCCTTCCCAGTTTATAAACAGTTAACTAGCATGCTTCAGGTAAACAAATTCAATTCTACAAATTTAATATTTGTGCATTTTCATCAACCTTGCAATATGTTCTTGGCTTCCCTTGAAATGCATGTTGTCAAAAGAATTCCATCACTGCCCAGCTCCTGGAATCCACCTCATTAGGCAAATAAGAAGCTGCAAATTCCATCTCCACCAAAGGAAAGGACAACAGCTCTAATTCATACATTCCATAATGTGCACATAATTGGGAGACTTGAAAACCTGTCATGTCACAAATTAGTCAGTGATTCTCCAATAAATGATTATTAAAATGGCAAAACAAACAATCCCGAGGAGTCATTACTGTCTGTCAAGTCACTGGGGCTAAATAATATTGGCTAAGTGGTGCCCTGGCTTGGCTTTCTAATACTCTGAGGGCTGAACAGAAGACAATAGCCTTAAACAAAAGATGAGGGAAGGGGTGACATCATCAACATGGTAACATAAGACATCCCCTGGAAAAGTCCCCCCTCAGAACCAACTAATAAAAGGACAAATCTTACTTGATGGGTAGCTGGAGTATGATAGAGATTGTAGAAGGACTCCACAAATACTGAATCAAAGAAAATGAAAAACAAATACCAAAATTAGGTAGGAGATTTGTTTCCAGGACCTACCAGTTTGGACCCCTCTCCCTCACTTGACCCTCCTTAGCTTGGAGTTGCACATAGGCAGCACAGCCTGGTCACTCCTGCTGCAGATGCAGACGATAGAGCCACTCATAGCAGCAAGTCAGAACCCCATGTATATCTAGGCATAGGGACCCAAGTCTGCAAAGATCTGGGGTGAAATACACATGGCTGAAGAGTGCATCATACAAAAGTGCTCCCAGGGTAAAAAAGAGATTGCAGCAGAACTGTTGACAAGAGGTATGCTCACTCAATCCAGTTCTGTTGCCTGGACCACTTAAATTCAGACTTTTCTAAATTGACCTCTGCTTCCTGGGATGGAATTCCCTAATGGGGAAGAAACCAAAGGTAGAAAAGCCTCACAGAAATAAAAGATGGGAGGGGAAACTGAACTGCTGTAAGATAGGATGGGTTCCAGAATGAAAAACTATAAGAAAAAAGGGACACAGACTAGGGGAGAGAATTTTTAAAAATCAAAGGAACTAGGGAGAAACTTCTGCACACAAAACAACAACAACAAAAGCAAAAAACCCAACAACAACAGCCACAAAAAAACAACAACAGAGCAGATCATGATTCCCAGAGAAGAAACAAAGGAAAAGAATCTTCCTCCTGGAGGTGAAACAATTGAAATACCAAAAAGGGCATACTAAAATGTTGTACTACTCATCCAGGACAAGAATCACTTGCAGAAACACAGAAAATCTGAACAATTAAACCCAGCAACTCTAAAGGTTCAGAATAAGTTGGATCAAGTCTCAAAGAAGAGCCTTAATGTAAAGTCAGTCAACAATAAAACTTTAGTAAAGGGGGCGAGGCTAATCTTCAGGGATTAAACATCAAAATAATCGGATGCCCAGATATTAGCAAAAACTTACAAGCGATTCTAAGAAACAGGAAGATATGGCTCAGTCAACTGAACCAATTAAAACTTCAGAGGAGACAAAGAATTTGGAACAATTAAAGAAGTTCATAAAAATCTCCTAAATCAATTTCAAGGAGACAAATGAAATATGCATAGAAATAAACTAATGATGAATATAGAGCTAAATGATATTAAGAAGACAATATGTGAGGATAAATAAGAATACAAAAATTTAAAAAGAAATTTAACAATTTATGGGGATGAAAGTTACCATGATTGAAATAAAAAATACATTAGAGCCATCCATCAGCAGGTTTGAATAGGCAGAAGAAATAATCAGCAAATTAGAAGACAGGACGATCAAAATCACACAGTTAGAAAAACAGAGAAAAAGATAGGAAAAATTGAGTGATATTTCAGGGATTTGAGTGACAACATGAAAGATACAAACATACATATCATGGGTGCCATAAAAGGAGATGGAAAGAGAAAAGAACCAGAAAGAATATTTTAGGAAATGGCTGAAAATTTCTCAACTTTTTTGAAACATAAGACATAAATGTTCATGTCCAAGACATAAATATACATGTCCATGAAGTGAAACATATTTAAACTAGAATAAACCTTAATAGAACTACTATGAGACACATCAGAATTTCAATTGTCAAAGATAAAGAGCAGGAGAAAAGCTACTCATCATATACAAGGGATTCTTAATAAGACTAAGTGCTGATTACCCATCAGAAACTAAGAAGGCAAGAAGACAGTATAATATATTTAAGGCACTGAAAGAGAAAAACTGACAGCCCCAAATTCTTTACCCAGCAAAACTGTCCTTCAAAAATGAAGGAGAATTTAAAATATTCACAGACAAACAAATTGAAGAAATTCATTGACAAAAGACTTGGCTTACAAGAATTACTAAAGGGACTTCGTCAGGTTGAAAGAAAAAGACAGAAGAGAGTAGCTTACAGCATTATGAAGAAATGAAGATCTTCAGTAAATAACTAAAAGGGAAAAGAAAAACAATAGTACTGTATTCTCATCTCAGTACATAACTTTAGTCTTCAATCCCTTTAAGAATCAAAATACCTCTGAATGGGAAAAGTTGTATTTCCTGATAACGTGTGACAAAAAACATATAGAGGAGAAAAAGGGATATAGGTGCAGAGTTGTGCTATATCGAAACGAAGTTGCTATATTTTCAAGTTAGTAGGTTATAGATGTAGGCTGTACAATACAAACTCAAGGGTAACCAAAAAGAAAGTATTTAAAATAAATACATAAACATAAATGCAATAGGGGTCAGACAGATAAATCACAAAAGATCAATTATATCGAAAAGGAGACTGCCATAAAGGAAAAAAGAGACAAAAAAGATACAACATATAAAAACCAAAGGACAAAATGGCTGAAGTACTCCTTTACAGTAATAATTGCAAACAGTAATAGATTGAACTCTCCAATCGAAAGATATAGATTAGCATACTGGATAAAAAAGCAGGGTTCATACTGTTTATAAGAGACTCACATTAGACTGAAAGACACAGATTGAAAGTGAAAGGAGAGAAAATATAATCAATGCAAATAGTAACTTTAAAAAAAGCAGGGGTAAATATAGTAATATGGATAAAATACAGTTTAAGTCAAGGGCTGTAACAAGAGACAAAGAGGGACACTATATATTAATAAAAGGGTCAATCCACCAAGAGAAAAGAACCATTATAAATATTTTCACACCTAACCATGGTGCTCAAAAATAATACATGAGGCAAGCACTGGTAAAATGAAGGGAGAAATTGACACCTCTACAATAATAGTTCAAGATTTCAATATACCAATCTCATCAATAGTTAGAACATGCAGATAGAAGATCAATAAGAAAATGGAGTACTTGCATAAGATGATAAATGAACTAGATATAACAGACATAAAGAGAACATTGTACCCCAAACAGCAGGATATACATTACTCTCAAGTGCACATGGATCATTCTCCAGGATTATATGTTGGGTCACAAAACAAGTTTCAATCAGTATAAAAGATTGAAATTATACAAAGCATCTTCTCTGAACATAATGGAATGAAGCTGGAAGTCAATAACAGACATAGAACTGGAAAATCCACAAATATATGGAAGTCAAATAACACAGTCTTACTCAATGGATCAAAGAAGATATTACAAGGGAGATGAGCAAATATTTTGAGGTGGATGAAATGAGAAAATAACATATCAAAAGTTATGGGATGCAGCAAATGGGGCAGTGCTGAGAGGGAAATTTATAACCATAAACACTTACATTAAAAAAGAAGAAAGAGCTAAGATTAAAGACCTAACTGCATGTCTGGAAGAATTAGAAAAAGAACAGCAAACTAATTCCAAGGCAAGCAGAAGGAAAGAAATGGCAAAGATTAGAACAGAAACAAATGAAACAGATAACAGATAAATAATAGAGAGCATTAGCAAAACCATGACTTAGTTATTTGGAAGGATCAGTAAAATTGACAAATCTTTAACTAAATTGATAAAAAAAAAAAGAGGGAAGGTGCAAATGAATAAAATCAGAAATGAGAGAGGGTACATTACTACTGAATTCACAGAAACAAAAGATCACAACAGGATTCTATGAACAACTGTGTGCTGACAAATAAGACAACTTGGATGAATTGGACAAATACTAGAATCACACAAACAACCAACACTGACTAAAAAAGAAGAAAAAGATCTCAGCAGGCCAATTATAAGTAAAGAGATTGAGAAAGGTCACCCAAAACCTCCCAACATAGAAAAGCCAGGAAAATATGGCTTCACAGGTAAATTCTATCAAGCATTATAAGAAGAATTAATGCAGATCCTGCTTAAATTCTTCCAAAACTTTGAAAAGAAGGGAGCACTTACCTAACTCATTCTATGAGGCCAATATTACTCTAATACCAAAGCCAGATAAAGATACTTCAGGAAAATTACCAACTTCTCTTATAAATAATGATGAAAAAATCATCACAAAATACCCGCAAACCAAATCTAACTGCATATTAAAAGAATTATACACTATGATAACAGGGGATTTATCCCAGATATGTAAGGGTGATTCAACATAAGAAAATCAATTAATGTAATACACTACATTAATAAAACCAGGAAAAAAAACCACATGATCATCTTAATTGACACAGAAAAGGCATTTGTCAAAGTGCAGCATCCTTTCTTGAGAAAAACAGGAATTGAAGGGAACTTCCTCAACAGCATAAGGATGTATATAAAAAACCCACTGTTAACATCATACTTAATGGTGAAAGACTGAAAATTTATACTTTAAGATCTGGAACAAGACGAAGATACTTCACCGCTGTTATTTAACATTGTACTGGAAGTTCTTGCCAGAGGAATTAGGTAAGAAAAAGAAATAAAAGTCATCCAAATTGGAAAAAAAGAAGTAAAACTTTTACTATTTGCAGATGACCTGATCTTGTATGTAAAAGTTCAGAAAAAACACAATAAAACTACTATAACTAATAAATTCATCAAAGGAGGTATACAAGATCAATACGCAAAAATGGGTAGTATGTCTATAATAAATAGTGAGCAAGCTAAGGAGGAAATCAAGAAAAAAATTCATTTACAATAGCATCTAAAGGAATAAAATATCTCATAATAAATTTATCATAATAAATTATACGCTATGATAACATGAAATTTAAAGGATGTAAAGAACTTATACATGGAAAGCTATAAGCATTGCTAAACGAAATCAAGACATAAATGAATGAAAGGACACATACCCTGCTCATTGATTAGAAACTAAATATTGTTGAGATGTCAATTTTATCCAAAGTACTTTACAGGTTCAACACAATCCCTATCAAAGTCCCAATAGCCTACTTTTCAGAAATGGAAAAGCCAATTGCCAAATTTATTTGGAAGGGTAAGAGGCCCTGAACAGCCAAAACCATCTTGAAAAAGAAAAATGAAGTTGGAGGACTCATGCCTCCTGACTTTAAAGCTCATTATAAAGCTACAATGGTCAAAGCAGCATGGTACTTGCACAAAGATATGCATATATGTTAACTTGAGAGTTCAGAAACACACCCTCATATCTATGGCCAATTGACTTTTGACAAGGATGCCAAGTCCACTCATTGGGAATGAATAGTCTCTTCACAAATGATGCCGGAAAAACTAGATTTCCATGTGCAAAAGAATGAACAAGGACCCCTATCTCACACATGCACAAAAGTTAACTCAAAATGGATCACAGACCTAAATATAAGTACTAGGACGATAAAACTCCTAGAAGAAAATGTAGGGAAATGTCTTCAGGACCTCATGTTACACAGTGGTTTCTTAGATGTTATATCCAGAGTGCAAGTTACCAAAGGAAAAAATATATAAATGGGACCTCATTGAAATTATAAACTTTGGTGCATCAAAAGACTTTATCCTGAAAGTGAAGAGGCCGCCAACCCAATGGCATAAAATATTTGTAAACCACCTATCTGATAAGGGTTTAATATCCAGAATACACCACAAAATTCTACAACTCAACAATAAAAAGACAAAACCTAATTTAAAAGTGGACAAAAGACCTGAATAGACACATTTCCAAATAGGAAATACAATAGCTAAAATGCACATGAAAAATGTTCAATATTATTAGCTATTAGGGAAATGCAAGTCAAAATCACAATGAGAAGTCATTTCATACTGAGATACATTCACTAGAATGGCTACTATTAAGACAACATAAAATCACAAGTATTGCAGAGAATGTGGAGAAATAGGAAAACTTATTCATTGCCAGTATGAATTCATAATGGTGCAGTCTCTGTGAAGACGTTTTGGAAAAACTTCAGAAAGCGAAGTATATATAGGATTAGTTATGATCTGGCAATCCAAATACTAGGTTTATACCCATAAGAATTAAAAGAAGGTACTCAAACCAATACTTGCTCCAATTGCATAGCAGCATTATTTGCAATTGCCAAAATATGGAAGCAATCTTAAAGAATGTCCACCAGCCAATGAATGAATAAACAAAATATGTTATATACATACAGTGGAATATTATTCAGTATTAAAAAGAAATGAAGTTCTGATTCATGATACAACATTGGATGAACCTTGAAGACCTCATGTTGAATTAAAAAAAACAGACAAAAAATGGCAAATATAAGATGGAACTAATATGAAATAATCAGAATAAGCAAACTCATAGAGCCAGAATCTAAAGTATCAGGGGCTGGGTCAGGAGTAAGCAATCCAGTCTCAATGCTTAAATTGTACAAACTTTCTATTGGAGTTGTAGAGTTTTAGTAATGGATGGTGGTGATTATAGCACAAAATTTGAATGTAATTAACAGCACTGAATTATATATGCGAATGTGGTTAGAAGGGAAATTTTAGGTTGTATATATGTAACCAGAATAAAAATTAAAAGAAAAAATGAAGGACTATATAACATAATAAACCCTATTGTAAATGATGGATTATGATTAATAGTTCAATAATAAAAATGTTTTTTTCATGAATTATAATATATGTACTTCAATAATGCAAGGTGTTAATCATAGGATGCTATATGGGAACTATATATTTTATGCATGGTTTTTCTGTAAACCTACAACTTCATTTACAAAAGTAGTATTAATTAAAAAAGAAGGGCCCAAGAAGATCATGGGAAGATGACAGAGTAGGAAGCTCCAGGAATAAGGTTCTTCATCAGAACAACTATTAAACAGGCAGGAACTGTCTGAGTGAACTATTCCAAAATTTTGAAGTCTAGTATAAAACTGTACAGCATCTAGGGAAGAGAGGAAGATGGAGGCTGGCAAATTTTGGTAAATATCAGTAAATTCCTCTTTCTCTACATGGATGCCTTCATTCATTCCCCATTTTCATAGTAGGCAGCCTGTCCCCTGGCTTAGTTTAATGGTGCTAGAAAGGAGCATAAAAATCCACTTTTATAAGATCTAGGGTGGGAAGGGGCTCATCACTTTTCAGAAATTTTGATTTATTGACTTTGGATTGCTGTGGACATGGCTTGAGGGCAGCTACCATTCTAACTGCCCTAGACAAAGGCAGTGGAGACTTATGGATGTTAAGCCTCCTCAGAGTTGGAGAGGACAACTGAAGGGCTGCATATTCTGGGCAGATCAAGAAAGTACAGGTTTTGGGGAGTCATGGAAGAAGTTCTTGGGGACTTTTCTGACTTCTCCCTCATCCCCTCTCCAGGTCAGTTTGGAGCAGAAGGCAGTCCCTTTGTGGGTCCCTGGCTTTATTCTGGATGGGAAAGTCCAACTTGGGAATCTCCTCTCTGGTGTTCCCTTCTACCAGAATTTGCCATCCTGGCAAAAGTCGCTTGAGACAACAGAGTGCTGTAAGACACAACTGAGGTGGATGGTCATGGGCAAAGGCTTCTTATCTGTTTTAAATCTAGCAGTGGAACAATTGGGTAGGAAAGGTCTGTCTCCTGGGAAATAAACAGGGCATTCAAACTCCAGTAAACAGGGGAACTCCTAAGGCCATTAGCAAGCACAAGCCCAGCACAAAATGCAAGCCCGGTGTGCTCATTTAAATTGTTATGTACCCCAGAAAAGCCTTGCTCTTTTAATCCTGTTTCACTACTGTGGGTAGGAAACTTTGACTGGATTGTTCCCATGGAGATGTGACACACCCAACTGTGGGTGTGCCCTTTTGATTAGATGGAGATTCAAGGTGAATCTTAATTGGTCTAGGGTAGTCCTTTAAAAGGGGAGACATTTTGGAGAAAATATAGTTGCTTCAGAACAAGGTGGCTCTTGATTAGTCTTGTGTAGTCCTTTAGAAGGGAAGACATTTTGGGAAAAATATAGCTGCTTCAGAATTGACAGAGACACAGACATTTGGTGATGTTTGAAGTGTCAACAAAGAGAGTAGAAACTTAGACATGGACATTTGGAGATGCAGAGCCCAGCAGATATCACCACGTGCCTTCCATGAGATGCTAAGGAAGCCAGAACCCAGAATTGTGTTCCAGAGGTGCTAAGTGAAGGCCCACCAACACTTAGAGAAGAAATCACTGCTATCAGAAGCTGGAAGCAATGGAACCAGGAAAAAGGGCCAACAGACCCCAGCCACATTCTTCCTATGTGACAGATATAAACATTTATTGAGTTGAGGTATCATCTATGGATCCTTATTTTGGACATTTTTATGGCCTTAAAACTTAAAACTTAATGAATTCCCTTTTTAAATACTGTTCCATTTCTGGTATATTGCATTCCAACAGCTTTAGCAAACTGATAAACTCAGAAAGACAGAGAGGACCCTACATACTGAATTCACCTTGGGTGGACCTTCCTGATAGGAAGGCAGGCATGTAAGATTTTCTCTATCATATTACCAGCTGTTTACAAACACAAGAAACAGATACCTCAGTGAATAAATCAGAGTTAACATTTTAAAATACTAAAATGTACTGGGTGCAAGAAAAGATTACAAGACAAACAAAAAAACCAGGAAGTGATGGCCAATCCAAAGGAAGAGGATAACAGTCCAGAAAATTTCCACAAAGAAGACTATACTGTGGTCTTCTCCCAGACGAAGACTTTTAAAAAAAGATATTCAAAATGCTAAAGGAGGTGAAGGAAAATACAAAGAAAGAACTAAAAGATATGAGAAAAACAATGAATGAGCAATATTAGAATATCCATAAAGAGAGAAATTTTAAAGGAACCAAACAGAACTACTGGAGTTGAAGATCACAATAACTGAAATGAAGCATTCCCAGGAGGGTTTCAACAGCAGACTGGAGCTGGCAGAAGAAAGAATAAGTGAACTAGAAGACAAGACATTTGAAATGAGTCAGGCTGAGGAGCAGAATTGGAAAAGAATTATAAAAAGTGCAAATAGCCTGAGCGACCTCTGAGACATCATCAAGCATACCAACATAAGCATTATGGGAATCCCAGAAGGAGAAGAAAGAAATAAAATGGTAGAAGGAATATTCAAAGAAATAATGACAGAAAACTTCCCAAACTTAGCAAAAGACATTAATGTTCACATGCAAGAAGCCTAGAGAACACCAAACAGGATAGACTTGAAGAAAAATATTCCTAACATATACTGCCCAACTATTGAGTGCAATGCACAAGGAATGAGTTCTGTAAGCTGCAAGATAAAAGCAATATGCTGTATAGAAGGGAATTCTTGTTAAGTTAAATGCTGATTTCTCATTAGAAAATACGGAGGCATGAAGGCAATAGGTGGAAATACTTAAAGTGCTGAAAGAAAACAATTGCAAGCCAATAATGTTTATATCACAAAAGACTTTCTCTCAAAAATGAGGGGGAGATCAAGATATTCTCAAACAAAAAAATGGGGGAAGGAGTTTATCACCACTATACCTGTCCTACAAGCAAGGACAAAAGGAGCTCTTCAGATTGAAAGGAAAGAACAGTAAACAGTGGTTCAAAGAAGCATAAAGAAATAAAGACCTCTGGTAAAGTTAACTATTTGGGTATTATTGTACTTTTTGGTATGTAATCAACTTCTTATTTCCTACAGGTGCTAAAATGCAAATGCATAAAATTAGGGAAAATATGTTGTTTTGAACATACAATGTACAAATATAGAATCTGTAACAAGTATAAAAATGTGAGGGAACAGAGGGATATAGGAACATTGTATGTGTATGCTATTGATGTCAAGTTGGTATCAAATCAAATATGATTGTTATATATTTAGGATTTTAAATTTTAACCCCATGGTAAACACAAGGAAAATATATGAAAATATACTGAGATAGAAATGAGAAAGGACTCACCATGTCAGACATTAATAGAAGAATTGAGGGGCAAGAAAGGTATGACATACAAAGACTAAATAGCAAAATGGAAGAAGAAAGTCCTGCATTATCAGTAGTGATTTAAATGTCAATGGGTTAAACTCTCCATTCCAAAGGCATAGATGTGCAAAATGTATAAAAAAGCATGACCCCAACTATATGCTGTCAGCAAGAGACTCACCTTGAATTTAAATTCATCACTAAGTTAGAAGTGAAAGAGCAAGACAAATATACCATGTAAGTAGTAACCAAAAAAGACCTTGGGCACTGTACTAATATTCAGATAAAATAGACTTTAAGCCAAACTGTTACAAGGGACCAAGACAGTCATTATAAACTGATCAAAAGGGCAAATTCAACAAGAAGGTATAACAACTATAAATATATAAGCACCTAACTGCATATCTACAAAATGCATGAAGCAAGTACTGACAGATTTGAAAGGAGAAATTGATAGTTCTACATTAATAGTAGGAGACTTTAATATACTTCTTTCAATAATGAATAGGACATCTAGACAGAAGATCGAAAAGGAAATACAAGACTTGAAAAATGCTCTTAACCAACTAGACCTAACAGACCTATGTAGAACACTTCAAACAACACACATTCTTCTTGAGTATACATGGACCGTTCTCCAGGACAGTACATTTCTTAGGTCATAAAGCAAGTCTCAATACATTAAAAGAAATTGAAATATTGCAATATGTCTTCTCTGACCACAGTGGAATGAAGTTAGAAATCAGTAACAAGGATAAATGGAAAATTCACAAATGTGTGGAAATTAAACAATGTATTCTTTAAAAACCAAAGGATTAAAAAGGAAATTAAGAAATTTCCTAATTTGGTATGTAAATATAACGTACCAAAATTTATGAGAGGCAACAAAGGCAGTGCTGAGAGGGAAATTTAGATCTAAATGCTTACATTAAAAAAGAAGAATGATATCAAATCAGATATCTAACCTCAAAACTGTAAGAACTAGAAAAAAAAGATCAAATTAAACCTAAAATGAGCAGAAAGAAGGAAATAAAGATTAGAGCAGATATAAGTGAAATAGAGAAAAAAGAAACAATAGTCAACAAAACCAAAGTTGGTTCTTTAAAAAGGTCAATAAAATTGACACACATTTGGCTCAGTTGATGAGGAAAAAAGAGAAAGGACACAAATAATTAAAATTGAAATGAAAAGGAAACATTAGTACTGACCCCATT
This sequence comes from Tamandua tetradactyla, assembly GCF_023851605.1. Taxonomy (NCBI): domain Eukaryota; kingdom Metazoa; phylum Chordata; class Mammalia; order Pilosa; family Myrmecophagidae; genus Tamandua; species Tamandua tetradactyla. The sequence goes on from NC_135346.1 coordinate 27,516,479, forward strand.
GAAATATAAAGGATTATAAGAGGATACTGTGAACTGTGCACAAACAAATTAGATAACCTAAATGAAATGCACAAATTTCTATAAACACATAAACTACCTACATTGACTCAGCATCAAGGGATTGAGAAAACCTCCTTGACCAAAAGGGGGAAATGAGAAATGAGACACAATAAAGTATCAATGGCTGAGAGATTTCAGAGTCGAAAGGTTATCCTGGAGGTTATTCTTACGCATTATATAGATATCACCTTTTTAGTTAAGGTATATTGGAGAGGCTGGAGAGAAGTGCCTGAAATGTAGAGCTGTGTTCCAGTAGCCATGTTTCTTGAAGATGATTGTATAATGATATAGCTTTCTCAGTGTGACTGTGTGATTGTGAAAACCTTGTGCCTGATGCTCCTTTTATCTACAGTATGGACAGATGAGTAAAACATATAGATTAAACATAAGTAAGTAATAGGTGGAACAGTTGTTTAAATAAATTTAGTAGATTGAAATGCTAGTGATCAATGAAAGGGAGTGGTAAGGGGTATAGAAAAAAATTGGGGAAACAAAGGCTAAAATATATTGGGTAGATGAAAATATAGAAGTCAATGAGAGGGAAGGGTAAGGGGTATGGTATGTATGAGTTTTTTTTTCTTTTTCGGTTTATTTCTTTTTCTGAATTGATGCAAATGTTCTAAGAAATGATCATGGTGATGATATTGTGAGTTTTTTATTATATACCAAGAATGGAATGAACATATAGTAAGAACATTCATGTTTGTATGTTGTTATGTTTAAAAAAAATTTTTAAAAAAAGAAACCAAAGGGATTGATAGAAATTTCAACAATAACAATAGGAGACTTCAATATACTATTCTCTATAGATAGAACAACCAGACAGAGGATCAACAAGGAAATAGAGAATTTAAAGCGTTGGGTAAATGAATTAGATCTAACAGACATATATAGGTTATATAGGTTGTTACAAGCCAAAACACCAGATATACATTCTTCTCTAGTGTTCATGGAACATTCTTCAGGACAGATCATATGCCAGCACAAAACCAGTCTTTATTTAAAAAAGAAACAGAAGAAATCAATAAATCAATAATTGGAAAATAGATTGAATCAGTAATTAAAGACCTCCTAACAAAGAAAAGCCCTGGTCCAGATGACTTCATAGGGGAATTTTGCCAAATGCTCCAAAGGAATTAATACCAATCCTGCTCAAACTCTTCCAAGAAACTAAGAAAAAGAGGGAACACCCCAATGCATTCTATGAGACTATCATCACTCTCATACCAAAGCCAGATCAACATGCAAGAAAATTACAGAGCAAAGAAAGTCAGTTAATATAACACATTTCATTAACAGAATGAAGGAAAAGACCCACATGATCATTTCAATTATCACATAAAAGGCATTTGACAATACCCAGCAGCACTTCGTGATAAAAACTTAGAAAACTAGGAATGGAAGGAAACTTCCTCAACATATAAAGGCCATATATGGAAAACCCACAACTAACATCATACTAAATGGTGAAAGACCGAAAGCTTTCCCTCTAAGACCAGGAACAACTCAAGGATGCCCACTATCACTGTTATTATTCCACATTGCATTGGAAGTACTTGCCAGAGCAGTTAGGCAAGAAAAATAAAAGGCATCCAAATTGGAAAAGAGGAAGTAAATCTTTGACTATTTGCAGATGACATGTTCCCATAGACTGAGTATGCTGAAAAATCCACAACAAAGCTCCTAGAACTAACAAATGAATTCAACAAAGTGTTGGGTACAAGATCAATACATAAAAATCAGTAACCTTTCTATACACTAGGAATGAACAATTTGAAGAACAAATCAAGAAACAAATTCCATTCACAATAGCAACTAAAAGAATTAAATATGTGGAAATAGATCTAGCTAAGGATGTAAAGGACTTATACACAGGAAAGTACAAAATATTGTTGAAAGAAATCAAAGACCTAAATAAATGAAAGGACATTCCATGTTCATGGATCAGAAGACTAAACATTGTTAAGGTGTCAATTCATCCCAAAGCGATTTACAGATTTAATGCAATTTCAAATAAAATTTCAACAACCTTCTTTGCAGAAATGGAAAAGCCAAACATCAAATTTATATGGGTGGGGGGCCCTGAATAGCAAAGCCATGTTGAAAAAGAAGAATGAAGTTGGAGGACTCATGCTTTACAATCTCAAAACTTATCACAAAGCCACAATTATCAAAACAGCATAGTCCTGGCACAAGCACAGACATATAGACTAATGGATTTGAATTGATGGCTTAGAAATCAACCTTCACATTTATGGTGATTGACTTTTGACAAAGGCGTAAAGACCACTGAATTGGGAAAGAATAGTCTCTTCCAACAAATGGCACGGGGAAATCTGGATCTCCATTTGCAAAAGAAAGAAAGTGGGCCCCAACCTCACACAATATACAGAAATCAACTCAAAGTAGATCAAAAACCTGAATGTAAGAGCCAGAACTATAAAACTCCTAGAAGAAAATACGGGGAAGCATTTTTAGAACATTCTGTTAGGCAATGATTTATTAGACTTTACACCCAGAGCACAAGCAACAAAGGAACAAAAAGTAAATGGGACTTCATCAAAATGAAAAACATTTGCGCCTCAAAGGACTTTATCACTAAAGCAAAATTGCAACCTATATAATGGGAGCAAGTATTTAGAAACCACATATCTGCTAAGGGTTTAAAATCCTGAATATATAAAGAACTCTTTCAACTCAATAACAAAAAGACAAAGAATCCAATTTAAAGATTGGCAAAAGACTTGAATAGATATATCTCCAAAGATGCACAAATGGTCAAAGATCACATGAAAATACTTAAAATCATTAGTCATTAGAGAAATGCAAACCAAAACCACAATAAGATATCATTCCATACCCCCTACAATGGTTACTATTAAAACAAAAGGAAAATTATAAGATGTAGAGAAATAGGAACACCCATTCATTCCTGGTAGGAATGTAAAATGGTGCAGCTGTTGTGGAAGACAGTGTGGTGGTTCCTTAGAAATTTAAGAATAGAATTACCATATGATTTGACTATTCCGCTTCTAGGAATGTGCCCAAAAGAATTGACAGCAGAGCTCAAATAATTATTTTATTTGCACACCAATGTCATAATGGTATTATTCACAATTGCCAAAACATGGAAGTAACCCAAGTGGCTATCCACCAGTGAATGGATAAACAAAATGTGGTCTATATACACAATGGAATATTATTAATCAATAATATTGATATTATTTATTAATAACAATATTAATAAGGAATGGAATTCCGATACATATTAGAAGACAGATGAACCTTGAAGACATCTTGAATGAAATAAGCCAGATAAAAAAGGATGAATATTGTTTGGTCTCACTGTTATGAAATAATTGGAATAAGCAAAACTCTTAGAGGCAGAATCAGAAAATAGCTTAGTGTGGGAGGGGGTCAGGGTAGAGAACAGGGAGCTAAGGTTTACAATGAACAGAGTTTATGTTTGGGGTGATCAAAAAGTTTTGGTATTGGATGTGGTATGGTAGTCCAAGATCATGAATGTAATTAACAATATTAAATTATATATTTGAATGCAGCTGAAATGGGAAATTTTAGGTTGATATATGTACTAGGATATATATTTTTTAATTCCACTGAACTGGACAATACAAATACGTAACCCTAAGTTAAACCATGGATTATAGTTAATAGCACAATTATAAAAATGTGCTTTCATCAATTATAACAAATGCACTCACCAGTGCAAGGTATTAATATATAGGAACCCTGCATTTTATGCATGATTTTTTATAAACCCACAACTTCTCTGATAAAATAAAAAATGCCATAGCACAATTAGCAAACAAAAAGCAGAGGGACTGCAGAGAGACATAGAGAGCTAATTCTAATTATTGTGAAATGACGCAACTTTTGATGTGTCTATGGAGAAATGTTATCTTTTTCTTTCATATTTTTAAAAGGGTGAGCAATGATGCTATAAAGATTGAACATTCATAATAAAATCAGTCACCATGTAATGGGTGCTTGCCAATCACGAGGCATATTCATATAATTTTTTCAAAAAATTGCTTTATTAAGATATAATTCACACAGTTTACCCATTTAAAGTTTAAAATTCAGTGAATTTTAGTATATTCACCAATATGCACAATCACTACTATAGTTGATTTTACATTTCACAACTTCAGAAATGTAACCCGTACTTTTTAATTATCACCCCCTTTATCCCCTAATCTTCTTAGCCCTAAGCATCCATTAATCTATTTTTGATTTTATAGACTTGACTAACTGGACATTTCATATAAATGAAATTTTATATAATATCTGGCATTTTTGATTGGCTTCTTTCACTTAGCAAGTGTTCAAGGTACATCTATGCTGTAGCATATATCAGTACTTCATTTCTTTTTATGTCCAAACAATATTCCATTGCATGGATCTACCCTTTTTTGTTTGCCCATCAATCAGTTAATAGATATTGGGCTCTTTTTTTTTTTTACCTTTTGGCTATTATTAATAATCCTGCTATAAACACCCGTGTGGAAGTTTTTGTGTGGATATATACTTTCAGTTCTCTTGGAAGTGAAATTGCTAGGTCATATGACAACTTGATGTTAAACATTTGCTGCCAGACCATTTTCCAAAGTGGCTGCACCATTTTACTTTACCATCAGTAGTGCATCTTCACCAACACTTACCTTTTTGATTCTACCCATTCTAGTGGGTGTGAAGGGTACGTGTGCAATACTTTATGTACCCAGTATTTCTATTTTTCACAAAGACTCCATAAAAGAGGTTTTATTCATACCATTTTACCATTAAGGCAGCCAAAATTCAGAAATGTTAACTAGCATGTAGCAGATCTGTGATTTGAACCCAGGTTTACTTGACTCAACCAACTATTCCATATTATCTCCACTTAACATTTCCCATGGGAATTTCTGTCCCAGGCATCTCACCCCATAAGTACTTATTAAATATTTGTCAAAAAACAAAGAGCTTTCAATCCCATAATTCTCTGAAAAGATCACGTAAATAGTCACCGGGATAATTTTTTCCAAAAAATCTGTACAGTTTGAAGTGCTTTGTGCTAGAGAAAACTTTGAAACAATAAAGAAATACTTAGACTTTTCTGTTGTTTTAAAATTTAAGTCCATTTCTTTTTTTTTTTTTTGGTGATTCATTCCTCTATTACTCAGAAAATTACACACCTACACATTAAATTGGAATATTCCAAGACTTAAAGGCATAAGCGGAGGTTGTTGATTCCTAAAAGCAGAAAAACACTGCGGCATAAATGGGAATAAGTGGAGGCTCAAACTGTCAAAGAAGATGGCTTTCATACTTTAAAACAAAGTTCCAGGTTGTAGATGACAATCAACCGACAGAGGCTAACTTTGCCTCTTAAATAGGTAATTGATTTAGGGTAAGCAGAAATAGAAAATTAAGAATATGTATTTCTCATCTCCTTTTCCACAAGATTTCTTTAAAATGAGAGTAAAGGAACAAAGCTGATACAATCTCACAATAATGAAAAGAACACAAGGTGGGTCCTTAAGTGGGCCATGGATTTCTATGCCTTTCTGGGAGAAGAAAATAGATAGAAGGGTGATGACAAATGAAGAGGGGAGGCTTAGGGTGTAGAAATATCAAAATGACTTGAGATAATGGTAGGAAGTGTAGGCAGATGGTGCTAAAGTAGGAACTACAGATAGAAAAATTGATTCACCAAATTGATTCACCTGCCCTTCATTCCCACTGCTCATTTCCCCTCTGTACTCCACCTGATAAGATAAAATGGCAGGTTCTTTCTGTTGAAAAGACAAAAAAGTCTGGGGTGAATTAACATGGCAAGTGTGGGAATTTGGTCTCTAGAATGAAGTGCTCTGCATTCTGGCATTTTAGGGTCACAAAGTGTAAAATCAGTTCTCTGTCAGTTCACTTCACAACTAAACCAGCCAGTTGCTAAGTTTTCCCCATGTTCCTTCAACTATTTTAATGGTTCATATACACATATGACTAAATGACTTAAGGATCATCTAGACAACCGAGTAAAGTTTACAGTGTAAAAATAAAAAGACCAAGACAAAGAAGCAGAAAAATAGATAGTGGAAGAAACAGATACTTTGAGGAACAGAAATAAACTTAGATAAATCCTAATTAGTATTTGCAGAAATATGAAAAAAGAGAACAAGTCACAAATAAGTAAATGCAGAATAAGATGCTATGGATAAACAGCATGTTGGGAATAAGAAAAACTCATGGAATTAAAAAATACGATAGGAAAGTTTTAAATCAAAATTGTTAAAAGATGTAGTCAAGGAAATCTCTTTAAAAAGTGGGACAACAAGACAAAGAAGATATTAGAGAAAAGAAAATTAGATTGTTCTATGATTCTCGACATCCAACCAACAGAAGTACCAGAAAGACAGAGTTAGTAAATCAGAAGGACAGAAATTATCAAAGAAAAACTTGAAGAGTATTCTAAAAGCACCCCACTAACTGTATCTATATATATCAATTATTTAAAAAAGACCTATATCTACATAATCATGTATTTTCAGAAGACCAAAGATAAAGATCCTAAAACTTTTCTGGAAGAAAATAAGGTCATGTATATGGTTATAACCATGAGATTGTCATTGGAATTTTCTCTTCAGCAACTCCAATCTCTACAAAAATGACACATCTTCAAAGTTCCAGGAGAGAATGATTTTCAAACAACAATTCTATACCCAAGCTATCAGTTCAATGTGAAGACATAAATTTCTAGAAAAAGAAAGGATATCCTCCTACAACTCTTTCTTAGCAGTTATTGTCGTAGAGTGAGGGAATAAACCAAAAATAGGAAGACATGGGATTCAGGGGACAGAAATGGAAAGACCAAGGATGACAATTGTGCAGCAAGTCCTGACTTATTATGAGCACAGGACAGAGATCTCTGCCAGCATTGTCATTGTGAGGGAAAAGGGACTCAACGGAACAAATAATAAGATGCTATTATGAAACAAATAGAGGAGATGAAAAAAAAGTAGAGCAAGAAAAAGGAAAAGCAATTAGAAATGCAAGGAAAAATACAACGTTGAATACGAAAGGAAGTAAAACCATAGCAAACTACTTGACTCTGTAATAAGTACCTTAAGCATAATGAGGAAAAGCTATTTGTTGAGTTTTTCAACTTTTACAATTAATCTGTAGAGAAAGCATAGAATAACTATGGTTACAGAGCAGTTTATGAATGGATCAAACTTCACATCACAAAATTAATACAGATGATACAGTCTGTGAAGAGGAAGGAGGGAAATGGAAGAAGGGCAAAAATGGAAGTGAAACCAGAGTGCTTATACCATCATCTTCCAAATGAAAGTGTTCACATAACATCTAAATTACAAAGGCAACCAGAGGAAATAAAATGGTGGTGTACTATAAAAATCTAGTTTAAACTCTCTGAATTTTTGTTTTCTATACTATTTCTTTCCCCTAAGAAGAATATAAATCCCCATTAAAAAAAAAAAGGGACCTTGTTTGTTTTGTTCCCTGCTGTATTTCTAGTGTTCACTACATATTAGTTACCCAATAAACATTTTAGGTAAGAATGAATGAATGAATGAATATAGGAAATCAATATTCTATCTAAAATTGATAAATCAAGAGATAATGGAGTAAGCATATTATTTAAAGAAATGAATCAGAAGAAACAATGAAAAGAGTTAAATGAGATTGATTTTGGGTAACAGGATATGGATTACAGTTGAGGAAGAATAAAGCAATATAAACTTTTTTACTCATTTAGATTTTCTACCACATCCATATATTTCTTTGACAAATCTTTAAAAAGCATTTCAAAAAATTAAAAAGTAGAAACACTCTTTTGGATTGGTCAGATGGCCTATTTCTGTTTCAGCTTTCTACGAGACTTGGATATGATTGGTTGAAAGTGAATGAATGGCTGGGAGACCTAAAATTTAATGAGCTATACCCTTCTTTTGCTAAATGTTTTGCTGCAAATATGTTCACAATCCTTAAGAGAAGCATTATCATTGTCAACATTCACAAATGAAATTAGCTAGTAGGACAATCCAGTAAGTAAGTGACAGAATCAGAACATGTATCTGAGCCCCTCTACCGTTTTTCTTCCAGGAAATATCACTGGACTACTGAACACACAAAGGCAAACTAGCTTACAGGGTGAAGCAGCAGCAGTGTGGAAGGAGGGAGACTCATCCATTACTGGGACTTACGGGAAAGGGGGAAGCTGTTGCAACAAGCTGTTGTTACGGGAAAGGGGGAAGAAACATTACGTCATGGTTGTTAGTGTTCCACCTGACAACACAGATAAATACAGTAAAAACTTCATAAATCGAGGCACACCTAATTTTGAAGTCAAGTGTAATCGAGAAGTTCCTATTAGAGATTCCTGGCTTGTTGGTGCTAACTTAAAACACATAAGTACAAATTAATTCCAACCAAAGCAGACTCCCCTAACATTTCTAGCGGTTTCTTTCCATTTCAACCTATCTGCTAAGTCCCAATTATGCACTCACGGAACAAATATTACATGTGAGGAACTTTGTAGTTACTATGTCAACATTGATGAATGAAATACAAAGTCACTGTCCTCATGAAGCTTTCAGGTTATAAAGATAATGAACAGGATGTGGTGAGAGAACAATGAATAAAAATGGAAATGAATGGTTACTTGGATAGAAAGACTAGGGAAGGGCTCTTCAAGGAGGTAATATTTTACTTGATAAAGAATCAAATATATAAAGGATTGCTGTGATGGTTTATACCTTACAAGGAAAGGGAATAGTAGTACAAATACCCCAAGATGGGAAAAAAAGGTTGGAATATTCAAGGAGCTGAAATATTGAACCAAAGTAAAGGAGAGGGAAAATGGCCCAAAATTAAACTGGAAACTCATTGGAAATATACTACATAGGGCCTGTAGGCTATGGGAAGAAATTAGAATAAAATGCAAAATATGATGAAAAGTGCCCTAGCAGTCTAAATCACAAAAAGGGCATGTACTGATGTACGGTCCTGTGCCTTAACCACCCACGGGTCTCTGCATGCACATGCTCCCCAGAAGCAGACATCCAACTTCTGCCCCCGCCAAATCAACTTCTATCTATTCTTCCCCTTTCCCTACATCTCTTCCAAATATTATGAGTCAAGTCTTTGGCAAAATACGTTTTGGGTCCCTATGTCAGTCAAATAGCAGAATATCACTGTTTTACATTTTTCTATTTCCTTACACCACACCCCATCAGCAACCACAGCCTAAGAACATTTTTTGCAAAATGTCTCTCCAGTTCTACCTTGTTCAGGTATACTGCTAAACTATTATTAATAATAACAACAATCATACAATTACTGGCAAAACCATAGCAATTGCTAGCACTTCTAATACCTATAACGGTTACTATAGACCAGACTTTGCTGTATGCATTTTATATAAATTAACAAACTTAATTTTCACAAAAATCCTAAGAGGTTTGGCTCCAGATATATTATGGAACATTGCCTCTGTATTGTGTTCTTATTGTTGCCTTTTCTATACCCTCTACTCTTTACAATCCTTCTATCCATCTTATCAGATTAATGGTTCACACAAAAAGCAGCAATCAAGCTGAAACCCATTCTATGGTTTCCCATTGCTTTCAGAACAACATCTGAAACTTCTTAAACACAAACTTGGTAATCACTCTCCCATGATCTGGTCCTATCCTACACTTCTCAATTCCTAGCCCACTTCTCTTCTACAAAGAGCTTTGCAAAACTGGAATCATTATATTTATAATTACACCAATGCAGATTCTCAAATTGTGGTATAGGCACCTCAGTGGATCCCTAAAGCCTCTTTAGGTGGTCCACAGATCAAAGTATTTTCATAATAATACTAAGACATTATTCGTGGCTTTTATTCTAATTCCCTGATGAATGTACAGTGGAATTTTTCAGAAGCTACCTAATGTATGCTATCACAACAGACTGAATACAGAAGCAGATATGAGATACCAGCTGTCTTCTATTAAGTCAGAGATTAATGATATTTACAAAAATTATAAGCCAATGTTATTCTTCCCACTAATGTTTTGTTTGTTTGTTTTGGAAAAGTATTCATTTTCATAAAACATGTTATTGATGTTAACATGTAATGGATTTATTATTGCTATTTTTATATGCATTAGTATTTTTTAAATGTCCCTACTTTCATTTGTAGCCCTCAGTAATTTTTTTTAACATTTTTTAATTGTGAAATATAACATATATGAAAAAGCAATACATTTCCAAGTACATTTTAGCAAGCGGTTATAGAACAGATTTCAAAGTTTGGTATGGATTACAGTTCCACAATTTCAGGTTTTTCCTTCTAGCTGCTCCAAGACACGGAAGACTGAAATAAATGTCAACATAATGATTCAGCAGTCATATTCATTTGTGAAATCCGATCTTCTCTGTTATAACTCCTCCTTCTCCTTCGACTCTTCTCCCAATCTTTAGGGATATTTGGGTCATGCCTATTCTAACTTTTTCATGTTGAAAGGGGGTGTTGACAATATAAGATAGGGGGATGGAACTAGTTGATGTTTTTGGAGAGGCTGGCCCTTCTGGTATTCAGGATTTATCTGGCCTAGGAACCATCCAGAGGTTATACATTTTCAGAAAATAAATTTAGTGTGTGAAACTTTTGTAGAATCTCAGATTGAGGCCTAGGTGTTTTTCAGAGTCAACAGGAATGATGTTGGTTGGGGCTTGGGAAAATGTGGCAATTAATAATATCTAACTGAAGCTTGCATAAGAGTAGCCTCCAGAATAGCCTCTCCACCCTATTTGAACTCTGTTAGTCACCGATACCTTATTTCGTTACATTTCTTTTTCCCCTTTTGATTAGGAAGGCATTGTCGATCCCACAGTGCCAGGGCCAGTCTTATTGCTGGGAATTGTGCCCCCATGTTGCCAGGGAGACTATCACACCTGGATGTTATGTCCCACATAGTGGGGGGGGGGGGTAATGATTTTCCTCAAAGAGTTGGGCAGAGAGAGAGAGAGAGAACACAGCTGAGGAACAAAAGCTGTTTTCTGGAAGCAGCTCTTAGGCATAACTATAGGTAGGATTAGATTTTATGCTACAGAAAAAAGTTCTGTGAGAGCAAGCCTCAAGATCAGGGGCTTGGTCTACTAAGTTGGGAGTCCCTAATGTTTGAGACAGTATCAGGGGTTTCCCAGGTGGGAAAGCTTAATAGTTTCATATTTTTTCCTCCAGTCCCTCAAGGGACTTAGTCAATATTTTAAAATTATCTGCCCAACACATGCTGGGATGTATCTGGTATTACATTAAGCTATACAGAATTACTAGCCCTTGTTCCCATTCTAAATTAACTGGGTTGCTTAAATGAGTTATCCAGGCAGGCTGAGTAAGATTCCGTGCAACAGAAAATTGAGGTTTTGGACAAATAAACCTTTCTTCCTTTGGTCTCTCTCATACAGCGGGTGAAGCTCTAAAATGCAGACAATTTCTTCCTTTGCCCCGTATTCTGATTTGCCTTACTCCCAACTTGATCGGCTTTGTTCTTACCTCTAATTGAAGCCTGATCTCTTTTTGGGTTCTTTAACAGTTGTTGTATGGAGCAATAGTGTATGGAGCAATGCTGACTTTCAGAGCTGCAGAACTGAGTCTTAGGTGTCATACAGGTAGGCAAAGTTCCAGGGAAATACCGGGTTATACACATGTAGTACCACATCTAAGACTCTAGAAATAATAGAACTCTGGACTAAATGTGACTACTGCTATAAAAACTTACCATCTAGACTCCAATTTTCTTATACATATTTTCTAAAAGCAACCATACGAATATTTGTTCTTTTGTTTCTGGCTTATTTTGCACAACAGAATGTCCCCAAGGTTCATTCACTTCATTGCATGCCTCACAACTTCATTCCTTTCTGTAGCCACACAATATTCCATCATATGTGTACACCACAGTTTGTCTTTCTGCTTCTCAGGCAATGTACCCATCAGCCATCACCATCCATTAGACTTCACTGGTAATGTCCAAAATAAGCAATCCATGCATTGCAGTATCCTCACTTACTTGTACAACACTCTCAATTTTAGGCAATTTTCATTGTTCCAAAGAGCAAAATAGCAGATAAACATATTCTCACCATAGGAAGTCTAAACCTCCCAACTCTTGCCCCTTCCCCATCCCCAATTATTTACCCCTGGTATTGCTGTTTATTGTTGATGTCTTCCTGTTAACTATAGGTCATAGCATGCAATATTGTTTTCCCCTATACTCTTCAATAATTGATTCTTTGTACAAGATTCATATCTTAGAAGTAGTTCATGCAAAACTTTTTTATATTTGTGGAATTAATTGATGAGATACATGGCTCTATATAACCACTTGCAATCATACTCACCCTCAATATGGCAATATTACTTATAACTCCAGTAATGAACTGCCATCACTTCTATTCATTCTCTTACATTTAAGTTTGTCTTCATAAGGTAACTATTCACCCATCTCTAGCTTCTGGTGTATCTCTAGGTCCCCTATATTCTACATTATAAGCCTCAGATTTTATCTTTACCAGGGTCATAATAGTAAAATCATACAGTATCTATTCTTTTGTGCTGGCTTATTTCACTCAGCCTTTTGTCTTCAAGTTTCATCCATGTTGTCACATGATTTAGGACCTCATTTCATCTTACTGCTGCATAATATTCCATCCTATGTATACTACATTTTGTTTATCCATTCATTTGTTGATGGGCACTTGGATTTTTTTCACCTTTGGCAACTGTGAGTAATGCCACTATGAATATCAGTATGCAAAAAACCCAGGTGCTGTGCTAATACTTGGAGAGGGTGAAGGTGAGAAAAAGGTATTTTTCCCAATGTCCCCCAATGTTGCAACCTTCATCCCAGTTTTTAGAGAGAGCAGGGCCACTGCAGAGGCCCTGGAAATGGATGGAACTGCTGCTTTCTAAAGCCCCAAGGATAAGTGACTCTCAAACTTTGAAATCTAATGGAGTTGCCTTGTTGGTTTTAGGAACATAGTGACCCCTTTGTTCGTTCCAATTTCTCCTTGTATTCCTTCCAATTTCTCCCTCCTATGTATATTGCCAGCAGATAACTTGTTCTGAATTTTACAGGTCCAGAGCCAGAGAACAATTTTGCTTTAGAATAGACCATGCGTATAACTGACTTTGATGAAGTTCGATCCTTTATTTTACTTTGTATTGTAGTTTTATTGTACTGAAATGGTTTAAGGCTTTGTGATGGACTGAATGTATTTGGTGTATGGAAAGAACATGTCTTTTTTGGGTCCAGAGGGTGGAATGTGCTTGTTTGAAACTGTTGTTACCCCAGAAAAACCATGTGTTTTTAATCCTAATCCACACGTGTGGGGGCAGACCTATTGTTTGGTTGGGATCTTTTTGATTAAGTTGTTTCCATGGAGATGTGACACACATAGTTGTGGATGGGACCTTTTGATTAGGTGTCCATGGAGATGTGTCTCTACCCATTCAAGGTGGACCTTAATCTGTTTACTGGAGTCTTTTAAGATGCAACCATTTTGGAAAAAGCTTCAGAGTGGACACAGGCAGAGATGTATGGAGATACAGAAAGAAAACAACCCTGGGGAAGTTGTTTGAAACCAGAAGCCAAAGGATCAGTAGATGCCAGACACCTGCCTTCCCAGATAGGCCTTTCTAGAATCAAGGTATCTTTCTCTGGATGCCTTATCTGGACATTTTTATACCCTTAGAACTGTAAACTTGTAACAATAAATTCCCTTTTTAAAAGCTGTTCCATTTCTGGTATATTTTATTCTGGCAGCACTGGCACATTAAAACAGGTTATTTTTAAAGTTAATTTCCTTCACTTGTCTAAGGTTTTTTATTTTCTTGGATTTGTATTGAAGGTCTGTTTTCGCATTTGGTTTGTCAGTATTTCCCCATCAAATCAAGGCCTGGACCTCATGCATGGTATGCAGCTCTACTTGAGGATCTATTAAAAACTAGGCAGATAGGCAGTTTGCTAGACTACTAAAAATGGGATGTATGGGTTTTTTCTTTTATCTTTTTGTTTGTTTTTCTAGAGTGATTCAAAATGTTCTAAAAATGATCATGGTGATGAATACCCAACTATGCGATGATATTGTGAGCCATTGATTGTATACTTTGGATGGACTGTATGGTGTGTGAAGTTATCTCAATAAACATATATTTTTAAAAATAATCCATGGCTCTTAAATGCAGGAGTCTGGTGCTTAAGAGAGGGGGAAAATGGAGTTTTGAAGACCAAAGGTTTGATTTAAATACTAAGTGCCAATGCCTGGCAATTGAAAGCCCGGCATGTATTCTATGAACATGGAAGGGAAGAATGCAAGTTGATTGCATAAGAACATTATTATAAAAGGAGACCACATCAGACCAAATGGCAAGAAGGAGAAATATTAGAAGATCAAGTATGAGAATTGGATGGACTAAGATCTCATTGAGTCAAGTCCTGCTATAGGCAGATGGATGATAGGGATTACAGAGGGTTATGGGAAACCTCACAGAGAGTAGAGGGTACTTGTACCTTGAGTCTTATGGTCTACTTCAGAGAGTTTGTAAGCTTCCTGGGGAAATCTCATGTCTAAACAATGTGGTACCTGAGTGATGGTTGTAACCACAGTTCACACAGATTGGCTGAGCACTTCTGCTCAAAGTCCTGCAACCTCAACATAGAGGGGAAAAGACTGCAAAATGTTCCTGCAGCAATCTAAGAGAAAAGCAAAAATAGCCAAGTGCATACCGGTGGACCCAAAGGTGCTTGGAATCAAGATGAGTGCATGGACCTTGGGAATGGAGGCCACCTCAGGACCACATTGAGCAGCAACAGATAATATAATAACACAAGCATCAGGAACCAGATAAAACAAGCCACACCCAAGTCAAGACTTGAAGAAAACACATACATATATAAAACATCTAAAATAACTTGCATCCAAACTATACAAAAACTCTTACAACACAGTGATAATAAGACAAACAAACTGATAAAAATGGGGCAAAATATTTAAACAGATACTCCACCAAAGAAGATATAAATTGGAAACAAAGCACATGAAGATGTGCTCAACATTGTTCATTATTAGGGAGATGCAAATTTAACCAACAATTAAATGCTACTACATACCTATTAGAATCTCTAAAATTAAAAAATACTAACAATGTCAAGTGTTGGTGAGAATGTAGAGCAGGGGGAGCTCTCATACACTGCTAGTGGAAGATAAAATGTCAGCAGTGTTGTAAAATATTTGGCAGTTTCTTATAAAATCAAACATACGCTTACCATTCAACTCACTCAGATATTTATTCAGGAGAAATATAAGCATATGCCCACTCGCAAAACTGAATTTGAATATTCTTAACAGCTTTACTCATTATAACTGAAAATTGGAAATAGCCCAATTGATTAATGGTGTAGAACATCTTCTTTTAATCTGCTCTATGAGATGCAATTTATATATTTAAAAATTTGTAATGGGATAAATGGAATAATATTATTCAGCAATTAAAAGGAGTTAGCTACTGATAAATGCAACAACACAGACAAATCTCAAAATCATTATGTTAAGGAAAAGAAGACAGAAATAAAGGCCACATACTGTATGAGTTAATTTATATGACACTCTAGAAAAGACAAAATTGTAATGACAAATGGCAGCTCAATGGTTGCCAAGGACAAAAGGTGGCAGGAGGTGATTGATTCCAAAACATAATTTTAATTAAATAAAATTTAATGAACTTCAAAATTTTAATAGAAAACTTTTAAGTAGGTTTGGAACAACTTGGGTATTTGAATCTTCTGTTTCAACTGTAAATTCTGTGAAGTCTAAATATTTGTCAAGCATTTCTGATGAAAATTTACCATCTGAATTGAGATATGCTATAAGTATAAAATACAAACTGGATTTCAAAGAATTGATATAAAAAAAGAATACAAAATACCACATGAATATATTTTTGTATTGATCACTTGTCAAAGTGGCCACATTTGAATATACTAGGCTAAATTAAACATCACTAAAATTAATGTCACTTGTTATCTTTTTAAACATTGCCACTGGGACTTTTAAAACTATATATGTGGCTCACATTATATTTCTACTGTGTAGCAGTATTCTATAGT
This sequence comes from Tamandua tetradactyla, assembly GCF_023851605.1. Lineage (NCBI taxonomy): Eukaryota > Metazoa > Chordata > Mammalia > Pilosa > Myrmecophagidae > Tamandua > Tamandua tetradactyla. The sequence continues at coordinate 27,532,720 of NC_135346.1, forward strand.
ATAATTGTAGTGATGATTTTAAGACTACCTTGTTAAATCTTATTGAATTGTGCAATTAAAATCGGCAATTTTTTAAATATGTAAATTACATCTAATACAGCAGATTAAAATAAAAGGAACTATCCACACTGAAGAACCATCAAGATTGAACAGACAAGGTGAATTACTCCTGTAGGGGTGGGAGACAATATGAGCTATATCTGAAAGGGGAAACAAAATGTGCCAAGCCTAGAACAGGAGGAAAAATGAGTTACATCTGGAGGGGGTACTGCCGCTATAGTGGCCAAAAAGCAAAACCAGAAAAGGTGATATGCTTCTAACTTTTCTTTGAAGATCAGGATGGCTCAGAGAAGGAGGGACGGCTATGCAATTGACTGTTTAGATCATAAATGATCAGTTTAACTCTGAAAGTGATTGGCTTGCTATTGTGGTGGATCGAATTGTGCACCCCAATTTCGATATTTCAAATATTCTTGCTCTCTGTCTATATTCTGGTGGGTGTAGACCTATTGTACCTAGGATCTCTTGAATACATTATTTCACTTAAAATGTGACCTAACTGAATCCAGTTGTACTTAATTTGGATTATTGGAGTCCTTTATTAATAGAATGAACTTCAGACATTGAGAGAGAAAGCCACAGGAAGGAGACAGAAGCTGGATGTCAACCTGGAAGAGAAAGGAGAAGATGCCACCATGTGCATTGCCATGCGACAGAAGAGCCACAGATCCAAGGATTGCCAGTAGCCAGCCTCAGAATGCCACAGTCTTCAGGCATAAAGTATCACTTTGCTGACACTTCAATTTTGGACTTCTCCTAGCCTCAAAATAGTGAGCCAATAAATTCCCATTGTTTAAGCCAACACATTAAATGGTATTTGTTTTAGCGTCAAGAAACTAACACAATTATGAATTGGCAAGATTATATTTTCTGCTCTCAGGAGAAGTAGATGTTAAATTGGTGGAATAAAGCTGTATTTCTGTCCAAGTAAGCTGGTGGACTGTTGTGACTATGTACTTTAAGCCATCTACATGCCCTTTCATAAAAGTACAGTTCAAGAAATATTTTTCCCAGAGCTTTTCTAGAACTCTACCCCAAGCAGAGTTCCACTGGGGGCAAGAGAAGGTGGTGGGAGATCACAGAAAGAGGCAGAATCAGTGACCCTGGCTGTTTCTAACAATCAAAAGGAAAGTTTCCCATATGAAGGGTTCTCAAAGTTTGGCTTATATTCCTTTCACAGGAATTTATATTCCTGGTAGCATGTAGTCAAGGAATGTTTGTTGAATTAATGTCATCATACAAAGACCAAGTCTACAACAGTATCTATGTACTGCCTGGTCTTTACAAGGTAGGGAAGATGCTAAAGACAAGGTGGGTCTGAACATTCCACCAAAGGTTGACCCATTAGCTATAGTGTGGTAAGCACCAGACTTCATATATGTCATGTTTCCCTACTGAGAAAACTTCTTTCTCCCTTGCCCTAGCTAAATGCTTTTTATTTGTCAAGAACCTGCTCAGTTCCTGCATTCTCCCATACCACTTCCATTTTCTGTGCCTTGGAAATCCTGTCATTATCTCCTGAATAATACTGAGATATTCCTTTCCATGGGATAACTCCTATAAATTATCAGTTTTCATTAGCTACTTAGTAATTGTGAGTTATTCACTATTGTTACATATGTGTTTACCCTATCTCCCTGATCTAATTGTGAGGTTCTTTGGGACATGTATTTCACTCCCATAGTATGTAGTGCTTTGGGTTAGGCATTCAAACTGACTGATCAGGTGATGGCAGCATTTAATTCTCTGGGGAGAGAAAACGTGTTTTTCTTATTATAAATACTACTGTAGAAAACACTGGTAGAGAAGAATAGCAGCCGGTACACTACTGGAATGCCTGAAGACGAGTTCTTTATAAACTTTCTCACTTTTCATCCTGAATAAACAATGTGATCTCTAAAACCATGGTTCCAGAGCTTTCTTGAGGCACCTTGGGCACCACAGCAAATTCACAGGGGTAAGTTTTAGATTTATATTTTTGATGGAAACATGTCTGTTAGACACCGAGCAAACTATGAGCTTGAGATAGACAAGAGTTTCAACCTTAGTTTGTGCCACATTCCTTTCATTGATGGCATGCCTTTGCAAAGCTTGGTTTCCAGTGGCTGCTGTAATTAAAAGCAAATGTGATGGCAAAATCCATTTGGAGCAGGAAATGAGGACAGTGATGTCCAAATTGATCCCAAGGTTGAAGAAACTGTGCAGGGTTCAATAGGTGCACCCATCCCATTAATAAGTAATGTAGTTAGTTAAAAAGGAAATTAATTTTTTTCTGTCGATTTATGTCTATTTTCTCAAAAAAGTTACTAAATTATTCTTTGGACCTAACTACTTAATAAAGGAAATATTAAGTATTTCTTTTGGATGGGGTTCCATGAAAAATAAAAACAACTAATGAGATACCGATCAATCTGTTAACTGAGAAAGTTCTCTGTCCTATATTTTCATATCATTCTTCCCATTTTTACAGGAAGAAGAAGTTGATAACCTGAAGTGTTAAGGAACATGCCCAGGGGGACACAATAGTAAATGCCAGAGTTAGGGTTCCATTCCAGGTTCCTTTCAACCTAATACTTAAGCTCTTAACCTTCTGGGTTTACTTTAAGATCCTTCAGATTAGCAACTGGAGGCTGTCACCACAGAGAAAGCAGATGGTCAAGAGAGAAGCAATACTGGGAGAGGAGTTTCCTTGGGGGCAGGAGAGGGTGGTGGGAGGTCACAGTAAGAAGCAGGGTCAGTGACCCTGGCTGTTTCTACCCACTAACTGTTCCCGCAATAAAAATTTACACTGAGAGATTAAGTGACTTACTCATAGTCCCATGAGAAGCTCATCCATCCTCGTAGACTATGACATATCCCCACATTAAAACCAGAGGCAAGAGGGGTTAACTTACTATTAAAAATAGAGCAGTTTTTGAATCCAGCTCATTAGCTTCTGGGATGTTCCTGGATTTTTATTTCAATGCAATATACTTCGAGGAATGACAATGTGACCCTTTTCTCATCCTGATGATTGGTGAGCATTTTCTTCACCATTATGCACATATTACTATCCTCTTAAGGGGTCAGTAAAACCTTTCACCTCAAAATCTGATTTGCATCCCTAATCTTCTGTTAGTTATGCAGTCTGCATAATACCCATGCATGAAATATTTTTAACCAGGCTTTCCAAAATATAAATGGAAGTCTCATACTAATGGAAGGCATTAACTATCCTAAACAAGAACCCATTCGCAGATTAAATTTGCCAAAAGGTCAGCTTGCAGCTGCCATTATGTTGCAAACCCCACGTGTCCCTCGTGTCACATACTGTGACATATCTTGAGAAGAGTCACGGTCTTTTCCAGTCTGCTGATTCTCTGTATCAATTAGAATAGATTTAAGAGTCCCCACGCTCTGGTTTCTAGGTGGCCTTGCACAATATTATTAATAATTCAATCATACCTGAGCTGATAACAGATTACATTTCTACCACTCCAAATACTAAAAATGCCTAAATAGATTAAGGTCTATCCTATGGCTAATTTTTTTAGCAGTTTCATATGACTGACATCTATTTTTTTCTAATTGAAGCTAGAAAATTTTAATTTCATTGTGTTAACTTACAATTAATGGGAAAAACCTGTTTGCTTTTTAAAACACTTGACCCATCCTTTCTCATCTCCTGAATAATACTGAGATATTCCATTTCATGAGATAAATCCTGTAAATGATAAGTTTTCCTTCTATGAATTCATTTCAGCTGAGTCTAGCTATTTAAAATTTGAAGTCTAATGTGAGGTTTAATATATTGCAAATAATTTTTATTTTATGAGAGTCCAACAGTGAGAAGGGTAGTAGGAATTCATTTGGAATTTCAGAAAATTTTAGAGATTGGAAAAAAAAAGTAAAGAGCTCTACAGCCTTGGATTCAAAACCTATTTTGATCATATATGAGCTGTGAAGTCCATGTCAGGTTACTTAATCTAGAGCTGAGCTAAGGAGAGGCAAGTCAGGTGCTTAGAGTGCAAAATTTAAGGAGGTGCTCATTTTCAGGGCCATGAAAGTAAAGAGTCAGCACTTGCATGACCTTAAGAGTATCTCCTTCCTTAAATTTTGTACCCAAGCACCTCTCTCATCTCACCCTAGTCCTGGCCCTGACCTCTGGGCATCAGTAGCCTTGTCTGCAGAACGGTGCTGAAATTAGCAACCCTCCTAGTGGAGGTGTAGTAATGAGGAAATGAAATAATTCACATAAAGCGCTTATTGCCAGGCACATAGTAAGCACTCAATAAATGCTTGTTGATGTGACTATTTATAATTCATTGTAAAGCATTATATAATTTTGTTGTGTTACCTCCAGCCTTTTATATTTTATTACAAAAAGGTACAAAATCATTAATTTGTCCCCAATTAGGTGCAAAATCATTAATATGTCCCCAATATCCAGTATGATCATTGCTTATCTCACTAGGAAGATCTCCTAACATTCTTTCTGAGAATCTCTGTACTCCAGTCACACTGGTCTTCTTTCAGATTTTTAATTCTCCAAGCTCCATTGCCCCCCTCTCCCATTGCCTGCCACAGGGCTTTTGTATAGGCTGTTTCCAGGCTAAAGAGCTCCTCTATCTCTTTTCATAAAGTTAATTCTACTTCATTCTACATGTCATACTTCAATTATCATTTCCCTGGAGCCTAGATCAGATTTTCAGACATTTTCTTGGCTTTAAAAATAAATAACAGTGGTAATTACACATTTATTTGTCTGATTATTTGATTAATGACATCTGTCTCTCCCACTACATGTTACTCCAAGAGGGCAAGGACTCTTTATGCTTTACTTGGTCATTTATCATCAGTTCGGTAGTGTATAATCAGTAAATATACAGTAAATATTTAACGAATGATATAACAATAACATTGTCAAGGTCTCCATCATTGACAGAGCTATCTTCAGCCAGAGGTAGACCATGCATTATCTCACAAGGAGACCCTTGCATTTTGTATTAACAGCTCTTATTACTTGCTTTTCTTCATAGAGACCCCACTGGCCTCTACATAACCACATGTAGGTCCTATTTCCTCCCATGTGTAGTCACCGTCTTTGCATATTTATTAGTTCACAAACACTAGCTGAGCACCTAGAACAGGCATCACCCCAAGCTTGGCTGGATATCTAAAAATGAATAAAGGCAAGCTTCTTGCACTCAGCATAGTTGATGGTAGGGGGAAATGGGTGAATCACATGTACAAACCTCTAATTTAAAAACATGTAGTTAATTTTCCTGAGAGGTACAAGATACCCTCAGGAGGCTGATGTCATCATTTGAGACACCAGTGACCATTTCCGGAATGAGATGGTTTTTTTGAGCTGAAGAATAAGTAGGAGTTATCCATATGAAGCATGGAGGGAAGAGAATCAGTATTCCCAATGACTGGAATAGAGGGAGCAAAGAAGGTACTCTGCACATTTGCAAAGAGTTGACATAGTTTACAAGTTTGGTTTTTTTTTTTTTTTGTATGCTATATGATGGGGGTCACATTTCATTCTTTTTCCATATGAGTATCCTATTATTGCAGCACCATTTGTTGAATTTGTTTGTTCACTTTTGTTGGTTTCTTTTGTTTTTTGGGGGAATTGCATGGGCTGGGAATCGAACTTGGGTCTCCTGTATGGCAGGGGAGAATTCTACCACTGAACTACCCTCAAACCCCCTAGTTTACAAACTCTTTTATTTTCTTTCATTTCTTCATCTGTCCATTCGTTCATTCATTTATGCTTGCATCCATTCTAAAACAAATGCCTGCTATTTCCCTCCAATTTGCCAACCACACTGCCTTGGTATGAAAATACAGTGGAAATAAAACAAGTCCCATGCTCAGATTATATGCTGTTATGCGCAGATCCTGTCTGTGTTCAAGAAACCCTCACCTATTATGTAGGAATTGGTAAAAATACCAAATGCTCAGCCCTGTAGGTAGATCCCTGCTTAATGCTTCATTTCATGTCATTTTTGGAATGCAGTTGTCCTTTAGAGATGCTACATGTTCATGACGGTTAAGATACTTTGAAGGCAAGTCTGAACTTAATTTGGTTGAAAGAGTCTATCTGCTGTGGTTTCAGAAGCATAATGAGTTAAATTATTAAAGCAAAACAATGCTAAATAAATATTTGTTCTTGTTATCATTCCCTCTGTTAATAGCTCAGGATGGTGGAAGAAGGAAGACGCAAAGGATTTACACCTTGAAAAAGGTATTCTTCATATATGATGAACCAGCTGGAGGTTTCCTACGTTGATGGAAAGGGAGGAATCCTTGGGACTTTCTGTCTTCCATTACAGTGCCTGGTCATTTCGGCCCAAACTTTAAAACTGGTTCTACCTCCATGGCAGAAACATTTAAGGACATTCTTTGCTTGGTAAGAATGTAAAAAAAATGGAAGCTGAAGTGTATTTCCAGGAAGGCAGAGTATATATTTGCACCCTTAGGTTCTTTATATTTTGTTTTCCTGATTTTCAATGATTTTTTTTTTTGAACTACTACATTTAAACAACTCCCTTGGCTTCCTGATCTCCCATTTACTTTCACCTAAGGATACCACAGGAAGTGGCCCTTTGACTTATATGATTAGTTCTATTTTGTAAAGATGAAATTGAATTGAGACCTGGAAAATGTGGGAAACTTGGTCATAATTTTAAATACAATAAATATATTTCAGATACTGTCCAGCAGTTCAAGTTCAGTGACTAAAAGCTAACTTCTTAAACCCTTTAATGAATTTAAGTATAAAAAGTGATTCTTAAAAGCAAAGGGATTATTTATTTCTTGTTACTCCTCTTGTATTCTACTGAACGGAAATGAAAGTGCTTTGCATTCTCTACTATGCACTCTTTGGTACGATTTGGTAGGATTTTTAGTTTGAGCTAATCTAACTTTGGTAGGATTTGGTAGGATTTTCATATAGGGCTAATCTAACTCCAAATCTATAGGTTATAAGGAATTAGCAGTGAAAATTATATGTAGTGAAGAACAGGTGGCTTTGAGGGGCAATATTAACTATGTACATATGAAATTACAAGTATAAATATATAATTTCCTATGATTAAAAGAGAGAAGAGGGTTTCTTTGAAAGTGGACTTTAATGCATATATAATTATAATGTATGATATTCCCTGCACAAATCACTTCAGAAAATGATGCAATCATTTAAAACTAATACTGACATTTTGAGTGTTACAATACTTTTAAAGATTTACTGCAGCATATTTTCTCTTTCCCCGGAAGAGGGCCCTTTAATCATGAGCAAGATGAAATGTGCAATAGAGCCCAAGCAATGATTAGGGTGGCAGGAGTTTACACAGTTGTCCCACTGGACTACATCCTGGTACCTGGTCACAACCCTTATAAAGGTCATATCCAAAAGCTAATGATCTATTTGCTTTCCTGGGCCATTTCTCATTCCTGGTAATCTCAAACTTTCAGATGTGTTCACAGTTATCTAAAAATGTGATCTCCTGGCACAATCACCAAAGTACTCCAAATCTAGGAAACAATTAGGTGTCCAAATGGGGTAATTAAGTGAGCTGTTGCTATTGCAAGAAAATGTTGCTGGCCAGAATGGTCTTAATTCAAGAATGAAACATCAGTGAATGAGGACACTGGCAAAGAATAAAGGTCACCTGCTACTGAATAAATATTGTAGGATTGGGTTTTACCAACAAAGCTATTTTCTTTGACTACATGATGATGCAGAGGCAGAAAAGGTCGCCCAAAGGGGTGCTCCCAAGAGACCTTGTAGGAGCTGTCACATCTTGTGTGGTACTGTTCAGGGCAAGGACGCTTAAAGTCACTATCAGCTCACAAAATCTCCCTAACTAGTCCACTCCTTCCAGCTTTGGAATAGTAGCGCCCACAAAGGGCATTTTCATCTGGATGTCCCAGTTAAAATGCATACATCCCAGAGCTAAAAATCAAGAAGTCATTTTTCCATTTCCCCTGACCCTTCATATCTAATTTATCAAAAAATCCTATGGTTCTGCTTTCTACATAGTTCTCAAATATATCCTTATCTATTTTCATTGCCTTCACTTTAGTCCAAGTTACCATTATCTCCTGCCTGAGCTATTGCCAACAGCCTCCTCACTGGTCTTCTGGCTTCCATATTTGCCCCTTGCAATCTATACTTCTGCCTAGTAGCCAGAGGAAGACATTTTTAAAATTGCAAAGCAGATTATGTTATTCCTCTACTTCAAATCCTCCAGTGCTTTCCCCTTGCACTCAGATTAAAATTCAAACTGCTCGCCCTGGCATTCAATGGAAAGCATTCTTCTGGCAGCCCTTTGGATGCCTGCTTCTCTCTCATTCAGACATCACCTCCCACCTTGTCAATCTAGAGATGCCATTCTCCCTGCTCACACACCTGCTGTGTACACCTACCTGCCCCCTACTCTATTATTATTTCTTCATAACAATTACCACTGTGAAATTTCAGCACTCTAAGCATTAAGGCTCTGTCATGAAGCTACTTCTGTACTGACTTTACCTGTCACATTCAGGTGCAGACTTAGAGAGGGACTCTGCTCTAATCATTGCACCTTTGTTCTCTGCCAGGGTACCATTTTGTTTGGTCTATATATTATGATAAATTCTGAGCCACTAGAACAAAAATAATTTGTTCTTGACTTCTTTCTCTCTACCTCAATTCTTGTGCTTGTGTCCTCCATGCTAAAATTTAAAAATCATTAAAATAAAAAAAGAAGAGACTGCCATCTCAACACTGTTACCACATCTTTCTCTTCACACTTTTTTTGTGTAAATGCAATTTTATTGAGATATGTTCACATACCATGCAATCCATCCTAAGTGTGCAATCAATGGCTCTTGATATAATCATGTAGTTGTGCATTTACCATTAATATGTTCTCATTATGAGAACATTCTCATTTCTTTTAAAAAAAACCCTATAGCCCTTATATCCCCTTATTATTGACATTTAACTTTGGCATAGTGCCTTTGTTACAATTAATAAAACAATATTGCAATGTTACTGTTAACTAAATAGCTTATATTGCACTAATTCTATTTTCCCCATATACCATCCCATTATTAACACCTTGTAATAATGATGTACATTTGTTCTAGTTCATGTAAGAACTTTCTTCTATTTGTATAAGTAACCACCATTATTCTCTACCCTAGGTTTCTCTAAGTTATAGAGTCCCAGTTTTTATCCTCTAGCTTTCCTTCTGGTGACATACATGACTCTGGCCCTCCTCAAGCAACCATAGTCACACTCAGTTTCGTTAATTACACTTACAGTATTGCCTTCACATTCCTTTTTGTAGACAAATTATTTTTAAAAAAACTTACCACTTCACTAACCTGGATATCTTTTGTCTTTCTAGGAATGGCAGAGAGTCTTACTTTCAAAACCTCAATTTGTAAGATTCATGATTTTTACTTTGACAACAACTATGTTTCCCATTAAACTGAAAGCTCTTTGAAGGCTGTGATTCTCTAAAGGAAATCAGTAATTGTATTGACTTAGATGTGATTTGTACATCATCTACCCATAGTTGGTACTCAAGTATCTGTTATCAAACACTACAATCCAAAACCAGACGATGCAAAGGGTTAATGTCTAAAACAAGTCATTTGAGCTATTAAAATCTTTCTAACTCAAAAAAATAAAAAGGGAAATTCTAGCCAGATGTTACCTCTCTCTCTCTCTCTTTTTTTTTTTGACTGCTCACAGAACATTCTGTCTGTTTGAGGGTATAGTATGGTCTCATCATACATGTAATGATTTCAAATATTTGCAGAAAGAGACAGAAATAAAGCAAGTGATTGCCCCAATTCTTCTTTATCTGTATCCTCATACCTAATACCAATACCTGGCATACACTGCTCTCTACGACAGGGACTAGATGAATAATTGTGTGTAGCTAGTACATGCAGAACCAGTATTCTAAACCAGATTTGTCTGATTACAAGCCTTTGTCCAATACCAAAATTGTATGGGTTCTCCTAATTCATCTGAGCAACTTTGTCATTGTTTCCTGTGCAATTCTTTGACCCTTGCTATATAATTCCTTTGTCTGTCATTATCTCAGTGTGTGTTTTTCTCACCAAAAGCCTATAGGTGCCATTACTTTTATAGGGTGGGGCCATTACTTGTACAGCATTGTGTATATACATCAGAGCCAAAAAAAAAATGTTTTGCACATTGACATCTATCAGTTATTCTGTATGCAACTAAGAAATCCATTTGACGGATAAGGATCAAAGTTATGCCCAAGGACACACAATGACAGAGCTGGTCCTAGAACCTAATTGATTTGGTCTCATCACATTCTTTAATGAACAAGGTGGGTTATATGTCATTAAATAATCTGTGTGCTGGTTCCTAGTCCATGTTCTCTGTGATACCACAATGACAGCCAAAGTCAACAATTTTAATCCCTTAGCCAAATCGTATTTCATGACCTAGATACTGCAAGGTCAGAGGAGAAGGAAAGTGAACAGTCTCAGGAAATCAGAAATGTTAAGTTTTATTTCCATCACTTTTAATGAGGCCTATCACTGTATTTGCCACCCAAGATGCAAAGTGTTTATTTAATAGTAAAGTACCAACCAATTTGACATCTCCTCTCTAATTAAAACAAAAATTATTCATCTCAAGCACTGATACAAGTCATTTGACATTCAACTTTTGTTCTCTACAGTCACCTTCAAACTTTGTGCATTAGCAATCCTCCCCACCTCCTTTTCTTGGAAACATATAATCTGGTCCACCTACATTTTTGTATGTTTAGGCTCCAGCAAAGAATCCATTATGAAAATGACAGCATTGTCAGAAAGAATTATGACTTCACTGCCAAAGAAGCCTGTGAATTCACTGAGTAGGTAGCAAAGCTGAAGAGCAGAAAAACAGGAAAAGAATATACATGAAAATAACTTTGCCTTAGGCTTTGCACCTTCCTTCTGCAGGTTTTGAGAACAGCCTTCCAGAATTTACATTTGCACTATAACAAATTACCTTTAAGTCTTTTTCATGGTACTTTTAACTAAAGTGGATAAAACTAAGGATAAAGACGATGTAAAAAATGATGATGATGATGATGGCAGCACCTACCACTTATAGAAAGGTGACTAGTACTAACACTATGCTAAGTCTTTGTATAAATCATTTTTTTTTGATCCTCACAACTCCTCCATTCCTCACTGCCCTGCTTAAAACCCTTCAAGAGCTCCCCATTGACTTTAGATGAAGTCCATATATCTTATAGTTTAGGAGACCCTTAGGACTCCATTAACCATTGCTTCTCTATCAACTTCATCTCATGACACTGTCCCTCTCTTGAATGGTCTCATCCATATGCAAACACTTTTGGTTCTCCAGTGTTTCATGCTCTCTCTTTCCCATGGACATTTAAAGATGCTTCTTTGACCTATAAACACATTTCTTCTTCTCTTTACCAGGCTAACTCTTACCTTCCTTCAAGTCATCAATAGTTTTTGCTTGAGGAAGCCCTCTTCAACTCCCCATAAACTAGATAGCATCCCTTTGTTGTCTGCTTCCATAGTTTACTCTGTTTCCTTATTAGTGACTAATTCAATGTGAATCTTTTCTGCTAGATGTAGCCTCTGTGAAGGCTGGCACCAAGATTTCTTTTTCAGAGTTGTTTCCTTAGCATCTAACTGAATGCCTGATATATAAGTAGACCCTGAATAAATGAATGAAAATAAACTATATGTAAATTCTCTATATAAGCACTTCCATTTTACAGATGAGGAAACAAGTCAAAAGGGGTTAAATAACTCGCCCAAAGATATACAGTAGCAAATGGTGAGGATAAGCTTTGAACCCAGGACTGATTCCCAAACTCATGTTCTCAATCATTCAACAGCATTGCTTCTAAAAATTTCTTCTGTCTATAACAGGATAAATAAAGACAATTTCTATTATAAAAGTTTAGAATAGTATAGAATATTTAGCTCAGAAAAACTGATAGAAAAAGGTCCTAGGATTCAGGGAGATGATCTTTCTGTAATCTGATTTCAGAGCGACATGAGAGAACCTGGGTGTTTTTCTATCTTTCGGTACACTGGGCATGCTTGTATAGCCCCCTAAAGCATGATTTCTGCCTCTTAACTATAGGTAATAGTAGCTAACAGTCAACTTATGGGTTCAGCTTATAGTCCTGCCACAGACCTACATGGATAAAGATAAGGTGAGTTTCTGACAATTTGAGAGAAGTTGCCCAGGCATAAAAGACAAAACCAGAACAACAGCCCTCCATCCACACACTCCCATACTGATACCCATTTGTTATGAACTGCCTTCATATATGGACACTCTTTAATAAGGTATTGCTGAAAGTGCAACATGTCCCAACTGGAGACAGTTGGTGGAGGCAACCTCATGGACAGTATAAACAATATCGCCACATCCTTGCTGTGTAGTCAGATGATAAACCCAATGCTTAATCTGTAGACTGTTTCACAATAGCAACTTCAAAAGTGAAAAGTTCAGTATCTTCAATTTGGTGAAATAATAAAGTTGGCCACTGGAGTAAACATTGGTTTTCAAAATTTTGTTAATTGAGTGTGTTTGTAACGGCAACCCCTAACACAGCTCTGTCACTTGACAGCTGTTTGACCATTGACTTTGCTTAGCATCTTAATCTTGAAAGAGATCACCTGTAAAATGGGGATTATAAGCATATGTATCTACCAATGGGGATTTTGTGAGAAATAAGGGAGAAAATGTTGTAAACTACATGGGACAATGTGCAATACATAACCAGCCTTTAATGAATGAAAGCTATAACAACTAGGGTATATTTAGGTTTCTGAAAAGGTAAGTGGACAGGGGATTAGCAGTCTCTTCCTTTGAGTTTACTTGGGGGATTAAGTTTAGTGTAAAAGCAAGTCAGTGTCAAGTCTGCTTCTGTGATAACCTGCAATGAAGGCAGTAAAGCCCACATGACAGAGGCTGTCTTTGCCGTGTACTACAAAACCTTCGCCAGGCCTAAGACAGGCACACAGTGGGTGCTCAAGAAATGCCATTGAAGTTGTCAACAATGGGGACATGTGAGCAATTCAAGGCACCAGGCATCTGGGTAATCAAAGGAAACTGTCCCATCCTACGAGTCATTAAACAAATCCTCCAGGGAGGGCAGAAACAATGTGCTACCTGATTGCTTTGTTCAGAAGTACTTTCCAACTCAGCCACCCCACAAGAAATCCTGTTCTACAAAACTGCATGATTGCCAGTCTCTACTAGGGAATGGCTTTTCATGATGGCTTGCTGGTGCAAGTGTGTATAGATAGAAGTGGCTGGCCACAGCAGAGAGAGCCACACAGCAGCACAAAGCTCTACCAATCTGCTCCCAGCTCACTATTGGGTCCTTTTATGCTTGGTGTGAAAGTCTCTGTGTGGGGGGGTGGGGGTGAGGAAGAGGGGACATCAGCAGTTCCTAACCACCTTTGAAAAAAAGGTCCAAATCTCATTCGGATAATCTAATTAACAGATTAATTTAATTAATAGATTATTTAGGAAATTATTGTCAGACATCTTAGATGCTCAAAAGTATCATATACTTTGAACATTAAACGTCTTTGGAGAGAATTAAAATGGAAAATGCGCAAGGGAGAACTTATTGAATGAAACCATTTCTGGCCTAGCAGACCAAATGAACCCTTTCTTGGGTGAAAGTACAATATAACGGCTCTGGTCTTTGTTCTTGAGTTAAAAAAAAAATCAAGAGGAAAATCCTTCTAGAATGAGTAATCTCCAAATGCTAATTTTGCAAAACTAATATTTGCGACTCATTCATATTGTAAATCATCTAGTTTCTGCTATTTTGAAAAACAAAACACACGAAGTACTAATTAATAAAAGATATCATGTCTTATTAATGTTCTTACAGTAATTACCAAAATCACAAATCCATCTGCAAACAAGACAAATGACTGTGCTCAGTTAAACAGATTATCAGATGCCTTTGGGAGTACAATCTAATAGCCCTAACTAAACCCTGAATCTAGCAGCTACTCCTTTTGCCACATGGACAGGCAATAATCCCATCTTCCCTTGTAAAGTGAAAACTGAAGAGCAGAGGCATCCAGCAACTTGCCCTCTCTGGAGAAAATGCTCTTTTATGCAAGAATCAATGCTACTCTTGTACCTTCCTTGTACAACCTTTGTACTGACATTTAAGATTTGATTTCTTAAAGTGACATAGGAAAAGACCCAAAATATGTCATCTAAAGTTAAACATAACCCCGCTAGTTTCTGCACATACAATGCACGTTGGGAGACTTCTCAGCTCCCAGAGCAGAGAAGAAATCTCTTCTTCCTGTTAATGCCCAGGTTTTATTATCTCTACTCCTCTTGTTTTATTCATTACCACACATATTTCATGTCTCCTCTCCTAACCAGGCATCTTGAGAACAGAAGATATATCTTCCTAATCTTTAAAGTACAATGACAGCAACAGTAGCCATTGCCTACCATTTCTTGTGAGTATGAATGTGCCAGTAACTTGGAAGCGTACTTTAGTTTGTATGATTTCATTTAATACTCACTCAGACACAAGGCATCTGAGGCTTAGAGAGCCTAAGTCTGAAAGACTCCAAAGCTTGTGCTTTTAAACACTATACTAAGCTGTACCTATCTGATAAAGTATAAGGTCAGGGCCAAGTACATAGCAGACATTGATAAATGTCTCAGTAAAATAAGTGAATATGTTCATATCACCTCATTCCTGTATCCTTTTGTTAATTAAGTTTTAACCTTCAGAGTTTTTTTGCTTTCCTGTGTATTTTTCCCAGTTGTGAATGGTGTCACAGATTATTATTAATATTAGGTATTCCATAATGTCAGAAAAAGTATCCTTACCTTTTTACATCAGAAAATAAACGCTCTTCAGGACTCCACTCTTAGCTCAGCGTCTGCAAAGATGATATTCACAATTGGGTGCATTCATTCGATGTCTTTTCATTTGTGTTGTTGTTACTCACATGTTGGACTGCAAGACGCAATAGGAGGCTGCCCAGTGTTCTTGGCACTTCCTCCAACTCCCCTCAATATCTTAGGTTCCACAGTCACATGGCGGGGGCAGGGAGCACAGGGCCTGGTGCCACTGACTTCACAATAGTCAGTGTCTCCCATTGGGGGGGGTTGTGGGCTTTTACTGATTTAGCCCACCGAGTACACAGTATCCTCCCTCTCTCTCGATAATAATACCTTTACTGACATTAGTTCCTTTATCACACAGCCCATGTGCTTGGAAGAAGCACATCCCACTCTCAACCCTAGTATTGGGCCCTGTTTGACTTATGCCACATCCCATCTGCCTTACTGTAGTGATTGGACAGAAGACTCAGTTCAGGCCAATGAGAAATAAGGAGATCGTTGCTAGAGCTTATAGGAAAAATGCTTCCTGGTTCAGAGGGCTACCAGGAAAGAGATTCTCTCTTTTTGCTGCTTATTCATATAGAATAAGAGAAAAACATAAGATACCGGAAATCATTTTGGAACTACAAAGGAATCTACCCTTATGATTAAGCAAGATTCACAGAAGACGAAGAAGAAAAATGGAAGGAAATTGTTTTTGGTGACCTGATGAGCCATTTAATCCAGGCTTATTCCAAAATTGGGGCTATTTCTAGATTTTTCAGCTATATGAGCATCTAAGTTCCCTTTTTTGATTGAGGACTTTTGAGTCAGATTTTTTTCTGACTTGAAACTAAAAGATTCTTACCATATATGGGTGACAAATTTTATTGTTTCATGTCTATCATTATATTCACTTTTTAAAAAGAATAGCAAGTATGACAGTGGTCTGAGAACCACAGGGGATCACTATTAAAGCTCATCATAAACCTTAAGCAGGCAAAATTTACCTGAACAGGTAAAAAAGCCTGAACAGAACTGGCCTGAACAACTTAGGCCCATGATCTCACCGTATACCCTCAAATGTGTGTGACATTAGTGAACTAGATTGTAGTCCACGCTTTCTGTAGTAGTCATAAAGCCTAATTGTGAAGACATAATGAGATCACTACTCAACTGGACCAAGGAGCAATGACCACCCTAGCAGTTAGATTAGGTCATCCCTGCACAGTTCCACCTAGACATTCTTGGGTTCTACATATATTAAATTTTTTCAAATGAATTAATAAATTTGAGCTACTTTTGAGAATGACGCTCTTCCCTAAGGCCCCCATGCTGTCTTTGTTTACAAGGACAGTCGCCCTTGAAAATCAGAAAGTCAGCATAAGTAGGGGAATTACAGGTTTTAATGCAAAATAACATGCCACAAAGTATAATCAGAGCTATCTCACTTGGCTCTGATCTTTTAGAATTCGAGTTTAGAAGACTGGGCCTTTCCCAAGTGCTGGAGATTTTGGGTATAAGGTTAGGAAAGGGGAAGACAACAGGGAGAGACTGTAACAGGTGGCACTGGATCACTAAAGTGGGTACATCCAAGGAGTGAGAAAATGAGTACAGTGACCTCATACTTACTAGGGCCAGATTTATGAGTAATTTCTGCAGTTGCATAGGGCCCCATACTCAGAAGGCCCCTTGCTTGTTTCAGTGGTCTACTGTTGCTCTCTTGAAATTTTTAGTAATTTTTGAATAAGGGGCCCTGTACTTTAACTTTGCCTTGGGCCCCACAAATAATGTAGCCTATCCTGCTCATTATAGATCTCAGGCTCCTTTTTACTAAAGTCACTGAGGGCAAATAGAGTAGAAATTCTCCCAAATAAATGCCTTGGGTTTTCTATGTGTCTCCTGTCTTTTGTGACCATTCATTACTACTTTATTGCCTTCTTTGTGTTGAATAATTATTTTTAACTTGCCATTTTAATTTTTATGCTGATTCATCATTTTCTAAAGTTATTTTCTTATGTGATGGTCTAGTAATTACAATATGCTTACTAATTTATCTCAAAACATTTCTATTAATACCTTTTTTTTTTTTTTTTTGCATGAGCAGGCACTGGAAATTGAACCTGGGTCTCTGGCATGGCAGGCAAGAACTCTGCTTGCTAAGCCACGGTTGGCCCACCCTATTAATACCAATTTAATTCCAGAAAATATAGAAACTTTACTACAGTACAACTCAATTCCCTCCACCTTCCTTTGTGCTATTATTATTATATGTATTACATCTATATATGTTTTAAAACTAACAATTAGTTTTAAAATTGTTTTGTATAATCTCATGTCTTCTAAAGAAGTTGAAGAATGCGAAAACTATATAGAATCTTTACATTAGTCTTCAGAGCTTCAGAGCCTCATTTCTTTCAATGAATTTGAGTTACTTTTAGGTGTCAATTCCTGATGGGTTTCCTTCCTTCATTATATCTTATAAGGAAGATCTGCTAACAACACATTTGCTCAATCTTTGTTTCTCTGGTGACATCTTTATGTTGCCTTCACTTGTGGAGAATTGTTTGGTTAGATATAGGATTCTTTTTTTTTTTTTTTTTTTTTTTTCATTCATGAGATATTTATTAAAATAACACATTTAGGGAAAAAAATCAATACAATGTATACATCATTACTGAAAACTGTATACCATCATACAAAAAAGGAGTTTCTTTTGGTAAATCAATCTCTAATTTATGGCAAGTTTCACTTTCAGAAATAAAACCACAGAACAACATAATCTAATTCGATCTTAAAGGCTGGCATGCTGAGCAAGGAATGTTCTTATTCTTTGTAGGAGTTCCTTCTTTACACTGTCAGGTACCAGAGCTCTGCCTTTTGGAGTGATTTCAGCCACCAAGTCATCAACAGTAACGTGTTCTAGTCCTTTTTCTTTAATTACCTCTTTACAGTGTGCCTTCAACTGATCCTTCCAGCCACATTCAATTAACTTAGCTCTCAGCAACTCTTTGAGGCGTTCTCTTTCTCCAGTTTCTATCAACTTTTGGTTAATCGCTGCTCTCATCTGCGCATCTTTGTTCATCTTGTTAACCACCATCACCGCGGGCGAGGGCCGTCCCTTCCCAGCGACGAAATGACCCTTGCGCTGACGACCGTTACCTACCACACTCTTCGGCTGCCCGGACTTAGACCCTCAGTAGCTCGGGCACCTAAGCACACAGAAAGCTAGAACACAGATATAGGATTCTTGTTTAACGGTATTTTTCCTTCAGCACTTTGATTACTATTTTCCTTTGGTTGATTTCAAGAGCACTAGATGGTTGGTTTTGTCAATTTTCTAGCCTTATAGTTGCTTGTGGAGGAGAATGTTTGCCCAGCTTTCTGAACCAAGCTGGAAGTCCTGCCCTCTGTATGGGTTTTCACATTTCCCGATATCGCTCTTCTTCTTTTGTGGATTCCATTTCACACACTTAAATCCAATGTATGCTAATGACTTGAGAGCAATAAAATCTTTCTTACATATGTAAGACAAGAATACAAAACACAAATTATATACTACTTGTGTTTGTCTGGGTTCTCTAGAGAAACAGAACCAACAGGAGGTATCTGTAAATATGAGATTTATAAAGTGTCTCATACAACCATGGGGATGCAAGAGTCCAAAATCCATAGGACATGCTATGAGACTGACAATTCCAATGAAGGAATTCAATGAAATCCAGAGGAGAGGCTGGGTGGCTGAAGAAGCCGTGAAAGTTCTTTCTTCTCCCTTAAAAGTCTTCAACTGATTAGATCACACCCAACTGATTGGATTATCTCATTTGTGGAAGACACATCTTTAGTTGATCATAGATGTATTCAGTCACACATGAAATCAACTGACTGACAATTTAATACACCAGCCTTCTGGTTTATCAACCAGCCACAAAATATCCTTGCAGTTATGGTTAGGCCAGTTCTTGCCTGACCAGACAACTGGGCACTGACATCTGGCCAAGTTGACACCTGAACCTAGACATCACAGTTCATTCCTTGTCAGCTTTTCAGCTAGTCATATCATCTTAAACCATACTAAATCTCTAAATAGAACACAATGACAGATATATGGTTCACCTAATAATTCAACTGCCCTGTGTACAACCAGAAATACACTAAATCTCTCCAAAATAGGGTGCAAGTTCTTAGGTAACATTCACTCTTAAACTTGATATACTATAACTTAAACACTATAACATGAACAGTATGATTTATATCATATAAGAATAAAACAAGATATTTGCTTTATGTAAAAATATATGCATAACAAAATAAAGAGGAAATATTCATACCATCACAGTCCTCATTTCTGTAACTGGTCACAGGGTTGTAATTCATATTTATCACTACCTTCTTCCACTACCCATTCCATGTTCCCTTAACTCTCAGCAAGCACTTCAGCTGACCATGGTTCTTTGCCTGGTGGTAAGCCCAAACCTCCATCCCTGAAATTTCTGGGCCATTGGAAGTCTTGTCTGGATTAGGTTTGCAGTTTCCCATTGACGTTAATCAAAAGGCATGGTAGTAATAAGAGATGCCCTAACGGATCTCCTATATTCCAGGCAAATTCTTTACCTCTACTGTGTAGTTGCAGTCCTCATTCCTATTGATAGTCAGGATCAATCACACCAGCCAATCCAGTAATACCCTTCCTTGCCTGTTGATTCAGAGGCAAGAGAAGCCCAAAATGGCCAGGCAGCAGTCTTAACTTCCAGTTCAATGGAATCATTGCTGTGTCTCCTGGTAGGAGCATTCCTCCCTTTGGAACTAAGACCTGTGGACCAGCAGAGATTAAGGTTTCAGGGACATGAAGCCAAAATTTTTCTAGTGGATAACTAAGGGTGATAGTGAGTGGTACCACTTCTGTTTCCACCCCTTGATTCCTGAACTTGTGAATCCTGGCTATGGGAGAAACAGCACTACAGAATGGATGCTGATTCAGAGTTTACACAGCCTCCTGGAGAACACTGCCCCAGCCTGCAAGGTACTGCCACCTAATTGGTACTGTAATTTGGTCATCAAAAGGCCATTGACTGTTCTATCAACCCAGCTGCCTCTGGATAACGGGGAACATGGTAATACCAGAGAATTTCATGAGCATGTGCCATTCCCACACTTCATTTGCTGTGAAGTGGGTTCCTTGATGAGAAGCAATGCTGTGTGGAATATCACGATGGTGGATAAGGCATTCTGCAAGTCCACGGATGGTAGTTTTGGTGGAAGCATTGCATGCAGGGAGAGCACATCCATATCTTGAGTATGTGTCTATTCTAGTTAGAACAAATTGCTGCCCCTTCCACAATGGAAATGGTCCAGCGTAATCAATCTGCCACCATGTAGCAGGCTGAACGTCTTGGGGAATGGTGCCATATCGAGGACTGAGTGTGGTTCTGCTGCTGGCAGAACTCAACTGTAGCTGTAGCCAGGTCGGCCTTGGTGAGTGGAAATCTGTGTTGCTGAGCCCACGAATAACTTCCATCCCTACCACCATGCCCACTTTGTTCATGAGCCCATTAGGCAATGGCTGAGGAAAGAGAATGACTTGTAGCCACAGGACCTTCCTCTGCTGAAGACGCCTCCGGTGAGCATTCATGTGGGATGCAAATAGCTTCATTTTTTTTGCCCACTCAGAAAGGTCTGTCCACATATCTCTTTCTACAGGTCTCTTTGTCACCAATTTTCCAATCATGCTCCTTTCAAGTCCCTGACCATCCAGTCAAACCACTAGCGACAGCCCATGGACCAGTATACAAACGTACCTCAGGCCAGTTCTGCTTCCAAGTGACATGAACAACCAGGTGCACTACTTGAAGTTCTGCCCGCTGGGAGGATTTCCTCTTACCACTGTCCTTCAAGCAAATCTCAGAAAGGGGCAGTAGTGCTGCAGCTGACCACTTTCAGGTACTACCAGCATATCATGCAGAACAAAGTTTTCTCTTCTTCAGTGATTGACTGTAAGGAACCCCTCAAGAGACCATAGCTCTGGTCTGGGAAAGAGAAGGGAATGTGGCAGAAGTAGGGGCCATGGGCATTTTGACCACTTCCTCATGTAATTTACTTGTGCCTTCAGGATCTGCTTGAGCCCTATCTTCATATACTATTTCCATTTTAAGATGGAGTTCTGCTGTACCCACCCGACTTTATGGCTTTGTGGGTCAGACAACACCCAGCTCATTATATGCAACTCAGCTCTTATGGTAACTTGGTGGCCCATGGTTAAGACTTCAGTCTTTACTAAGGCCCAGTAGTTGGTTCACTCAAAACTTGCAACTTTTCTGGTCACTTGGGAGCGTACTCAATGAGGAATATGTTGTCTCCAAAATCCAAAAAGGCCAACTAGGTGTAATGCCTCTTTTTTTGGTTGTAGGATAGGCCTGATGCAACTTCACCTTAAAAGGGATATCTTGACATGACCCACACCACTGAACACATAGAAATTTCACTGAGGTGTAAGGCCCTGTAGTTTTTTATTGGATTCACATATCCTGGCATACAAATACCTTACCAATAAATCTAGAGTAGTTGCTACTTTTTGCTCACTATGTCTAATCAACATGATATCATCAATTTAATGGACCAGTGTGATGTCTTAGTGGGAATGAGAAGTGATCAAGGTGGACAAGATTACGAAATTGGCTGGAAAGTTGATATACCCCCAATATTGGACAGT
Source organism: Tamandua tetradactyla (assembly GCF_023851605.1). Lineage (NCBI taxonomy): Eukaryota > Metazoa > Chordata > Mammalia > Pilosa > Myrmecophagidae > Tamandua > Tamandua tetradactyla. The sequence goes on from NC_135346.1 coordinate 27,554,370, forward strand.
GAGGGTATGCTGCTAGCCTTGCCAACTGAATGCAAACTGTTTCTGGTGTTCCCTACAAACAGCTATTGAGAAAAAAGCATTTGCCAGATCAATGGTTGCATACCAGGTACCAGGCAATGTGTTGATTTGCTCAAGCTATGATATCACATCTGGAACAGCAGCTGCAATTGTAGTTACCATCTGGTTAAGTTTATGATAATCTACTGTCATCCTCTAAGACCCATCTGTTTTCTGCCCAGGCCAAATAGGAGAGTTGAATGGGATGTGGTAGGAATCATCACTCTTACATTCTTCAAGTCCTTAAGAGTGGCACTAATATCTGTAATCCCTTCAGGAATCTGGTGTTGCTTCTGATTCACTATTTTGCTTGGTAGGAGCAGTTCTAGTGGCTTCTACTGGGCTTTTCCTACTGTAATAGCCCTCACTCCATGAGTCAGGGAACCAATGTGGGGATTCTGCCAGTTGCTGAGTATATGGATTCTAATTGTGCATTCTGGAACTGGGGAAATAACCACAGAATGGGTCTGGGGATGCCCTAGTCTCACTGTGAGATGGACCTGAGCTACAACTCCACCACTCACCCATGACTGGTGGGCCAGAATGCTGTTTTGGGTCTCCTAGAATTAGTGTCACCTCTGGGCCAGTGCCTAGTAATCCACAAAATATCTGATTTCATTTTCCCCAGTGCGTAGTTACCCTGGTAAAAGGCTGTAGGTCTTCTTGGGAAAGGCCATGAGAAAGATTAACAGTGTAAATTTTGGGCAGTGCAACAGGTCCTTCCCCAAGGGTACCTGGTCTTCCCCTCATTCAAGGGGTTCTGAGTCTCAATCTGGGACTTGATTAAGGGGCCATGACAGCCTGTTTTTGTAATTCAAGTTAGACTTCTGTGCACTCGACCTAGAACTCTTATGCTTATAGCTTAAACAAGAATTTAGTAGACCGCCATCTATTTTACTTCTAGGTACCCCATGATCTACTAGCCAGTGCCATGTCTCTGCAACTCAGATTATTTTGAGTGTTGCTTTGCATCTTCTGTCCATTATGGTGGCCACGTCCACATTGTCTATGGTGATTAACTATTACCCTATGGCTTCTACCAACTTGAGACCCAGTCACCCTCATTGTGTCTAAGGATTTCAGCTTAGTAATATCTGACCTACAGAGAAAGGCAACTATAGAACTCTTCAGGGATGATGGAGCTAGTCTCATGAATTTATTCCTCAAAGTGCTGGTAAAAATTGCATCCTCTGGACATTCCTTCAGTGTGTGAGCAGGTCTTCCATGATAAATACACTCTAACATCCCAATCTCTCTAAGCCTTTGGATCCCCTCCTCCACATTATACCAGAGTAGTTCTGTCATTTTGATCTCAGGTAATGTTGGCCACCTTTTTGATCCGTGGTTCATCCAACCAACCAAACAAGATGTTAACATCCTTCTTAACCCCTTGAACTACAAAACTGAATGCAGAATCTCTGCTTAGTGGGCCCATATCAGTAAATTCAGCTTGATCCAAATTTATATTCCTTCACCATTATCCCACATTCTTAATACCCATTCCCACACATATTCCCCTAATTTCTGTCTATATAAATTAGAAAACTCATGCAATTATTTTGGAGTATAGCGTACCTCCTCTTGGATCACACTTTGTACCTCACCTTTCAGGACCTGTTGGGACTTTAGTCTAGTGTAGGTCTTAAAAAAAAGAGGAGTGTTGGGGGTGGATCATGAAAAGAATTAGAAGTGCCTTTCAAGCCCATTACCTCAGGGCATTCTGTTGCAGTTTCATCTGGTAAAAACAGCATTAGTCACTCCTGACAGAGGAGAGAGGGTTGTTTACCCAGGTGAGGTGGTTACAGGGTTACCAGGCACTGAAGGGTTAATCTCTTTAAGTGGAGGTTGGATGGCAGACTCCTCAGGGAAGACTGGAGGCTGGAAGCTGCATCCTTAAAGCAGGCTGCATCCTTAAAGGTCAGGAAGCCCTTTCCTCAGGGCAGGCTTTGGTTGGGTAGCTGTGTCCTCAGGGCAGGCTTTGGTTGGGTAGCTGTGTCCTCAGGGCAGGCTTTGGTTGGGTAGCTGTGTCCTCAGGGCAGGCTGTAGGTTGGGTATCTGTACCCTTAGGGCAGACTGGAGAATGGGTGCCTGTTTCCTCAGAGCAGACCATCACAGGTCTATCTAGCAAAGATGCAATAGATCCAGGGTTTCCATGTCCCCACTGCCACCATTATCAACCCATATGTCCCAATCCCAAGTTTCAAAATCCCATTCTTTTCCAATAAAAGCCCATAATTTTACAGCAGATACCTTGCAAGGTTGATAATTTAGTTTACATTGTAAATCTGCTACTCACACAATGAGGTCTGGTTTTCAGAAATCACAAATCTGTGACCACAGGAAATAAAATTCTCTTTCAGGGCACGTATAGAAACTTTTATATCTTTCATATTGTTTAAGTTGCAAATTTGAAGCCTTCTGCTCATCCCTTATCCTCATAACTGATACAGCATATCTAAGAAAAAACAGCCAACATCATTATACCTCTTAATTTCACAAAACTCCATTAAGGTGTCACAAATACTTTCACCAGGGCCCTGCCTCATTTAAGTGTATACTTAGAGAATCAAATGGTGATATTTTGCATATCTCTACTGCCAACTCACACCAAGGACTGTCAATGTGAGTATCGGAATTAGAGTAAGTAATGCCTTCGAGTTTAATCAGAGTAGAGAGCCAACAGCAGAAACCCCATTTTTAAGATTCCATTTTTCTAGGACCACTCCTGCTACCAAGCTGTATTAGGGTTCTAATGTACCACTTGTGTTAGTCTGGGCTCTCTAGAGAAACAGAACCAACAGGAGGTATCTGTAAATATGAGATTTTAAAAAGTGTCTTACATAAGCATGGGGATGCAAGAGTCCAAAATCCATAGGGTAGGCTGAGAGGCTGGCAACTCTGATGAAGAGTCTCAATGAACGCCACAGGTGAGGATGGCTGGCTGAAGAAGCAGTGAAGTTTCTCTCTTTTCCATTAAAAATCTTCAACTGATTGGATCAAACCCACCTGATTGGATTATCTTGTTTGCAGTAGACAGATCCTTTATTGATCATAGAAGCATTCAGTTGCAGATGCAATCATCTGACTGATGATCTAATAAGCCAGCCTTTTGGTTTATCAACCAGCTATGATATATCCTTGGAGTAATGGTTAAGCCAATGTTTGCCTGACCAGACAACTGGGCACCATTATCTGGCCAGGTTGACATATAAATCTAACCATCACAGTACTATTGAAATAAACCACACAAATTGATGTGGAGCATTTTAAAGTGAACTTTCCAAACTCATCTGCTGTCTATCCTTAGTCTTGTGACCTTTCCTCTAGACAAAGAACAACAAATATTTGATACCTGCCTATTTGCTGTTAGTCAGTGTTCCACAACTGTAGCAGTCATTACTAATTACGATTTTTTCCTGCTAAGCCCAGACATGGATCAGAATCATCCTCAAATAGTACTTTGCTCAGCCATTACAAATAATCAAAGATAGCTCAGGAGATAAGATAGCTTCATACTAACTGTTCTGCTTCAACTCACCAGGTAAGAATTTGGATTTGGTTTCCTGGACACATATCTTTTTTTAATTGGGCCTCAGTCTCAGTACTTTTGATTCAGCTTTTCTTCTGGATCTCTGCACTCACTTCTTTGGTGATTTCATCCATACTTTGATTTTAAATCTGATCTACTCATTTACTCTTCCTGAATTCACATTTTTAAACCAGACCACTTCCCAATCCCCAAATATGTTTGTGTAGAAGTAGAAGTCATAAGGACATCTCCAAGACTAAACTCCTTATTTCTCACATGGAATCTGGTGCACCCAAGGTATTGCTCATCTTGATTGATAATGAATTTATCCTCTGAGACTTCAAGTCACCCTTGATTCTCCTCTTTCTCTCTCCTCCATCAGGAAACACTGTTGGCTCTTCCTTCAAAACAAGCCAGAATCCTGTCCCTGCTCACCACCATCACTGGTGCCATCCAAGTGGGAGCCATGCATTTTTTACCAGATTACTGCAGCTCACTACACTATTTCTAACTTTGCTCCTTTGTATTTTATACTCAACATGGTAGCTAGAGGTATTCTTTTAAAAAGTAAGGCCAGGGTAATTCAGTGGTAGAATTCTCGCCTGCCATGCAGGAGACACAGGTTCGATTCCTGGTCCATGAGCGTCCCAAAATAAACAACAAGCAAAAAAGAAAACAAACAAAAATTCATCAGATGGTGCTGCAAAAACAGGATACATACACGGAAAAAATTATGAAATGTGACCCCGTCATATATCATACCAAAAAAAAAGTAAGGCTAATTGTGCCATTCCTCCATGTAAAACATTCTAATGGCTTCCCTCTTTACTTGGGATAAAAGCCAAAGGCTTTCAATCACTTAAAATACCCTACATGATATGTTTTCCCAACCCCTTTAACTCTCTGATCTCATTTTTCTCCATATTTCCTTTTAATCCTTTTCAGTCATATCAACCTCCTTGATGCTCCTAGAAAATAAGAAAACACCATGCTGGACTTTGGGAGCCTTTGTATTAGCCATTTCCTCTTCCTGAAATGCTCTTCCCTGAGATATCCAGGAGGTTAATTCTCTTACCTTGTCTGCTCAGGTGCCATCTTCTCAATGAAGTTCAGCCTGATCACCCTACTTAAAATCTCAACCCATCTGCCTCTCCAATGCTCTGACTCCTCGTCCGTCTTCACCCTTCTCCATTTTTTCTCTTTTGTTTCCAAAGTTTATCAATTGTACTACGCCATTCATTTATTTATTATCCTACTGTTTGTTATCTGTCTCGCCCTTCTCTAGAATATAAATTAAAAGGAATAGGGATTTTGGTTTTGTTCTCTGACATATCTGTCATTTCTAGAAAAGTGCCTGGCACATAAAAGGCATTCAAAAACACATTTGATATTCAATGGTGGGTCTGCGGTTTTAATACAGGTGGGTGTTTTTTAAGGCATGGACTGAATGTGAGTATAGTTCCCAAAGAAACTTCAATGAAGGCACAATCCAAAGGAATGGAAAGAGAATCTCTGAAAAAGATAAATCCATAGCCAAAAAAAAATTGTGAAATGATAGATATTATTTACTCATTTTGGGCAATCATGGGGTATACTAACATATTAAAAGTTCTGAGAAGTCCTACAGGCAAGAAATGGACTTAACTTTATTGTTATTTTTAAATTTTGAAATAATCCCAAATTTACAATGAAGGTTTGTGTGAATAAAATGAGTAGCAAGAAGTTGTGAGTGTGGGCACTGGTGACAGACTACCTGGATTTGTACCTTGACTTTGCCATTACAAGAGCACCTCCTGTCCCTAAGCCTTAGCTCTTTTATGTATAAAAGGAGGATGGTATCTATATCATAGGTTTTGGGTTACAATTAAATAAGATAAGTAAGCAGTGTCTAGTACATAATAAGAACTCATGTTAAAACATTATACAACAATTTGAGTGCCTATGATCTGCCAGGTAATATCCTAGGTATTAGAGATAAAGAAGTCTCTGGCCCCATAGAGCTTATATTCCATAGGCAGAAACAGACTATCTGTAACAAACTAAGAGACAGATGAACACTTTCTGATAGTGATCCTAGAATGAAGAAGATAAATCAGGGTTATGTGATAGAAAGAAGGGGATGGTGGCTGCTGTGGACAGGACAGTCCAGAAGGCCTTCCTGAGGTGGGGACATTTGCAATGAGAGCTGAAAAATGAGAAGCAGCAGGAAAAGCTGTGTCTGGAGGAATCCGATCCTAGGCAGAGGAGACAACAAAGAGAGGGATGGAAAGGAAGGAAATGAACATGACTTGTTCAGGAATTAGATGGAAAGTCCATGTGACAGGTCACGGTGAGTATGGGAAAATAGAATCTTTAGAGCTTAAAATAACACCTCTGAGCCTTTACTTAGGGGATGGCACCTCAATTTATAATCCGTGGAGGGGGAGGGGTTCTAGAAGGACACTGGCAGTGGTCCAATGGTCTGGAGAAGGGAGATGCAATTATCAGAACCCTGGGATTCATGAGAATGGACCAGCCAGCTTTGAACAGGTTTCCCTCTTTGGGTGGTGACTTTTGTTGTCCTCTCGCCACAAAAGAAGGCAGTGGGGATTAAGGTGAATTCATCCGAGTGATAAAGTTGAGGGGAATAGGAATTTTTTTAAATGCTGTTTAAAAGACCCATATGTGGGTCTCACCAGCATTGTGTTTTCCCCTGACTTTAGGTGTTCTCATGCTTGTTGAAGTCCATAATCATTTCTCTTAGTTGACATGTTAGTCCAAAAATTCTCTATTAGGTATTCACTCCCCACCTCCTCCTTTCTGGTGGTCTCTTCTGCAGAGATCAATCCTTTGAGTATAACTAAGCATCCAGGAAAATGCTCGAACACCGCAAGCTATTACGTTTAACTGGCAAAAGCTCAATCACTCACCATACCATAATTAAGTCCTTTTTCAGGTATAAAACCCTCCTACATGCCCAGGGGGATGTAAATTCTAAAGTCTCATGAGTGTTTATATGACCTTGCCAAACTGGCATGAAAATTCTATCCCCTGTTGTACCAAGGACTTTTTTTTTTAGTGCTCCTCTCAGTGACTATCACTAAAAGGAGAAAGTGATATCTCTGTAACTCAAACCAGAGCCTTCTGCAATAATACGTTGGCAAGCAACAATGTGATGAAATTGTTTTATGTGTGCATGCTTTTGTTTTCTACCTTCATGTTTCCAACTGCAGAAACAATCTGTTCATTAATTTAAAACAGAATGGGAAGTGGAGGTAAGAGGATTGCTGAACTCCCTGCAGCCTCAAGACCAAATTGCTTAAAATGAATGCTTCCGCGCAACAGGCCTCCTTGGGACTGCCCAGAGACAGTACCTGCCCCCTCAAGAATCTCCCCTTTCTATATGGGCAGCATTCTCAAGCCCAGTCAATTGTACTTTATGGCACCAATTCAAAGACTCCGGGGTTGATCATTTGCCCACAGGGATGTACTCAGATGTCATCATTCTTCTTTCTCAAATTTCTGCCTTTTAAGACACTTCATCGTTCTTGACACCTCTAGCAGAAGGTAGGCAAGCATTAGGGCTAAAATTTAGACCACTTTTGGCTCATCATTAGCAGATTTGGAAAAGCTCAGGTGGATGATAGAAGGGATTGAAATTGTTGTCCAAAGTAAGGTTTAAAAATTGTCTTAAGAGTTTTAGTTAGCTCCACCTTAGCTTGTTCTTCAAAACCAAAGATACTTGAGAGCACGCTGTAATTATTTAATGCTCGACTCATTTATTAGAGATTATTGTCCCAAATCTTCAATTTAGACCATTATTTGGAAGAGACTTGTGTGTGAGAGCATGTGTGGGTATGTGTGTGTGTTTGTGCATCTGCGTGCCTGTATACACACATTTGTGCTTTTTACTTGTTTTTGATATGAATTTCTTCAGCCTCCAGCAGGTATCCAGGTCCAGGCCCCAGCAATAATGCGGCATATTTCCCGTCATCCTTCCCTAGACATCAGGAAGAGTCCAACCCCCTAAGGTTTTCCTCAGTACATTTGTACTGTATTGTTTGGACTGGCTCAACCCCCAATTCAGTAGCTATTCATATTGCTGCATCTTTTTTTTCACACACTAGTCCACAATCATCTCTAGGGAACTAGAATTCTCAAATTCAAGCCCTTTTCTGTTCTAGAGCTTCTCAAGTTATCAGCCTGCACCTCAGTTTTCTATCCAAGGTTTGAAGGATAAATCCAATTATCTAAGATTTCAGTTCTTCCAGCAGGAGATGCCACAAAGAGCCTGGCGGTCCAGGTGGCTGAGTTCTTTCCTCCCGGCTGGGTGTTTCTTTATGCACATCACATTTCTGCTCCCCATAAACAAGGTCAAAGAGCAGTGAGAAAAGGAAAACTCACTGCATTGTGCATTCCAAGAGATATCTCATGCTGATGTGTGTCAAGAGTACCTCCTTGAGAGGGAGGGCAGGTAGAGAAAGCTGTGTGCATCAGAGCTATTATAGCTGTGGAGGCATAAGAGGAGCCTTGAGAAGCTGGAAGGACAGTCTGGGTTTCTTTACTTGTAACAGCATTAAGCATGCTAAAATGTCCATATGGGAATTGTATTGTACACTGTTGTAACTCAATCCAGTTGTATTCTACCTTAGAATCACAATTCATTCTGTTTGCTCTTTGAGAAAGCCTTTAAATACACACACACACACACACACACACACACACACACACACACACACACACACACACACCCTTTGCTTTAGCAGCTGGGATTTCAAATAAAAGGGACTGGAAAATAATCCCATGTGTTTCCAGTTGGATGAATTGTTTGCTTATAAAGTTATTTCCTAAGTATTTTTTTCAATTAACAAATTAGATTCTTGAGCAGTACTCTGGATAAATGCCCAAACTGCTCTTTGGTTACGTAGAGTAGCACCAAACAGAGGAACTCAATCCTCTGTTCAGGATTTTAGGGAGCAGGTCAAAACTGTACCATAATTATTCATTTTTTAAGAAATCAACAGGATTTTCATGATTGTTTCAGAGATTTATTTTTCATTTTCTATCAGATAAGCATTTTGGCCAAAGTGCCTGGGTCTTGAGGAGAAACAAAAAAGAATAAAGCCTTATTATCAGCCACACTTTTGATGCTATTAGCAACCACTTTATTTTCTTCCGAAATTTCCACCTCATGCAGATTACCAAGCTTCCAGATAAAAAATGAAATTAAACACATGTAAGCCAGGAGCATGCAGCTTAATGTGACAAACAGAATACATGCATGAAGTGTCCTGGAGTTAAAGGGAAGAGGTTGTCTTTCACGAGTGCAAAAAAAGAAAAAAATGTGGGATGTTCTTGAGTGAGAGTTTAGCCCCAAAGAACGTAGGTGCAGCTTTCCTAGGTTTAGCTGTAGCTTAGAATTTAAAACTAAATATTTGAAACTTGGATCCTATTTTATTAAAGCTGAAAGAGAAATTGGAGAAGAGAACAAACATTTTCTCAAGAGTGAAAGGTGTTGTTGAGGTGAACCAGGCCTAATATTCCAACACTGTAAAGCACATCCTTGCAGATGGATTGCGGATGTCTATAAACAGGGAGGGCTGGCCTGGAAATAGAATTGTGGAGAAGACAAGACTTGCCTTTGGTGCAGAAAAAGAAATGGGAAATCACTACACTCCTACTCCAAAGCATTCCTACTCCACTAGTTACCTATTGATTCATCTCTGGATGCATTTATTTATCTATTATTTATTGAGCTTCTATCAGTTTCCAGGCACTGAAGATACAACAGTAAATTAAACAGACTTAGATCCAGTCCTTACCAATCCTTACAGTCTAACAAAGACTGCAGATGATATACAAAAAAGGACCATGGCATATGATCAGTGCTAACATGCAGAAGGCCAAGTAGCTCTGGGAGCACTTAATGGGGCAACCCAACATTATCTGGAGACCATGGTGAGCTGTCAGGAAGGGAGTGGCATTTTAGCAGAAATCTTAAATTTGTTAGGAATGATCAAGGTAAAGAAGGAGTGAAATGAAGGGAGAAGGAGAAGAGAAAAAGAGGTTCTGCCGTTATGGTGGTGGAACTAAAAGGAGTTTGGTTGTCTGTGGTGTAGAATTTGGAAGAGGGTGGTAACAAACATGGTTGGAGGAGTGAGCAAGTCTTGGAGCCATGCTGGTTTGAGACCTGACTTCTGAGGTCTGCACAGTATTAAATCAGTTAGTGCTGCGTTGCAGTCCCAGTTCTGAACTTTCCCAGCAAGTTCACTTCTAAGCCTCATTTCCTCATCTATATAATGAGTGTTTCAGTTTCTCAGCTGCTAAAACAAATACCATATGATGGGTTAGCTTAATGACAGGAATTTATTGGCTCATGGTTTCAGAGGCCAGAGGGCTTCCTTCCTTCCTGGGTCTGTACCTCCCGGCTGGCCGGCAATTGGGGGGTTCCTTGGTTTTTCCATCACATGGCAAGGCATGTGGCAGTGTCTTCTCCTTTCTCTTCCAGTTTCCACTGACTTTCAGCCCCTTGCTTCTTCTCCTGTATCTTCTCTCTCTGTGGCCTTTTCTATAAGGTCTCCATTACTAGGATTAAGATGCGTTCTGATTTAGTTGGGTCATCCGTTAACTGAAGTAATCTAATCAAAAGTTCTATTTATAATAGGTTCATACCAACAGGACAGAGATTAAGAATATGCTTTTCTTGGTACATAACTCCAAATAACCACAATGGGGATACATGTACTTCACAGGATTGCTTGGAAAAGTAAATGACAAAATACAACTATATATTGGGGATAGGAGGTATTCAAGGGAGCCATAACTGTTACTTTTAAAATAGTCAAATGTTTCTCTTGCCACAGGTATTGGCATTTCAACAAAGCGTAACATCTCAGAGGAAGTAAGCTGTCCTGGCATCAATCCAGGTGTCAGCAAGGCTATAAGTGCTGAAATGTGGGTGTGGGGTACCCTCTTAATGGGATTCAGCCACTTATACTTTGTGAGAACTTAGTCCCATCTTTAGTTCAAGAAAAGCAAAGATTTCCCAGTATAAACAGTGGAGTCACTTGCTAAAATGCCATTTTATGCATTGTGTCCACCCATGATTATACTCATCATCCCAGTCATTCGTGTGGCCTCAGAAGATCCCCCAAATCACCATCACATCTCAACTGTAGCAAAGGAAGTGAATGAAATAAACCAATATTTATTTACAGCTACCTGCCTGTAAGCTGGGAGGGACACTAGACAGTATGGATGGGTTCTAAAAAAAATGATGGGCCTATTGAGATTTTGACAATAAGTCTCAAACAAACAAAAACTTTGTCTACAGATGAATAGATAGTATGAGGGCACTTGTGAAGCAGAGATCTTCCTCAGGCAGAAAAGATTGACCTTATGGGTAATTTCTTTTAGTCCCTTACAGATGTGGGCTCAGTTTCTCTGTGTGGGCTCTGTAAACCCCTGTACTAAGAACTTATTTCATACCAGGTACTGTGACTCTTACAGCTAAAGATAAACTTTATGCCCACCATGGTCTACAAGGGGGAGGCAAACAGTAAGCCAATATTTAAAAAAAAATGTTTTCCATGTGCCAGCTCCTGTGCCAATACAAAATATGCTTCACATATTTAGTAGAGTGCATCCTTCAAGTATCCCTTTGAACTAGGCAGTATTAACTTCAATTTTAGGATAAGAGAATTAAGACTTAAGAGGTGGAATTGAACTGAGCAGTCTTACCCTGGAGTCTTACTTTTACAAGATGCTATACCACCTCCTAATTCCTTATAGCATGTAAATAGGTTACTGTGATGCATGGAATCAAGTGTACACCTACCAAGTACTGTGGAAGCACAGAAAAGGGGCTTTAGACCAAAGGCAGAGAAAGGGGTGGAGGAGAGGGAGCCAATGCAACTTCCCAGGGGAAGTGGCCTCAGCAAGGAGGTTTGAAGGCTGAGCAGGAGTTGGCTATCAAGAGCATGGGGAAAGGAGGGGTCCTTTCAGGTAGAGTGAACAGCAATTATACCTTCAGGGAGGATTAGAGAAGGAATAGCAGGTAGCTCAGTAGAGCGCTTGGTTATCTGTGTCAAAAAGGAAAACACAAAGGAAGGATGATCTAAAATTCATGTCTAGCTGACTTCTAAATGAATACTGTATTTATTTATTTATATCCTGCCTTGTTCTGCAAAGGTTTGGAGATAAAATTCATCCCATACTTCTTATGCAGTGACCTTCCTAATTAAGTTTTTCTCAGCATTGTCACGTTCATCTTTTGTATTCCCTGAGCCATATGCAGAGTGACTTAAATAAAAGTTAAATTGCATTTACACACTTTGAGCAAGCAGTAAGTAGTTAGCAAGGGCAACTTGTCCCAGAAGCTTGGTGGGTGGCAAGGAGAGCTGGGCCAAAACTGAACATTGCTTAGATTGATATACTGAATTTCACTTAATTTAAGATGCCATTAGTTATAGAGCATGCTAATACTTTATATGCTACTAAGAAAAAAAAGATGCTGTAAATTAAACTATGACACAATTCTACATCAACATCTATTGCAAGATACAATATTACAAGATAAAACATTTATTGCAAGATATGTTAAAACGTGAGAAAAAAACCCCTGCGTCTTTAAAGAAAGGATATATGGTGATGATACTGTCCCTTACCCCAAATAGAAATTCTCAAAAATGATGATACTCTGATTGAGAGTTAGAGAAAATGAGAACTCACACCATTCTGGATGACAATTTTTCCCCAATATTCCTAAAACCTAGAGGTTCTTCAAATGCTTTGTCCCAGCAATTCTACCTCTGGGGATTTAACCTAAAGAAATAATCAGAAGAGTTCATAAGGATGTCATGACATAATTGCTTACAGTAGCAAAAAGATGACACAATTTAAATTTTCATTACATACATTATGTTATAGTTACACAATAGATTAAAATGAAGATGACAGAGAAATATTTATTAAATAGGTTTGGTCTATGATATATTAAGTCTTTAAACGTCAGGTAAAACATTCATTGTAGGATGAAATTACCACTGTGAAAGAAAATAATATTTCATTCCAAATTTACATAGAAGTAGTCTTGAATGATAAATATCAAAATGTTAATAGGGTTGTCTGTGAAATAATTTTTGTTGATCTTTTTTTTTCTTTTCTCTATGTTCTAGTTTTTCTAAAATTGAAAAACCAAAACTAGTTAGATTTGGCCTTTAAGTAGATAATATACATATGAAGAATGGACATTAACTACCTTGACTTTAGAAACTCCATTTTCTATGGAGTAGGATCCTGCGACTTTCTCATTTCATGAACGAATCTGGCCCTGACCCCAGCTGGTTCCAAAGAAGGCCCTGGTTATAGGTTTTTGAAAAAGTTATTATATTCCCAATTGGAAATACAGCTTGATCATCCTGGAGTTTTCCTTTCAAATGAGAAAATAAACACCCCAGGCCACAACTATGGCAAGAGGGCTGGAGAACCAGAAAGGTACCAGGCATCTTAGCTCAAGGCAAATGATGAGATCCTGAGCATCAGACAAAGCAGGAAGCTAAGAGGAGAGAGGACAGCGCCCAGGTGGAAGAGACCACCGTGTCAGGCAGCCGTGGGCAAGGACAAAACCCACCTAGCCCCATCTCCTCTGTTGAGCAATGTGCTTATTTATACATTCATTCTTTGAGTTGACGTCCCATGAGTGGGAAGGAGGGTGATGGTCAGAAGTCAAGGTTAGACCTCCAATTTTATCTGGCTAAAATGGTAAATCCTTTGTATTTTTCCCTAAGCACCACACCTGCTACAAATTCAGAAGTTTCTGCAAGTCATTTATAATTCTTCATAGATGAAGAGGTAATTTTATGACTGATATATCACCAGTGTCTTAGACCTCACCTTATGGATAAAGTGCAATATTTTGACTATATGTATTTACGAGGTGAACTGATCTTTCCAGAGGGAACAGGAGATAGTTCCCTTGACTATCCAATCACAGAATTCCCGTTTAAATAGGAAAGACGGTCACTATGCATGCTACCTGTATGTTTTATCCCTATCACCTAGTGAGTTGCCATTTTGATGTATTTTTTCAATATAGCTTTATTTTTCTTTATTCAGTACTTGATTTTTAAAAAATAAACTGTCCTTTATGATTTCCATCATATTTCTAACTCTTCCTTAATTTGTAACCCAGTTCATATGAAATAGTTTTATTTTGTAATCAATTTTTCTTTCTTGTTTATAGACTTAGGTTTGCCATTTCTTGTCAGCTCCGCAAGATTTGATCCACCGGTAATCTTTGAATATTTACATAGTATCTACTTACCTACCTACCTACCCTCTACCTTCCTTTTACTTAATATTTGATGTTGTAACTTAACAGAGTAAGGCAAAGATTTCAAGTGACACAGTATTCTAGGTTAAGGGGAGGGGCCTAGCACTTGGGGGCCAAGGGGATGCTAGCAGGCATGAGCTGTTTGTCTTCCATCACTCCCCTCCTCCTTTGGATAATAGCAACTGCACTTACTTGGGGAAACAATGTGTCCCCAACCCATGCTGCCTTAATAGGGTTGCCGAATCCAGTACCCTTATATAACAATATTTAAGTGCTCTTTATAATCTAGGGATATCAATTCTGCCATTGTTATGCATTTTCCCTAACTTTCATTTGGCATTTGCTCTTGCTTACAGTGTTTTTAGATGTTAAACTCTGATTTGTAAGAATATTTATAAATATGCTCTTCCTCATGGATTCCTAAAGCATGGTTCTTATGCATTCAAAAGTCATAAACATGATTCTATAATTCATCTAGTATTTTTATAATTTTATTTTTATCATTTAAATCTTTGCTCCATCCAGAATTTATTTTGGTGTATGGTGTGAAGGTGCAATTCAGAGATTCCAGTTGAGTCAAGTGTCATTTCTTTGTTTTGATTTAAATTCACTTTAAAAAACTGCATTTTTTGGAATTGTGAACAAGTAAATTCAGTGTGCTTCCTGCTCCCCTTACCAAGGGAACAGGCTTATTTAATAAAAGGCCTTATATTCATTCATGGAAAAATGCACACTCTAAAAGCAATCAGGAATATAGTATTGAGCCCATGGTAATAATCAGCACTCTTAGCCTCAATACTCATATTTCATTGAAATTCTCAGCATTCTTGTTCTAACTACCTCCTTTCTCTCCCACTTAAAATCACCTATGAGACTGTAAAAGAATGAATAGTATTATAGGGTTAATTTTGAATCCATTCTAATTTGCCTTCGTTAAAATGAAATGTTAGTAAATACGGGTCTTTTAATTGCCAGTAATTCCAATTATTTGCAATAACTTTCCAGCTCTTTATAATGTGCTTGAGATTAAGACCCCTGATTCGGAGAGGTTAGACATTTTTGATGGCCAAAGATCTAGCGCTTGGAAAGAAGTATTGATTTCCTAAAGAGAATTTGAAGGGACCATGCGAGAGGTCCCAAATCAAACCTTCTGCAACAAGCAATGTCTTCAGATGAAGTGAAGACAACATTCCTGAGGATGCTTCCCCCTGGACCCTCCCCTGGTCTCACAACTGAAGAGCACTTATTCCCAAGATACACCATTCTTCACACCTGCCTTTTAATATTAACTTTCCACCGACTCAGTGGATGAATTTGTCTATTCTTTAGGCCTAATCAACAAGTGTTCAAAGGGAGGTAGCCCCAGTGTCTTGACTTTTCCCATCAGAGACTTGCTAGTTAGCTGCAGAGACCAGTTTCCTCAACTCTTTAAATGAGTAAATGCATACAGATTAAAGTATTAATCTCAGACTGTAACATCAATGTTATTTCCACTACAGGTAGTTTCATAATGGTCTCATTACTGCTTCTAAATGCAACACATTGAGATGTTCAAATTGCCGAATTGCTACTACATATATTCTGTAAGAACAGGTATCCAGGTAACCATGGCAATCGTGTCTCCAGGCAGCATGGGAGTGGGGTGGGAAACTATTTCATTAATTGAAGGGAAGGAATTGAAAAGAGATTTTCAAGCTGTAGATCAGAGGAAAAGAAGGGTGGATTTCACAATCTTATTTTCTTTTCGTTATTAAATTATGCAACCCAGAGAAACTCCAAAGTATTCGAAGGCTTTAGAGAAATCATAAGACAAAATACCAGCAGTATTCTTAGCCTTTCCACATTATTACAGTGGATTGACCTGTGTACCAGATTGCATTTTGTTAGGTTTTTATATAGTTTGATTGAAACTCTGTGCATCTCCAGAGAAAGCAAGGCTGTGTCCTGTGATTTGAGGGGGAAAAGGAAGCAAGAAGGCTGTGTAGGCGGCTCAAGAGCTCTATTGATTTCAAGCTGATAGGTCCTGAAAAAGCTGATTTTATCAGTACAATTCGTTTTCAACCTTACTTCCCTGCCCTTCCTCCACCTTTGCAGCCCTCAACATTTCTTTTCAAATTTTTATTTAAAGGGTGAAGAATTACTGTGAAGAAAATGGGGTCATTTAGGGGGAGATGGAGGAAAAAAACCAAATGTCTGATATGGCTTCTCAAAGGAGCCTGATATTTTGCTTTCATTTAAAAGGTACCACAAATTGGTGATTAGATCAACTTCTGCTATTTAACCAAATACACCCTTATCTAACTTACTGCTTTGGCTACCTGACAGAAATGTCCTAACACGCAACTCAGGATTTGTAAAAACCCAATTATCCAGATAGACAATCTGACTTCTATTATTTGTCTGCCATAGTTGGTAGAATTGCTCAGTAAATTAGGTCAACATACTGGACCTTAGTGACCCATGCCGAATCTCCCCAACTCCTGGTGAATGCCCACTTTGATGCTCTCTGCATGCCTTATCATCTAATTAATTCAGGAGGAAAAATGACCAGAAAACATTAAATGCTACTATTACCAAACAGGGAAGCAGGGATTTGGATATATGCCTAGGATCCATTCCTCAAAGGGTAAATCCACTGTTAATCACACTAGGAGAGGCGATCAGGAAGTTTTATTTACAGAATTGAGGAAAGCAACCTAAAACTGGATGGGCACTTATTAAGCAAATGGGTTTCATTTTAAAACAAACCTGTCCCTTCTGCCAAACAGATTTCTATCTTGGAAAGCAGCTAGTTCCCCAGAATTAGGCCAGAAATCCTGGTCTGAATTATTATAGGCATTTGGGTACCATCCAAGTGCAACGTATTGATTACCTTACTCCCCATTGCAAACCCTGAGGATTTGAGTTACAAAGAACGGAGGCTGTGCTGCTATGGCAGCTGCTGCTGCTATTTTTTAAGAGCTGTGTTTCCAGGGTTCACCCACCGGGAGAATCAATGGGAAATAAAAATAGCGATTTGTTTTCTTGAAAGTTTAGAGGACAGCAGGGGCAGGCATCTTGAGCCTTGTCATCACAGATAACGTGGTATTATATTATATTAGACATGAGTCTAATTTTTGAAGGCAGAAAATCATCAGGTGAGGCAATCTCATTCATGGAAGAATATTGCTCGTGGTCTGGAGGAAGGACCATTGTTTCCAAGAATGTCCTGAGGGTTAGAAAGGAAGGTGACATGTACCTGTGACAGGTCTCTTAATTAACAAGGTGTTACTATGGACCCCTGCTTCATGGCCAGATTGTCCTCAGCTGCTGACAACTCTTACCATACAAAGACAAGAACTACTGATGTGGGAGTAGGTCAGTGGAATTTCTTACATTGGGATTGTTAATTCTAATCCACCATTTAGTTTTTGAGCCAGTTCAATAAGGCAATTCATCTAAAATTTGTGTTCCATTTCCTAAACTTTAGCCACTTAAGCAGCAGCCTTACACACAGGGCATACATTTAGCGAGTGGCTAGTACAGCACAGATCTCCCAAGGCACACTTAACTAGCCAACTTGCAGGGGTACCAGATGCAAAAAGAAGGCCTTTTAAAATTCCTTTAAAGGTGGCTATGAATTTCTTTCCTTAGAGATTGTCAGAACACTAGCAAGAGACCATAGGCCAAGGGACACTTGGATTCATGGTAATCAGGTCCTCTCTTTTCATTTCTGAGATGGAAATTAGGGTATCCCATTGAATGTTACCCCTTTAAAGACGTGTAACCAGCAGTATTACTTTTCTGAACTCCAAGTCTGTGGCTTGGTCTCAGCTTCTCAGACGTTTGAAATGAATGTGGGTCTATTAGCATAAGCTAGAACTGTAAGTAGATGAATATTTTTATTATCTGAAATCACACTAGAATGAGTGGAGAGATTACAATTTGTCATCAAATGTGAATGTATGGAGAATTGTATGTAGAGCAAGTAAAACCTTTTCTATGTCTAATTTGCATTGCAAATAAGAAGTGAGCTAGAGGTCTTGAGGAAATACCATAAATGAAACATGGCTTCATTACTGTAAATGTTCAATTCATATCAGAGGAGACCAAGGCCACTACAGACTGTTTCCATCTAAACAATCCCATGTCATCCACTTCCCCTCTAAAGTGGCTGCTGATAGGATAACAAGTAGTAGGTGGTCAGGGGATGAGAGAGCAGGAACTGTTTAGGCACTTTAGGAAAACTCTCAACAGAGGGAGCCTGAGAGCTGCTTTCTCTAACAATCTAAAGCATTGTTTGGAATCCTGCATCTTGTTCAGCTTTGAACACCTTCACAGCAACATGGGTTGCTATCTGCTGTTGTCAAACAGCAACCTGCCCTTTGACTCAGTTTGAGCCCAAAAGAACAAAGCATAGTTTTCTGCATGGCAAGTAACCAGACAAAACTCGTTGTTTAAGGTTGAGAAAAATACTCCATAATAAGTTGTAAAAGGCTTGGTCAGTTTACAAACAACATCCAAGTTCTCTCAAAATCTGAACTTCTACTCTGGTGGACATTTGTTATGTTTCTGTCCAGCACTTACTATCTTATCTTATGACAATAGCAGTATAATTCTGCTTTGAGGTACATCTTTTCTCTATTCTCTGCTTTTGTGCTTTGCCACTACTACCTGACCTCCAAGTTCCTACAGTGGAGCATATGGCTAAACCATTTTGCCTCATGGTGACTGGGTGAGGGACAGTAGTGATTGGCATTTAGGTCAGGTCAATCAGTGTCAATGAAATTCATTTCTGTGGTTTTACTGAAACTGTTGGAGAAGTGGACTTTCTCAGTTGCTGAGTTTAGAGCTTTGAGTGTGAGACAATTGAGGCTTGGAGCTATTAGAGAAAGAATTCAAGAGACAGTAAGCCAATTTGAAAGACCAGGATAATGGTGAAAGGTGAAGTTCTAAGCCTCAGACCTTTATGCCTGAGGCCAACTCTGTCCTGTGACTGTTTAATGAAGTTACACAGTCTGTTTTTGTTTTAAGTTCATTTGGATGAGACTTTCTGTAAGATATCTAATGATTATACCAACCCTTTCTATTTTACCTCCAGCCACCACCCTTTTGTGCTTCAGCATCTACCATTTCCATCTTAAATGAACTGCAGTGTGCACACACCACGTGTCCTGCACTCTTAGCCTTGCTCATGCTACTTCAGTTGCCCTCTCCTTCTTTTCCACATGGCCAAATCCCATTGATCATCTCTCATGGTCTCGAAAACCAAATTTATCTTCTCTATAAGGCTTTTATTAATACCCCTTTCCCATTCCACATAAGGCAAAATTTAAAACTTCTGGTCCTTTTCTCATAAGTGCTTTCTTTAACTTTATAGAACATCAATACTTTATAAGAATACTTTTTGAGATTTCTCATCTCTCCCAAAAGGCTGTGAGTTCAAGGAACGTGCTTTGTTCAGAGACAGGATGCATCATTAGGAGTATGGGCTTACTTTGGTACCAGACTGCCTCGGTTCAAATATTGGCTCCATTACTTCCTAGGACATATGACTTCAACACATCACTAACCCTTTCTGTGCCTCAGTTTCTACCTCTATAAAATGGGGGATAATGTGAACACGAGCACTGATTTGATAAGGTTGTTGTGAGGATGAAATGAGTTAAGTAAAGTAACAGGGCCTGGAACATGGTAAAATTTCGACACATATTAGATATTGTTATTATATTTCTAGGGCCTAAGAATACATAGCATAAAATCAGTGCTCAAAAATATGAATGCACCCAAGAGAAGGTTTATACTAACTAGAAAAGAAAGGGAAAGCAGAGGAAACTTAATCATTATATAGCTTTATTTTCTTAAATTCATATGTCCCTGTGAGAAATCATGAGGCAGTAAAGAAAATTTGGCTGTTTTAAGGAGATCTGTTTATATTCATTCATTTGGTGCAGAACCAACTCTTGAGAGAAAATTATCTTAAGCCTTAGGGATGAAAACTGATCAAGATATCAGCCTTGCCTTTGAGGAGCTAGTGGTTTAGTAGATGAATCTGAAAGGTAAATAAGTAAGTTTGAGTGAATATGCAATAAGAGGCATATGCATACATATTGTGGGGGCACAGAATATGTTTCCTGAAACTGATGCACACTAAGAAACCTCTGAGGAATTTGCTATAAAAACACCCCTGGACCTCCTGATACACTGGGTCTGGGGTCACATATCTGAATTCGTAACTGGATGGCAGGGGTGATTCCTGGCATAGAAGACAGGATGATAATCATTGCCTTGATGGTTCAAAGAAGGCTTCCCAGAGTAAGTGAAGCATGTGATGGGTTCTGATGGATGATCAGGAGTTTGCCTAACCTTGAGATGAGCAGGACAACTGGGCCTTGAGAACAGGTCTCCTGGTACCACTGTCAGAGACGGAGCACAAAGCCTGACCGTTGTTCCACTGAGCCCAATGTATGTAACAATCACTTTCTTACTTCAAGTCCACTGGTGCCAAATGGGCTCCACAGTGGACTACCTAGAAAGCCCTTGAAAAATACAGATTCCCCAAAGGTTCAGATTCAGTGGGTCTGAGGGGAAGCTTAATATCAGTGCTTTTTCAAGTTCTCGTGGGATAAATAATAAGTGTGCAGTTAAGGAATCACTGTTCTGCAGTCTGCGGTGCCCACAGGAGGATCTAAGTGCTGAATCCGGCAGCCAAAAGGCATGTTGGCTCCTGGGGGTGGGTCAGGCCTGGGCCTGGCAGGGGGTGAGGCCTCGGGCTTGAAGAAATATCAGAAGAGGGTGACCAAACATAGTAGTGCCATACGCAAGGCTTTATACATACATACATATATATATATATATACATACACACACACAAATTTGTGTATATATATATATATATATATATATATAAATTCTTAGTGCATTTAGGTATCTAGGCATTTGAGCAATGTGGATTCAACCTTCAAGGATGTGACTGCTGTCCTGTTTCAGTCCTGGTGCTGTAGCCCTATGACTGCACACAACTTTGCATTGAGAGATGGCCAAACATCTTAATTTCAGATTCTTCATGCTTGTGAGGCCCAGGCAAATGACCCTTCAATCTGCTGCCTTCCACTCACCAACTTGGCTGTTCCTCAAATTCACATCTGGAGACAAACCCCAGATTTAAGTAAATAGCTTATTTCTGAGCACAGGACTCTGGAATCTCTTATTCGTTAAAGCTCCCTAGCGCCTTAATGCATCTGGTCTGCCCTGGCATTTGGGAATCACTGAGATTTATTATCTTTAGTATGCTTATCTAATTCTGAGGTTCTGGAGACCAAATTCTGCCTACTAGAATAAACTGGAAATAAAATCATAATCTTCATTATCTTTACATGGGAGGAAGTGAATAATTCTCCCTTTCTTTCTTATTCTTTTTATTGTATTTAGTATATTTTGGGGGGTATTTTCCATAAGGAAAATTTATTATTATAAGCCAGGAGAAACAACACAATAAAGTGCTTGTGGTGACCATTTTTCGTCCCCACCCTGTATCCATTCATTCTTTCGACTGGTCACAGCATCCGAATGGGGCATCTGCCGTCCACCACTGCCTGTGATCTTAGACTGTCAATCAAGATGACTTGCACATGATCCAAGCTAGGATAATCAAGCTTTCTCTCTCAAGAGTTTGGACCTTGAGCTGAACTGTGCAAGGACACACATACACACACACACACACAAAACAAATAAGGGTGGAACTGATTCATTCCTGGAATAGCTTTCTGATGAGACAGTCAATTAGATACTTAGACACTCAAACTGCCCTGGTTCCTGACCTTTCTCAGCTAGACTGAATTTGCTGAACTACCTATGTTCTGCCAACAATTTCCTGTTTTGCAAAAGTTAGTCAAGGTTGGTTTTTGTTGCTTGCAATTGAAAAACCCTATGTAGTTCAATGTCATAAGCAAATCAGTTATGAAATTCGTATTGTCTGGAACCATGGGATCTGTTCCTAAGGTAGATTTTAGCTGGGGTGTGGGGAAAGTGTAAGTTAGAGATAATATGTGACCCATTTTGGGCATTAGATAGGTGGGAGCTCCAAGCTTTGAAAAATGGATGACCTGACTGGTTATTCACTTAGGACACAGAGTGAACAAATGAACGAGGACCCACTGGTAATGAGTGGGAGGGGCGCATCCTATAAGCACAGTAAGTGTGGGGGTACAGCAGCAAAGACTCAAAGGAAAACCCAAACCTGAGGTTAGTGGATAACCTTTAAAAATAATAGACAATACTTAGAATACTAGCCTTCCCAAACACAAAGTCAATTAAATGGTACCAATTACATGCCCTCAGACTCCCCCAGCTCCCTAAACAAAGCAGAACACTGATATATAACAGAGAAAATGTAGTAAGAAATGCTCAGGAGTCTGCATCTGAATGAAACTACTGATTGTGAATAAATTTACAATGCGGCTTCTGATAGCGTTTCCCACCCTCATTTACATGACCCATCGCAAGCTGCATTAAGCATACACACACATACACTGACATAGACATATCTATGTTTGCAATTTATAATAGGTCTGAAATATAATACTCCAATTCATTTGCAAAACTGTTACTAGGGCATGTGGGCATAGTTTATCAATTGGGGAACAATGGCTACCCCCGGCTCCAAGTACAGAGGTCACTGGAACAAGCGCCCAACCGTGAACGGAGGGGAACCTTCACCTCATTTAGGTGGTAAAAAGCAAAAAATGAATTCAGAGGTTTTAGTGGAGTTGGCCAAATACCTGTTATTTAAATAACAAAGTGACACAAAATTGAATTTGGTAAAGTGCCAGAAGGAAATGAACCCGACCAAGCGAAGGAGTGGAGGTGACATAACAGCCAAAGGTCGTGGAGCACTTAGATGGTGATAAGCCTTGCACGGAGCCTTAAAATAAATGCAACCTCCATGGATTTCACAACAATCTCCCATAGCAGTTATTATTACCATTTAACTGTTGAAAAACAGGTGTAAGTGACTGTCGGCTACTAAGTATGTCCGACATTAAATTCCTCTGTAAGAATGCATACACCTCTGGAGTGCTGTACATGAGACAACATAGGTAAACCTCAAAAACATTATGCTAAGTGAAGGCAGCCGGACACAAAAGGTTGCATATTATATATTCTGTTAACTTGAAATATTCAGAATAGGTGAATCCATAGAGACAGAACACAGATAGATTGTTCCCAGGGGCTTAGAGGAGGGGAAATGGGAGTGACAGCTCAATGGTTATGGGGTTCTCTCGTGGGGTGATGAAATGTCTTGGAACTAGATAGAAGAGGAGGTTGCACCATGAATATATTGTCACTGAATTGTGCACTTAAAAATAGTTAATTTTACATTATGTGATGCATACATATAAGAAACAAATATGGATATTTTGACAAGACAAAGACAGAAATTAGGTAAAGTTGTTAGAAGAGAATTTCAGAAGCTCTCCTTACTAGCATCTACTAGTTTGATCGCCCACTAAAGAAGAACTGAGAACTCCAGTATTTCTAAGTTGGGTAATGAGTACTCTCCTGATTTGGACCTGTGAGGGAGAATGGAGGGCAGAGAGAGGTACACTTTTCTTTATAAATACCATGTTTATGTCAGTGTGTCCTGAAGAAAAGAGGCCCACATAATTCAATTTTACCAAAAAAGAATTTTTTCAACTTAGGGAGCTACATGAAGCCATTCGTCTTCTTCCTCTCAATACCTCGCTACTTTTGGAAGGTATTTTCCTGGTATTTGTTCTCCAGGACTCCCAGGGGTTTAAGGACCTGATAGTAAAAATACTGCCCTGCTAATGGGCCATGATCAATGAACTGGTGAAATGATGCCTGGGGCAGTTTCTAAGGTTGGACCTCCAGAAAAGTATGAATTGAAAAGTGCCCAGATATGTATAGGAACATATTCACCAAGTACATACATGTATAGACATGTGTTGAGGGTATAGTGGTGACAGTACTATAGTACTATAGAGGGTTTCCTTCACGCAGCTCTTGCCAGAGACCCGTTTTTTGCTCCATAAAATAAACCAAGAATAATCCTTGTCCATCAGGATAAAAATAGCCAGCATTTCTCAAGCACTTCCCATGCACCAAAAACTGTGATAAATATAAAATCGCATAAACTCCTCCAACAGTCCTGCCAAAGAGGTACCATTTTCCTTGTTCACTGATAAGGCTAGTGACACAATAGTGCGAGGCAAAAGAATAATTCAAACCTAAAGAGTCTTCAGCAAGAGCTCACAGTTACCCCTGATGCTAAAATATAACATACCACGTGTGGAGCCTAGGAATCTGAATAGTTATAAGCCCCAGGTGATTCTTATGGAAAAGCTCAATACAGAGATAAGAATCCACTGGTGAGACTGAACATATCACCTGGGAATCTTGTTCAAGTACAGGTTCTGATTCAGTAGATCTTGTAGGGATTTCTAACAAGCTCATCCCCAGACCACATTTACAGCAGCAAATTGTAGAGCATTGCACTCAATTATACAATAGTTTGCATTATTCTCTAATAAAATCTTGAGTCCTTATGCTTCCAAATAAATTATTAATACCTAAAATGTCTGGTATGGTATCCCCTTCCCCCCAGCAGTGCTAGATGTGTAGATATAAAGTCATTCAATGAGTGCTTGTTAAATAATTCTTGAGAGAAATTTTCTGGCTTTTTATAAAACCATTGCAAGAAGAATCAGAACCAAGAGCAGCTGGCTCTCAGAGAACAGGGACCACGCTTCACTTCTCCCTGGAAGAGGTGAAGGATTAAGTTATTGTATCTGGTCATTTGACAGGTTACCATCAACAGTTGTCAGCTTTCAAAGAGGCTTGGAAAAATGGACTCTAAGGGACATCAGCAAAGTCATCTGAACTCCGAACAAAGGCTCTGATGGAACCAATCTGCAGGTGTCAGAGCTCCAAATATTTGTTGTTCGAGCTTTTCATATCAGTTATGACAAGGTCCTATACACTCAAATCCTATGAATGGAAAACCTCTGCCTGAATTCTTCACTCCTGCATCCTTCATCTTCCTATCTGATCCACAACTATGTGGGGCTGTCATCACAGAAAACTAATTATGCTGGTCACTCCCCAAAGAGCTTGCTCAAGATTTTATCAAGCTTTGTTTGACCAAAGATTAGTCTTTTGATCTTGGAAAGAAAAATATCTCCAACTCAGTCAGCTATTTAAAAATAATCCAAGATGCTGTCATCATGCTTATTTTTAAAATTACCACTTCAAGCTTAGAGCACTCTCCATCCCTTTCCACAACTCCTCCCACCCCGAAAGCATAGACACACTCACTGTTGCACAGACTGAGAGTACACGCATTTCTGGAAGACTACTATGTATGTGTACATATACATATGTGTATATGTATGTATATGCATATAAATGTTTGTTTGAGTATATATAAATATGTAAAGTAAATACATAAATATAAAAATATAACACATTTTGGGACACAGAGAATTACTTATGTGTGACACGAAGTTATGGAGGTAATGTGAAGAGCCAAGGCTTTTTCCAAGTGGAACACATAGGCCCCAGTATCTCCTCACCTGCAGTGAATATGTACCTTCCCCTCTAGAAAGTAAGCCTCAAAATTGAGTGCACATGAACTGCCCCAGGGAGCCTTATTTAAAAATGCTGCTTTCTAGATTATGTGCCTGGCATTTCTGATTAAGATCAGGAGTTAAAGCTCAGGAATCTGTAGTTTCATATGTACCCAGGTGATCTTGCTCTAGAAATTCATAGGTTAGAATGGGAGACAGCCATTTAAACAAACAATTGGCAGTACATCATGATAAACTAAACAACTGAAGTGTGTGCCACATAAAATGCTAGCAGTGAGGAAAGAGATAGTACAGCTCTACTTCGTTCAGATTAAGAATGTATGTTGGGGATGGTTTCCCCAAAGTGTTGGCTTGAATCTTAAGGGAAAAGTAAAAGTTTACCAGATACCAGTTAATGGGATATAAGCCAACAAATGAATCTTCTGAGGTATGATGGTCAAAGATCAAGTCAGATGGCAGTGGGAGAAGGTAGAGGCAGGAGGAGATATGGAAATGTTGTAAGTTGTCCAATACAACCGGGGGGTCCCTAGTCACATCACAGTCATCACAGTTTTGTAAGTTTATTATAATAATTTCCTGGCATATGGAAGCAGAATATCTTGAAGAAAGGGTATCTTCTTCTAATTTGTAGGAAGATTACTGGTTGGTGGTGGGACTAGGGGAGGTGAAATGGGAGGATCATATTCCTGGTTCCCTAGTTTTCAGTTCTTCTTGACTCACATAAGAACACAGGGGACCCTGGAGGGAAGCCTGCAATTCCACCCCACAGGGTTGACTACATGTCAAAAGTTATTGTTCTAGTTTGCTAGCTGCCAGGATGTGATATACCAGAAACAGAATGGCTTTTAAAAAGGGGGAATTTAGTAAGTTGCAAGTTTATAGTTCTAAGACTGTGAAAACGTCCCAGTTACAGCAAGTTTATAAAAATATCCAAATTAAGGCACCAACAAGAGCTTACCTTCACTCAAGTCAGGGTTTTTCTCTCAACTGGAAAGGCACATGGCAAACATGGTAACATCTGCTAGCTTTCTTTCCAGGCTTCTTGTTTGATGAAGCTCCCTGGGGGCATTTTCCTTCTTCATCTGCAAGGTCTCTTGCTGCGTGGGCTCTTGGGGTTCTCATGGCTCTCTAGCTTTCTCCAAAATGTTTCCTATTTTAGAGGATTCCAGTAATCTAATCAAGAACCACCTGGAATGGGTGGAGTCGCATCTCCCTCTAATCAAAGGTTAGAACCCACAATTGGGCAAGTCACATTGATGTGAGGTAATCTAATCAAGCTTCCAACCTACAGTACTGAATGGGGATTAAAAGAAACTGCTGCATCAGAAAAACAGCTGCTTCCACAAGAGGATCAGGATTAAAATATGGCTTTTCTAGGGTGCATAATCCATTCAGGCTGGCACAGTCATGGACCTGCTCAAAATGTAAAGTGAATTTAGGACTAGGAGAAAACAGTCTAGATGATCAGGGAAGTAGAAAAGCTGAGCTAGGAGAGGGCCACCAAATATTACATATACTCTTTTCTTTCTTCATATGCTGGTGCCAAGACATTAATCAAACAACCAATGTCCAATGTTCCTCAGATATGACACCAAGCAGCCATCAGTCACAGATGCCCTGAGGGTCCCACCTTCAATTTTCCCCATTGCTAACCCTTCTCTGTGTCTGTAGCAGCCCTCCCCCCTGTCTCATTTGGGTCTTATTCATCCCAAAGACTTAAATCCCTGAGAGATGTTTCCATTCTGTTTTTGAAGGGATTATCACCTAGCTGATCTTCAATTGAACACTTTGCAGGTGTCAAATATGTTCTTTTTTAAAGGAGAGATGAGGAATCTACAGGTATATTTTAGCCTTCTTATTTCTACAACCATCCTTATTATTTTACTTTTTTAGTCATTAACAATAACATTTATTAACCACTTTCTATATGTCAATGAATTGTCTCAAACCTTTATGTTCATGTTTGTGTTTAATCATCACAACAACTCTCTGAAGCAGTTATTATAAATCTATTTAGAAGAAGGATGACAAGTTTCTGAGAGGCTAAGTAATGTCCAAATTTTCACAACTAAATAGCAGAGCCAGGATACAAACTCAGAATTGTCTGACTCCAAAATTCACAGAATTAATCAGTGCTTAATCCTGCTCCTATCTGTCACTCTAAATAACAAGCGTGATCGCTATTATCATGGAGCTAGCCTTTTTTTGAGTTCCTACCCTGTACTAGGAATTTCTCTAAGCTCTTTCTGAGTGTTAGCTCATTTAAACCTCATAACAACCTACTGCAGTGGAGTCCATTTCAGAGATGAGGAAAACTAAGGCACAGAGGGGTTAAATTATATACCTGAGATCATCCAGTTAGTCATTTTTGGCTAGGACCCAAAATAATTCAAGACAGCTGTTGAGATATTGCTCAAATTGCCAACATTTTTGTATTTCGTTGTTACTAGCAGTCTTAACACTAACATTTTCAAGGTGTTTTAACAAACATATAGAAAAACTCTGTGACTTTTCCAGGTTTACATTTCAGTTCAGATGGAGAGTACAGTAGGAACCAGAAGCCTCCAAGTCTAAGGTCTTTACCTTCACATACAATCCTTAGAAACTAAATAGAATTTTGTACTAAGTCGGCAAAACCTGCCTACCTCACACGTCTTTGTTGATATGAAATTTTTCACTGAATTGTTCAATGATCGGAGAGTGTTTTCTAAGGACCTGTAGTTTTAGGGACTGGGAAATCAAAGTGGATTGAGACATGAACCCTGCCCTGAAAAAGCTTGCCCTGTCTTGGAGGATACTCATGAGGAGAGCAGTGATTACTGCTTAGTCTATCAAGTGCCAGGATTGATCGTGAACTCCATGAGGAGAGGGTCTCTGCTTTATTCTGCTTCATCTCTACCTAGCACCAAACCCAGTGCCTGGCAGAGTGAGAATACAACTATTTATTAATGAATGCATGAAAGAATAGATGTACTACAATGGTGCTAAGGAAATGGGGTGTGCGGAAGGGCTAAGCCAGCTGGAGACAGGGCAGAGGTGACAACAGGATGGTTCCTGGGTCCTAGAAAATGATGCTTGACATCATTATTGAAAAATAAAGAATTAGTAGGAGTGAGCCAGGCAAGGGAAGTGGGGAGGGAAGAATGGGCCAAGAGCACGGTAAATGAGCTGAGATGCTAATAATGGGTCTGTAAGAGGCTTTCCAGGTTTGGCTGGGGCGTGCATACAGAACTGTGATGTCTTGACATACTCAGGAAGAATAAAGAAGGCTAGAAGCAAGGGTTTTCATGGAGGAGAACAGTGAGAAATGGAACTTAAGAGGTCAACAGGCACTAGTTCATGAGTTTTTTGTTTCTTAAGCTGAGTATTTGAACTTGAGAGCCCTGGAGGAACTGTTGATAGGTTTTAAGCAGGGAAATGTCACAATCAACTTTAAATGATTGTAAAACCTTATGCTCCTCTTCCCTAACCTCTATGGGGATGGCTTTGTTTGATAATGGTATGGCAGTTGGATTTGATAATGGATCCAATGGACAGTTGGATCAGAACTTAATGAGTAGTGACCATCTGACCACTCAGTTCTAGATCAAACCAATTATATATTTCCTAGCAAGGTTCTTACTTAGCTTCCCTTGACCCTATCAAGAGTAGTGAGGATATTGCCAAGCCCTTTTTTCCTGCCACAAAGGGCATTCCATTTATCAGATATCATCACATTCCATTCTTCTAGAAGCTAGTAGGGGAAAAACAGACAAACACATTTAAAATGCTCTTTTAAATGAAAATGACCCAGGGTCCAAGAAGAGCAGCAGAGGAGAGAGGCATAGTGATTAGAATGGAAAACCACCAGACCCAAATCGAAATGGACTTGTAGTGTAGACATATCTAAATAATTAGCCTTAGACTGCAGGTCAACACGCCATTCAGGCAAGGCATCAGCCCGAAACCCCTGATGATAGTTTTTACATGTTTGAGGAAGGCAAGTAGTAGCAGGTTTGATTTCTAGCATGTTGAAACTTCAAGCCCTTTTCTATTGAGTGTAGTCCTTCACTCCCAATGTTTTATTACTATTTTCTGATTATAAAGCAATTTATGCCTGTCATAAATATTCAAACAAAACAGAAAAATAAAACTTTTAGTAAAAAATTATTCTTTATCCCACTCACCAGAGTGGGATTCATAACGTTTTGCACAACTCCTGCCCAGGCTTCGTCCTCATATGTGCACAATGTTGTTGTTGTTGTCTTTTAAAGCAACATTATCTTAGTTGTAAAAATTTGTTTTTTTCCATTTAATATACTGTGAATATCCTTCCATGATAATATATTTACATCATCATTCCTAAAGTCTACAGAGTATTCCATATGTGCATATGTTCTAGTTAGCAAGTTGCCAGAATGCGATATACCAGAAATGGAATGTCTTTTAAAAGGGGAAATTTATTAAGTTGCAAGTTTACAGCTCTAAGACTGTGAAAATGTCCAAATTAAAGCAAGTCTATAGAAATGTCCAAATTAAGGCACCAACAAGAGGTTACCTTCACTTGAGAAAGGCTAATGAAGTTCAGGATTTCTCTCTCAACTGGAAAGGCACATGGCAAACATAGTGATGTCTTCTAGCTTTCTCTCCAGGCCTCTTGTTTCAAGAAGGTCTCCCAGGGGCATTTTCCTTCTTCACCTCCAAAGGTCTATGGTTGCGTGGGCTGTCTCTGGATCTGTGGCTCTCTCAAAAGGGACTCTCTCCAAAGTGTTTCCTCTTTTAAAGGATTCCAGCAAACTAATCAAGACCCACCTAGAATGGGGTGGAGTCACACAAAAGTTAATACCCACAATTGGGTGGGTCACATCTCCATGGGAATAGCCAAAAAGCCCCCAGCCAGCAATATTGAATGAGGATTAAAGCATATATTGTAATGGTTCATAACAACAAAAATAGCTATGAAGGGAAAAAGCCATGATGAAAAGACACATAGATAAATCTTCTTACACGTCTATGATTTCTTACTTAGAATAAAACCCTAGAAGTTGACTTGTTGAGCCAAATGTTATGCCTTTAAAACTTGGGCTACATACAGTCAAAGTGTCACTCCAGAAAATTTGGATCGATTACTGTCTCACCAAAAAAAAGTGCCTATTTTGATCCATTTAAAAAAGTTTTAAGTATCATTCTAACCTTTGCCTATCTGATAGGTGAAAATTAGCATCATGTTGTTATTTCAATTTCTTATTCCTTTTATTACTAGTAGGTTTGAACATTGTTCTAGTTTGCTAGCTGCCAGAATGCAACACACCAGAGACGGATTGGCTTTTAATAGAAGGGGATTTATTTCACTGGTTCTTCAGAGGAGAGGCAGCTAACTTCCAACTGAGGTTCTTTCTTACATGGGAAGGCACAGGGTGATCTCTGTTGGCCTTCTCTCCAGGCCTCTGGGTTCCAACAACTTTCCCTGGGGTGATTCCTTTCTGCATCTCCAAAGGCCTGGGCTGAGCTGCAAGTGCTGAGATGAGGTATGCTGAGCTGCTTGGGCTGTGCTATGTTGAGCTCTCTCATTTAAGCACCAGTCAATTAAATCAAACATCATTCATTGCAGCAGGCATGCCTCCTAGCTGACTGCAGATGCAATCAAAAACAAATGAGGTTCACATGCCATGGGTTCATGTCCACAGCAATAAAACTAAGCACCTTCACCTAACCAAGTTGAAACTGGAATCTGACTACCACAAACATCTTTTCATCTAGTTATTAGGCATTTCTTTCTTTTCATGAATTGTGTTTTCATATCTTAGCACATATATCTACTTGATGATGTTTAAATCTTTCCTCTTGATTTATAAGAGCTTTCTTACATACTCAGTATTGACCCATTGAAAACCCATTTTCTAACCAGGAAATTATAATTTGGTTCAGCCATCCTATATATAGCTTCCAACCTAAACTCTGACCAACATCAGCATTGGATATTTAAACATGAGCAATTGATAGCCAGGAAGACATTGCCCCATCACCCAGGGGGCCACTGATTGGTGATCCAGTTAATAAAATGATCTGATCTGTGACCTGCTTTAGCTTTGGAACTTCTGGCCTCCACCTGTGTGTGTCCCTAGAGAATAGAATGAATTACAGAGTCATCCTCTAAGGTGTTTTTTTTTTACATGGGCAGGCACCAGAAATCTAACCCAGGTCTCCAGCATGGCAGGCAAGAATGCTTCCACTGAGCCACCATCACACTGTCCCTAACGTGTTTTTGAGTAAAGGAATTTCTACAAAAGCTTGTTCAGCTGGTCTAGATTCATTTGTTTAAATAGCAAGCTGTAATCTTCAAGGAGAAGGTACAGGTCAGTATTTTCAGTACACCCACACATTCTTCTGTTGCAGTGTCATTTTTTCCCTTCAATTTTATAGAGATATGTTCATACACCACACAAACCATCTAAAGTGTCCAATCACTGGCTCACGTTATCATCACAGAGTTGTGCATATATCCCATGATCAATAGATCTAGAAAATAAACAAGAATAAAAAATAAAACCCCAATTCTCCCATATCCCTCAGTCCCCCTTATTGCTGATCCATAGTATTTTGTAAATTTGCTACCATTAATGAAAGAATATTAAAATATTACTGTCAACTATAGTTCATATTTGCAAAACTATGTTTTTCCTTTATACCCCTCTATTTCTATATTATTATTTTTCACATTCATGCAAGAACTTATCTACATACATGACTTTAAATGACCATTTTTAATCAAATCTGCAATACGCCACTATTACTTATAATCCCAGGGTCTTTTTAAATCTTTATGAATCTGTACACGGTGGGGCTCCTCTTGACTCTCATGTATTCTGAACCCTAGAAGCATATGCAGAGTATCATACTTGTTTTATTCTCTGGTCAGTCCAGGTTTTTGCTCATGCCAACCCTTCTGCATTCCCTCCTCTTCATTTCCAATGTTCCCTTTCTCCTTTGTTCTCAGGAAAGAGTAGAAGAATTTAGCAAAAGCTTGTTTGAAAAAAGAAAAGGAGCTTTAAGGATAAAAACCTTCTAAGTCTAAAAGTCTTAAGAGCCCCTAACATTTGGAGACCCGGTAAGAGATATCATTTCAGCATTACAGGCATAACCTTATTTGATTCTGCTCTCTCTCATTCCACAGATGTTAGGGAACTTGTCCAGGATCACTGAGCTAAACTGTGGTAGAACTATAATTCCAACCCAAGTCTCTACGACTCCCATCCTATTGTATGAACCTACAATGCCTTATAACTCAACATGTCTTACATGTGCGTGAACCAAGGCCCAGTGGGCTAACCAGCTGGCTGGGACACTCGGCTGTTCTTGGCAGAGCTCAGTGTAGAATGCAGTCCCCGCTATGAGCCCACGGGTTGGTCCCCTTCACTGCAACCGAACAGGAGAACATTATTAAATGTGTACAAATTAGACGGAGGCAATTTTTCAATAACATGTTGTTATAAAGTAAATTACACTCATGCGCATGGCCTGGCTCCCAATTTAGGGGCATTTTCTAAGAGCCCAGAAAAACTAGTCCTCACCAACACCCTTTGGAGTGGTTATAATTCAGATGTCATCTGCCTTTAAATAAAAATCAAGGCAGCTAATTACTGTGTGATATCTCCTGTTTTCACTGAGGTTTTGTGGGGTTAAGCCTTGGGCTGCCATCACACAGAGGATCTCATGTGAAAATGCCTACCAGATATTCCTCAGAGTTCCTGCTCTTAGCACCACTAAGGGGTCAGAGGGCTGAGTGAGGTTTTCCATCTCCCTTTCACACATATTGCTCTCTGGCTCATTGACTCTTACTTCCTTTGCCAGATCAGTTCTCCACACCACACCTGGAATTTCTTATCTTTTTCCTATGCAGAACAGTTAACTGAGCACATTTTGTTACTCGACCATTCCCTTGGGTCCCATTTTCCTCTTTATGTGCTTTATCTGCAATTACTGTGAACAAACACGACACCCTCTATTTTTCCCCTCCATCTTTTCAGGTAAATCATGTTATTATCCACATTTTGACATAATGTTCCTTTCCCCATTTTAAGGAATCTGAAAGTCAGTGAGGGTAATTTGCCCAAAGTCACACTGCTAACACATTGCACTACCTAAATTCAAAGACACATTTGTTTGACTCCCCAAATTCTTGCTTAGTTTAATGACACTAACTTCTTATCATATTAAAACCTTCCTATCTTTGCTGTTTTCAAAATATTGCATAAAAGTGCTATCATCTAAAAAGAATAATTAAAATAGCTTGACCTTTCAAAGGGTTCTCATAAGTATGACTATCTGCTATGTGTAATTTATCTTTTTCAAGACTGAATTACCTCTGATAGGACTTGGTCTTCTCTAGACAGATGACCTCCAAATGTAGCCCTTAAACCAGTTGGACTCTGGGACTCAAAGATGGATTTGTCTTGTCTGTAATTCAGTGAAGCAATTTCTAAGTGTGTTCCACAAAATACTGATCCTATCATGCTCTTAAACACGTGTGGCTCCATGACCAAACACTTTGGGAAACTGACAACAAAAATCAAGTTGGTGCTTCCAGTTGTGTTCTATGAAACACTTCTGTGAGCTGTTAGGTAATAGATGTGCTGTTGGCACAAATAATTTTGGCAAGTTATAAATACCCTACTACCTTCTCGAAGATCATGGTAAATATTAACACATTGAAGGTTCTGACAAGTCCTATTTAAAACTTGTTTAACTTTGACTTTGTGCTTTCCAGACTTATTTGACCTCTTTTGGTTTTGTAGCCACAGCCCACAGAACCCATTCTGGATAGGCCTCTGCTTTGAATTCTGGTCTTCCATATTTTGAAGGGCATAGGGCATAGGACACAGGGCAAGGGAGCTGATGGAGGGCACTCTTTTGGGAATCTAAGCCTGATCCTGCTGCCACCTAGTCAGTTGACTAGAGCAAGTCTTTCTCTCTGAGCCTCAGCTTTTCCATCTTTAAAGTGAAGGCACTGCATCAGATTGACCCTTACCTTCCCATCTGGTTGAAGCATAATACCATTACTTAAATATAGGGATTGGTAGGGCCACAGACCAATGTATCAAAACAGACTACATGTGCATCTATCTCCTTAATCTCATTCATCCTCCAAGAAACAAACTGTAGTGCTTTGAAGCTGAACATACCCCAGAACAGTATGTTCTTAAGTCTAGTCCATTCCTGTGGGTGTGGAGCCCTTTACGTAGAATCTTTTGATGAGGCTACTTCAGTTAAGATGAGCTCTATGTCTTTCAGAGTGGGTCTTAATCCTCTTCCTGGAGTCTTTTATAAATGGGATGAATACATAGAGAGAGAGAAAGTCATGAAGCAAGAAGCTGAAAGCAAGGAAACTGGGAAGAGAGGGGAGAAACCAGCAGATGCTACCATGTGCCTTGCCACATGACAGAGGAGTTCAGGATTGCTGCAGTCTTTGCAAAGGAAACATTGCTTTGGTGATACCTGGATGTGGACATTTTTCTCAGCCTAACAACTGTAAGCTAGTAAGCTAATAAATTCCCATTGTTGAGCCAACGCATTTCATGGTATCTGCTTTGAGCAGCTTGACAAACTAAAACACAAACTGATAATAATCTTTTTCAAACTATAGAAACATATAAACAATATTTGTATAGACCTAAGAATACTTATTTGTCTTCATCTCCCTAGAATATCTTAGAAATCAAACATTCTCTGGAATTACATGATCATTCGTCTTCTCAAAATTTTAAGGCTCTCTTTGAGCAACCAGTTTTTCTAGGATAATGGAAAAGTCACTGAAATCTTCACAAGTGGGACCTCTGTGACTTATTCTTTATCTGTAAAAAAGAAAATAATGACAGTTTGACCTTCATTCCTCTAAGACATCTTGTCAGGACTGTCAGTCATGGTCAGAAAAACCTGTTCTTCTGTCTAAATGCCTGACACAGTTGAAATTCTTCAGGAGATGTATTGCTTTCGCCCACTCCCTCTCCTCTAGCTTCTATCCATTTATAGAGCAGAGTGGTGCTGTATAAACACTCTTTTTGATAATATCAATACTGGCACTGCACAGATAGGAATTTGATGCCCTAATAAGAGAAAGAATTTTCTCTGCTTCAGTGACATTTATCTTACTAACAGGTATTCTTCTTAAAATGCAGAGCATGACAGTGTCATGGTTAATAGCTAGGCTTTGAAACCAGAAAGACCTAGGTTTGAACCTGGTACTGTTACTTACCAGCTGTGCATTCATAGGTGAGCTACTACTCACGGACCTTCAGATTTTTCATCTACAAAATGAGAATATGACTCACACTGCAAGGATGGAGCAGCAATATAATGCAATAATATTTGCAAACTCATTGAATTGTGCCTGGTCATGTAATGTGTGTTCAGTTGTGTCAGTTAAAAACATTACTTATTTCAAACATAAAATGCAAGGAGATTTAGAAGAAAATTGTCACAGTACCAAGACAGGACTCCTGCACAGCCACCAGAAAGGATAACTGTAATTAGTGCTCGTGGCAAATGTTCATTAGGCAACCTGCAATATTAATGCTGGCCAGAGGCCCCCTTCAATGAATGCTGTCATTCTTCATTAGTGAACACTGCCACCTGGTGGATGAAAATGCCACATGCAAGAAAGGAAATCACCGAGGTTGTGCAGTGAGCTGCTCACACAAGGATTTTTATCCTTCCTTGTCCGCATTAGCTTCTTGATGTGGAGCCGTGCCCAGTGGGAGATTTGGGGATTCCTACATATGCAGATTTCCTTCCATCTTCATGCAGTCATCAGACTGCCACAAAGAGGTGCAGCTGGAGAGAATGTGTTATTGCATTACAGCTAGTTTGGCCATAGGACCTGACCCAAAGGTCAGTGCCTCCTCTGGAAGCATTATCAGATATAGATCACCTTTACCTACCCAATGATATGACACCCTATCATGCATTTTATTTTCTACATAAAGAATGTCCTTATTTGAAACACTGATTTCCATATATCTATCCCTTACCCAAATACCCCCCTTTGATGGAAGGAAGCCCCTGAGTGCGAGCCGTGCAGGCTCTGTTCATTGTGTAGTACTCCACCCGACACAGGACTTGGCACATAGTGGACGCTCAAAAGTATTTGATACTTATAGAATTAAAACTAGCCATAATAATGCTAATAATTGCTGTGATTTCTGTTGATGGATACTCCTTCCTTTGCCAAGCAAAGAACTGAACTACATGCATAGATTGTCTCATTTAATTTCTATCATCACTTTGCATGGAGGGGTAATGTCACTATCCACATGGAATCAGAAAGTTCTAGGGCCTAGAAGTGATCTTCCTGGTTGAATAATCATAAATTCTCTTTGTCCAGCATTATAAGGCTATATCTCATTTAGTCCTCATTCGTGAAATATGTACCATGGTTCCACCCATTTTACAGATTTGAGAGCTGAGTCCCATAGAAATGAAACCATTTGCCCAGAGTGTCTCAGCTTGGTTGTTAAATCCAGGTCTGGTCCAATTCTAAAGGTCATGTTCTTTTCTCTATAATACATTAACCTCTTTTAGAGACATGGATAAAAAGAGCTTTCTTAATTTTGTCCTGGAAACCCAAACCTGAGCTTTAGCTAAGCTTTTGAATGCTTAAATCCATATATCAACTTGGGTAGTTATGGTGCCCAGTTGTGTGGCCGAGTAAGTACTAGTCAAATTGTTATTGTGAGAATATTTCATAGATTTAAATCAGCAATATGTTGATTGCATCTTTGGCTGATTATATCTGCAGTCAGTTGAGGAGATTGCCTCCAACAATAAGTCTCATCCAATCAATTGAAGGCTTTAAAGGGAGAACTGATGATTTCAGCAGTCAGAAGGAAGAATTTCCATCTCTTCTTCAGCCAGCCAGCTTCTCCTGGGGAATCCATCAAAAACCTCCATCGGAGTTCCCAGCTTGCGACCTGCTCTGTGGAATTCAGACTTGCCCATCCTCACAGTCACATAGCTGCTTCCTATAATAAATCTTCTATCTCCTGTTGGTTCTGTTTCCCTGGAGAACCCTGACTAATCATAAGCCTTGCTCTGAAGCGAAGGTGCCAGGTGCTTGCTGGTCCTTTGGTGGCTCCTGAAATTTCATTTCAATGAACTTACAAAGATTCAATGAGACTTTACTACGTGCTGGGCAGTTTGAAGTGCTGTACATGAAGGATCTTTAATCTTTGCAACAGTGCTGTAAAGCAGGTTCTATTGGCATTATCCCCATTTTACAATTGAAGAAACTAAGGTACAAAAAGGTTAAGTAAGTTCCCCTCGGTTTCTAAGGCAGAGCTCGGATGTGAACCCAGGTACTCTGGCTCCAGAATACGCTCCTAGTAGGTTTTCTAGGGGGGGCTCATCCGGGACATGCATTCCCTTTGCTGCAGTCAGGTAAAGGGCAGACCCTCAGAAAACCCCATAGGTGCTGCTGCTCACTTCCCGGAAGGTTTAAGCTCAGAAACCATGCCAAAGTCCTACCAGGCAGGGAGGCGAGAATGCTGGGCATCCTGCCTTTCCAATCCCCTTTCCTTCCTTCCTTTTCTTTTCCCTCTCTTCGTCTCTCTTCCCTCTCTTTGCAGTCTCCCCATTTTGTAGTCTACAGTTCCTCTTCAATTAATTTCCATCTGGCAAATCCCTAGGGGTGCACAGACCCAAAAGAGAGACTGACTCAGCCCCAATCCAAAAATAGCTTGCCTGCAGTAAGCAAGTTAGTGCTGGAGAGGAGGAAAATTTCCCCTGCCAGGCCTGGATACTTCCCAAAGACTGTCCACTCAGCTTAGGTAAGCAGCATGCACTGCTAATGAATGCGACAAAGGCCCCATGAATCTAGGACAATCCTGGCCATTCTGTTAATTAAAAATTATTTAGAGGCCACCCACATACACTTGGGAAACCTGACCCTGTGCTTATTGAATTGTCTGTCCTGGTTCACCTAATGGGGGCCAGAGACGCTCAGTCAATACCCGAAGGGCTGTGGTAAAGTGGTTCCAGGGGAATTGATTCAGACGTCTTCCACCTTTCCCTGCATCCCTCCCCCACCACAGTGGACAGTGACGGGGTTCAGGGAAATTCTGGGCCACTCACCTTCATTTATCCATTCATGTTTCATATATTTTTGTACTTTTATAGTTATACATTTATTCTGTATATGTGTATTAGGTAGAAAAATTAACTCAAACTGGATCAGACACCTAAATAATAAGAACCAGTACCATAAAGCTCCTAGGAAATGCAGGGAAACATCTTCAAGATCTAGTAATAGAAGGTAGTTTCTTAAACTTTACACCCAAAGCACAAGCACAAAAGGAAAAATAGATAAATGGGAACTCCTCAAAATCAAATACTTTTGTGTCTCAAAAGACTTTGTCAAAAAGGTCAAGAGGCAGCCAACTCAACAGGAGGAAATATTTGGAAACCACACATCAGATGAAGGTTTGATATCCTCGACACATAAAGAAACCACACAACTCAACAACAGAAGAACAAACAACCTCAGTATAAAATGAGCTAAAGATATGATTAGGCATTTTTCTGAAGAGCAAATACAGATGGCTCAAAAGCACATGAAGAGATGCTCATTGTCATTGGTTATAAGGGAAATGCAAATGAAGACTACAACGAGATACCACCTCACACCTATAAGAATGGCTGCTAGTAAGCAAACAGGAAACTATAAATGTTGGAGAGGATGTGGAGAAACTGGGACATTTATGCACTGCTGGTGGGAATGTATAATGGTACAGCCACTACAGAAGACAGTTTGGCAATTCCTTAGGAAACTAAAAATTGAGTTGCCCTACGACCCAGCGATAGCACTACTTGCTATATTCGCAGAAGAGCTGAAAGCAGTAACACAAATGTGTGTTAAGTATCATCTCTGTTTCAAGTTAGCATCAGATGCTGAAGACATAAAAGTGAGTTAGACACAGTGGTGTGCTGGTGAATGTTTAACAAGTGGCTCTGAGGGTAGGGCTGATGTGAATATCAGTTGATATTTTCCTTTATATGAGTAAGGAAAATGTGAAACAATAAAGATGTATGTGTAGCATTTGAATATGACATGAGCAACTTGTTTGCTGAATCAGATAATAGTTTGAATACTGGAATAATGATTTCTTTTGTTGTTGTTGTTCTATAGACACCAATAATATAATTTTAAGTTAATCTGCATTATTCACATTTTCTCCACCAGTTTGTTGAGTCTAAACAAAAATCAACAAAACAATTAATCAAGCTCTGGTTTGTAACATTTGCTAACTTTAATGTGTAAATACTCCCATTGTGACCAATTTCAAGCTACCAACACTTTGTCACTGAATATGGAGCAGAGAAGAGATGTACAGTAGCATGTCATTATATAGTATTTACACCATGTTATACTATAGATATATGGGACTTCAGGCCCATACATAATAGTAAAATGTAGTAATTAGGAAGGGATTAGCTTTTTTTCATTTTTTCATTTTTATTGTGAAATATAACATATATACAAAAAAAGCAATAAATTTCCAAGAATATTCTTTTCTTTTTTTAAACATGGGCAGGCACTGGAAATTGAACGCGGGTCTCTGGCATGGCAGGGGAGAACTCTGCCTGCTGAGCCACTGTGGCCCGCCCCGACGAACATTTTAGCAAGTAGTTATAGAACAGATTTTATAATTTGGTATGGGTTACAGTTCTACAATTTCTTTTTTCTTCTAGCTGCTCCAAGACACTGAAGACCAACAGATACATCAATATAATGTTTCAGCAATCATACTCATTTGTTAAATCCTATCTTCTCTGTTATATTCCTTCTTCTCTTTAAACAACATATGTACATAAATGCAATAAATTTCAAAGTACATTGCAACAATTAGTAGTAGAACAGATTTCAGAGTTTGGTATGGAGTACAATTCCACAATTTTATGTTTTTATTTCTAGCTGCTCTAAGGTACTAGTGACTAAAAGAAACATCTGTATAATGTTTCAGCATTCATACTCATTTGTTAAACCTAACCCTCTGTATAACTCCACCATCACCTTTGATCTTTCTTCCACTCTTTAGGGGTATTTGGACTATGCCCATCTAACTTTTTCATGTTGGAAGGGGCTGTTGGTAATATGGGGTAGGGGGATAGAGGTAGCTGATATTCTGGAGAGGCTGGGCCCTCTGGATTTCAGGATGATTTATCTGGTCCAGGGACCTATCTGGAGGTTGTAGGTTTTAGAAAGTTACCCTAGCGCATGGAACCTTTGTAGAATCTTATACATTGCCCTAG
Organism: Tamandua tetradactyla; assembly: GCF_023851605.1. Lineage (NCBI taxonomy): Eukaryota > Metazoa > Chordata > Mammalia > Pilosa > Myrmecophagidae > Tamandua > Tamandua tetradactyla. The sequence goes on from NC_135346.1 coordinate 27,595,138, forward strand.
GTGTTCTTTAGGATTGCTGGAGTGGTTTTGGTTGGGGTTTGGCAAGTTATGATAGGTAGCAATGTCTAAATGAAGCTTTCATAAGAGTGACCTCCACAGTAGCCTCTTGACTCTATTTGAGCTCTCTCAGCCACTGATAATCTTATTTGTTACACTTCTTTTCCCTCTTCTTTGTCAGAATGGCATTGTTGATTACATGGTACCAGGGCCACACTCATGCCTGGGAGTCATCTCCCATGCTGCCAGGGAGACTTTCACCCCTGGATGTCATGAGAAAGGATTAGATTTTACTATTTATTATTTTCATTTTAAATATAATTCATGAAATTATAAATTTATATAATTTGATTTTTAGTAGTAGCTATATTTAACAACCAGCTCACAATAAATCTGGAACTTTAATGATTGTTTCTTTTAAAAAATTTTTTTTAATTATTTTCATTTTTATTGGGATATCTTCACACACATACAGTCCATCCAAAGCATACAATCAATGGCTCACAATGTCATCACATAGTTGTGTATTCATCACCATGATCATTTTTAGAACATTTGCATAACTCCAGAAAAATAAATAAAAAGGAAAAATTCATACATCCTATACTCCTTACCCCTCCCTCTCATTAACTACTAATATTTCCATCTATCAGTTTTTTTTTTACCCTTTATCCCCCCATTATTTATTTATTTATCCTTATTGAAATTGATACAGTAAAGACACGGGTCCCTCGGGTTGCCCTTTTCCAGCCACACCCAAGGCCCTCCACCCCCACTCCTCGATAGTACCTGGCAACTGCTCTGTTTCAAATTTCTATAATTTTGTCATTCCCAGACTAGCACATAAATGCAATTGAGACATTGAACCCACAGACTGAGGCCCTGAATATACAAAAAGACAATGGCCAGACCTTATATGACAGCAGGGTCCTGACTCACAATCTCTGCAGCGATTAGATGGGGGAGCTTTGGTGCAGGCTTGGCAGCAGGCAGCACAGGGGGCCAAACCACAAACTCGTCTTCAGTAACTGGCCCAGAATGGCCAGGACTTGGTTAATGAGTCCCTATTTTTTGCCCCACTTCCAACTCAGGGTCAACCAGAGAAGCCAAATGTGCTCACCAAACCAATCTCATAAAATGCGAAGCTTCTAATTAGCCCACCTCCAGCTTCCCCATGCCAACAACCTCCAATCAGTGCATACCTAAGACTTTCCCTTTTATTCACCACAATGTGTTCATATCCCTCTGCCTGACATTGAGTATCTCCCAAACCCAGGTGATGGGGGCTAACACCCTCGCTATAGAGCCATCTTGGAGAATTTAACCCCCGTTTCTTCTTATTTGGGTGGTCTTCATTTATTTCCCAAGTTTCTCTGGAGGTCCCATTCAGACATGGTCTGCACTGCCCCTTTCTGCAGACCCTAGCCTTTGGCCAGGTGTGGAACCACAGGGATCCCTTGTCCCTGTGTGTGCCCATGTGGAGGTCAGTGCTGGGTCTCAGCTTGGCTCTCTTTATGTTGAATGCCTTGGCTATTTATCCTGTTTGGCACCCTGTGTTTGGTTTTGTTTCCCATTTGTTTGGCATCCCTTTTTATACGTTTTTGCTTTCTCTTTGTTGCTTCTATTTTGTATTGGCCTGTCTAAAAGTGTTGTTTGCATGTGAAGGAGCATAACAGGATAGAATGCAGGAACAGGCCCTGTTAATTTGTTTGAGCTGGCCTCATAGACCTGTGAATTTGCAGATTGCCCTGGACCAACATCCACTCAGACAAACTTTGCTGTGAGTCACTAATAAAGTTAAATCAAGTTCTCCTTTGCTCTTGGTTGTTTTATCCTAAGACTTTGGCTGTGATCGAGAGAGAGTTTTTCTTTGGTTTTCTGGTTGGTGGAGGGTAGTAGAGATGTTCAGGTCTGCATTTGGAGGAGGCACCCAAACATCAGGTTTGGGGATGGAGACATGAGAGCACAAGTGTCACTTTTAACCAACCATTCCCAGCTCCCATCTAAATCTAAATCTTTTCCTTCTCAAGGAAAAAGACTCCTGATTCTTGCATGTATTCTCATTATGATTTTAATTCTTGTGCCTCTCTCTCTCTAAATGGCATAATTTAACCAAGGATAATTCTGTCCTTCATTGGCCACTCTGGGGAATATTTGACTTCAACAAAATTATTCATTTGAGAGGAGCCTCAGAAAATAAATAGAATATAATTTCTCAGGCCCAGTGGACAGCATTTTTAATTATTATGCAGAAATCTCTAGACAAAATTCTGATTCAAAAATTGCTTCAGTTAAAGATTCCTTGACCAAAACCTAATGAGCATTTTGACAAATTAAGAAACAACAAACTAGACTCATTCTCCTAGTAAACCCTCTCTGTCCCTGTCTTCTAATTGTCTCCTTATGTCCAGCTTGCCCTTTTGTTGTTTATGCCTCTGAGCTCTCTCTTTCTGTCCTTCAGTTGACTCCTCCTTATTCTTCTTCTTGTTCAGAGCTCCTTCCCTTTCAAGTGATTTCTTTCAGGTCCCAAATGCCAGTGGCCTCTAAAGATTCATCCCTCCCATGAGCCAGATATGTAGGCAACTGTAGAATTAAAATAGTCCCTATTACCAAATCCTTAATTGTAAAACTTGAGCCCTTGAATTAAAAACATTTCTTCCTGCTTTGTGATACATACTTTGCAAATAGAATTGTAATATTAACTACATACCGAGGGACTATTTCTTGGAATTCCAAAGGACTCCTATATTCATAATCAAGTTATGCCTGCTCTGGATATACTTTTGCCTTCTCCATTATATTTAATGCATATCCCAGATAAAGATCTGGTCATTATACTTAACCCTTTAAGAGCCAAAACTTCTACTGTCATGGGGAAAAATAATTGGATTGAAACCTATTAAAGTTCAGATAGATCCTACCAATCCATTAACAAAACTTCCACAATATCCCTTGAAACCAGAAGCAAGTGAATGGCTCAAACCTATAACTGCAGGCCTTATATCCAAAGGCCTTCTCATACCCTACACTAGTCCTTGTAACATTCCTGTCCTGCTAGTAAAGGAACCAAATGGTTGAGGATAGCAATTTGTTCAAGACCTCAGGATCATCAACAAAAGTATCCCTTCTTTATGGTAATATCTAGCCCAAATACCATCCTGTCCATCCATTTCTCCTGAATTCTCTTGCCTCATTGTAGTGAATCTTTGTCCTGTACTTTTCTGTGTGTCCCTAGATCAGGACAGGTAATACCCTTTTGCCTTTACTTGGGGAGGACAACAACACACCTGGACAGTCATGCTGCAGGTGTTCGCTGAAGCCCCTTCTTATTTTTCCTAGGTCTTCAGAACTGAAAAGATCTAAATTTCCTTGTGATTCCATTCTAATATAATATGTAAATGATCCGCTACTTTGTTTGGAGAAAAAGAAAACCTGTAAAAAGGATTCCATTTACTTTCTTTCAGCCTTAGCAGAAAAGGAATATAAAGTTTCAAAAGGTAAATTACAATTTTGCCCAAACTCAGTCCATTTTTAAAGCATGATCCATCTAAGGGGGACACTCTTTCCTGAAAGAATAAAGACTATCTAAATTTAACCTAGAATCCTTACAAAGCAACAAGTAAGAGTATTTTTAGTTTTAACTGGATATTACAGATAACGGGTGCCAATTTTTTCTGAGACTGCACTGCCTCTTTGTAAACTGACTAAATTCTCTATAAGAGATGCTCTCCTCTGGGAGCCTACATATGAAAAGACCTTTCATAGCCCAAAGAAGACTCTTCAACTTCTTCCTTCCCTAGGGATTCCTAAATACAAAAAGCTCCTTTGTCTATTTGTGCATGAGTTATGTGGACAAGCCCTTCAGATTTTAATTCAATTTCATGTGAACTATCAAAAACTAATCAGTAAAACAAACAAACAAACAAAAACTAATCACTCACTTTAGCCTCATCCTTACTCTGATTGCAGAGGGTCATTCCCCCTTGTCTTAAGGCAATAATTACTGGTGCATAACTTGTTGATGCTTCTGCTGGAACTGCTCTAGACTCTGTGTTTCATGGCTTCTCACACAATATAGACATTACTACTGACTAAGAATACACAACACTTTCCCCCCAACTGACTCTGTGGTTTTCTCCTTATCAGATCACTATTCATCTCTGCAAGACCCTGAATCCTGCCTCCTCCTACTCTTGCCAGAAGAAAGAGGAACCTCACAATTATTAAATGTTTTTGGCATTAATATGATCATGTGATTTGTTTTTAGCCTATTTATATGGTGGGTTGCAATGACTGGTTTTCAAATATTGAACTAGCCTTTCATCTCAAAATAAACTCTGCCGAGTCATGTTGTATAATTATTTTTTTTGTATTTCTCAGTCTATTTGCTAATATTAAGGATGTTTACATTTATCTTCATGAAGGATATTGGTCTGTAGTTTTTTTTGGTACTATTTTTTTCTGGTTTTGGTATCAGAGTAATACTACCTACAGAAAATGAAATAGGAAATGTTTTTCTCTATTTTCTGGAAGAGATTATATAGAATTGATGTTAATTCTTTAAGTGTTTGGTGTATGGGCTTGGCTATTTCTTTTTGGTAAGTTTTTAAATCATGAATTAAATTTATTTAACAGTAATAGGGCTATTCAAATGATCTATTTCATACTAGTTGAGTTGCAATAGTCTGTGATTTCTAAGGAATCGGTCTACTTCATCTAAGATGTCAAGTCTTTATGTGTAGAGAGACTTCCAGGAAGATGGTAGAGCAGAGTGGAGTGAGCTCACTCCTGCTCTGTGAAACAACATTGGGGACAGGGAGAAAATGACCAGAACTGTGGATCCCAGGATGTGAGTAAACCAGGAGGGTCTTTAGGCAGTTTTGGGGAGGAGAGCATTGGTGGGATTGGACGGGGAGAGCGAGTGGGTCAGGTCACTGGGATCCCACTGAGTGGGCTGCGGTGAATGGAAGAGGTGCAATAGTAGGGAAATGACTACCCCCAGCTCCAGCCTGGGCAGCTGCCGGCTGGGGAAACCTCCCCATGTGGCCACAGTGGACGGCCCCTCTGGGGAGACCAAAAGTGGACCAAATGTCCACAGTGGGACTGGGCCTTAGGGTGTGCGGAGTGATCACCTGGCCAGGTACAGGAATTGCCAAACCACAGGCATGGTGTCTGGCAGACCCACCAGTGCTGCAAATCAGCTGATCCCCAGGTGCTGGTCAGCTCCCCAGTCTCCCTGACAGACACTGGCCAATGGGCTGCCTAAGGTCAGGAGCAGCCCCCCTGCCAAGCACCCTGCCTTGAGTCACTTGGGCCAGGAAGGGCTGAGCCAGGAAGAGACTCAGGCATGCCACCTGCTGGGCAGATGCAGTAAGTGCAGGTCGTCTGCACTAGGAGGGAGGGAGGAGCCTCAGGGAGAAGGAACTTCATGGCCACTGCCTGCTGGGGAAAAGGGCTAAGTACAGGCAAGCTTACTTGCTATCTGCCTAGGACTTAATTTTTATTTTAATTTTTCTCTTAATATGTTTTTTCTTTCCCCCTTATTATAATATATTATTTTTATGCGTTGTTATTAGTAGTATAATTGTTCTTTTCATTTTTTTTATTTTAAAGATACTTTATATTTTTATTCTCCATTTTCTATTTTTTATTCCACATATTATTTTTTTATTACTCCATTTCATTTATCTTAATTATACTATTATTCTTTTTCTCTTAAGTTTTCTCTCCATTTGATGGGCACCAACTTGACTTCTTTCCCAGTATATCCTCGGGTATCTCCTTTTGATTCTGGAGATTACTACTGTTGAGGTGTATTTTTTGTTGTTGTTCTTGTTTTTGTGTTTCATATTTTTATTATATGACTATTTTATTTTATTTTATTTTTATTATTTTCTCTTTCTATTTTTTTTTTTTTGGAAAGGCTGGTAGTCAAGCCTGGGTCTCCCACATGGTGGGAGCCACTCTGCCACTGGAGTACCCATGCACCCCGGTGTAGCTTCTAATAGACTCTTAAGTTGAACTGTATCCCCTACATGAGATCTGGACCTTGATTTGGTGGAGAATAACTGATAAAGTGTAAGAGGAAACATTCAGCAAAAGCCAAGTAAATACAAAACTTTAGAAGAGTAAAGGAAATCAATTTGCAAAATAACCATATCAAGATAATCAAATGCCCTGAACACAACAGAAAATCACAAAGCACATGAAGATCCAATGAGAAATGGCCCAGCCAAACAAACAAATCAACATTCCAGAGGGGACATAGAATATGGAACAACTACAAAGGATATTTGTAAAGAAATAAAGGATATCAGGAAGGCACTAGAAGAGTATAAAGAAGAATTTGGGAGACACCATGGTAGCAAGAAGGTGGTGGTATGATATGTTTAAGCTTCTGAAAGAGAAAGGCTTTCAACCAAGAATTCTTTATCCTACCAAATTACGTTTTAAAACTGAGAGAGAGATTAAAGTCTTTAAAGACAAAGAAAGATTTAGAGAACTAGCCATTTCTCTGAGATCTGCCAATTCTGTGTCCTCCTCCAGACCTCCTTATCCTGTGTTTTTTCAATCAGCTGACAGGGCTTCCTTTAGTATTTCTTGTAGGGCTGGTCTCTTGTTGGCGGACCTAGAGATACATGGAAGCTAGAGATGGGTGAGTGGTTAGCTACCGAGGTTGAACTTAAATGTAAGGGAATAGTTTGAAGTGAAGACAGTTCACTAGTGGGTCTATAAATAATATTACTATACTGAAGGTGAACATGATTGAAAGGCGTTGTATAGAGCCATGTGTCTCACCAATTAAACATAAGTTCTTGCATGAATTACTTCAAAGGTATGAATCTTGTACAAAGAGTGTATAAACTCGAGGTATAGGGAGGATATGCTATTGTATGCTATGGGCTGTGTTTAACAGGAAAACAACAGTACCACAGCAACACCAGGGGTAAACAATGGGGATTAGAACAGGAGTTAAGGGGAGGTGTAGATTTTCCATTTGGTGAGGGTGTGTTTAGCAGTTATTGTTTTCTTGGGACCAATGAAATTATCTAAAATTGAGAGTGTTGAAGGACTGCCAACTTTGGACATATACACGACTCCCAGTGGATGGAGGTGGCTGAAGGATATACTAACTGAGAAACAGAATGGCAAACTGTGGTGTAGACATATGATCGAATATTGTGCTGCTGTGGCAAGGAGCGAAGTCATGAGACATGCAACATTGTAAATGAATCTGGGGGACATTATGTGATGCAAAATAAGCCAAAAACAAAAGAGCTAATTTTGTATGGTCTCATTTAGAACATATTTATAAGAAAATTGGGGCCTAGATTGTAAGCTCTCTTAGCAGTCACCTTTAGTCCGGAGTGTAACTGTTTTTCTAGACTTTGAGAGGCTGTGATATGTATGTATAACCTGCTATTTCCCTGGAACTTTGGGTACATGTGTGACACTTAAGACTCAGAGTAGGAGTTCTGAAGTTCCGAAAGTCAGCATGCCTACATGCAACCACTATTAAAGAAACTGAAAAGAGATCAACCTTCAATTATGGATAAGAACAAAGCTGATCTGGTTGGGACTAAGGTAAATTAGAATACAGGGGTAAGGAGGACATTGTATTTTAGAACATCAGCTACTCAGTGAGACCAAAGGAAGAGAGGTTTATTTTGTCTAAAATCTAAATTTTCTGTAATACATAATCTAAATCAACCTGTCTGGATAGATCATTTAAACAAGCCAAACACAGGGAGCCCAGAATGGGATTGAGGGTTTATAATTCTGTACAGTTTAATGTAAGGCCTGGATAAATCTCAGAGTATGTTGAACAGTTAATTAAAAAGTATTGGTAAAGCCCCTTGAGGGATGGGGAAAAAATATGGGACTATTAAATTTTATCACTGGGGCAACCCCTATACTGTGTCAAACATTAGGAACTTCCAAGTCAATAGGCCAAGCCCTTGATCTTGAGGTTTGCTCTTGTGAAGTTTATTTATGTAGTAGAGAAGCTTAGCTTATCTTCAAATAATTTTTCAGCCTTGTTCTCTCTCTCCTCTACTTGCAGAACTCCAAAGACATACATGTTTGATTTCTTTTATTGTGGTCCTACAGGTCTCAGATGCTCTGTTCTTTTTTCTCTCTATTGTTCAGGTTGTGTCATTTCTATCATTCTGTCTTTCAGTTCTCAGATACTTCCATTTGTGTCTTCCATTCTGTGTTGAACCCAACCACTGAGCTTTATAATTTTGGTTATTTTATTCCCAAGTTCAAAAATTTCCATTTGGTTCTCCTCCATATCTTCTATTTATTTATTGAGACTTTCTATTTCGTTACTGAGGCTTTTTACACTTTAAATTTCATTGTTATCTGAAGCATTTTTATGATGACTGCTTTAAAACCTCTGTTAAAGAATTCTATATCTCAGTCACCTCCATGTTCGCATTTATTGTATTTTTTAGTTTGAGATCTTTCTTTTTTTTTTTTTTTGCATGATGAATAATTTTTATTGAAAGTTAGACATTTCAGGTCTTGTGTTATGAGGCTCCGGATTTTATTTAAACCTTCTCTTTTAGTTGGCTTCCTCTGACCTGCTCTGGCAGGGGAGGGGAGTGTTGCCTTCTTACTGCTGGGAGTAGGAGCCCATTTGTTTGGCTTGTGTTCTCACAAAGGTTAAAGCATCTGGGGGAAACATCTGTCAAATAAGTGCATATGTTAACTTCTTTCTTCTGCCAAGCCTAGAGCAAGATTCCGGGGCTCCAAAACAGCTAAGACAGAATTCCCTGCCTTCAAAGGCTTACAGTTTAACTGGGGAGATAAAATATCATCAAGCCTCAAAAAGTCAGAGCTGCTCCTATGACAGATGATGTCACTTTGATGTAAGACAAAGAAAAGTTATATCTTCAGTGAACATCTTATTTCTCTATTGTTGTGCTAGAGAACCTCATAAGGGAAACACAGTATATGGGCTTTAGAACCTGAGTTTGCTTTTGTAAATTGCTACTGTGTGAATTTACTCTCTCCAAGCTTTAGCTTTCTCATTTGTGAAATGGAGACAATAGCAACCTAACAGGATTCTTTGGAGGCTTTAGGCAGGTAGTGCATCCTAAACTTCTAGCTCATAGCAGGGGCTCAATAAATGACACTTGCTATCATCATCATCATCATCATCACTGGCATTGTCATTATCTCATTAACCAAAAATATTCACATAGCTTTGCATGAATGTGAGTTACATAAAAAAACCACATTCTGTTTCTCAATGTGAGAATACTGGTAAGGTTAGCAGTCACTCATGACCAGAGTCAGAATAGGATCTAGAGCTGCTATTTAAGACACGAGACAGGAGCAGGCCCCAGAGCCATATGTGACCTGCAGAAAAACTAACACTTATTAAAAGCACTATATTTACGGTTCCACTTTAGGAATAAATGAGTTGGTCATGGATTCTTAAGGTCAAGCCAGACACTCAGAAAATATCTTCCAACTACCTGCCCTCTTTCTTTGTTGTCGCCTAGCTATGCCAGATGATCTTGGCATATGACTGGGCAATGATCCATTTAAAAAACACAGAGTAAATCAAATGGGGTTTTCATGCACTATATGTCACTGGAGCCATGCAACAAGCTGGAGGGGCGGGGGGGACATTTTTCAGGAGAGTGGAGGTGGTGAGGAAGGGTTATAGTGGTAATAATTTGTCTAATCTCAGTCTCACAAGCAATAAGTGGCTGAGGTCAGGAGAGTTCTCAGTCATTTGACACATGAGCACCATCTTACTGTGGGTTCCCTGAATCAGGATCTCATCGTAAGTGATTAATTTGGCAAGTGATCCCAGGAAATATTGCTAGGGGTAAGGGGAAGTGATAAGGGAAGGGAAGGCAGCCAATAAATATTGCATTATCAAATGAGATAGCACTGGGGACCACTGAAGCTTCTGGAGAAGTCTGGGAGACCTTGTAGAACATACACTGCAGTGTCATCCCACTTGAGAGATAGGAGATCTGCTGCAGCATTTATCTACCAACTCCCAACAGTCCTCAGTTGAGGTTGCTCCTTGGAGTGCTAATACTCCTGTACTTGTGACTCTATACCTGCAGACCAGCAACACTTCAGATTTGAAGTGCTGACCATCAGCCAAGCAGGCATGCACAGAAATTGTAAGTGGAAAGCCTAAGCCCAGGGCACTCACTGCAAGCATCTGTTATGTGCCCAGAACTGTGCCAAGTGCAAGACATGCAGTGGCAGTCAAGACAGACATAATTTATGTCAAGACTTTAGGGTCAAGGGAGACTTCCCAGAAGAGTGGGGTTTCAGAGATGTCACCACTCTCCTGCCTCTGAGGTTCCCACAACACTATTCCCTTCACATAGAATACTGCATTTGCCATCTTCCACAGCCTATTTCCTTCACAATCTTCATGTCTTGACTTACATGCCACTTCCTCAGAAAAGCCTTTTCTAAATTTGCCATACAGGATTTTATTTTCCAGCTATAGACTCCCATAGTAATCAGTATTTAGATAAACATAAAATAGTAGCAGTGTCTGCATTTTTCATTAGTGTATCCCTATTATATGGCACAGTTTCTGATTATAATCACTCAATAATTACTTGTCAGTGAACGAATAAATGGTCATTGACAGAAAAAAGCCTCGCTCTTCACTGAGGCTGTGGTCATAAGGAAATGGATATTATAATCGGGAAAGGAACCAGTGCCTTCTGACAACCAAATCTCTAAGACTGAATGTGCAGGTTTGAATTCAGAGATGACATAGGCACTTTCAAGTTCACTGAAGCAAATAGAGATATGCTGCCAGAAAGTGGAAATAAATAAAGGTTGTCTTTGCTATCCATCCATCTGCCTTCCCAAAAGTTTAACTCTATATTTCCTGAGACCCTACTCTAGGGCAGGGATCATTTTCTGAAGGACTCAGGGAAAAATGCTGTGCTGTTTCCATTTTCATATGAGCTCCAGAAGTTAGGGGAGATAAAACACACTAAGGCCAGACCAAAGAAGATGTCAGGGATCATAAATATAGCACATAGTAAGCAAGGGCACAGAAGGGTAGGACTCCCCCTACTCTGTGCTTTACAGAGGTAACAGGATTCATTTGCTGCTATTGTTCATGAAATCAGCAGTTGTGAAACATATGTAGTGCTCCAATGTGTTCTGTGGCAGGGTTGAAATCTCAACTCTATCATCAAGATAAAAATGGAAACACTCAATAATTTCTGGTAAGAGTTTGGGCAAGAATCACCAGTGTCCAGGTGGTAGGGTACACAACTGCTCATAATTGCAACTATTTTTAGGACCAAGAATGGTAGAGCACATAGGGGTGTGTGCATAAGCATGGCCCCACATGGATATTGGTTATGGTGGGGCTATGACAGAGTCACAAATAAAAAATGCTACCAGATCATCAAAGAGAGGCAGATGGATTCTAATTAATAGATTGGGAAAGCCTTCCCAGGGGAGAATGTGAACTTTGCTTTAAATGATTATGAGAATTTTTACTGTAGGGAGCAATAATGGTGGAAAGTAGCTTAAAAAGAAAGCATGCAAGTGTAGGGTACATTAGGGACTTCTAGTTTTGCAATGTGACTGAGACATTGTCGGCATAGGAGAGAGTGTAGAGAAACAAAAATGAAAATGTTGGCTGAGTTTTGGAAACAGAGGGACTTGAGTCCCATACTGAAGAGACTAGATTGTCCCATTGGCAAAAGGCAGCTACTGAAGACCCCTGAAGCATAATAAAACTTTGGTTTTTGCCCCATTTCCTGGGAAGGCAATATCTGAATCTTTGAAATTTCCTGTGATAGGAATGTCTTTTGTTACTCATGGTGTACTCAGGGCCATAGATGCTAATTAGATGAAGGGGTGTGGCCAGCACAACTGTAGTCTTCAGGTAGGGGCTGGTCACACCAGAAAGATCAACCATGTGATGGAGGGGTTGGGGCTTTGAGCTCTGTCAAGCCAGCCCTACCTCTGGGAGGGGAGGGGGCCTGCAGATTGAGTTCAACCATGTGGGCATGATTCCAACAATTCTTGGCACGTAGAAATCCATGGTACCATGGTACACATATATAAACTTGGGACACTCAGAGTACAGTGCGCTTCCATGATTGATAAGATACATGATGCAGGAGGGTGACACATTCTGATTCTATCTGGAGAGGGCAAGGAAGTTTGGAAACTTGAAGTTGAGACCCCCCCAAGACATTGACCTGTGTTTTCTCTTTTGGCTTTTTCTTATTTATATCCTTTCACTATAATAAAACTAAAATTGTAAGTATAGCACTTCCAATGAGTCCTGTTCATCGTTCTAGTGATTTATCAAATCCAAGGGGGTAGTAGATACTATCATATCTGTAGCCAGTTGGTCAGAAATGAGGGTGGTTGGAACTTGTGGCTGCTGCCTGAAGGGCAATCTCGTAGAGGATTGTCCTTAACATCAGAATCAGAAGTGAATTGACTGAGTTTTGTGGTATTTGCAGTTGGTGTCAGAAGTTGATGGGGGAAGTTGTAGAAGTTTTTGCAATCCAGACAACCCCTAAGTAGGAGTGTGGGTTGATCATGGAGAACTCTAGCGGCTGTATGGAGGACTGATTTCAACAGGGGCACAGAGATGAATTAGGAGGCTATGGCAATGGTGATAAGGGGTAGTGGAAAGGAGAAACCTGCTGGTAAGATGCAGTGACTGAATGAGGATATTGAAGGACAAGCTGAAGTTGAAACTGAGGTTTACAGTTTGGGGGTGCCAAGGTGATGAAGATGCCTTTACCATGAGAGAACTCAGGAGGGACCCATTCTCTATCCTATTACTTCCCTCCGCTCACTCTACTCCCCACAAAACCTGGTGCTTCCAGGCCCTTCAGGAACCCTGGGGCCTCTTTCCTCACTCCATCCCCTCCAGACCTGCCCTATTTGACAGAGTAAACTTTCATATCCACTCCCCAGGGAGACTGGCTTTATGACCTTGGGAAACATCATTTAACCTCTTTTGACCTCTACTTCTTCATTTTAAAATAAGAGGACTGAAACCCATAGTCACACCCTCTTGTGAAGTCCTAGATTTTTCCCATTTACTCTCCTGCCAGGACGAACAAACACAGTTGTTAAACTCCCAGGGAATCCCCTTTTCCTCACAGAGAGTTATTTAGATAAGGCACAGTGCCTAATGAAGAAAACTCAGCAGCACTACAGGATTCCCAGCAGCAGTCATAGAAGTCAAAAGAGGAAGAGGTGACTAGGACGAGGAGCTCTCTGAGTCCCTGTTCCCTTCACGCACCCGTCTGCTCCCCTCTCCGGGTGCAGACTCTCACCTCTACACACAGGAGGTAACAAACGGTCTGCTGGGGCTGTCAGCCCACCACTGGCCTTAGGCATAACACTGCCTGAGTGGGCACTGCGGAAGCAGCATTCTCACCTGTGTCCCACACACCCCTGACAACTCCATTTCAAGTTTCCTTTTTAAATTAAAGCATGCTTCCTGGATAGCCAGCATCAGCATCTCCTGGAAATCCATTAGGGATGCAAATTTGGGGGCCCCACTCCAGACCCAGTGAATCAGAATCTCTAGGGGTGGGGCCCAGCAATCTGCCTTTTTCACAAGTCCTTCAAGTGAGTCTTATGCATGCTTAAGTTTGAGAATTATTGATGGAGAGAAGAAAAGAAAAACTACTCCTAAATAATAATAATGAATATTTTTAAAAGCCCTACATTATTTTGAGCTACAGGCATACCCAGTAATATAATGCAGTTAAATATTTTGAATGGATGTAATTTAGTTTCTGTGAATAAAGTAGACACTTGTGAAACATTGCAGTATCTCTGTAGGCAAAGGAAGAATGAAATTGCCCAGATATCTCAGGTCTAACAATTTCAGGTAATTAAGGCAAATAAGTACTGTTTTTTTACTTGCATCATCTAAATTCATTGGGACCTAAAAACTTCTTCTTCATTTTTTTTTTTTTTTAACTAAAACAACCCCAAATGTAGAACAGATAATTGGCTTGAGCTCTAGGGAAACCGGCATGGGGTCAAATCTTTGTCTCTACCTCCTTCCCTCCTGTCCTCAGAGGCACAGAGCTCCGGGACAGGTCCATTACTGCAGAAAATGGTTTTAATTCCCCCTTCACTTTACATATGCAGCGCAAAGGCCTCAGGGAAATTCTACTACGTTCATGAAACAATCATTTTAATAAATACAAAAAGAGGAAAATTGGTTTTTGCTGTGATTGTGTTTTTCCCTAAGATAAGGATAGGGTGTAGGGCGCTGAATTTCACCTGGGAGAGGTACATTCAGGGATAAGTTGAGCACAGTGGAAGAGCAGGTGCTTCAATCATCTTTGCAGAACGGAGACTGAACCACCTGCCCAGGAATGTGCTCTCAGTAAACATCATAACTGAACCCGGCAATCTGGGATGCCTATTAAACTGCCAGCCCAGGAAGTCGGAGTGATTCAGAATCTGTGTCTCATACCGTATTCTGCCTGGGTGGATGAGGCTGAATATGCTTATTTTGCTTCTACAAGGCTTTTTCTGAAAAGAAAGAGCCCACCTCTATTTGTCTGCATTTCTGCAGCCTCCTGGATACACAGAAACCCGACCCCGCTGCCTGCAGAGACGCCTCATGACTTTACGTGCATCAGGTTCTCCTATGGAAAATATCCAGCGCCACAGAAGTCTTCATTTAAAAGGGGTTTAGGCGCCTTTTATTCCAATGGTTTTTGAACCACTTTTTTCTTTTATAAACTAAACTCTTCTGAAAAATAAATTTTGCCTAGAAATAGATAAGAAGTTCATTTCACTTGCCCCTTCAACCTCCCCCTCCCCCTGAGTATCCACAGACTCAGAGGGATTCAGTAAAGCCCCAGTTTAAAAATCACTATAAGTGTTAAAAATAGAAAAGACTGAAACCCACAAGGCACAAGGCCTCTTGTAAGGTCCAGGACTAGGAAGCAACAGAACCTGGATTAGAAAGTAATCTCTGGTTCTAATATCTTTCCTATGCAATCTGTCAGGCCCATAAAATTATTCATGAGGTTGGCACAGTTTTTAATTTCTAGGCATTCATTCATTCATACATTGAATGAACATTTATTAAGCATCCCCTAAGTTTCATGCACTGCATTTGCCTTGCTGCTGTGGACTCTGGTAAGCAAAAGAAGATGAGGCCCCTGCCCTCACAAATCTCATTGGGGAATAAATACATTGATTAAATGATCACACAAATAAATGTAAAATTGCTATTGTTATTTATGTTATGAAAGAAAGTCACAGAGTACGCGACAGCTTATGACAGTGTGTTTCCTAGGTGAGTTTCAACTTCTTTCCTTGTTCTGTAGGGAAAAACACAATCGTAATTATGACAAGGGGAATATCATCTCCTCAGAGATGTCTAGGAAGATTTCCCTGAAGATGTAAAATGATGGCTGAGATCTAAATGTTTGAGTGGTTGTCTTAGTTTGCCTGGGATAATATAGCAAAGTACTGCAGCTGGTTGGCTTAAAGATTTTGGGTTTTGGAAATGGGGCAAATGTATTCTGCATGTGGAGAGAACATGTCTCCTTGGGTCCATGGGGTAAACTATTATGGATTGAGTTGTGTCCCCCACAAAGACATATCCATGCCCTAACCCTTGGTCCTGTGGATGTGAAACCATGAGTAAATAGGATCTTTGATGATAACACTGGTTAAGGTGAGGCCAAACTGAATCACAATGGACTGTAACCCAACATGACTAGAGATTTGGACACAAGGAGGTAGAGACAGAAGGAGCAGATGAACATGTGACAGAGGTAGAGAGTAGTTATGGATTGCCAGCCAGCCAGCCCCACCAGAATGCTATAGACTTCAGAGAAAAGTACAATCTTGCTGATACCTTCATTTGGACTTTTAGACTTCAAAAAACATGGGACAGTAAATTCCTGTCGTTTAAGCCAATTGGTCTGTGGTTTTTGTTATAGCAGCTCTGGCAAACTAAGACAGTGGTTAAGAAGGCAAAAAAGGGAGGAAAGAGCATTCCTTGCAGAGGGAAGAACATGTGCTAAGGCCATATAGCAAGAGGGAAAACTGAAAGGGTGGAGTAGCTGGACACAGTCAGGGAAAGAGGTGAGCCTGGCTAAGACCATCCAGGACTATGGAGAGCATATTAAGGAGTTTGTCTTATCCTAAAAGAAATGGGAAGCCCTGAAGAGATTTTAAAGTATATGTGTGGGGTTAGGTGGGTGGGTGGGATTTATATAGTCATATTTTTCTTCCAAAATTAGTTCTGTGGTTCCAGTATGGAGAACTGATTGAAGAAGTGCCCAATGAAAGGCAGGAAGTACAGTTCGGAGGCAAGAGACAATGGTGAATTGATCGTAAATGATGGCAGTCAGAATGGAGAAGTGGATGGATTTAAGTGCTATGTGAGTTAATGGGGACAGGATTCAAAGTGAATGGGGTATAGAGAATTAGGACAAGGAAGGCGGTAAAGATGATTTCTAGTTTGTGATTAATGAACAGTGACAATGAATATGCAGATCAGATTGGCTCTTCCCATATTTGCCAACCAGTAGTTCTCAATCCTGGATACACATTACAATTATCTAGAAAGAAACAAAAAACAAAAACAAAAATAATACTCAGGCTCTATCCACAAACATTCTGTTTTGCCTGATATGGGTGAGGCTTGGATATTGGTATTTTTTCCAAATTCCTCAAGTGATTCTAATAGGCCGCCAAGGTTGAAAACCATTTCTCCCTTCAAGTGATACTTTCTTTGATTGTATGTCACTGTGAAAAGAGAATACTATGATCTTTGGTAGCAAATTGGTCCATGTCTCAGAAATAAACAGATTGCTAGGAACTCCCAGCAAATATAACACAGAACATGTAATAAAATACCCAGCTACACCTATTTTCAATGGGATGGGAGACAGTGCTGTAAAGAAGAAAGGACCCCAAACTCACGTTGAAGTCCCAAGCTCTGCCACTAGCAAATCTCTTCCCCATCTGTCAAATGGACATATTGGACTAGGCTACTGGTTCTCAAACTTGAATATGCATTGGCAATCCCCAGAAGTCTACTTCGAACACACATTGCTGGGTCCCAACTCCAGAGTGTCTGATTCAGTAGGTCTGGGGAGGGCCTGAAAATGTATACTACTAAAAAGTTCCCAGGTAACCTGATGCTTCTGGACGGGGGGCCCAAGATCAGTATTAAGGTCAGGCAAGCGAGGTGAGTGGTGTAAGTGCAAAAGAGGAACTTGTCACCATTCAAATTTTTAATCTTTTGTTCATCATTCATTTCTGTGTTTTTATTTCTTAAATATTGCACTAAAATATTATTTATCTTGGTTACTGATTTTCTGGCACCCCTTTCAATTTTGCACTCAAGTGCCTCACTTGCCTGATTCTAGTCCCAGCTCTCCCAGGGAGTGCACTCAGAAGACCACTGAACTAGGTGGCCTATCATGTGACATTTTTCAAAGAGAGAGGTAGGAGGCGTAATGGCAAAGAGAGGAGCTCTGGAGCCAAGCTGTTGTGTTCACGCCTATGTAAATTATGCTCTGCCATTTACAAGCTTGTGACCTGTGGGAAGTTGCTAAACTTTTGAGCATCAATTTTTCCGTATCTGTAACTTTAAGTTAATAATTCTCGGGTTACATAGGTGTAGAATAATTGTTTGAGATAACACAGATATCACAGTATGGTCTGAATACCATTAGGAGACAGCATCATTGCCAAACTCCTCTTGGTTTAATCATGGTTCCCAGCTGATCAGGTTCACTGTGACTTTTAAGACCTGTGCTGATTCTTTTTTTTGGTCCAAGGTTGCATATTATTCACGAATTCATGAAACTTTTTGTTTCTTATAATTTTCCAATTTGTCCCTTGTAGGTTTGCATTTCCTTTACTTTGAAGTAACATCAGTATGGTCAATACAATGAACTGCAGCATCATAAATGAAAGCTTTCTGAAAAAGCAAGAAAAACCATTTGGATCGATGCTCGTTATTTATTGAACATCGATGAGATAACTGTCCAATGACTCCCAGAGAGGCTGTGAATCACTCCCATTTATGCTGTGGCACACAGATATTTTTATAAAGAGGAGAATGGCATTTATTGGTTCCTGACAGGGAAGCTGTGGTTTCTGTAAATGTAGTAAATAGTAGTAAAATTGTGCAATAAATTAGTGCTCCCAATATACGGATTTTTTGGCAGGGCTCTGATTTCTTAGAAAACTAGATGAGCTGGAGGTTTTCAGGGAAGGAATCCCAGGTCCTTCAGCATCTATTCAGATATTGTCACACTGGAGTCGCTTCCTGTCCTTCTGGCCTCATGCCTGCCACAGCTCACCATGTGTCCCAAACAAATAGGACTTTCTGTTGCTTTTTAAACGTATTATGTGAAACCATTCCTTTCTGTATTCATCAAGTTCTTTGTGCACACGGAAAGGCCTTCTTTGCTTTTCTACTTGTTAGAGTCCTATTTGTTCTTTTTTTTTTTCTTTTACATGGGCAGACACCAGGAATCGAACCTGGGTCCTTGGGCATGGTAGGCAAGCACTCTCACCTGCTGAGCCACCGTGGCCCGCCCCCTATTTGTTCTTTGAGATCTAGGTCAAATCTCACCTGCTCTCAGAAGCCTTCCTCAGTCTCCCAAGCTCTCGTGTCCCCAGAGTTGTTTCTGTCCTCCTCTGTTGAGCACACTCCAAAAGTTTGGGGGTTTTCTATTCCAGCACACCATCCTTGAAAAGTTGACAAACATTTCTTCTCCACTGGAGGAGGGTCACTCTACTTTCTATTTAGTTGATTACCAGAGTAACCTTGGTTGACTGTCAAACTCTAATCAGCCAAAAAATAACAAAAATCTAGATTCTGGCATAAGAATTAGAACTTGATTATTCTGCTACTCAATTTTTATCAAAAGCATCAGTGTGAGAAGTAATATTCAGGAGTCAGATCAACAAAGGGTACATCAGACCAATTTGGCCTCTTCCTGATCTGTGGTATGCAATCTACCTGAGCTAAGAAATATTATAAGAATGATCCCCCATAGAACTCACTGCAATACTATTGTCAGGAAGTTCTCGAGGAAAACCTGTAATATGCCTTGAATACCCACTCAAGAAACTGTCCTCCTGCTTGAGGACCAAGAAAGCCGTGCTTTTTGTAATCAATTGGTGAACACTTAACCTGTTGATAGCTGTTTTCCTGTTGAAAGCTGTTTTCCTGGCTGGGAGAAACCACTGAGTAAACTCTAGTAAAGACTGTTTTGATGTACATTTTAAAGTATTGCTCCATTTCCTGACTTCACATTATTTTTCAAAATTATTTTTTTAATATCACCTCCATTTATTTAAATTTTCTCCTTTTCTTTTTACCTACTATAAGACATTTCAAATCCTTTTCTAAAAATCGTAAGGGATGAAACCTTAGATAACTAATATCTCCTTGAAGGCAAATAATAAATCTTATTTGTTTTGAATTCTCAATATTGCATTCAGCACTTGACACATTGAATGTATTTTTAAAGTGGGAAAGAGGAATACGATATTAAAAAAGAAGGAGATATTAATGTACCTATATCCTACTTATATATTTAGACAAAAAATAGGGAAAACTCAAGAAAATTTTTTAAGTCATGCCAGCTACACAACATAATTTAGAATACATGAAAACAGGCAGTTATTTCTCCACATATTCTTAATTGATTTTAATTTGTACAGATAATTTTTAGGTTATATCCAGATGTTTGCTATAGGTAGATATGGCTAGCAGTTTCACAACTACAAGTATGAAATTATTGTTAAAACAATTATTTCCTAGCTTTCTAAAGCATATCTATATTTTTTTTGTTAAAGATATTGGATCTGGAGATAATTTAATTCATTTTTTAATTATATTCAGTATAGCCATCCTAACACAGAAATGTTGTGAATATAAAACGAGATGGGAAAACACTTTGTAAAGTTAGAAATCTTAATCAAAAGCAATGTGGTGTGTATGTATTCATAAGCACACATTTTACAGGGGTATTTATTTATCTGTCTGCAGGAAATTCCAATTTTCATGATCTAATGTAAAAGGGCTATAAATACAGCATATATAAAGCCTTCCTATGGAAATCCAGCATATATACAAACAAATGCACTATTCGGAGTGATCCTAGGCTCCTCTCTTACTCTCACATTTACTCCACCTCCAGTTGGTCAATGTATCCGGTCATTACCAACCAACTCTACCTCTGGCCCCAGACTAAGTCACCATCTTTCATAACTATCACAACCTCCCAGCTAGAGCCTCTGGTATTGTCCTTGTCCCTACTCAGATTATTCTTCATGGAATTTGGAAACATGTCAGACCATGTCACTCCTTTGCTCAAAACCCTCCAACGGCAGTACATTTCACCCAGAGCGAAAAACCAAGTCCTTACAATGTCCTGGCAGACCCAATACTCTGTTCTTGTAACCTCTCTGGATGCTTTTTCTACTACTGCTTCTTCATTCCTCTCCAGCTGCATGACCTCTTTACTGTCGTTGATGATTAGGTTCTGGTGTCAACTTCACCAAGTGATTATGCCCAGTTGTCTGGCCAGACAAGCACTGCAGGGATATTTCATGGCTGGTTGATAAACCAGAAGGCTGGTATATTAAATCATCAGTCAGTTGATTGAATCTGTGGCTGATTACATCTGTAATTAACTAAGGTGCAGCTCCCACCAATGATGTAATCCAATCAGTTGAGGGCTTTTAAGGAGGAACAGAGACTTTTTCAATGCTTCTTCAGCCAGTGAGCTTCTCCTGTGAAGTTCATCCAGACCCTCCATTGCAGCTGCCAATTTCACAGCCTATCCTATGCATTTTGAACTCTTCCTTTCCCATGGTCACCTGAGACACCTTTATAAATCTCATATTTACAAATATCTCCTGTTGGTTCTGTTTTCTCTAGAGAATCCTGACTAATACAGTTTGGTACTTGGAGTGGTTCTTGAGGAACAGAATCTTAAAACTGGATTTTTACAATTGCATTTCTACTCTGAATAGACTCAGAGGCAGTAATTACTCTGTTTCCAATAATCAATATGGCACTGACAATTCATGGGGTGAGTTGGCAAGACAGATGTTCATAATATCACCATTAGATTCTGCTAATTGTACACTCATATGAGGCAAGGTTCTGGGTGAGAGTGTTTTTGACATCTTCGTGGAGTTTTGTGGAATTAAGAGGTATAATGATGTTGGCTGATAGTTATTTGATGGGCTGAATACAGTGATGAGGAAAAGTGATGAGCTGAATGCTTCAAATTTAAGTGCTGTGTGAATGGTGTAAATATTTCCATGTGTGCCCTGAAAGAAAATGTTATTTCCTATGGTCTCAGACTTCAGATTTCTGAAAACCAGACACAGAGCTTCATTTTGTGAGTAGCAGATTTACAATGTAAACCAAAATCGCAACCTTGTAGGGTGTCTGCTGTTAAAGTAAGGGCTTTGATTGGAAAAGAATGGGGTCCTGAAATGTGGGATGTGGATATATGGCTTGATGATGGTGATGGGGAGATGCAATCCCTGGAATCTGCTGAGCCTTTGCTAGATAGACATATAATGGACTGCTCTGAGGAAAGAGCTTCCCGATCTCCAGCCTGCCTTGAGGACATACCTTCCCTGCCTCCAGTCTACCCAGAGGACTTTGCAATCCAAACTCGACCTAAAGAGATTAGCCCTTCAGTGCCTGGTAACCCTGTAACCACCTCCCCTGGGGAAACAGCCCTCAGTCCTGTCTGGAGTGACTAATCCTGTTTCACCAGATGAAACTAAAACAGAATACCCTGAGGTAATTGGCTTGAAAGACACTTCTATTTCTTTTCTTGACCCACCCCCATCATCCCTCTTTCCTTCAAAACCTATAAGTAGACTAAAGTCCCAATAAGACCCAAAATGTAAGGTACAAATTGTGACCAGTGAGGAGGTAGGCTATACTGCAAAAGAACTGCATGAATTTTTCAATCTATTATATATATATATATATATATAGGAATCAGGGGAATTTGTATGGGAATGGATACTAAGGCTGCAGGATAAGGGTGGAAGGAATATAAAGTTGGATCAAGCTGAATTTATTGACACGGGCCCACTAAATAGGGATTTTGCATACAATGTTTTTGATTAAGGGGCTAGAAAGGGAATTAATAGTTTGGATGGTTGGCTGAAACATGGATTAATAGGTGGACAAATTACCTGAGCTCAAAATGCCCGAACTGCCCTGCTATAATGTAGATATGAGGATTCAGAGACTTAAAGAGATTGGGATGTCAGAGTGGATTTGTCATGGAAGACCTGCTCACACACCCAAGGAATGTCCAGAGGACACATCTTTCACCAGAACCTTGAAAAATAAATTTGTGAGACTAGCTCCATCATCCCTGAAGAGCTCTGTAGTTACCCTTCTCTGTAGGTCAGATATTCCTGTGGGAACTGCAGTCACTGAACTGGAATCCTTAAACAGAATAGGGATGATTGGATCCTGAGTTGGCAGACGCCAGGTGGTGACAGTCAATCACCACAGATAAGGTGGGTGTGGCCACGATAATAGATAGCAGACTCAAAGCAACAGTCAAAATAATCTGACTTGCAGAGACTTGTGGTGTTGGCTAGTAGTTCATGGTGTTCCTATAAGGAAAACAGATGGGCAGTCTACTAAATTCTTGTTTGAGTTGTTTAAGCAGATGAATACTAGGTCAAGTGAACAGAAGCCTAACTTGAATTACAAAAACAGAGTCACAGCCCCTTAATCAATTCCCAGACTTGAGAAAGTTTACAGACCCAGAGCCCTTTGAATGAGGGAGAGCCAGGTATCTTTGGGGAATTTATACTGTTAACATTCCTCCTAGCCTTCCATAAGGAGACTGATGGCCTTTTACCAGGGTGACTATGCACTGGGGAAAAGGAAATGATCAGACATTTTGTGGATTATTAGGCACTGGTCCAGAGGTGACACTAATTCCAGGAGACCCAAAACAGCATTCTGGCCCACCAGTCAGAGGAGGAGCTTATGGAAGTCAGGTGATCAGTGGAGTTTTAGCTCAGTTCCATCTGACGGTGGGACCAGTGGGTCCCCAGACCCATTCTGTGGTTATTTTCCAAGTTCTAGAATGTATAACTAGAACTGACACTCAGCAACTGGCAGAATCCCAACATTGGTTCCCTGATTCATGGAGTGAGGGCTATTAAGATAGGAAAGTAGAAGCCACTAGAATTGTCCCCACCTAGCAAAATAGTCAATCAGAAGCAAACTGGGATTTCTGTAGGAATTGCAAAGATTAGTGCCACTCTAAAGGACTTAACTGATGTGAGGAGGTGATTCCCACCATATACGTCCCCATGCAACTATTTGTTCTGTGCAGAAAACAGATGGGTCTTGGAGGATGACAGTGGATTATTACAAACCTAATTAAGTGGTGGCTCCAATTGAAGCTGCTGTTCCAGATGTGGTATCATTGCTTGAGCAAATCAACACATCAACTGGTACCTGGTATGTAGCTATTGATCTGACAAATGCTTTTTTCTCAATACCTGTCATAAGGACCACCAGAAACAGTTTGCATTTAGCTCGCAAGGCCAGTTGTATACCTTCACTCACCTGCCTCAGGGATATATCAACCCTTCAGCCCTATGTCACAATTCTTATCTGTCTTTTAGTTTTCAGATATTGTTAGCATGAAATTTAAAGTTCACTGGAGTCAATGTGCATAGTAAGTGATAGAATACAAGCAAGCCTGGAGTCCTGTGGGAACGAGAGGGAGCACACTTGGTCCTTTTATGTTGTTTGGTGAACATTTCCAGAGGAGATGATATCTGACCTAAACTTTTAGATTTAAGTAAAGTTAATCATAGAAGAAAAGTGAAAAGGGCATTCTATTCAGGCAGAAAGCATGAAAGGAACAAAGACAAGAAATTCTGAAATAGCATGATATGTGCTATACTCTACAAGTAGTTTGGCATGGTCACAGCTTCTATTCCAGGGAATGAATGGAGAAATACAAAGTTGAGGAGAGTTGTGAGCCCAACCATGGGGGTACCCTAAATGCCATACTCTGAAGCTTTATTTTTCAGGTAAAGGAGAGCCATTAAGGATTTTAAGACAGAAGGGATGTGATGAGATTTATGCTTTAGGCAGATTACTCTGGCTGCAGGTTAGAGACTAGACCTGAGGAACACCAGAATCAAGGCAAAAAAAGCAAGTCAGAAGGCTACTGAAAAACTCCAAGCTAGAAAAATGAAATGCCTATGTCAGGGAAGTAGGATAATAGAAGAAGGGATGAAATAAAACACTGTCTTGACAATAAAATTGGCAGACTTTGGTGATTGGTACATGAAATAGAGGGGAGGAAGGGGGAGCCTGGGTTTCTATTTGAATGACTGGGCAGTGGATATGCCAATCACCACAGGAGGGCATTGATGATAAGCAGCCAGACATGGAGGGGAGATAAGTTCAGTTTTAGTCACATAAGAACATCATTGCCCAGAGTCTTAACCTTAGGGAAAGGATCAGAGTTGGAGGTAATATTTTTGTGTCATCAGAATATAGAATGGTTTAAATCATGGGAGTGTGTAAATTCATTTCAGGATAGAGTTTACGTGGAGACCGGAATCCTGTTGAACATAACTCTTTAAGCAGAGGATGTGGAGTCCACAGAGGGAGCACATTAAGGATGCACAGAGAAAGAGAAGAGGAAAATCAAATGAAAAAAGAATTTGCGAAGCCAAGGGAGTTGAGAATTTCAAGGAGGAAATGATCAAAAGGGTCAAACATGGCTGCAGTGTAAAGTAAAGTAAGTTATGAATTAAAAAGGTTTTTTAGGTTTGTCAATAAAGCATTTTTAGATGGGGTTTTAGCAAGGAGAAAAACATCTCTCTTGAGAGAGATGACGTAATGTTAACAGATGACAGTGAAAGGGGAGAAACATCCATCTTTCTGTTGCTTATCTATCTAACAAGGAGAATGACTTTCCAACTAAAAGGTAGAGCCAATGCCTTTAAGAGCGAATTAAACCCCAAGACTGTTAGAAGATAGTAAAGACAGGGCTTTATTGATTTACATAGAGCAAAGCCTTCTAGGCCCAGATGGATTACACTCCAGAACACACACACACTCTCCTCTCAGTCTCTCTCTGTCTCACACACACACACATAGACACATACACACACAGCCTGCCATTATGGTTTCAGACCTTCCTTCAGAAAGTGCTAAATATCAGAGATAGGAACACCAAAGATGCTAAAAGACTGGAGGTTAGCAAAAAAAGAAAAGGGAGCTAAGAAAATTTGTATTCAAATATATAAAGTACTTTGGAATAAGAAAGAGTAGATTCATGTTGTGTGACTCTCTAAAAGGCAGAACTCAAATTAAAGTGCAGGAAATGCAGAAGGGCAGATTTCATCTACTTATATAGAAAGACCTTCCATCATCTAGTCATGACATGAGCCTTTGAAATATAACGTTACCCTGTCATGGAAGTTTTTGAGCTGAGGTACTTGGCCAACTGTCAGGATCGATAGTTGAACTCAACACCTGGCACCCATACCCTCACCTCTCTTTGAATATATTCTTAGTTGGAACCAGCACTTTTTCCTGTTGACTATAGAATAGAAAATAAGTTGCATGTCATCCTGGATTAATTTATCTCTACAGTCTCTTCTAAATCAATAATTCCATGTTTCTAGGTTCTAGGAAATGCAGTAAATGTTGAAATGATGATGTCAAAGAAAAGCTTAAGTAGCAAAATTACTTGGAAATTGGCGAGAACTAGAAAGGAATATGAGAGTTTGTGTTCTAGTAGGCTTCATTTTTCATGGGATCCCTTGCAGAAGAATCAGGATTGGGGGTTGAAGAAGAGAGTGTTCTATACTAGATTCAGACAATTAGGTTCATAAATAAGTATTTACTGGTGTCTCACTGGTGCCAGACATAGTGCTAGGTGAGGGTGCTATGAGAAATGTATCAATACATGCACTAGGCACACTTAGAACAGAAAGCGGTGGGGTTATAAAAGACTTCTTTATCTTATCCCTATTGGCCTGTTAAAATGAATTAGAATGATCGAAGACATAGAGCTGAGTTCTTGTTTTGTATAGCTCAGTCTACAAATCAAATACTGCTCTCTGTTTATTACTGCAAGAACATAATTCACAGAGGAATGTTCACAGAGGTCAGTATTTATGTCTATCCAAAGTGTTCTGTTTGCAAGAATTATAAATGGAAAATCTGGCTCTTAGTTAGAAATGTATATCTTCTGATACATAAATTTGCCCCATTGATTTTTATGTATTTCCTAAACTGTGCACTGCTGCTTTCAATATTGTTTTGGAACATATTGACCATAAATATTTAAATAACTGATGTTGAATAATCAAAGGTACTTAACTATTTGAAGACACAAATATGATCTACTGAAGTCAAGAAATGCAAGTTGACACAGAAGACATTCAAAGCAAATTATTACTTGGCATTCTTCTATCAGCCAAAACAAGAGAAACTTCCTAATATCACACCTGCTATCATTAGGTAGATAATCAATATTTTTGGAATGAAATGCATGCATAAAAGTATATACCACTAAACGAGGGAGAGAAGGAATACTTTGGCTGAATGGATAGAACTACAAAAACATGGTGATTGAGACCTGATGCTAAGAATATTTTTAATTCACTTAAAAAAATCTGCCAATCAGTTTTGAAAGAAGATATACCAAAAGCACATTTAAATCCATGGTCCACCACTCAATGCAAAGTGGCCCTTGTATACACAATTATTCTAGGAAATATTGTCATTCTGTGACCTGAATATCAAGTCTTTCCTTTGTAGTATTTAGGAGATGTTAAAGTAGTCACTTAAACATCATTTTAAATATCTTCCAGAGACACTTTCCTCAACCTCCAGGCTAGGTTGGCTTGTCCTGCATGACGGACAGCTCTGGGTGTACACTGATCAGATCTGCCTTCAAAAGAAAAGGAGCTGTGAGGAACGTAGTAAGCTGACAACCTCCAGCACACATTCGGGATCCACCACAACATAAACTCCAAGGCCATGCTCTTCCTGGGTTGCTCCCAACCAATGACTATGCACAGAACGGCTTTTAGGCATGGATTATTCCTGATGAACAGAGGAGTCCTCTAAAGGCAGTCTCTGTTCTGGGGCCACATTAACCTGGCTTAGGCATTGTCAGAGGGACATTGCAATCTGACATGTCTTCTAACTATGCATTCCTCCATATCCCCCCTTTCTTTTTACAGGTATCATATTTATGTCCTTGTCTGCACTTATCTTCTAACCCTCTCTCTTTTTCATCTTATATGGGTATTCCCTTAATAAATCTGCTATGGATTGAATCATGTCCCCCACAAAGATATGTTCAAGTTCAAACCCCTGCTCCTGTGGATGTGAACTCATTTGTAAATAGGCTTAGAAGATCCCATTAAGATGAGGCCAAACTGAATCAATATGGGCCTTAATTCCATATGACTAGAGTCCCCACAAGCAGAGGAAATTCGGACACAAGAATGAAGAGACAGAATGAGACAATGACCAAATAATAGAGGCAGAGATTGAGTTATGTCAGTAAGCTACCACTGGAATGTACAGATTTCAGAGAAGGCATAATCCTGTTAACATCTTGACTTTGGACTTCTAGCCTCCAAATATGTAAGAAAATAAATCCCCATTGAAATCCAACCAGTCTCTGATGTTTGTTATAGCAGCCTTTGCAAACTACAACAATCTCTTAACTTTTAATTCTATCTTGGTATCTCCTTCCAGGAGAACCCAAACTGACACATCTATGAATACCCTCATAGAACTTTGTACCTTTTCTTTAAGGAAGATATCATACCCTGTAATTATGCATTTATTTATGTAGTTATTTAATAAAGGCTTCTCTTTCCATTGGACTTTTAATTTCCACTGGGATAAAAACATATCCATTTTATTCCTAGGATCTATGAAACTATATGAAAAATTATAAGTGATTTATGAATATATACTGAGTGAGTGAATTGAATGCCTAAATGAATGAATAAAATGATGGTATCATATTGTCATGAAATAATTTGGAGTTGCATTAAAGAGGTTGGAACAAAGCAGTTACAATCAACTTTCACAAGAGAAGGGGACAAAGAAGGGTAGAGAGACAGAAGGAAGTTTGAAAATAGGTCAAAAGTACTTGTGAAGTTACTTAGCTGTAGCAAAGATCTCAGAGCTCAGATTCTCAGAATCTTGTATTAGTATATTTATTTTAATTCCTCATGAGTATAGTACTGATGATCCTTGTTGATAATAGTCATATTCCTGAGGCTGAAACAATGGTGTGCATAACTGAAAAAGGAAGAAATTTTCCAAACCAAACAATGAAAATTCACATGAATTAGAGAACTTAGGAAGGTGATTTAGGAAGATCGCTGTATAAATAAGTTTCAGGAAACTGTGATATCCCATCTGATATATTATCATTAATTCTTATAGTCACTGCAGAACTTCTGAGGTCTCTTATTACAGATAATAGGTAGTGTACATTAGATAAATTGATTCTATTTGGAGATGACAATATGCCAAGCTACAAAAATGCATTTTTGAATTTTGTTTCTGGCCATAATGGGGTAACTGGTTTCAGATTAGCCTTTCCACTGTAAACAACTAGGAAACTGGATAACATATCGAGAAAAAACTATTTTCAGAAATTGAACAAGAAGAAACTGGTGAGAAAGGGGGAAAGTCCAAATTCTCCAAGTGGAGAATTCTTGATATTCTCACGAACAATGGGGACAACCAAAGCAATAAACTGAGCCCCCAATCTTGGGGTTTGTACATATGAAACTTAATCCTGCAAAGGATAGGCTAAGCCTACTTAAACTTAGGCCTAAGAGTCACCCTCAAGAGAACCTTTTTTGTTGCTCAGATGTGGCCTCTCTTTCTCTCTCTCTCAGCCAACACAACAAGCAAACTCACTGCCCTCCCCCTCTCTACATGGGACATGACTCCCAGAGGTGTGGACCTTCCTGGCAACGTGGGACAGAAATCCTAGAATGAGCTGGGACTCAGCATCGAGGGATCGAGAAAACTTTCTCAACCAAAAGGGAGAAGAGAGAAATGAGACAAAATAAAGTGTCAATGGGTGAGAGATTCCAAACAGAGTCGAGAGGTTATCCTGGAGGTCATTCTTACACATTACGTAGATACCACCTGTTTAGTTAAGGTGTAATGGAGAGGCTGGAGGGAACTGCCTGAAAATGTGGAGCTGTGCTCCAGCAGCCATGTTTGAAGATGATTGCATAATGATATAGCTTTCACAATGTGACTGTGTGGTTGTGAAAACCTTGTGTCTGATGTACCTTTTATCTACCTTATTGACAGACAAGTAAAACATATGGATTAAAAATAAATAAATAATAGGGGGAACAAATGTTAAAATAAATTTAGTAGATTGAAATGCTAGTAATCAATGAAAGGGAGGGGTAAGGGGTATGGTATGTATGAATTTTTTTCTTTTTTCTTTTTATTTCTTTTTCTGAATTGATGCAAATGTTCTAAGAAATGATCATGATGATGAATATATAACTATGTGATGATATTGTGAGTTATTTATTATATATCAAGAATGGAATGATCATATGGTAAGAATATTTGTGTTTGTATATTGTTATGTTCAATAAAAAAAAAAACCAAATAGAAGCATGGAACTGTGATCCCTGAGAGAAAGAAATAAACAAGTGAGATTATATAATCGTTCCTTCTGTCTCGAGGAATTTGATGGACCAGGCATAGGAAAGGGACACCCAAACAAAACGCTCAAGTCTTACTGAGCTGAGGAATTAGAAAGGAGAATTTCAGGGAGTGTGAGGCATCAGGACTTGATGGGACAAATTCAAGAGAAGGGAGAGCAGAGAAAGAGTTCCAGAAACTCCTTGTATGATATTTCACTATTTACTTGACCATTCTATTGGTTGTGGGCAGTATTATGAACAGTCTTTCTATGAACATTCTTGTACATATTTGGGGGGAACATACATATGCATTCTTATTGGAGAACAGCTGGGTCATAGGGTATATGTACTTTAATGGATTTGCCAAGAAGTTTTCCAAAGTGGTTGTCATAATTTATACTCCTATCAGCATCATATGAGAAAGCCAGTATCACCACATCCACAACACTTGGTATTTTTGGTCCATCTAATTTAACCATTCCGTAGGGTGTGTAGTGGTATTCCATTGTGGTTTTAATGTGTGATTCCCTGTAACCCAATAGAACTGAGTACATTTTCATGTGCTTGTTGGATATTTACATCTCTTTTTTGATGTGCCTGTTCAAGCCTCTTGCCTATTTTTCTATCGGGTTGTCTGGGTTTTCTTGTTTATTTGGAGTTCTGTATAGTTTAGTTTTGACACTGCCATTAGTTATCTACTCTGTTAACATTTCCCCCCGCCCCCATGACTTTATACTCTCTTAATCTCTTTTGATGAATAGCAAATTTTAACTCTAATGTAATCTAATATATCAATATTTCCTTTTATGCTTATCAGTTTTTATGTCCTGTTGAAAAGCCTTTAGCTACTCATGGCCATGTATATTGCACTTTCTTTTATCTTCCAGAAAATTTATTGCTTTATTTTACACATTTAGAACAACATTTCATCTGGAATTGTTTTATGTGATAGGGTTCAAAATATTTTTTTTCACAAAAGAGATAAAAATTTTCCCAAAACTGTTTATTGAATAGACCAACTTCTGTGCTCTGTAGTGTCACCTTTTCATTAAATGGAAGTCCTTGTACAAGTGGGTTTGTTTCTAGACTCTATTATGTTCCATTGATCTATTTGTTTATCCTTTGCCAATATCACCAATATCTTAATTAATGTAGCTTTATAAGAAATCTTGAGAAGTGGTTAATTCCTCCAATCTTTTCCAAAGTGTGTTGGCTACTTTGCATTCCTATGTAACTTTAGAATTAGCATTTCAATTTCCACAAAAATATTCTGGGATTTTTATTAGGATTGCATTTCTCTATAGATCAGCTTGGGGAAGATTGGACAATTTTTCAATATTAAGTCCAGTCCACAAACATGACATATACCTCCACTTATTTAAATCTTCTTTTCTTTCTCATTGTAAAGTTATTGTATGTGTTGCTGTTGTTGATGATGTTTTGAACATCTTTTCTTAGATTTACTACTATGTATTGGATTTTGTGTTGCTATTATAAATGGAATCATCTAAAAACATTTTAATTGTTTGTTCCTATTATGTAGAGATACAAATTGATTTTTATATGTTGGGTACGTATCTTGAGACCTTGCAAAATTACCTATTTATTCAAACAGTTTGTCTGTAAATTATTTTATTTTCTACCTACACAATCATCATCTATGAATAATTACATTTTATGTTTTTCTTTCTAATCCTTATACTTTTATTTCTTTCTCTTGCTTATTGTACCAGCTAGAAATTCTAATATAATGTTGAGTAACAGCTGTAATACAGGACACCTTTGCATTATTTCCAAACTTCAGGGAGAACTTTCATCACTTTACATTAGGTATATTTGGTATAGAGTTTTTGTTTATACCCTTTATCAGGTTAAAAATATTTGTTTCTATGTCTGGTTTGTTAAGAGATTTTTTCATACATATTTAGAATGTAGTCCTTTTTAAATCAACTCCGAGAACTTTTGCTTTTAGTTTTTAGTCTATTTATATAATGTAAATAAATAATCTATCATATGATTGTTTGCATTCTACTTGTCCCACCTGTTCTCTATTTCTCATCCTCTCCTTTTCTGTCTTCTTTTGGAAGCTTTCTAACAAAAGCTAAGAGCTAAATACTCTAACTCCCTTTTTATCTCCCTTCTGCCTTTTATGTTATTTTTGCCCTACATTTTAAACTTAACATGAAGTTATTATTTTCATTAATTTTTTCAGTCAATATTCAACATTTTTCATTGTTGTTCACTCATTTAATGGATTCCTGCTGGCAGTAAATGATCTCAGATTTTATTTATTTGAAAATGTCTTTATTTTGTCTTTATTCTTGAAGAATATCTTTACTAATATAAAATTCGGGAGTGGCATTTATTTTTTTTCAGCACTTTAAGGTTGTCACTCCATTGTCTGCTGGGTTCCATAAATTTCCATTGAAAACTCAGCTCTCTAACAGCTTATCCTTTCATGGTAGTATGTCTCATCTCTGTTTTCAAGATTTTCTTACCTTTGGGATTCTACTATATTGTACCTATGTGCAATTTTATTTTAATTTTTAAAAATCTTGATTGGATTAATATGTCTTACATCTGTGGCTCAATGGCTTTCATCCATTTGAGAAAATTTCAGCAATAACTCCTTAGATACTGATTTTGCCTCATTATCTCTCTTTCCTCTACCACTTGGACTTCAATTACACTATGTACCATGTATCTTTTGGCTCTTCTTATTTGCCATCATTTTTACTTTATTGCTCCAGTCTGACTATTTTTTATGGACCTGACTTCCTAGTCAGTAATCTTCTCTGCTGCTCTAGTACAGCAGCCCTTAAATCCATCCATTGAGTTCTTATTTAAATTATTGAAAGATTGCATTCTCCTAACTAATATTTTCATCTGTTGCTATGACATGGCCTTAGGATTTACCTATCCCTGCCCTCTCTCTACCCATCTTTGTCATTTGTTGTTATTCTTGTAACACATGAGTTTTCTGGTTCAAAAAGGTTGCGGCTAAATTTTAATGAACTGCACGGTCTCTAGAAGTTTTCTCTTGTTATTTGTGTCCCCATATAAAAGAGCGCATTGTATTGTCCGGTTGGAGTAATTGATATTGTGTGATATCAGACACCTCTCTGCCAGCTTTGGAAGGAGTCATTAAATCAGCTGCCTGCTGGCTTAAAAGAAGGCAGATCACAATTGATGTCAGGGTCCTCACAGTGCAGGGCCTTGTCCCAATTCCAACAGCAACACCATTACTTCTTGAGATGACTTGGGCAGGATGACTTCTAATCAAAAGTGTACCACCCTACTTCTGTGAGAGGCAGGGTCCCAGAGGTGGCTCCTCTCATATACATTAATGAAGAAGTAATTATCTGAATTACCCAAGGAAGAAGAGCTAGAGAAAGATGAGGGAGAGGGTTCAGCCTATCCACTCATCAACACCACAGACCACTGTTTTACTTTTAACTCTGGCTTCTTCATTCTCCTTTGCTACCTCTTCATCTGTCCAACTTTCACATTTTGGAGGAGTTTTAGGACTTGGTCCTGGGCCTCCATCTCTTTTCAAGCTCCACTTCTTCTCTTTAAATATCATCTACCTCTAACTCTGTCCTCCTCCAAATACTCCAGACTCAGATACCTAATGCCCTATTTAATGTTAATCTTCCCCAAACAGAACCCTGATACAGCTTAGAGAGGCCCTCTCTGTGTACCTACTCTAATATTACTAACCTAATTATACCCCTACTTTATCAATAGTGGTTAAAGGTGTTGTATTTTATTGTATTTTCTTATTATTTCTAGTGCATATCCTCTCATTTGAACATAAATTCCATGAGAACAGATCTGTGTGAATCTCACTTGCTACCTATAACTTGGTCTATAAAATAACAATAGATAATTGGTGACTATTTGTGGTGTGCAAGTGAGATTTCACATCTGGACTGTGCCTCTTTTTGTTTAGATGATTTCTGACATGGGGGAGGAGCTTGGAAAAGGTGTGAGTGGGGTGGAGGTATATTCATCCTCATTCTTTGCTATCTCTAAGTGTACATAGCGAGTCATCCCTTCATCATGAGGATGTCACCCATGTCTCTCTCATTGCCACCGTGCCTGCTTATCCTTGAGCAATTCTATCAACACTGCCTCCAAACTATTTTATCCCAAACCCATTCTTTTCTGTCATCCTCTATTGCTACCCTAATCCAAGCCTCTGTCTTCTTGCCAATCAGCTGTAATAGCCTTCTACTGGTATCCATGTCTCTTGCTCCTCTACAGTCCATTCATATAGCAGCCAAAGTGATATTTTAAAAATAAATGGATTATGTTCCCTACCTGCTTTAAACCTCCAAAGGTTCCTATTACTCTCAGAATAAAATAAAGTTCATCATCATGACCATTTAGACCATACGTGGCCTGGTCCCTGCCTTCCTTATGTCTGTGGTTCCCACCGTTCTTTCCCTTGCTAACTAGACTCTAGCTACACTGTCCTGCCTTCCCTTATGTTAACATGGCAAGTCCATGTTGATCAAGGTCCGTTTTACTTGCTATTCCCTCTGTCTGCTATTTCTAAGCTTCCCCAACCACCCTATCCAAGGGCTCCTCGATCATTCATTATCACTTTCCATTTATTATTTTCTTTGCAGCTCTTATAGCTAAGATCATCTTACCTATCTGAAAAATGCGTGTTCTTTTTATGTCTGTCCTATTCCGTACCATTTTCCAAGCATCTAGAACAATACATGACACATGGTAGAAGCACATTATTTTTTGTGGGATATGTAAATGAACAAATAAATTGAAGGGAGATATTTTCACTCTTTTATACTATTGCTGTTCTAAATGTCATTTTTTTTAGATGAGTCCATATTCATTCTTTGTTCATTGAAAAGAAAATAGAGTAAGTATAGTTTAAAATCTATAATTTTGTTTTGCTTGGCTACACTCTTTCTTCATACAGAGCTATTACCAATGTCTTGTAATAACAATGACTTAATGTATATTGACCTCTTATTTGTGCGACACAATGTGTTGGGTTATCTCATTTATTTATCACACCAGTCCTCTGAATTAGAGCCTATTTTAATCCACATTTAGTAATGAGAATCTGAGGTTTGGAATGTTTCTATTACTTTCCTAAGTAACTGTTCCAAGTTAGCCACACAGCTAATTAATAATCGATTTTATTGTCTCAAATGAACTTTAGGTTCAAAGGAATTGGTATAATGAGGAAATTTGGATTACTGCTAGTGGTGGTAGAAGAGAGGGAAATTTGTACAATGATCACTGGTTGAAACTTTGGTAGCAAGCTCTGAACTCAGCTTATTTAAAATCATTCCCAGAAGAAAGGACAAACCAAAGTCAGATCATTCTCTGTTAATCTCTTCCCTTTCTGTTAGAACAATTATCGAATTAATGAACTCTCAAGGCTTCCAGTACACGAAAATTAGAAAGTCTGACTTTGCTTGACCAATCAACCTTGTTTCTTCGTTATCTAAGAAACAAAACTACATGCAAAATAGAAAGTAACCTACCTATGCCCAACAAGTTTGCAGTTTGAAATAGGAAAGACTAGAAAGAGATAAAATAGTCAAGAAACAGCTAGGAATATAAAAGACAAGACAGAAGAAGAGATTATCTATAAGCAACATCAAACGTCTTGATGAAAACTGAAGGAAAAGGGCAGTTTAGATGTCCAGATTGCTGGCTAAAATTTTAATTTTCTATCTGATTATTTGGCACCATGAAGTATAATCATGCTGAAGCACTTCACAAAGAGATGTTTTAATAATTACTGCTTCTGTTCTAAGGATTTTCTTAGGATTTTCTTTTTCCATATTTATACCTTGAGATAGCAAGTCTTTGTACATTTGGAGGATTAACCCTGCCCTTAAAACTCATTAATACATTCATATAATCATAACATTAGAAAGGCTGTTTTTGAATCTGTAGCAATTTAGTGATGGCTTACTTTATGTCTAGGTCAGCCAGCAGTGAGGGTAAATATTAAAAAGAATATCAGCTAATATCGTTAAGCACTTGCAACATGTCAGGAATTGTGCTAACCACTTTCTGTGAATTAACTCATTTAATTCCACATCAGTCCTCTAAGGAAGGTATTATGATCCCAGTTTCATAGATGAGTAAACTATGTGTCAGAGGGATTAAGCCACATTGCCCAAATCTCCGAATTAGTAAGAGGTAGAGCCAGGTGAACCCCAGGCAACCTAACTTTAGAGGCCAAGTAAGGCACCATTCAACCTTTCAATGAACCAACAGTTTATTTGGGGAAAAATATATACATTTATGCATGAAGTAGCTGAATCATAGCAGATGCATGAGCAGTGATCTGAATGAGTTTATGCCACAAGCTCATTCAGGTAACATTACAATGTGAAAATCAGTGTAGAATAGAGACAGAGTGACTCCTGACAGCATTAAAACTGAATCCCTAGCCAGTAAATTGTTAGACAATTAGTAAGTAGGATGAGTACTTTAAATCTGTTTTTTTTTAAAGAACTTATTGACTCAGATTCTCTGCCAACTAATACAGATTCTCTGCCACCAGAGACTCTGAAATTTCCTGTATTTTTTTCCAAGAAAAAGAAGTTGCCTTTGCATTTTTTAAAAAGGAATAGTTTCCCTTACAACATTATAGTTTGTCTTACAAACAAGCAAACTGAGGTTTGCACGTCGCAGGTGTGACATCTCATGAGCATGCTGTAAAGACATATAAAGACTGGGAAATTCTCATTGCTATTGACTTATACTCCCTATGCCACTTGGTATTTTCCTTCCGGTTCCTTAGAATGGGAATTTTATATTGGGGTGTGTGTGAGTGTGTGTGCACATATGTATGTGTGTGTACACGTGTGTGTTGGGTGAGGGTGGAGCCTCCTCGTGCCATGAAGTGTACTCATGTCTGCCATCTGTAGAACATTACTGAGAGCCACTAAAAGCTTCAGGAGTGTTATGAGGAGGATGATTCAGGCGGGAACAGAATTTCCTGACTGCCCACTCACAGGCACATGGCCAGGAGGTTTTATTTTATTCTCTAGGTTCTTCTCTTCAAGTTCATATGAAAAGATGATGTTGCTGAAGCTGGTGATGAAATGTGTTTGGTAAGAATTGGAATGATTAGCTGCAAAACTCTAATATCCTGAGGGTAGGGACTGTATCTATTTAATTCATCTTTGTATACCAGCATCTAAGATGCTGCCTGGCAGGGAATCAGGATCTAATAAATATGTGTTTAGTGAAAGAATGAATAATAGATAGAGGTAATATTTTATATTTATGGGATTAGATCCTACCAATGAATCATTGTTCTCCTGGTTGCTAAGGAATTGGCAGCTCAGATTACACCGTATGGAATATTTTTAGAACCAAGGCTCTTTGGCCCATTGGCAAAGCCATTCCCTGGTATATGTTAGGGGTGTGTAGATTACATAATTCAGTCAGGAAATATTTAGTAAGCCCTACTATTTACACACTGTTAGAGGGATTTGAGGATGGTGCACTGAACAGTTAGACAAGTCCTTGCTCTCACAGATCTAACATTCTGGCACACTAAGCAATGTAATAAATATATAACACGACTGGTGATGATAAATGCTATGAAAAAGCAGAGAAAGAGAAAAGAGAGTGAGGGAGGAATGCTATTTATATAGAGTAGTTCCAACCATCTTCCCTGGGGAAGGATTGTCCAGAGCCAAGGATCTAATGAAGGTTTTATAAAGTCTGCCTGTATTGAAATTACACAGAAAACTTTTCAAGGGTTTTCATGGCATCCAAATCATAAAGACTTTGGGAAATTATATTCAGAAATCTGCTCAATGAATGACTGGGGTGATAAAAAGCTGGTAACAATGATCAAGAAAGTGAATTTCTAGAACAAAGTATGGGATAATAAGTCAACATGCTTTGGGCACTTGCTACATGCCAGGTATGATGTTAAGCAGTTTATAAGCTTTATCTCAGTTTATCACCAAAAGATTACTATGCAAGGGGCACTTTTTGTATCCTTAAAAAAAAAAAAAAAACAAAGAAAACAAGGCATAGAAAGGGTAGCTCACCTAGTAGGTGGAAGATACAGGGTTGAGCCTAGGTATTTTGAGTTCAGAGCCAATTTATTCCCTTATGGAGTTAAGTAAGCTGCCTCCAGAATCCAACTAAAGATATCCACTAAGATATACTAAGATCCATTAGGATATACTGCTTCTTTGAGATGTATAAAAAAGAGTGCAGTTTAAATATATAAAAGGAATTGTTTATTTAAAAAGCTACAGTCTAACACAAAATGGTATGGTATTCCAGGCAGAACTTTCTATTCCTCAACTATATCAAATTTATTCCTGCGTCCAAGTTTTGCCCCTGTAGATCCCTCTGCCTGTTATGCTCTCTTCGTGTAGCTGACTCTTTCTCTTCAGCTAAGCCTCAGGTAAAATGTACCTCCTCAGAGAGGTTTTCCCTTTCTGTCCTCTTCCTGGTGGTCTACCATCCCCAGCCCTCTCTATCCTATTTATTCTACTTTGTTTTCTTCACAGCCCTTATCACTATTTGAAATCTCCTGATGGTGTTTACTTCTTGTTGTCTTGTTTACATGCTGTTACTAGAATGAAAACACCATGAGGTCAGTGACAGTGTCTGCTTTGTTCACCGGAATTTCCCCAGAGCCTTACTTGGAGATTTCATTGCACACTGTAGAGATTTCAAAGACATTTGAATGAATTAAACGTTGTCCTTGGGGTGTGTAGACTCAGCTCCCTGAGAGATTTACTTCTGTGGATGACCATGTAACTGGTAGCCTCTGTCCATTGCTCTTTGCAGAATGATTAGAGTGCCAGACGGGGAGAGACAGAACTGCAATTGAGACCTAAGAAATACTTGTCTATAAGCACCCAAAATGGGTTGAATACCCTGGAAAGGGCTAATGAAGAGACTGGGTATGAAGTCTACTTGCCAGAGGGCCAATTTGAAGCCTATGTGCAGAAGGGAATTGCTGTAGTTAGCTAAGCACAAGATTACCATGTCAATTTTATCTGACTTTCATTATGTCATGCTTTATTTTAGTTCCCAACTTATTTTTTGCATCTATTAGTTAAAATGAATGGTTTATCACCTTCCTCTCCTTACTAGAATGTAGAGTTCATGTGAACAGGGATCCATCTATCTTTTATATTCAGCACCTAGAACTATGCTCAACTCCTAGTAGGTACTCAAAAATATTTAATAATGGTACAACACCAAATTGTGTCTGTGGACAAAGGCAGGTAGAATAGGAGAATGGAATGAATGTCTCTGTAGTACCTGTTGATCCCCAAGTACTGATCCAGATGCTTTCACATACTTTATTTCATTTGTTTTTCCTGTTAAATTGCAAGGCTTGTGACCTCTTTTTTTTTTGGGCAGGCACCAGGAATCAAACCTGGGTCCTCGGGCACAGCAGGCAAACGTTCTTGCCTGTTGAGCCACTGTGGCCCGCCCAAAATTAATTTTTTTTTTTTTTTGCTTGGTCAGGCACCAGGAATCGAACCTGGGTCTCCGGCATGGCAGGCGAGAACGCTGCCTGCTGAGCCACCGTGGCCACCCTGTGACCTAACTTTTCTTAAGCTAAAGTTTACAGAGTGGACAATGCATTTCTTCCTCCATGTTATAAAATTGGTATGGCTGTGGGAGTGATTCTTTAAGGGAAGGTTGGGTTTCCCTGGGAACCTCAAACTTTAATCAATTCACTGACATTTGTGCTCCAACCTGATAGTGTTGTAACAAATAAACATTTTTGTATGATGCTCAGGAGCATATCTGAGAATCAACAGAGAATTGTTACTAAAGTCTTGGCCACTTCTTCAGCTTTAGGGTCATTTCCATTTATCATTTCAGTTTGGATTTATATGAATCAGAGCCAAAAATACACTTTCCAGAAGACTGGAAATGAATGCAAACGAAGTGATTTTATAGAAGGCTGCTCCCAGGATGTACAGCAAGTCTAGCCTGGGTCAGTTAGACAGGAAAGAAAAAAATGCAAGTTGGCACAGTGGCATGTTTGAGATTGGAGTAAGAGAAATTGTAGGAGAGAGAGTTCAGATAATATCTGACTGTCCCAAATACCCAGCCCTGAGCTCCAAACAGTTAGTAGTGTCTAAGAGGTATAGTGCAGGGAAACACGTAATATATAACCAAGCCCTGGATTACTTTGTTATGCATCCAATGTGGGAAGGATAGCACTTAATTGGGAACATTCTTAAAGGCTTAATACCAGATAATAGTCTTTTCAGCTCATTCTGTGTGTAAATAGGGCCAATTCCAAAGAAGAATGAGCTTCCTTTTAAAAACTGTCACATAATAGTGCCATTACACATACCTTTCTCAGCCATTTAAAAGTACCTTGAAGTTGGTTCTCTCCTGAGAGCTTATCAAGACACACACAGGCAGTGCAAAAGGAAATATTCTTTACAGTGTATTTGCTGTTTCTTTATGCAGAGTGTCTACTCAGATCTGCATAATTCCAAGATATTCACAGGACTACTAGGGACTGTCAAACTACTTTCTAAGGGGGTATAGAGGCCAAAGCACCACAGAGGAGCTGCATGTTGGGTTTTAGTCCCCACTTTTACACTAACCAGCAGTGTGGCTTGGAGCAATTCACATATTCTTGTGCAAGATGGTGAATGGGGTTCCAATGAGGGTTTCTGTGTCTCTTCCAGTTCTGGTTGTTTGGTTTGATGAGCTGCCCTCTCCCACTCACAGGCTGCAGCAGCCATTCAGATGATTTCTCTATACACAGGAAAAGGAGGAAACGAATTTTGCTCTTTTGCTTCTGGGTTCACTTCTAAGGCCTTTCCTTTAGCAGGTCTGCAGCTACACTCTCTTCAGCTGAGAGATGGGAGTATTTATGAACAATACAACCAAACCCTTCTTTCCAACATCACTGCTCTGTGATGTTAAGTCTAGAGTTTCCACATCTTGGATTAAACATGGAGAAGGAAATCATGCAGAATTCAGGGATGTCACTTATATATATATATATATTTACTTTCTGTTATCCTAAGACAGCGTTTCTGGAAGCACTGCACTTGAAATTCCTATATCAGAACATGATAGAACGCTCTTAAAAATGCAGTTTCTTGGGCTCCACTCAGGATTTATTGTTTTATTGGAGGGGGACTGTGGCCCTTAAATCTGCATTTTTACTAAGCCCTGCAGACAATTCTTAAGTACATTAATTTGAGAACCACTGTCCTAGAGTGGTTCTTGTGGGTAATGCCACCTCCCAACTGCTGCTTCTAACATGATTATTCACTCACTTACCCATCTTATTATATACCTACCACATGCCAGGTACAGCCATAAACGAAAGTACAAAGTTCCTGCTCCCATGGAGCTTATGGTGCAGCGAGGCAAATGAATGATAAGTACACACACATATGCAATGCATCAATCGGTGACAGAATCTACAAAGTAAAATCAAAGACGATATGGGCAGTGTGCTCTTTCAGGTAGGGTAGGCAGGAGAGGCCTGTTTGAGGGATGATATTTGTGCAAAGACTTAAAAAGAAAACGAGGAAAAGAACCAGTTGGCTGGTGGAAGAACATTCCAGGCAGAGAGAACAAGTACAAAACCTGGAAGAAGGAACATGTGTGATATGGTTGAGGAGCATCGAGGAGGCCAGTGTGGCTTGAAGGATATTAGTGAAAGGAAAAATCAGAGGAGCTAATAGGGGTTCAGACTACATATGGTCCTTTTAAGCCATGGAAGGACTTTAGATTTTACTGAGTAAAATCAGAAGCCATTGGAGGGATTTGAACAAAGACATTAAACTGTTATAATGGCCACTATCTCATCACTTGTTTGCCCTACTTCTAGGCTGTAGAAACCGTGAAGTCAGGATTGGTGGGATGGAGCAATAATTTATGGTGATATCATATTATACTTTTATATTCATTCCAGTCTCATGTCCTTTGTTCATGCTTTGTCCCTGATTGACTTTCTGAGACAACATAAAAAAAGTATTTTTGCTTGAGAATTGGGTTGAAGAATAAGAAAGCATTGCTAGGGTGGGCCGACCTAGATGGTGTTCATTTATTTATTCATGCCTTTATTTATTCATCCAACACCCAGTCTTTCCTGAGTGCCCACTATGTGCAACAAATTGTGCTGGGCTGCTTTACATTCACTATTTTATTTAGTCTTCCATTACTGAGGTAGGATTTACGATCAACATCTTACAGATAAGGAAATGTAGGCTTACTCAAGGGCAGTGAGTAGGCCAGGGGAAGTGTTGGAGCTTGGATGCAAACCCAAAGGTTGAAAGCAAAAGCCTGTACTTGTTCCTCCATGCCAGAGGTGGAAGGGACAAAACTTATGTTAGCCTACCTGGGATCCAAATCCCAATTCTGCTGCTTGCTAACTGTGTGGTTTGGGCAAGTTACTAAGATAAGGATAATGAAAGTTTCCTCTTGGTTGGATTGTTGTTAGAATTAAATGAGTCAATACATTAAAACACTTAGGAAAGGGCTTGACACCCACATGCTCCTATGTAGGTAGACTCACAAGAGAATTCTTGAAAGAACGGGATCTTTAGCCTGTACAGGACATGAAAACCAACCTCATGCACATGTAGAACTGTCATGTGGAAAAAGCCTCTGATTTACTATTTGGTGGTTCTAAGAAATAGATTTCAGCTCAGCTGAAAGTGAAAACCTAGTAACAGCCACAATTGTCTGGAAGTAGAATAGCCAGGCTTGGTAGGGAGTGAGGTCTCCATGGCTCCCTTGTCAGGAATGTCGCAAGGGGATTCAGGACCCTGAGAGGGCCAGGATAGATGGTTTCAGAGGCCTTCTCCCAATCAGAAAGTCTATGACTCTTTCCAGTGGGATAGAAATAGATGGTCCAAAGTTCTTATGAAAGACAAATAAATTAACCCAGTAAACTAATGTAAACTGTGCTCAATGCTGCAAAGGAAAGGGTATGATATCAGAACATGATAGGGCTTTGTAATGGACTGGAAAATCAGGAAGTTTTCCCAGAAGAAATGC
Source organism: Tamandua tetradactyla (assembly GCF_023851605.1). Lineage (NCBI taxonomy): Eukaryota > Metazoa > Chordata > Mammalia > Pilosa > Myrmecophagidae > Tamandua > Tamandua tetradactyla. The sequence goes on from NC_135346.1 coordinate 27,637,900, forward strand.
CACTTGAGCTAAGATGTGAAGGATGAGTAAAACTTAACTAGGCAGAATTACAGAGGGAATTTTCCAGACAAAGGAGAGTATGATTTCAAAGCTCCAGTTGCCAGAACGTCATGGTGAAGGCAAGGTTCTGAGAGACGGTCCTAATGGCTGGGGCACAGGGACAAGAAGGAGGAGCACGTTGGTCCAAAGTTCTGGGTTAGTTACTTTTTTTTTTTTTTTTTTCAATCACTGAATTGTGTTGGATTTAGGTAGGGCTTGAAATCTCATAGCCAATATCAAGCCTTTTGGGTTTGTGCTACCTGCTTGGCTCCTGCAGGAATTTGGATTCCCATCCATATGTTTATACCTCTTATCATCTTTTGGTTATAGGACCATGAAATGAGGAATTAATAATTAAGGTAGGACATGACTTCCTAACCTTTGCTCATCAGACTTATTTTTGGTCAACTCTCTCCTGAGAGGGATACCTTCCTGTTTATATATGAATATATATGCATGTGTACTATTCTATCACAAGAATTTGAGGCAGCAGCAATTTCTTACAAAGTAAACATACTATGAAAACGTTATTACTGGTTCTGTCCTAAGAAAGTCTTTCTCATCCCTTTATATATCATGTTTTAAAAGTGCTATATTTGGAAGAACAAGTTCACCCTATTTCTCAATGCCTGGAATATTTACGACCTCCTTAAAACAGAGCATGGTGTGTTCCTGGCATTACTGATTGAGAATAAAAATTTATTTGCCTGGATTTCAAGACAGTAGACAGGTTTCCCTGTTCATAATACTGTTCTATTTAGGTGCAGTCACAAAGAGACAATCAGATTTAAGCATACCTGCAACAGGAAGGACTGCATTTAGGGACCATATATCTTTGTTCTGGGTGTCCAACTCCTTAAAATATGTACATATACTCTTAGCTCCTTTAATCTATTCTCTTCACTGCAGTTGAAATAACATTACGTGATGCAAATGTGATCAGTTTTTCCAACATTTGGATCTCTTAGTATTTCCAAATGTTCTTTGGAAGATTAAAACAAAACTCCATAATTCATATCCCAAAGGCATACACGGTTACCCCGCTCTACACCCTCATTCTCCAACGTGCTCCTCCTTCTTGTCCCTGTGTCCCAGCCATTAGGACCTTCTCTCAGAACCTTGCCTTCACCATGACGTTCTGGCAACTGGAGCTTTGAAATCATACTCTCCTTTTTCTGGAAAATTCCCTCTGTGATTCTGCCTAGTTAAGTTTTACTCATCCTTCACATCTTAGCTCAAGTGGCATTTCTTCTGGGAAAACTTCCTGATTTTCCAGTCCATTACAAAGCCCTATCATGTTCTGATATCATACACTTTCCTTTGCAGCATTGAGCACAGTTTACATTAGTTTACTGGGTTAATTTATTTGTCTTTCATAAGGACAAGGACCATACCTATTTTTTTACCACCAGTGAACTCATTGACCGGCCAACATCTGACACCCAATAGAGACATTGGCTATGTATGGGCGTGTGTTTGTATATTTTGAATGACTGACTGAATGAATGAATAAATGAATAACTTCTCTTACAAGCATATTCACTTTCTACTGAATTTGCTGCTAAAATTTCCTTAAAGGTAGCTTTTCCAGGGGTCAAACAATGGGATCTAGAGTGGACTTTCATATACATGTTTGAACCATACATTTATTTGCCTCCTGTTTGTTTTTTCTACCTGTGCCCTGTCAGACATTTGTGAAGATAAAAGCCTTGGTCATCTCAGCCCATCTTTTCTCCCAGCTCAATCTGCCAGTGAAGGCGCAATGACTCAGAAAACTAATGGGCCAGTCTCTCTAATGATGGCAATGAGTTCACTGCCGGTGATTTTTCTATTAGATTTATAAAATTGAGTCAAAATGAAGCAATTGCCTTGGGGCACAAGAACCAAAGTAAAACAAGGAATCAGAAACACAAATAAGAATAGCAGTGACCAGTGTATGTTACAGGCAAACACCTCTGAAGGTGATGTAGCTTGAAAGAATGAATAAATGAAAAACAGAAGTTCCTTTGGATGGGAGGAACACAGAATTCGCAATCAGATCAGGATGGTGTTACCACTTATAAGAATTGGGCAAAGATATTGTCATAGTAGGTAGAGTACTAACTATTCAGTGGCTACCAAGCACATTCCACTCAATACCTTTAATTCCTACAATAAACATGAAAATGAAGGATTATTGCTACTATTTTAAAGCCGAGAAAATAAAGGCTCAGAGGATAAAAATCATTAAGTCATGATTGGAAGTCTGGTTTATTTGATTCCGGAACGGAAGTCCTTTTTCACTAAACAGTTCATCTCACCAGTCCTCAGTGTCTTCACCTGTAAAATGGGAGACACTACCTTGTAGAACTGTTGTGATAACTACCCCCATATGATAATAATACATGGAGAGTGCCTGCTACTCATCGGGCCTTTATTAAACATGAGTTTCCATCATTTCTCTTTCCTAACATTCAGCTGCTGAAATTATTTTATGAATTTTATTAGGGGTTCTTTAAAATAGCTTACCAACCACAGCTTCACAGAGCACAAATCATTTGACCCTCACCCCAACATTGTGAGGTTTTATTATATTCCCATTAAACTCTGAGGCACAGTAGGCTTAAACAATTTCCAAGGGACACCAATGTCAGGTGAGGACCAGAATCTAGGCCTCGGGACTGCTGGCCCAGGATTCTTTCCTTGGTCACATTATAAGAGTCCCCTGGGCAAGACTGGATTTCTGGAGCTTCCACTGACATGAACCATTTATAATAATAATAGTTAACTTTCACTGAGCTCTTAATATATGCTGGGTACTGTACTATACACTTTAAATGGATTATTACATTTACTCGACAAAGCAACACTCATTTTATAGATGAAAAACCAGGGCCCAAGAAATTGAATGACCCTTTAAATTAGAAGATTTTTAAAAACCAGTACCAGAGTATAAAATATGAAAATAAATTCACAGCTACTGTGGAGCAGACAGATGCTCAATATGATTCTATTGGTAGTGAACGTAGATGACAATGACCTTGAATCTTCCCAGGACAGACACATTAGGGGCCTTGGCTAAAAGCAGCCTCTTATAGGCTGCAGGATTTTACTCTGTCATTCCAAAAACAGCCACAACTGATCAATCTCTTTCTTCCAGCGCTCGTCCCTTGAGGTTCTAATATTTTACTCACATCTGACTGTTGTTTATCACAAGCTCTGATTCCCAACGCTGACTGCACATAGCATTCATCTGGGGAACTTTAAATTCTAGGGTTGCCGGGGCTCATTTCCAACAGCGCGGGGGTGGGGAAGGCCATGTGCATTTGCTGCAGGTAATTCCCCCACACAGCCAGGGCTAAAACCTACTGGTAGCGTTGTGTGCACAGGCATATTTCTCCCTCACTGGAGTGTAGCTTCATAAAAGTAGGGATAGGGGGCTTTTACATCTTATAACCTCCCGTGTGCTGAGAACAGTGCCTGCAATGTGGTAGGCAAGACAGCGAGGCAGACCGGACTCAGGGGTCCTGTGATCTGGGAACAGACCTTGATCTATCACACATTAACTGTGTGATTTGGGGTAAATTACTAAGCCATTCTGTGTCTTGTTTTCTCATCTGTAAAATGGGGGAAATTAATTGTACTTTTCTCATGATGTTTTTTGTAAAGTATATAACACAGGACCTGGCACATAATCAGCCTACAATTAATACTAGCTATGTGGGTAGGCAAAAAGATTCAATCAACATGAATTATTAATGCCTATACTTATGTCTGTCACTGTAGCATAGTGTAATGGGAATACAAAAGAATAATAGGTACTTTACAAACCTATTATTTTTCACTCTCATAACAATTCTTTGATATGTTATTAGAGAAGCAAATAGACCAGTAAGTTACTAAAGGCCATCCAGTAGGTAATTATCAGTGCTGGGATTGGAACTCAGGTCCACCTGACTCCAGAGCCCCTTGTACCCACTTTATCACTAAGACTTCACACATGCATTCATTCATCCAATCTACAAGTATATATGATTATATGCTAGAAAGTATTCTGGGTACCTAAGACAAAGGTCTGAACACGATAGACAAAGCCTCTGCTTTAATGTTGCCTTCTCTAGCAGTAGACAGGCAATAAATAGGTAAATGAACATATGATGTGTTAGGAAAAGATAAATGCTATGAAATAAAAATAAGAAGGTTTGAAGTAACTGGGGTGGTGTGTATATGTATGTGCTTGTGTGTGTGTGTGTGTGTGTGTGTGTGTGTCTGTGTGTGTACACAAGTGGTATTTAAGATAGGAAGGCAAAGGAAGAATCTCTGGTGCAGAAACATTTGAGTGAAACATGACAAGACATGACTGGACTGTGGATATTTTTAGGTCAAGCTCAGAGGATATACCATAGAATTGGAAAAAGAATATGAGAGAAAGAGAAAAATAAAAAAGACTTCAAGGCTATTTTCTTAAGTAATTTAGGAGAATGGAGTTCTCACGTACTGAAATGGAGTAGAATGCAGGACAAACAGGTTTTTCTTGAAAGGAAATCAGGAGTTCTATTTTGAGATCTCTATGATGCATCTAAGTGGAAATGTTGGGTAAGTAGTGGGAAGTACAAGTCTGTATTTCAGGAGAGGGGTTAGAGCTGGAGATATAAATTAAAGAGATCTTATTTCAGACCACGGGACTGGATGAGCTCACATAGGAAAGAGGGCTGAGTCCTGGGCCCTAATATTTCCAGGTAGGGGAGATGATGAGGAACCAGCATGGGGGTCTGAGAAAGACTGGTCAGTGAGGGAGAAGGAAACCACGAGAAAGTGTGGCCTCAGAGGCCAACACGAGAAATTCTTTCAAGAAAGAAGCAGCAATCATCTGAGCCAAAGCTGCTGGGAGGTGTAGCAAGAGGAGGCTTGACAGAGGGTGACTGGATTCATCAATGCAGTGGTCCCTGCCGACTCTCAAGAGCGGTTTTGGTGGGATGCTGGGAAGGAGGGAATTGGAGTAGAGGAAAACAGCAAAAGTGAGTGGAGATGACTACTTTATGGAATTTTTCAGAAAAAGGGAGCAGAAAACGGAGCAGTAGCTGGAAGAGGACATAACATCAGGAGATGGGTATTTAAAGTGGAATGATTTACAGCCTGTTGTGGACTGCAAAGAACGATGCTGTAGGGAGGGGGGAAATGATGATACTGGAGAGAGGGGAACATTGCAGGAATGATGTGCTTGAGTAGAGGAGAGGAAAAGGGATCCACTTCACAACGGGAGGGTTGACGTTAGATTACAGCAGAGACAATTCGTCCACCATACTTAGAAATGTATGAAAAGATTTACAACATAAAGTCACATCAAACAACCTAAGACTTGGTCTCATTTAATCCTTACAATAATGCCTTGAGTGTTACTATCTCCCTTTTACAGACGAAACAGAGAAAGACTTTAAATGCAGGTGTGGATTTGTGAAGATGAGAGAGATCTACGAGAGAACCAGTAGTCAGGGAGGCCGTGGGTAGAGACGGGTTTGACATGGGCCTCAAAGAATGCATTGGATCTAAATGAGAACTCCACAAATATTAAAAGGGCAGAAAAGACAGTAATGAATTCATTCTGATCATGCACCCTGGAGCCAGACTGCATGTGTTCTAATCATAGTCCTTGCACTTAACAGCTGTGTGGCCTTGGGACAAGTTACCTACCTTCTCTGTGTCTTGGTTTCCTTATTTATAAAATTAGGGTAATAATATTTAACTTACAGTGTTGTTTTGAAGAATACACATGCCCCCCACACATACATTTATATTCACCCACGATGTAATTGTGCAAAACAATAGCAAGGACTGTAATACCTGTTAATTGTTTTATTATTACTTACATAAGGAGTTAGAAAAAAGGAGTATTTTTTCCAGAGTGTGTGTGTAGGTGTGCATGCCTATGTGTGTGGGGGGGGGGGGCAGAGAGGGGGAGCACTTCCTGCCAACTTGTATTTGGGTATCATTGGAAGATATTCTGCTTTAAGAAGTTTCCTCCTCTTGAATAAGTCATTACTGATAGGAAAGAGGTGAGTTTGTTCAGTCTCTCTACGTTCGGTCCTTCATCTAAGAAGGATTTGTTGACCATCTACTTAATGTCAAGATCTGTGCTAAACCAGAATGCAGAGACTGAAGATGAATAGGGCAGAATCCCTGTGCCCAAGTTGCCACCCAGGAGACTAATATGTAAATAGACCATTTTTCAATATACTCTGAAAGCCGTTCCTATGCTCAGGCTCAGAAGGAAATGCGCAGTACAATAGAAAGGTTAAGAACGTTGGTTTTAGATTCAGGTAGACTTGAGTCTTGGCTCTGCCACTTTACTAACTGTGGCATCTCTAGGTCAGTGTCGTCATCTACATATGGAGATAGTGATGTCCGTTTCCGGGGACTGTGCGAGGAGAGATTTTATGGGCTAGGCCCTCAGCACACAGCAAGCCATGCACACGCTCTGTGGTGAAGCTGCTGCTTCTCCTTCTCATTTCTTCTTCCCACTTTTATTGTGATTTGTGTGACTCATAATAACAACTCTGACTTGTCAAGCTGGTCGAGGAAGTCTTCCTAGAAGGACTTGATTTGAGCTGAGATTTAAAGGATGGCACGCAGCTGTAAGAAGGACAATTCAGGAAAAGAAAGGAGCACACAGCAAGGCATATGACCAACTAAATTTGTTGGGTTATGAAATAAGGCTTTCCAATGTCTGATGCCAAATTAAGTTCACTGGAAAATATTGGGGCAAGCTTCCTAATACTTTCATTGCTGTGGGTCTCCCCTTGCCTTCTATCCTTTCTCCCTCCACCCCCCACCCAATCTAAGCCCTGCCATCTCTCAAATGACACGTTCTGGTCCCTGCACGACTGGAGTGACTGTTTTCAGCTTACTCCACACAACAGCCAGAGCAAACTTTAAAAAGTCAACGTAACTCTCTCTCCTGTCTTGAATGGTTTCTGTTTGGTTGTGATTGTGATTTTTTCCTTTAAGCCTGAAACCATTTTGCTGGATGCATCCTCTTGCAGCAGTGGGAGAGAGTTATATGCTCCCTTTATGCAGTCCACAGAGAAGGGAAGACAGTATGATTGTCTTCTCAAAACCCTGTTCATGCATCGGCTTTATTTGACTGCCTTTTCTTCTATTTGTTTTCCCTTACTTCAAGTTAAAGAAGCCCATTGTAATAAAACCGGTGGCCACAGAAAGCCCGGTAATCTCAGTGATTAAGACAACTTGCATGCATGTAAGAATTAATACTTTTTAGAATGTTGTCACAAATGTCTTACAGATAGACAAAAATTTATACACTAGCCTTGCTATTTGTTGTACTTTTATTTAACAGAAAGCTATTGAGCCTGCCTCTGTGCATGGTATTATGCTGGTGCTGAGATCACAACAGTAAAATTACAAGTGAGTCTTGCTTCCATGAAGCTTTCAGTTTAGCAAGGGGACAGCTGTTAGCAAAACAATTACATCAATCTATTTATGATGACTAACTGGGATAAGTGTGCTGAAATAAAGAAACCCAGTTCTCCAGGAGTTGTGATCACCCAGAGGTCAGGAATGATTTTGCAGCTTGAGGTAAGAGTTGAGGAGTAGAATGAACAAGGCAAGGCATAAGGGGCAGAGGAGTATCCCAAAGGCCTGTGATTGGAGGGAGTAAGATTGAAGGTCCAAAGGCAGCCTGTGGGGCTGGAGGCCACACTAGAGGGACTAGGTTTGAGGCCTGGCTGGAGAGTCAGGAAAGCATGAGAATAAGGCAGGGTCTTGCAGGCCATTGAAAGCCACTGAAAGGTTTTAAATGGGAGCACATTTGTGTTTGTGAGTTGGAGAGTACTTGATCATATATTAAAGATTAGTCTGCCTACAATATGGAGAATTGAATCTCCATCTGATAGATGAAGAAATAAGTTTGAGGGTCAAGATGGGAGAGGAAAGGAAAAAGGAATATGTATTGACCACATATTGCTGATTTCCCCTACACGCAAACGTTTTACCATACATAATGTGCCTAGATATTGCCTTGGATATAGAAAGTACAATATGGGAAGGCTTTGTATTATTATTATTATTATTGTTATTGCCACTTGTATGTGGAATTCTAATTTTTTTTTGCAACCACTTGTAGTGGTTTTGAATTGTATATCTTCCAGAAAACCATGTTCTTAAAGCTCGTTCGTTTCTGTGAGTGTAAATGTAAAGAGGACCCTTTGACTCGTTTCCTTCAGTTAAGACATGGCCCAGGGTGGGTCTAAATGGGATAAATACAGAGAGAAAGAGAGAAAGTTATGGGATCAAGAAGCTGAAAGCAATGAAACCCAGAAGAGAAGGGAGAGGCGAGCAGACACCACCATGTGCCTTGCCATGTGCCAGAGGAATCCAGGATTGCCAGCAGCCAGTCTTCAGGAAGAAAGCATCATCTCTGATAATTCCTAGATTTGGACATTTTCATGGTTTCAAAACTGTAAGCTTGCAAGCTAATAAATTCCCATAGTTAAAGTTAATGCATTTTATGATATCTGCTTTTATCAGCAAAGCAAACTAAAATATGGTGTATTATTACCCATGTTTTACAAAGGAGGAAACCGAGGCTCAAAGAGGTTAAGTAACAACTGTATGTCACCCAGTTGGCATGCGGTAGAGCTAGGATTCAGGAGCCCATGAACTTCTCATGTCTAAAAAATACCAACAATGTCGAGGCAAAGCTGGAATAACCCAAGTCTTCTAAGTAGGATGGTTCTGTCCCCTGAGAAGTCTGGGAATTATTGAACTTTTTAAAAATATTCTAGAAAATTTTTTTTTTTTTTTTGGTGCATGGTCCAGGAATCAAACTCAAACTCACGTCTCCTGCAAGGAAGGCAAGCATTCTACCACTGAACTACCCGCACACCCTAGAATTATTTTTAATGGGATTGTTTAGGTCATTTGTTTTTATCTGACTTTCACAGGGATCTCTACAAATTACTCATTCTCCGCTTTTCCAGTCAAAGAAACTGTGAAGTTCACAGCCATAATTTTTCCAGAACAGCCTAGAGAGTGACATGATTGCTAACAATATAAGCAGAAAAACACACATTCAGATTTATTCTCTCATAATTCACTCCTTAAACAAAATTTAGAGAAACCTAAGTGTACCAGTTTCTGATGATGCGGTGATATGTTTAAGGAAACTATTCATTAGTTAAGATGGTACAAAAGATAAAGAAAACATGACTAAGAATATATATGAGAGAGGGTGGGACACAAAAACAGGCAGCACCTATCGTGCTAAGCTTTACTAAGAACTTTAGCTGCATTGTCACATTTAATTTTTATAACATCTTGGGAGTTCAGTTGACTTGGCACTGCTTGCCTGGGCCTCGTGCCTTTTCCACTATCCCCCAGTGCCTCATCCATGATGCTAATAACCTTAGCCACTGTCTTCATAAAATCTACAGCCAATTTAAAGGCTTTTCTCCCCATCTTGTCCCCTACTCCTAAATCTGGTGATACCGGCTAAAGCAGAGATTGATTAATTGACATGAACAAAATGAGGTTTCAGTTTTGGTTGGATTAATAGTTAAATTTGATTTCATAAAAACAGCTTTAAAAGTTCTTTTTTTGTGGTGGGTTTTTTGCCCATATAACATAGAATATTTACTTTGATTAATATTCAAAATAGCAACTGAATAGACCAAGTGTTTGGTTTCTTTGTTTAAAGGGGGATCTATCAGAAATATAAAAATCATTTAGGCAGCTTCCTATATGGGGTATGCTTAGGTCTTTTGTATTGGGAAATTATTCCCCTGGAGCATTTGATTCATGCCCCTCCAATCTACCCAATCCCAAATATATATAGGGACTTACTAGTTTTATCTCCATGAGGGAAGAAAGATGTCTCAAAGGTTCATTCCTTAATAACTTTTAAGGGAAACATCCAATTGAAAACAAACCTATGAAATGTCAATGTTTATGAAAAATACTACTCACATTCTCAATTGAATGGTGACCCCCAAACCTCTACTTCCTTTTCCTGAGGGTATTGATTGAAAATCAAGTTATGGTTTAGCATATTTTAGGTTACACTGCTCTTATTTTATATACACAGCCCCCAATCTCAGGCTCCTACTTTAAGTATAGGAAACAAGGGTGGGTTTTTAGAATGGGCTGGTCATCAGCTCAGTTCCAGAAGTGTGTGGCTGGACCTGAGGGAGAGTGACTGTCCTCAGCCTTCTTTAATCAGGGACCCTGGTAGGACAACCCCTCAGGCTGATGGCCAGCCAGGCAGTTATTTTTCTTGAAATTGTTCCTTTTCAGGGATGTGTCAGAGCAAAACAAACAGGCAAGTCATATACAGAAGATGCACAACCAGATACTGAAGGAAGAAGTGTTAAAACCTGCACTGCTTAGTTGAAGGTGGATTTCCCATGATGCTTACAAGATGCATGCATGCACACTCAGAAAGTACACACGCGTGTATGTATATCATGCTAGGTTAGCAGAGGAAATCCCCAAAAGGAGCAAGAACTAAGGGCTGTTTGTACAAGGATCAGCTCTCCCTTGCCTTAAAATATCAACTCGGGACCCCCACAAGACACATTTCCAACAAGTGCTGAAAAGTCAGTAGGGTTCTTATTACTCTGCAACCTAAGCACAGACTCCAGGTGAACCAAACAACCAACAGTACCCATCAGGTAGGAAGCTAATTCTCTTCTGCTTATTGCTTTTTTGGGCATCCACCAAGTTACTAAACAGACAGTGACAAAACAGAGAACTTAGATAAATGTATGTGGCAGCATCTCCTGAAACATTTTTTTCCTTAACACTAGTTCTAATGACTTGTTTGCGTGCTAAGTGGAATGAGGGAAATTGGCCAAATATTCCTGAATTGTTTTCTCATCAGCTGCATCAGCTTCAAGATCACCTTTTCAACATTATCCTGCTCTTCAGAAAATAAATTTCCCTTTCCTTGCAGAAGACAGGCTGATTTTAGAAGCAGATCTAAGTCTGTTAGAAACAAGCTTTTGCCAGGAATGACAGTCATCTAGTAGCTACAGAAAGCAGTGTCAGCAGAGCCTGTGGAAAGTCATATACCAGCCCACTTCTTCTCACCCACCCAGACACTCTCCCTCTCTCTTGTCTGTACCTTCCGTGTGGCAGCTGGAAGAGAGGATGGTGTTCGGAGGTCTGAAGATGTAAGGCAGGTAACGAGAGAAGCATTTCATCTTCCAAAATAAAAAATAAAAATCTAAATGAAAAACCAGTCTTCTGAATCCATATTTCTCTCGGCCTTTAAAGCTGGCTACATCACCAGTATGCTTAGGAAGGTTCTCTCCCAGATCTGCAAAGCTGGGAAGCCCGAGGAATAACTGGAGATGGGTCCCATTTTGCCATCAGCACCAGGAAGCACTGCCTTACATTTCTGCATGCAGCTCAAACTCAGAAGCTCCCAAGCAAGCTGGGATATAGCCTCTTCATTGGCTGCAGCTCCTCCGAGCAGGATTTGCTGAGTAAGTCAGCCCTGCATGTAAACACACGCTGAAATGCCCTGCCTAAAACCTCTACCTTTTTGCCTGTGGTCAGTTACTCTTTTAGCAACAGAAATCCAGCAGGGTATGGGAGTAGCGAGGATAAGTGACTATCTCTTATTTAACTGAAAGACCAGATGAAACAAAGACAGCATAGTTTTCCCCTCTGAAGAGAGATGGCTGTTAAAAGGAGCCACCGTATGCAATACCAGGGATCTCAGGAATATTAAAGTACAGTGCAATGAAATGGGTCTCTGTCCCCACCTAATCTAGATTTAGTTCTATGTTTTTTTTTTCTTAATACTAAAGCCCAAACAATAGGTCCATTTATCATTTAGGTGAAGCCAAAAGCTGGGTTGGGTTGTCGGTGACAGAGGGCTAACACAGACAGATTCTGTGCTCCACCGCTGCTTTTTTCCCTGCCAGCACTCACACTGAAGCAATAACTTTGTTCCCAGTTGTTTATTGTGCAGATATAGAGCCACAACATGAGATTACAGTCTAAGGCTGATGGAACTGACCCTCTACCAACCAGTGTGTCCTGATGGCTTATGAAACATGGAAAAGGTAAAGTGACCCAAGGATAATGCCAACTTGACCAAAACATTCATGGAAATTTCAAATAAGGGAGAGAAAGAAGAGAAGAGAGGAGGGGGGGGGGGGAGAGAGAGAGAGAGAGAGAGAGAGAGAGAGAGAGACTGACTGATTATTAAGGGATATGACCAAATACATATAATTTGAAATAGGGAAGCTGGTTTGAATTTGGCCCATAAAATATTAATGACTTTGTACCATTTATCACTGGAAGAAAAGCACAAGGCATTAGTTTGGGATTAAAAGATCTGTCAAAGACATTATTGTGTATGAGGAAGAGAAAGAGGTGAATGTCCTTTGTGTTGCATTTGCAAGGAAATGATTTAAATGTTCTGTAAAATAAAACCAATATACCCCTGAGCGAAGTTTTTAAAAATTAGATTTCATATAAAATTGTGTTTTAAACATCTGTTAGAATAATGTTGAAGCCTCCTTGGGCACATCTTTTTACAATATATTTAACTTAGGCTTGGAGAGTGTGATGGTTTGGAAATGTATTCTCCCAGAAAACTATGTTATTAAAGCTAATCCATTCCCTTGAGCATGAACCAATTGTAAGTAGGGCCTTATGATGAGGTTATTGCAGTTCGGATATGATCCACCTCATTCAGAGTAGGTCTTAGTCCTCTTACTGGAGTCCTTTATAAATGGGATGAGGAGAGAAGGAGAAAGAACCACAGAATCAAGAAGCCGAAAGCAACAAAACCTGGAAGAGAAGGCAGAGACCAGCAGACACTGCCCTGTGCCTTGCCATGTGGCAGAGAGGTCCAGGATTGCCAGCAGCCAGTCTTTGGAAAGAAAGTATGGCCTTGATGATGGCTTGATTTGGACATTTTTCTCAGCCTCAAAACTGTAAGCTAATAAATTCCTATAATTAAGCTAACCTATTCATGGTATCTGCTTTCAGCAGCCTAGGAAACGAAAACTGAGAGCATGCTGTGCTGCCCAGGAGAGCAAAGTCTTATAGCTATAAAATAATACAGTGCCAGCCCAGGCTGAGATAATGCAAACCAACTGTTTCAAACACCACGTATCAGATTTGTGGACCATGAGATTTGATGACAAAACTGATTACAGCCAGGCTGTTTAGTCCTGCTATAATCATGTAACCCTTAGCCTCCTTAGCCCCAGGGATCCAGCAAGGTGGGGACATCCAAAGTAAGGTACTGTTTAAACAGTGCCTCAGTAGTTTGTTTTGGTTTGATGGGTAATCTTAAAGACATGGCAAGAGCATATCGAGAAATATCATCCTAAGAGATGCTTCATCTCTAGTCCATGTTCAGCAGTGGGGCAGAGTGGAAGGAGTGTGAGTTTTTGTGGTCAGTCAGACCTAAGTTTGAATCCCAGGGTTTTCATTTAGTGGCTGGATAGAGATCCAATATTTAACACCTGTGAGCCTAAGTTTCTGCATCTACAGAATGAGAATGACAGTGAGGGTTTCCTCACATATTCTGTAAAGAACTACGTGAGACAATAACCATATAGCACCTGGCACATTGTCGGCACTTGACAAATTGTCATTTGTTTTAGTTTGCCAGACTGGCATGACAACAACCACATACCATGTTGATGGGTTTAAACAATGGGGATTTATTGGTTCATGATTTTGAGGCCAAAAGAAGTCCAAAATCAACATATCAGCAAGGCTTGCTTTCTCCCCAAAGACTGCAATGTTCTGGTGCGGGCTACTGACAATCCTTTGGGTTTATTGGCTCCTGTTACATGGTGATGCCCTCTTCCTTCTCACTCCTTGACTTCAAGGTCTCCAGTAATCTGGGTAAAGTCCTACCCTTGTTCAGTCACCACGTCTTAACGAAAAATAACACCTTCAAGAGGTTCTCTTTACAATGGGTTCACATCCATAGGGATGTGCATTAAGATTAAGAACGTCTTTATTGGAATATTGAATTATAATTCAACCTATCCTTTTGCTGTTGGCCTTCTCTGAGTTTTTAAGTCCTTGCATAGGCCGAAGAGCAGTCGAAGAGCAGGGAACAGTGAAGAGGGTGGCTCAGTGGTTAGACAGCCTGAGTTTAATTCTGTGTTTGATATCAACTTACTGTGTGATCTTTGGCAAGTTACTAAACCTCTCTAAGTCTCATTACATAATTAATAAGAATAATAATAGAATCTCATATAATTTTGAGGGCAAAATTGAATGGTTCATATAAAGAGTTTAGCACAGTATCTAACACATTGTAAAGTACCTCCTAAATTTAATCATCATTCTCTGTGATAGTAATATTACCCCTTAATCACAGTGCTTTACTGTATTTACTTACCTATTTTATCTAAACAATGAAATTGTGAACTATTTGAAGGAGAGGTCAATGTTTAATTCTTATCTGTACCTCCAGTGTCCCATACAGTGTGTGCACCGAATAGGTAGCAAATAAATATTAGTTTAGTAAGTGAATGAATGAATACATATGGGAGGAAGCTTATGGAAGATGTTCTGCACATTTTGTGGGGGCCCTTCATAAGATGAATGAAGTGAACTTGACCTTATCAAAAAGGTGGAATAGATCATTGAAACAAAGGTGCTATGAAATTATAAATATTCATGCTTCAACCTTGTATAGTTCAGTCTAGATAAACAATAGGAAATTATGAAATGCCTTTTGAGTAAATAGTAGGCACTTGGTAAATACTTCCTGAGTGCAGATATGCTCACTGATGTTGCTGCCCATAATTACCCATAAAGAACTAAGTAAAAAGACTGTCTCCTCCACTGGGAACAAAAGAGCATTGGGGCTAGTATCCAAGTCCCAACTGGGCCATTCCAAACCCATCAATACCTAAGGACCTCAATTGAAGTTGTCTTCCCAATGTAGATGCCTGAGGTAGTGTCAGATCTAGGTGCCTTCTTTACTTATACACAGACTGGGCAAGGGAAAGAAAGAACAAATTTAACATTTTCTTGAACAAGTGATTCTGAGGCAGGTGGTTTTTATTGCACCATTTGCATGGTTTCAGTGTGTTTTCACATCCTTTTTCTCTTTAAGTCTCTGAACAACATCATTTCACAGCACAGAAAACAGGCTGAGAGGATATAACTATTTATCTAAAGACAGCCTCAAAGGAGAGCCATTGTTTCTGCATCAGAAAGAACAGGTGAGATTGTGAAAAATACAGACGTGATAGTTTCCAAGCCTAATGATTCAGACTTCCTGGGGGTCGTCATGGGTTTACGGGTCCAAGTAATTTTTATATTTGAAGCTTGGGAAACTCTAGAATAAGGTGTTAATTTCATGCTTTGGCCTGAAGGGTAAGGGTAACAGAAGGGAGGGGTAAGTGGAGAGAACATTAGAAAGTTTTCCAAATACCCTTTTCTTAAATTATTTTTATCCAACAATTTGTTGCTACCTTGAATGTATATCTGGTACTAGGTTGAATGATGATATGATACAGTCTCTGCTCAAAAGAATATATTAAAGAACAAAGACTGATAAACTGTTATAATGTAGCCTCATGGAGGCTGTAACAGCAGAAAGTAGATCTGAAAAGATTCTTAGATAAGGTGTTTGGAGATTATAGAGTCCCCAAAGCTCAATCTTAGCGATCTATGAGTTATTTAGGCATTATTTACAAAAAAAGCTCCTGTTAAAAGGCAATTATCTTAGTGGGAGGTATAGCAAATGAACAGTTAATAGTTATTAACTCCATAGTGGGATTAGACTGATAAACGTGCTGTCATTGGGTATAAGAGCAGGGCCACCTAGAGGGGGACGGATTTTCAGAAGGAAGGGGGGCTCTAAGGCAATGGCAGAGGTGACCGGAGGGCCCATGGGTGGGAAGACATCTCTGAAAGGCAAACCCATTGTTGGTGTCATGTGAGAAGGATCCTTTGGTATTGTAGAGCAGAGAACAAGAATAAGAAACTTCCTAGAAGACATCTACATTTGAGGTTTTGACATCAATAGCAGAAAAGCTATTAATTGGGCATTTCTTGAGTGCTATACTATGAACCAGACAGCTACAAGATTTTTCCTTATACTGACCTCTGGGGATATCTAAAGCAGTCACTTCTGCCCTGCAGAGTCCCAGCAGGAGTCCCTGCCATGGGACCAATGGACTTGAGGCTTCCCAATGGCCTGTTCCCTTCAGTGTCATTCCCAAATCTCACAAGAAAGTTGCCCTGAGTTGATTCCCTTTTAGCAGGTTCTCACAACCTCCTTTGGGGTTGGTTTTTCATGACATTTTGTCATTTTGCTAAGAAAGAAACTAAAGCCAAGGGGGAAAATCGCTTATTTAAGATCAGTCAGAATGAGCCGGCTCTGAAATCAGAGCAAAGCAAATTCCTATTCATTCTTCAAATTTCAGATAAAATGTCATATATTCAGGGTGAGTTTCCTAATGCCTCAGGCTGGGTCAAATCCCTGATAAAGACTCTCAGATATCACCCTCCCCTTTTATAACATTCATTCTTATTGAACATACTTACTGACCATCTGCTTATGTCTGGTGCTATGCATGGTACTAAGGAATCAATAGTAAACAAGACAAGGCGGGCCACGGTGGCTCAGCAGGTAAGAATGTTTGCCTGCCAAGCCCGAGGACCCGGGTTTGATTCCCGGTGCATGCCCATGTAAAATAAATAAATAAATAAAATAAACAAGACAGCTGCAGCCCTGCCCTCTTCTTGGGGGATAATGATTGTTCCTAGGGTATAGGGCCATGGTGATGAGATAATTCAGTCAAGTGCTTAGAAATGTTCCTGGCACCAAGTAAGTGCTATCCAATTACTTTGATAATTACTATTTAGTATTTCACTCCTTTGCCAGACTCTAAGTCGCAGGAAGATCAAACTTTGACTTTTCTGTGCTGAGTTCTGAATATGAAGTTCATTACCTGGTGCATAATAGGAGTTTGATAAGTATTTACTGAATAGAATTTGATTGAGCTGAACAAGAAGAATCATGATATATATTCCCACCCCCTCACACCTCTCCAGCCATTGTGTAAATCTCACAACTTTGTAAATTATTATCTGGAAGAAAGAGGACTCTTTCTTATTTAATTCATTCATCCCATTCATGAACAAAGCAGTTTAAGCAGCTACTAAGTGCCTGGCACTCTTCTAGATGTTGGAGATACAGCAGTGAATAATATACTCATTTAGCTTACTTAGTTTATATTCTAGAACAGGAAACTAGACAATCAACAATAAGGATTCCATCAGATGGGGAAAAGTAGAACGGAGAATATAGAGTGGAGGATGTGGCAGAGAGCGAGTGCTTTGCTTGGGCACTCAGGGGAGACTTCTTTGAGGAGGTGACATTGTGAATGGAGACCTTAAAGGCAAGAAGGAGCAGGTCAAATGATGGTTCTGACTCTCATCCAACTGCTGCACACTGCCATGTGCCCTCCCAACAATTTACTCTTCTACTTTAAATATTTTAAAATTATGACATTTAATGTTTGTTTTATTGCTCTAATATTGTCCTGTGAGGGCAGATATCATGCCTGTCTTGCTCACCATTGACTTCCCCAAACCAAGCAGAGGGGTCAACAGGGACTTGATTTACATTTTCAATTGTCAGGCTGGATCAACTGGCTCTCTTGGCATGTGACTAAAGCACGAGAGAGGTAGGCAGTTACAGATAAGGCTAAAGAGGGCTTTGAAGATGGAGGAAAGGCTCAATGTCAAGCAGATGGATCCATGTAGCAAATAAAAAAACAAAACTTATAACAGAAGATTTGCGGTGTTATTGAAAAGACTATAAAAAGAAAAGCATAATAAAGCCTAGCATATTTTTCACTAAATTTTATGCATTGACTCTCATATCACTTATAAAAGATAGACAAATAATACATTCTAATTTATAAAGGGATGTCAGAGCAAGTGGGCAGTACAATTTTTAAAATTTGAGCTATGGAAATGAATTTAATAGATGACAATAGTCATAATAATGACAACAATCACCAAATCTTACTGAATTTTCGCTAGGTTCCAGTCACTTTGCTGAACACTATACCTAGAATAGTTCTAAAATTTAATCCTCCTGGAAAACTTATGATAAAGTAAATGGTATTATTTCATCTGTGTATAGATGAGGAAATTTGCATTTTGAAACTCGTTGGCATTTGCTCAGGGCTGGTGAAGTTTACTTCTGACCCATTTGAAAGAAAGGATTTGTTAAGAAAATGGCTAGCATAATCATGCAGGTAAAATCTAACCAAATTCATGCACATACCTATTAATGTCTCTGGAGATTCATCATGCAGTGAAAGATTACTATTTTCACGACAGGGTGCTAAGGATTAGATGAGCGTGTAGGCACAGTGTGTAAAGGTGAATAGAGAGGACACAAACAACAAAATAAGGAAAAAAGAAAGAAAGGAAATAAATTAAAACATGAATATGAATACACTAAAATTACAGAAGGGCCATAAGAAAATAACAGATAAAATGGAAACTCTCACACCTAACTGGGACATTGGGACCAATTCCAAGAAGACTTCTTGAAGGCGATGGTATTTGAGGTGGGGTTTGAAGGACAGGGAGGATTTGAATCTGTGGAGACATGGAGATGTGAGTAGGAAGAACATTCCAGTAGGATATTGTATCAATCTGGGTTCTCCAGAGAAAGAGAACAAGCAGAATATGTGTGTGTGTATTTTATTTTAAGGAATTGGATCATGTGGTTGTTGGACTGGCAAGCACAGCATTCATAGGACAGATTGACAGGCTGGAGATTCCAGGAAGAGTGATGTTTTAATCTTGGACT
The DNA here is from genome assembly GCF_023851605.1 of Tamandua tetradactyla. Lineage (NCBI taxonomy): Eukaryota > Metazoa > Chordata > Mammalia > Pilosa > Myrmecophagidae > Tamandua > Tamandua tetradactyla. The sequence continues at coordinate 27,656,762 of NC_135346.1, forward strand.
TGAAGTCCCTAGGGGAAGCCTGCCAGTTAGAAAGTCCTGGGAGAAATTGATGTAGAAATCTTGAGTCAAAAATCCATAGGGGGATGTCAACAAGTGGGAAGTGCTAAAGGAATTGATATAGTAGTTCTTGAGGCTGACTTTATTTTTCTTTCGTGAACCTCAGTTCCTTGCTCTTAAATTCTTCAAAGGATTGGACAAGGACCCCTATACTATCAAGGGCAATCTACTTAAAGTCAACTGGCTGTAGATGTCAATTTTATCTAAACAATCTCTCCACCTCAACATCTAGGCAAGAATTTGGCCAAATAACTGGATATCATGATCTAGACAAGTTGACACATAAAATTAACCATCACAGAATAATTGGAAGAAAAAAGTTTGAAGGTTGGGGACCTCAAGGATTATTTAGGGAATAATAGTTCTACTTATTATCTATATCTATATAACACCATGTACAGTGTTTATGCTACTTTATGAACCTTAAAACAATAAGGTTACATTTGCTTACATTTTTATTATATGGTTATTTGCGATTCAAAGTCCTTTCCCTATTTACTCTAATTTAGTGGAATTATAAGAAAATCTAAATATTAAAAGCTGTTTCCAACTTCTCCATTTCTGCTATGCACTAATTAGCCCTTATTTGGAAATAGGGCTTCAGCATCCCTTGTCCAAACTGGGCAAAGTAGAGTCCAATTAATTAGTATACATAAGGACTCAAAGCCTTTGTCAGGAGAAAGCCATTCCAATGTAAATCCAGAATCTTTCTGGATCTCAAAAGGAACTCTCCTTTTTCCTTCATTGCACAATATCTGGGTTTTAATTAAACCCTGAATAATATGAAAAGGCATCAATAGGCCGATATAACATTTTTAAAAGATTTTCTCCAACTATACTATCTATTTTGGACTGAGAGTATCCCCCAGGATTAGGCAGCACTATTTCCTTTTGGGCAGATAAAAATATTAGAGAATTTGAAGGTGATCCAGCACATGAATCCAGGTGACAAGGTCTTATTAGTTTTCTGACCCATAGGCCAGCATTTAGAGATACAAAAACACCCTTGAGTGATCAAGTTTAATGTTTTCTCTAGAAAACACTTTTAACCCAGTTTCTCCCTTGATTCTGAGGGACCATACCATTAAATCTTTCAGGAGGCAAAAGGGAGAGAAAATGTTCTACCTGTTGTTCTTGAGATAAGAAGCTAGAGCTGCTCATGCAGCCAAGGATGTTCCCTGGGGGTGCCATACTGCACACCCAGCCTGTGGAGAGCTTTGTTTGGCCTGCAGAGTGTTTTATTTTTTAATTCAAACTTTGTGTCTTTGAAAAGAATAGACCCTTACCAGGTTTTACATTTGAAGAGATTTTGTATTACTCTCCGTTATTTCAGTCTATGAATGTTACTTTGCAACAGGGTTTCTCAACAGTGGCACTATTGATATTTGGACTGGGTAATTCTTTGTGGTAGAGGGATATCTTGTGTATTGTAGGATATTTAGCAACATCCCTGGCTTCTGTTTACTAGTTGTTAGTGGCATTACCAAATGTCCCCAGAGAGACAAATTAACTCATGCCCTCTCTCCCCACATTGAGAAATACTGCTTTAGAGTAATATGGCCTCTGCTTCCTGGACTACGGTAATGATACATTAATTGAGAGTAAGGAGGACTCAGTTCTAACTGTAATTCTTTATGACTCATTTTCCTCATTTCACTGTCCTTCAGGTCTGCTATCTAGATCCTATAAACAATATTTGTAACAGAGCTTTGAAAATTTAAAAATATAATGTTGCCATTCATTCTCTCCTATGTCTTTAGGCAGTTACTGATACTGGAACACTGAAAGATGGCAGATCTATTCTGCAATCAATAATTTAAGTTTGAAGGCGTCACATTAGCCAAGCATGCAGAACTAAGGAGCAAGAAAAGTTACTCTTCCCATTAGGATGAATTTTCTTAGAGTTTTCTGTTGTATTGGTCTTCCCTGCTGAATGAAAAACTGGCATTCATTCTTACATTCATGCATTTATTCAACAAATATTTGTTAAGTTCTCATTATGTGCCAGATATTATGTTGGGCTTCATGCATATTTAAATGACTTGTCTTCGTAGTAAACATGTTAGATGTGGCCCTGCCTTCACAGAGATTATGGTCTAGTAGAGGAAACAGACAAAGAACCAATAAATCATGATGCATTTGGCAAGTGATATAATAGATAACCTTCTGGACCACCTAGCAGGGCCATGAGGCTCAGAGTTCAGGGTTACAGAAAGCTTACAAGGAAAATGAAACCAAAGCTGAGATCTAAATGATGAGTAGGAGGTTGCTAGGGAAAGGGAGAGTGAAAAATAGTTCAGGCAAAGGGAAGGACATGTGTGTAGTACTGGGGAAATCATGAAAGTCAGGGCCAAATTCCAGCCCTAGCCTATATCCACCCCCTTCCCACCTCCTTTTCTTCTTTTGCTTGTTTGCATGAAGGTGTTCAGTATGCTACCACTTAGCAAGAAACTGAAAGCAGCCAGGGCAGACATTGGATCTGAATTTCAAAAAAAAAAATCAAGCTACCCAGAAATGAAAAGGCCTGGCCATATTTAAACCAAAAATGGGAATAAGCATGGCAACTACTTGCCAGGGGAAAACTCTGCACAATGGTCGCTTGTACATGCACTTTGCTCAATGGTGGAGTGCATAAAAACTCAACACTTAGGCAGCACAGGTATCTCTCATCTCTGATATGAAGCTGGGCATGTGGAACCACCATCCAAGAACCCTGACCTGAGCAGTTGGCCTCCCTGGGGCATTGACCATGATTTGACCTCTTCCCAACTCCGTTGGCCCTTTGTGCTTTGTAAGCAATTAAGTTGTCATTGTTAAGAAATCTCTGTTGTGCCTGACCCTGTGTTCCTATGACAAGTGCAGCAACTTGTTCCAAAGGGAGGTATAGAGAGGAAAGATTCTTTGGTGCTTCTTTTCTTTGTTCTTGTGTCCCTCTTGATGTATCTGGAGTATCTTGGGCAGTACAGAACTCATGGCTCTTTGGACTAGATTTAAGGACCACCTCTTCCTTACCTGGGTAGAGCTGTGAAACCTAGGGTGTGCTGTCTCTGTCATTTAGGGGAAGACTAGCCATGAAAGGGATTTTGAGAATCCCCTCCATAAATGCCAGGGTGTTGGCTAGCTGGTTCCATGCTAAGATCAATGAGGTTGGGGCTTACACTGCTTGGTGTATACTCCATAGATATGCTGGCTCATGGCCTCTTCTCTGTTCTCATTCTGGAACCAGGAATATCTTGCTTTCAAGCCACTCAGGATGAGGTAGTGTGAGTATAGTGTGAGGGTCGTTATTATTCAGGAAATCATTAGAACTGAAGATGGGGACCAGAGGTTAAAACGAAAGTACCAGCTTTCATAGAAAAGGAGATTTGAGAAATGAAAGATAGATATTTACAGAAGCATGGAGATGATTTCCTCTCCTTGTTGTTTCAACTTTACGATGAAGGTACCTCTTCCTTCCTGTTCAACCTGGCTGACTGGAGGAGTCTTGTTTACCTTGTGTTAAACTCTGTCCACCAACCAACACTTCATCAGTTGGAGTAAAGAAGGAGGAAGCAGGGTATGGGGAGTGAGAAGCTGACAGTGTAGCTACTCCCACTCCACAGTCACAATCTGTTTGACTGGACTCTTCAAGGGGTCACATGAGCATATTTACTGAATTCAAATTAAGTCTTAGAGTAAGGAGGAGGAAGCCATGGTCATGTTGCAAAAACTAGGTGTTGGTGCGTGGATATTCCACCATGACTGAGGGGATTTAGCCTCTCACCAGACTCCCATTTCATGGTAGGATGTTGATAATTTTATCTGAAAGAGGCCCCTGAATGGAATGATACATGAGTTCTCCTCCTCACCCCAGGGCTTCCTCTGGTAGATGCAATGGAGAGGCTTTATAGTACTCCTCCTGCTTAGGGTAAGTAATCCTGTATTAGGAAGGTAGCTGCTGTGGTAACCAAGGAGCCAGACCAGAGGTAGTAGGCACCCACCTGCTAATCCAGCAAATCCTAAGACCTGCAAAATGGGTCAGCAGCCACTTTTTCCCCTAGAACAAGGAATCCCAAAGGACACAACAGATGGGCTCTCCAAGGGGGAACTTTGGGAGAATATAAACTAGAAGAGGGTGACAGGCTTGATAGGGACAATCTGCTCCTGCCCAATCCCCTCTTCCCACTCCCCAGATATAGGCAGTGGAAGAGGGGGAAGCCATTATGGTCCCCACAGCCATTTGGTATGTGGTAATTGACCTGGAATATGCCTTTCTCTCTAACCCATTCCAAGAAAAGGACAAGGATCAATTTGCTTTCATGTGGTAGGGCCTACCATATATCTTCACTGTACTGCTGCAGGGGTATTTAAACTTCTCCACTATCTGCCATCAATGGTTGGGGCAGGATTTGAATAAGCTACCCCTCTGGAAGAACTCCAAATGTCCCATTATATTGATGGCATAGTGCTGGTAGGACAGAGTAAAGAGCAAGTCACTCTGGGATTGCATGTATTACCAACTGGGCTGGCTAAACCATAATCCCAACAAGATACCAGGCCCAGCACGGTAGGTCATCTTCTTAGGCAATATATGGGCTGGAGCTCAGTGATGGATCCCTGACCTGGTAAGGGACAAATTACTGTCCCTAAAGTCATGTACCTCGAAAGAGTAGCTCAGCAATTGGTTGGGCTATTTGTATATTGTCACCAGCATATTCCTCATCTCAGTTTCCTCCTCACAACTCTATACTGAATGACATGAAATCATATCATTTTCACTGGTGAATGGAGGAGGCTTACAAGATGTAAAAGCAGCCACTTCATATATCATACCTTTAGGACTTTTAGAACCTGAATTTCTGTTCAAGCTACAGATTATTTCCACCTGGACCCATGCCAACTGGTTCCTCAGGCAGAAGGAGGAAGTAACAGAAATTCAAAGATCCCTGGGTTTTTGGATGAAGTAGATCCTAGACACAGCCCTGCACTAATTCCACTTCGAGAGGCAACTTCTGGTATGCTATTGGGCCTTGGTAGAAATGGAAAAGAGTATCAAGGGTTCCCAGGTCCTCCTGCTGCCAGAAATCCTCATCATATCCTGGGTTCTCAGTAATCAAAACACTCACCTAGGCAGTGCCCAACAACAGAGTATCATCAAATGGAAGGGGTGTATTCAGGATTGTGCTTCCTGGGGCTCCCAGGGTATGATATTCTTGCAAGAGTGGTTGACAGAGGCTCCCATCAACGAAGATCTTGTTGTAATACCAGATGAGGGCCTTTCCCTTCCTGCATTGGCATCTTGGGGACCCTGACTCAAGGATGTCCTACCAGATGCTCAGTGCTGATTCACTAATGGATCAGGCAAGCTGAAGCCATACAAAATCCACTGGGCAGTAGCCCCAGTTTCTTTGCCTTGAGAAAACTATATACTATCTCTCTCACAGGAAAGTGTCCAATGGGAACTGCTAGAGGTTCTCTTAACCCTGCAGCATTCAGGCCCAAGCATCCCATGTACCTGTTTCTAATTCATGGGCTGTCATTAACAGCTTATCAGTCTGGTCAGTTTCATTGAGGAACGTGAATGGAGATTTAAAGGTTCCCTGGTATGGGGAAGGGATATTTGGAAACAACTAGTGGTATGGAAACGTGCCATCTTTGTTATCCATGTTGAAGCCCATGGCCAGGGTCTATACCATGATGAACAACATTGGAATGACTATGTGATAAAAGAATGAAACTGAGATGAGGAATGTGCTGGTGACGATATACAAATAGCCCAATCAATTGCTCAGCTACTCTTTCGAGGTACATGACTTTAGGGACAGTTATTTGTCCCTTACCAGGTCAGGGATCCATCACTGATAAAAGAATGCACTGAGCTGCTTTTCACCCCTGACAAGACCAGAGATCCCCTGGGAGAGAGGCAGAGGATAAACCTTGCCCAGAGGATGCAATGTACTCACCCTTAATGACATTTGTGATTATATGAATAGCTGAATTTCCCATGGCTGCTTCTACTACTGGTGGTCCACCACCAAATTAGACACGGAAATTTCCACACTGTGAGATTATGGGTCTAGGAATACAAAGTACCTCTCTCATTAAGTGAGGCCCAGTCTGCCACTTACCAATGTGACAAATGTCAACTACAAGCTTTTGTAGTTGGAAATGGAAATGGAAGTTAGAGCTTTTCCCAAAGGGGCCACACTGGACCACTCATGGTAAGTGGACCACATTGGCCTTCTCCCACCATCCTAATATATATCCCCACCTTGGTCATAGTAAACACCAGTTGAGGCTGCAGCCTTGCCGTTCCAGTAAATACATGGGATACCTTGGAAAAGCAGCTCTGCCACCCCTTCTAGCATCTGGACAATTTCTCCTCTGAATAAAAATCCCACTTTACTACACAATCCACTCAATGATGGGCCCAGACTCACAAAATTAGATGGAGCATCCATGTTACTCACCACCACAGGCGGCCAGCATTGTGGAGAACTTTAATGACCATTTAAAAAAGGAGCTTTGGCATCTACACCCTAACAACTTTCTTACTGGAAGAACTGTCTGCTTTCCTCAGGCCCTCTGGAAGCTGAATTAGCAGTTTCCCAGAAGGGAAAAATGATCTTATCCTGCTTTCAGGTACAGGGACTAGATGATGTTGGGGAAGGAACCCAGGCTTTGCTGCATATCTGCTTTTATACCAATCAAGATGAGGACTGGTCCAAAAAGGAAAGCATGGACACAACACTTGGGATTCTTTTCAGTCATGGTCAGGGCATCATCCTGCTTTTTACCCTATTGCAGCCTCTAAATAATTTCCAGGATGGTGGGTTAGGGCCAACAGGCAGAGGGATGGGGTGATGAAAATAGGCCTAGAAGTGTTTAACACAGATGGGGTGACAATCCAGTGGGCTGGACCCATGGAGCCTAACGCACACATACTGGAGGTTAGCATGCAATGCCCACCCAAGTTTGGGCCACCTGGCCTCTTGGGAACAGTCATGGAATAACTTTGGTGAGTCCTGACAACTCTCATCTATCAAGAAGGGGTGAAAGGGTCCAGAAGATGTTGGTAAGTGGCTCAGATCAATGGGAAAGAGGTGAGGTTATAGCTTAAGCAAGGGACAGACTGGATGGCCTTAGAAGGAAAAGATAAGCTCCTGCAAACAGGCTGAGGAAAGTATCTCCCTTGGGAGGTGGCTGTATGACCACCTGGTCAGGACTAGTTATTGTTCCCTGCTCCAGTTTTCTACAGATTTGGCCCAGTGGCAACCTGGAAAGAAAACACCTTCATCCAATTGAGCCAGGCCATCACAGTAGCAGGGAACCTGACCAACTGCTAAATTTGCCATCCTACCTGTTATTCCCTTTTCCCTTTTCACCATTTCCAGATTGCTACCTAAGGAGCTGATTTCCTCTGTCTCATATTTGTACTAATGTCAGGAAATCCTTTATTTATGCCTGTGATAAAGGTCACAGTGCCGCTAATGGACCTGTTCTTCTTCCTCACACCCTTGGACTACCTGTTGGGATACAGCAACTCCCCATATAATGAAACTGGCCAATGGCTCAGTCATCTTTTCATTAGCATTCCCAAGATAACCAGTGACTCTCTAAACTCTCCAGGGTTTTATCTTCCTTTTTGTGGAAGAAACAAAACTTGCACTGGTTGGACCACTCCCTACATAGGTTGTATTGGACAATGGTGGGATAATTTACCCTCAGGTTCTGGCTGTTCCCTTGAAAATTCATGCCCAATCTGAGACTTCTCATTGGACTACTCCTTTCGGTTTATTAATTTGTGCAAAATATGTTTTCCTGGGTGGGTGGGTTGGGGGGTAGGGAATTTATGATTCTGGATTTGCCTCTTTCAGCAGATCATTATTGCCCTGGCTGGAAGTAAGTGCCAATGAATACATGACATACAATCTGTCAGTTGCCTTGGCTGACATTGCTGAGTGCAAAACTGGAACCCTTTAAGCTCAGCAAAATATGTTTAGGCTCTCCAGCCAAAGTAGTGCTTGATAATCACATTGCCTTAAAGGACTTCCTCCTAGCCCAGCAAGTGGTACATGTGCTACTGCTAACACCTCCTGCTATATAAGGGCTAATACCTCAGGGGAGGTGGAATGGGGGTGATTAAAATCCAGTGGCAAGTCCATTAGCTGCAAAGTATACAGATTTTATAAGGGACTTCTTTAGCTGCCTCCCAGGGGATTGGGGGATATGGATGTGATCATTACTCCTGACACGCCTGATGACCCTACTTGGAATAATAGTACGCACAGGAATCATAAAAGCCCTCCTAATGTGCTATACCCACTTGTGTTCATAAACATTTACTGTTAACATTGTTGAGAGCCACAGGTTGGTAGTCCTGACCCATCTCCACTTTTGTGACCAAGGTGGGAGTGCCAATGCTAAGGAGCAGGCTAGGCCTGGCTGACAGACCCAGTGGTGGACTGCTGGGGAAGTCACAGACAAGGTCAGTGTCCATCTCTCAACTCTTACCCCCTTCCCCAACCTTTACACCCTCTTTTACTTGCTTGAGCACAGGTGTTCAATGGGTTTCCATTTCACAAGAAACCATAAGCATCTGGGAGGGTAGCGGGGACATTAGTTATAACTGTGAAAAAACGAGCTACCCAGAAATGGACCAGTCTAACTGTACCTTGAACTCAAATCTGAAAACGGCTTGCCTGGATGGAAACTCTGCAAAAGTTTACTTAATGCATGCTTTCTGCATAGTGGCAGCACAGGTATTCCTCATCTCCAAGGTGAAGCAGGCTATGTGAAGCTGCCATCCATGACCCTGAATGGAGTAATAAAGTGGTCATTTGCTGAAGACCTCTGTAGTACCTCAGACTGGGTTTACACAATGCACCATGCATCAGCTTGCTCTGCAGTGAGGAAATATGGCATTTCAACCTGAGAGAAGATGAGTATGTCAGGAGCAGAAAGTGCAGGGAGGAAAGCAGTGAGCAATGCTGGAGAGGGAGTAGAAGTCTGCTCATGATTCATCTTATAAGCCATGTTAAAGGGTTTGATTTGACCTATGATGATGAAACCCATTGAAGGCTTTAGAGAGGTGTTTTAGTTGGTAAGCTGCTGGAATGTGATATACTAAAATGTAATGGCTTTTTAAAAAGCAATTTAATAAGTTACAAGTTTACAGTTCTAAGGAAGGGAAAGTGTTCAAATTAAGACACCAACAAGAGGTTACCTTCACACGAGAAAGGCTGATAGGTCTGGAACACCTATGTCAGCTGGGAAGTCACGTGGCTGCATCTTGCTCCTGGGTTCCATTGCTTTCGTTGTCTGTTCCCGTGGGGGATCCTCACTTTGCTTCTCTGGGGCTGGCTTTCATCTCTTGGCTTCCCTTGGCTCTCTCCAAGTTCTGACCTGCTGTGCTCCAAGAATTTCCAGACATTCATGTCTTTGCTCTCTGAAGCAATTGTTCTCCAAGTGTCTCTAACTGCTCTCTCTGTTGGCTCTGAGGCTTCTGTCATTTCTGAGGTTTCTCCAAAATGTTTCCTCTTGTAAAGACTCTAGTAAACTAATCAAAACCTACCTAGAATGGGTGGAGTCACAGCTCCATCTAATCGAAAGGTCATACCCACAATTGGGTGTGTCACATCTCTGGGGAGATAATCTAATTAAAAATTTCCAATCTGAGACTGAGAATTAGAGCTCTGAAGCTATGAAATTCACTATATAGGAACTGTTGAAAAAGGGATCTTACTTTGAGTAGAGATATGAATGAAGCTTATCTGGATAGGACTAAGGTAAATCAGAATACTGGGTAAAGGATGATATCATCCATATTTTAAAACTTCAACTTCTGTCTGAGACGAAAGGGAGAGATGTTTATTTGGTGCAAAACTTACATTTTGGGTAGTGCGTGCCCTAATTTAACTTGTATAGTCACTTTAGTTGAATACCATAAGCACGTGGAAACTTGAATAGGGCCTGAGATTTTGTTGGTTTGTCCAGGTTAGTGTGATGCCTCAATAAATCCCAGAGTAATTTAGGCAGTGAATAAAGAAATATTTGCAAAGTCCCCTTGGGGCACTGGGGAGAAAGGAGGAAATATTCAACTTCCCTATTTGGAGAATTTCTGATATTCTCGAAAGCAGTGGAGACTGCTTAATACCAAATAAATAAGACAAGCCCTTGATCTTGGGGTTTGCCTCTATGAAATTTATTTCTGCAAAGGATAGTCTAAACCTACTTAAAATTAGGCCTAAGAGTCACCCCTAGAGAACCTCTTTTGTTGCTTGGATATGGCCTCTCTAAGCCGATGCAGCAAGGGCACTCACTGCCCTCCCCCTCTATGTGGGTCAGGACACCAAGGGGTGTAACTCTCCCTGGCAATGTGGACAGAAATCCCCGGATGAGCTAGGACCTGGCATCAGGCAGTTGAGAAAGCCTTCTTGACTAAAAGAGGGGAGAAAAAAATGAAGCAAAATAAGATTTCAGTGGCTGAGAGATTTTAAGCAGAGTCAAGAGGTTATCCTTACGAATTATAGAAATATCCCTTTTTAATTTATGGTGTATTGGAATGGCTAGAGGAAAGTACTTGAAACTGTTGAGCTGTGTCCCAATAGCCTTGATTCTTTAAGATGACTGTATAATGATACAACTTTTACAACGTGACTGCATGATTGTGAAAACCTTGTGTCTGATGCTCCTTTTATCTATGGTATGGATTGATGAGTAAAAACATGGATAAAAAATAAACAAATAATAGAAAGGACAAAGGTTAAAATTAATTGGGTAGATGGAAATACTAGTGTTCAATGAGAGGGAGGGGTAAGGAGTATGGTATGTATGAGTTTTTTATTTTTATTTCCTTTTCTGGAGTGATGCAAATGTTCTAAAAAATGATCACGGTTGATGAATACACAACTATGTGATGATATTGTGAGCCATTGATTGTACATCATGTATAGATTGTTTGTATGTCAAGATTTATCGATAAAAATATTTAAAAAATAATTAATTTTTTTTAAAAGTTTCCAATCTGCAGTATTGAATCAGAATTAAAAGAAGTGGCTGTTCCCACAAGATTGGATCAGGTTAAAACACAGCTTTTCCAGGGTACAGAATACTTTCAAACTGGCACAGGAGGCAAGTGGTATAGAAATATTCTAGATATAGTCTGAATGTTCCTGTAGAATGGTAGAGGTCAAGGGGCTCTTGCAGAGTGCTGGGCAGAGTTAAGTGCTAACAAGCATCACCTCGTGTTGCCTTGCAACATCCCCACGGGATAGGAACTATTATTCTCAGGACATCAAGGCTCATAAGAATCTGCTCAAGGATACAAAACTGGTAACAATAGAGTCAGGATTCAAATCTAGCATAGCCCATTTTACCCTCTAGACCACACGGGAAACCATTATTAATTCACTTAAGTGAACTGACTTAAGCATTCTGGGGTTGAGTCATAGATCTTCCAGTTACTAAGGATGGTTTTGGAAGAATCATTGAATCACTTAAGCTCTTTGAATCTCCATTTCTTCAGCCAAACTCTGGGTGTTGGAGTGCTTCCTTGGGCAGGCTGGTACAATGATTAAAATACTACAAACATTAATAATTATGAAAGCAAACATTTACTGAATGCCTAGTATATTCCATGCTGTGTTGCAAGTACTTTACATATTTTAACTAATTTCATCCTTAAAGGGTACTCGAGGTACATTCAGTTATTGTTCCCTGCTATAGATGAGGAAACCAAGGAACAGGTAGATTAAATTCCACACGAAAGGATGTGAACCTGAATGAGCATTTCTGGAGGCTGTGCTGTGTCATGCTGCCTCTCCTGGGAGATGAGATCTTAGAACGTGCCTGACACACCAACAGCCTAGAGTCTGGAATGTTGTAGGTACTCGGTTCTGGCTGACAAGTTTATTCAACAGAGGTTCATCAGGTTTTCAAGAAGTCTAACCACTGTATTAGATGAACAAGACAGACGTGGCCCATGTCAGCATGCTTTTCTTGGATTTCTGGAAAGCCATTTCTAGTTATGTACATATTTTTTCTATTCCAAGGCAGTTCCAACAGGCATCTCCTACCCATGAGAAGTTGTGAAATGCCAGTGATTTATGGGAAAGGCTTCACAGGAGGACAAAGAAACTAGATGCCTAGATGCTGAATGCTGAGCTGCTTCTGCTGATGTAATTATCCTGGGTGTCAACCAAAAGACCATACAGGGGCCCTTGGAGGGGTTACTGCAAGCCTTCCTTCCATCTTTGTGGATCTATTTGCAGGTAAGGAGCAAAAATTTCAGCATCTAGACAAAAGAAAATAATGAGCTGGTTCTGTGGAGTTAGAAAAATCTGTCTACCAGACACTTGGTGACCAGGGAATCAGGACCACTGATACATGGTATTTTTTATTCCAAAGGATATTAGAGGGCTGAGCTAACCCACAATGTCACAGGCAGGGAACCTTAGTGGTAGAGACATTAAGAGGTAATGTAGAAGGGTAAACTGTAGCTTTGGATGAGGCTCTTTTCCTTCTGTACCCCAGTTCCTCCATCTATAAAATGGGGAGATGTGAAGTGATCTTCCAATTTCCTTCAAACTTCAATATGCTATGAATCTGAGTCTTCAAATTACACAGTTACCTTTTTGCTCACTAACATTTTTACCACTAGTGACATTTAATACACTCATAGTGATATGCAACTACCAGTATATGTAGTTCTAGAACATTTTCAACACCCCAAAGGAAATCTCACACCCATTAAACAATCGCTCCCTCCATACCCTCTCCCCTAGTCCCCGAAAACCACCAGTCTACTTTCTATGGATTTATCTAATGTGGATATAAATGCAGTCATACAGTATGTGACTTTATGTGTCTGGCTTCTTTCACTTAGCATAATGTTTTCAAAGTTCATCTACATTATATCATGAGTCAGTACGTCATTCTTTTTTATGAACAAATGCAACATATGTGTATTGATAATACAACATTCTTTTCTCCTTTCATCACTTGATGGGCTTTGGGTTGGGTTGTTTTCATCTTTTGGCTATTATGAATAATGTTGCTGTGAACATTTGTGTGTAAGTTTTTGTTTGAACACCTGTTTTTAATTATTTTGGGTATATACCTAGAAGTGGAATTGCTATAATTCTATGTAATTTTATGTTTAACTTTCCGAGATGCTGCCAAACTGTTTTGCACCAAGTTGCACCGTTTTACATTTCCCCCCACAATGTGGGGGGGTTCCAGTTTCTTCACGTCCCCACCAACCTTGTTATTTTCTTTTTTTAAAATCTGTGTTATTATAGCCACCCTAGAGTGTGTGAAGTAGTATCTTCTTGTAGTTTTGATTTGCATTTCCTTAATGAGCATCTTTTTATGTGTTTATTGGTCATTTGTGTATCTTAAGTAGAAATGTCTGTTTACGTTCCTTGCCCATTTTTAATGGGATTGTTTGTCTTTCTGTTATTAAGGTTTTTAAAAATAAATTATTTGTTTTTCAGTTGTGATAAAATACATGTAACATATAAATCATTTTAGCCATTTTAAGTGGCCTATTCTGTGACACTAAGTGCACTGACAGTACTGTGTATCTGCCACCACTGTCTATTTCCCAGCTATTTTCATCAACCCAAACCCAAAACATACTCATTTAGCAATAACTCCCCATCTCCACTTCCCTATCCCTGGTAACTACTATGCTGCCTTCTGAAATTATGAATCTTCCTATTCTAAGATTTCCATATAAGAAAAATTATACAATATTTATCTTTTTGTATCTGGCTAATTTCACTCAACATGATATCTTCAAGTTTCATCCATATTGCAGTATCAAAATATTTTCTCCTATTTTGTAGGTTGTATAGGCTGTCTTTTCAGTTCTTGGTAATATCATTTGATACCCCCAAATTTTTAATTCTGATAAGTCCATTTTATCTATTTTTTCTTTTGTTGCTTGTGCTTTGGTGGAAAATCTAAAAATCTATTGCCTATTACAAGATCATGAAAATATTTCCCTATGTTTCCTTGAAAGAGTTTTATAGTATTAGGTCTGATATTTAAGTCTTTGATCCACTTTGAGTGAATTTTTATGTATGGTGAGAAGTAGAGGCACACATTCATTTTTTTTTTGCATGTGGATTTCCAGTTATCCCAGCACCATTTGTCAAATAGACTAATTCCCTATTGAATGGATTTGTGGAAAAATAATACTTTGATTAGGAGTAAGAAGCGTTAATTAATTGTTTATTTTTGTTGATGATGTAGAGGTAGCCAGCTATTAGAATTTTCATTCAGTTGAGTTGGACTTGAGATGGTAGAACCTGAGCCCAGAATCCTCTAGAGATGTTTATTACTATTCCCAAAGATAAGTCTTATATTTGTTTTCACCAGGTATAAGTGATCCTTTTTGTAAACATGGTCATTTTTTTTTTGTCTGATGGTCATTTTAAACTCACTTAGAAACAAGTGTATTAAATTTACCAAATATTAAATATTAAAAATAACAATCTGTGTAATAGGATAACCAATAATTTTTATTTTCTTTTAACCTGATTCCATCAGCATAGTAGCTGACATTTGCTTAGCATTTACTCTGAATCAGCTCCTATGCTTTATGTGGATGAATTTATTTAATCCCCACAACAAGCCCACAAGGTAGAAACTATTATTATCCCCATCTTATGAGGAGGAGAGTGAACTTAAAACTAAATGAGGTTATATAATAGGTTCAAAGTGATGCAGAAACAGGTGCCCTTGGGATTTGAATCTAGAATGTCTGTTCAGAGTTCAAATTCTTAACCATGCTAAGTTCCTGATGCTTTCAAGTTTCTACTGGGGAGAAAAAGAGTAACTTTATGTGAAAAGAAATGTAAGATTTTAAAAAGTAATACCTGGGTGTTTTTGTCATTATTTTTCTGTTATTTCTGATAAAATTTAGATTGTCTTTGGTTTTGGTTTCATGAACATCATAAATTGCTATTTAAAAACAATATTTTAAAGTCAGCTTATCTTTAGCAATATTTAAATTTATTTATTAAAACCAGTCTCTCTCAGGTACATCTGATGAGAAACTATATTTGACATGAATCATAGACAAATAAGAAAAAGAATGCAATTCCGAAGCATATGTTCAATGTAATTTATGAAAAATAACCATCAATTTTCCTTGGAAAATAGGCACTTAATATCAACATTCAATAATCATTTTTGTTTTAATATCATGAGTGTAGACCTGCCAGCTTTGAAATTACCTGGCATACTTGATTAATGGTGTAGCATAAGAAACACAACCTAAGAAATCACTTGTGTCTAATTTGGGAAAATATTCAGAAGATTCACTCCTGAAACAATAGGTAATAACGATACTTGAAAAATCAGCTGACAATGTCATGTGTTGTAAAATGTAAACTATAAACTATAATCTGAAAAGGGAATTGTCAGTTCTAAAGGTCCCCCAGACTTAAGTGATCTCAATAATGCCTTGAAAATCACTCTTGAGGCAATGACTAAAACTGTTTCTATTGTTGACCTGGGCAGATGTTATACTGTAAGCTTCAGCCAACATGCAATGTTTTACTATGAAATGTGAAGTATGAGGACCTCTAAGTTGTATGCAAAAACAAAAAACAACTAACAAAACAAAAACCAGTCTGAGTTCAAAGATGAGTTCTAATTCTCATGATACAAATGTAAGGAAGGTTACTGAAAGACCTAGGCTTCTACTTGAGCGTCAAATTATCAGTCCTCCATTTTACCATTAAGTTTGAAAACATCATGGCACCCCATGCTTAAAAATCCTCTAACATCTTCCCATTGCGCCTAGAATAAAATGCTTACTCTGGCTTAAAGGCCTCACCTGGACTTGCCTTTGCTTCCCTTAGCAACCTTATCAGAGACTCTTTCCCCCATCCAGTCATCCACTCTCCCACTTGGTCATGCCAACATTGGTTCTGCTTCAGAGCCTTCACGTTTGCTCTTCCCTGTGTCTAAATACTGTTTCCACAAGTCTTTCAAATTTGGCTTCTACTCATTCAAATATAGCCTTTTCAGAAAAGCCTTCCCAGAACAATCTGACTAATATAGCATTCTTTACCCGCTGCCCACCCACTACTACATTTCCACATGTTATGTTCTTTATAGCATATGTCACCATCTGAAATTATCTTGTGTCATTGAAAGCATGCTTTTTCATTGTCTGTCCCCTCCACCACACTACAATGGGCGCTCCATAACATCAGAGACCTTAACTGTTTTCAGTGCTGCGCTATTGAAATAAAAAAACATGACTAAAATTCAATATTCTTCCCCCTTAACCATAAAGACCTAAGTTAGCCACTCTCTCTCTCTCTTTTTAAAAAAGCTCTACCTAATGAATTAAAAATAGGCAAAGCACTTACATGAGACCTTGAACACAAAATCAGAAACCACCCTAGTGTCCATGTGCTTAATTCTTTATTCTTGGCTTTTAAATTCCATTAACAAATAACTTAGGCAATAAGTAGGATGATATTGAGCTTGCTTAATTAGCAACATGGAAAGAAAAAAAAATGGGCAAGTAATCTTCTCACATGCTCCAGACCTCAGTATCAAGGCAGTCAATTTAGAGACGCTTACATTTGAATTTGTCTGACTTGAGCAAATGTTTTACAAAGAATAAGCCAATGGCCTACAACACTTTGCCCTATAGTAGCAATAGAATTGGCTAAACTGAATGCCTTTTCTTCCTATAGTTGCACTGCTCTTTGGCTACCTCAAATTGCACCACATTACTTGTTGCAAAGCCCAATTTTGTTCTGGTGTTCTTCACTCTGGAATGGAAACCTTCAAATTGCCAATCAAATGGAAGTCTAATTTTGTAGGTCAGTTAGGCTAATCATATTCTTCTCACCAATGGTTGGTCTAAGGGTTGGCATATGATTCAGATTGTGGCTAAGGGGACATGAAAAGAAATGTTTTGGAGACATCTTGGAAAAAAGTTCCTCACTTAACAACAACAACAATAAAGACAGTAAAACATAGGGTCCTTTCTACTGGACATAGTATGTCTAATTGTGATGCCCAGAATGACTGCCATTGTCTTTAGACAAAACTGACATTCCAAGGGTAGCAAGGCAGGAAGATGGAGACAATCTGGATTCTCCAGGCTATAGTTCAGCCAGTGCATTAATCAGCTCAGCGTTTTCCCTGCCTCAAGATTTCTTGTCTGAAAAAAACTGGATTTCTACTATAACTGCTTAACTGGGCTCCCTGCTTCTGACCTTTGCCTCTTATTGCTTTGCTGCTAAAAAGCACATTTTACAACTCTGCCTCACTCAGGCACAAGTCCAAGTCGTTGCAGTGGCCTACAAGACCCTCACATCTGGCCTGCCATAATCTCTATCTCTCACAACTCTGCCCTTTGCTCACTCAACTTCAGTCACATTGGCCTCATGTTTAGTCCTTGAACATACTATGTAAGTTCTTGCCTCGAGGTGTTGGCATTGGTTGTTCACTCTGGTTGGAATTCTCCACCCCAGATATCCATATGACTTGATTACTTACATTTTTTGGATCATTGCTTGAATGCCATCTTTTGCATGAAGTCTTCCCTGACCATGCAATCTGAAAGTGAACACCCCACTCTGTATGCTTATTGCTTTATTTTCTTCCATTACACTCACACCCTTACATTCCATATATTCTTTATTTTTTGAAATTTATTGCCTATATTCTCCAGTACTGAATATTCAGTGCATGGAATGCCTTTCTCATAGTTGGTGCTTAGTAGATACTGGCGGAACAAAGGAAGGGATAACAATTGTTTTACTCTTCCAGACATTTTGAGATGAGTTTTCTGGTGCAGCTGAAAGCATCCCGAGTGGATTTTCCTTGAGCTGCCTTGTGGCCAGTGACATGCATTTTCAAAACAGCTAGCCATATTTCAAGTTTATAGTTGGTGACTCTAGAATAGAGGCCCCCCCACCCCCCACTCTAACCATATCACTCTATATTGAGCAGTAGAGAAATTGCTGGAGTAGGATTTAAAAGTTTGTTTTCTAGTCTGTTTGAGACCATGAGAAATTTTAAATTTATCTCTATGAGTTATCTATTATTTATAGTATCTATATTATCTCATATCTGTAATGTGAGATTATAAGACCTACTTTAGTTATCTCCCAAGGGCATTGTAAGAATTAAATGATCCATGTGTGTTAAAAGTAGGAAGGTGCTGTTCATATCTGTAATAGTTTATTTTGAATGAATTACTTTACAGTCTCAAAAATATTCATGATTTTTGCTGTTATAGGTTGAATTGTATTTCTCCAAAACATGCATTGAAGTCCTAATCCCTGTTACCTCAGAATGTGACCTTATTTGGAAATAGGGTCATTGCAGATGAAATTAGCTAAGATGAAATCAGACTGGAGTAGGGTAGACCCTAATGCGATATGACTGATGTCCTCATAAGATGAGGGAGAGAGACACAGACACATAGGGCAGAAGGTCCTGTGAAGACAGAGGCAGAGTCTGTGGTGCATCTCTAAACCAAGGAATGCCAGGGATTGCCTGCAAACACCAGAAACCAGAAGAAGCAAGGAAGGTTTCAGAGACAGCATGGCCCTGCCAAGATGTTAGTTTTGGACTTCAAATCTGAAGAACTGTGAGACAAAAATATTTTTGTTATTTAAGCCACCTACTTTGCAGTACTTTGTTACAGCAGCCCTAGGACGCTAGTACAGTTGAATGAATAATAATACTAATTTTTTAACCAAATATTAATTACTGAAGACCATAGTCATCCCATAAATCTTCAATGAGCCCCTATTTGGTGCCAGGCTACATTTCAGAAGAGCTTTTTCACAATGGTTAGGAGCACAAATGCTGAGGTCTGACAGGTGTGTGACTGGGGTAAGGTGCAAAACTTCCTAAGTCTCAGTTTCCTTCACTGCAAAATGAGGTTACGTTAACATCAACCTCTCATCATTGTGGCAAAGATGAAATGAGGTAATATATCAATAGCTTAATTTTTGCAGAATCTGGCCCAGTAAAGCCTGGTTAGATAAAATTATCATATTGTAATCTACCATGGCCAGCTACTATCCAGTGCTGTTAGAGATCTCGTTAGCAAAGACTCTCTATTACCTTTCAAAGTAACCCAGAGAAGCCAAGAAATTTTCCCCAGAAAATAGTTGAATCGGGAAGAAAATTGGAGTCTGTGTACCCAAACAACTACCTAATTTCTCCTCCTTCTTCATTTCCAGCATGGTGTCAGTTACTCTAGGGAGCATTCCTACCCCACTAGAGGTTGGGTCCTTTACTCTTTTTTCTAGCACTTCCCACACTCACAACAAATTGTGATTGATAACCACCTACCGCTCAGGAGTGTGAGAACTACTTAAGCGGGGGAAGCCACAATGTCTTGTTCATCACTGTAGGCTCATTATCCAGGTCAGTGTAGGGCACATAGATGTGCTCCACAAATATTTGTTGATTAAATCAATTTAAAATGATTGTAATTAGAAAAGGGTTGAAATGAATAGATAGAGAGATGTTTGTCCTTCTTGGCTTGGTAATTTCTAAATTAACCTATGCTTTCAAAGAGAACAGGAGGTATGATCTTATAGCTGTAGAGAGAACCTGCCTCCCTTCCCCCACCCTGCAAACCCTCTGTGAGTCCACTTCTCCTCTGGTCTCCTTTAGCATACAGCAAGCCCGCAGCTATCTCATATCCAGACGTCCTCCATCACAGCTAAGAAAAATGCTCTCATCTCATGTCAACTTGTTTATAATCAGACCAATTTTGCTTCTATCAGGTTGAAACCCCATACAAAGTAAAGCTGCCTAAGAAATACTTTCGCAGACTACTGGATGCTGAGAAGAGATTTCAGGCCTCTTTATGACATACATAGAGGAGAGGTTTTTGTAACCTTCAACTCTAGAGCAGAGAATTGGGCTGCATGGCAACCTTGCATTTGTCAGCATTCTGATTTCCTCTACAAGCACTCAAAATATTTTCCCATCTTCCATCCTCTCTGCTCTCACAATAGCCCTTTGAAATAAAGAAAGAAAGAATAGAATTTCTCAGCATGTTTCTCAGATCACCTGTGTTAGAATCATTTGGAATGTTTTGATATATATAAATTCCAGACCTGCTGCATCAGAATCTCTAGGGATAGGACCTAGGAATGTGCATTTTAACACCCTCCCCAAGTGAGTCATATGCACAGTAAGATTAAATCATTTAATGACCTGTCTAAAGTCACTAACTGGGCAGCTTAACCAAGCTTAAAGTTAGAGATAACCAGGCTTCAAATCAGTGCGTCGTTAATAACCACATGTTGATGACTCAGGATTGTTGACCCAGAAAACTTCTGTCTAAAAAGACAGGATCTCTTCTTCCTGAAATGGGGATTCTTATCACAGAGAACTATACCCTGTATCTCGGAATGGGAACTGAGACCAATGGTTTTAAAATATCTTTGAGGCTAAGCTATGTGGGGTGAATTTACTATCATCCTGTGCCATTTATGTTGCATAAACATCTAAGAAAGTTTACTTGTCAATCACTGACTTTTTACTGTGAAACAAGGACAGGGTCACAACAGACAGTATTTTTCTTTTTTTGGTGAATAATGGTTGTAATCACACAAGGGACACTGGAAAAATCATGTCTACTATTCCTCAATTTCTTTAATATCAGTGCAAAGATGAGACATTCTTCCAAATGTCTTAGGTAGAGGACTCCTCTTTGCTGGGAAACCATTCATAATCATCGGTTTTACTTTAGAATGTATCGAATGTTCTTCGTACCAGCAGCCAAACTGATGTTTTTCTGTCATTAGAAAACTGAATCAATAGACTGCCTCATCCTTTCCTCTACATGGGTGATCTCTTCAGAGGGAGGGGAAGGAAAAAAGGTTATGCCTATGTAGTGAAACAGAATAAATACCACAGTTGTTTTCCATGAATAAGATGAAATGACCTTATTGGTAGACGTCAAAGGACTACTGAATGAGGGACAAACATACGTCCCTAGAAATGAAGCAATAGGAAGAAAATGGCTATATGCAATAGCTGGGAAAAAACAGAAATCTCATCAGAAAATTCTGATTTCTTCTTATGCACAAACTTATGCACCAAATCTCAAGAAATTGTCTGATGCCCAGAATGGGCAATTTCTAGCACAGAAAATATTCCTATGATGAAAATGTATTATTTCATGAGATGAAATAATATATTATGTGTGAAATGTTCATACTAGGAAAATCAAATATAAGATTTGCACATGTTGAATCAGAACCTTCCAAGGTGTAAGTGTCTTCCAAAAATTAAGCTAAGTGAAAAGGGCTTAGATAGCATCCCAACCATTAGAAAAACAGGGAAAGTTTCAGGCCATCAACATGTTGCTTAATCTGCATGATTTATGTGATCCCATACAGTCCAATCGTTTCCAATAGTACCTGCATACTGTTGCCTCTGTAACTTCTATCTCCATCTCAAAATCTCTCTTTGAAGAGTCAAAGTCATATGCACTTCCTTATTAGCTTCCACACCAGGGTATCTGCTACAGCTTTTTCATACTTAAATCTGTCCAAAATAAAGCTTCTGATTTTCCTTCCCAAATATATCTCCTTTCCTGGTTGCTCAGTCTCAATAACTATACCTGACATCAATCAACCACTCAGTTGTTCAAGGCCAAAACCTGGAAGTGTTCTTAATTCCTTAGCTTCCTTCATCCCTAAAATCCAGTTCATTACCTCCAAAATAGATCTTAAAATTTTTCTGAGTGCTAAGTTGTTTAAAACCACTGTCAATATTCTTACAACCGTTCTTCTAGATAGGTTTTATTATCCTAATGAATGTATCACTTAGACCAGTATTTAGATCACAATAAATGCTTCAAAAGTGTTACCTGCTGTATTATAGTATAAAGTCAGGGTTGGGACTAGGTGAAGTGCCAAAAATATTAGTAATCAAGATAATATTTTAATGCAATATTTTAAAAACTAATAGAAAACAGGGCAGGCCACGGTGGCTCAGCAGGCAGAGTTCTGGCCTGCCATGCTAGAGACCCGGGTTCAATTCCTGGTGCCTGCCCATGCCAAAAAAAAGAAAAAATTTAAAAACTAACAGAAAATAATCAACATCACCACAAAAAAAACAGAACATGTTCAATAATTATGATTAGTATGGTTATATCATTGGGATATATGTAATTAAAGGTAAAATTCCTTGGTCAAGGTTTTTGTGGGCATATTTTAAGACTTTTTAATTTAAACTATCAATTGTCCCTTAGAAGTAATTACAAATGACTTATGTACTCACTAGCAATCAGTACCGTATAAGATTGCCCATTTTCCAAATTCTCCAATTTGAAATTAATACATATAATATATTATAGAAAAAATAAAACTGTATATATAATTTTTTTATTCATCTAAACCTTACAACTATCCTAATGAGTACCAAATTTTTATCCCAATTTTCCAATGAGGAAAATGAAGCACAGAGAGATTAAATGTCTCGGCCAAGGTTGGCAGAACTGAGACAAAAAAGATACCAGCAGTAACAAGTAAAATGAAAGCGAAAGTGGAGTAACTTTATTGACTCCTATCAGCGTAGAAGACCAACTTTGGTAGATCACAGTCATTTAAAAAAGTGAACCTGCATTTTCACTAGTAGCAAGTGAGTGTCCTCCATTAATCCACTCAACAAGTGTTCAACCACCACTGAAGCAGTATTAATGCAGGTTTCAATAACGTCCAAGAAATGCTGGTGGGGAACCTAGATCTGAGTGACAGTGTGCTAGCCTCCAATCTGATTGCCCTCTTAAAAGACATTTCTCCCTTGATTCAACATTGCGAAGT
The DNA here is from genome assembly GCF_023851605.1 of Tamandua tetradactyla. Taxonomy (NCBI): domain Eukaryota; kingdom Metazoa; phylum Chordata; class Mammalia; order Pilosa; family Myrmecophagidae; genus Tamandua; species Tamandua tetradactyla. Next base: position 27,679,639 of record NC_135346.1, read on the forward strand.
AGATTTTCCAACAAAAGTCTGCATTGGCTGTCATTCTGACTCTGACTCCATGACCCAATTAACAATTAGTGTAAACAGGCTACTTATTTACCATGCTCTATAAACATTTAAACTAGTTGTTTTCAGTTTCCCTGTACCAGTGAAGGTCATCTAAGGGCCTATATGAAAAATGCAGATTCCAGGGCCTCATCCCTAACCTACTAAATCAGATATCATCTTTAAAACAACGGTTAAAAGGCAGAACTTTGGAGTCCAACGATCAAGGTTTGAAACCTCACTCAACCATTTGTTAGCTGTAGGGTCTTTGGCAAGGAATTTTATCTTTTCTTAAAAACTTTAATATTCTCATAGGTAAAGTAGAAATAAAAATGGCTACCTCTCAAGGTTTTGATAAGGATTAAATTAGAATGAAGTCCTAATAATGATGATATATATATATAATAGCTTACTGAATAGTGTCAAGCACTACAGCAAATGCTGTACCTACATCATCTTATTAACTTGTCTAAAGAACTCCCCTACAGTAAGTTCTCAACTGATAAACATCATACTTAGAGTGGATGCTCAGAATCCTCCTAAGTGGTGGGAACCAGTCAGGAAGACAAGATTTAAGTCCAGAGTCTGAGAGTAATGTTTAAAATAAAACAAGCCATCTAGTCAGTTGGATCTCAAATGCCATTCAGTGCCCTACATCAGAGTCATTGGGGTGAGCTCCTTAAAAGATATTTTATCAACCTGGTCCTTCAGATGCTAAATCAGTACTTCTTGGGGAAGATGGAGTCTATTGTTTAAAAAGCACCTCAGGCAATTTTGATGCAAAACCAAGATTTAAAACAACTGATTAAGTTGAGCTTTAGTTTTTTGAAGACCTATGAGGTTAGAGACAGGTCATTTTTTCCCCTTCCCCTTTTTTATCCTTAATATATAGCACAGTGCTGCCATATAGAAGGTCCTCAAAAATACTTGTTGATTAGGTGAACATAAAATGGGCCCAATAATACCTCCTGTGCCTACCTCATAGGAGTTTTAAGAAAATTGTTTGTAAGGCTCTGCTCACTGTATCCAAAAGTTAGAGGATGTCATAGAAAGTGTAATTTTAGAGATTTATTTATTTATTAATTTACTTTAGCTGCCTTCCTTAACTCTTTACACATCATTAATTTGGTTTTTGGGTACCCACCACTAGATTAAGTCTCTAAAAACGAATTACGGTAAGGTTGCAAATAAAATGCTTCTTTCAAGTGACTCAAAATAATTTTTACTCAAATTATTTTTTTTACTCAAGCCAATATGACTCCAAGGTCCACATATGTTTCTGAATGTTCGTTTCCATATTAAAGTTCAACCCTGTAAACTGTTCACTGCATCAGTCATTAAAATTAGTTTTAGACTTGTGTCACACCACATCTGGCATCTATGCCTACCACCAGTAAAGGAAAAGCTGTTTGAGGCAGTAGTATTACATTCCACCAGAATAGCTAAACCTTGATTTAAAATACCCAGAAGTGCTATTCTAGTACCTTCTGATTGGCTATCATTCAGCTGTTTTGAAATGCAGACAGGCATCCTTTGGGAAAGTCATGGAGGTTTCCAAACTCAGGCTTATAAGGGAAAAAAAATGTTCTTTAGGAGGAGAAAAACTAATGCATTATTTCAGGTAAAGGGTCCTGGAATAGAAAATCTCCTGAGAACCAGAAAGACCACTATATGCTAATATTGGGACTTAATAGACCTGTAAGTCCTATGGCAAGACTTTAATTCTTAATTCTCCCTTTGTGCTTCCTGTGTAGAAGAAGTGATCCTCAACGTAGAATTGAAAGGAAGAGATGAATGGCCGATAGTCCTGAAATGTTTAGACTCAGAATTTTACAGAGCTGACCAATCATCCTGAAATGAGACTTGCCAATTTAGTCTCTCTGAAAACCTATTTCAGTGAAAGTTCATTTAGTGATGCCTCATTGGTGGAAATAAAGCAAGCTCCACCATAAAAAGAGGTAGAAAGAAATGATTAGATCCTTTTCTAGCTCAGAGTGCTATTCTGAGATGCCTGGGAACTTAAATTCATGGAAGCAAACATGAAAGTTTTCAAAGCTGGAACCAGCACAAACCCAAGGAGGGAAGGTAAAGGAGAGGGTAGCTTTCTCCTACCTTCTGCGGTTCCGATCTCGATAGTGCCTTTCACTTGACTGAAGCACCATAGTGTGTCCTGGGTGAGCGTCCCAATTCCTGAAAGCAACACAAGGAAACACATGAGGTTAGGCAAAAGCCCCCAGTTGCTGTTAAAAGGCCAACAAGAACAGAAAAACATGGTGTCGTCTAGGCATTTTTCAAAGGAGGCTTGCACACCAGGTATCATGTTGTTGGTGAGGACACCTCAATTAATCCTGGACGGTCAGTCCCTAAGCACCACGTCCTGCTGTGAATCACTGCTCTGTCTCCTCCCGTCTAACCATGCCAGGACTATTCTGAACTGGAGCAATTGGAGTTCGTCCCTGCTGAGCGCCTGGCAGCATCCTCGAGCAGTTAAGAAGGGCCTGCAGTCACACCCTGTGTGACTGCCTCTTTTCATAGGAATACTAATGCTTTCGATTGTTTTCCTTCTGTGGCAGTGGGGAATGAAAAGAGGCAGTTCCTTAGAGGGGAAAGAGGAAAAGAAAAGTAACTAAAAAAAAAAATTGGGTTTCACAACGTGTGTGGTTGAACGGTCAGGAAGGGGTCAGACACCCAGAGAATTTTTATCTGTCTCACTCACTCGTTGACTATTTGTCAAAATCCAAGCTGACTGGAGAGCTGGGGAAAGCAAAAGAAGGCTGGGGGTGAGGGATGTGGTGCCCTCAGAAAGTGAGGGAGTCAGTTTCTGATAAATATGGCCTATTTAGTTCCTGTGGAGATTTGTGTTCCAAATTCAAATTGTACATTTGGAGGGGTGAAATTTTCTGACACTTAGGCTCATTTGCGACTTCAGGTTCCTACTAATACATTTATTGAAGTCAAAAAGGTCCTTTTCAGGGTGGGCCATGGTGGCTCAACAGGCAAGAATGCTTGCCTGCCATGCCAGAGGACCCAAGTTCGATTCCCAGTGCCTGCCCATGTAAAAAAATAAAATTAAATTAAAAAAAAAAAAAAGAAGGTCCTTTTCAGAACACTTTTGGATAGCTATGGTGCCAGTTTGCTCATAAACAGCATGAATGGGCCTTGACCTCTACCAGGTTTTTAAATTAAGGCTGATGTTACATAGTCAAATTTTAGGAGAGGATGTGAATTTAAGAATTAATAAATTCAGTAGAAAAAGAAACATCAAAAATCAAAACCAAATTAGCCCTTTAAAAATGTATACAGAACTGAGAAGTCATCCTATTGTCAACAACAGATATGTATTGAACTCCTATATGGAAATATGAATTCACTTAGCCACGCAAGACTAGAGTTGCTCCCTAATGCTTTTCTCACTGTTGTTGACAGCACCTTTGATGGAAGCAACATAAAGTCATGACTTTGCAGTCAGACAGGGTTTATGGATTGGCTCTGACCTGAGACATGTTCCTAAATATAATGAGACGTTGATTCCTCATCTTTAAAATGGCATAAACTCTCAGGGCTGTTTGGATATTGAATGTGCTTAGCACAGTGCTTATCAAACACCTAAATAAAGGAGGGAAATATTCTAAAATATTTGAAGTAAAAAAAAAAGTGTATTAGCTGAGAAATTTTGGCCAACACTTTACATGGAGAATCTCTATTCTCATGCAATTCTATGACGAGGCTAATATTGTCACCCCATTTTACAGGCGAGGAAACTGAGATTCAAGAAGCTTTGGAAATTCACTAAATGTCATATCTAGGGCACGGCAAAGCTAGGATTTCAATCCAGGTTGTCTGAACCTCAGTATTCTCCATTGCAGGGGTCAGCATGACCATTTAATTGTGAGGGCTGTCAGGCCCACGGTGGCTTCACACTTGAACTCGTGTCTCATGGAAAGCTGAACTGGAATACTGTTTCAAATATTAAGGATTAAAATATCAATGTTAGGACTTCCAGGGAAGATAGTGGAGTAGGGAGCTCCAGGACTCAATCCTTCTACCAACACAGCTATTAAACAGGCAGAAATGGTCTGAAACAACTATTTTGAAACTCCTGAGACAAGAAGAACACTTTTCAGAATCCAGGGAAAAGTAGGAAGAAGAGACAGATTCTCTTTCTTTAAAGAAACTGCAAACTGTTCTCTCCACATGGCAGCTACTGGCACCCATCTCCCATTCTCACAGTGGACCACTGAGGGGTCTAGCCCTGGCTAGCTGCTGGTGACAGAAAGAGATACAAAAATTCTCTTCCCCAAGAACATGGGTGCGCAGGGCCTATTACTAATCATGACTTTTCATAAGCAAATTCAGATTGCTGTCTCTGAGGGTAGCTTTTCTAGTCTGCCAAAGCTGCCAGAATGCAACTCACCTGGCCAAGCTGACACTGAACCTAATTACCACAGCAGCTAATTGTTTCAAATTCCCCGAACAAAGGCAGTGGCAGCCATTGTCTCAACTCTGCCTGGACAGGGGAGTAGGTGGTGGAGATTTAAGGACACAGTGGTCCCTCATGCTGTGGGGGACAGTTAACTGATGGGTTAGAATTTGTCCTCTATGCAAAAGCAACATGAGACAACAAAAGAAGTATAAAAAACTATAGAGACAAATACTCTGTAACAAAATCCTGCCAGCATCAAATATTTGGGAGAGAGACTTCTGTCTCCTGGGAAACAGAGGGCACAACCAAACTCTGGTAAACAGGAGAACTCCAAAACAATTAACAAACAAAATCTCAGGACAAGACAGAGGCCCAGAACGACAGGAAAAGATCCTGGGCACTGCGTTTACCTTGGGAAGAGCTCCCTGATAGCAGAGCTGAGATTTCAGAAAATCTCTGTCTCTTTCGTAGCTGGCTAAAAAATGAAGAAACAGATATCCCAGGAATTAAATCCCAGAGTTAACATTTTAACAAATAAAAATGTGTACTGTTCAACATAACAGTGTAAGACAAAAAAAGAAATAGGAAATGACGGCCTATCCAAAGGGAAGAGGACAAAAGTACAGAAAACACCAGTGAAGAAGATGAGAATGTCTACATGCTAAACAAAGCCTTTAAAAATTATCTTAAATGTGCTCAAAGAGATGAAAGGGAGTACAGAGAAAAAAACTAAAGGATTCAGGAAAACAATGAAAAAAATAGGAAATATCCTGACATGAATGAAAATACAATATTTCAAAACATATGGGATGCAGCAAAGGCAATGCCGACAGGCAAATTTGTAGTTCTAAATGCTCACATTAAAAAAGAAGAAAGTCTTCAAATTAGAGAACTAATCTCAAAATTGGAAGAACTAGAAAAAGAAGACAAACTAAACCCCAAAGTGAGCAGAAGAAAGGAAGTTACAGAGATTAGAGTGGCAATAAATAAAATAGAAAACATAAAACAATAATAAGAATCAATAAAACCAAAATTTGGTTCTTTGAGAAGACCAATCAAATCAGCAAATCTTTAGCTAGACTGGTGAAGAAAACAATAAAGAAAATTCAATGAAAATCAAAAATGAAAATGGGGACATTTCTACCCCCTGAAATAAAAAGGACTATAAGAGGATAGTATGAAAAACTGCTCGTCAATAAATTAGATCACCTAGATGAAATGGACAAATTATTAGAAACACACAAACTACCTACATAGACTCAAGAAGAAAGCAAAGATCTCAACAAACCAATTACTAAGAAGGAGATTGAATCAGTAACTAAAAGCTAGTCAACAAAGAAAAGCCAAGGACCAGATGGCTTTATAGGGGAATTTTACTAGACGTTCCAAGAATTAGTACCCCCAGTGAAATTCCTCCAAAAACTTGAAGAGCAGGGAAAATTCTTCCTAACTTATTCTGTGAGGCCAATATCACCCTCATACCAAAGACAGAAAAAGATACAACAAGGAAAAGAACTAATGATCAAAACCTCTTATGAAGAGACACAAAAATCCTCAACAAATACTAGCAAACCAAATCCAACAGCCTATTGAAAGAATTTTATACCTTTAATTTGCTAACGCTAATGAAATAATCATCAGACCACCCAGAAATGGGTTGACTTTTACAATGGAGATTTATGAACTTACAAGTTTACAGTTCTGAGGCTGTGAAAATGTTCAAGTCATGGTATCAACATGTGATGCTTTCTCCCCAAGATGACTACTGGTAATCATCAACTCCTCTGTCACATGGCCAGGCTCATGTCAATACCTGCTGGTCTCTCCTTCTCTCTCAGATTTCAATGCTTCCAGCTTCTGGACTCAGTGGCTTCCTCTCTGTTTTCTGTATGTCCTCTCTCAGCTTCTCTGGCTTTTCTCTCTGAGATTCTCTGGGGATTTTATTTTTGTGTGTGTCTTCTCTCTGTCTTTTATTCTATTATAAAGTACTCCAGTAAGAGGATTAAGACTCACCATGAATGAGATGGGTCAAATCTCAACTTAAGTGAAGACTCTATATACCAAAAATCCTATTTACAATGGGTCCACACCCACAGAAATGGATTAGCTTTAAGAACATGATCTATTCTTGAACTATGCAACTTCAAACTACCACATTCCACCCTCTAGACCCCACAAAGACATGTTCTTTTCATATGCAAAATACATACATTCCATCACGATACTTCAAAAGGCTTAAATCATTTCAGTGAAAATACTAAGTACAAAGTTCCATCAAACTGTTAAAGGTATGACCTGTTCTGGGGCATATTTGCCTCCAGCTGTAAATTTGTGAAATTTAAATTATCTTCTTTCAACATGCAATGGGAGGACATTTATAAAATAACTGTTCCCATTGACATAGGGAGAAACTAGAAACCAAACAGGGTTACCACTCCAAAACAGTTTCAAAATCTTTCAGGGCAAACTCCATTAGATTTCAAGTTCTGAGACTCATCTATAAAATGATGTTTTGTCCTCAGGGCTTGATAGGGCAGCAGCCCCACCCTTTCCAAGGCCTTGCACAGTTTCTGTGCTCTCTCCAAACACTGGAGTGAGCAGTTCAATATCTTCAAGCACTGGGGTAATGGCCAGGGTCTCAGCACCACCCTCCTCAAGCATCAGGGTGGTGGTGGAACTCTCTGTAATCTCCAGGTCATAGGCTCCCTACCTCAGAAGAGGGTGGTGGTGGTCAGACTCTCCCCAGTCTCCAGGGATTATGCTCCACCACCTCTGAAGACTGGGGCCGCAGCACTGTTCCTCAACAGTGTAGCAGCCAGGACCCTGCACAATTTCCGATGCACCTGGGAACCCTGGGTTCATAACCCTTTTCCTGAACAGCAGGGAGAAAGGTACCCTCTGCAAGCTCTGGAGAGCTCATACTCACCCTTTCCACATAAACAGGTAGGTCCATTCTCATCACCTGAGAAGATGTCTTTGCTCCAGCTTTCTTAGTTCTGCCTTTGAAGTCATATTTCCCTCAATTTATCCCTTGTAGTCCAGGCTGGATGTGGTTCTATTCATATAGATCTTGCAAAATACTTGGTTTTGCATGTAGTACACAGGGGTCCTAGTCATCAGACAATGAAATGGCTGACTGGATGGATCATGTTTGATTAAATCCTCATGTGGGACACTATTATCTTGTAACTCACTTTCCAGAAGCTCAGAATTTTCCAAGCCATCAATTTCTGGTTTCTTTGTGCCCAGGAGTTCAGTTCTTAGTTTACCCATTTCCTATTACATTTTACAATAAGCTGCAAGGAGAAGCCAGGCTGTACTTTCCACACTGAATCTGAAAATCTCCTCAGCTAAATATCTAAGCTCATCACTTTCAAATTCTGCCTTCCATAAAACATCAGGACACAATTTTATCAAATTCTCCGCTACTTTATATAAGTATTGCCTTTCTTCCAGTTTGATGGCACATTAATCATTTCTTTCTAAGGTCTTCTTGGTATACCTTTAGTGTCATTTTTCTACCAACAGTCTCTTCAAAGCCATTTAGGCCTTTTCTATCAAGTTCTTCAGAATTCATCCAGAATCTTTCCCTTACCTATTTATAAAGCCATTCTTGCAATTTTCAAATCTACGATTTCAGCACCCTATTCTTGGTACCAAAATCTGTTTTAGTTTGCTAAAGCTGATGAAATGCAATATAACAAAAACGAGTTGGCTTTTACAATGGGGATTTATTAACTTTATAGGTTTATAGTTCTGAGGCCATGAAAATTTCCAAATGAAGTCATCAGCAGGCAGTTCTTTCTCCCTAAAGACTGGATATTGGTGATTCTCAACTCCTCTGTCACATGACCAGGCACATGGTGATATCTGCTGGTCTCTCCCAGGTTTCAATGCTTCCAGCTTCTGGCTTCAGTGACTTCCTCTCTATTTTCCATGTGCCCTCTTTCAGCTTCTTTGGTTTTTCTCTCTGAGATTCTCTGTTGTTTCTTTTCTGTGTCTTCTCTCTGTCTTTTATCTTCTTATAAAGGACCCCAGCAAGAGGATTAAGACCCACCCTAAATGAGGTGGGTCAGATCTCAACTTCAGTGAAGATCCTACTCACCAACAGATCATACTTACCGTGGGTCCACACCCACAGAATGGATTAGCTTTAAGAACATTCTAGGGTCCATTCAGCTTCTAACTACCACTCCTTGATCAAGTAGGATTTATCCCTGGTATGCAAGGGTGTGTCAACATAAGAAAATCAATTAATGTTGTACAACACATTAACAGAATGAAGGAAAAAAAAAACACGTAATCATCTCAGTTGTTGCAGAAAAGACATCTGACAAAATACAGCATCCTTTCTTGATAAAAACACTTTGAAAGACAGAAATAGAAGGAAACTTCCCAACATGATAAATGGCATATATGAAAAGTCCACAGCCAACATCTTACTATGGTGAAAGCCTGAAAATATTCCTTCTAAGATCAGGAACAAGATAAGGATGCCCACTGTCACCACTGCTATTCAACATTGAACTCGATATTTTTACCAGAGCTATTAGTTAAGAAAAAGAAATAAAAGGCATTCAAATTGAAAAGAAGTAAAATTTTCACTATTCGTGATGACATGATTCATGTACAGAAAATCCTGAAAAGCTACAATAAAGCTTCTGTAGATAACAAATGAATTCAGCTAAGTGGAAGGGTGCAAGATCAACACCCCCCAAATCAGTAATGTTTCTATATTCTAGTAATGAGCAATTTGAGGAGGAACTAAAGAAAAAAATCCATTCACAATAGCAATGAAAATAATTAAATATCTAGGAACAAATCAAACCAAGGATGTAAAGGATTTGTTTACAGAAAATTATAAAACATTGCTAAAAAATATTTTTAAAGTTCTAAATAAATAGAAGGACTTCCTGTGTCATGGATTGGAGGACTAAATATTGTTCAGATGCCAGTTCTACCCGAATTGATTTATGGAATCAATACATTCCCAATCAAAATTCCAATAGCCTTCTTTCAGAAATGGAAAATCTAATTTATATGGAAGGGGGGTTAGGGGCCCCCAAAAGCTAAAGCTATGATGAAAAAGAAGAAAGAAGCTAGAGATCTCATTCTTTCTACCTTTACAGCTACAGTGGTCAGTATATCTAAAGATTTGTCAATTTTATTGGTCTTTTCAAAGAATAAAGTTTTGGTTTTTTTTAATCATCTCAGTCATTTTTTCTTTTTTTGTTTTCTATTTCATTTTTTTCCCAATTTTTTCCAGCCCTTCTTCATCTGATTCTTGCCCTGGACATGCAGTACAATTTTTAGGTTTGCAATACTTGTACAATTGTTTCACACCCAGGAGAAAGCTTCCTTCCATCTGTTCCTTTCCTGGAAATCTTGGTCTATTCTGTTTGTTTTTATTTTGTCTCTCTCTATATATATTTTTACACTCCTTTCATTACTTTAGCTGCCTTTGCCTGGTGGACAAATTCTGAAAGGAGTGTCACCCTGGAGAGGACTTTCCCAAGTCAGTATTTCACAGACCAGACAGGGCCAGGGACCTGAAGGGGGTGCAGACCAGCGCCAGAGAGCCCTGGGGAGAAGGTCAGGGAAGACAGCAAAAGCATTTTTGATAACTCCCTGAAGCTGCACTTTCCTGACCTGCCCAGAAGACTGTCCTTCAGCAAACTGTTCCCCACAACCCTAAGGGGGCTCTGCATCTTTAAACCTCCACCACTTCCACCTCTGATGAAGGAGGTGTTAACACAATGGCTCCTGCCCTCCCTGTTCCAGCTCAGAACCAAGACTCACCTATCCAAATGCACTGATCAAAAGCCATGAGCAGTGCTCATCTGTGTCTCTCCCTGTTCTTGGGGAAGAGAGCTTCTACATCCCTCTCTATCCAAGGCAGCCAGGGACTGGACCCAGATGCAGTCTGCCTGAAGAGTGGAGAAAGGACACTGGCAGCTACCGTAGAGCAGACTGCTCACAGTTATTTACCGCAGTTTTTCTGCCTCTTTCTCTTGCTCTTCCCTGGGTGCTATACAACGCTTCCCTGGCCTCCAGAGCCCCAGAACTAGAGAAAATTCCTGCTTACCACTGTCTTTGAGGAGGAGTGAGTCCTGGAGTTCCCTACTCCACTGTCTTCCCTGGAAGTTCTCTCCTTTCATAGGTTCTTAATTCTGCCTTGTGTCCATTCACAGCTGTAATAGTTGGAATTATGTGCCCTAACAAAGAAATATTCTTAAATCTTAATCTGTATTCTTATGGGTGTGAACTCATTTATGAATAGGACCCTTTGAGGATGTATTATCAGATAATGTGTGACCAAATTGAATGAGGGAAGGCCTTAATTTGTGTAACTGGAAGCCTGATTTAAAAAGGAAATTCAGATGCAGGCAGATAAGCCAGAATCTGGAATTCTGGGGAAAGCAGAAGAGCAGAAAGCAAGGAGACCAAGATTAGTGATAAGCCAGCAGCAGAACACTACAGACTTGGGGAGAAAGCACAGCCTGGTTGACACCTTGATTTTAGGCTTTTAACTTTGAGACCACCAAACTTTGAGCCAAAAAATTCCTGTTGTTAAATCAACCCATTGTGTGGTATTGTCATAGCAGCCTAGCAAGCCAAGACACCTGGTTCTTCCCTATTTTTCGTCTTGGCACAGTTCCTATATCACTAGGCATGACTCAGGGCATAAACTCTTTACTTGCCAGCAAAAACATGTACTTTGAAGTAAGCAGACATATACTATTCTGAGGTATACACACATAATCATATTTAAACATAAGCCTATGAATAAGTATTCCTGTTACTTCGGGGAACTTTATTTCTGAAAGTATCCTTGCTTATATAAGAAATCAAGTTATATCACTCATGAAGAAATCAAGTCATAGCGAGTTACTGACTTGCTGAGAGTCAGAGCAAGGCATCATATGACCTAGTCACACACCAGAAATGGTTCTTGACGATTATCCATAGATAGGATTGTCCAGGCCAGTGAGCTCATTTGACACATGCTCAGTTGATTGGTGCAAGGAGTCAAGGCAGCCAAGGTTATTGTCAGTTTTCTTGTCCAGGGCAGAATTTGATCGAACAGTTTCTGTCTTACACCATAATCATTGCCAAATGATGTCATTAGTTATGCAAACAGCTTGAACCATGCCATCTCTGCCCTAAAAGTGGTAAACAAGAGCTGAAAACACAATTCCTAGATGAATTATGATATAGAAAATCCTAGCCAAGTGTAGGATATTTAATGGAACTGAAACCTGATCTGAGTCAGTGATCAAACCTGTAGTGTTGGGGATGATGGGACCTGGAGGACCCAACCTTGTCTAAGGCAAATAGCTCCTCAGCTCTATCTAGCCAGAGAGGATTTCAGCCAGTGTTATTAGCCTGGCTAATTTTTTCAGAAGATGTCAGAAATTTGGATTCTTATGTGAAATCTCTGAATTAAAAAAAAATTTTTTTTCTATGCTGTATGACGGGGGTCACATTTCATTATTTTTCCATGTGCATATCCCATTGTTACAGCACAATTTGTTGAATTTTGTTTGTTTGTTTGGTTGGTTTTTTGTTTGTTTGTTGGGGAAGTTCATGGGCTAGGAATCGAACCTGGGTCTCCTGCACAGCAGGTGAGAATTCTGACACTGAATTCTACCCTTGCTCCCCAGAAACTTCTGAATTTTTAAATGTAGTTAATCAAATCAAATTAAAATACTGTGCATTCTCTCTGTTCAAGCAAAGTAAATATGAAGATAGAATATGGTTTATGTTCCACCAATTTGCAGACTTCTGGTTGGAGTTTGCATGACAAACTCTAAGGCACCTTGGATAAGACCTAGTCCATCCTCTCGATGTCACAGATTAGGAAGTTACACTTCGAGAGAGGAAAGAACTCACTACAAAATAGAGTTACAATAGTTGCAGACCTAATATTCTAAGATGATGATTCCAAGTCTTATACCAGATTTCCTTTTTACTAAAAGCCTGCATCTCATGGTGATGGTTTGGTGAGATAGCTGTCCAGATTTCATGAATGCTCTTTAGAGAACGGTGCTTGATTACTAAAGTGGATGACTGGGAGAATTAATGTGACATACTGAAAAAGGAAAATCTGTTTCTCTTAAATTACAGTCCTTAACCGCTTCCCTAAATCCTGGTTCCAAATGACACTCTGGTTGCTATGGTAATGGTGTCAATAAACTGTCATTCTTTACCAGAAAGTTAGCGCAGATCCAGTGGCCAGAGATCCTGGAAGATGCTCGTCCCTCTCTCTCTAGCCATGGCCCAAGAAGATCCCAAATCTCACCTACTGAATGGCCATGAGATCAGCTCTCTGATGGCACATACCTGTCTCATTTTGTAGGGTCACATAATTGCTATTTTTAAAGTCTGATCAGCCCTTGGAGATTGGTCCAATTGCCTGATTTAAAAGCAGAGGACACTGTGGCCAAGAGGTCACATAGCCACACTGTGAGTTAAAAGCAGAAATAGAGGCAGATCCCAGGGTCCTGATGCCCAGTTCAGGGCTCTTCAGAGCCGAGGCTGGCCTTTGTGTTTCTCTGCTGTGCCAACGTGGCTGCATGAATACAATGAAGACACACACAATGGTGACACCCAGAAAACAAAGCTCCTTGTTCATTGAGAACCCAAAGTAAAAGTTATTTTCACGGGCTTAGTAGCAACATGTGCTTCTTTCTGCAGGGAGTGGGGTGGGGATATAATCCTGCCCAGCAAAATATTCTCAGAGAGGAATTTCTTGAAATTGATGATGTTATAGCTTATTGACTAGAGATAAGCATGCAATAGCATGAAAAGCCTACAAGTGTGCAATCCTCTCTGAGTATGTCACTATGAAGATACCAGGATAACTTTTAAGGCAAGCACTCAGCATGAATGAGTATCTTGCTTATTATACATGCCAGCTGCAACTTGATGTAAAAATTTTCCTATCTAGGATGCCATACCTCTAAGAACAAAGACTCAGCTGCTCCAAAGGCTGTTAAACATAAGGGGTCCCTATATGTTGCTCTATTTTAGCAGCTGTCACTGTTTGATAAAGGCAGGCCATTTCTGTTTCCCCTACTCTGCCAGCAAGCTGGTGAAGAGATGGGGAATGAAGGTAAAAATGTCAGACTTTAAATTCAAAGCTCTTCTTTTGCACAGGATTGAATCAAGAATTAGAGATATTACAGTGAAACCATCATCAGATTGATTTGCTGGGTTTATTTCATTGGGTGATTTCAACTGAAACCCAATTTTTTTTTGCATGGGCAGGAATTGAACCCGGGTCTCTGGTGTGGCAGGCAAGATCTCTGCCACTGCACCACCATTGCCCACCCTTAAAATCCAATTTTTAATTCAGTAAATTGACCATCAATTACTGATGGAAGTAATTGGAAAGGAGTTGGAAGTGGCTACATTTGACATAGAAGACGGACTCTCAACAAGAACTAGTGGGATTTGATATAGAGGTAAGGAAGGAAACAGGGGAAGAAATCTTGGGTTATTGCTGAGGGAGTGGGATCACTCATTCTTTACTGCTGCCTTGATCTTACATCCTAAGAATTTATTTTGCCGACCAAAAGAAAGAACCTTTTTGTACTCTTAAAAAAATAGTAATGTTGCAATGCGTCTTACTGGAGACCTCACACTATTTTACAAACGAAAGAATATGGAGATGCCTAATGACCTCCAATCAAGGAGACTGATGTAAATATTTGCATATCAGATGCTGAGAAATTGAGAAAGTTGTTATTTCTTGACCAATGCATCACAGCATATCATTTTGGGATACAATTTAAAAGTAGTATAGATTAAAACATTACATTTTGCTCACCTTCTTTATACATATGGCAATCATTTTAATAATTTTCTAATATTTAGAGTAAGGTTTTAATAAATGGCAAAATGTAGTCCTTTCTACTCTCTCTTTTAAAAATGGTTTCCAGAGATTAATTGATGGGCATAATAAACTGGGGGTGAAATTAACTGGATATATTTAAAATGTACAGTTTGATAAGTTTTGATTGACTTGAAATCATCACCTTAAAATCATAACCACAATCAATATAATAAACATAGGCAACACCCCTAAAGATTCCTCTTTGTAATCCTTTTCTTCAGCCCATCCCTAGCCACATCTTTTCCTGCCCCCAGTCTCAGGCAACCACTGATCTGCTTCATCTCTATTCAGTAATAGATGTTTTCTATAGTTTTATATAAATGCAACCCTATGGTATGTACTCTCTCTTTCTGGCTTTCAGCATAATTATTTGGAGATGGGCCCATGTTATTTTTTTGTGTGTAAATAGTTCCTTCCTTTTAATTGCTGACTGGAATTACATTATATGAATATAGCATAGTTCATTTGTATATTCACTTGAATTTGGATTACTTCCAATTTTTGTCTATCATAAATAAAGCTACTATAAACATCTGTACAAATATTTGCATATGTTTTAATTTTTCTTGGGTAAATACTTAGGCGTGGAATGCCTGGGTCATATGGTAGGTATATATTTACCATTTCTAAAAATTTTCAAACTGTTTTCCAAAGCGATTGTAGCACCAGTAGTGTATAAGAATTCCAGTTCCTCCACATCATCACCAGCACATGGCATTGTCAGCTAATTTTAGCCATGCTACTGGGAATGTAGTGGCATCTTACTGTGTTTTAATTGTGCATTTTCTTAAACAAGCATCATCTCAGGGGCTTATTTGCTATTGATCTACTTTCTTTCTTGCCTTGTCACAATAGCTAAAACCTCGTGTACAATTTTTAATAAAAGGACTGAAAGTTGATATCCTTTTCTTGTTTCTGATCTTAGAGGGAAACCATTCAATTTTTCACCATTAAGTCCAATGTCAACTGTAGATTTTTCATAGATGCCATTTATTCATTTATCAGTTTGAGGGAATTCTCTTCTATTCCTTGTTTGTTGAGAGCTTGTTTCAGGAATGCTTTTTGGATTTTGTCAAATACTTTTTATGCATCTATTGAGACGATTGCACATTTTTTTTCTTTTAAGTCTGTTTATGCAGTGAATTACACTAAGTGATTTTTTAATGTTAAACCAATCTTGCCTTCTTGGGATAAACCCCATTTGGTCTTTTTATATATTGTTTGATTTGATTTGCTAAAATTTTATTTAGAATTTTTGCACTTGTATTCATAAAGGAAATTGGTATTAGAAAATGCTGGTCTCACGGAATAAGTTGGGAATTATTTCCTCATTTTCAATTTTCTGGAAGAGTTTGTGTATAATTGGTAAAATTTCTTCCTTAAATATTTGGTAGAATTCACTGGTGAGATTCTTTTTGTGAAGGTTTTATAGTTATAAATTCTAAACTGAAAATGTTTTTGAACTAGACATTAAATTTCTTTGATAGACATAGTGCTAATCAGGTTATCTGTTTCTTCTTGAGTGGCTTTAGTAATTTGTGTCCTTTTAAGAGAACTTATCCATTTCCTTTAAGCTGTCAGTTTTGTTGGCATAATTTTCATAATATTGTTTTTTTCCTCTTTTGTAATTTTAATGGAAGTGATGCTATTCATTTTTTTAACTCTCTTATAAGCACCAAATTTTAATGTCTAAGTCAGTTTTTTGACAAGAAACACTATCAAGAACTTCCCTCAGAAACAAAACAATGATATTTATTCTTCCTAACGTCCAAACTGAAAGTCTAGCAAAACCAAAACAGAAAAGCCTGCACAGAAATGAAAAGTAACAAAAATCACATTCTAGGGGTTCAGTGCATTCAGAAGCCTTCACTGGGCTGCCTAAACATCCTTTAGTTGACTTTCAAAAAATAACACCCTAGCTCATCAAAATATACATTTTCCATTTGCTTTTTTTAAATTAAAAATAATAATTAAAAAAGAAACTTTAAAGGAATTCACAATCAATTGCCTGACTCATTTCGGTGTCACATACAGCATATAAAGGTCAGGATGGCTATTTGCAGAACACATGATTAGGTGATATTAATCTTCAAGGTTTAGTTTTCTTCCAAACAGTGTAAAATACCCACAACTCCAAGTAAGAAGGAGCACAGACGATCTCCTTCGAGAATTCCACGGGACAATACAGGTGCCCGAACTGTTCTTCATAGAGCGACAGGGCTTCTGTCAAATTGACACAATTTCCGTGTGAAATATTTCCCATCCTGTTTCAATACTTTCATTGAAAGGTCAAGAATCAGTCTGAGAAACTCCCATGTGGAATCTTCTTCCGGAGATGTGGAGATTGGAACAGCTGTCAAATCATTAATTACATAATCAAACTTTCTCCCTTCTTTGGCGTACTTCTTCAGTACTGGAATACAGTCTTCTGTCAGAACCTGATAGCACTCTCCTTTAAGATTGTCTAAGACGTCACCACAGGTTTTCCGCATATTTTTTTACACCCATCACTCACCATTTGGTCAATCTCTACCATAGTGACCATCTTTGGTTTCAGTTTAACTATTTCACATAATATGCCCCCATCTCCGCCACCCAGGATCAGGACATCTTTGCCAGTGTAATCTTCTTTCCCACTGCCCATGATGGCCCGGGTATATGCCAAATCATTCTCTGCCAAATTAACATCCCCACTGAGGATAAGAATATTTCCAAATTGCTTTGAGTGTAGAACTTTAATGTTCTGATAAGGTGAGTCTTCATCATACACTACTTCATCTATGTCATACTCAACCAGGCGCCCATCAGCAATGGGCCAGTATCTGTCAATGGCACCTCCTCGAACAATGGGTGGTAATCGCTTCACCCTCCCAGTACTGTCCTGACTCAATTCTTTCATTCTTTCTTCTACTTTATTCAAAAGATTGTCAATTTCTTCTTTGCCTTGTACATCGCTGTCGTAACTCTGAAGGTCCACCGACACCAATCCATGTGGGTAAATTCTCAAATTGGCAAAGCTGCTGTTTTTGTTCGTGTAGGTTGCCAAATAGCCGTGGTCCTGCCAGGTATACACTGACTCCGTCATCCCCTGCTCCTGGAAAATGGACTGGAGGCCTTTTAGAATGGTCTCACCATTAGCTTTGGCGCCGACCATGAAGTTGAGGGTGCTGTGCCGTGCTGCTGCCATGGTGCAGCGAGGCCCTGTGCCATGCCTGGGGAGGCGGCCGCGGGAGACTGGGGGCTGCGCGGCGTGTCAGGCTGCGGCCGGCGGGGAGTGCCCATAATATTGTTTTATTATCTTTTTAATACCTGGAGAATCTGTAGGAATGCACCACTCTCTTTGTTGATGTTGGTGATGTGAGTCCCCTGTCCTTTTTCCTAATAAGTATGGCTGTATCTTTCCAAAAAACATGATTTCGGTTTCCTTGATTTTCTCTATAGTTTTTGGTTGTTTGTTCATTTTCTTTTTCATTAATTTCCTCTCCAGATTTATTTTCTTTCTAGTTTCTCTTTTGATTTCTTCTTTGACCCATGACCTATTTAGAGATGAATTATTTAGTTTACAAGTCTTTGGGGGACTTTCCAGAGATTTTCTGGGTATGGATTTCTAATTTAATTCTATTGTGGTCAAGGAACATATTTTGCTTGATTTAAGTGCTCTTAATTTTATTGAGACTTGTTTTATGGCCCTGGATATAGCTGATCTTGGTAAACGTTCTTTGAATACTTGAAAAGTGCATGTATTCTGCTGTGGTATGGTAGAATGCTCTATAAATGTCAATTAGGTCAAGTTTATTTTTTGTGTATTCAAATCTTTTCTAATTTTACTAATTTCTTGTCTAGCTATTCTATACGTTATTCAGAGAATACTGAAATCTCTAAACATAATTGTGGGTTTGCCTATTTCAATTATGCCATTTTTTGCCTTATATTTTTGAAGCTCTGCTGTTACGGGCATTGACATTTAGTAGTATTATTTACTCCTGATAAAATAATACCTTTATCACTAGGAAATGACCTGGGTAATACTCTTTGCTGTGAAATTAACTTTGATGTTAATAGAGCCACTTCAGCTTTCTTTTACTTAGCATTAATATAATATACTTTTTTTCTTTCATTTTGCTTTTAACCTAAATAGGTTTCTTATGGCAGCGTATAGTTGGATTTGTTTTTCAATCCAATATGAAAATATCTGCCATTTAATTGGGGTGGTTAGACCATTTATATTTATTGTGCTTATTGTTTTAGTTATGTTATATCTTATTATTTGTTTTCTCATTGCCCCACCTACTCTTAGTTTCCCTTTTCCTCTTGTTTTTGGTCTTCTTTTGGTTTATTGGGTATTTTTAAAGGTTCCATGTTATATCATTTTTTGTGGGGGAGTGTATTAGTTTGTTAAATGCTGCCAGAATGCAATATACTAGAAATAGAACCGCTTTTAAAAAGGGAATTTATTAAGTTTACAGTTCTAAGACCATAAAAATGCCCAAACTAAGGCATCTAGAGAATGGCAGCTTGACTCAAAAAAGGCTGATGTCTGTCACATGGGAAGACATGTGGCTGGCATCTGCTGGTCGTTGTTCCTGGTTCCATTGCTTCCAGCTTCTGATGCCAATGGTTTCCTCTTTACGCATCTGTGGGTTTTCACTTTGCTCCTCTGGGACACAAATCTGGTTTAGGGCTTGTTTAGCATCTCATGGGAAATCACCAGGTGATGTCTGCTGGGCTCTGCATCTCCAGACATCTGTGTCTATGTCTCTGCTCTCTCTGTCGGCACTCCAAGCATTTCCAAATGTCTGTGTCTTTGCAGGCTCTGAAGCAACTGTGTCTCCTGGGGCATCTGCACTTCCAAACATCTGAGTCTGCATCTGCATCTGAGGTTGTTCCAAATTGTCTCCCCTTTTGAAGGACTTCAGTAAACTAATCAAGACCCACCTGGAATGGGTGATAAATAGATAGAATTAGATAGATAGAATCAACTCTCTATCTATCTAATTGTCAAACCCCAAATTGGGCATGTCACATCTCCATAGAAGGAATCTAATCAAAAGTTCACTCCCACAGTTGAATGGGTCAATCTCCATGGAAACAACCTAATCAGAGATTCTGCCCTAAATAATAGGTCTAGCCCCACAAGATTGGATTAGGAAAAGGACATGGCTTTTCTGGGTTACATAACAATTTCCAACTGGCACAGGGAGAGTTTGAGCTATGATTCTTAGTTTTGTTGTTTTAATGGTGCTGTATAGTATATATCTTTATATCATCACAGTCTGCCTTCAAGTAACTTTATACCATTTCATGTATAGCATAAAGTTCTTACAGTAGCACATTTCAGTTTCTTCTCTCCAAGTCTTTGTGATATTGTTCTCATATATTTTTCTTTTACATGTAATAAATCCCACACTACATTGTTTTTATTTTTGTTAAATAGTCAATTATCTTGTAAGAGATTTGAATAATGAGAAAATTATTTTATATTTACCCATGTGGTTACCATTTTCAAAGCCCTTCAATCATTTCTGTAGATCCATATGCTCATTTGGTATCATCTTCTTCTTGCCTAAATAACTTTTAATGTTTTGTGTTTTTTTGGTACTGTGGGTTTGCTGAATATGAATTCTTTCATCTTTTGTATGTCTGAAAAAGTTTCTATTTTTCCTCCAGTCTTTAAAGAATATTTTCATTATGTGTATATTTCTAGGTTGCTAGATGTTTTTATTTCAGTACTTTGAAGATGTTGCTTAATTATTTTTGACAGAAAATATGGTCCCATCCTTATCTTTGTTCTTCTGTACGTATTGTGCCATTTTTCCTCTGGCTGCTTTGAAAATGTTTTCTTTCTCACCAGTTTTGAGCAGTTTGATTATTGTGTGTCTTGGTGTGAACTTCTCAGCTCTGTGGGTTTATAGTTTTATCAAACTTAGGAAAATTTCAGCCATTAATTTTTCAAACATTTGTTCTTCTCCATGCTTTCTCCTTTGGGTACTCCAGTTATATGTATAGTTATCTTCTTAAAGCTAACAGATCTCCAATGCTTTTTTAATTTCTTAAAATTAATTTTCCTCTTTATTTTATTTGGGATAGTTTCTACTGCTAAGACTTCAAGTTCATTAATCTCTTCTTCTATAATATCTAATCTGCCATTAATACCATTCAGTGTATTTTTCATCTCAAACATTATTATTTTCATCTCTAGAAGTTTGATTTGAATATTTTTATATCTTCCATCACTACCTAAGTTTTGAACATATAGAATAGAGTTATAATGAGTGCATTAATGTCCTCTGTTAATTCTAACATCTATATCAATTATGAATTGGTTTCAGTTAATTGACTTTTTCTCCTCATTATGGGCTGTATTCTCCTCCTCCTTTGCATGCCAGCTAATTTTGTATTGGATGCCAGAGATTGTGAAGTTTACCTTGTTGAATGCTGGATATTTTTGTTTTCTTATAAATAATCTTTAGCTTTCTTTCTTAAGTCACCTGGTAACTGTTGGATCTCTTCATTTTAAGAATGGTCTTGATTTTAAGATTTGTTAAGTGGGACTAGAGCTGTGTTTAGTCTAGAGCTAATTATTTCCACTCTTCAGGCTGTACCCTTATAACTATTCTACACAATTTCTAAGATGAATTATGATATTTTCCAAATTGGCTGGTGGGAACAGGAACTATTCCTAGTCTTCTATGAGCACTAGGTACTGTTTATTCTAAGCCTTTTGGGTGATTGTTTCCATAGCTTCCTGTAGTTTCTTTATATACATGTGCTGATCAATACTCTGCTGATTACTTGAAGGGGATACTCTTAACATCTCTGGAGTTCTCTCTGTTCTGCTTTCTTCTGAGGTATCTGGTCATGCAAACTCCAACTGGCTTGGTCCATCTGACTCTCAGCTCCCTCTCCTCAGCTGAAAGAATTTGAAGGAATCTACCTGAGTTCCCCTTTTCTGTGCTATGGCATGGAAATTCTCTGAAGACAGTAGGCTGGAACAATTGTGGGTTCACCTCATTTTTTCCTAACTCTCAGTGATCATTGTCCTTCACTAGTTTCTAGTGTCTATATAAACCATTGTTTCTCACATTTTTCAGCAAAGAGCACTGAGCTGCTCATCTGCTTTCTTCAGTTATTTTTAACCATAGGATATTTTATTGCACAGGGTCAGTCCTTGGTAAACAAATAAATACTAGGTCTGTCTATGTTTCATATGCCTTTGCCTTTCTATCAGGGGCATTCATGGTTCTTTTGCTTCTTGAGGTCATTCAGTGGCCTTAAGAAGTCCCTGGATATCTCTGGCTTCCCACTGCGGCATCTCACCTTCTCTGTGACTACTTTCCAAAATTTGTCTATCCTGTGTATTGCTTCCTCAGGACCATATTTTCTACTAAAGGCAGTATTATACAGTGAAACCAATTTTTCTAAGTCTACAGTTACTACTTTATTATTTCTAAATTATAACAATCTAACAGATTCTTTAAAAAGTTCTTAAGGGAATTTAAGTCACTATGGAAGATCATCTATAGAGACAATAAAATTTTTTTTTCATCATAGCACACCAGTCAGGCATTACATGAATGAAGCTAACTCTGAAATAATATGCTCAATCAAAACCATTTACACAGAGCCAGCTTCAAATAAGAACATTGTCATTTCTACATTAAAACCAGCTCCAGCATTTCTTCCTTCAGAAAGCATACACTGTCTCCCCTACATAGTTAATCACTTGCTCTTTTATGCTTCTCTTTACTTTATTAAATGGTATGCCCAGTGCTGCCGGTTGCCCTTGCAATATTTATCCTTCTTTTCTGTCTTACCAAGAGATTCCTGATTTTTTCAGGGCTGCACATTGCCCTGTTTTTCTGTTTTTAAATCCACACAATCTCAGACTTCCTTACAGCTAGATTTGGTCACGGGGTTCATATCTGTTGCTGTCAGGGGTATCTGGGAAATTTTTGGACTCATGATACAGATGCTACTTTTTCTTATTGTTTACCATGGCTTCACTTCCTTTCTGGAATGATATGTGATGATGTGAGCAACAGCAGTTGTTTGGTAATCCTAAGAGAAAGAACCATAGAGACCTCTGCTCAAGTGTGTTCCAGCCTGAACTAAACCAACACAGCTCTTCTTGCCCCTGAACACATCACCACCACAATTACAACAACTTAATTTGTGGCAGACACTGTGCAGTTAGTTACAGCTGAATCGATCCCTCAGACACAAATGGAGAGAACATTTTCGGTGTATAATTACACAATCATCTTTATTCCTTGTACAATAAAACTGAACAGCCAGTTTCAAGTTTTTAAGAAGGAAATCAGTTCCAAACAATCTGTTTTGCTCATCTCCTGGTTCACTACTTTCAATCTTTACCCAAACATCAAGTATCAAAGCACAGACAGCAAGCACTACATTATTCTTTATTTACCTCTCTGTTTATACACTGTGAAGTGTTTGAGGACAAGACCCTAAATTTTATTTATTCCTTCAGCTTTAGAATCCAAAACATCTGTTGGCCTGTACTAGAACATTGGGAAGTAATTGTTTAATTGAATTAAAATACAAGAGAAGAAGCTCTTTAATCCCATGCTAGAAGCTGCTCCCAAAGGATAGAAACCAGTGCTCAGGTATACATGATATGAGAGGTAAGCAGGGAGGACACCAGGATTTAGGGGACAGCAGTCTGTCATCATACTCATTTCTCACTCCCTATAACACAAAGGGGAACTCGTATGGCTCCACAATGATGAAAGTGTCTTCTAGCATCCTAAAGAAAAACATCTTGCATGAAAGAAACCTTAGTATATTCCTTACCCAATATCCCTCCATTTTTTAGCATTGTCTGCCTGTAACTGAATGTCACCTAAGCTGGAAGTCATATTTAAAAATAAATACCAGATTTACTGCATTTCTCCACTTGAAATGGATGTTGAACTATAAAGCACAGCGGCCAAAAGTCAAACAATGGCCTGCTTATCTAATTTTGTTTTCTTCTGTACTGATTATTTATTTACAAATTGCCTTGCATCTGGGTGTGTGTGTGGAGGGGGGGGGGGGCTTGTATTCTCTGTTTCATGGAGTATGAGACCAATAGCAACCAGCAACTGCTCAAACTGGATTTCTCATACCTGTACATACCGGTTAAACAGGTTATTGGGGCATGAAACTCCTGAGTCATTGGCAACTCAAAATGAGAAAGTGTGAGATTATAGTTCTGTCTGAAGGGTTACAAAAACATCTTTACAATTTGTTTCCCTGTGATGGGAGATGTCCGTTGGGATCAACAATTTGACATTGCTAAGTATTTTGTGATTTTGTACTTTGGAAGCCATTCTCTTCAAATCCACATGCCTGAAATCCTGAGAAAAGTCATTCTCAGGGTGAAGCCCAGAGTAATTTAAATAGATCAGGAAAGCAAGGTTCAAAGGTCCAGATTTCCTGCAAGTTGGAGGGATAGATTTACAACGAGGATGTCACTATGAAAGTTTAATTTGCATCCATTAATTTTTACAGACATGCTTAGACCACCTGATACATTTATATTATATTTACAAAATATGCAAATGGATCGGATCTGCAAATAAAGGCTTGAAGAAGTTTTAAAACTTCAGAGGTAGCCTGAGCCTAGGATTTGCAACATTCTTATTTGTGTGGTTTTATTTTATTTTGTAACAGCTACTATATAATTCAATTAAATGCTATGGAAAATGAAGTTTGGGTTGCTGTTTTTTTCTTGCTAAAGGAAGAATATGATCAAAAAGTTGGCAAGATGGGAAGCAATAAGCATATTTGCAAACAGAAAAATCAAACAATGCCACATCAAAACAAGAAGAAGGAAATCAGTCAGCTAAGCAGGTACAGCCTTACTTGTCCTTCACCCCCATCGTCAACATTCTTTCCTTGATATGAAAAAAAAATGTAGAGGCAATTAGAATCTGCAAAGTCAGATGCTATAGGAGTTTTTAACTGACATTTCTGACACCAAATGGGAACAGAAAGTGAAAACTCAGAATTTGTAGGCAAGGAAAATACTGAAGGGATGGTCATTTAAAATGCATTCCAAGATCTTAGGGTGGCCTGCCGTAGCCACTTAGCACAGAAATTTGGCCAGGTACAATATGGACTTCTTGTAAACCGAAGCTACAGAGTCCCCCTATTATATGCCCACAGAGATAATACGTATGAGCATACAGAAATGCATACATAAGACCTCCAAATTCCATGCATATGTCAGGCATGTTCTCTGGCCCTGGAGTGACTATCTGTTAAGGTTCTGCTCTATGCTGGGTGCCGAGAGAAGCTCATCTCATTGAATCCTCCTAACAACTCTAGATTGGGTATTGTTAAGTAAAGAAATGAAAGCACAGAGAGGTTCAGGGCCTTGCCAAGGTCACATCACTAAGTGTGGCAAAGCTGGAATCAGAGTTCACATCTCCTGACCCCAAACCAGGCCTCCGTCCCATGGCAACTCCATCTGGAGCCTCTGCTGTGCAAAGGCATATGGAATTCCTATGACTCAATTTTTGTCTTATGCAGGTATATGAGGGAAGTTTGCTGGTGAAAAGGAAGCTCAGGTGAATCCTTTAGTAAATGAGGCATTCATTAGTAATGGTGGATTAGTATGTTTAAAAATTTTCAAAAACTCTATATATGTGCCACGTATAAAGACTTACAAAGGTGGCAATCAAGAGCGACATGAAGGAAAAATACTTGAGGTTCATTTTTTTATGACCTGAATCTCTCCTCTCTCATGCTTTCTTTTTCTGGTCAAACAGTTCTCATGGGAGTTGAGAGCCTCTTCTCTGCTGGAGCCCTAGTGACTGGATAGTGAGACCTGAAACAGTCAGGTGTGTGGAGAAATCTGAAATGACTTCACATGTCTGGCTCCCCTATTGAACTCCATTGACCTAGAATCAGGAGAACTACCGGGGAGGATATCTGCTGAGGAAAATGTCACTCTGCAGGGAATCAGCTACTTTCTTTCTGTGGTTTTACTCAAAACCATATGTGTGAATAATAAATAGAAGAAAGAATAGTTACAATGGCAGGGGAAGATGAGGTGCACTGAATGTCATTGGAATGTGCCATTTCCCCAAGCCTTAGGATTGGTAGGCTGCCATTCATTGTTGCATCATTTACTCACTCAGTAATTTGTTCAACAAATATATACTGAGGCCCAACTATGTTTGAGGATTTGTGGTTATGATAAGCAAGGTCGCTGTTCACATGCAGCTGTGTTCTAGGAGGTGGGAAGACAGGCAAAAATGAAATAAATAAATACATGATTTGTTAAGTAGTGAAAAGATGTATGAAGAAAATGCAAGCTCAGTAGGGGGAATAATGAACTACAGGAAACACTAGTTTACATAAGAAGGTCAGAGTGATAAAGAGTCTGACTCCATTTCGTCTTATGTTTGCTGCTGACAGGTTCTGAGCTTCCTCCTTCCCTGTTCCCCTTCTGCCCCCAATCTGGACAAACTGATAAGAAAGCCCGGGTACTCCCTCCATCGGCATCGGCAGGAGAATGAAACCATGAAAGCTCCTGCTGGCATACAGGAAACCTCACCCATCTCCACCGCTAACCACAACAAAAACTCTCTCAAGTTCAGGCAAACTTGGGAGGGCTATCCTGCTCTATTGTATTTGTAAACAATAAAACATTCATGCCCTCTTGGTGTGTCTGCAGCATCATCAATCTTGACATCAAAACCAAATCTTGGGTTCCTTCCTCTGCAGTGTGGCCTGAAGATTCAGATAAAACCCTGTTTTAAAGTGGCATTTAAACATATTAAAAGAAGTGGAGTGTCACAGGCAGATATCCTGGAGAAGTCATTTCAGAAAAAGAGAACAGACAGCACAAAGTTCCTAAGGGTGGTAAGTGCTTGCTGTGTTCAGGGAACACCAGGAGGCAAGTGTGGCAGCAGAGGGGTGAGAGAGGAGAGTAGTAAATAGCAAGGACAGAGAGGCTGTGGTGGCAGGGAGAGTCAAAAAATAGAGCTTAAGTGCCTATAGCATTGTCAGGGCCTTTGCCTTTTATTCTGAATGGAGTGAGAAGCCTTCGGATGGGGTTTAAGCAAAGAAGTCACTCTGGCTGCTGTACAGAGAAGAGACAAGAGAGCAAACAGAAGAAAAAACGCATGCCGAAACACACACACACACACACATATGCACAAACAGAAGGCTATTGCAATAATCCAGATAAGAAATAGACCAGAATGGTAACACTGGAGGTGGTGAGGAGTATTGGATGTTGAGCATGCAAGAAAAAGATAGGAGAAAAGGATGACTCCAAAGCATTTTGGCCTAAGTAAGCAGAAATGGAATTACCATTTGTTGAGATGTGGAGGAGCAGGTTGAACAGAGGAGGAGGGGAATCAAACATTTTGGATATGTTATGTTTGAGATGTTCAGTAGCTATTAAATAGGCACTACATATCAATACCCTTACTTGATATCAACCATTGCAATGTGCAAAGCCCTTTACACACTATCTTATTTGTTAGGACATTTCCATTTGTTTAACATCCATCTTTTCCACTGGACTGTTGTTCTTTTAGAGCAGACACTACGTCTCTTTCTCTCCACTGCATCTCTAGCACCGAGCATGGTTCCTGACTTGTAGTGGGCACTAAGTATATATTGAATGAGTAAATGAGTGAAGGCATAAGACCTCCCAATAACCCTGTGCGGTAGGAACTAGGCCAATTACAACTCTGCTTCCATGGCCCGTTTGGACAAGAGAGCCAAAGAATTTCACCAGTGTGATAACTGATGCAATGTCCTTGGAGTCAGTCACCTACTCTTTCCCTCTGGCTCAGGTCAGACCTTTACTTCAATTTAGGGTCATGCAGTGCCACTTTATTAAAGGCTGCCTTCATTTATGAACCTGACAGTCTTGCTGATGTGAATTTTCTACTGTAAAATTTGGGAGAATACAAAAAAATTTATTTCAAAATAAAATATCATAGATTTATTTCCTTGAGTTTTATGTGGCACCATGGCTTTTCAAACTTATATTTGCCATATATGTCTCCTTAAAAATTTATTAAATGTTCCCAACATACTAGCATATCTTACCTGTACAATTTGCACCCTTGGCATCATACCTTTAAATATCTCATTCTCATCCGGCTTTATCTTTAGTCAGAATAGGTTATAGCCTATACTTTAACACCAAGAGGATCCAACAATCCACTTAAAAGGCATAAACTGATCTTCATGACTAAAATTCCACCACTAAAACATGGTACATTCATTTTCCTTTTCCGTGAGCCCTTCAATAAAATGGGCAATCTATTATTTTTTAATTAATATTTTATCATTTCATTGGCAATGCAGAAGAGCACAGGTAAGCTTTGGTGAAGGTAGGGAGTAAGAGTATCTTTTTGCGACTTGTAGCAGAGAAGGGATGGGTAGCGTACAGGCATTCAAGGCAGAAAATTGGGAGAGTGGTTCTGAAGGGGCAAGAAAGAGCTCAAAAATCCACTTCACTATTTTCCCAGCTGGAAGCTGCACATAATCAGATCTGGGTATCAGTCAGCAAACAGTAGAATGCTGGGGTTTTAGAAAAATCTCTGTCTTGCTACACGAAGGTAAGGGTACAGGAGTAAAGCTGTTATCTGTGATTGACACATGACCAAAAAAATAGCTCAGCCATTATCAGAAAAAGTAATTCATTGTTAAATAAGTTTGGGCCATTCTGCTTATCATATCCCTCTCTTGGGTGTTTACAATGGACATGATCAGAATAGATGCTGGGAGAAACTGTATCAAATTTAGAAATCAGTTTAGTAAACCTATTTTTTTACAAATCTATTTTTGTCACTAAACACCCTTAGAAACATGGCATTCTATGGAATATAATTTATAAGCACAGAGCTAAATCATTTTGCTTGGAAGTTAATAGTATGAGAGAAGGGAGGGCATCTGGCTTACTAAAGTACACAGTCTTTTGAACCCAGAGACCTGAGTTCAAATCTTCCACTAATCCACTTGCTGACTTTGTGGCCTCAGGTGAGTTACTTCATCTCTCTATCCCTTTATAAACTGAAGTACTATTTCATTTTTATTGCTAATCATGTTGATAAAATTAAATGAGATAATGCTTATAAAGTTTCTTGATATAGAAAAATTGGTAATTAAGCTTCTATAATCTGGGCTCACCTTGTCCCTTATAGGACTCCATTCCCACACCTGGTCATCATCCTTGGTTTAGAGTAGTCAGATAGATTTTGGATTAAGATCCAAAATCCTGGTTTTGAATCAATCCTGGCTCTGCCATTTACTGATTACATGGTCTTGGACAAGTTACTTTGGACCTCAGTTTCCTAACCTGTGAAATCAAGGTGCTGGGAGAAGTGAAGTAGTTAAGGCCTAAGAGTGTTCAGCCAAGGGTCCAGCTCAGAGCAAATGGTGCAGTACATGGTGTCCTGATTTTTACTTTTCATCTCTGGCTTGGCTCTGATAGCTCCACTAAATCTCATTGCCAAGCATATTCTATCCAGGTAGCCAAAACACCTGAGAAATGATAGTCTCCCAAATCCCTCCCTCACTCCCATTCCCACTTCCTAGCTCCCTCCCTGGAGCAGTTGGTGCTTATTTTTTACTTCCATATCCCTGACCCAGCTGCAGAGAAAGAAAACAGACAATAATTTCTCTTCCTACAGCTTCCCACATATTAGCTTTCCCTGCATGTCTGACTTATGACTTCTAACTCCCCTCTGGCTGTGATTACTCAGGCAAAGTGAAGTGGACAGATGGAACAATTATTTAGAAAGCTCAAGCCAATGGAGAAAAAACATACCCAAAAAAAGGAAGCAAGAAAGACTGAAAAAAAAAGAAAACTCTACACTGAATCCTGCAGTTGAGGGGAAAGAGTTTATTGGTTTAAATTATTCCTATTGCCTGCTGCCATCAATTGCACTTTCCAGGTAATTGCTCAGGTCTCCCCATTAGTTTGCCCAGGTAGAAAAGTGACATCTTCTTACATATTGGCACTGCAGATAGCCCTCCCTTGAAGGAATAGATATGTTTGGGCAAGGCTTGTCTATACAGCAAACTCTCATTAAGTGACTTCAATCCATTCATTGACTTTCATGATACATACAAGTGGTGTTTCTGCAGTGGGGGCAGCTAACCCTCACAGAAACTACCAGAAGGTACATGGTATGAATTGAGCATCAGCTCTGCTGTCAGATACATCTACACTTGAGCGCACTCTGCCACTCACCAGCTGTGGGGCATTTGGTTAAGTCATTCAGTCTTTTTCTCTCTCCCGCTAATTTCCCTCACTTTAAAAATAAAATCAGCGGTGTGAATTAAATGAGATGATGTGGAATAAGCATGTAACACAATGCCTAGAAGGTGGCAGCCCCCAATAAATGTTAGCATCACTGTCATCCCTGTTCTACAAGATGAAGAAACTAAGTGGTGGAGAAGGTAGATCAATTCCCCGAGGTCGCGTGACTGGCAGTCAGTATACAATCTTTGTCAATTCCGCTCCAAGCCAGGCAGCTCTTCCCACTGACCAGAGGCTCTTGGGTCTGCCCTCACATTAGAAACAACTGCACAATTTGTTAAAATTCGAAGGTCTTTGGCCCCATCCTGGAGATCCCAGTTCAGTAGGACTGGGCCAGTAGGTGATGCTCCTGCATGCCAGCGGGAAACACCGCACCCACTCATGCCCCCTCAGTCTTCGGGACCCCTCTGCCTGTCTCCTGGAAGGGAATGTGTCTTTTCTCAAGGACTGCAGAGAACCCTTTCTATTTAGTTTAAGGAACTATCCTTTTCAATCCCACTTCAGCAGTAGTCTTTTAAAAATGTAATAGGTGTTTGCTGAGCATTTGTTTTCTGGGCACAGAACCCAAAGGACTATTTATTTATGTATTTGCTATTTATATTCGGTCTGCTTTCAAAAAAAATATGATGCTTTCTGAGAGCTTAAAACCTTCATGGGAAACACTGACAAAGACAGGCCGGGCTGCAGACAGGGAAGTTTCCTTGGCCATTGTTTTCATTGTCCCCGTTATTATTACACAAACATGGGCATTTGCCCCTATAACCTTAACTTTCCATTCCTCCAGCCACTCTCTCCTCTCCACCCTCCTAGGGTTTTGTGTTTGTGTGCTGTGACTGAGTTTTCAATTGTCTCTGATCTTCAGGTGCTTCAGGAGAAGCAAAAGGCTGTATCTTTTCTGACGTGATAAGCTGAATACTTTGCATCTCCCTGTTTGTGAAAAAAAATAAATGATAGGGTGGGTGGCAACTAACTTTCATTAATCACTCACTGTCTGCTAATCACAATTTCCCCTCGCAGAAACTGTAAGAGATGGGTACTATTATCTGTTCCATTCTGCAGATGTGGACACTGAGGAATAGAGAGGCTAGATGTACTGCTCAAAGTCAGACACAGGTAATAAACTGGGGAGCCAGAGTTATGGACCTTCCATCTTCTCCCTTTACTCAGACCATTCTCATCTCTTGAAATGTTCTCTTCTATGGTATTTTTCTGGACCTTGGTTTAGAAATTGGAAGTCTCATTAGCCAAGTTTCCACATCATAGAAATAGTATAAATATATAGGGTGTGGGGGTGGGTGTCAGTCAACATGCAAGACCCATCCATCACTAGTCCAAAGAGACAATACAGTGAACCAGATTCCCAGACCCAAGTCTCTTTACTGATACTTAGTATTACAACTGATTTTAAGAGACAGCCCTTGGGATAACTGAGCAATTACAAATCTACTGTAACAATCTCTAATTTTTTCTTCTCACATATCAGAACTGGACTCAAAACCTAAAAGCCCTAGTGAAATTGGAACAGCTGAACAAGCAGGGTATCCAAAATGAAACTGAACAGAGGAAGCTCAATTATATTTTAGAAACATTGATTGGTAAAAGATATTTTCAAAACACCATTTTACTGTGCAACGTATATTTACCAAAAGTAAAACACATAAACTCCACTCAGAAAGCATTCAAATTGAAAGAAAAAAAGTGATGCACCATTTCTCTGGCCTTCATACCCAAACTTCTTTCACACAGGCAATTTCCATGAAGTATTAAATTCATGTATTATAATGATGGCATTAAGACTGAGAATACATTCTCAAAGGAGACAGATCTGTGTTCACTAAAACCCACAGGATCCACCCCCAGTGACCGCTGGGCCCTGCCTGCTTGTCTGTCCAGTAGCTGCCTTAGATGCAGCATTTAGAAATCATGTCAGGTGGGTTTCAAGTGGAGACCTGGAAATAGTCTATGTAACTCTTTAGGTATGTAGTATATAATACCTATTCTAGTCTAAAGTACTTATGCATATATTGAATATTAACTTTTAAAACTACAAATGGGGCAGAATAGTGTAGTAGCTAAATGCACAGGTTCTGAGATCACATATCTGTGGGCTTAAGTCCTGGTTCTGTGACCAGGACCCCAGCATTTTATCCCTCTAATTCTTAGGTTTCTTGTGAAGACTGAAGATATCGATGACATCTGCTTCCTAGGGCTGTTGTGAGGATTATATAAGAACATGAATATACAACACTTAGCAAAGCCACCGGGTAGACAGTGAGAACTAACTTATGCTAACCAACACCATTATTGTGACAACTATAACCACTGCCACCATTACTAACAATATTATTACTTCAACTGCCACCACTGTTACTCCACCATTGCTAAAATAATACTACTATTGTATCTTAATACATTTTAAATTATCTCTCCCTTTCTCCTTTTCTCTTATGTTCTTTCAGTCATTCTATTTATAATAAAGAAGGAAATTGTTTTTCCTGCCAAATGAGTCACTTGAGATTGGAATGTTAATTTATTTGAGCAGATATGTGCCGGTGTTGCTCTGAATAAAAGAGCCCAGTATTTCCTGCTGATATATTTCACGATAAAATCATGTGTGGGTTATACATAAATTCATATTTCAACTCAAGTGCCACCTCCTTTCAAAAGTGTTTGGAAGGAATAAACCGTCTTCTTCTCTAACTCCTTCATGTTTATAAGCCTTATCATCCCCATTAGTAAATTCGTTGAGGGCAGATTTCAGTACCTTAAACATATTCCAATAATATTGGTATATGATGTTGGTATTGAATAAGTGAAGACTGTAATCTATATAAAGATATTTAACTGTTCATGTAACTAAAGTCCAGGGTTAGGTCAGAAACAGCTGAACCAAGAACACAAATGACACCATCAGGGTCCAGTCTCTCTCCATCTCTTGAATCTGCTTTCCTCTTTGTTGGCTTCAGGCAGACTCACTCCTTGCATTGGGAGATCCATGTTCATATAAGTGCTTAGTTTGTTAAAGTTGCTGGAAATGCAGTATACCAGAAATGGTTGGCTTTTATAAAGGGAATTTAGGTTACGAGTTCATAGTTTTAAAACCATTAAAATGTCCAAACTAAGGCATTCAGACAAAGATACCTTGACTCAAAAAAGGCTGATGTCTGTCACATGGGGAGGCATATGACTGGTATCTGCTGGTCCTTCTCCCACGTTCCATTGCTTCCAGCTTCTGATGCCAGTGGTTTCCTCTCTAAGTATCTGTTGGCTTTCACTTAACTCCTCTAGGACACAACTCTGGGTTTTGGCTTGCTTAGCATCTGTTTTAGTTTGTTAAAGCTGCCAGAAAGTGACATACCACAAAAAGAATGGTTTTTAGAAAGGGGGATTTATTAAGTTGCAAATTTACAGTTCTAGGACTGTGGAAATATCCAAATTAAGGTATCCAGGGAAAGATAGCTTGATTCAAAAATGGACAATGGGTGCAGAATGCCTCTTTATTAGTTGGAAAGACACATGGTGACGTGCGCTAGCTTTCTCTCCCAGGGTCTCATTTTATGAAGCTCCTTCAGGGGCATTTCCCTTCTGGATTTCCAAAGATCTCTGGCTGTGTGAGCTCTGTTGGTTCTGGGGACTCTAAAGCTTTTTCCAAAATG
Organism: Tamandua tetradactyla; assembly: GCF_023851605.1. Lineage (NCBI taxonomy): Eukaryota > Metazoa > Chordata > Mammalia > Pilosa > Myrmecophagidae > Tamandua > Tamandua tetradactyla. The sequence continues at coordinate 27,712,950 of NC_135346.1, forward strand.
GTTCCCTCTTAAACCACTCCAGTAAGCAGCCACATGGGTGGAGACAAATCTCCATGGAAACCATCTAATCAAATCTCAATGGAAACAATAAAAAAGATCCCACCCACCATATTGAATGAGGATTAAAGAACTTGGCTTTTCTGGGGTACACAGCAGATTGAAACTGGCACAGCATCTCACAGGAAGGCACATGGCAATGTCTTCTGGGAGCTTCATCTCCAAACGTCCACGTCTTAGATATTTGCTCTCTCTGTTGGCACTCTAAGCATCTCCAAAAGTCTGTGTCTTTATCAACCCTCAAGCAACTATACTCTAAGCATCTAAGCTTCCTCCAAAATTTTCCCCTTTTTAAAGGACTCCAGTAAATTACTCAAGACCCACCTTGAAAAGGCAGAGCCACATCTCCATCTAAACTAAAGGTTACACCCAAAATTATGTGTGTCACATCTCCATGGAAGTAGACTAAACAAAAAATACTGAATCAGGATTAATAGAACATGGCTTTTCTGGGGTGCATAGTAGTTTCAAACTGGCACATGTACTTACAGTAACAAGTCCAGAGGAGAATAGCGAGCCTTTCTTGAACTATTCCTACATATGTCCCTTTTAATTGAACAGGCATCAGCTATGTGCCCACCCTGGAGCTGTGAGCATATAGTCAGTCCTACCCAATCACTTGGGCTTTCCAAAGGAAATTCTGGAATAAGAGGGATAGATTTTGGATGGAGAAAAAAAGGCTATAGGAATCTCACTTGTTTTTTGTAACCACCTCAGTTTCAAACACAGAAAAAAAAAGACACAGTAAGTACAAACTATAAATTGTGAGCTTGATGGAATTTTATGCATCAGGTTTCCAAACTAAATCCTGATCTTTTTTCCTTCTGTCTGATTGAGGCTTTGTGGCTAGATCCCAAAAATGTGGACAGGGTGGTTTGATGGTGGCTCAGTGGCAGAGTTCTTGCCTGCCATACCGGAGACCTGGGTTTGATTCCCAGTGCCTGCCCAGGCAAAATAAATAAATAAATAAAAATTAAAATGTGGACATGATTTGCTCAAAATCAACATTATTTCTAAGTTTAGACTAACTCAGGGTGGCATGTCCATAAAGTACTAGTATATTAGTCAGGGTTTTCTAGGGAAACATAACTGATAGGAGATACCTATATACATTCTGAGATTTTATAAAATTGTCTCATGCAACTGTGGTGATACACAAGTCCAAATTCCATAAGGCAGGTTGTGAGCTGGGAACTCCAATGAAAGTTTTTGACAAATTACACGGGAGAAGCTGGCAGGCTGAAATAGTTGAAAATCCTCTCTTCTGACTGTTGAAATCATCACTTCTCCCTTTAAAGCCTTTAACTGATTGGTTAACATTGATGTCATTTCTGAAGGCAATCTCCTCAGTTGGTTGTAGATGTAATCAGCCATAGATGCAATCAACTTAATGATGATAAAAGTCCATGAAATGTCTTTACAGTAACAATTAGAACAGTGCTTGCTTAACAAGACAACTGGGCACCATCACCTGGCAAAGTTGACACATGAAACTAATAACCATCACAGTCCACCCCTTGTCAAATTGGCAGCTATATATATCACCTTAAACCATATTTAATCTCAATTAAAAAGCAATAACAGACCTATTTTTCACCTAACAATACTCAACTGCCCTGCTGCAACTAGAAACACACTAATCTCTCCAGAATAGGGTAATAAGTTCTTGGGTAATTTTCACTCTTAAACTTGATATCCTGTAGCTTAAATACTATGATATGAATGAATACAATTTATGTCATATGATAAAGCAATAAGATAGGGAAGAAAATAAAGAAATGTACATATACATATATATATACAAACATACTCATAACAAAACAAGGAAGAAATACCCATATCATTACAGTCCTCTTTTCTATAACTGGTCATGTTGTCACATAGTTTGCAGTTATCACTACCTTCTCCTACCACCTATTCCATGCTCCCTATATCTTCAGTAAAGCACCTCTGCTGGCCCTGGTTCTTTCATGGTGGGATGACCCAAACCCTCATTCCTGAGGTTTCTGGGCCATTGATAGTCCTACCTGGATTGAGTTGTTGCAGTTTTCCATGACTTTAATTGCAGGGCATGGTAGTACTAAGAGACTCCCTAGGGGCATCTTCTGTATTGCAGGAAAACTCTTCTTTTCCTCCATTGTGTAGTTGCAGTTCTATTTCTCCTTGACAATCAGGATCAATCACCCAGCCAATACAGTAATCCTCTTCTCTGCAAAATCTGTGTTAGTCTGCTAAAGCTGACAAAATGCAATATTCAAGAAATAGATTGGCTTTAACAATAAATATTTATTTACTTATAAACTTACAGTTCTGAAGCTATGAAAATGTCCAAATCAATGAGAAGCTACCCAGGATCCTCAACAACTCTATCACATGGCAAGGAACATGGCAGCAACCTCTGGTCTCCCTTCTCTCCTGGGTTTTGTTCCTTCTAGATTCTGGCTTCCATGGCTTTGTCTCTCAGCTTCTTGTGTCCTCTTTAAGATTCTCGAATTTAATCTCTTATAAAGGATTCCTCAACTGGAACAATCTAATCAAAAGATCCCACCCACAATAGTTCTACACCCTCGGGAATGGATTAGCTTTAAGAACATGATCTTTTCTGGGGTATATACAGCTTCAAACTATCACAACTAGCATTACTCTCTCTCCTTAGTAAGCTGCCTTCCCGTGCATAATTAATCCCTCACCCCTGAACTTCTGGTACTTTTTTAAATTCACATGTCTGCTATGGCACTTGACATACAGTTTCTTTGTTCTCATGTATATTTGTCAGGACCCTATTTAAATTACAGAAATCCTAAGCCACAAAGACTTTAGAAAAAATATAAGCATCATTAGCTCACAAATCTGAACAGGTAAGGGATAATTTTCTTTCACAAATGACTTGATCCAAGTTTCATATGATGTCAATAGGATAGAGTTTTGTTGTTTCTCAACCATATCCTTATTAAATGATTCTATTTTAATACCACGGCTCACCAGACAGCTGTCATAGCTCCAGCCTTTATCTCTTATTCACTGCTAATGGAAAGAGAGAATCTTTCTCAGGAGTCCTGTGACAATCTCATTGCTCCTCATGGACTTTAACTGGAGCTTGTGCCTATTACTGAATCAATCACTGCTCAAAACAATTGGGTGCACTGATTGGCTTAGAACTAGATCCCCAGCTCCAACCCCAGGGCTCAATGTGGTGTAAAAACCAGGTACAGGTTTAAAAATGGGAGAGGAGTCATTCCTAGAGCAACATCCGATCTGGGATCAGGAAGGGGAAGGAAACAGGGCTGCAAAAACGACAAAGGTGAATTTGCTTCTATCTTCAAATAATATGTTTATTCATCCTCTTTGTCCAAATACCTGATGTAGTGCATGACACATGTTGAGGGATGCTTAATGTTTGCTGAAGGGAAGGGAAAGGAAGAGATGAAGAAAGAACTAGGTGGGCTGGATGAACCACCTACTTGACATTTCTAGCATCTTCCCAGTGCTTTAGTTAATGCCAACTTCTTTTGGAATGTATATGGGATTTGGGACTTGGGAATACAAAGTTACTCACCAGTTTGATTAGACTTGACCTCTGCCAACTAAGGTTTCCACAAGCTTTAGCTGTTGGCTCCCTTACTTGAAATGTTTCTTGGTAAAACCCCAAGAGAAGAAAGAATTCAAGTCTAAATGAGACTAAATTCTTCTATCTTGGCCTCCGAAATTATACACTGGACCCTAGAGCCACACAATGGAAGAAATATTGCCCATTTTGGAAAGAGTTTTGAATTTCCACTTACAGAACTGTCTGGAGAACTAATTTAGCAAAGGCTGCCTTGGTAAGATAATTTACCATATCTCCTCAGCTCTACCACACATTTATTTGCCCAGTGATGGTTCAGTGGTAGTGATGCAGAGGGGTTAATTACAAGATGAAAATAGAAACTAAGCCAGTTCCAAAGTTGCGTGTTCTAACTCATCCTTTTCCCACCTTCCCTCAAAGACCAGCCTACCTGAGCAAAAACATGGGAATTGGAAATTACAAATTCAGAATCAATTTTTTTATACCCCTGTGGAAGCCGCTTAACTCCATCTTTGGCCCCTCACCACACAGCTCCTCTCCTCCATTAGCCTCAAAAGATGGGTGAGCTCAGGGGTCTCTGGTGATGATTAATGAATCAATGCTATAAATTTCTTCAAAGATTGAATTGCCATGTGTGAGGTTTTTTTCCTGAGGAGGAAATGACCCATGTTCAAAACACTTTTTATTTAAAACGATCTTGAATGATCTATGTCATCATGGTGGAAGCCAGAAGCCACACTGTTGAAGGTTCAGTAAACATGTGTTTCAGAATTTATCACTGGTAGGTAAAATATTTTTTTCTGATAAAAACTCTAGAAATCCAGTCAAGGGAATATGTACTTTTTTGTATCTTAAGGTAACTATCAAATTTTTAGTCATCACTAGATGGCTTGGTGATAGAGTTCCAAGAAAGAGGGCAGATCTTTTATGTGATAACTAGGGAATAACAGGTAGGAAACAGGGAGAAAGAAATGACACAGAAAAAGTCCAAATGGAAATTGGCTGTATTATTTAGCTTATTAACACCATTAGACATAGGATGTCACTCTGTGCTAAAATATTATCTGTCAATGTAGGTTTTGGAAAGATTTGAACTGGTTTATCAATGTAAAGGGGCAACATCTTAGATCAAACAACTGCAATTAATTTTCAAGAGAAAATGTTTCAAGAGAAAAATTTCAATGCATACATATACATAGAAATGAGTCCATGTAAACCTGGTGAACTCTGAATGAGATCAGTGAATTGTATCAATGTAGAATTTAGGAGAAGGATAATGAGTACCCTCAGGTATTTACTGAAGCAAAAGAAATGGTCATAGATTTGGTACAAAAAACAAGATTCAAGATGCAATAGGAAATAAAATAAGCATTTTTCAAAGTACTGGATTCTGAAAATTGATGTAAACAGATATGGAGCTATAGAAAAATGGAGACTAAAATCTGAATATATTATTGTAGAAAATCTTCCACATTTAAAACATAAAAACTTATTTTCTTACTTTTAAGAGTAATAAATGCTGATTGAACAGATTCTGGAAAATTCCTAAAAGTATAAAAAGATTAAAATTAGCCAGCCTCATTACTCTGAAATTACTTAGAGCATTTCAATATTTTTCCTTCCATTCTTACCTGCATTTCATTTTTTTTCCTTTTAAAAATCTTTTTTTTCTAATTTACATTCTAATATATATTCTTTAGGGAAATTTGGAAATTTGGAGAAGTATAAGCATGTTTGTTTTTAAATTATTCACAATTTTATCACTAAGCAGCTACTACTATTAATATTTTGTATCTGTTTCTAGTATTTTTCTATATATTTTATATAGTCTTCACAAACAATCCTGCTCCTTTTACCCCTTAAAATTCCAACCACACAGCACAGCAATTGCATTCTCGCACATTTATCCCAGAGAAATGAAGACTTAATGTTTGCACAAAACCTGTATAGGAATCCTCATAGCAGATTTACTGGTAATAGACAAAGCTGGAACCAATCCAAGTTTCCTTCACCAGTTGAATGGTTAAACAAACTGGTGCCTTCATACCTTGGATTATAACTCAGCAATAAAAAAGAGCAAACTATCTATATATTCAAACAACTTGGATGGCTCTCAGGAAAAATTACATTGAATAAAAAATGCTAATCTTAAAAGGCTATGTTTTTATATATTTAAACAACACTCTTGAAATGATAAAATTATAGAAATGGAGGACACATCAGTAGTTGTGGGAGCAGGGGCAGGGGGTCAGGTTGGGTGGATTCCTGTGGCCCAGGAATCCGTCCTTTTGGGGGAACTATTATGTACCTTGACTTTGGTGTTATTTCCACAAATGTATACATGCAATGAAGTTGTGTGGAATTAAATGCACACAAAGCATGCACACATACGAGTCCATGTAAGCCTGGTGAAATCTGAAAGAGCTCGATGTCAGTTTCCTGGTTGGGATATTGTACTATAGCTGTGCCCGGCACTATCATTAGAGGAACTGGGAGACGGATTTACAGGGCCCTTCCTATTGCCACTGCAAGTGGATCTATAATTATCTTAAAATGAAAAGTTAAGACAAAAACAGAATATGGCATAAACAGTTTATCATGGAAACAATTTTCAATGGGATGATTCTCTGTAAAGCATAATTTAATGGCTATAAAATATTATTCACCTCAGCATTTCTTTAATATTATATATTTGATGTTGAGCTGTGTCCAATGTTAACATATCCCAAATAACAATTCAAAAGATATACCTGTGCATAAAACACATTCCATTTCAGAGGATTTTCTTAGAACAATGGCTCATAAAGTGAGTGCTGTAGGATACTAACAACTATAATGTGAAAATGAGGTTCTATGGTTGAATACATTTGTGAAACAGGTTTGTTCGTTCTGGGAATTCTTGTAGTCTTTAATAGATGATGTATATTTTAAAACACCCAGAGGTGATAATATAGTCAATGTTTCCCAAACTTATTTGCTTTGGAAAACTCCATGACAGATTAAAGATGACTGGTGTCTTTTTTACTCTACTCTGTCCCTGTCCCCACGAATGTGGGTGGACTCTGTGACTGCTGTGATCAGCAGAATACAGCAGATGTGAAACTGCATCAGTACAGACATAAGCCTTAAGAAACTGGCAGCTCCTCCTTACTGTCTCTTGAAATGCTCACTTTGGAGGGATCCAGAAGCTATATAAGAGATCTGATATCCTTCAACTGCCAAAACGCTAGTCCAAGCTTGCTATGCGGAGAGGCTGTGTAGAAAGGGAGATGCTCAGCCAATCCCAGCTGTCCTAGCAATCCTAGCATTAGATATGTGGATGGACATTTAGACCAAAAGGCACATGTAGAGTACGAAGGGATCAAGCCAGCACTGAGGTCCTAGACACATGGTTCCATTTATGTCTTCCCAGTTATCTCCAGCCACTTCGGGTAACCCAGCTGATGCCTAAGTCAATGTGAACAGGGGTGAGCCATTTCCATTGTGCCGTGTCCAGGTTACCAACCCACAAAATTATAAGCACAATAAAATGATTGTTGTGGGAAATTGAACAATATACCCCAACAAATAAATATAATAATATTTATTTAATGTTTAATATAATTAAATATATTAAATATTTAATATATAATATATAATATATAATAAAATTTAATATATATAAATATAATTTAATATAATCTTAGTTGTAAATATAACCTTTCAAAGATGTTATTTTTATTTAATGTATGATGAATTGAGCCAGGATAGACTTTAATCCTGATTACTGGAGGCCTTCTAGAACAAATCCAGACTTATAAAAACAAGTCACAGAAGAAAGAAAGGAGAGTATATTGCCATGTCGCAAGACGCAGAGTAAGTCAAGGAACCTCCAAGGATTGCCCAGCAGCCAGCACCAGAATGTTTACAGACTTTGGGGAGAAAGCATTGCCTTGCTGATGTCTTCATTTTGGACTTCGAGCCTCAGAAATGCTGAGCCAATAAATTTTCATTGTTTAAGCCAACCCATTGTGTGGTATCTGTGACAGTAGCTCTGGCAAACTAAGACAGTTATTTATAAGTTAAGGGCCATTTGTTATGCAGCAAGAGATAACCGTCACACCTCCTCTTTTCTGTCCATAAACAGTGCAGCATAGTGTTTAAGATCAGGGTACAAAAATAGCCTGTAATTTAGTAACCGTGTGGGTAATTAAACTCTTGAAAACTGAGGTGAATTTCTTTACTGGCACTACAAAAATAATAGTAGTGCCTACCTCAGTGAGTTGTTAGGCTAAAAATTAGATTGTCAAGTACTTAGTACCATGCCTGATAAGTGCTTAGCAATAATTGCATTCACCCTATCAATGCTTAACCTGGACTATGTTCTACAGTAGAAGAGTTACTGCAACAAGATATATACGTATTGTTTTTACTTTCTTAATACATATGATCAAGTTGCTTTCCAGAAAGTATGTGGTAGTTTATACACATTTGTAAGGTTAAAAAGTTGAGAAAACTTTTATTCTAGAGTAGGGGTTGGTACACCTTTTCTGTAATTGCTCAGTTAATAAATACTTTAGGCTTGTGAGCATTATGATTTCCACTGCTACTATTCCACTATTAGCATGTGAAAGTAGCCATAGGCAATTTGTAAATGAGTGGACATGGATATTTTTAATAAAACTTTATTTACAAATGTTAAGGTGGGCTGGATTTTGTCTGTAAAGCTTTCTGCTTTACCAACCTCTATTCTAGAGCCTGGACCAAGAGGGGATTCACACTGGGAGTGAACTAATAAGAATGTTGAGACAATGAGAAACTCTGTCACGGACTTACTACCCAGATCCCTCATGGACCCCTCCTTCAAAACAAACTCCATTTCCTTTTATAAACAAATATATGATCACCCAGAGTTGTGTAGCTTCAATTTTACCATATTGCTCCCGGCAAGATTAGCAACATCAGCTGCTTTTACAAACTTTAATTGGTGGTGATCTATGCACAAGGCATACATACTCTAGCACTTAGTTAAGCTTGCAATGAGGAAAGTCAGCTTTTTCTTGAAGCAAAAACTGATTTGGTTTCTTTTTTAAGCACAAAGTAGATACTCAAAGTTAACTAAGGCAGTAGGCATAACCACTAAATATAGCCAGGGGCTTTGACAGAAAAAGTCCCGGGTTAGCAAAGAAAAGGCTTGAGTTCTACTTCATGAAGATGGCTTTTTGACTTTAGAGAAGTCACGCTTCTTGGCCTCAATGTGTTATAATTTTGTAAAATGGGATGAAAAATTCCTTCTTTGCCTCATAACATTTAAAAAAGTATAGAATGCCACTTGAAATTTATAAATCTCATAATTTATTATAGTTAACTGTTTATGTGTCATCTCCCCAATTAGAATATGAGCTCCTATAGCAGAGATTATGTCTTATGAATTTTTAAATTCCTGTTTCTCACATTTTTGGGCATACTGGATGCTTAACAAATGCTTGCTAAATGAATAACTAAAGGGATGGATGAATGCAAGATTTGTAAACAATCTAATTATTAAAAGCAGCATTAGCATTTTAATAGGGGACGTCTTAAGAAATCAGTAAAAAAATATGTGTGTTCTATCAATAGGTTAAGGCCAAAACATGTTGTTGCTAAACATAACGGAGGTTTATTCCTTGCTCAGCTCATGTCACAGACCTGGACAGATATTTAAATCCTAGAGGTTGGAGGTTTGGGAAAGTGGCTCTCTTCCATGCAATAATTCAGGGACCTAGGTTCTTTCCATCTTGTGACTCCTCCATTACTTGTTATCTGAATCCAGATAGCATAAGGAGAAAGAAAAAATGGAGGAGGCAATTTTGCTTATGTAAAAGTTCCACCCTGGAAATAGCACGCATCACTTCTACTCACATTTCATTGCTTACAATTTCATGATGGCTATATCCAATTGCACCAGAGGCTGGGAAATGTAACATAGCATGTGCTGTGACAAAAAAAAGAGAAGGGATTTGGGGGCAGATTTCAGTCTCTGCCACAAAGTTTTCTAAAATTTTAATGCATATTTATAGAGAACTCCTTTACACAGAAATTCCATTAAGACTAAAAGGGGAGGTCTCTAATGTATTAGTTTCAGGTCATATGACAGATGATGGGGAGTAGGGGAAACGGGATGGTGGTCTTTAAAAGGGGAAATTTTCTCACTTCCTTAGGCTCATATCACATAGTCAGCTGCCTACTTTTCCTTTTCATAAAAATAGTTTTACACTATGACTTTTTAAAAAAAATATTTATTATGGATGCTATGCTTCCGCATTATTCAACAATTCTGCACTCTTACAGGAGAGGAGTTATAGTCTAACCAGGTGATAATATGGACTCCTATCCCTTCTTCTGCAAAACTCAAAAAAGTCTCAGGCTCTTTTAATGAAGTAACTCAGCAATCTGTGTCTGGTACAAGAGCATAGTCAGTTTATACTGATATAAATGTCAAGGACAATTAAAATTAATGATCGAAAGATAATCTACCATCTCTCTTTGCAAAATGATGACTCAGTATGTGCATGTGAGGAATTTCAATGTTTGAGGGACATTACTTTAAATTCATTGATCATGGAGTCCTCTTTCCCTCCCCAGTGATAGTTCTATGTTGGTTTTGTTTTCTTATCCTATTTGAATGTCATAAAACACAATAAATAAATGGATTATGAGTAACAGCATCTAGGTGTCAAATCTACTGGAGAAGAAAAGAGGATCTCCCCTAACAAATAAACAAATCCCCTCTACCTAGTTCTCATTTGCCCAAATTGGGTTATTTGGCTATCCCTGAACCAGGGTGATGGGATGTGCTGATTGCTTAATTTAGGCAGGATGGAGTGGGGACAGCCAACTGCATGGGCTGAACAATGGAGGAGACATGATGTTTCTACTGCTTTTCCAAGAAGGGATAATGGAGGCCAGGCAGTAGAAGTTACAGACATCCATGGCATGCTCATTTATTCAGGGATTAATGTGCAAAATTCTGTGTTAAGTTTAACTCACACATTACCTAATATAATCCTCACACCCTCCTGAGCTGGTATTAGTGCACTGATCTGAAGTTTGAGGTAACTGAAGCTTGGGAACAGCAAGTGACTCACCCAGGTCACCCTGTTAATAATTGGTATAGCTACATTGGAACCCTGCTCTGCATTCCTGAAAGTCCAGGTTCTTTTTTCACTACACTGTCCAGTCATAGTTTATACTTCTAAGTGTCTATATTAGACAGAAAAGCTGGTTCTACTTTTAAAGTAAAAATGACTGGTTCATCCAAGAACCATGCACAAAGTGTCATTTGCAGCCTTTGAGACAGGAATGAAAGAAAAAAATTTACTGTTATCTTTTATGCTAATGTTATGATTAAATGTATTAATTTTTTTCTTTGAGAAACCTAAGGTAAAATTTTAAAAGATGCTGAATTAAATAAGCACCTGTAAATGAAACCTAGTGCAATTGATGCTTTAAGAAAATATCATTTAGAGGAGCAGGATTGTCTAGATACAGTGATACATTTCTTCTCAGCAATACATTTCTTTTCCTCCATTGATCAGGTTGGCCACCCCCGAAAGAATTGAAGTTCTTAGAGCCTTCAAGCGTCTTTGGAATGCTAGTTGGTAAATCCATGGGACTAAAGTACCTGTTGCCATGATATGTTATAGCAAGTCTGATGAGAAGATCAACAGTTTGCAAATAAGCAACATATGCACAAGGATAAGCTACGTCTCTCCCACAAATATTCTGTATATGGAAAAGTCTCCATGGGTTCTGACTGTTAATAATCAATGTGCTTAATGGATTGGATGCTATTTTTTAATGGAAATTCTCTCTTTGACAATACCATGGGTTTTAGTGTCTTCAAGTAAGGGGGAGATCACATTAGCTCTCTTTATCAGGGCTATCTATGACTGTACTGACCCCCTCCTGCTGGAAAGTAAACACCAGGGTTTTGCACTAAGGATGATTAAGAGGTTTTTTTAATCAGAGTAACTGTTCCCACCCCACCCCCAATGATTCAGGATAGGAATCTGTTCCTCTGTCAGCTGCTGCTTACCCAATAGAGACACTGGATGCCTCAAGGAAGGAGGATTTTGTTTACACCTCTTTGCTTGCTGGACCCAGCATAGTCTTGCATAATTCTGAGTTTAGGTATCCCAAATCTTTTCCTCCTCTCCAAGAGGCAAGTCAATGGATAGACTAGATATCACCCTTTTTATGTTCACATAAAGATCAGTGTCTCTGGAATAGAGAATTAAGTAAACTTGTTTCCCTCTTCATACATTCCTTATTTCAATTTATGCAATTTTGATAACCATTAGCCTTTTATATTTTCTTTTATCCAGACACATTTGATTTTTACAAAAAGCATACATTACATTATAAGTAGAGTGCTATCTACCTGACTGGGAGAAGAGAAAATAAAGGAGGTGAAGTGGACTTGAAATATTCATGAAAATTATTCCATCATAACCTATAATTCTCTCTCTTATGCCAAAGTTGAAAAGATGGCTTTACAAAATGGCACTCAGACTCATTTATTATGAGTTTACAGTAGATCAATGGATGAAGAATGAAGTAATTTCTTTCAGAAGTGATCTGTTAAGTAACAAGTTAATATTCTGGAATTCCATATTGCAAAATCCAAGGCACAGAATGGTGAGTTGTTCCAGATTAGGCAACACAACAGTGACAGAGACATGTAATGCTGCTACTATATTAGAACCTATTAATAAAAGCCACAGGCTTTGTTCCCAGGTATTTTATTATATAATTTGCAAATATGCAGCAAAGTTGAAAGAATTTTACAGTGAACAGATATTTCCAACTAAATACTGTGAGTATTTTATTTTAACATTTCTTTTCATCTATCCATCCCTCTATCATTCATTGGACATTTCATTTTTTAACACATTTCCAAGTAAATTGTAAACTAAGAACACTCATCCTAAATACTTCAGCATGCATTTCATTAATGATAGTTCGCATTTTTAATGTAAAATTTATATAAGTAAAGTACAAAAGTCATAGTAGTACATTTGCTGAATTTTGACAAATCATACTTCTGTATAACCCAAATGACTATCAAGATACAGAACATAAATTTCACCCCAGAAAGCTTCTTCATGCTCCTTCTCCTCATGTCCTGTATTTTCCCAGTCAATGGCGACTCTCAATTCCATCCCACCCCCCAGGCCAGAGGCCACCACTATTCTGATTTTTTTCCACCTTTGCATATTATTGTCTGGTCCAGAATTTCCTATAAATGGAATCATATAGATTGTACTCCTTTGTATAAGCTATCTTTCACCCAGCATGTCTCTGAGAGTCATCTGGTTGCTGTACCATTTTTTTTTTTTAATTGTTGAGTCATATCCTATTGTATTTGAACACTGAAGTCCATTTATTACTTCTTTTGATTGCTCCCAATGTTGTTTCCAGTTTGGCCCTTAAGTTATGTTTCAGACTTTTTAGTACAAGACTTGTAAACTCCTGTTTCCCTTTCATTTGGATAAATGCCTATGAGTAGAATTGCTACGTCATAAGGTAGGTATATGTTTAGTCATATAAGAAGCAGTATAAATATTTCCAAAGTTGTCATACCATTTACATTCCTGCCAGCAATGTATGAGAGGCTTGGTTGCTTCATGATTGCCATGAGTATTTCCTATTAGTTATCATAATTTTAGCCATTCCAGAGGGTAAATACTCATTTCATTGTGCGTGTAATTTGCATTTCTCTGTTGACTGATAATGTTGAGCATTCTCCCAGGTGCATATTGGCTCTTAGTATAGCTTCTTTTGTGAAGTGTTTGTTCAAATATTTTGCCCAATTTGTGGGGATGTTCTATCATTTATTTTACCATCAAATTGTAGGAAGTCTTCATAGAAACCAGATACAAGTCTTTTCCCAGAAATATATGGTTCCGTTTTATAGGCAGACATTTTTAATATGGAAAAAGTCTAATTTATCTGTTTCTTCCTTTCAATATTATTCCTTTCTGTGATTTTTCTAAGAAATACTTTGTCACTCCTGGGTCAAGAAGACGTTCTGCAACGTTTTACTCTAAAAATCCTAAACAGTTTCTATTGGGGTTGAACTTCATTTTTCCCTCTTAAATATACAATTATTCCTATTTGATTTTCTGAAAAGGTTTTCTTTATCCATTTATTTATTTTAATGCCTTCATCAGAAAAACATAAGTATAAATGTGGGTCTTTATGGGGCTTGCTCTGCTCTATTGATCTATTTGTCAATCCTATATCAGCTTAACACTGTATTAATTACATATTTTTATAGTCCAGTAGTGTAAGTTTTCCAACATTGTCCTTTTGCAAGATTGATTTGGATTTCCTAGATCCTTTGCTTTTCCATATAAATTGTAGAATCAGCTCATCAATTTTTTCAAAAATACTTACTGTGATTATGTTGGGATTGCATTTATCTATGAATTAATTTGGAAAGAATTGACATCTTAACAATATGAAGTCTTCCAGTCCATGAACATGATATAATTCTCTATTTACTTAGTATTCTCTTAATTTCTCTTAATAGTGTTCTGTTGTTTAGAATATAGAGACCTCGTGTTTTTTCAAATTTATTCCTATGTATTTTGTATATTTTATACTACTATAAATGGAATTATTTTAAAACTTTATTTACAGTATATTTTGCAGCTAGTATATACACATACAATTTATTTTTGTAAATTAGTCTTATATCCTGTGACTTGCTGAATTAACGTATTGCTTGCTATGGTTGGTTTTTTTAAGATTCCTTGGAATTTTCAATGTAAGCAATTATTTCACTTCAATATTTTCCTTTCCAATATTTATGTCATACTCACACATATAGATACACACACGTACAGACGAACACACGAGCGCACACATCCATCCTTATTGCAAATGCACTGTGCGGCATACAATGTTAAATGTAATTGGTAGTGGTTAGAATGAGCATCTTTTCCATTATTCCTGATCTTGGGGGAATGTGTTCTATATTTCAGTGAAATGTAAAGCTAGCTGCAGGTTTCTCATAAATGTCCTTACAAGAATTAGGAGGCATTCTTTTATTCTTTTTTTTTTTTTTTACGTGGGCAGGCACCGGGAAATGAACCTGGGTCCTCTGGCATCACAGGCAAGCATTCCTGCCTGCTGAGCCACCGTGGCCCGCCCTAATCTTTTATTCTTAATTTGCTGAGAGTTTTTATGATAAATGGAGTTTTAAACTTGTGAAGGGTTTTTCTTCATTTATTTGAAAACACCAGTTTTTTTTTAAACCTTTATTCTGTTAATATGATGAATAACATAAAATGATTTTTTTTTTCAACTTCATTAGCTAACCGTTCACCCATCTCTAACTTCTATGGATCTCTAAGTGCCCTATATTCTGTATTATAAGCTCTGGTTATACCTTTATAGTGGTCATAATAGTGGACTCCTACAGTATCTATCCTTTTGTGTCTGGCTAACTCCACTCAGCATTATGTCCTCAAGACTCAGCCATCTTGTCATGTGTTTCAGGACGTCCTGAAGCACAAAATGATTTTTACATGTTATGCCAGCCTTGAATTTTTTGAGAGAAATCTAACTTGGCATGCTGTATTCTTATTTTTATATATTGCTAGATTCAATTTGCTAATATTTTATTGAGGATTTATATATTTTTATTCATGAAGGCTATTGGTATTTAATTTTGTATACTTTTGTCAGTTTTTTTTTCAGTTATTCTGGCTTCATAAAATGAGTTGTAAATAGTTCCTCCTCCTCTATATTTAAAGCATTTTGTGTAATATTTGCATTGTTTCTTCCTTAAATGTTTGATAGAATTTTCCATTGAAACTGCCTGGCCCTGGAGTTTTCTTCAAGGGAAGGTATTTTGATAAAGATGTCATTTCTTTGCTAGATAAAAGCTATCCAAATGTCCCATTTCATCTTCTACCAATTTAGTTAAATTTTATTTTTTTCAAGGAAATAGTCTAGTACATCTTGGTTGTTTGATTTGTTGGTATAGAGCTTTTTATATTACTTTATTGTATTTTTAATGTCTGCAGAATCTTGGTCCTAATGTTGGTAATTCATTTCTTTCTCATTTCTTCTTAAACAACTTTTCAAAGAACCAATATTTTGCTTTTTACTTTTCTTTATAGCTTTCTATTTCATTGATTTCTGCTTTTATCTTTACTGTTTTCTTCTTCCTACTTACTTCAGAGTTACCCTGCTCTTCCTTTTCTAGCTTCTTAAAGTGAAAACTTAGGATATAATTGTAAAAGTGTACCTTTCCTATATATTATATAGTAGGATTTATTTCTCATTTTTTTCTGATAATCTCTGCTTTTAGATCAAGTGTTTAGTCCATGAACATTTAGTGTAATTATTTATATGGTTAGGTTTAGGACTCCATTTTATTATTTGTTTTCCATTTGTCCTTCTCTTGAATATTTTTATCTCCATTCATTCTATTTGGTTTCCTTTTAGATTATTTGAATTTTTAAAATTATATTTTAATTTATCTCTTGGCTTGTTAGCTATATTTTCTGCATTATTTTAAGTAGTTTCTCCAAGAAATAAATGTACATTATTAAAATTTCAGATTCTACTTAGAAGTTAATTTTAACTACTTAAAATTAGTATTGGGCAGGCCACAGTGGTCAGCAGGGAGAGTCCTTGCCTGCCATGCTGGAGACCTGGGTTTAATTCCTGGTGCCTGCCTATAAAAATAAATAAATAAATAAAGTTAGTATTGTGCCACATCACATAAAACATAGAAACATTTCTATCATATAGGTTAATTTACAAGACTTTTTCATCCTTTACGTCAAGAGCTGGCAAATTACAGCCCATTAGCCAATGGCTTCTACCTGATACCTGTTTTGTTTATCAAGTTTTATTAAATGCAGTCAAACTTATTTGTCTACATATTTTCTATGGCTGGAGGGAAGTACCTGAAACTGTTGAAGTGTGTTCCAGTAGCCTTGATTTTTGAAGAAGACTGTATAACTATGTTGCTTTCACAATGTCACTGTGTGATTGTGAAAACCTTGTGTCTGATGCTAATTTTATCCAGGGTATAGGCAAATGAGTAAAAAAAAATTAAGGATAAAGAATAAATAAATAATAGGGGGAGATAAAGGGTGAAAATTGGGCAGATTGAAACACTGTGGGTCAGCGAGAAGGAGGCGTCACTGAGTATGGGATGTACGAGTTCGTTTTACTTTTTTTTATTTTTGGAGTCATGCAAATATTCTAAAAGATCATGGGAAGAATACACAACTATGTGATGATATATTGTGAGCCATCAATTGTATAATATGGTTAGACTGTATGTGTGTGGATATATCTCAATAAAGAGCTGGCAAACCCATATTTATTAAAGCTCCAGAAACCATTTTAAAGACTTCAGTAACATGGCAAGTGCCAAATAAAGAAAAAGGCAACTTAAAATAAAAACAGTAGGATCTCATTTCCCTTAATTACCCCATCCCCTCACCAGCTTAGTGTGGAGATATCCCATAATCCAAATATGGTTCCTGGTTCAAGTTTTGGAGGGAGCAGAGTAACTCTTGTGCATATTATGAGAGCATATATATCTGTGTGTGCTTCAGATGTCAGCCTGAAGAATGGAACTTATCACAGGACACTTATCACAGGCTTTTCATACAAGAACTTGTCCTGCTGGTAGAAGGTAGCTCACAGAGTTCTCCTATAGAACACTATAAGAGAACAGTCAAATTGCAGCTGCCTGGAGCAAATTTTGCTAGCTATGGGACTTATAGACCAGTCCCTAGGACCTTGAGAGAACACTGTTTCTTATGGGAAAGGAGATATTCAGATCCATATAAATAAGGGAATTCTTACGGCCAAGCACCCAGACCCAGGACAAGACACATACACAGAAAACATTGGGGAGGACTCTATGTTTGTGCCTTGGGCTATTCTCTAAGCTTGTTAGGACAGCTAAGCTCTAAAGGAGAGTACTCACACAGGCTGATCTGCAAAGACATAGAAGGTCATTTATTTTTTTTGTTGGCTCCTAGCATTCAAGGAAATCTGTCATAATCCTAGTTGGATATAGATCTGTCATAACCCAAGGTGGAGACAAGCTCAAGGTACAGATGCCTCATCGTCTAAACTTCAGAGATATATTAAATATCAAAATGTCCAGCTTGCAACAAAATATTACAAAACATATAGAGTAACAGGAGCCAATGGTTCATGAAAAGGAGCAAGGATAAAGATTTAGACACCATCAACAAAGAATATCAAAGCTTGGACATACCAGACAAATATTTTTTTTTATTAATTAAAAAAAATTAACTAACACAACATTTAGAAATCATTCCAATCTACATATGCAATCAGTAATTCTTAATATCATCACATAGGTGTATGATCATCATTTCTTAGTATATTTGCATCGATTTAGAAAAAGAAATAGCAAGACAACAGAAAAAAAATGATAATATAGAGAAAAAATAAAAATACAAAATACAAAAAATATATATATAAATAAACAAACAAACAAAAAAACTATAGCTCAGATGCAGCTTCATTCAGTGTTTTAACATAATTACATTACAATTAGGTAGTATTGTGCTGTCCATTTTTTAGTTTTTGCATCTAGTCCTGTTGCACAGTCTGTATCCCTTCAGCTCCAATTACCCATTATCTTACCCTGTTTCTATTCCTGATGGTCTCTGTTACCAATGACATATTCCAAGTTTATTCTCTAATGTCGGTTCACATCAGTGGGACCATACAGTATTTGTCCTTTAGTTTTTGGCTAGTCTCACTCAGCATAATGTTCTCTAGGTCCATCCATGTTATTACATGCTTCATAAGTTTATTCTGTCTTAAAGCTGCATAATATTCCATCGTATGTATATACCACAGTTTGTTTAGCCACTTGTCTGTTGATGGACATTTTGGCTGTTTCCATCTCTTTGCAATTGTAAATAATGCTGCTATAAACATTGGTGTGCAAATGTCCGTTTGTGTCTTTGCCCTTAAGTCCTTTGAGTAAGTACCTAGCAATGGTATTGCTGGGTCGTATGGCAATTCTATATTCAGTTTTTTGAGGAACCGCCAAACTGCCTTCCACAGTGGTTGCACCATTTGACATTCCCACCAACAGTAGATAAGTGTGCCTCTTTCTCCGCATCCTCTCCAGCACTTGTCATTTTCTGTTTTGTTGAAAATGGCCATTCTGGTGGGTGTGAGATCTCATTGTGGTTTTGATTTGCATTTCTCTAATGGCCAGGGACATTGAGCATCTCTTCATGTGCCTTTTGGCCATTTGTATTTCCTCTTCTGAGAGGTGTCTGTTCAAGTCTTTTTCCCATTTTGTAATTGGGTTGGCTGTCTTTTTGTTGTTGTTGAGTTGAACAATCTCTTTATAAATTCTGGATACTAGACCTTTATCTGATATGTCATTTCCAAATATTGTCTCCCATTGTGTAGGCTGTCTTTCTACTTTCTTGATGAAGTTCTTTGATGCACAAAAGTGTTTAATTTTGAGGAGCTCCCATTTATTTCTTTCTTTCTTCAGTGCTCTTGCTTTAGGTTTAAGGTCCATAAAACCACCTCCAATTGTAAGTTTCATAAGATATCTCCCTACATTTTCCTCTAACTGTTTTATGGTCTTAGGCCTAATGTTTAGATCTTTGATCCATTTTGAGTTAACTTTTGTATAGGGTGTGAGATACAGGTCCTCTTTCATTCTTTTGCATATGGACATCCAGTTCTCTAGGCACCATTTATTGAAGAGACTGTTCTGTCCCAGGTGTGTTGGCTTGACTGCCTTATCAAAGATCAAATGTCCATAGATGAGAGGGTCTGTATCTGAGCACTCTATTCGATTCCATTGGTCGATATGTCTATCTTTATGCCAATACCATGCTGTTTTGACCACTGTGGCTTCATAATATACCTTCAAGTCCAGCAGCTTGAGATCTCCAGCTTCGTTTTTTTTCCTCAAGATACTTTTAGCAATTCGGGGCACCCTGCCCGTCCAGATAAATTTGCTTATTGGTTTTTCTATTTCTGAAAAATAAGTTGTTGGGATTTTGATTGGTATTGCATTGAATCTGTAAATCAATTTAGGTAGGATTGACATCTTAACTATATTTAGTCTTCCAATCCATGAACACGGTATGCCCTTCCATCTATTTAGGTCTTCTGTGATTTCTTTTAACAGTTTTTTGTAGTTTTCCTCATATAGGTCTTTTGTCTCTTTAGTTAAATTTATTCCTAAGTACTTTATTCTTTTAGTTGCAATTGTAAATGGAATTCGTTTCTTGATTTCCCCCTCCGCTTGTTCATTGCTAGTGTATAGAAACGCTACAGATTTTTGAATGTTGATCTTGTAATCATTTATTAGCTCTAGTAGTTTTGCTGTGGATTTTTCCGGGTTTTTGATGTATAGTATCATATCGTCTGCAAACAGTGATAGTTTTACTTCTTCCTTTCCAATTTTGATGCCTTGTATTTCTTTTTCTTGCCTAATTGCTCTGGCTAGAACCTTCAACACGATGTTGAATAACAGTGGTGATAATGGACATCCTTGTCTTCTTCCTGATCTTAGGGGGAAAGTTTTCAATTTTTCCCCATTGAGGAAGATATTAGCTGTGGGTTTTTCATATATTCCCTCTATCATTTTAAGGAAGTTCCCTTGTACTTCTATCCTTTGAAGTGTTTTCAACAGGAAAGGATGTTGAATCTTGTCAAATGCCTTCTCTGCATCAATTGAGATGATCATGTGATTTTTCTGCTTTGATTTGTTGATATGGTGTATTACATTAATTGATTTTCTTATGTTGAACTATCCTTGCATACCTGGGATGAATCCTACTTGGTCATGATGTATAATTCTTTTAATGTGTTGCTGGATTCGATTTGCTAAAATTTTGTTGAGGATTTTTGCATCTATATTCATTAGAGAGATTGGTCTGTAGTTTTCTTTTTTTGTAATATCTTTGCCTGGTTTTGGTATGAGGGTGATGTTGGCCTCATAGAATGAATTAGGTAGCTTTCCCTCCACTTTGATTATTTTGAAGAGTTTGAGCAGAGTTGGTACTAATTCTTTCTAGAATGTTTGGTAGAATTCACATATGAAGCCGTCTGGTCCTGGACTTTTCTTTTTGGGAAGCTTTTGAATGACTGATTCAATTTCTTTACTTTTGATTGGTTTGTTGAGGTCATCAATTTCTTCTTGAGTCAAAGTAGGTTGTTCATGCCTTTCTAGGAACTTGTCCATTTCATCTACATTGTTGTATTTATTAGCGTAAAGTTGTTCATAGTATCCTGTTATTACCTCCTTTATTTCTGTGAGGTCAGTGGTTATGTCTCCTCTTCCATTTCTGATCTTATTTATTTGCATCCTCTCTCTTCTTCTTTTTGTCAATCTTGCTAAGGGCCCATCAATCTTATTGATTTTTTCATAGAACCATCTTCTGGTCTTATTGATTTTCTCTATTGTTTTCATGTTTTCAATTTCATTTATTTCTACTCTAATCTTTTTTATTTCTTTCCTTTTGTTTGCTTTGGGGTCAGTTTGCTGTTCTTTCTCCAGTTCTTTCAAGTGGACAGTTAATTCCTGAATTTTTGCCTTTTCTTCTTTTCTGATATAGGCATTTAGGGCAATAAATTTTCCTCTTAGCACTGCCTTTGCTGCGTCCCATAGGTTTTGATCTGTTGTGTTTTCATTTTTATTTGCCTCGAGATATTTACTAATTTCTCTTGTAATTTCTTCCTTGACCCACTGGTTGTTTAAGAGTGTGTTGTTGAGCCTCCACGTATCTGTGGATTTTCTGACACTCTGCCTAATATTGATTTCCAAGTTCATTCCTTTATGATCAGAGAAAGTGTTGTGTATGATTTCAATCTTTTTAAATTTGTTGAGATTTGCTTTGTGATCCAGCATATGGTCTATCTTTGAGAATGATCCATGAGCATTTGAGAAAAAGGTGTATCCTGCTGTTGTGGGGTGTAATGTCCTATAAATGTCTGTTAAGTCTAACTCATTTATTGTAATATTCAAGTTCTCTGTTTCTTTATTGATCCCCTGTCTAGATGTTCTGTCCATTGATAAGAGTGGCGAATTGAAGTCTCCAGGTATTATGGTAGATGTGTCTATTTTCCTTTTCAGTGATTGCAGTGTATTCCTCACGTATTTTAGGGCATTTTGATTCGGTGCATAGATATTTATGATTGTTATGTCTTCTTGTGTAATTGTTCCTTTTATTAGTAGATAGTATCCTTCTTTGCCTCTTTTAACTGTTTTACATTTGAAGTCTAATTTGTTGGATATTAGTATAGCTACTCCTGCTCTTTTCTGGTTGTTATTTGCATGAAATATCTTTTCCCAACCTTTCACTTTCAACCTATGTTTATCTTTGGGTCTAAGATGTGTTTCCTGTAGACAGCATATAGAAGGATCCTGTTTTTTAATCCATTCTGCCAGTCTATGTCTTTTGATTGGGGAATTCAGTCCATTAACATTTAGTGTTATTACTGTTTGGGTAATACTTTCCTCTACCATTTTGCCTTTTGTATTATATATATCATATCTGATTTTCCTTCTTTCTACACTCTTCTCCATACCTCTCTCTTCTATCTTTTCATATCTGACTCTAGTGCTCCCTTTAGTATTTCTTGCATAGCTGGTCTCTTGGTCACAAATTCTCTCAGTGACTTTTTGTCTCAAAATATTCAAATTTCTCCCTCATTTTTGAAGGACAATTTTGCTGAATATAGAAGTCTTGGTTGGCAGTTTTTCTCTTTTAGTAATTTAAATATATCATCCCACTGTCTTCTAGCTTCCATGGTTTCTGCTGAGAAATCTACACATAGTCTTATTGGGTTTCCCTTGTATGTGACAGATTGTTTTTGTCTTGCTGCTTTCAAGATCCTCTCTTTCTCTTTGACCTCTGACATTCTAACTAGTAAGTGTCTTGGAGAACGCCTATTTGGGTCTATTCTCTTTGGGGTGCACTGCACTTCTTGGATCTGTAATTTTAGGTCTTTCATAAGAGTTGGGAAATTTTCAGTGATAATTTCTTCCATTAGTTTTTCTCCTCCTTTTCCCTTCTCTTCTCCTTCTGGGACACCCACAACACATATATTTGTGCGTTTCATATTATCATTCAATTCCCTGAGCCCCTGCTCAAATTTTTCCATTCTTTTCCCTATAGTTTCTGTTTCTTTTTGGCTTTCAGATGTTCCATCCTCCATTTCACTAATTCTAGCCTCTGTTTCTTTAAGTCTACCATTGTAGGTTTCCATTGTTTTTTTCATCTCTTCTACTGTGTTTTTCAATCCCATAAGTTCTGTGATTTGTTTTTTCAGACTTTCCATTTCTTCTTTTTGTTGATCCCATGCCTTCTTCATGTCCTCCCTCAATTTATCGATTTGGTTTTTGAAGAGGTTTTCCATTTCTGTTCATATATTCAGAATTAGTTGTCTCAGCTCCTGTATCTCATTTGAGCTATTGGTTTGTTCCTTTGACTGGGCCATATCTTCAATTTTCCTGCTGTGATTTGTTATTTTTTGCTGGCGTCTGGGCATTTAATCAGATTTCCCTGAGTGTGGGACCCAGCAGGTTGAAAGACTTTCCTGTGAAGTCTCTGGGCTCTGTTTTTCTTATCCTGCCCAGAACGTGGTGCTTGTCTGTCTGTGGGTCCCACCAGCAGAAGATGTTGTGGCTCCTTTAACTTTGGAAGACTCTCGCTGCTGGGTGTGTGGTGGATACAGAGGAAAGGTTGTAGGTTGGTTTTAATGACTTCAAATTGTGATGTCCTGGGATCTGAATTCCTTGAGAGAGGGATTCCACCTGAGTTGCATTTCACCCCTCCCACGGGGAAGGTTCAGGTGCTAGAGAGCCCTGAAAGCAGCCTGTTTCTGCATTCAGGGCAGTTGTAACCTATGTAATCCCAGTGCTGAGCCCAGAGGCAACAAAGCCTCCATAGAAACAGCCTCAGAAGGCTCTGTTTCGCCCCCTTTCCTCTTTTTCAGTTAGCCCAATCAGCGACTTCAGCCTTGATCAATTTTGCCTGAGCTGAGGGCCTATTTTTAGTAGTCAGAAGTTGTTCCTTAATGCCACTATTGGTGTTAGGTTGGGCTCAGTCTCTACTACTGTTGGAGACTCTTTCCTTTCCCTCTGGGAAGTCACCTGTGGGGGAGGGTCGCCAGCCACCGCGGCTTGGGGAACTGCTGTTCCGATGCTCCCAGCCGGCCCGGGAAGACACGTGTGTGGAAGGGGCTGCGTTCGCCGGCCACCACGGCTTGGGGGACTGCTGTTCCCAGGCTACCAGCCGGCCAGGGAAGCCGCGCATGGGGGAGGGTTGCCCGCCGCTGCGGATTGGGGGACCACTGTTCCGAGGCTACCAGCCGGCCTGGGAAGTCACGCGTGGGGGAGGGCCCCCGCGGCTTGGGGAACCGTCGATCCAAGGTTTCCAGCCGGCCCAGGAAGTCGCGTGTGTGGAAGGGCCTCCATCGCCGTGGCTTGGGAAACCCGATCCAAAGCTCCCAGCCGGCCTGGGAAGGAGGGAGGGAGGGGCTCCAGCCACCAGCCACCTCGGCCCGGGGAAGCGTGCGCCTCTTGGGGACCTCACCGCAGCGGAGTCTCTTAGCCGGTCCAGCTGTTCCGGAATGGGGTACGCTGTGTGTCTGATCTCTGTCGTGGCTCCGGGAGCTGTTCTGTACTCTTTCTAGTCCTTTAGTAGTTGTTCTGGAGGAGGATCTAAGACCCGCGTGCCTTACTAAGCCGCCATCTTCTCCGGAAGTCCCAAATATTTTTTAATGGTCCTAAATATACTCAAAGCACTAATGAAAATCATGGACAAAGAGCTAAAGGAAATCAGAAAAAATGAAAAAGTTATAGATGAACCCAAAGAGAATATCAACGAGGGATATAGAATAAAAAGGAACCAAACAGAGCTGACAATAGCAGCAACAGAAACAAACAAACAAAAATTGCCTAGTGGGATTCAACAGCAGTTTGGATCTGGCAAAAGAAAGAGCCAGTGAACTTCAAGATAAGATACTGAAATTATTTAGTCTGAGGATTGTAAATTTTAAAAAAAAAAGAATGAAGAAAAGTGAACAGGGCCTGAGCGACATGCTAGACACCATCAAGCATAACAATTAACACATTGTGGAAGTTCCAGAAGAAGAAAGACTAAAAGGGGCAGGGCAGTGCAACAGTGGCTAGTGGCAGAATTCCCACCTGCCATGCCGGAGACCCGGGTTCAATTCCCAGAGCCTGCCTATGTCCCCCCCCAAAGAAAAAGGGGGATAGGTAGAAAAATACTAAAAGAAATAATGGTTGAAAACTTTCCAAATGTAATGAAAGACTTAAATATGCATATCTAAGAAATTCAATGAATGTCAAACAGGATGAAAGCAAGTAGACTCACATCATGACATATGATAATCAAACTGTTGAATGCCAAAGACTAAATACTGATATCTCATGGGAAATCATGGAGGCAAGAAACCAGTGAGATGACATTTAAAATGCTGAAAGCAAAAAAAAAAAAAAAAAAAAGATGCAACCAAAAATTTTAGACCTGGAAAAACAGTCTTTCAAAAATAAGGTAGTGATTAAGACATTCTTAGATTAACAAAACTAAAGGAATTCTTTACCACTAGATCAATACTACAAGAAAAGTTATAAGGAATTCCTCAGGTTGAAAGGAAAAGACACTAGACTGAGAATAGATTGAAGTTGCATAAAGAAATAAAGATCTCTGGCACATGTAGTAACATGGGTAAATATAAATGCCGATACTATTGTATTTTTGGTTTATGACCCCAGTTTTTACTTCCTACAGGATCTAAAATTCAAATGAATAAATGTAACGATAAATCAATGGTTTGGGACTTATAATATATAAATATTTAATTTGTGGCAAGAACCATATAAAAGTAGAGAGAGTAAAGGGGTACAGTGTCTATGTGCTATTGAAGTTAAGTTGGTATCAAACTAAATGGGATTGTTATAGATTTATAATGTTAAATTTAAGGCCTGTGGAAACCACAAGAAAAATGTTAGAAAAAAATGCACAGAAAGAATTGAGAAGGGTTTCTAAAGGTTTTGCCCACTACAAAATGGGCAAAAGGCTTGAACAGAAATTTCTCCAAAGATGATACACAAATGACCAATAAGCACATGAAAAGATATCAATACCATTATCCATTAGAAAATACTAATCAAAGTGATGATGAGATGCCACCTCATACCCACTAAAAAGAGAGAGAGAGAAAGTAACAAGTGTTCATGGAGAAATGGAAACATTGCTAGGAATGTAAAATAGTGCAGCCACTGTGGAAAATATTTTGTGGTTCCTCAAAAAAATTAAACAAGAACTACCATATGACCCAGCAATCCCACTTTTAGGTTTATACCCAAAAGAACTGAAAGTAGAGATTTGGAAAGATGTTTATATACCAACGTTCAGAGCTGCATTAGTCACAATAGCCAAACAGCGTAAGTAAGTAAACCTAACATCCATCAGTAGATAAACGGATAAATAAAATGTGGTACATACATGTGATGGAATATTATTCAACCCTGAAAAAGAATGAAGTTCTGATACATGCTACTTCCACTGTGTGTTCCTGGAAGGAACTATTTATTCCCCCCCCCACCCCCAAGACTATCCAGACCTGTGCTGTCTAATACAATAGCCATGAAATACATGTGTATACTGAGCATTTGAAATGTGCCTTGTTAAAACTGAGATGTGCTGCAACATACACATCAGATTTTGAAGACTTCTTGTGAAAAAATAATATAGCTCAGTAATAATTCTTATATTGAATTCACGTAGAAATGATAATATTTTGGATCTATTGGTTTAAATAGAATGGTATTAAAATTGGTTAGGCCTATTTCTTACTTATCATATATGGCTACTAGATATTATCAAATGATGTACATTATATTTCTCTGGGATAGCAGTGCTTTAGTGTTCTGCCACATGCAAGATTCTCAGTAAGTCTCTGCTAAATAATTAAATGATTTGAAAATGTGCTGTAAAAGCATCCATATTGGTTTGTGTTCTTTGGTTTTCTTGGCTAGCTTTGGACAGGTCACTGGTGGAGTAGGGGGAGATGATCCAGTGAGTCTCTGCATGTGCTGTATGGAGCTTGAGATAAAGATGGCAAATGTTTGGGCCAATGGATGGCTTTCTCTTACCAGTTGTGTGACCAAGGGAAAGGAGGCTCATTTCCTCCAGGATAAAAGGAGGATAAGAATAGATTCTTCCTCACAGGAGAGTTGTAAGGACTAAATTAGTTAATTTCATGAGTCATTTCACAGATCAAACCCTGCCTGGCATGGAATAAATGCCCAACACATAAAAAAAATTGACTTGATTACCCATACCAGAACTGTTGTGGCTCTCTGGTGGTGAAATGTAGAGACAACACCTCATTTACTGTTCTGTCACATTCTGTGGAAGGCCAGAGTGGAGAACTGCTGTCTCTGTGCTCTTGGCACTTAAAGGCTCTTCAGTGACAATCTGTGGGGACAGTGACAATATCCTGGGCAGCTAAGCCAGGCTGCAGATGAGCAACTGTCTGATGATTCTTCCTGTCAGCTCTGGGACCTTCAGACACAGACAGCTTCCTTTCCTTGAGGCACCCGGAGCTGTGTATCTGGAGAGCAGCAAACGTCATTATCTTTAACAAGAGGAGTGCAGCGGCAGAAAAAATAGTCATAACTTCTAAATCAAAATGCAGAAGGCACCATGAGTCACACGTACAACTCAGCCACCTGATTCATGGACTATACCTTCCATTAAGTTTCCACCATGTGTTTATGCAAAACGGATCCCTGGTTCAAGAACAAGACAAAGGAAAGAAAGCATAGACTTGTCTCTAGGTGCATTTAATGTATCTTCAAATCCACCAGGGAACTCCCTCTTTCTTTGATCTCCTGTAACTTGGTCTGAGCTTGCATATTAAATACTTCTCTTTTCATGTGTGTGAGGAGGAATTTTTTTCAAAGATCAAATATACCTGCAGACTTGATTGTCCCAAAGGGCAGCTTGTGGCTTTAAAGATACTTTTTGACACTTGTTACTAGCTGAGACAGGAGAAATAGTTGGGATTTTTAGTCTTTCTGTGTTCCTATAGAGGCTTCAAGTTCTAGATGTAACCTGGTACAGCAAAGGCCCAGGAGAAGGACTGGAAAGAACATGGGTTACCAAAGTGAGTGAGACCTAGTTTAGAATGTCAGCACTAGCACTGACTAGTCCTGTAACCATGGGACTAAGTCTTTTGGGCCTTAGTTTTCTCACTGGTAAAACAGGTATAATAACAACAACCTCACAGGGTTAGGGTGAGGGGTAAATGTGATCATGTATATGATGCTCCTAACATACTACCTGGCATGCACTAGGGGTTCAAATAAGGTGGCTATTGTTTTTATTTGTGACAAACAAGAATCATAAATAATAATAATAAAGCATCATGCTCCTACAATGTTCAGCACCTACAAAAAACTCATAGCAAACATTGTAATTTTAGCTCTGCTTAACTAGGTACCAAGATTCCTTTATTAAGTATTGAGAACAGTTCTTTCATTTATTCAATTATTCAGCTAAAAAATCTTGCATTTTTACATTTATCAGCCTCTTTTGAAAACTGCACCAATCTCTAGACAAAGGGAAGGAGAAAAAAAAAAAACATTT
The DNA here is from genome assembly GCF_023851605.1 of Tamandua tetradactyla. Taxonomy (NCBI): domain Eukaryota; kingdom Metazoa; phylum Chordata; class Mammalia; order Pilosa; family Myrmecophagidae; genus Tamandua; species Tamandua tetradactyla. The sequence continues at coordinate 27,741,270 of NC_135346.1, forward strand.
CCAGGCCTTTCCTTGTGGAACTTAGATTTCTGTTGAGAAGCAAATGATGTGCTCCCAAAACCTCTTACATATTCTGAGCCATTAAAGCTTTTATAGTTGAGGCATAAATTCTCATGATGCTTGTTTAATTTTGAGAAGCACAAAATGAAATGTAAAAAATAAAACCAAAAAGCTCTCACTCTTTCTAAGTGTCACATTATATAACTAATAAAGAAAAATAGAGATGAGAGAATTTTCACATGTCATTTCATTCTATTCACAGTGGAAACAAATTTAGTCTGAGTGAGCCTAAACATGAATACAGAAATGCTGCAGCCAAAAATGATTTAATTGCTGAAAAGGGGAAGTAAAATGAGGTATTTTAGGAGTTTAAAGCTACCCAAACAATGGCATTTGCCTGGTGTTCTAGTTTGCTAGCTGCCGCAATGCAAAATACCAGAAAATGAATGGCTTTTAAAAGGGGAAATTTATTAAGTTGCAAGTTTACAGTTCTAAAAAATGTCCCAATTAAAACAAGTCTATAAAGATGTCCAAATTAAGGCACAATCAAGAGGTTATCTTCACAGGAAAGGCCAATGAAGTTCAGGGTTTCTCTCTCAACTGGAAAGGAACATGGCAAACATGGTGACATCTGCTAGCTTTCTCTACAGGCTTCTTGTTTCATGAATCTCCCCCAGGAACGTTTTCCTTCTTTCTCTCCAAATGTCTCTAGCTGTATGGGCTCTTGTGCTTCTTGTGATTCTCTTGTTCTCTCCAAAATGTTTCCTCTTTTAAAGGATTCCAGTAACTAATCAAGACCCACCTGGAATGGGTAGAGTCGCATCTCTATATCTATATAGACAAAAGGGAGTAGAACATGTATAATTCAATAATTTGATCTTCTTCACACATAAATCTTCAAAATTATGATAACAATGATGACAATAATAGCAATTAACACACTATTACTATGATCCAAGGACTTTACCCACAGCAGCCTTAATAGCTAAAAATACTCTTAAAATGAAGTGATTCGGAGGTGATAGAAACAGGATATGGTAGGTTTTTATTATATCCAGTAGAATATATGTGCTTCAGTCCTTCAAAGTCACTATATGGATAGCAAAAAGAGAGACAAGGAAAGCACAGAACTGTTTTTTTTCTTTTTTTCAGATTCCTACGTAAGTATGGGCTTTATGTGTTGATGTGTTGGGTCTTCTCTAACGAGCAGGATGGCCCTGAGCCAGTCACCAGTGCTGGCTGGCTGACTGCCACTGCGCTTTCCGCCTGGGCTATGTACTGCTGACAGTCCAGGAGCTCTTGTGTTCTTCCGTCCTTCTTCCTAAATCTTGTTCTTGTCCCTCTGAAGGAAATAAGCCTAGCACATTCATGCCGAAAGGTAGGGCTGATCTGAACTCTAAAATGCCATTTCCAGCAGCTTGCTGCTCCCTTGGAGAAGATTAAGATAAGAAGGCATAATGGGCATACTGGTCAACGTTTTCAATGATTGAAGACAGGGCAAAATGTTTTTGATGCACTGAGATGGGACTTATATTCCATTATTGAGATTTGATTTATAAACAAACCAAAGCAAAATTCTATCATGCAATTGCCTTAAACCAATACAAAGTTGGGGTTAACTAGAATAAAGGTAAATGACAGATAAATTATATTCAGAGGAACAGACTGAAGAGGTTTTTAAAAATGAGGACAAAAGACAACGGTCACCAACCTTCTTTTCTTTAGAGCCCACCTCACAAGTTTTTCTAACCAGTAACTTATGTGACTTAAACTATCCACTCCTTTCTTAGGCTTAGTTTTTAGGGCCATCACACTTTGATAATAAAGAAGTGGACCTCCCAACAGATCCTAGAACCACTAGGGGGCAACTGGTGCAGAAGTAGCTTTGACAGCGAACACGTTCAGTTTGACTACTTAACTGTGTAACCTAAGGCAACTTACATCAATTTCCTGACCTGCAGTTTTCTCCTGAGCGGCAAATACCAACTAGGTGCTAAGCTTATTGTGAGGACTGATAAGCTAATAAATTTAAAGTACCTAATAATTTTATTAGTACCAAGTAGAAACTTGGTAAATATTAGTTGTTATGATGATTGTTCATAATATCTTACACTTCAGAGCTGACAATTTGTCTCCCAGAATTATGTACTTAGCTCAGAGCCTGGATCTTAGTAACTCCTCAGTGTGTATATTGGTCTACCTATCTATCAGCCTCATATCAAGATACAGACCTGGTTACTTTACATTATCATTAGTTTTAGCTTTATTTTTAAGCATAGTATATTAGTATATAGTGTACTATATTGCTATATTGTTTATTATTGTATATTATAATACATGTAGGTATATCATATACTGCTATAAATTATACATAAGTATGTATAATGTATAAGTATATATATAAGTATATCTCATACTTAATATATAGTATATATTATCATTAGTATAACTCCCTAAGTATATAAGTCATACCAAATATTGGGAATGGCAGAGGGCACACAGAATTCAATATATGGTATTAATTGAATATAAGAATATGCATTTGATATAGATGGTATCAGGCAAGCAGTAGCAATAATAGCCAAGGTTTGCTGAATGTCTATTCTTTGCAAGCACTGTGTTAAGAATTCTAAAATGCTCTTTCATGTGTTCTTATTGATCCTCAAAATAACCCTCCAAAGAAGGAACTATTAGGCCCATTGTATCAATTAAAAAAATGAAGCCAGTGAAGTTAAGTAACTTACTCAAGATCCACACTGTTATGTGGGCCAGTCATAATTTGAATTTACAAAGATCTGACAACTGTATCCAGATCCATAAGCTGCTGTCTCAGAGGGATGCCGCACTGAGCTCTGCCTGCCAACCTCCTTTGGTTCTTGGGACCATATGGGGAGACTATATATGTATGAGCAATGGCCCTCGGAAAACTGGAAGGATGGGGGAGAAGTCTGAGATATTATCATTATTCCTTTTACAACTGCCTCATATTTAGGCTCTATTTTACTAATACAGCCTAGGCTTCCCCTGAAATAATCTAAGAATTAATGGAGTTCCGCTGTCTCGGATTTTCATTCTATCAGAAAAACTGAACTGCAGAAACAGAGCAGAACAGGTACTCCGTGTAGGGGCTGGCTCTGCACACCTGTACAGGTGGCTGAAGGGGCTTTGCCTCCACTGCTGTGTAGGGGCGTATCCTGGGCCACCCGCCTCCAGGGGCCGCCGGGGGAGTGGCAGCCCCATGTAAGGGTGGAGCAGGGAGCTGTGGCCCCATCTGAGGACAGAGCACAGGCTCTGCAGTTGGGAGGATCTGAGTCCCCGTCCCAGGTCTGACACTTAATGAGTATATAATCTTGGACAAGGGTCCTGACCTCGCTGGGCTCCATTTCGTTATCTGTAAAACGGGTCTTGCAGTGTTTAGGGGTTTAGGGCTCTTAGGGGGTTGTGAGGATTAAATGAGCTAATGCATGCAAAACACTGGGAATGCAACTGTAACATAGAAAGCACTTGATGGTAGCTATTATCAAGGAAAATTTCTTTCACATAGGAATGTGAACACAAACGAGTGCTTAGAAAATAAACGTTTACAGTTAGGTAATAAAACTGAAGGAGCAAACTCCATTGTGGGTTTATTTTTTCTGTGAGTTCTGCATTTTGCTGAGGTGTTGGTGCCTGTGAGGGGAATCTTGTGACTTTTAGTGGCACGTTTAGTCCCATGCCCAGAGTTACTGTGTGCCATGGAAACCAGAAGAAGCAAACTCACAAAGCCCCTGAATGTTGAGATTTTTTCCAGGTCATGGCAACAAGCCAGAAAGAGGGATGCATGCAGCTGAAAATAGCAGAGCAAGAGACCCAAGAGGTTGTGGGGTCATCCTAATGCTGAGCAACTTTTCAGTAATTTTATCTGCCGTGCCTCCCAGCATCTTTTCTCCTGTTAATAGAGAGAAAAGGAAAAGCAGTGCGGTCAGCAAAATGCAGCAGAAAGTAAGCCCAATGTAAAATAATGATTCCACTCTCTAAAGTCTCACAGTTCTTTACAGTCATTGTATACGATATTCTTTTGCAACTGAAAGTTGACAGCAAACTTCCATTGGAGGAAAAAAAGGAGGTTAATTTTGCTCAGGTTATAAGTTTATTTTAGGACTATAGGCCTGAGCTGGGCATCAGAACCTGGGTTGTGGATGCCACTTGGCTGCAAAGTCAGGCCATCATGTGTACAAGCCCCTTCACTTCTCTGGCCTCAATTTTTTCACCTATAAGATTAAGGGATTGCAAAGAAAAGCTAAGATCCATGAAGGCAGGGACCTGAGCCTAGAGGTACTGACTGACATATGGTAGGTACAATTGTTGTTAAACTGGAGGAGCTAATAAGATTCTTTACTCCGCTAAAGAGGTACCACTGTCTGATCATATCTAAGGTGCTAGAGCTATGATTCCAAGAATAGCCAAGTTACCCTTTAAAGCAAATGACGTCCCCCATCCAAATTCAGGCTAATACAGCATGCTGACGCTGTGGGAGCCGACCCAGCCCAGGGATGAAGGAATCCTTCTCAGAATTACAGGGTGGTGAATACAATTGCTGTCTTCCTTCTCTGAACCTATATCACAGCTTCTGCAGTGTTTTAGGAGGAAGCCTGACTGTTTGCAGGAAGAAATAGCACTTGATGTGTCTTTCACAGTTTAGAAAGCACCTTTCCATTCACTGTCTTATTTGGTACCCATAGGAGCCCTGTAAGGAAGGGAAGCTTCTGTCTTATCTGAAGCACGAAGAATGTATACATTTGATCAAAGCTAATCCATTGGCAAATTGGAACAGTCAGGAGGGGCTTTTAGTCCCAAGGTCACAGCTATTAAGATAATTATGCATTAAGAGACTGTGGAATCCCTAACTGTTCCCTGAACTATATCCAATGCTCCTATGTCTTGAGCAGAAGAGTAATTAGTATTTTTTTATACTAATATTTACTGGCAGACTGTGTTCCAGGAGCGATTCTCAGCACATTACTAGGGCTAACACATTTAATCATCACAACAATGCTAAGAAGCAGGTACTATTTTTATTCCCAGTTTAGTTCTGAGTGAAGCACAAATTTTAAACTTACCCAAACCCACAGAGGTAGTGAGGGAAGCTGTACGTAGTCGAGATATCATTCGACCCCCCAGACCACCCCCGCTAGTCCAATTGGTGGGATGCTGCGGTTTACAGAGGGTCTTGCCTTTGGCTCACCAGAACCTGCCCGGGAGCCCAGAGAGGCATGCTTGTGGTTGGGGCTGGAAATCTGCCAGCGACTGTCATTCCAGCTGTGCTGTGGCTGGTCCTAGCTCCAAGAGGGGTGTTTTTCCCTTTCCCCTTTGGGAACATGTATCATGTTCCTCTTCTCTGTTTCCAGCAGATGTTCCCTTTCATTTCCCCAAAAGCGTTCTTACTGATTCAGGCAGGGCTGAGAACAGAGTGGCCCTGGTGGTTTTCAGGAGGTTCGTTTGTCACTGAGTCCTCCGAGTGAGGATTAGACAGCAGGGAGGTGCAAAGAGGGAGGCAGGGTCTTCAGAAGCTTAGCCAGACTCAGACCCACCCAATGTTTTCAGGCCCCTACTGTATGACGGACACTGAAGTAGTCCACTCACTCATTCAAAACGCGTTTACTGACCACTACTTATATGTTAGATGCCAAGCTGATGAATATTAATTAATTTAAGCAGACCATTGATCATCTATAAATATCAAGCCCTATGATAGGCATTACGGACATTAGTGATGATAATTGTGATACAAATAAAATTGATTGAACACAACATTTCTTAAGGACATTCCATGTACTTAATCCTCACCACTCTATGAGATAGGGACTATCACTATTCCCATTTTGTAGATGATGAAAGTGATGCTTAGAAGATTTCAATAAATCAGCCAAAGTCACACACATGGGAACTGGTAGCATTTGGATAGAGAGGTGACTAAAACTCAGGCCTAAACTTGGAGAGGTTATTTCTCCTTAGCAACAACCCTGTGAGATAGCATTATTATTACTTTCATCATGAATTGTGTTTTTCATTTATGCAATTTCAACTGTAAATGTTTAGTGGGCAACACACATACACATACACAAACCATACATAAAACACACTTCATGGAGCATAACCTCTAATGGCAAAACAATTTTCCATCAGACATTCAATGAAACAATGACCCTTTCCAATGCCTAGGTTTACACAAAGTCGTGCACAACAAGCTTTAAGGTGGCTGTGTTTTCTCTGACAAATAAGAGACTGTGCCTCAGAAAGCTGAAGTGGCATGCTCAGGCTCCATTACTAGCAGGTGGCAGACCCAATCCCTGTCCTTTCTACTAAATTATATTTGCAAATAGACCTGTGGGAAAGTTGCTTATCTTGTAAGGTGTCTCCTGATTATAACTCTTTTGGGAAAACAATACTTGTTTCTCCACATCCTCAATAAAAGTAGATTGGACCTTACCAAGCCATTGACCTTTTGTCTGAACAACTGTGAAAAATCTCCAAGGCTAAACTCTTGATTTGGTTTCCCATAAAAACATAGACAAAAGAGGTATGTGCTTGATAGAGGTTGGAGGTTTAGGATCTGTATGGTGTTCAGGTTTGGAGCCTAAAGTAAAATGCTCCAAGTGTAATGGGGACACTCTGTAGATATGTGTACAGTAATATCCTTAAAAAACCAGATGCAAATTAAGGCATTATTATGAGAAGGTTTCAGAATGGTACCATGGAAATAATGGACTATAGGACTACAGTAAGTTATTAAGGGAATTTGGAAGATTTCAAAGATTTTTCTCAACTGTTGAGAGATGCCACAAAAGGAAGTATGTATAAGCCTCACTTTGGTTGTCTTGATTTAAGATAGAATTTTAGAACGGATAAACCTGCCCCCTGGGTATGGCAGGGGACACAATATCACAAGTCAGCTTGTGATATTGAGCCAATCATTTTATCTCTCTGGTCCTCAGTTTCCCCATTTTTGTAAAACAGAGGGAAGGATATAGAAACAAAGATTTCTATAATATTTTAGGGGACATGGGTCTCTGAGAATCTGATGAAATTTCTAGAAACTATTCCCAGAAATATGAAAGTTTTAAAAATAAGTTGTATAGATTTACAGACCTCCTAAAATCTAGTATGGACCCTTAGATGTCCATGCATCAATTTCAGAAAAAAAAAGTTGTATTATTTCTAATAATCATAAAGTTTTAGATTTTTTGTATATCCAGGGATGCCATCAGTTCTTGCTTTCTTTTTTTTTTAATGTCAACTAACCTAGGAGTTGATACCAGAGTTCTAAAGGAGGGAAGTCTTCAGGCTTAATGGATGTATGCTTAGACTAATGAAGATTCTAGGTTCTTTAGAATTTTCCTTGAATATTTAACTTTGTAAGGGACCTTTTCTTGAAAAGAGCTGATCTACCAGGCCTAGATAGGATATGAAACTACTAAGCAAAGAACTTCTAGGAGTAAGTTGCTCCTTGAAGCCAACTAACTGTTGCTGGGAAAATGTAATTATTGTCTTCAACATTCCTCAAAACTTTAATTTGGATGCTGTCTGTTATAGAAGCAGTTATCAGAAAATTTTCATTCATTCAACTAATATTGCTTGGGCAAAAATTATATGCAAGTACTTGGAAAATACAAAGAGAATTCATTCAATACTATTTCCTTTATACATATTAGAAAGAATTCTTTATAATAATTCCAAAATCATATGTCTTTGTATTATTCTGCTGTCTGCTGTTTCTTCTCGTTCTTTTTCACATTGCTGATTTTATCCCTGTGTATTTTATGTGTATGCACGTGTGTTTCAATGTAAGCTCATGTTCCTTATAAATGTATCTGTAGGAATTGGGGCATGTGTGCTAAGTTTGAGGTCACATTCCTTCAGAAGGTAACTGTATTTCTTCTGACAACTATTTGGGACACTACCAGTTGGCACCTATTTAATTGTACTGTCCTTTTGAGGAGAATTCGAAAGGATTTTCCTTTGTATCTTGAAGGAAATGTGAATTTGGCTACAAACTTACATGGGAGCCAACTTGGAGTTATGAAATCTCAGGGAAGTTTCTGCTTCTTTGTTTTGTGTATCCCCTTGCATGCAGTGCTGTTCCATCCAGAGCAGTGGATTTATTTCTCATTCCCCTTCAACTTAAATCCATGCCCTTAGGAGGTCTCAAATGAGATCTCATATTAAATTCCCAGCCATGAGAGGGAATAGGATTTTAACACCTGTCCCTTGGGCAACCTTCAAAATAGAACCTCAATGTCACCATTTTTCAGCATATCCCTTATGGGATCATTCTTGCTTTCCTTCATTTACCCTCATGTTATATGGTCTGTGGTTCACTTGAAATTACTCCGACAGAGATGATGATACAATACATATTTGTAAGGGTGCATAAGTTTTCATTTACACCTCCAGAATGGTTACATCTCATTTGAAAAATCTTGATCTTAAAGCCATAAGCCAGAACTGACTACCACAAACACTTCTACTATTCTTGTCTTAAGGCATCCTACAGCAGTACTGCTCAAATAATGACTCTGGACCAGCAGCATTAGCATCAACAGGCAGCTGTTTAGAAATGCAGACTCTTGACCCCATAGACCCATCAAAGCAGAATATAGGGGGCTGGTGCCCAAGAATCTGTGTATTAATCCCTTCATCAGGTGATTATGATGCACATAAAATTTTGAAAAGTACTACCCTAGAGAGTTTATTATTTTAGGCAAGGGGCATTAAAATACCTTGTCTTATCCCACAACAGCAGGATACACCTTTTTCTCAAGTGCTCATGGATCTTCTCAAAGATAGACCATATGCTGGGTCAAAGCAAGTCTTAACAAATTTAAAAGATTGAAATTTACAACACTTTCTCGGACCATAAAGGAATGATGTTGGAAATCAATAATAGGCAGAGTGCCAGAAAATTCACATATACGTGGAGGCTCAACAACACACTCCTAAACAACGACTGGGTCAAAGAAGAAATGATGATCATGCATCTATGTGATGATGTTAAGAATTAATGATTGCATGTGTAGAATGGTATGATCTCTAAATGTTGGGTTAATTTCTTTTTTTCCGTTAATTAAAAAAAAAAAAAGAGAGAAGGGATAATTGGAGATGAAGGGATACAGACTGTACAACGGGACTGGATATAAAAACTCAGAAATGGACAGCACAATACCCAATGTAATGCAATTATGTTAAAACACTGAATGAAGCTGCATGTGAGGTATAGGTTTTTTGTTTTTTTTTTTTTGTTTTTTTCTTTCTATTATTGTTTTAATTCTTATTCTGTTGTCTTTTTATTTCTTTTTCTAATCGATGCAAATGTACTAAGAAATGATGAATATGCAACTATGTGATGTTATTAAGAATTACTGATTGTACATGTAGATTGGAATGATTTCTAATTGTTTTGTTAATTCTTTTTTAATTAATAAAAAAATAAATAAAATACCTTGTCTTTAGTGAAATGAATGATTTTTTTCAAGACATATAGATTGATTTGAAATATTCAGGCTCTCTGCCCTTGCAAGTAGAAAGTAAAAGAATCTGTAGATGCCACAACCTCACCCCTTTTAGAGTGTGGCTTTCGGTCTAGGATTCTGTTTGATACTAAGCACTGCCAATTAAGGCTGTTTTCTGATCTGACCAGAAAAGTAGCAGAATCCAGGGAAATTAGCAACTAAAATGTTGCCACATCTACCTCCCGCAAAGCATTGTAGAGTAACGGAAGGATGAAGAGCTGGGGCTTCACCAACAGTCTGAGAATGAGTTCTGTGACTGGTTCATGCCTGCTTGCTAATAAATGTCTCATGGTGTGACATATCTGTCTGAGACCTGCTTTTGCTTTTCTATTCCACTTCATGGCAGATTTTTTGGGGGGACAGGAGACCTTATCTGCCTCTAATTATTGGAGATTACAAGAAGCTGAACAACCAAAAAGAACAGCCAAATTGGCTTCAGACAAATCATAACATCTTTCTCAGCATCTCAGTAATATCTTTATATATTTATTTTTTTCCATATTATCCAACACTTTTAGCTGTTTTCAAGCAAGATAGCCTTTCAGGCATCTAGACTTCTACAATGTTGGAAACAGAAGTTCCAGTCAACGGATTTTTACTGCTCATATAGATTCTGGATTGGGCACTGGAGGTACTTGAGTGCCAAGAACAGATTTATTTATTTGTTCCCTCCACTCATGGAGTCTAGGGGGTAAGAAGGACAATAAGCAAAAATAAATATGTGATTATCAATAGTTACAAAAGCCTTATGAAAAATGAGCAAGATGCACTGAATAAGAATATGAGAGGGGGATGTACTTAAATACAGTGATCAGACGTTGGGAGGAGGGGGCTTACCCAAAGAGGTAAGGTTAGCCATTAAAGGTGGAATAATTGGAGGTTTTAAAGACATCGATATAAATCGGGGTAACACAAATAGAATATAGGAGAACAGGATCAAGGGGAAAAAAAACAATGATACAAATAAAATAGAGGGTCTAAAATAAAGATATAAATAAAATGTAAATATTGAAAAGACAAGACAGACATGTATGCAGTAAAACAAAGATCTTCTCATAGCTGGCCACACTGTGGAAGAGGAGGAAGAAAAGGAGACTGCAGAAGGAGAAGGAAGAAAAGACAGGAATAGAGGAGGAGGAGGAGGAGGAAGAGGAGGGAGGAAAAGAGAAAGTCATCACAGGTAGAGGAAGAGCTAGAGCAAAGACCAAGGCTGAAAAAGAGGAATTGCACCCAGCAAACAGCAAATCATTCAGTTTGGCAGGAGGTTCCATTTGGCATGACCAGATCATTGAGCAGCACATGACAAAGATCATTTACGAGTTTAAAATTCAATTACATTCTTCCTTGATCTTTTAATATCCTATAGAGAAGTGGAAAATAATGGAGAGAGTGCAGTCTTGGGATAAAGCAATGATTCTTTCCTAAGACCCACAGAAATAACACAGAACACTATCATTATGATCTGTAAAAAGGAGAAGGAGGATCTAGGAAGGTCTGGAATCCTACTGATGCGTTTTACAGCCCTGTGTTGGCGAGGAGCACGTGGAAATGTATTTCACCATTCAAATCAGAAGGCTTTGGGAGAGCACTGCCAAATGCACAGATGCAGGGCTGTTAATTATTGTCACGGACAAAGCACCTGAGGACTTTGTGTGAATTATTAAAGTGCTGTGCTTATTGCATTTGAATGTCAATTGACTGAATTTCTATATTAATATCATTTTACTTTAGGACTAAATAATAAAATGTCTAGTTATATCCTGCCTCACAGCATTGCTATTATTGTTGCCTTTATTGAATTACATGGTATGAAAATTGGAATGGTAATACATCCATGCAAATATAGAAGCTGAAGATTTTAGAAACAGATGGGAGAACAAGGAGACATGAAGCCTGGGTCAGTGTCTTTATCCTTTTTGGGATATAATGTCATCAATTTTCCCAGGAAATGTTATATCGATGCTTTAATTGTACTGCACCCAGACAGAAAAATACTAAACAGCTAAAAGAGGACTTTATTGGAAGAAGGATGGGGGAGGCAGAGGAAGGCATGGGTGTTCAGAGCTGCCAAAACTTGACTTGCTGATTGATTCCTACCGTAGACATCTGCATTTGAATTAACCTCATTAGCTCCTCTGCAAAACGTAGGCAGAATGCACCTAATTTGGAGGGTGGTTGTGAAAATTATAGAGAAATGGGCTTAGTGTATCAAGAAAAATTTCTGCCACACAATAGGGGTTAAATAAATGCAAGTTTATGTTCTTCTTAATGTAACAAACTTGACGAGTCAGGGCCAGATTCGTCATATGAGCCATCATCTATTGTTTTTATCTGCCCAATACCTAGTCTTGCTTCTTTGGCTAATTACTTGTCAGTTTTACTCTATAGAATGACTCTTTCCCAATTACACAGTTCTGGGGGGATGTGGGTCAGTTCTTGTCCTTTCCTGCTAAGAGTCCTTAAAGACCCAGGCTAAGCAAGCTGATGTTTACTTGCTAAAAAATCACCCAAACCCTGAAAACAGGTCCAGGGAAGAAGAAATTGGGTATTAGGTGCTAAACCCAGATTGCAAGAGCATCTCTGATTCTTATCCTTGCCAAAGCCTGGTTCTTCGGCTTTCTTCCACTGTTGAGCTTCCTATTGGTTTCTGTTGCCAGAAAACAACCAACCACAACCAACATAGAACATAAATGTTGGAAGTTATCTTCAAATTCATGTATCCTGATCACATTATTTTAGAGGTGAGCAAACTGGAGCTCAGAAAAAGAAAGGGTTTTTGTTTGCTTTTTAAGTCATAGTGACAGAGCTGGGACTGAAACCCTTTGGGTCCTTGCATAAATGATAATAGATAATGAAATTTTATAGTGCAGTGTTCTTTTCACTTTGGGTCGACCATGATAGGAAAGGCTCTTGCCTTTCAGACAATCACTGGATATTGAAAGAATTTCTATCAAAGCGTTTAGGTTGGTAGCAAATGTTAGCAATGTGTTTCTGCTCTAGCCATGGACACAGCTACTCTGTGAGGCAAGATGCCCTGCCCACTTAGCCAAGGTCTCATGTAGCTTCTGGGAAATCAGAGAGCAAGATGCTCCTCACGAACGTTAAAGAAAAAAGAGGACCCAGATGTTAGGGATTGACTTTTGTTCCCAAAAGACATGTTCATGTCTTAAACCCTGGTCTAACAAATATGATCATATTCAGGAGGGCAGTTATTCTTTTTTAAACAGACAAAGTGAAAAAGATGAGGAAGAACTGAGGTTGTCAGAGATTAGAGGAGACTAAGGACACATGTTATTAGTTAAGATGAGGTCAAACGGGATTACGAAGGAGAAGAGGAAAATGTGGACACAGACAAAGAGAAAAGACAGACAAGTGATGGAGGCTGAGATTGAGTTATGTCCCAGCCAAAGGACTGCCAGCAGCTTCCACCAGAACCCTATAGGCTCCAGAGAAAGAAGACCCTGTCGACACCTGGATTCTAACTTCTAGCCTCCATAACTGCGAGAAAAATGAATTTCTATTGTTACAGTAGCTTCAGGAACCTAAGACTATAGATTTTTTCGCTTTTCGGTTTGCAAATAATCCTGGACAAGCTGAGGTTTTATTCAAATAATTATGCCTCAGGTCTTGCCTGCCTATCTTCCTTTCTCTCTCCCTTGTTTTTTTTTTTTTCCTTTCATCTCACCTTGCCAACTTCCCTTCCTTCAAATCCGATTTTGACTTGATTTCTCTCATTATCTTTATGTCTCTGAATATTTCACTACTTTTAAGCTTATTAATGAAGGACGGACAGAAGCAAGGAGAAATTAATCAGCAAATCAGCAAGTAACAGTCTATTTGTAACATGGAAATGACTAAAAATTAAGCTTATATTAAAATTTCTTAAAACTTGAATTGATGATGATAGATGATGAAATTGTACAGTGTAGTGCAGTAATTAGCAGCTCAGATACAGGAGGCAGAACACATCTGGGCTTCATGCTCCACTTTGCAATTGCTGTATGTGAGCTTATAGATAAGAGACACTTAAATTCCAAGCCCTTTATTTCCTTATCATTACAAAATGGAGTCTATAACAGTACTTACAATGCCACACAGGTTGGTTATCTAATATAACTTTCATTTCAGACTTCTTTGTCCCTTGCTCTTATTCTATTTGAGGCAAAAAGCAAACCTTGTCCCAGCTTCCCTTGCAGCCAGAGAGGACCATGGGAAATAAAGTTCTATTTTTGGCCAATGTGGTGAAAGCTTCCCCTCCCCCAGAAAGAAATTGTGACTCCACCCCTCTCTTCCTTTCTTCTTGCTTTCAATGAAGATATGCTGCCAAGAGCTGGCTGCTATCTTATGACCATGAGAAAATAAACAGGAGAGACACCAAGCTAATCACTGAAATGCTGGTCTGACTAATGAGCTTTTTACCCAATATTAGTAGCCATTTACTTTTCAATTACTCGTTACATGAGAAATATAAACTCCAATATTTAAGATACTGAAATCAAGTTTCTGTTATTAGGTAGAACCATGTGAAATTGTCAATAGTCAAGTGTTTTTTCACTTACAAAAATGGCAGTTTTATGTGTTTAGCCTATTATTTGTGGTAAAAATATTTCTAATTAATCGTTTTTCTCATAATATTCTAAAGTGATTAATATCTATAAAAACACATTGTTAGTACCTGCTCAATAGGTCATTGCCAATTATTCTATATTAAGATGTACTTTTTTCGCACTTAAATATCTCTGAAAATAGAACAAAGCTTACAATTACTATAGACAGTTAATGTGGTACTGTTTCTTTTTATTTTCTCAGAGGATGTTATTAAATGATTTTCCTTATAATAGCCTGTATTTTTTTAATTAATTAATATAATACCATTATTAAGTATGGTATTAATAAGCATCTATTCCATATTAATTAATCAGTTTACTAAATTAAGTTTATAATTGGCACTTTCTTTGCAAATGAGTTTTTTTGTTTGTTACTTTGTTTTTTTTTTAGTAATTGGAACAAAAACAGCCTTTGTTCAGTAAACAGTTATTTTTATGCACCTGACTTTCTACCATTATTTTAGATTCAGTAATAAAGATAAAAGGAGAAATTAACACTGTCAAATCTTCCAAAAGACTGCTAATTGGAGCTATTTAAGCAGAAATCAGCTGTTTTGAATGTGATAATTGAAAAAAGCTTTTTTAAATAAGCCCAGTATTTGACAATCTGCATCCCAGTCCCTTTTCCCATATATCCAGGGCTTCGCTTAGAAGACCCCTCTGTGCCAACCAGTCCTGGGGCAAGTGCTGTTCCTAAACCTTGCCATCCACCAACCACCCCTTTTCTCTCTCCATTGAAGAATGATTTCCCTACTTGGAATAGCAGTGTGTGTTTTATATATATATATATATATTTTTTTTTAAACTTCTGCATTTTTGGTTTTTTGAGTGCTTAATAATTCCAGGAATTGTTCTAAGCCTGTGGTTGGTAACCCATTAGTGGGTCATGGCCAACATTTTAAATACTTTCAAAAATGAGAGACTAAAACAGAAGGCAAAACATCACAGTACATTACAGTTAGGAAAAGCAATGTTTCATGAAATTTTTTTCACTTTTATATAGCCCTTTCTTTTTAGGTTCAGGATGTTATGGGATGTGGCCAAAATGTTTAAATGCCTCTGTTCTGGGAACTGGAGATTCAACTATGAAAAGAAAATTGACTGTTCCCACAGGAATTTAATTCTGATGAAGGAAGCATATAATAAACAAACAAACAAGGAAATGGTATATCAGGTAGGGATTAAAATTGTGAAGAAAATTTTAGGATAATGGGCTCAAGGGGTAACACTCAGGGGTGATGTTTTTACATAGTGGTCAAGGAGGGTGTCTCTATTAAGGCGACATTTAAGCAGATTCCTGAAACAAAGCAGGGAGTGTTTTGATCAGATGTGGAGGGAAAGCTGTTCCAGGCAGAAGAAACAGCATGTGCTAAAGTCCTGAGGTGGAGGTAATGTAGGATTATCTCTGCTTCTGTTCTGACAACAGAAAGGAAGGAGGCCAGATAGCTGACCTGGAGGAATGGAACATGGGGAGGAGATGAAATGATAAATATAAGGGCCAGATCTTGTAGATCTTGGGTTCCATGGAACAGAGTCTGGATTTTACCATTTGAGATGAGGCACCTGATATGATTGAGGATAATAGTCAATAGAAAGCCCTCTCTGTCTGAGACCCTACAGATTTTAGCATCGTTCATTTAATCTCATTGTTACTATTTTATTGTTTAAGACTCTCTAAATCTATGTTGACAGTTCTTTGAAGTCTATTCAGTATGTATGTGAGTAAGGGTTTGGCTATGGTGATAAATAGGTGTAGCAGCTGATGCTGATATATCTCCACTATTATGCCTACTAGAATACCAGGCACATAATAAAGTGGTAAATATTTGTTGATTGATTGTGGTCTACATCTGTTAAAAAGTTAACCACACAATTTCTGCACCTGCTGAATATTCTTGGTTTACAAACATATGTTTATCTTCTTTCCAGGTAGCGCCAAGAATTTCAAGGGCTTTTGAGTATGATAGCAATGTTGGCTGACATTCCCTGAGTGCCTGCTATGTGTCAGCAGCTCATTCTGCACATATTCTACACACTGTGAACAGGTCTTCTAGGCCCTGCCTCCTCTTCCTCCTCATGCCTGCCTGGTGGCTTATCCCATCTCAGAACGTCATTGCTTCCTCACCATCATACACGCGCACACATCTAGTTCCGAAAGCATTAGCAATTAATGTGGCTTTCCCTGAAGATTTCATATAGTACGGAGGATAGTACTACTTTCCATTCCACACACCAAAATTCAAACTGACTCCAGCATTGAACATATCATTTCTCTTTCAGAACTTTCTCTACCTGTGGGCATGCCCTCTTGCGTGGTCTCTCCTTTCATGTCCTTCTCTCTGTCACCTCTAATGCATCCAATCTCTTTCCCCAAGTACTCTAGATCTTCCCCTCAAATTTCAGTCACCATTTACAGAGCAAAAGCCCGGCAGGTAGTCCATGTACAGTTCCCCACAAACCACAACTGATTGTGGCCCACTTACAGCCTCCTTATAAGGTTGATCTTATTATCTCTTCTGTTTTATACTGTTGTAACATATATGCAGTATAAAAATTTCCATTTTAACTATCTTTAAATGTACCTTTCAGTGGTATTAATTACTTTTACAATAGTGTGCTACCATCACCACTATCCATTGCCAAAATTTTTTCTTCATCTCAAACAGAAACCCATAAGCAACCCTATCCCCTCTCCCCTCGACCACCCAACCCCTGGTGTAAACTCTACTTACTATCTCTGTGAATTTGCTTACTCGAGATATTTCATAAAAATCAAATCATACAATATTTGTCCTTTCAGCTTATTTCACTTGAATAATGTTTTCAAGGTTCATCCATTTGTAGTTGTCATCACTATCTTTATTGAACAGATCATCCAACAGAGGTTCAGAGAATGTTGGTAAGTTCTCAGCATAGCAGCTAGGTAGTAGCAAGGCTGGGATTTGAATGCTTATCTTTCTGACCCTAAGCCTCTGCCCCTTGCAGTGGAAGTGCTTCTCTAGGTGGCACCCTTATCACAGGGTAGGGAAGGGAAAGGTTGCACTTACTGGAGTCCCCTGTAGCTTGGAGGAGAGCTGGCTTGCTCAGCATTGTCACATCTTAAAACCGGTTTTACACTCCAGGATCTGCTAATCTGCCAAGAGATCTTGTGCAAGTCGTTTCTCCTCTGAAATTTCTATTTATAACAAGTGGATTTTGAATAAGCGTATGAGATTAAACAACAGATGGTTAAAAAAGTAGGCTGTGCAGAATGACAAATTTACAATTATGTGTCTAAAACCCTCAGGGGATTGTAATACAAAAACCTGACCTCCATGTTGCAAAGCAGGTTTTTTTTTTCTCCTTTTCTCTTTCTCTCCTATCACTATAGCTCTGTTCTCCTTATTCTGTATATTTTCTCTCGAGGCTATTGGGAAGCTTATTCAGTCATCATTAAGGCACGTGAGCTGTCCAAATATGAAGTCATCAGTGTATACATAGCTATTATTACATGTGATTAGTATATAGTAGAATATCTACACCCATAAAATTCATGAAATGCAAAGCTTTAATCATAGTAGAATACCCATCAGATAACACATAAATCAGAATCCTCTCCATCCCCTAGAGATTGCAAAGCAACTTAGAAATGAAAGGAGTCTCTGGCAAAAAAAAAACAAAAACTTTTCATCTGGTCTCCATGTATCTCTCTGAAATAAAAGCAAATACCGGGGGAGAATATCTTGCTCAGTGGCGTACTTATTACATCCTGAACCACTCTCTCAAGTACTGTGCTCATCATTAAACATTAATTTCCCTAGAAACTGAAGCTTTTACTTTTTGTAGCGGTAACATAGTGTATAGTTTTGGCTGGCACTCTGACTTCCCAGCACGTCTCCAACTCCGTGGCCTTTCTCAATTTTTGCACCAATATTCTCTCTTTTATAATCGTGTATGTTTTCTGGGAAACACAAAATAAATGCTGCCTGAATATAATGACACAGGCAGAGCTGTAAACATAATTCAGTAAAAAAGAACTGCAATTAACAAAGAAAGCTATCGTTATTGATTAATCCTACACCTTTACCCCAAACAAGCCATCTTATTATCTTTAAGGAGATGCTTTCTTATTCTTTGTAGCTACATATACTCTAACAGAAGTGTAGAGCACAGCACATTTGATACTTCCATCTCAACATGTTTTACTCAAAAAGGCCATAGACTGTCTGAGGAATGTGCTTTCATTCAAGTACCCACCTCTCTCTCAGAAGGGATTAGGGTCATGCCTGCAGGAATTGGGGGGTGACTTCCCCAAGCCAAGGGAGCCAGAGCTGTACCCAGAATATGAATCTAGTCCCAGATTCAGGCTGTTCTCTTGGTTACTTTGCATCTGGCAACCTCTCATGTTTTTATATAAACACACACTGAATACTTCTGGTGCTTATGTTCATTGTGGTTCTGAAAGATTTGAGCCTTCGAAAAACCGGAAGAGGCTGAATCACTATTCTTCAGGAAAGGTTTTCTTTGCTCATTGATGCTGCTTTGATTCTCAATTAGTGATATAGTTGAGGGGAACAGATTACAAAGACACAAGATAGAAAATTATTCATAGTGTATAATATCTTCTGCAAGGATGTTCACTGCAGCATTTTCACATGGAAAAAATGTATCTCTTTTTCTCAAAGGATTTCAAACTAAATAGAATAAACAGTTCTGTGAAATGCAGCTAGACTTTTATAAAAATATTATAAAAGTAAAGTTGTTAAATATCTCTTATTGCAAAAGAACACCTGAAGATATAAGAAAGATAAAGCTGAAGAAGGACACATTGTCACAGCTTGTGCATGTACGAAGGGCGGTTGTCATGAACAGCCTGTGAGGGCAGCGCTGAGCATGGTGATGATCTTGGGGGCAGGAGTGAGACTCACCCTCAAACATCCAAAGCCTTGTCATGGCATCAGAGGGCTGGGGAGTGGTCACGGTCACCATACGAAGTCCCGTGGAATCTATAAGAACAAATTTAGTTATGAAATACATGAGACTTATTTCTGTATCAGTGGAAATCATCAGTACCAGCTGTACAGATCTTACAAGCATTTAGAAACCCTAATATCAAGCAGTAGGCAATCAAAGAGATCTGCATTGAGACCAAGCTCTTGGAGTCCCTAGCTGGTGACATCGGGTAGACCTTTTGTCAAAGCCTTGGTTCTCCTAATGGCTGTTGTGAGGAGTAAATGAGTTAATGTATAAAAGGGTTTAACATCCCATGGCATACAATAACCCCAATTCATGCTTACGATATTTTTATTGTTGTTGTTAATATCATTACTATCCTACTGCAAAAGGTGTTCCAGCCTATAAATATAGACTGTACTTAGCAACTTGATTCTAAAGAGTACAGTATGGGGGGGCGGTAACTTTATAGTGGGGGAAGCTGACAACACTGCCTCAGCCATGTGGTCAAGGTCAAGGTCTGCATCAGTGGTGTTAAATCATGTTGACAGTAGGTATCCCTTATCCGATAGGGTGAGAATGGCACTTTACCTCAGTGGCCTTCGTGCCCAAAACCTATAACTTCAATATAACCATGAGTAAAACTTTCTGAAATATTCCAGTGAGAGGGTTGCTCTACAAAATACTGGACCAGTGCTCCTCAAAACAGTCAAGTCATCAAAAACAAGCAAGTCTGAAAAAATTCACAATCCAAGGAACATGATGACTAAAGGTAAGATGTATCTTGACAGATTCTCAAACAGAAAAGGTGATTAGAAAAACTAATGACATCAAGATAAGCATGGCATTTAGGGACTAATAATGTATCGATATTGGTTACCTTTGTTGTGACAAAGGTATCATGGTAAAGTAAGATGCTAACAATAGGAGAAACGGGATGAAAGTGTACTAGAATTCTCTGTATTATCTTTACAGCTTTTTGTTATATCTAAATCTATTCTAAAATTAAAAGTTTAAATAAATAGGGTATAATACCACTGGTGGGATGTTTCAAGTGGTTTTTCACCCACCTGAAGGACAAGGGCAGCTGGTAGACATTACATCCTCTGAGATCTGACACTAAACTAGTAAGTTGTTGGGATTTTAATTGGTATTGCATTGAATCTATAAATCAATTTGGGTAGAATTGGCATCTTAAATATAGTCTTCTAATCCATTAATATGGTTTGCCCTTCCATTTATTCATGTCTTCTGTGATTTCTTTGGCAATTTCTTGTACTTTTCTGTATAGGTCTTTTGTATCCTTAGTTAAGTGTATTCCTAAATATTTTATTCTTTTAGTTGCTATTGTAAATGGAAGTTTTCTTGATTTCCTCCTCAGATATCTCATCACTAGCGTATAGAAACACTGCTGATTTTTGAGTCTTGATCTTGTACCCTGTCACTTTGCTGTACTCATTTACTATTTCTAGTAGCTTTGCTGCAGGTTTTTGGGGATTTTGACATATAATATCATGTTACCTGCAAACAGTGAGTTTTACTTCTCCCTTTCCAATTTGGATGCCTTTTATTTCTTTTTTGTCTAATTACTCTGGCCAGAACTTCCAGCACAATGGTGACAGTAGGCATCCTTATCTTGTTCCTGAACTTAGAGGGAAAGCTTTCTGTCTTTCTCCATTGAGGAAGATGTTATCTGTGGGTTTTTAAAGATATTCCCTTTATCATGCTGAGGAAGTTCCCATCTATTCCTATCTTTTGAAGTGTTTTCCTCAAGAAAAGAGGTTGAATTTTGTCAAGTGCCTTTTCTGCATCAATCAAGATGATCATGAGGTTTTCTGCTTTGATTTGTTGACATGGTGTATTACATTAATTGATTTTCTTATGTTGAACCATCCTTGCATACTTGGAATAAATCTCACTTGGTCATGGTGTATAATTCTTTTAAAGTGCTGCTGGATTCAATTTACAAATATTTTGTTGAGGATTTTTTTTTTATCTATATTCATTTAAAAGATTGGTCTGTAATTTTCATTTCTTGTAGCATCTTTGTCTGACTTTGATATTAGGGTGATGTTGGCTTCATTAATTGAATCAGGATTAAAGCATGGCTTTTCTGGGGTACATCTGTTAGGTAGCTTTCCCTCCTCTTCAATTTTTGAAGAGTTTGAGCAACATTGGTGCTCATTCTTTCTTGAGGGTTTGGTGGAATTCACATGTGAAGCCATCTTTATGGTCATGGACTTTTCTTTTGGGGGAGGTTTTTGATAATTGAGTCAATCTTTTTACTTGTGATTGGTTTCTTGACCAATCACAAGTAAAATATATTTTTTTAAATTTCTTCTCAAGTCAATGTTCTTCATTCATGCCTTTCTAGGAAGTTGTCCAAGATTTGTTTCAATTCCTGTATCTCATTTGAAGCGTTGGTTTTTACCTTTGACTGGGCCATATTTTTTATTTTCCTGGTGTGATTTGTTATTTTTTGCTGGCATCTAGGCACTTGATTTCCTTAATTAGTTTATTCTGAAGGTTGTTTTCACTCTTTTACCTAGGGTTTTCTTGCTGGATGACTTTGTTCTCTATCTGTTCAACTTATTCTAGACCTCTAGCTTAGGTTCTATTTGATCAGAATTTTTCAGTTCTGGTTTTTCTGTTTCTTGCCTTGCCTATATGGAGTATTTTTAAGGAGGGTCTCCTCAGATATTAAAGAACCCAGTCAGATTTTCCCAGACCAGACAGGCTCACATTTTAGGAGGAAAATGTAGCCAGCATCAGTTTTCCCTGAGAGTGAGACCCAGCAGGTTGTTAGACTTACCTATGAAGCCTCTAGACTCTGTGATTTTCCTATTCTGCCCAGCATGTAGCACTCTGCCCGTGGCTTCCCACCAGTTTAAAGTGATGTGGAGCCTTTAATTTCAGCAGACACTCCCTGCCAGGGTCATGCTTGAGCCATAGGATGAGTTGAATTGCTTCTGTTTTCCAGTCCCTGGGGGCTATAGAAATGTCCAAATTAAGGCATCCAGGGAAAGCTACCTTAATTCAAGGAAAGCCGATGGGTCAGGAATACCTCTGTCAGCTGAGTAATCATGTGGCTGGCATCTGCTGGTCCCTTGTTCCTGGGCTCCATTGCTTTCAGCCTCTCTTTCTATGGGGTTCCCCACTTTGCTTCTCCTGGGCTGGCTTTCATCTTTTGACTTCCATTGGCTCACTCCAGGTTCTGGCTTGCTTAACATCTCATGGTGATGACTGAATCAGGATTAAAACATGGCTTTTCTGGGGTACATAATATGTTCAAACTGACACAAACATATATGACTATACTTCCCTATTTGTTATTTTAAAATGTCAGAATTATTTTTTCATTCTCATTTATGTTGATCTAAAAAAGGATTTTTAAAAAATGCCAGAACACCCCTTTCTCTCCCCTCAACTCCCCCAAAAATCAATCAACAGGGGATTTTACACAGACTTAAACTAAGGCCCAATTTTCTTTCTGAGATCATAACTTGAGACACCTAAAACTTACTGAACAACAATAGTCAAGGCCTAGAACCGGTCTAAGGGCTTTACAAAGCAGTTGTCTTTAATTCTCACAGCGGGTTACACACAGGTTACTACTAATAACCCCAATTTATTGATGAATAAATTGAGCTATAGATTATTTTTAAGTGACTCATTCAAATGACAGGCTAATTATGACAAACTTGAACACAAGCTGTTCCATACTTTGATCCAAGTATGAACTTCAGCAAATGGACCCTCCACACAGCACGTTGGACGTAAAGTTCAGTTGGGCTACCATGATGGGTTTCTAACCATCATCCCCTTCCTTCCAACGAGTAATCCTTAATCTAGGCTGTCAGACAAACCAGGATGCAGCTGCTTCAACATGTGAACACTAGTCTACCTTAAGAGACATTTTTTCATCAATTATTTTTAAAAAGACATTTCTGACTCCTACCCCCCTCCAATTTCATTTATCAATGGCCCTATTTCGCTCTCTCTCACTTTACTCCTGAGCCATGGTGATAGGGTGGGTGGGATTGGAGTGTCTGCTACTTGACATTATTTCCTCCTTCAACATAGGTGAAAATTCAATGCATTGATTTTCAGGCCTTGTGAAACTGTCCCTAGTTTCAAAATAGCTTTTTGGAAATGGAATACACCCCTCCAAATTGGGTAGCACCCAATTGACCTTATTTCTCAGGTGAAATGCCCACTTAAGTCATGTTTCAATATAAAAACAGCAACAATAACAAAAATTCCATTTGTCAAGCATCTAATAAAGAGCTGGCCTGGATTGGTGCATTACAAAACATATCACATTTTATACTAATGATGATGATCAAACAAGGCATCATTTCCATTTTTCAGCCGAAGAAAGACTGAGAGAAGTTAATCAACAAAGGCGCATAGGTGGTAAGTGAAGGAGTGACTGTTTGAGCACAAGTTCACCTGACCCAAAGCTTGAGCTCTTTCCACTTTTCACAAGCACCTTTCCTGCTTATGTTCTTTCCACAGTGACCCGTGGCCTCACAGTTATACTCTCTTCTCTGCCTGGCACAGAGCCACCTTCTTCCTCCGTGAAATGTTTCCATCTTGGATAGCTTTCCCTTGAGTCCAGGGTATCAGCTTTCACTTCTGATGAAAGGCACCATGCTAAGTGAAGAGAACCAGAGGGCAGCTGCTACCTGGTAACACCTGCACATCCTAGCTGGGCCCTCAGTTGAAAATTCCCCCACATTCTCTGCTCTGATAACTGAACAACCTGTAGCAAGCCACTTAAGCCCTGTGAGCCATGCTTATTTCTTTACTACATGAGCATGATGCTGGCTACCTAATCTATGAAAATATGCACTGACAATTTTGGCAGAAGTTTCCCATTCTAATTTCATTTTCAAAATGAAAGCTTACTGAGGGAAGATGGAAAGTTTTGAATTTTATATTAACTAACCACAGTCATGTTATCTGGTTTAACATTCGCAACAATCTTGTGGTGTAGAGTATTATCTCTATTTCACAGAGGAGAAACGTGGCTGAAGATGTTAAAGGACTTGAAAAAATACCATGTAAATGAAAGGAGCGGGGATTTCTTACATATATATATATAATATGTGTATATTTATATATGTGTAAGAAATATGTATATATAAAAAGTGCTTTAAAAATTGCAAAGAACAGGATAAAAAGATTTAAACTAATTGCCTGTATGTATTTCAGGGATGTGGCATTTCCCAGAAGTTCCTCAGATTTCCAAAAGTTACCAGGTACACTGGACATATACTAAAATTAGAATTATTGCTTTGGGTCACAAAAATAGATTTAAAAAAAAATTAAATCCATTTTTTATTCTTTCATAGGCTTTAACAACTATACACAACTTTTTTTTTTTTTTTTTGCATGGGAATCAAAGCCAGGTCTCTGGCATGGCAGGAGAGAACTCTGCCTGCTGAGCCACTGTGACCCACCCTATATACAAGTTTTAACATAAAGATAGGGAAATCTTAAGGATAAAGTGGGAATATATATATGACCACTCCCATTCATTATTCAGGGTGGAAGGAAATTTCCAAAGGGCACAATGTGTGAGATTTAACACTGGAAAAATACATATGGAACTTGTTTAACTGGCTCCACTTAGGACCAGGCACAGCACAATAAACATGGAACGTCATCATCTTCTTAAAAGATTGTTGTAATCTTAATACATGCTTATTAAAGAAATATGATTAGTGCCCTAATCTGAAATTCTATAGCATATAGGTGGTGAAGGAACAATTAAAATGAATATCTGAGTACAGCTTCTCTAGCATCTTCACACTCATACATCAACATTTTTAAAAGGATACATTCCAAATTCAGAACAAAAAAATACATCAAACTTTCTTCATATCCGTCATTCCTATCACAATCCTAATTTGCTGGTAGGTTTAAGTTAGGGATAAGAGTTTTTGAAATTCTAATTTCCATTGGTCTTAGAGCCTCTGATAGGAGGCCACACTGGAAGCAAACTGATTGAGCAGCAACCTTAAGTCCACACGTCAACAAACGGTTGCATAGTTTTTATCTCCCAATATTCTGAAAGATTGCCCAATAGCAGGCAACTGTAACAACATGAAATCTGCAAGGATTTAAACAAAACCATAGCTGAATTTTCTAATGATTGCGTCTTTCCTTTAAATAGCTTTTACCAGAGGATAAAATAGGCATATGATTGCCTATTGTCACATATCTTGGATTACAATGATTTACCACTGGATTATGAGTTTACTGGATGAAACATATAGCTTGTTCCCTGCTCTCTCTCTCTAGCACCTAACCTGGTTTCTGGACTATAGTAGGAGTCCCAGAAGATTACACTGAATTGAATTGAAATTAATTGGAATCCTCTCGGACAAAGGGAAAGATGAAATAGTCATTAAAATTTCAGACATTCTACATTGCAGACACGAGAGAAGATATCTAAAGTAGAGGAACCATGTAATTTATCTCTGGAGAGGATGATATTATAGTTACTATTATTAATAAAATATTAATGCCATTACAATGAAATTATATTATTGGCAGTTGTGTTAATTATTGAGATAATCAATAAGAATGAAAATGCTAACTGCTACACTAACAGTAATATCTATTAGCCAAGGAAGCATGCGAGGTAGGTCTCACGCATGTTTTTCTTTTTTCATTTATTCCCTACTTTGATCCTCAGAGAACACTAATTTCTGGTTAAGGGAATCACTATCCAGCAGGGTACTTGAAGTATGTATTATTATTATTATCATCGTAGTATGGATAAGAAACTGAGATTTAGAGAGGTGAAACCATTTGCCTAAATGTACACATCTAGTGAACTGCAGATCTGCAATTTGAATTCACGTCTAGTCCAAAAATAGAGCCTAAACTTTACTTTGCTCCCCAGCCTCCTTTGAGGGGTGAAGCCCAGCTCAGGGCAGCCTGGTCCTGGCTCCAGTCGAAGAAGCAGAGAGGAAAAACATGAGAACCAGCTCCACTACTCAGCCTAACTCCTTCTCTCTGATCTCCTGTTCATAAAGTTTAAAACCTCTTCATACCTTCCTTTAAACCAAATTTGCCTGTTAGTCTGTTTTCTGCATACTTTCTTTTCCTACTCAGGCCTTTACTCTTCACCCCATCACTACATGCCTTTTTCCTTCTCTCACTTTGCAAAAAAAAGCCCAAACCTTGTAGTATGTATTGAAAATCTACACCCTTTCGGTCTTTAGTCCAAATCAATAGTCCATCTTGGAAAATACCATGTCTTTTCCCTTGCACTTCTGCGTCTAAGCAGGCTCAGGAAGTTGGAAAGCAAAAAGGACTGGGAACAGAGTCATACATGGCTTTAATTACACTGCTAATCAGTCAGCCAAGGAAGCCCGCATCCGGCAAAGGCCCAGCTGTAGAAATTGTGTGTGGTAGTGGGACAGGCACCTGGGAGGGACCTTAAATTATATCATTAATGATATTGCCTTCTTTGTGATGGGCTGAAATAAAAGCAACTTTGTATTCTGAGATTGCAAAGCAATTGAATGAAGGTGGGCCTTAATCCATGTAACCAGAGTCCTTACAAGGAGAGGAAAACTAGACAGAGGCACGGACAGCTGAGCAGAAGGAGGAGTATCAGCCACAGGAGGAGACAGATGGTACGGGATGAGGCAGAAGTGACTGCCAGCGAGCCACTACCAGAGGGCCACAGACTTCAGAGAAGGCATGTCTTGCTGATATCTTGATTTTAGACTTCTCACCTCCAGACGGGGCCAATAAATTCCTGTTGTCTAAACTGACCAGTTTGTGGCATTTTGTTATAGCGGTCCTGGCAAACTAAGACAGTTATTGTCTAAACTGACCAGTTTGTGGCATTTTGTTATAGTGGCCTTGGCAAACTAAGACAGTTATCTACAAAAAAAAAAAAAAAAAATCAGGGTACTATCATCAAAAGAAGAGGCAATGAAAGCTAGACCAGCATGAACAACAGCTATTTCATGCCCTCACCGACTAATTGAGGCGTCAGGTATATCAATATTCCAGATACAACTGCTGGGTAACAAATTAACCCAAATCTAGTGGTTTAAATCAACTACTTAGTTTTGTGTCTAGGGCTCCACTGGGCATTTCCTGCCTGGAGTCTCCCATGTGGTCATTCAGACATTCTACATTGCAGACATGAGAGAAGATATCTAAAGTAGAGGAACCATGTAACTTATCTCTGGAGAGCCAGGGATGTTGACACTTGAAGACTCCACCAGACTGGATGTGTGTGACAGCTCCCCCACAAGAACGCTGGCTGATGCTGGCCAGCAGACGGGACCTGTGCCAATGCCTTCACGTGGCTTCTCCAGCATGGCTGTCCCACGGTAGACAGACTGTGACATGGTGGCTCAGGGCTCCTAGCCCTCGCCTTGCAGCCAAAAGACTTCTATTTGCCTTAGAAGTCAGGAAGTGCCATTTCTGCTGCCTTCTATTGATTACAAGCAAGTTCTGGGAGAAGATAGGAGTGGACATAATCCACACCTGTGATTTGTCAAAGAATTTGCAGCCACATTAGTTTCTATTGTTATATGAAGGCAGTGTACCATTTCAACAGTTTTTTTTTTTTTTTTGCAAGGGCAGGCACCGGGAATCGAACCCAGGTCTCCGGCATGGCAGATGAGAACTCTGCCTGCTGAGCCACCGTGGCCCGCCCTCAACAGTTTTGTCTTAAAATTGTACTCTCTCTGACTAAAATATCTTTTCTTTCTTTCTTCTCTATCTACCAAGCTCCACTCACCCTACAAGACACATTCCCTCCTACAAAATGTCCTCTCTCCTTTCCAGACAGTACTGCTTATCACCTCCTTTGAACTACCATATTGTGAGTCCATACCTGTTTAATAATTCCTGTTCACAATGAACGCTAAGTTTTTGCCTCTCTCTCTATTGCTGGACCATAAGCTCCCAGGAAACAGGGGGCAAAGCTCATTTGCCTCTGTACCTCACCTGTGAGGTGCTACTTGTAGCTCTCAATACATGTTTGCTGAATGACTGTATTAGATTATATAGCCAAAAAGCTTCTCCAAAGTTAAAGTGCTATTCCAACAAAGGCTGTCATTATTTACAAGATAAGTGAGGCTTTTACTGAAGAAAATGCAATAGCTTCTGGTGATGGCTTTCTGCCTGACAAACTCTAAATGAATAATCCACTTGACTGTAAAATGACAACAACGTTATTTTTTTTTATTTTCCTTTCTTTCTCTGACTTAAATACTAGTGGCACCTCGCTGTTTGTCCTTTATACTGTATCTATTATTTGGATCAATGTCCCCAGGTTTATTGACTAGTCATCTCTCCATGAACCTCCTTTATCAGGCCAGTCCTTTTCTATATCCCTTTATAATGGTACACCTAATGTTTATCACCTCTCTCTCTCTGGATCTTGACTTCCTTATCTTTATTTATTCAATTTATATTCACTGAGGGTTTGACAGCTTACTATGTACCAGGAATTATAATGGACATTAGGGATTCAGTGAAAAACAAGTTACAACCCCTCTCAAATAAGAAACTCAGCTCTGAAGGAGAAAGAGTACCAGAAAATGTCAATACAATGTGCTAGGTGGGGAGCACGGGTGGAGACTGTAGAGGAAGAAAGAGCCCATCTTCTCCAAAGATAAACAGTAGTTGGACTAATAATGAGGGGGGACATCCCAGTGAGGGCTAGAGAAGGCCCTGGGAAAAGGTGTGGAGACATGAAGGAGCTGTGGTGTGGGAGACAGGTAAGCACCTCCATGCTCCGTCTCTACGGTTTGAGGCAAAATGGCCATCATCTGGAGATTTCAGCTAACAGAGAGTTGTGAAAGCCTTTTTGGATTTCAAGCATTAGTCTCTGGAAATATCTGACCAACTGGGAAGCTAGTAACTTACCAAAAGTGTTCAGAAAACAATTGTAGAAAATGAAAGGGAGTTAAATTATTATCCAGTCATTTATCCAGGCTAAGTGCAATTAGCGACAGTTCTAGTTTGCTAGCTGCTGGAATGCAATATACCAGAAATGAAATGGCTTTTAAAAGGGGGAATTTCATAAGTTGTTAGTTTACAGTTCTAAGCCTGATAAAATGTCCCAATTAAAACAAGTCTATGGAAATGTCCAATCAAAGGCAATCAGGGTTCAAGAAGGCCAATGAAGTTCAGGGTCTCTCTCTCTCAAGTGAGAAGGCACATGGAAACACAGTCACACAGTTTCTCTCCCAGCTGGAAGGGCAAATGGTGAGCATAGCATCATCTGCTAGCTTTATCTCCTGGCTTCCTGTTTCATGAAGCTCCCTGAGAGGCATCTTCCTTCTAGTTGTATTAGTTAGGTTTCTCTAGAGAAGCAGAATCAACAGGAAACACTCGCAAATATAAAATCTATAAGAGTGTCTCACATAACCGTGAGAACACACAGTCCAAAATCCGCAGGGCAGGCTGTGAAGCTGACAATTCTGATGGAGAATGGATGAACTCCACAGGAGAGGCTTGCCAGTGGAAGCAGGAAGAGAGCCTGTCTCTTCTGAATCCTCCTTAAAAGGCTTCCACTGATTAGATTAAGCATCACTCATTGCAGAAGACACTCCCTTTGGCTGATTCCAAATGGAATCAGCTGTGGATGCAGCTGATGTGATCATGATTTAATTCTATGGAATGTCCACATTGCAACAGACAGTCCAGCACTTGCCCAACCAGACAAACAGGTACCACCACTTGGCCAAGTTGACACATGAACCTGACCATGACAGCTGCTTAAAAAAAAAAATCTATTGGTAGATAGTCTAGACTCATCTTTGCCTTTTGCCATCTGGGAGATTTTGGGAACAATTCATTAGAACTCTGTTTCCTCATTTATCAAACAAGAATATAATGTATTTCTGCCTATCTCAGAGAGTTGTGGAGAGGAGCGCAAATGGTTGTGTAAGCAGAAGCAGAAGTTCCTTTAATGGACAGTGGCTACTTTTGCCCAACTAACATTCTTCCGAATTCAGCTGGTAACAGAACACTTCTCTTTATTTCTGGGGAACCACTCCTGCCCCTCCCTACAACATGTGTGGGTACGAGAGCTTGGACTGACCTGTCCAGAATAAAAGATGCAAGAATAAGCACATGCCTCAGATTGGGTTATGGATTTTCAAGTAGTTACCTCTGGTTCAGTCAGAATAAATGCAATGATTCACAGGAAATTTGGAAAGGAAATGCCTTCTTTCCAGTGGAGTCACTAAGTCAGCATGGTTTAAACCCAAACCAGCAGAGGTTAACAACAAGTAAAGGACAAATATTTTCTCGCATCTTGTGAGTTGTCTTTTCACTTTCTTCATGGTATCATTGTCTGTGCAAAAGTTTTAAATTTTGATACAGTTCAATGTAACTATATTTTTTTAAATGTCACTTGTGCTTTCAGTGTCATATCTAAGAAACCATTACCTAATTCAAGGTCACTAAGATTTACTCTTATGTTTCCTCTAAGTGTTTTATATATTTAGCATTTATGTGTACTTCTGTGATCCATTTAGACAACTTTGGGGTATGGTATGTAGTAGGGGTCCAATTCCATTCTTCAGTATGTGGATATCCAGTTGCCCCAGTATCATTTGTTGAAAAAACTGTTCTTTTCCTCATTGAAATGTCTTGGCATCCTTGCTGAAAATCAACTGACCATAAATGTAAGGGTTTTTCTTCCTGGACCCTCAATTCTGTTCCACTGATCTATGTGTATCCATGTATCAAGAGCATGCTGTTTAGAATAATTTAGCTTAGTAATAAGTTTTGAAATCCAGAAGTGTGAGCCCACCAACTCTGAGCTTCTTTTTCAGGACTGTTGTGGCTATTCTGGGTCCCTTGAATTTCTATACGAATTGTAGGATTAGCTTGTCCATTTCTGAAAAAAATAAATAAATAAAAAGCAGCAGCTAGAGTTTTGATAAGGACTGCATTGAATCTGTAGGTCAATTTGTGGTGTATTAACTTAATAATAAGTATTCTGATTGATGAAAATAGGATGTGTTTCCATTTATTCAGATCTTTTTAACTTCTCACAACAGTTTATAGTTTTCAGACTAAGTTTTACTATTGTTTTGTTAAATTTATACTCAGGTATTTATTATTTTGATAATATTTTAATTGAAACATTCTTAATTTCATTTTTAAATATGTATTTCCAGTGATTCTTTTGTACACTGATCTTGTACAAAACCTTGCTGAACTTGGTTAGTTTTAATAGTGCTTTGTGCTTCCCTTATCATTTTATATGTAAAAGATCATGTTGTCTGTAATTACAGGCAGTTTTACTTCTTTTCCAGTCTGGATCCCTTTTATTTCTTCTTTCTCCCTAATTGTTTTGCCTGGACATCTAGCACGATGTTGAATAGAAGGGGTGAGTGTAGATGTTCTTGTCTTGTTCCCAATCTTAGGAAAGAAAGAACTATGATGTTAGCTGTGGGTTTACGCATATGCTTTTTATCAGCGTCTGGAAGTTCTCCTCTATTCCTTGTTTGTTAAGCTTTACTTAAATGATGAATGGCATTGGGTTTTTCTACATCTTTGAGCAAAATGTGCTCTTACTGGAATTATTGACCTTGAAGGAAAAAACATCTTTGGGTACCTAAGCAAAAATTCAAGTCACTATAAAACAAACAAAAAGAAAACCAAATTGCCATCAGACTTCTCAGTATCAATACTTTATGCAAGAAGACAATGGGGTGGCATACTTAAGATACTCAAGAAAGTAAATACTAGTCAAAATTTTTATAGCCAACTAAATTGATTTTCAAACAAAAAGGCAGAAGACATGTTGTCATCATTATGTAAGAACTGAGAGAATAATGTTAACCATGGGCTCTTCCTTAAAATTCTATTGCAAATAAGCTATAGACAACCAAACTGATTGGAAAGAAATTAACAGAGTCTGGTGGTGTAGAATTAAGTTTAAATGAGAGATTTGAGAGGAAATAATAGGTAATAGATAGAAGCTCTGGTGATGTAAATACAGAAAATATCTTAAACATGAAGAAAGAGTGAAGAGGGCACATGCAAAGATAATGAACTATTTTCTATAGTCATACTAGTAGTAATATTTGGTACTGCTATTCTAAAATGTGTCTATTATTTAGGCTATTGTCTTAAATTATTAGGCTATAATAACAATGAATAGTTCTGTGATATACCAATTCGATTATTCTCAGTGTCCTTAAGACCTAGAATTCTTGGTGTGGGAATAATTAAATATAGTTTAAGACAAAACAGGTGAGGTAAATTTTTAATTAGAGAAGTTATGGGTTTTCAGAACAATCCTATATAAAATACAGGATTCCCATACACCACCTTATTATTTCCACCTTGCACTGAAGTGATACATCCATAACACTTAATGAAAGCACATTTTTAAAATTGTACAATTAACTATATAGTCCATGACTAAATTTAGGGGTTCACTGTGTAGTGCAGTTTCATAGATTTTTAAAAAATTATTATATACCATTTATGCAACCTAACCTTCGTCCTTTTGATCACATTAAGATATATATTACAAAGCTGTTAATTTCATTCCCAGTGTTGTGCTACCATCACCACCATCCATTACTAAAACTTTGCATTGCTCCAAATAGGAATTCTATACATTTTAAGCTTTAATTCCCTATTCCCTATCCCCACCCCATCCCTGGGTAACCTACATTATAGATTCTGACTCTATGAATTTGCTTATTCTAATTATTTCATATCAATGAGATCATACATATTTGTCCTTTTGTGTCTGACTTATTTCACTCAACATGCTATCTTTAAGGTTCATCCATGTTGTCACATGTATCAGAACTTCACTCCTTTATACGGCTGAATTATATTCCATTGTATGTATACCACATTTTGTTTATCCATTCATCAGGGGATGGACAGTTGGGTCATTTCCATCTTTTTGTAATTGTAAATAATGCTGCTATGGACATCAGCGTGCAAATGTCTGT
This sequence comes from Tamandua tetradactyla, assembly GCF_023851605.1. Classification (NCBI taxonomy): domain Eukaryota; kingdom Metazoa; phylum Chordata; class Mammalia; order Pilosa; family Myrmecophagidae; genus Tamandua; species Tamandua tetradactyla. The sequence goes on from NC_135346.1 coordinate 27,774,336, forward strand.
TTGAGTCCCTGCTTTCAGTTCTTCCAGAAATGTACCTAGAAGTGGGATTGCTGGGTCATGTGGTAATTCTATACTTGGATTTCTGGGGAATGCCAAACTGTCTTCCACAATGGCTGCGTCATTTCACATTCCCACGAGCAATGGATGTGTGCTCCTCTTTCTCCGAATCTCCTCCAATACCAGTAATTTTTGCCTGTTTAGTAACAGCCATTCTGCTGGCTGTGAAATGTCACATTGTGATTTGGATTTACGTGTCCCTGATGGTTAATGATGTTGAGCATCTGTTCAAGTTGCAAAGGCTTTTGAGCCTTTGTAAATCTTCTTTCAAGAGATATTATATAGTCAAGTCTTTTGCCCTTTTTAAAATTGGTTTGTCTTTTTGTTGTTAAGTTGTAGGATATTCTGGATATTAATCCTTAGGTATCTCACATGTCAAAATTTGTGAGTTGGAGTTGGCTCAGGGACCTCCAGTTTGTGGTCTCTGCTTTAGACTGTGTAATATCTGAGAAGTCTGTCTATCTACTTTATATCTACCTATATACCTTATGTCTGTCCACTAAAACTGTTATAAAAAATGACTAATCAAACAGCAATGAGCAATCCTAGCATCATATTTGTGGTTTTAAAACTGCATTTCCCACTAAAAGAAACCAAGACTTCTCAGAAAAATAGCTGATTTCAGGTGAGGACAGGAAATTATAAATGGGCTGGAAGATCTCGTCATAATAGAGAGCAAGAAAAATTAGTAAATGAAGGACAAAAACAAAGCATTTTTCCTGCCTTTCACATATGAACTGCACAACTGGGCACTCAAATACTAGTTGAGTCAAAGCTTTTCTTTCTAGACTTACTCCCACAAAGAAAAAGAAATGAGGCAAGAGTTAGACTGTTACCAGTTGGTCACAGCTAATAAATAAATGATTTGGGCATTGCGCATTAGTGCTAACCTTACACAAGAGACAGACATATGTGATACTTGATGAAGAATTCATATCCACTTATGAAATAGTCTTGCCAAAAAATTGTGACGTTGATTAAGCCTCTAGAATTAATGACCAATTTACAGGAAATACAAAGGAACAGGTTGAAATATACCATGAAAACAAAATAAGTAAAATCCAGACTATGGATTTGTCTGAGGACAGTTTAGGGATGTATACTTCTATACTATTGAAAAACCGATTATCATAAAAGTCAGAATATTAGAAGAAGAGGGAGAGGTTTTGATTCGGAGTACGCTACAGGTTCTAGGGTGTCTGGAAAAGTTCTCTCACCTATCACTGGTGGTGGATACAGGAGTGTCCACTAAGTCCCATATGTTTATATGGGATTTTTAAATTAGTGCTAAACTTAACAATAAATTAAATTAAGAAATAATAAAATTTCACCCCTATATAGGACATAGGTAATGTGGGACATGACTCCTGGGAATGAGCCTGGCCCTGGCATCATGAGATTGACAAAGTCTGCTTGACCAAAAGGGGGAAGAGAAAAATGAGACAAAATAAAGTTTCAGCGGCTGAGAGATTTCAAGCAGAGTCGAGAGGCTATCCTGGAGGTTATTCTTATGCATTCTATATAGCTATCCCTTTTTAGTTTATGGTGTTTCGGAGTGGCTGGAGGGAAGTACCTGAAAATGTTGAACTGTAATCCAATAGTCTTGATTCTTGAAGATGATTGCATAACTATAGAGCTTTTACAATATGACCATGTGATTGTGAAAACCTTGCGACTGACACTCTCTCCAGTGAATAGACAGATGAGTAAGAAAAAAAAAACCAATAGAGGAATATGAAAGTTATGGGGTATTTTATGTTCTTTTACACTTTTATTTTTATTATTTGGAGGTAATGAAAATGTTCAATAAGCAATTGTAATGATGAATGTACTGTTTTATGATGATACTGTAAACCACTAATTATACACTTTAGATGATTATGTCTCAATAAAAATCATTGCAAAAAAGAAATAATAAAATTTAAAACTTAAGAAATTAAGAAAAAGCTTAAAAAGGACAGCAATACTCTTTTTAAATTAAAATGGTAAAAAACTATTCTACAGCAAAATTGAAAGCCAGAATTATTACAGAAAAGAGCTGTCCATCTAGTACTTTTTGCTTAGGGTACGCTACCTACCATTCAACAAAGGTGAAATAAAGACCATTTTACCACCAGTTGGACTTCCATAAGGGAACTGCTGAAGGAGGCACTTCAGGAACAAGCAATTTCAAAGGAAGAATTAAGATACCAAAAGACATGAGAGCAATATAAGTAAACCTAAGCGAACAATAACTGAAAACAATTACAGTCAAAATTCAGGGAGTAAAACCATGATATAACTGAAACACCAAGGGGCGGGCTGCAGTGAGAAGGACTGGCCATGGGTCAAGGGTTCCAAGCTCCTTGTATTGTTCTGGAGGAGAGTAAAGATTGTGATTTGCTTCGTGAAGTTAGATGTGCTTAAGAATCTTTTGGAAAATAATAGCGCATAACTTTGAAAACAGAAAGAGGGCACTGAATTATTTTTTAAAAAAAGCAAGAAAGGAAAAATAAGCATGAAAAGAACAAGAGAAACCAAAAGCATAGCATTTTAAAATCCCAGAAGATTTTAATCTTCAGCCAGGGTTGAGAAGAGCTTTTGCTCTAAGACAGAAACATTATTAGGGATAAAGATAGTGATTGCAACATGATGAAAGATCCAAACCACCAGGAAGACATAATAGCTTTAAACCTGTAGGTAAATAACAATACAGGTTTAGGAAGCAAAAGTGAACAAAAATATAAGGAAAAATATATAAATCCACAATCATAACTTTTGTAAACATTATTTTTATAAATGATAAATAAAGCAAATAGGAAATTAATTAAAGATATAAAAGAAACAGTGCAGAAGTTTGATACGTGAACTCATACACCTGCAGTCAACAAATAAAGACCTTCTCGAGCTATGCATAGACATTAACCATAGACTAGGACCATAAAACAAGTGCCAACAAATGTCAGAGAATTAGTCATGTAGACAATGATCTTTGACCATAATACAGCTAAGAAAGAAAAAATAACAAAAGATAACTCTCCTTCCATACTTTTGGAAAATTAAAATCATACTTCTAAATAACTCATAGGTCAAGGAATTATAATGCAAATTAGAAATAGTAATCATCTAAATATCTATTAAAATATTACATAGCCACAGGAAAAAAAACAAAAACAAAAACAGAAGCCAAAAATGTAGCATGCATCTTACACGGTACTTAGATGAAATAACTAGCCTAAAATCTTTAAATTCATTAGAAAACAGAGCTGAAAATTAATGAGAGAATTCAACTTAAAAATTTAGAAAAAGAACATCAGATTAATTCAAAGAAAGTAAAAGTGTTAAAAAATAAGTGAAATAATGAGATGGGATTATTAAGGAATAAGGATTAATAAGGAATATCAAAAAGGCAAAAATTGATTCTTTAAGAATAAAAAAAATAAACAAAGCTCTTGCAAGACTGTTCAATAGAAAATTGAAGGGAAGTTATATAAGTAGATATCAATGAATAGAAAGTCCAATAGAAAGGCTCTAAAATGCCAGAAGTTGGATCCCTTTAAAGGTGAATTAATAGACAAAGCCCTTGCAAGATTATTTAAAACAAAAATAGAAGAAGAATAACAGTGGAAATAATAATAATAATACAATCTTGGCTGTAGATTAAGGCACAGATTTTAAAAGTCAACAAAACAATTTTATCACAATACATCTTTTTTTTTTTTACATGGGCAGGCACTGGGAATCAAACCCGGGTCCTCTGGCATGGCAGGAAAGCGTTCTTGCCTGCTAAGCCACCGTGGCCCACCCCACAATACATTTTTAAAAATAATTACACATTCTTTAGAAAAAAAATAACTTACCAAAACTTACTCTAGAAGAAACAGAAACAATAAGAGACCATTAGCCATTAAAGTAATTAAATCAGTAATCAAACACTAATTGCTACACAGACACACACACACACACACACACACACACACACACACACAAAATACCAGCTTTCCAGAGAACAGAAAAAGAGAAATATTCCCCAACTAATTTCTTAAAGCTAGGATAGATTTCAGATGAGGACAGTGAGAACAAGGGAAATAAACAGAGTTGCACTTATGAATGTAAATGTAAATATCCTACAGAAATATTAGCATGCAAATATAACACTACATAAAAACATTACCCTATTGCAACCAAGACAGTTTTTCCCCAGGAATATAGAAATAGCTTAATATTATAAAATGAATGTAATTCATAACATTAAGAAATTAACAGAAAAAAAGCAAAGATCATCTCAACAGATGCAGCAAAACAAAACTAGAAGGGAACTTCTTTAATCTGCTTAAGGATATTCACTTAAAATCTATTTTTATATTACTTAATGTTAAATGGAAGAAACAAACTCATTGTTTAAAGATGATATGATTATCTACATTGAAAACCAATAAGAATGTATGAAGAAATCTTGTTAATTAATAAGCATGTTTAGCAAGTTTCCTGGATATAAGATAAATAGGGGACAATCAATTGCATTTCTGTTTTTGACTAGCAATAGAGTTAGCAATGTAATTTAATAGTACAACAATGTGTCATTTTAGAAATAGATTTTAACTAAAGATATGTAACACTCCTAAGGAAAAACTTATAAAGCTTTATTAAAAAATTAAATAAGAATTACATAAACTGAGAAAAAAGCAGAAGAAGATGCAATGTCGTGAAGACATCCATTCTTTCAAAATTAATTTATAAGCTCAATTTCACTAATTTTTCATGGAATTTGACAAAGTTCTAAAATGTCTATCATTATGCAAAGATTGCACAATAGAAAATTGAAGGAAAGATATATAAGTAGATATCAGTGAAATAGGAAATCCAATAGAAAGGCTCTAAAAAGCTAGAATAGCTAAATCGATTTCAAAGAAAATAAAAGTTGTAGATTTGTATTACCAGAATTCAAATTATAACACTATAGCAATTAACACAATATTGGTAGATTTAGACAAAGTGACCAATGGAATAAAACAAAGAGCTCGAGATCACACTCATACAGAAACCAGACCTACGTCAAAGGAAGTGTTGCAGCTTTGTGGGGAGCCTATGAGCTAGCTCAACAAGTGGTATTTGGACATATGTGGGTGAATAAAACCGGATCTTTACCACATACCCGAATATGAAAAGCTACGCTTCAAAGCATTTAGAAAAAGACACAAGCTAATGCTATGACATTGAAATAGGTGTTTATTATTAAAGTAAAAGCATAAACGTGAAGAAAAGTAATAAATTCAATTATATTAAAATGAACAGCCTCTGTTCATTAAAAGACCAAAGAAGAAGCATAAAGTATATGAGATGAAATACATTTTTACAGTATTCTAACAAAATATTAATGTATGTAACACACACATAGATACATATATTTCCCCCCACAGATGTATATTTTGATAAATCTAAATTACAAACACTGGTAAAATATATGAAACTAATTCATACAAGGGAAACGCAAATACATAAAAATGAAGACGCATTCACCTCATTAATAATCATGGAAATAATCATTAAAACTATAATGAACATTTCCTACTCATCATTAGGCAAAAATATTTGAAGAACTGGGAGGGATTTGAATAAATAGAGATACTCACATGCTGATGGCTAGGAATTGTACAACCCCTTTGGGGACAACCTGATAGTAAGTTGAGAATATGTCTACCTTAGAACCCTGCACTTCTACTTCTATCAATATAGAGCTGTTTTCAAACTTATGAGCATGTAGCATGTATTCCTATGTCCATCATCTGACTGTCATATAGTTTGTGGCATGTTTATATAGTGGAATATTACAGAGCAGAAAATTACTGAAGCTACAGTTATCAACATGGATGAATCTTAAAAACATGATGAGGAGAAAATGGCAAGTTGACAAAAAAAAACCCAATATGGTACTATTCATATAAAATCTTAAGAGCATGTCAAAAATACTAAAAATACTGAGAGCTACATAAATGTGTAAAAGTATGCAGAACTGAAGAAAATGATAAACACCAAAATCAAAACTGTAGTTACCTTTGCAGATAAGAGATTTTAATTATATCTGTTGTGATATGTTGTTTTAACTTGGTGGTGGATACAGAATGTTTATTGTACTATTCTTTACATCTTTTTTGTATGTTCAAGACAATTCTTTTTTTAAAGAGAAAAATCACACACTATCGCAGACAGATGCTTACAATTTATTATAGATAAGCAGTGAAATATAAGCAAAACTCATATATCCACCACCCATTTAAAATAAACAGCAATATTCATGATAACACATATGCAAAGGAAGAGTAGAAAGATATACACTAAAATGTTAAACAGTAGCATTTGGTATTAGGATGAAGATGGTCTTCAGTTTGTTTTTTCTACTTTGTTTTCTCTAGCAAACATAATTGACTTCCAATGAATCTGTTGAATTAATTAATAAACATATTTCTAAATGTCACAGTTGTAAAAAGAGTGACAATCCATGTGCCACTCTGGGAAATTTTTAAGAAAGCAAACAATCAGAAAAATGCTTCCGAGCTGCAATTCCACCTATAATATTTTCTTTGGCATAGTTGACAAAATAACACTACAACAGGAGAGTAGCCCAATCCTTGGTGAGCTTACCAATGAAAAACAGTGACAAAAGCACAACAGGCCTATAGGCTGAGCTTGAAATTACATTTGGACTTCCGGAGAAGATGGCAGCTTAGTAAGGCACGCGGGTCTTAGTTCCTTCTCCAGAACAACTGCTAAAGGACTAGAAACAGTACAGAACAGCTCCCGGAGCCACGACAGAGACCAGACATACAGTGTACCCCATTCTGGACCGGCTAAGAGACTCCGCTGCGGTGAGGTCCCCAAGAGGTGCGCACTTCCCTGGGCCGCGGCGGCTGGCGGCCGGAGCCCCCTCCCACCCTCCTTACCGGGCTGGCTGGGAGCTTCGGATCGGCGGTTCCCCAAGCCGCACTGGCCCTCCCACACACGGCTTCCCAGGCAGGCTGGGAGCCTCGGATCAGCGGTTCCCCAAGCTGCAGTGACCGCAGCCCCTCCCACACATGCGGCATCCCAGGCCGGCTGGGAGCCTCGGAACAGCGGTTCCCCAAGCTGCGGGGGCTGGCGACCAGAGCCCCATCCACACACGCGGCATCCCGGGCCGGCTGGGAGCATCGGAACAGCAGTCCCCCAAGCCGCGGTGACTGGTGCCCCTCCCCCACAGGCGACTTCCTGGAGGGAAAGGAAAGAGTCTCCAACAGTAGTAGAGATGGAGCCCAACCTAAGACCAATAGTGGCATTAATGAACAACTTCTGACTACTAAAAATAGGCCCTCAATTCAGGTGAAACTGAACAAGGCGGAAGTCGCCGATTGGGCTAACTGAAAAAGAGGGAAGGGGGCGAAACAGAGCCTTCTGTGGCTGTTTCTATGGAGGCTTCGTTGCCTCTGGGCTCAGCGCTGGGATTACACAGGTTGCAACTGCCCCGAATGCAGAAACAGGCTGCTTTCAGGGCTCTCTACCACCTGAACCTTCCCCGCGGGAGGGGTGAAATGCAACTCAGGTGGAATCCCTCTCTCAAGGAATTCAGATCCCAGGACCTCACAATTTGAAGCCATTAAAACCAACCTACAAACTTTCCTCTGTCTCCACCACACACCCAGCAGTGAGAGTCTTCCAAAGTTAAAGGTGCTGCAACATCTTTTCCTGGTGGGACCTGCAGACAGACAAGCACCACATACTGGGCAGGATAAGAAAAACAGAGCCCAGAGACTTCACAGGAAAGTCTTTCAACCTGCTGGGTCCCACACTCAGGGAAATTTGATTAAATGCCCAGACGCCAGCAAAAAATAACAAATCACACCAAGAAAACTGAAGATATGGCCCAGTCAAAGGAACAACCCAATAGCTCAAATGAGATACAGGAGCTGAGACAACTAATTCTGAATATACGAACAGAAATGGAAAACCTCTTCAAAAACCAAATCAATAAATTGAGGGAGGACGTGAAGAAGGCATGGGATGAACAAAAAGAAGAAATGGAAAGTCTGAAAAAACAAATCACAGAACTTATGGGAATGAAGATACAGTAGAAGAGATGAAAAAAAAAAAGGAAACCTACAATGGTAGATTTAAAGAGACAGAGGCTAGAATTAGTGAACTGGAGGATGGAACATCTGAAATCCAAAAAGAAACAGACTCTATAGGGAAAAGAATGGAAAAATTTGAGCAGGGGCTCAGGGAATTGAATGATAATATGAAGTGCACAAATATACATCTTGTGGGTGTCCCGGAAGGAGAAGAGAAGGGAAAAGGAGGAGAAAAACTAATGGAAGAAATTATCACTGAGAATTTCCAACTCTTATGAAAGACCTAAAATTACAGATCCAAGAAGTGCAGCGCACCCGAAACAGAATAGACCCAAATAGGTGTTCTCCAAGACACTTACTAGTTAGAATGTCAGAGGTCAAAGAGAAAGAGAGGATCTTGAAAGCAGCAAGAGAAAAACAATCCATCACATACAAGGGAAGCCCAATAAGACTATGTGTAGATTTCTCAGCAGAAACCATGGAAGCTAGAACACAGTGGGATGATATATTTAAATTACTAAGAGAGAAAAACCGCCCACCAAGACTTCTATATCCAGCAAAATTGTCCTTCAAAAATGAGGGAGAAATTAAAACATTTTCAGACAAAAAGTCACTGAGAAATTTGTGACCAAGAGACCAGCTCTGCAAGAAATACTAAAGGGAGCACTAGAGTCAGATACGAAAAGACAGAAGAGAGAAGTATGGAGAAGATGTAAAAGAAGGAAATCAGATATGATACATATAATACAAAAGGCAAAATGGTAGAGGAAAGTATTACCCAAACAGTAATAACACTAAATGTTAATGGACTGAATTCCCCAATCAAAAGACATAGACTGGTAGAATGGATTAAAAAACAGGATCTTTCTATATGCTGTCTACAGGAAACACATCTTAGACCCAAAGATAAACATAGGTTGAAAGTGAAAGGTTGGGAAAAGATATTTCATGCAAATAACAACCAGAAAAGAGCAGGAGTAGCTATACTAATATCCAACAAATTAGACCTCAAATATAAAACAGTTAAAAGAGACAAAGAAGGATACTATCTACTAATAAAAGGAACAATTACACAAGAAGACATAACAATCATAAATATTTACGCACCGAATCAGAATGCCCCAAAATATGTGAGGAATACACTGCAATCACTGAAAAGGGAAATAGACACATCTACCATAATAGTTGGAGACTTCAATTTGCCAATCTCATCAACTGACAGAACATCTAGACAGAGGATCAATAAAGAAACAGAGAATTTGAATATTACAATAAATGAGCTAGACTTAACAGACATTTATAGGACATTACACCCCACAACAGCAGGATACACCTTTTTCTCAAGTGCTCATGGATCATTATCAAAGATAGAAGACCATATGCTAGGTCACAAAGCAAGTCTCAACAAATTTAAAAAGATTGAAATCACACATAACACTTACTTTCTCAGATCATAAAGGAATGAAGTTGGAAATCAATAATAGACAGAGTGCCAGAAAATTCACAAATACGTGGAGGCTCAACAACACACTCTTAAACAACCAGTGGGTCAAGGAAGAAATTACAAGAGAAATTAGTAAATATCTCGAGGCAAATGAAAATGAAAACACAACAGATCAAAACCTATGGTATGCAGCAAAGGCAGTGCTAAGAGGGAAATTTATTGCCCTAAATGCCTATATCAGAAAAGCAGAAAAGGCAAAAATTCAGAAATTAACTGTCCACTTGGAAGAACTGGAGAAAGAACAGCAAACTAACCCAAAGCAAGCAAAGGAAAGAAATAACAAAGATTAGAGCAGAAATAAATGAAATTGAGAACATGAAAACAATAGAGAAAATCAATAAGACCAGAAGTTGGTTCTATGAGAAAATCAACAAGATTGATGGGCCCTTAGCAAACTGACAAAAAGAAGAAGAGAGACGCAAATAAATAAGATCAGAAATGGAAGAGGAGACATAACCACTGACCTCACAGAAATAAAGGAGGTAATAACAGCATACTATGAACAACTTTACGCTAATAAATACAACAATGTAGATGAAATGGACAAGTTCCTAGAAAGGCAGGAACAACCAACTTTGACTCAAGAAGAAATAGATGACCTCAACAAACCAATCACAAGTAAAGAAATTGAATCAGTCATTCAAAAGCTTCCCAAAAGAAAAATCCAGGGCCAGATGGCTTCACATGTGAATTCTACCAAACATTCCAGAAAGAATTAGTACCAACTCTCCTCAAACTCTTCAAAAAAATTGAAGTGGAGGGAAAGCTACCTAATTCATTCTATGAAGCCAACATCACCCTCATACCAAAACCAGGCAAAGATATTAGAAAAAAAGAAAACTACAGACCAATCTCTCTAATGAATATAGATGCAAAAATCCTCAACAAAATCTAGCAAATCGAATCCAGCAACACATTAAAAGAATTATACATCATGACCAAGTAGATTCATCCAGGTATGCAATGGTTCAACATAAGAAAATCATTAATGTAATACACCATATCAACAAATCAAAGCAGAAAAATCACATGATCATCTCAATTGATGCAGAAAGGCATTTGACAATATTCAACAACCTTTCCTGTTGAAAACCCTTCAAAGGATAGGAATACAAGGGAACTTCCTTAAAATGATAGAGGGAATATATGAAAAACCCACAGCTAATATCATCCTCAATGGGAAAAATTGAAAACTTTCCCCTAAGATCAGGAACAAGCAAGGATGTCCATTATCACCACTATTATTCAACATCATGTTGGAGGTTCTAGCCAGAGCAATTGGACAAGAAAAAGAAATACAAGGCATCAAAATTGGAAAGGAAGAAGTAAAACTATCACTGTTTGCAGACGATATGATACTATTCGTCGAAAACCCAGAAAAATCCACAACAAAACTACTAGAGCTAATAAATGAGTACAGCAAAGTACAGGTTACAAGATCAACATTCTAAAATCTGTAGTGTTTATACACTAGCAATGAACAAGCTGAGGGGGAAATCAAGAAATGAATTCATTTACAATTGCAACTAAAAGAATAAAACTTAGGAATAAATTTAACTAAAGACAAAAGACGTATACAAAGAAAACTACAAAAAACTGTTAAAAGAAATCACAGAAGACCTAAATAGATGGAAGGGCATACCGTGTTCATGATTGGAAGACTAAATATAGTTAAGATGTCAATCCTACCTAAATTGATTTACAGATTCAATGTAATACCAATCAAAATCCCAACAACTTATTTTTCAGAAATAGAAAAAACCAATAAGCAAATTTATCTGGAAGGGCAGGGTGCCCCGAATTGCTAAAAGTATCTTGAGGAAAAAAAACGAAGCTGGAGGTCTTGCACTGCAGGACTTTAAGGCATATTATGAAGCCACAATGGTCAAAACAGCATGGTATTGGCATAAAGATAGACATATCGACCAATGGAATCGAATAGAGTGCTCAGATATAGACCCTCTCATCTATGGACATTTGATCTTTGATAAGGCAGTCAAGCCAATTCACCTGGGACAGAACAGTCTCTTCAATAAATGGTGCCTAGAGAACTGGATATCCATATGCAAAAGAATGAAAGAGGACCTGTATCTCACCCTCTATACAAAAGTTAACTCAAAATGGATCAAAGATCTAAACATTAGGTCTAAGACCATAAAAAAGTTTGAGGAAAATGTAGGGAGATATCTTAAGAATCTTACAATTGGAGGTGGTTTTATGGACCTTAAACCTAAAGCAAGAGCACTGAAGAAGGAAAGAAATAAATGGGAGCTCCTCAAAATTAAACACTTTTGTGCATCAAAGAACTTCATCAAGAAAGTAGAAAGACAGCCTACACAATGGGAGACAATATTTGTAAACGACATATCAGATAAAGGTCTTGTATCCAGAATTTATAAAGAGATTGTTCAGCTCAACAACAAAAAGACAGACAACCCAGTTACAAAATGGGAAAAAGACTTGAACAGACACCTCTCAGAAGAGGAAATACAAATGGCCAAAAGGCACATGAAGAGATGCTCAATGTCCCTGGCCATTAGAGAAATGCAAATCAAAACCACAATGAGATATCATCTCACACCCACTCGAATGGCCATTATCAACAAAACAGAAAATGACAAGTGCTGGAGAGGATGCAGAGAAAGAGGCACACTTATCCACTGTTGGTGGGAATGTCAAATGGTGCAACCACTGTGGAAGGCAGTTTGGCGGTTCCTCAAAAAGCTGAATATAGAATTGCCATACGACCCAGCAATACCATTGCTGGGAATCTACTCAAGGACTTAAGGGCAAAGACACAAACGGACATTTGCACACCAATGTTTATAGCAGCATTATTTACAATTGCAAAGAGATGGAAACAGCCAAAATGTCCATCAACAGACAGTGGCTAAACAAACTGTGTTATATACATACGATGGAATATTATGCAGCTTTAAGACAGGATAAACTTATGAAGCATGTAATAACATGGATGGACCTAGAAACATTATGCTGAGTGAGACTAGCCAAAAACTAAAGGACAAATACTGTATGGTCCCACTGATGTGAACCGACATTAGAGAATAAACTTGGAATATGTCATTGGTAACAGAGACCATCAGGAGTTAGAAATAGGGTAAGATAATGGGTAATTGGAGCTGAAGGGATACAGACTGTGCAACAGGATACAAAAACTCAAAATGGACAGCACAATACTACCTAATTGTAATGTAATTATTAAAACACTGAATGAAGCTGCATCTGAGCTATAGTTTTTGTTTCTTTGTTTTGTTTTTATATATATTTTTGTATTTTTTATTTTTATTTTTCTCTATATATCATTTTATTTCTTTTCTGTTGTCTTGCTATTTCTTCTTCTAAATCGATGCAAATGTACTAAGAAATGATGATCATACATCTATGTGATGATATTAAGAATTACTGATTACATATGATTGCATATAGAATGAATGATTTCTAAATGTTTTTAGTAATTTTTTCTTAATTAATAATAAAAAAAAAAAGACCAAGCACATGGAAAAAAAAAAAAAAAAAGAAAGAAATTGCATTTGAAGCCAGGGCTCTTTGACATTTTGCACATATGGATGGTCTCTGCTCCATCTTTTCGTTCTGGGAAAGAGTTAATGTCTTTAACACAGTGTGAATAGCTGTCCAAAATGTCTTTTTTGCCGCTGCCTTTTTCACACCAAACGTTCTACTTTCTTTCCCAAATGAGGAAAAACAGTTCTGCAACCTTTCCCTCACTATGGAAATGGATATAATTAAAGCGTGATTTGTCTGGGATGTTTTACCTCACCTCCTTCGTAGAGATGCGCTCATCTCCGACATGAGCTCAGAGTGGGAGGGCACGCTTCTGACTCACTATCCTCCCACTTGTGAAAAAACAGAAATAACTGAAATTTCACATTTCCCTGCGAGTTGAGCCTGACACAAAAAAAGGGGTTTAGGGGTTGTTACCAAGTTACGTAAAATACAGAAGGGCTCTGGAAATATAGGAGCGTCTGCCATTAACAAAGCCTTAGGAAGCACTGACCATCATATGTCCACACCACCTGTACTTTTCATCATATGATGAAAAAAACCCACCTAAATTTTATTTGGACTCACCTGTGCTAGATATTGTTACATGCTTTACATTCGTCTCTCAATTAATCCTCCATGCAACCCTGTAGCAGATATTATCTCATTAGCCTTATTTTATAGATGAGAAACTGAAACTCAAGAATTTTAATGACTTGCCAAACCAGAAGCTTGTAAATGGACCATCGGATTTGGAGCTAGTTAGTCTGTCTAATGCCTGAGCTCTTAACCTCTATACATCTGTCTTCACATCATTTGGTGCAGCGTGCTTTCACCTATATCATCCCTTTTCATTATCTTTCTATGGCCATTAGCATAGATGTTCTAATCCCTGTTTACAGATAAATCACCGAGTGTCTGAAGATTAACTAACTTGATCCACACGGCAGAGCTGTCTAACTTGCAGTCCAGCACAGCTGATGCTACATTCTCTTTCAGAGACCACACCGGATAAGGGATTCCAAGTCTCTTCCTCTCTGGCTTGTAATTCTCCTCTATAAAAAAGAATGAAATCATATTTGATCTCTTGAAACCTCTGTGGACTTTATGGGGATCAAATGAAAGTCGATGCAAAAGAACTTTGAAAAGTATAAAAATACAAGGGATTCATAATTTGCACCCATATTTCAGCTACATTTCCTTATTGGGCATCAACAATTAGAAAATATCAAACTCCTCCCACGTGTGTTTATAATACATATTCCCTATTTTCTATCCTTATAGGACTCAAATAATTATTCCAGTATCCAATCCTTTTCCACACAGCCCTGTACTTTAAGGCTAAGCTGATTTTATCTCCAGCTTCAATGGTGGACCCTGACAGATCTAAATCCAAAAATCGCCATCTCCTGACACTGTATTCTTTCTGGGATTCTGCATTAAAGCACACAAGCATTTCTCTGACCCAAGTTGGTTTAGGAATAGCATTTACCTAAATTTGGGCTAATAAGTATACTGATGATACAGTCGCAACTAAAAGCTGAAACCACTGCAGCTATTTGTCTACCATACAAATGTCATAGGATACAACTGACACCACTGAAAAGGGAAAAACCCAGTAAATGTTAGATTTATTATACTACTGTTTGAGACAGTTTCTGCCAGAAGTTGCAAACTCCTTCCAACTTTTTATATGATTATTTCTGCAGATATCTTTGTTAAACTGTATCTTCAACTTCCATTCATCCTGCTGCAGAATCACCGATATTATTTATACAACAAGTTTGCATGAAAAGGCGTCTCCCTATCTTGAGTCTCATTTGTTAAAGCATAACCTATATCTATTGAAGAAGAACTGAAAAATGACTCCTAAATCCCCTTGTAAAACACACCACACATGAATAACTTTGTCACACTGTATTTTACAAATTGACATTTGTTCAGTTAATTCCCTGAACTGACTTCTCTTTTTAAACTTCACTCATTTATGAATTTGAAGTCTTTTTCTCCTTACTGGAATCCATTCAGTGTTTAAACTTCTGCTTTTCCATGCAAATTGAAAACAAAATTTGCTGGATTTTTAGTATTAAATACCTGATGTAAAAGAGCTACCAACATCCACAAAGAGAATTCTTACCTTTCCCAAAGAAGAGTTTTAATGAGAAAAGAATTGGAATGTTTACTCTGTACAGCTGGCCCTCCTAAAGACCTATTTTCTGTTTCCCCTGGATGAATTTTTGCATTGACATTTCTGATTCAAAAAAAATGCACTTTTCTTCCTTACAAGTCGCATCCGCCCCTTCTTTTATTGATCACAGCAGCCTGCCCCACCTGGAGACCTCCTTACGGTCCCCCGTGTTACTGCAGCAGCCTTCTCATCACTTACTCTCTAATCCATCCCCACCCTCTCGTTCCTAAGCCTTACTGCTGTCAAGCTCCCTCCCTAAATGCACCTCAGATGACGTCTCGCTGTCCCGTGTAAGCTTCTCCACAGCTGTCCACAGCTGTGGTCAAGACCTTGGCGGCCTGGCCCCAACCCCTGGGCAACAACACCCTGGCCTCTCCCGCCGCCCACCAAGGCAGTGCCTGCGCCCACTGCACTTCCCAAACATATCCCACCCTCTGGCCGGTCAGAGATGTCTTCAGCTGCCAAATTCCAAAAGTTCACAGTGACCATCTGGAAGATGCTTGTCGTTGAAACCATTGTGCCAGCTAGTTAACTATATAAAAACAATAAGCTAGGCATTATCTAACATTGTACACAAACAATCTAGGCTTCAAAATACCACGCGCAAAAAGAAAAACTTTTAGGAAAGTAGAGAAAAATCGTATTTTTGCTTTTTGTAGGAAAGCATTTCTCAAACAAGGTAAAGAAGCAACTCTAAAAATAAAAAATTTTGACACATACAGCACATTAAACTTTATCAACAGATCTAATAAACTTAAGAAATGATCACCATAAACTGGGAAAATATATTTGTTGCATACTTTGACAAAGTACAAACACCTAGGATTATGAAGAACTCTTGTAAATCAAAAAGGGCAAACAAACAAAAAACACAATAACAAAATGTGGGTAAAGGTTTGAACAGCAATTCATAAAAAGGAGCCTAAAAGTTTTCTAAAAATCTACATTTCCGTATAATATTCGGATATGCATCTAAAAATATATGAAAGCAATATCACATCCACAAAAGAGGAAATACACAAGTCTGCGTGAGGACCAGGCAGGGGCAGCTCTCAGACACTGCTGGTGGAAGGAACGTTATACACTACTCTGTAGGAGACACATTTGCACTTAATACCCTTCAGGTGCTTGGCTGCAATTGTGACTTAGAATTTAACCCTGAGCTCATTGCAGAGTGAGCACTGCATGAACCAAAAGGCCGTGTCCAGATGAAGTGGGGATCAGTAAAAATCTGACCACAAGATCATCAATCCACAGAGCATACAAGGCCTGGCCAAACTTAAAATATATGACAAGACTGAGCAGGAGTTCCAACACAGGAGGAACAACTCCCAAGCCTCTTTCTCCCGACTGCAAGACTCCATAAAACTTCTGCACCTCCTCTATTGGGAAGTACAAGTGCAGACCCAATTTCACAATCAGCAAATTCCATTAGACTAATCCAGCTTTAATACTACAATTGGAGAAGAGGAGTCATTGTTTTCCACGTCTCCACACCAGGAACTGTAACTCAGATCTCAGCGGTGCCCACAACTGCTTAACCACAACCCGTTTTCACAAACCTTTTCCTTTCAGACAAAGGAAAAAATGCACCATCCACCATCATTAATAATTCTTGATCCTGGCACCATGGAAGTATAACATAGCCCAGGCATAGTCCCTCCGACCTCAGGGCTCTTACCTGGGCGTGGCAGGACACTGCTTCGGAACATCAGCGTTGTTTTAGGAATCATTTCCTCCCCTTTCCAGGAAGACAGTCAGCTTTTTCCTCTTCCTGGATCGTCAGGTAGTAGAGTTGCTAGAGGATAACACTCCCCCTCCCCCACTACCTTCCATCCTCCTCATTCACTTGATCAAGAGTTAGCTCAGAAAGCAATTACAGCTGATGCTTCAAATATGGATCAAGGGCGCTTCTTTGATACCACAAAAGCTTCCCTCGTAACTCATCTCTTCCCCTGCTGGTCAAAGCCTTTCTGACTCTGCGACGTACCCAGAGAAGTATCCCACTGTTTCCAACTTAAACAAATGTCCTCCAAGTAGGAAGTCGAGCAGCAATCGCTGATCTCAGAGAACCCAACAGGCTGGGACAATGGTACCTATCTCTGACCACGTGGACCTTTGGTGCTCCATAAACCCAAACTTGGACGCCAGAATTGCGTGGTAGAGTGAAAGCCCAAGTAACAACATTCCATTCATTCCCACTGTGGTAAGGTGTGGGTTTCATCTTTCATATCACTATCACAGCAATGTGACATTCTTGCAAACCCTTTTTGTACAGTTATGACTCACACCACCTCTATTAGAAATCATAGACATGAGAATAGAACATTAAAGCTCATCCAATCTTGTCTTCTCATTATATAAAAGAATCGTCCATCAAGCTGATGATTTCCAAAATTGGTGAATCTTTGGGAATTCCAGTCACTTTGTGTGATTTCCAAAGGTCAGTGAATCTAACGTAGGACCACAGAGTAAACAGGCATCCTGACATTTCGTCCAGCACTGATTCCACAGAATCATGCTGCAGGTCGGAAAAGTAGAGGGCCCTGAAAAGCTGGGCACCCTAACCATTTTAGAATGAAAAATAAACGGTAGAAAGAAGATGAAGACATAAGGTGCAGTGCCTTCAGTCAGAACCCGTGCCTTCAACAGAGCAAACCAATTTCAAAGCAAACTCTGTCTCGTGCTGCCCTCTGGTGGATAGGGATAAAAGTGTCCCTGCCCAGCCATCACTTTCATAAAGACAGAGTGAACTTGAACCTCTTAGATTAAATACAAATGAAGGGAAGCCTCCAGTTCAAACTCAGGTCACCTCTGGCACTCTACCTTTATGAATTTTAAGTCCTTTAATTACTGGTTATTATTCAAGGAAAATGGTCGAGTGTAACATAAATAACACGGACTTTCAACAAAACTACAGGTTCCCAGCTCTGCAGTTTTGGGGGAAGTTACCTAATCTTCTGAGACTCGCTTTCCTCATTTGTGAAATGGACACCATAACAGATGTCTCTGATGGAGGGATTCAAGAAGAAAATCTACATAAGACTCCTCAGAAAGTGCTGCATGTATAAGACGCTCAATATAGATATCATTCATTGTTTTTCTCATTAATATTTTGATAGCCTTGCAAAAATTAAAAGCACATGCGTGAATGAAGTCTTGATAATTAGCAAAATTATCAAGGGTTACTTAGAATGATAAGATCATGTGCATTTCCCCATATGTTCCACATTTCTGTACAGTGGTTAAATTACCTTTACCTTGGTTTCTGTATATTTACCTTAATGTTCACTCCCCACTATAAAAATACCCTAAATATTCTTTTACTATGATTCATATCTGTCCTTTTTTCATTCAGTGACAGGTAGTAAAATTTAAGCATAGGAGTCATTTGTTTTAGCCTTTAATTGCAAAGAAAGAATGTCTCATTTGAAGACCCTCATGAACATCCGTTGTACTGCAGGATCTGCCATGTGGTGGCCCAAGCATCTGCCTTCTTTGCAGTCAGCTGTCGCATGCAAAAGCTCACACAATAACGACTTCTTCTCTCTCCTGATTCTGAGCAGTTCCTCCTGTCCACCATCTCCAGTGCCTTGTCCCATGACTGGGTCTCAGCTGGGATGGCCAGGATCGATGGCCCCTCCCTCCAACATGCTACCCGGCTTCTTCCTTGTGGGTAAGGGTTCACAGGAGCAAGCGGGTAGACCCCAACACTTAAGCACTTTTCACTCTGCTTGTGGCACATTTGCCAATGCCCCATCAGCTGAGGCAGGTCCCATGGCCAAGCCCAGCGACACAAGGGAGAGAGATGGAGTGCATGTCTTATTGGGAGAAGTGGCAGAGTCCCATCACATGGGGTGGGGGTATGTGTACACCTCAGGAATGGTAACCATTTTTTCCAGTCTACCACACTTCCTGAGTCTAACAACAATACAGTGCAAAAACAGCCTCAGTGATAGAAGCTGGCAGGTACCGAGTGTTTTCCAGCAGCCGCACACTGCCAGGCCTACAGCAGCCAGGCTGCTTAGTGAGAGGCTAAGCAACGCTGTAGCTCACCTGCCCATTTGGCTGCTCAGCTCCATTCATTTGCTGTTAGGTGGGAATAGACACCCCAATGTTTCTAGATATTCTGATTTTTCAGGAGATGACAGAAACCTGGAGTTTGACATAAAATCTCCTCTTATTTAAGAGTTGTCAACAACTTCGGTTCTTCCACAGGTGAACTCTTCTGGAGGACACTGGGAGAAAAGCTGATTCCTTTGGCTTACCTATGCTGCAACTAAGTGATTTAGGTCAATATGGCCGTGGGAGCGCTGCCTTCCTTTAATATGTACATCACGCGAGGTGGGAGAAACCCAGAGCAACAGCCTTATTTGCCAGAGAAAAACACATCCCCAGGCTAACTGTGATTTTTTAAGACTTTTGTGGCATTTTGTTTTGCTAAGTTTCAATCTCCTCATCTATACAGTTGCTGATAATATTTGTGTTTCCCTTCCACGGATGTGAGAAATAAATGGGATAGCACGTGGCAGCTATTTAGCAGAATGCAGACCCATCGTACAAGAACCAACGCAGACCCTGGATACAGTACGCTCCAGACAAATGGGAGCTGCTATTGTTATTCTTATTTTGTTGTAAACATCATTATTCATTTCCATTCTCCACACTCTGCTGCCAGACAGATCATTCTAAAATACCAATCCCGACGTGCTATTCCTCTGTACAAAATCTCATCTATGCACCTTGACCGAAGCATTAAATGCAGATTCCCTAAGTGGACACCAGGCTCCTGCTCTGCCCACCTCCCATAGACCTTGGCCATCGATGCCCAACCATGACCTTGTCATGTTTCCCCAAACCAGCCTCGCAGGCAGCACTAGTCCCCGCTCCTGGAGTGCAATCACACGGGTTTTCACTTCTACTACCCTTTGCTCGGTGTGTTCATCTGCCTAGAATTCATTTCCTTTCTCTTTTACCTGTTAACTTTTAAATCTCTTTCAAGGACTCAAAAGCACAATAGAACTGATAATATGAACACATGAAGACAGGCTACCCAGGTTGGGAGCTCATCTTTGTCACCAGGTATGTGAATTTGCTATTAACACTTTCTTACCTGTGTTAAAAGAGCATTTTGCTTATAAAAGTAAAAAGCAGTAAGGCAATTTTTCCCTGAGTCAGATTAGCTGTATGCATGTCTGCTTCCCTCAGTAGATTCTAGGACCAAATAATAACATTAACAATAATAGCAATTGTTCAGAGAGCTTTTGCCTTACCCCAGATAATGGGCTGAACAACTTAAATGCATTGTGCTATTTAATCCCCAAAACAACTCTAGGAGAATTGTACTCTTTTTATTCTCATTTTATAGATGAAGAAACGACACCCAAGAATTAAGTAACTTGCACCCGGATTATACAGTTAGTAAATTGGTAGTGTTGTCATTTGAATGCAAACAGATCAACTACAGTTAGTGTTATTCAAGCTGGGGTCTCCAGATCCTTGGGCTATCTAGGAACATATTTTTGAGAACTGGAAATTCTCAAAACAAAATTTTTGCTTTCATTTTGATATCTTAAAACACTATCAATAATTCTGGGATATCACAATGATGAATTTTTAAGCAAGTACTGCTGCTAGATTCCTGCCCCTGCATTCAAATCTGTACTTATGGCCACACTGGCACTGGTAACATTATTTGATCGTCACAGACTAATGAGAAAACGTCAGAAGAGCTAACATGTCAACGTCATGTCCAAGCCACATAAAGACCAAATGCATCCATGAACAGAAGTGCCTTGGTATTTTCAGTGTAGAAAACTGTAGTAGAACTGAATTCTCATAACTCTCAGCATGAGATGCATGTAGAATCAGAAAAACTTCTTGCCTCACAGGTCACTACTATATTTTTGCTGTGAATTATAGTTTCGTTTCAGCAAAACAAGACTCATTTTGTTCCATTAAACTGTGTTAATTTATATTTTGTTCATTTTGGTTTTTGTCTAGATTTAATTTACAAATATATTTTGATTTTATAGCTATTTTATGGGCTGTAAGTATGAGACATATCTAGATTTATGGTTTTACTTACAATAATCAGCATTATAATAAAACATAAATTAACTAGCTGAATATAAGACTTTTTAATTTAGAAAGATTCAGCACATTTGTCAACTGAGAACCATGGCATTATACACTACAGCTTCTCAAGTGCAGGGAGTATAATAGAATGATTTAGAGTTTAGGATCTAAAGTCATGCTGTATGGACTGAGTCTCAACTCCAACACCTGTTAACTGTGTGATCTTGCAAAATTTACTTTAATCTTTAAAAGATTAATCTTTTCATCTTTAAAAGATTCAGTTTCACAATTGATTAAATAGGGTTGCTTTGAGAAGAAAATGAGGAAATAAAAGGCACTTAGCACAATGGAGCTAAATAGAACAGATAATATGCACAATAGAATCTACAAAGAGCATTTTTGCCCAATGAATAAATAAATTGATTCATAGGTTTTGATACAGGGTCTGTACCTTACCTATCTGTGGTTCAGAATTGATAACTCACTAGAGAGAGAGAGAGAATTTACTTCTTATACACAGTATCTGCCATCCAAGATGAGACTGTAAAATTACTGTGGTTTGTATTCAACCATTTAATACCTTAGGACATCTTCCTTTTACTTTACTGTGTAACATTCAGAAATCTGGGATCTATTCCAATCAGGCAATTACATTGGTTTCCCAGAATAAGTTTCTTATTTCCAACCAAACATTTTTTTTTAACCCATTTTCTCTCTCCATGTCTTTTGTGGTCAAAAATATATGAAACTTCCTGCAGATATTGCCTTATTTCAATAGGTGTTAAGTATTGGGCTGACCCATGGTTTGACAAATCACTTGGAATAATTTCAGAGGAAGAAAAGTGCACTATTTATAAGAAAGGATGTGGTTCTCAAACACCATGAATAATCAATTGAGGCCTGATGGCACCTTAAAAAATATGCAATAATATTAACCACTATGCCATAAAATAATGTCTTCCATGAACGGAACTTGGCCGCTAATGGCCTGTGTGCTGCATTGCAAAGACTGTGCATTTGGGAATCAGACAGTCTCAGATTTGAATCCTAGCTTGACTGTTAATGGAGTGAACCTGAAAACATTTCTTTGCCTCCTTTTCTCTTGACAACCTCTACTTCCAACTAGAACAGCGTCATCATTCTAATAGCATGAATATTAGCAATTTCTAGTATTTTTCTTTCTACCTTCCCAGCAGGATCTTCCAACCCAATAAACTGTTGTAGTCACTTCATAATGCTTGACAAGGTACTCTTCATTCATTCATTCGGCGAATAATTATTGAGTGAGTACTATTTGACATGCATTCCAATAGCTGATGGGGGTTCCATAGTGAGTAAAACAGACAAGTTGCCTATTGGCAAGGAGTTTACATTTCAGTGGAGAAGTCAGCAAATAAAGTCAAAAGCAAATAACTAAATAAGATAATCAAAAGTTGGAATGAACACTAAAATATGATGTTACAATGGCAATAAAACAATTTCTCAGGTAGTGAATGGGGCCTGTGCTGGAGGGTTACCTTAATCAGCATGGCCATAGAAATTCTTTCCAGCCAGGGGATTCAAGAGATGAAGAAAGAGAAGCAGTTGGCAGCATGGAGATCTGAGGGAAGATATTCTAGGCAGAGGGAAAAAAAGTATAAAAGGTATAAGTTATAAATGAATATGGGCAAGTACAAAGATCAGTAAATAGATGAGCATGGCTGAAGCCACTGAGAACAGAGGAGCAGGTATAAGATACTATTGGTGAAACATGTCATGTTAAAGTTAGCAAACCATGATGAAGAGCTTGGATTTCTCTCCAAGTGAAGCAGGAAATTATTGAAAGAATCTAATCAGCTGACTGATATGGCCTGATTTATTTTTTTAAGAGTGGTCTGATAGATTTGCAGGGGAATAGATTGCATGGAAACAGGGAGGCCAGATAGAAGACTGTTAGAGCAATCCAGGTCACAGAAGATGATGGCTTGGATGGAGGTTATATACGAGAAGATGGAGAGAATGGAATTGAAGGGAAGTAGATAGATTCACTTAAGCCATTTGATGTAGAGTGGACAGAACCATGATGATATATTATCTCTTCAGGATCTTTAATTCCCCTGGGTTTTTTTGAATGGAAATCATGATTATAATATCCTGTTTGCCCCCACCAACTTTATAGAAATTCAGAGGAGTTACAGTAAACTGCTTGGCCATTTGGGGACAGAGTGCTTAAATTTATATCAAGTAAATTAAAACTTCTTTACAGACTACTGCAACTTTCTGCAGCTTTGTAGGAGTTTATATGATAGAGCCAATCACATTCACAAAAACAAAAAAATGAATGAAAATATTGGGCACATAAAATTTTTCATGATCTCCCAGCCCCCAAAATAAGGGAGGGAGGAAGACTATTACTAAAAGAGCATTTGTGTATATCTGGGCTCCGGTGTGTAGAATTAGAGAACCATGTCCTTTGGGGCAATTATATTGGTAGAATTGCCTCTGTTACTCACCTGTGAAAGAATCCAGTTTCCTTGGTATTTTTGAGAAAAAAATGTATATGTGTGTGTTTGTGTGTGTGTGTGTGTGTGTATGTTTAATCAGTGAGGTAAATACTGATGAACTATTGACAAAGTAACAGTGGTACAAATATTGACAGGTATTGAATTGGCCTGTTAGGGAGGGAGAAGATTGGACTGGGACTAGTGTAAGACGAGCGAATAAGTGGTAGTTGTACAAAAAAACATGCTATTCATAAAAGAGGTTCTAAACATTGTCTCAAAACAATCTCATCAACTTTTATATCCAATATTTCAGAAGAGTGATGGGATTTTCATTTGTTAGAGAAATCATCCTGCAGCCCGTTTGGATAGTATTAAAGGGGTACCATCTACTGCAAAAGTATGAACACACCCCACAGGGATGACAGAGATTTAGGGTTCCAATCGGAGCTGCATCTGCCTAAACCCCTCTCCAGCTGTTTCAGGTCCCTACTGGCCATAGTTTGAGGATCACGGCACGCTCTTTAGACACCTGAAACACAAAGTCCTCCTGCAGCTCAATTTGTCCTTCCTACACAAGGGGACCTTATACATTCTGCAGCTGCCTGCTGAAGTAGTTTGCCTTGGCCACACTGCATTGAGCCACAAGTGCCAGTGTTGCTAAGCTGCCATCTGTCTCTGGCTAGCTGGGATGTTCCATTAGAGCTCATTCCTCTCAAGGTGCCCTTGAAGGATCCCCAGAGAAGACAACTGGCACTCAGAGGCAAGAAAACCTGAGGTCTTGGTCACCTCAATCTTGACCCAGTGGCCTGGAGAACTGGAGGTGGGGGTGAGGGTGTATCTTGATGTGCCTGTAAACCCGTGGTCATAGACAAATATGCCAGGACCCATTGGTTGGGATGCTGGACTATAAGGTATTTGTATTAGTTTCTAAAGCTGCAGCAAAACAACCAAAATGGGGCAGCTTAAAGCAACAGAAATTTCTTTTTCTCACAGTTCTGGAAACTAGAAGTCCAAACTCAAGGCCATCCTCCCTGTGAATCCCATAGAGGAAAATCCTTCCTTTCTCCTTGTAGCTTCTGGTGGTTTGCCAGAATCCTAGGCATCATTCCTTGGCTTACAGATGCACCACTTCAGTGTCTGCCTGCATCACCACATGGCCATCCTTGCTCTTGCTTGGCTCTTTTTCTCTTCCTGTAGGCACCAGTCACAAGGGAATAGGAGTTTCCCTGCTCCAAACTCATCTCATTTTAATTTAATAATTCCATCTGCGAAGTCTTATCTTCTAAATAAGGTCAAATTCTGAAGTACAGGGGGTTAGGACTTCAAAATATCTTTTGGGGGGAAACAGTTTAATCCACTATGATGTGTAAAGATCTCAGCACAGAATGGTAGAAATGCCTTCCTGACTTTCTCACAGTTAGAAAGTACCAGAAAAGAGACAAAAATCAGCTCTTATAATTGCATACTCTTTCCAATACATCTTATTTCCTCTTTTGATGAGAAAAGAATTAGAAAATCCAGCATCACAGATCCTGAATGCTTTTTGGGAATTCACATTTATCGGGTCATGTTTTCCATTTTTACATGACAAGTCAGAACTTAAAAGGTTATATAATAGAAAAAAGATATGCAAAACAATTCCCCCCTCCTTTTTCAGATGCATCTGTTTACTCTGCAATGGTGGAGTGGGAATTAATTACACTTTTGGTTTCATAAGCTGAGGCAGTAGAAAAACAATGTCTCACTACTGAGAAACCAGGTGTCCCTAAGCTTTGAGTCATTGATCTGATTAATAAAACAAAACCTTTTCCTCTTCAGCTGATGGCCCTGTGGATTCAGGCTGTCATGGTGGTGGCTTGTGCTTGCTGGTGACATTCAGGCAGCTGAGGGAGTAGAAGTTGATGTGGACAACAGGTGGCTCTGGCAGTGACCATGGCAGAAGACTCAGGTCATCTCAGCAGGGCAGCACATCTGCTTCCCAGTAACCGCAAAGAGACCATCCAGGAGTAGCGTGTGAGGGCTCCTCCACACTGTTGCTCAGAAACAAATATCCCTCACCCGTCACCCACTTAGCATCCTAAGTCTCATAACCCACATCCCAGCTGCACCCGACTTCGCAGAGTTATGCACAGCCCTAGAGCACCCCAAAATGTGGGAAACCTGCAGATGGAAAGTGGTGTCAAGAGGACACCAAAGACATGCTCTGTTTCGGGAAAGTTCTGAGGTGGGGGGCTGCATTTTATATTCAGCCTGTCCACCCCAGTATAGTCATATTAATGATTATTAATAACCAGTGATGATTCTGTTTGGTCAGTGCCCATGCCATACAGTTGTAAAATAGTCTGAATATTGCCCCGGATAATATGCATTCAAAATGACTCCAGGAGCTGTGAGATACATAGAAGATGTTTCCCCTGCCCATGCTGTGCTTTTATTACTATATACTAACAAAATGTTGCTGTTGCACTGGGAGGGGGGGGGATGTGTCTATTTTTCAAGTGTTTTGCATGATTTACCACCTATTACTCTCACAATAGTCCCATGAGGTAGGTATTAGAATTATCATGAAGTTACAGTTGCAGAAAGAGGAACACAGAGCTTAAGTAACTTGCCCAAAGCCACAGTGAATCAGTAGAGATATCAGGTCTCGTATCCAGGTGTGTGTGTGAGTGTGTGTGTGAGTGTAAAGTAAATAAGACCTGGAGCACAATGATATGTACTGTATTCATATATCAAGATAGACACTATTTAAGATGCTGGAACTTCCACACAGCAGTGCAGTGCTGGTTAAGAGCTAGAGAGTAAGTTGAACACTTTTTATTAAAAGGCATGGATTAATAGTCATCATTTTGCCTAAGGGAAAGACTTGAAGTCCACTGGGAATTTAATTAACTCCCTTCTGTGCTCAGAATAGGTACTGGACAGAGCACATTCATTCACTCAATCATTCAATAAGTAAATATTATTAAGTACTTTCTATGTTCAAAGTATTGTGCTAGAAATTGGTGATATAGGACTATGCTCCTAAGGAATTCAGTGTCTGGAGGAAGAATTAAATTACAAGGGATTATAATACTCTGAAACAGCATGTATGGTGAATGTTCCCCTTGCCTGTCTCTTACCTTTTCCTCTCTCCCCTATTCCTGTTCCTGGAATCACTTTCCAAAATAAACTTCATGCAAGCAAGTCCTTGTCTCATGGCCTGCTTTTGGGGTGGGGGAGAGTCAGGTTCGACACTGATAACAGCAATGACCCAAATCAGACCCTCAGGGTGGAATTCTAACTGATCATCCACCAGTCAGACAGTTATCAGGATCCCTTTGTTGGTGGTCAAGGATGGAGATAAGCCCTGGAAGTGTTTACGGCACAATTACTAGGAGTCTCGCCAATGATGGATTGAGATAACATGTAGGTGGAAGGTGAAGCATTTGCTCATGTGGTAGCACTATAAGTGAAAAAATAGGGTCAATGGTAATTATAAAGCATGAGTTAGCTACCTTTTACCAAAGACTTTAGAAACGTTCAAAAAAATGGCCGTCTCTCAAGTTGGGCAATTGTCAATAAAAGAAACACTGTGAAAGTCAGAAGGCCTCTAGGCAGCATTTCGAGGTCCTTATCCCCTACATCATCAGGCAGGCAATGACACAAAGCAGTCCTGGAATGTACTAATAATAGTAGTGCTAAGAAGAGAATATATCCATGACACTGTTTGGGATTTGGGTGCTGTCTTCCAAAATACCCTTTGTGCGTTGGACTAAAGACCTCCACATGGTGCAGTTGCCCCTTAGCAACTAAAAGATATGGGTCAGGAATCCAAGGTCGGAAATAGAATTTTAACTAGAAAGTATCCAACTTATTCTCTACCTTTTGAACAGTGCTACTGTGGTGAGTAGGAATTTCAGTGCCCTCCATGCTCTCTTTCTTTTGATTTATGAATATATATTATTTTCCCATTCCTTCTTTCCTGACTGTTCTTACCCAAACTGCTAGAGTAATTTGTGCTTTCTATATCTACAAAGGTAGGCTTTTGAGATTAGAGATTCAGGCTCTTGGGATGGGGACTCTTCAACCACAATATTCAGTCATAGTTATACCAAACTTGAAGCTACAGCCACGGTCTGGTTATTTAGGGCTTCTCAGAATAGCAGACAGGCAAGCAACAGAGTTACTTGTTCACAGGGATCATTGGTCCTGACTACCTTGAGGAACTGGGGTTGATGCTGTACAACAGGGACAGGAGATAGTGTTTTTCAGAACCCAGTCATGTCTTGTACTTCCATGTAGAAGTAATTGTAAATGAGGAATTGCAGTAAACACAGACCACCAACAGCTGAGACATCTCCATCATGAAAGTCTGGGGAATCGGGCAAGAAGAAGAGACCCCACTGAGAATGAGGGAAAGTTAGAATGGGGGATGGAGAGAGGAAATGATGAATGACAATTATAGCCTAAGGGCCAAATGCAGCATGTTCTATATACCAGTTAAATGGAAGATATATGTATCTGTATTTATGTCTACCTATCCATATCAATGCGCATATTGATTATACTGGGCAGCGTGACTATAGACGGTTTTAACTTTCCTTTATATTTTGTTCTTGCTTTTACTTTAATGTTATTTTTGCAGTGAGAGAGAAAAGTAGAAAGAGAAATTAGAGAGAGCCTAATACTGCCATTGGGCTAATTACACAGGGGTCCTGGGGTTTTCAGAGGAAGAGCATCTTTCCTGGACTTGGGATAGGGCATGGAGGTCAGGAAAGGTTTCTGGGGGAAAGAATTTCTAGGTTAAATCAGGCTGGACATGAGGGTCTTATTCCCTCAGCTCTCCTCACCCATATTTCAGGAATTCAGGTGCCAAGGACTAGCTATTTTCAATTCTTTAATTTGATCAACACCATCTGCCATGCCCTCGATCTTCTCCAAACCTTGCAAATATAGCTACATCTTTGCTGTCATGGAGCTTATAACTTAGCTCTTGTTTGTATCGACGTCTGTCTGGTTGGCCCTCTGTCCTCTCTGCCTTGAATCTCAACCCAAGATTTTCAGTGTTAGAAGAATGAACTAACTCTGAATACAGAGAAGGAGAATATCCTTGTAGAATCAATAAGGGAATGTTTAATGGAGGAATCAGGTCTGAAAGTCTATGCCTTTCTCAGACTTCTGCAACAAGTCACTGTTGGGGAGGAAAGGAAGCAGAGACAATGCTGGAAACAGCAGGAAGGTGTAACTGAGAAATCAGGATTTATTGGATGATTTTGATTACCAAATCATTATGTAGATATTCCTTTTTGCTTCCTGGTCTATTGGAGTAGACAGAAGGAAATTCCTGAAATCTCTAAATTGTAATCCAGCTGCCTTGACCTCTGATAACGATTGCATAGCCCTTATCTTCTGCCCCTGTGATTGTATAAACCTCATGACTAGCCTTCATTTGTACCCAATTATTTAGTTTTTCAACTTTAGGGTCCTGTAATCACTAAAGACAACCCCTAATGTTTATTAATGAAGAGTCTTGGGTCAGCCCAGAGCTGACCTAACTCCAAGTCTGGGGTTGTCTTGATGGCTAAGACTGGATCTAGCCAAGGTTGGCCTGCCTGACATGCCCGGAAGCTAGGACTTTGACCTACAAGTCACCTATCCTTCATTATAATACGCCACCATTTTCTCACCTCTAACTAAGCGTGTTATCACTCTGCACATGCTCAATAATTAGATCACCTCTAATTACATCATTGGGTGCCACTGTGCTCATTATCCTAAAATCTGCCCATCTTTTTCTCTAATAAAAGTATCAGAATTACTGCAGTTCAGGGAGACAGATTTTGGCCCGCTAGGCCATTTGCTTTCCTATTACATACCTAGTAATAAACTCTTTCTCTATTTGAAACTTTGGTGTGTCAGGAATTGATTATCGAGCACTTCAGGCAAAAGAATCCACACCCTTTGTCCAGTAACAAATACATGCAGAAGGCACTGAATGAGAATCTGAAAACCTGGGTTCTAATTCTGCCTCTGTGGTTCTTCCCAGCTGTATGTCCTTAGGCAAGTCTAAAAATAGGTTTAATATCTACCCTGCTTATCACACAAGTCTCTTACAATGATCAAATACAATATATGAAGGGACATTGTGAATGGTAAGCAAGCCTAGGTCAGCTATTAGTTATCTGAATTTTAGGCTTTAATTGTACTCTGTTCTCCACTGAATTCAATAAGGGAGCAGACATAAAGGAAGTGTTTTGTTTATCCTTTGAAATGTAGATTACGCTGAGATTTCTGGGAAAGATGGTAGACTAGGGAGCTCCAGGATTCAGTCCTCTGACCAAAACAACTGTTAAACAGACAGAAACTATCTGAAAGAACTATTTTGAAACTCCAGAGGCCAGAAGAGCACAGTTTAGCATCCAGGGAAGAGCAGAAGAGGCTGTTAAATTACAGTAAATAACTGTAAACTGATCTCTCTGCTTGGTGGTTACTGGTGCCTGTCTCCTACATTCATGGCAGGCCACCTCAGGATCTAGCTCCCTCCTGGCTAGCTGCTGCCAACAGGGATATAAAAATCTGATTCCCGACTTCCGGAGAAGATGGCGGCTTAGTAAGACGTGCGGGTCTTAGTTCCTCCTCCAGAACAACTACTAGGGGAGTAGAAACGATACAGAACAGCTCCCGGAGCCACGACAGAGATCAAGAAGACAGCGTACTCCATTCTGGAACGGCTGACTGGCTGGGAGAACCCACTCCGGTGAGATCGCCGAGGGGCGCGGGCTTCCCCGGGCCGGGGCAGCAAGCGGCCGGAGTCCCTCCCTTCCTCCTTCCCGGGCCAGCTGGGAGAATTGGACAGGTGGTCCCCTCAAGCCGCAGAGACTGATGCCCCACCCCCACGCGTGGCCCCCTGGACCAACTGGGAGAATTGGATCAGAGATCCCCAGGCCGTGGAGAATGGTGACTGGGGTCCCTTCCAAACACGTGGCTTCCTGGTCCGGCTGGGAAAGGTGCACTCTCCTGGGCCACGGCGGCTGGCGCCCTCCTGCCACGCTTGGCGCCCCAGGCCGGCTAGGAGATTCGGACGGGCGCTCTCCCAGGCTGCAGCGGCCGGCGAACCTCCCTGCGTTCGGATCCCCGGGCTGGCTGGCATTCTTCGGCTGGGGAACCTCCCCCATGGCAAGAGTTTTCCAAAGTTAAAGGACCCACAGCACATTTTAGTGGGGGGACCCGCAGACAAACAAGTGCCATGAGCACCACCTACTGGGCAGGATAAGAAAAACAGAACCCAGAGATTTCACAGAAAAATCTTTCAACCTGTTGGGTCCAACACCCAGGGAAATCTGACTAAATGCCCAGACGCCAGCAGAAGATAACGGATCACGCTCAGAAAATTGAAAATATGGCCCAGTCAAAGGAACAAACCAATAGTTCAAATGAGATACAGGAGCTGAGACAACTAATGCTGAATATACGAACAGAAATGGAAAACCTCTTCAAAAATGAAATCGATAAATTGAGGGAGGACATGAAGAAGACATGGGCAGAACAAAAAGAAGAAATAGAAAAACTGAAAAAACAAATCACAGAACTTATGGAAGTGAAGGATAAAGTAGAAAAGATGGAAAAAACAATGGATACATACAATGATAGATTTAAAGAGACAGAAGATAGAATTAGTGATTTGGAGGATGGAACATCTGAATTCCAAAAAGAAACAGAAACTATCGGGAAAAGAATGGAAAAATTTGAACAGGGTATCAGGGAACTCAAGGACAATATGAACCATACAAATATACGTGTTGTGGGTGTCCGAGAAGAGAAGGGAAAAGGAGGAGAAAAACTAATGGAAGAAATTATCACTGAAAATTTCCCAACTCTTATGAAAGACCTAAAATTACAGATCCAAGAAGTGCAGCGCACCCCAAAGAGAATAGACCCAAATAGGCGTTCTTCAAGACACTTACTAGTTAGAATGTCAGAGGTCAAAGAGAAAGAGAGGATCTTGAAAGCAGCAAGAGAAAAACAATCTATCACATACAAGGGAAACCCAATAAGACTATGTGTAGATTTCTCAGCAGAAACCATGGAAGCTAGAAGACAGTGGGATGATATATTTAAATTACTAAAAGAGAAAAACTGCCCACCAAGACTTCTATATCCAGCAAAATTCTCCTTCAAAAATGAGGGAGAAATTAAAACATTTTCAGACAAAAAGTCACTGAGAGAATTTGTGACCAAGAGACCAGCTCTGCAAGAAATACTAAAGGGAGCACTAGAGTCAGATACGAAAAGACAGAAGAGAGAGGTATGGAGAAGAGTGTAGAAAGAAGGAAAATCAGATATGATGTACATAATACAAAAGACAAAATGGTAGAGGAAAATATTATGCAAACAGTAATAACACTAAATGTTAATGGACTGAATTCCCCAATCAAAAGACATAGACAGGCAGAATAGATTAAAAAACAGGATCCTTCTATATGCTGTCTACAGGAAACACATCTTAGACCCAAAGATAAACATAGGTTGAAAGTGAAAGGTTGGGAAAAGATATTTCATGCAAATAACAACCAGAAAAGAGCAGGAGTAGCTATACTAATATCCAACAAATTAGACTTCAAATGTAAAACAGTTAAAAGAGACAAAGAAGGACACTATCTACTAATAAAAGGAACAATTACACAAGAAGACATAACAATCATAAATATTTATGCACTGAACCCGAATGCCCCTAAATACATGAGGAATACACTGCAAACACTGAAAAGGGAAATAGACACATCTACCATAATAGTTGGAGACTTCAATTCACCACTCTCATCAATGGGCAGAACATCTAGACAGAAGATCAATAAAGAAATAGAGAATCTGAATATTACTATAAATGAGCTAGACTTAACAGACATTTATAGGACATTACACCCCACAACAGCAGGATACACCTTTTTCTCAAGTGCTCATGGATCATTCTCAAAGATAGACCATATGCTGGGTCACAAAACAAGTCTTAACAAATTTAAAAAGATTGAAATCATACACAACACTTTCTTGGATCATAAAGGAATGAAGTTGGAAATCAATGAAGTTGGAAAATTCACAAATACGTGGAGGCTCAACAACACACTCTCAAACAACGAGTGGGTCAAAGAAGAAATTGCAAGAGAAATTAGTAAATACCTCAAGGCGAATGAAAACGAAAACACAACATATCAAAACTTATGGGACGCAGCAAAGGCAGTGCTAAGAGAGAAATTTATTGCCCTAAATGCCTATATCAGAAAAGAAGAAAAGCAAAAATGCAGGAATTAACGGTTCACTTGGAAGAACTGGAGAAAGAACAGCAAACTAATCCCAAAGCAAGTAAAAGGAAAGAAATAACAAAATTAGAGAAGAAATAAATGAAATTGAGAACATGAAAACAATAGAGAAAATCAATAAGACCAGAAGTTGGTTCTATGAGAAAATCAATAAGATTGATGGGCCCTTAGCAAGACTGACAAAAAGAAGAAGAGAGAGGATGCAAATAAATAAGATCAGAAATGGAAGAGGAGACATAACCACTGACCTCACAGAAATAAAGGAGGTAGTAACAGGATACTATGAACAACTTTACGCTAATAAATACAACAATTTAGATGAAATGGACGGGTTCCTGGAAAGACATGAACAACCAACTTTGACTCAAGAAGAAATAGATGACCTCAACAAACCAATCACAAGTAAGAAATTGAATTAGTCATCCAAAAGCTTCCTAAAAGAAAAGTCCAGGACCAGACGGCTTCACATGTGAATTCTACCAAACATTCCAGAAAGAATTAGTACCAACTCTGCTCAAACTCTTCAAAAAAATTGAAGTGGACAGAAAGCTACCTAATTCATTCTATGAACCCAACATCACCCTCATACCAAAACCAGGCAAAGATATTAGAAAAAAAGAAAACTATAGACCAATCTCTCTAATGAATATAGATGCAGAAATCCTCAATAAAATTCTAGCAAATCATATCCAACAACACATTAAAAGAATTATACATCATGACCAAGTAGGATTCATCCCAGGTATGCAAGGATGGTTCAGCATAAGAAAATCAATTAATGTAATACACCATATCAACAAATCAAAGTAGAAAAATCACATGATCCTCTCAATTGATGCAGAGAAGGCATTTGACAAGATTCAACAACCTTTCCTGTTGAAAACACTTCAAAAGATAGGAATACAAGGGAACTTCCTTAAAATGATAGAGGGAATATATGAAAAACCCACAGCTAATATCATCCTCAATGGGGAAAAATTGAAAACTTTCCCCCTAAGATCAGGAACAAGACAAGGATGTCCATTATCACCACTATTATTCAACATTGTGTTGGAGGTTCTAGCCAGAGCAATTACACAAGAAAAAGAAATACAAGGCATCAAAATTGGAAAGGAAGAAGTAAAAATATCACTGTTTGCAGATGATATGATACTATACATCGAAAACCCAGAAAAATCCACAACAAAACTACTAGAGCTAATAAATGAGTACAGCAAAGTAGCAGGTAACAAGATCAACATTCAAAACTCTGTAGCATTTCTATACACTAGTAATGAACAAGCTGAGGGGGAAATCAAGAAACGAATCCCATTTACAATTGCAACTAAAAGAATAAAATATCTAGGAATAAATTTAACTAAAGAGACAAAAAAACCTATATAAAGACAACTACAAAAAACTGTTAGAAGAATTCACAGAAGACCTAAATAGATGGAAGGGCATACCGTGTTCATGGATTGGAAGACTAAATATAGTTAAGATGTCAATCCTACCTAAATTGATTTACAGATTCAATGCAATACCAATCAAAATCCCAACAACTTATTTTTCAGAAATAGAAAAACCAATAAGCAAATTTATCTGGAAGGGCAGGGTGCCCCGAATTGCTAAAAATATCTTGAGGAAAAAAAACGAAGCTGGAGGTCTCAAGCTGCTGGACTTTAAGGCATATTATGAAGCCACAGTGGTCAAAACAGCATGGTATTGGCATAAAGATAGATATATCGACCAATGGAATCGAATAGAGTGCTCAGGTATAGACCCTCTCATCTATGGACATTTGATCTTTGATAAGGCAGTCAAACCAACTCACCTGGGACAGAACAGTCTCTTCAATAAATGGTGCCTAGAGAACTGGATGCAAAAGAATGAAAGAAGACCCGTATCTCACACCCTATACAAAAGTTAACTCAAAATGGATCAAAAATCTAAACATTAGGCCTAAGACCATAAAAAAGTTAGAAGAAAATGTAGGGAGATATCTTATGAATGTTACAATTGGAGGCGGTTTTATGGACCTTAAACCTAAAGCAAGAGCACTGGAGAAGGAAATAAATAAATGGGAACTCCTCAAAATTAAACACTTTTGTGCATCAAAGAACTTCATCAAGAAAGTAGAAAGATGGCCTACACAATGGGAGACAATATTTGGAAACGACATATCAGATAAAGGTCTATTATCCAGAATTTATAAAGAGATTGTCCAACTCAACAACAAAAAGACAGCCAACCCAATTACAAAATGGGAAAACGACTTGAACAGGCACCTATCAGAAGAGGAAATACAAATGGCCAAAAGGCACATGAAGAGATGCTCAATGTCCCTGGCCGTTAGAGAAATGCAAATCAAAACCACAATGAGATATCATCTCACACCCACCAGAATGGCCATTATCAACAAAACAGAAAATGACAAGTGCTGGAGAGGATGCGGAGAAAGAGGCAAACTTATCCACTGTTGGTGGGAATATCAAATGGTGCAACCACTGTGGAAGGCAGTTTGGCGGTTCCTCAAAAAGCTGAATATAGAATTGCCATACGACCCAGCAATACCATTGCTGGGTATCTACTCAAAGGACTTAAGGGCAAAGACACAAACGGACATTTGCACACCAATGTTTATAGCAGAGTTATTTACAATTGCAAAGAGATGGAAACAGCCAAAATGTCCATCAACAGATGAGTGGCTAAACAAACTGTGTTCTATACATACGATGGAATATTATGCAGCTTTAAGACAGAATAAACTTATGAAGCATGTAATAACATGGATGGATGTAGAGAACATTATGCTGAGTGAGTCCAGCCAAAAACTAAAGGACAAATACTGTATGGTCCCACTGATGTGAACCGACATTCGAGAATAGACTTGGAATATGTCATTGGTAACAGAGTCCAGCAGGAGTTAGAAACAGGGTAAGATAATGGGTAATTGGAGCTGAAGGGATACAGACTGTGCAACAGGACTAGATACAAAACTCAAAAATGGACAGCACAATAATACCTAATTGTAAAATAATCATGTTAAAACACTGAACGAAGCTGCATCTGAGCTATAGGTTTTTCTTTTTGTCTGTTTGTTTGTCTTTTTTTTCTTTTTCCTTTTCTTTTTTTTTACTATTATTATTTTTATTTTTTTCTCTATATTAACATTCTATATCTTTTTCTATTGTTTTGCTAGTTCTTTTCCTAAATCGATGCAAATGTACTAAGAAATGATGATCATGCATCTATGTGATGATGTTAAGAATTACTGATTGCATATGTAGAATGGAATGATTTCTAAATGTTGGGTTAATTTCTTTTTTTTTCTTTAATTAATAAAAAAAAAATCTGTTTCCCTAAGAACACGTTCATGGCTAATCACTGGTCATGGCTTTGATTAGCAAATTTGGATAGCTGGGTCCCAGACATGAGGACAGCATTCTTTTAATCCTCCCCACACAGGGGCAGAGGTGGTGGAGATTTAAAGATACAGCACTTCCTTGGGACTGAGGGAAAAAGTTTGTTGAAAGGCTGCATTTGCTGAGCAAGCCAGGGAAACTCAGTTTTGGGGAGCCATCGGAGAAGATTTTGACACCCTAATCCCCTCCTTAGGACACTTTGGAGCTGGTCTGCACCCCCTTCCCAGTCCTGCTTTGGCTGGATAAAACCTTCTTAGGTTGTATTTTTGCCAAAATTTGCCCTCCAGGCAAAAGCAATGTGAGACAAGGAAATGTATGTAAAAGACTGTAGAGGCAAACAGTCTAGGACAAAAGCCTGCCAGCTTCAGATATCCAGGAGAGGGAGAGATAACCTGGGAGATGAGGGGGCAGCCAAACTCCGATAAACAGGGGAACTCCAAAACAGCTAATAAGAAAAAACCCAGGACAAGACAAGGTAAGACAGGGAAAGCCCTGCACACTGCACTTGCCTTGGGCAGACCTTCCTGATACAAATGTCGACGCGGAAAAATATCTTCATTTTAGTGATAGCTGGTTACAAAACCAGGAAACAGACACCCCAAGGAGTAAATCCCAAGGTTAACATTTTAAAATATTAAAATCCATAATGTCCAACAAAAAAGTACAAGACAAAGAAACAAGAAATGATGGCCCATCCAAAGGAAGAGGGTAAAAATGCAAAAAACATCAACAAAGCACC
Source organism: Tamandua tetradactyla (assembly GCF_023851605.1). Classification (NCBI taxonomy): domain Eukaryota; kingdom Metazoa; phylum Chordata; class Mammalia; order Pilosa; family Myrmecophagidae; genus Tamandua; species Tamandua tetradactyla. The sequence goes on from NC_135346.1 coordinate 27,811,688, forward strand.
AAGAATTTAGACATGGTAAACAAAGCTTTTAAAAAAAAAAAACATCTGAAATGTGGCCTCAGTCTCTCTAAGCCCAACTCTGCAAGTGAAATCATTGCCCTGCCCCCTACATGGGACAAGACATCCTGGGGTGAAAGTCTCTCTGGTGTCATGGGAGAGGACTCCCAGGGATGAATCCAGACCTGGCACCGTGGGACCAGTGATTACTGATCAAAAGGGGGAAAAGAAGTGTAATTAATAAAGTATCAATGGTAGAGAGAGTTCAAATAGAGCTGAGAGGCTACTCTGGGGGTTGCTCTTATGCAAGCTCCGATTAGACCTTGCTACCTATCATAACCTGCCAACCCCCAACCAGAACCATTCCAGCCAATCCTAAAGAACACCTAGGGCAATATATAAGATTCCACAAGGGTTCCATGCAGTAGAGTAACTTTCCAGGAACCTACAACCTCCAGATGGGTCCATGGTCCAGATAAGTCCTGAAACCTAGACCAGCCTCTCCAGAACATCACAGTTCCATCTTCCTACCCCATATTAGTGACAGATCCTTCCAATACGAAAAATTTAGAATTGCCATAGCCCAAACACCCCTAAAGAGGGGGATGGAAAGATCAAAGGTGATGGTGGAGTTATACATAGAAGAAAGGATTTAACAAATGAATATGAATGTTGAATCATTAAATTGATATCTCTTTTAGTTTCCAGTATTTTAGAGCAGCTAAAAATAAAGACCTAAAATTGTGAAATTGTAACCCATGTTAAACTCTGTAATATGTTCTACAACTAATTGTGGTGGTTGTGCTTTGAAATTTATAGCTTTTTGTATATATGTTATTTTTCACAAAAAAAGAAGGAAAAAAAATAGACTGTGATGATAAAAAAAATCTAAGCCCTCTAGCCTCATATATTCTGGAGCAGCTAGAAGGAAAAATATGAGAGGATTGTATGGTAGCCCATGACAAACTCTGGGATCTGTCCTGTAACCCGCTATCGAAGAGTGCTTTGAAAACTATTGCCTTTTTATTTCTTTGCTTTGTATAAATGTTATACTGCACAATAAAAAAAAAGTCAAAAAAAGAAAAGATCTGAAAAATGCTTGAGGAGATGAAGGAAAGCACTGAGAAAGACCCACAGGATATCAGGAAAACAACAAGTGAACAACATGAGAGTTTAAGTAAAGAGATAGAATTTTTAAAAAGGAACCAAACAGAAATACTGGCATTGAAGACCACAATAACTGAAACAAAAAATGCCAGGAGGTTTCAAGACCAGAATGGAGCTGGCAGAAGAAAACAATCAGTGAACTTGAAGACAAGACACTTGAAATGAGTCAGGCTGAGAAGTAGAAATTAAAAAGAAATATTAAAAGTGAAAATAGAGTAAGACAGATAAGGAACACCATCAAGTATATCAATATGGATGTTATGGGAGGCCTAGAAGTAGAAGAACTAGAGAAAGGGGAAGAAGGAATAGTCAAAGAAATAAGGACAGAGAATATCACAAACTTAGGAAAAGACACGAATATGCATATCCAATAAGCTCAGAGACCACCAAACAGGATAGACATGGAGAAATATATACCCTGGCATATATTGATTACATTTATCAAGTGCAGAAGACAAGAAGCAAGTTCTGAAAGCTACCAGAGAAAGCAAAGTGTTATATCCAAGGGGCTCCAAATAAGATTTCTCATCAGAAACCCTAGAGGCAAGAAGGCAGTGAGTTGACATACTTAAAATGCTGAAGGAAGACAACTATCACCCCAAAATTTTAAATCCAGAGAGACTCTAATTCAAAAATGAAGGAAAGATGAAGACATTTTAGATAAACAAAAGCTGGGGGTGTACATCATCACTAGATATGCCCTATAAGCAATGCTAAAGGGAGTACTTCAGACCAAATGAAATGATCAAAACACCATAAAGAAATAAAAAAAGACCAGTGGTAAAGGTAAAATTATAAATTTCAGTATTATTGTATGTAAATACTTCTTACTTCCTACAGACACTAAAGTGTAAATGCATAAAAAGTTAATGATGCCTCTAGGTTTTAGGACATATAATGTTAAAAAAAAAAATAATAAGTGGGTGACATCATCATATGGTGATGTAAGCAGTTACTGAAAATCACTCCTCAGAGAATCAGTGTTTAAAAAGATCAGTTCTGAATTGTTCAGAAATCTGAGGAGGATATGGACTGGAGAGGGACCCTACAAATCCTGAATTGAAGAAGTAGAAGAATATCAGGTAGGAAATTTCCATACCAGATTGGCTCATCCCACCTACCCACCACTTGGTCTCAAAGTGTGGGATGGGCAGAGAAACAGCAGCAGGGATCCATCCAGTGGGGGCACAGAATACATATTCTCTCAGAGCAGGGGGACAGAGCCTCACCCACAGAGACACTGCTGTGGTGCCCAGTGCCTACTCTCATCCCTGAGGCAGGTCACTGTAGGTGCCTGGTTTTTAAAGGACACTGCGGTGGGTGGGGAGGGCAGAACAAATATGACAACTGACTTGTGAGAGACACAAACAGATAGCAAACAGATCCAGCCAACAGGAAAACCCTATGCAAAAGAGATGAAATGACCTCTAGAATAAACTAAGCAAGAAAATGAGATGCCTCAACACCACCAAAAAAATCATGATTCATACCAGGAAGAATGAAGATATGGCCCAATCAAAGGAACAAACTAATACCTCAACTGAGATGCAAGAATTGAAGCAACTAATTAATGATGTTTAAACAGATCTTCTAAATCAATTCAATGAGTTGAATGAAAATATGGAAAAAGACATGGAAGAAACAGGGTTCCCATACAAAAGAACTTGAAAGCTTTAAAAAACAAATGGCAGAACTTATGGGAATGAAAGTCACAATAGAAGAGATGAGAAACACAATAGAGACATAAACAGCAGATTTGAAGAGACAGAAGAAAGGATTAGTGAACTAGATGACAGGACATCTGAAATTCTGCACACAAAAGAATAGATGGGGGAAAATAGGAAAGAAATTGAACAGAGTCTTAGGGAAATGAATGACAACATAAAGTACATGAATATATGTGTTATGGGTGTCCAAGAAGGAAAAGAGAAAGAAAAGGGGGCAGAAAAAATAATGAAGAAAATAATCACTGAAAAGTTCCAATCTCTTATGAAAGACATTAAAACTATAGGTACAAGAATCACAGCATACCCCAAACAGAATACATACAAATAGACCTGTGCCAAGACACTTGTTTATCAGATTGTCAAATGTCAAAGACAAACAGAGAATTCTGAAAGCAGCAAGAGAAAAGTAATCCATCACATACAAGGGAAATGCAATAAGACTGAAAGTGAATCTCTCAGCAGAAACCATAGAGAATGTGAAGGCAGTGGGGAGATATATGTAAGATACAGAAAGTGATAAACCGCCAGCCAAGAATTCTATACCTAGCAAAACTGTCCTTCAAAAGTGAGGAAGAGTTTTAAATATGTACAGATAAACAGACACTGAGAGAGTTTGTGAACTAGAGATCTGCTCTACGAGAAATACTAAAGGGAGTACTACAGACAGATAGGAAAAGACAGGACAGAGAATTCTGGAGAAGTGTGTAGAAATGAAGATTAACTTATAGGGTTAAAAGAGAGAAAAAATAAGATATGACAGATAAAATCTAAAAGAAAAACCGGTAGAAAATATGGAGTCTTTATGGTAAAAACATTACATGTTGTTCTAGTTTGCTAGCTGCCAGAATGCAACACACCAGAGACGGATTGGCTTTTAATAAAAGGGGATTTATTTTGTTGGTTCTTCGGAGGAAAGGCAGCTAGCTTTCCACTGAGATTCTTTCTTACATGGAAGGCACAGGATGGTCTCTGCTGGTCTTCTCTCCAGGCCCCTGGGTTCCAACAACTTTCCCCAGGGTGACTTCTTTCTGCATCTCCAAAGGCCTGGGCTGAGCTGCAAGTGCTGAGATGAGGAATGCTGAGCTGCTTGGCTGTGCTACATTGCGTTCTCTCATTTAAGCACCAGCCAATTAAGTCAAACGTCACTCATTGCAGCAGACACGCCTCCTAGCCCACTGCAGATGTAATTAGCAACAGATGAGGTTCACGTACCATTGGCTTTTGTCCACAGCAACAGAACTAGGTATGCTCACCTGGCCAAGTTGACAACTGAATCTAACTAACACACATGTTAATGGATTAAACTCCCCAATCAAAAGATATATACTAGTAGAATAGATTTTTAAAAAACAGGGTCCATCAATATGCTGTCTTCAAGAGACTCACTTAAGACCCCATAACAAAAACAAGTTTAAAATAAAAGTCTGAAAAAATATTTCATGCAAACAGTAACCAGAAAAGAGTAGGGATAGCTATACTAATATCAGATGAATTGTAAAACAACTAGAGGCAAAGAAAGACACTGTGTATTAATAAAAGGGGCAACTTATCAGAAACACATAACAGTCATAAATATCTATACACTGAGCTAGAGTGCCCCAAAATATATGAGGCAAACAGTGACAACATGAAGGGAGAAGTAAACACTTTTACAATAGTAGCTGGAAACTTCAATACACCACGCTCATCAATAGATAGGACATCTAGACAGAGAATCAATAAGGAAACATATCTTGAATAATAAATGAACTAGACTTAACAGACATTTACAGAGTATTGTACCCAACAACAGCATGTTAAACATTCTTCTCAAGTGCTAATGGATCATTCTCTAAGAAAGAACACATGTTGGAGAACAAAGAAGATCTCAGTAAATTTAAGAATATTGATATTATACAAAGCACTTTCTTGGGTCATAATGGAATGAAGTTGGAAATCAGTAACAGGCAGAAGCCTGGAAAATACATAAATTTATGGAGGCTAGACAATACACTCTTAAACAATCAGTGGGTCAAGGAAGAAATTGTAAGAGAAATCAGTAAATATTTCAAGGAAAATGAAAATGAGAGCACAACATATCAAAAACTTATGGATGCAGCAAAGGCAGGGTTGAGAGGGAAGTGCATTTTCCTAAATGCCCATGTTAAAAAAGAAGAAAGAGTAAAAATCAAGAATTAACCACTCACCTTGAGAAACTAGAGAAAGAACAGCAAACTATCCCAAAGCAAACAGAAGGAAAGAACTAACAAAAATTAGAACAGAAATAAATGAAATTGAGAACATGAAAACAACAGAGAGAACCAACAAAATGGAAATTGGTTCTTTGAGAAAATCAATAAAACTGATGGACCTTTAGCTAGAATGACAAAGACAAAAGAGAGAATGCAAATAAATAAAATCAGAAATGGGAGAAGGGCATAACTCCTGACCCCACAGAAATAAGGGAGATAATGAGAGGATACCATGACCAACTATATGGTAACAAACTAGACAACCTAAACAAAAACAACAGCTTCCTAAGAAAAGCGTGAACAACCAACATTGACTCAAGAAGAAATAGAAAACAGCAACAAACCAATCACAAGTAAAGAAATTGAATGTCATCAAAAACCTCCTTAAAAATTCAAGATCAGATGGCTTCACACATGAATTCCACCAAACATTTAAGAAAGAATTAATAGCAATCCTGATCAAATTCTTCAAGAAAATTGAAGAGGAGGAAAAGCTACCTAACATATGTTGTCTGCAAAAGACTCACCTTAACGTCAAAGATACAAAGTAGGATGATAGTGAAAGGATGGTAAAAATATATACCATGCAAGTAGTAACCAAAAGAGAGCTGGGGTAGTTATACTAATATCAGATAAAATAGACTAAGTACAAAACAGCTATAGGGACAAAGACGGTCATTACATACTGATGAAAGGGAGAATTCAAGAGAAAGATGTAAAAATTATAAATATATATATACAGCAGAGCCCAAGAATATATGAAGCAAATACTGACAGATTTCAGGGGAGAAATTGATAGTTCTATATTCTCAATGATGGATAGAACATCTAGTCAGAAGATCAATAAGTAAGCAAAGGATTTGAAGATAAACTAAACCAACTCGACCTAACAGACATATATAGAACATTGCACCCAAAAAAAACATAATACACATTCTTCTCAAGTGCACACTTATAGTTCTCCAGGAGAGACCATATGTTGGGTCACAAAACAAGTCTTGATAAATAAAAAATATTGAAATCATAAAATGTATCTTCTCTGACCACAACAGAAAGAAGCTAGAAATCAATACCAGAGGAAGAAAGGGAAAAGTCACAAATATGTGGTCATTAAACATCATAGTCTTAAACAACCAATAGGTTGAAGAGGAAATCACAAGCAAAATTAGGAACAATCTTGAGATGAATGAAAATGAAAATACAGCACACCAAAACTTATGGGATGCAGTAAAGACAGTGCTGAGAGGGAAATTTATAGCTTGAAATACTTACATTAAAAAAGAAGAAAGACCTCAAATCAGAGACCTAACCTCAAAACTGGAAGAACTAGAAAAAGGAGAGCAAACTCAACCCAAGATGAGCAGAAGTGAGGGATTAACACAGATAGAGCAGAGACATATGAAATAGAAAATTCAATAGAGGGTATCAAACAAACAAAATGTGGTTCTTTGAAAAGATCAATAAAATTGATAAACTTTATGTAAACTGATAAAGCAAAATAGAGGATACAAATAATGAAAATGGGGGAAATTATCATCGACTCTGCTGAAATAAACAGGACTATAAGAAGATACTATGCAAACTGCATGCCAGTAAATTGGTAGCCTAGATGAAATGGACCAATTCTTAAAAACACACAAGCTACCAAGAAGATATAGAAGATTTCAACAAATCAGTTACTACTAAAGATACTGAATCAGGAATCACCAACCTCTCAACAAAGAGAAGTCCAGGACTAGATGGAGGAATTCTACCAAACTTTCCAAGAAGATTTAATTCCAATTATGCTCAAATGCTTTTAAAAAAAATAAAGAGGAAAGAAGACTCCCCAATTCATTCTATAAGGCCAACATCACCCTCATACCAAAGCTGGATAAAGGTATCACAACTAAAGAAAACTACAAACCAATATCTCTTATAGTACACATGTAAAAATACTAAACAAAATACTAACAAACCGAATTCAACAGCATACTAAAAGAATTATACATCATGATCAAACAGAATTAATCCCTGGTATGCAAGACCAGTTCAAAATAAGAAAACCAATGCATGTAATATACCACATTAGCAGAATGAAAGAAAAAAGCACATAATTATCTCAATTGATATAAAAATACTCTTGTCAAAATACAGCACCCTTTCCTGATAAAAAACATTCATACCTCTAGGAATAGAAGGAAATTTCCTCAATGTGATAAAAGGCATATACGAAAAGCCCATGGCTAACATCCTGTTTAATGGTGAAAGGCTGAGCTTTCCCTCTAAGATTAGAAACAAGACAAGGACTCTCACAGTCACCACTGTCATTCAACACTGTACTGGAAGTTCTTGCCAGAGCACTTAGGCAAGTAAAAGAAATACATGCATCCAAATGGGAAAGGAAGAAGTAAAACTTTCTGCATTTGCTGATGACATGATTCTAAATATAGAAAATTCCTGAAAAATCTATAACACTCCTAGGGCTAATAAATGAATTCAGCAAAGAGGCAGGGTACAAGATCAACATCAAAGAATCAGCAGTGTTTCTATACATAAGCAATGAACAACAAAAAGAAGAAATCAAGAAAAAATGTTTCATTCACAATATCAACCAAAATAATCAAATATCTGGGAATAAATGCAACCAAGGCTAGGACTTGAACACAGAAAGCTACAAAATGTTGCAAAAACAAACAAATGAAGACCTAAATAAATGGAAGGATACTCCATGTTCATGGATTGGAAGACTAAATATTGTTAAGATGTCAATTCTACCCAAAGAAATTTATAGATCTAATACAATCCCAATAAAAATTCCTATTGCTGCCAAAAGCGATTTGCAGAAATGGAAAAGCCAACTGTGGGGTTTGGAAATGTTATGTATCCCAGAAAAATCATGTTCTCTTGATCCTCATTCAGTATTGTTTAGGGTGGAACCCTTTGATTAGATTGTTTCCATGGAGATAAAATTCACTCAATTGTGGGTATGACCTTTTGATTAGAGGGAACTTTGACTCCCACCATTTAAGGTGTCTCTGGATTAGTTTACTGGAGTCCTCTAAAAAGGGAAACATTTTGGAGAGAAACAACACAGCCCTCAGAACCAACACAAGACCCAGGCATTTGAAGATGGAGAAAATAAATGCTCCCAGAGAAGCTCTTTGAAACCAGAAGTCAAAGACCCCAGCAGACATCAGCCACATGCCTTCACCACAGACAAAAGTGTTCTGGGCCTTCTTGATCAGGGTATCTTTCTTTAGATGCCTTGGTTTGGACATTTTTATGGCTTTAGAACTGTGAACTTGAAACTTAATAAATTCTTTTTTTTAAAAAAGCCATTCCATTTCTGCCATATTGCATTCCCACAGCTTTAACAAACCAATACAATAATCATCAAATTTATATAGAAGGGCAAAGAGCCCCAATTGCTTAAGCCATCTTGAAAATGAAGAATCAATTTGGAGGACTCCCACTTCCTGATCTTAAAGCATATTACAAAGCTATAGTATTCAAAACACCATGGTAGTGTCACAAGACAGACATATAGATGAGTGAAAAAAAATCGAGAGCTCAGAAATCAACCCTCACATTGACAGCCAACTGATATTTGGCAAGGTGGTAAGGATCTCTCAGTTGGAAAAAAATAGTCTCTTCAACAAATTGTGCTGGGAAAAATGGGTCTCCATTTACAAAAAAAAGAAAAAGAAGGACCTCTACCTCACACCATATTAAAAGTCATCTCAAAATGGATCAAATACCTAAATATAAGCACTAGAACTATCAAACTCCTGGAAAAAATGTAGAGAAGCATCTTTAGGATCTTGTGTTAAGCAATAATTACTTAGACTTTACACCCAAAGCACAAACAACAAAAGAAAAATAGATAAATGAGATCTCATCAAAAAAAAACAAAGCAAAAAGTTGCTATTCAAAGGACTTTATCATTAAAACAAAAAGACAACCTACACAAAGGGAGAAAAGATTTGGGAACCACATATCTGATAAAGGATTAATACCCAGTGTGTGTGTGTGTGTGTGTGTGTGTGTGTGTGTGTGTGTGTGTGTGTGTGTGTGTGTGTATAAATCCTTCAACTTAAAAATTGAAAAAACTCAATTTGAAAATGAGCAAAATACTTGAATAGATATTGCTCCAAAGAAGATATAAAAATAGTAGAAAGCACATGAAAAGATGTTCAACATCATTAACCATTAGGGAAATGCAAATAGAAGTCATGTGATATACCATTTCAGGCATTAGAATAGCGACTATTAAAAAAAAAAGGAAAATAAGTGTTGAAGAGAAGCAGAGAAACAGGAACACTCATTCATTACTGGTGGGGATGTAAAATGCTGCAGCTGCTGTGGAAGACAGTTTGGTGGTTCCTCAGAAAGTTAAGCGTAGAGCTTCTATATGACCCAGCAGTCTTACTACTAGGTATATACCCCAAAGAAAGCAGGGACTCAAACAAATATTTGCACACTGATGATCATAGCATTATTCACAATTGCAAAATGATGGAAACAACCCAAGTGTCCATCGATTGATGAACAGATAAATAAAATGGTATATATGTGCAATGGAATATTATTTAGCCATAAAAAGGAATGAAGTCCTGATACATGGAACAATGTGGATGAACCTTGAAGACATCATATTGAGTGAAATAAACCAGTTCCAAAAGGATAAATATCATTTGATTTCACTGATCTGAAATAATTAGAATAAGCAAACACTGGATTATCAGTGGTTCTCAAACTCTGATGCTTCAGGAGTTACCTAGGCACAGAGGAGGTGGAGGTAGGGGAGAGTAAGTAGAGCTCTTGCAACCACCTTGAGCTAGAGTGCCTCTCCTTAAGTTATTTTTTATGTTGGTATTCCACCTAAAATTTCAATTGCAGAATGGTTTCCAGCTCTTCAAAGAAAAGTTGAAATTATTTGGACTTTTTAGGTGGCTCTTATTGTTTTGGTGCATATCAGAACCAGTCACCTGAGGGCATATTAAAATGCATATTCCTTGACACCCCCCCCCCCCCCCCCGGCCTCAAGTCATTCCGACTCGATAAGGTTGGTGCAAAGCCCGGAAACTGCATCTTAGCCATTCCCCGGGTGACTCTGTTGAGGACAATAAAACATCCAGACATTGAGAACTGCCAGGATGTCTGCCCCTTCTAGTTCTATCATTTTCTAACAAGGAACAGTAAAAATTATCAAACAAGGACTTAAATTCCAGAAACAAAATAATAAGTCCTGGACTATTTTTAGGAGGCAGCATGTACAAATCTCAAACTATGGGATTATTACAACTTTTAAAACATGGGTAAACATTATTGCAGTTTGCCTCTATGTAAACAGAGATATTTCTACAAAACGAAGCCAAATAAATACCGTCTATATGTGCTCAGGTCTGGACTTGGCTGTAGTGAGAACTTTCTGGATTCAGTAATAATTAGAGAACTGTGAATGGGGAATTTCTATTTGCTAAGGGAAATGAGTGATTCCAAAAAATTAGATTTTCTCAAAGAATAGCACATTTATTGCAAATCTGGGGGTGGGTTTTCATTGTAATTTTTATAGCTTTTTTTTTCTGATTATAAAAGAATTTCATGCTTATGGTGATAATTTGTAAATTACAGAAAACTAACATTTAAAAAAGCAAATCACTGTAGGCCTACAAAACAGCAGACTGCTATAATCATGTTGCTATGTATTCTTCCTGAATTATGTACATTTACATAAAAAGAAAATTTAGAATGTTTTTTTACCTAAAAGAGTCAAGTTAAAAAAGCAATTTTGTGAACATGCATGAAGTATGAAAAAAATTAGAATAGTGTAATATTTGTAATACGGAGGGAAAGAAAAAACAAAAGGACCAAATTATAGTATGCTTAAGATACATGCAATTTTTGCATGTTTATATGTGGCAATAAAATATTTTATTAAAAAACACATTTTTTTAGCCTAACACTTTGAAAAGAACTCATTTAAAACTAAGATTCTAGAAAGACATTTCCCTTGGCCTACAGCACGAATTTTTCAAAAACCAAAATTAGGAATTATTTAATTTTTAGGCCATAAAAAAGAGCCGTCATGTCTCTTTGTCACCACAAAAATATGACCCTTCAATTGTTGGCAGGCCTTTAGTGGGAAATCATCAGGCTACACAATTAGGCAGTGTCAGTGGAAATCATGAAAGTGAAAAAGGAAAGGCGAACACTGGCAACACTGTTCTCATTCCAGAAAATGGAAAGAATGCCTTCCTTCATCTAAAACATTATTTTCTTTGACTTTCTAGTTGCATCTGGGATGAAAGGGCACTATTTATAACACAAAGATTATCTGTGCCATATTATCAAGTTAATATACAGCAAGGACAATGGATTTTCTTTCTTACTCAACCCATAATGTGGAAGAGAGAACTTAGCAGATAGTTACAGGCTATAAGAAGAAAGAAGTATCTACTGCTAAATTAGAAATAACTGGGACAAATAAAACCTATATGTCATAAATCACAGATAATCATGTTTGAACAATAATATTTATAGTCATAATTTTCTACATGGTATTACATTAACTAAGGAATTTGAAACCCAATGTTGCTTTATTCCCACAGCTCTCTTACGCCAAAAGAGGCAGATACAGTGCTCTCTTTATATCACAGATGAAGGGATGTTGAATATGACCAGCACACAAGTAAAACCTGAAATAAGAAGCAGACATCTCTAATCCTCCATTTATACTCCAGTTTTTCCTTGGAATATGCAAGTTTTGTACTTTTCAAAGCCTTTACAGAAATATCTGAAATTGAAGACAGAGAGGGGAATGATATTTAAAATTCTTATTGCCTATTGGTATGTTCTAGTTCTCTGGCAACCAACCCCCCTAAGGCAGAAGCAGTGCTGAGCATGGAAAAATGGCAGCCATAAGTCATGATCGTACAAACTGTGTCAGTGTGATTGCGACTGACAGGAGTGGGCAAATGGGCAAAGCCTGACCCCAGGCAAGGGCCTGAGCTCATACTTCTGGGGTTCAGGATCACTGGTTGAACTGCTTATGGTCTGAGCCAGTTCCTAGAAGGGCGGACTCTCAATACAGACATTTGAATACCTATGGTAAACTGTCTGTTTGATCATTCAATAAGGTTATGAGTGTGGTTTGGGGCCAAAAATAAAAAGTCTTAACCCTGCTGACTATTCCTTTACTCCTCCAGGTAAGATTCCCAAACCAAACCATCCTCATCAAGAGAGCCAGGCACAGTTCCTACTTGTCCCTGGATAGTGAGTTTCAGTTCTCTGCCAGCCACAGAATTATTCAAATGCCAATCTCATTCTCCTGCAGGAACCAGGGGATATCCCACTTTCTTGATACAACACAGCCCACCTCCCACAGCTCCTGTGTGGGGACCCCCTGTGGCTCTGTGTGGAAAGTGGTGTCCTCTCCCCTTGGGCTCTGAGTTTATGTGACTAATAAACTGCTGTCAGCAATCTGTCCAGTGTCAGTGTCAGTGTTGTGCGTTTGGCCATCACGAGACCAGAGGGTGGGCATCCCTCTCTCACTGATGGGGTGAATAAGAGGAGGTTAAAACACACCTTTTATTTAAACTCATTCCTTTACATACTGTTTCTGGCTGCTTTCACGCTATAAGGGCAGAATGGATTAGTTGCAGTAGAGACTACATGGCCTGCAAAATCTAAAATGTCAACTATTTGACCCTTTGTAGAAAATGTTTGCTGACCTCTAGACGGTAGTATGGTAAGAAAATTGCTGGATTGAAAGCCAGGTGGAGAGAACTGGGGTCTAAAGCAGAGGTATAAAGGATTGTGAGGCCAAAGCAGGTAACATGACATGAACACATACATTTGTCAAAACATATGTAATAGTACAGTGTAAAAAAGGTGAATTTTATTATAAAATTTTATTATTTTTGTTGTTTTATCATAAAGATTTTTAAAAAATGGCAAAAGAAAGAAAAAGCAGCCAGGCATTTATCGGGGACTAAATAAAGGAATTTGACCTAAATGTGAGGGCTTTTTGATGGAGGTTACTCTGAAGTAACAAGATGAAGCCGGTAAGTATTTTATAACCCAGCTAAGAAGCAAGATCAACGAATATTCTGCCTTGGGAGCATGCTCTCTATTCTAATTTTTAAATGGTGTGCTGTTTGCTGATCATGATATTTTTACAATAAAAAGGTAACATAATTTCTTTATTCATCTATGCCAGAAGATGAAATAAGCCCCTCCTTGCCTCTCAGAGAAGTACCTGAATTCCTAGGAAGAAAAAAAGTTCTATTTAAATCAAAGTATGATTACGGATGTATATTTATATTTAATGTTAGCATGAAAATCCCCAATAATTGGTAAGCATAAGCTTACAGATGCTTTTATAATTCCAAGTCTCCAACAAATGATGCACTCTTAACCATAATTATGATTTTGATTAAATTTTGATACTATATAAAATGAACATTGCCTGATATTAACTATTAATATGTCAACTTTTGATTTTGTTCAAAATCCAAATGCATTCAATGTTATTTTCAAACTAGGCTTTTCTTATTTTAAAGACTTCTAAAGCTGTAAATGACTATATATTAAAAGAAACACAGCACTTATTCGCTAATATATAACTTGCAGTTACTTTACTTCTCATTAGTATTTGGGTAGCATTTAGTTCTTATTACTGGAAAATAAAAACTGACAGTGAAGGAGGGAATAACTGGGCAATAGAGAAAACACAATGAGTGTCTGGTGAGAAGGAAATGTTAAAATCAAATAATTAAGGGGAACAATGCTCTCTTCAGGAAAATTCTAAATCTCCATGGGTGGAAGAAAAGCGCCTCTTTAATAAAGATAGATTTTAGGTATAGAAAAGAATCTGAATGATGCCTAGCACTATAAATAGAAAAATTAAATTAATAATTCAGACACTTCTCAATCTCCTAATTAGTCACATATGGATTGCCTGGATGTTTGGCATCATCTGGACACATACATTATCTAGTCTAGATTAATAATGAATGCATTAAAGCATCTTACCTAATTTAAATAAGAACTTAAGTGGTAATGTCCAAGTTAATTGAGCCCACTGTAATATACTCTATAGCATTCTAGAAAAAAAAAAAAAATTTTAAAAGAAGAGATATCTAGAGCAATTCTGAAGTAACAACCAGATTGACCCAAGTTCCAATCTGGTGCCTGAAGCTATCGCCTATGTCACTTAGTCAAACGTCTTAACCTGAGTGAGCATTAGATTCCACATGAAGTACAATAGGGGAAATTATTCCCCTCACAGGTGCTATGAAAATTAACCTCACATAATAAGCATACTATAAATTTTCATAATATTCCCATAATTTTTTAGTTTTGTTCAGACTATACTATCCTGGGCAAAAAACAGATACATTTTGTAGTTCATATTATTTAAAATTGTTGGTTAATATGTACATTCTTTTTAATCCTGTGCCTTTGTTGAAATGTTCTTTCTTATTGCTTCGACTACCCAGGTCCACGGAAATGGTTTCTCTGAATTTCTACTGACATTGTTTCTTTTCTTTCCATTGAGACGTGCAACTTTGTTTATTCTAAAAAGAACTGGAAATAAAAGTCAAAGTAACTGTCCTATTAAAGCAGGGAGCTTATATATTTGGGGGGAAATTCAGCTGTATAAGACAATTGTTTCAGATCTACTGAAAAAAATCTCTCCATTTATTCTGCATAGAAAGGAAAGTCAGGAATTTAGATGCCTAATATCTAAATGTATTTTCACTTAGAATCTTTAGTACCATAAACAACACTCATATTTAAATAAACTAGAAACTGTAGCTGTTTTGAGCTACAGATCTTACAATTTGTATAGGGAAAATAGGGACTTTAAATTTAGGAACATCTGGGTTAAATCCAAGTTTATATTTATTGATCATTAATTTCAATAAAGTCCTTCCCTGCTCTGGGTCTCTAGTTCCTTATCAACCTTAAAGTGTGGATAATGAGAGCTACAGCTGCCAGGGTCCAGTTAGTGTATGTAAAGTGATCTTCACAGAGTAGAGCTCATTTTAAAGAAAATTAGTGTTATACACAATTTCCTTTCACCAACGGAAATTATTTCAAACTGAATACGATCGTTACAATTTTGTCAATATGTGTTTCTTAAATGTGAGTGAAAAGGCAAATTTGAGAAAACATATTAGCCCATGATTTTAAAGAAAAAGGGGGAAACCATGCCACACAACTCATGTATAACATGGGAGGGAATAAGCATGTCCCAGGTCCGTTCAAGAATGCAACCCAATGCAGCTATGGCTGCACCTGCAATAATGAGGTCACTGTAGCAGGAAATGTAGGAGGGTGTCCAGGTTTGTGCAGGATTGCTCCAGTTGCAGCACTCAGAGTCCCACATTGCGATAACCTCCTCAATCTCACATAAACCAGGAGAACTGGTCATGCCGTCATAGGACATGTTCTATAGCTGTAGATAGAATAACAGCACTAGAAGGGAAATGAGTGCAGGAAAGTGACAGGATACAAGATCTATGTGGAAAAAGCAGTAGTTTTTCTATATACTGGTAAGTCACAATCTGAGGAGGAAATCAATTAAAAATTTCCATTTACAGTAGCAATCAAATATTTAGAAATAAATTTAACCAAGGACACAAAAGACCTATATACAGAAAACCACAAAAATTGCTAAAAGAAATCAAGGGAAACCTAAATAAATGTAAGAACATACTATGCTTATGGATTGGAAGACTAAATATAGTAATAAACTTAATAAGTCAATTTTACCCAAATTGCTTATAGATTCAATGGAATAACAGTTAAAATCCCAAGAACTTACTTTACAGAATAGAAAAACCAGTAAGCACATGTATTTGGAAGGGCAGGGTGTCCCAAATAGCTAAAATACCTTGAGAAAGCAGAATGAATTGGGAGGTCTCTCACTACCTGACTTCAAAGCATATTATAAAACTTTTGTTCTTAAAACAGCATGGTACTGACATAAAGATTGGTATATTGACCAATGGAATAGAATTGAGTGTTCAGAAACAGACTCTTTCATCTACAGAAAATAAGGTGGTCAATTCAACTCAACTGGGACAGAGCAGCCTCTTCAACAAATGGTACTTGGAGAATTGGATAGCCATATTCAAAAGAATGAAGACGGACCCCTATCTCACAGCTTATACAAAAATTAACTCAAAATGGATCAATGGACTAAATATTAGAGCTAAGATTGTAAAACGTTTAGAAGAAAATGTAGCGAAATATCTTAAAGATCTTGTGACAGGAGGTGGTTTCCTATACTTTACACTCAAAGTGCCAGCAATGAAAGAAGAAATAGATAAATAAGATCACCTTAAAGTTGAATACTTTCGTGCTTCAAAGGACTTCGTTAGGAAAGTAGAAAGGCAGCCTATGGGAGACAATATTTAGAAACCACATATCAGATAAGGATTTAATATCCAGAATATATAAAGAGATCCTACAACTCAACAGCAAAAAGATGAACAATTCCATTTTAAAACCGGCAAAAGACATGGACAGACACTTTTCCAAAGAAATACAAAATGGCTCAAAAACATATGAAAAGATGCTCAATTTCACTAGCTAATAGGGAAATGCAAATCAAAACCATAATGAGATATCATCTCAAATCTACTCGAATGACCGTTTGCTGATTTGAAACTGTCATATACCCCAGAAAAGCCACATTCTTTAGACCTCATTTGATATTGCTGGGTGGGACCTTTTTTTATTGTTCCCATGGAAATATAACCCACCAATTGCAGGTGGGTTTTGATTAGGTGGTTTCCATGGAGATGGTTTCTGTTCAAGGTGGGTTCACTTGCTGGAGCCTTTTAAGAAAGAACCATTTTGGAAAAAACTTTAAAGCCCACACAGCTGGAGACCTTTGTTGATAAAAGAAAACACCCCCAGGGAAGCCAATGAATGAGCCTAGGAGAAAATTTGTAAACATTGCTATGTACCTTCTAGGCTGAAAGACCCCAGCAATCACCAGCCATGTGTCTTTCCAGCTGACAGAAGTGTTCCAGCATCAGCCTTTCTTGAGTGAACATAACCTCTTATTGGTGCCTTAATTTTTACATTTTCACAGCCTTAGAGCTGAAAACTTGCAACTCAACAAATTCCCTATTTAAAATCCATTCTGTTTCTGGTATATTGCATTCCAGCAGCTTTAACAGACTAAAACAGGCTATTATCAAAAAGAACCAGAGAACTTCAAGTGCTGGAGAGGATGTGGCAAAAGAAGCACACTTATTCACTGTTGGCGGGAATGTAGAATGGAGCAACTACTATGGAAGGCAGTTTGGCAGTTCCTCAGTAAGCTAAGTATAGAATTTCCACATGATCCAGCAATCCCATAATTAGATATATACTTGGAGGAACTGAAGGGAGGGACATGAATGGACATTTGTACATCAATATTTATAGTGGTATTATTCACAATTGTCAAGAGATGGAAACAGCCCAAAAGCCCATCAACAGATGAGTAGATAAATTGTGGTATAACATATGATGGAATATTATGCAGCTGTGAGACAGAATAAAGTCATGATGCATGCAACAATGTGCATGAACCTTGAAGATACTATGTTGCATAAAATTAGCCAAAACTGAAGGGACAAGTAGTGTATGGTCTTACTAATATGAACTATTATGAGAAAATTCTGAAGGTTAAAGTAAAGAACACAGGTTTCACAGGATTTAAAGATGGTAGAGATTGGGCATTTGATTCCACAGGACAACTGTAACAATGCAGAAATGGATAGTATAACATATATGAAGGTAACACAATGTTATAAGTACAATAACCAAAGCTGAATGTGGATATGGATGAAAGAGGAAGGCTAGGGGAATTTAAACACCAGGAGGAAGATGGAGGATAAAAACTGGGACTGCATAACACAGTGAAACCTAGAATGGACAATGATAGTGATTAAATGTACAAATGGAAGACAGTTTTTGCATGAGAGAGAACAAATGAATGTCAACATTGCAAGGTGTTGAAAATGGGACGGTATATGGGAAAAATACAATTAATGCCAACTGTGGTCTATATAACATATATAATTACATGTTACAATATGTATATAGTTATATGTATAGTTGTATATATTGTTATATGTAACAGTAACATTATAATACTCTTCCATTAATTGTATCAAAGGCAATATGCCAAAGCTAAATGTCAATAAGAGGAGGCTATATATATAAAGGAGGAGCATGGGATTTTTGTTGCTGTGATTGTTGTTTTTCCTTTTTATTTTTTTATTCTTTTGTTGATATAATTTTTCCTTCTCTTTCTTTGTGGGATAAATGGAAATTTTTCAATAAAGATTGTGGTAGTGAATGCATCACTGTATGATTATACCAAGAACCATTGATTAGTTTACTTAGGATGAATTGTATGGTGTTTGAATAAACCTGTTGAAAGAATAAACAGAAAAATACAAATGCTGGAGAAGATGTGGACAGAAAGATAGACCTATTCACCGTTGGTAGGGAAGTAGATCAGTGCAGCCGCTCTGGAGGCCAGTGTGGTGGTTCCCCAAGAGACTTACTAAAGGGTCGCCATATGATCCTGCAACCATGTTATTAGATATGTACTTGGAAGAACTGAAAGCAGGGACACAAAATGATCATTTGCACACATATGGTAGCATTATTCACGATTTGCAATGGAAGGAGGTAGCCTAAGGGTACATTGATTGATGAACGGAAGGGCAAACTGTGGTGTTATACATACAATAGAATACTGAGTGACTAGAAATGAAAGGACAAATATTATAAGGCCTCACTAATATGGATTAACTATAATGAGAAAACTGAGAAGTGAAGTCAAGAGCAGAGGTTATCAGGAGATAGAATGTGGACAGAAATTGAACAATTGATGATTAAGTAGTACAGAATGTTCAATAAGACTTATTTTAAAGATTCCTAAATTGTAAGCTCTTACATCAGTCATATCCATTCCTGAGTTTTACTTGTAATTTCTAAATTCAGAGATGCTGAGCTCTTTGTGTATAACCTGGCAGTTCCCCCTAAGTCTGATTATGCATATGACATCCTGAGTCACCTGTGTGACGCCTGAGTCTCATAGTTAAAGCCTGGAGCTCTGAAAGTCAGCATCACCCTGTACAGCAACTGCTAAGCTGAAAAAGAGATCAGGCTTCTATTAGAGATAGGAATGAAATGAACTTGGTTAGGACTAAGGTAAATCAGAACACAGGGTGAAGGATGATATTGACTGCGCTTTAAAACTCCAACTTCTGTGTGAAACCAAAGGAAAGATGTTTATTTCATACAAAGTTTGTTTTCTGTAGCACACTGTTTAATTTAACCTGCATGGTCAGTTTATTTAAACAACAAATTGCATTATGTTGTTTAAATAGGGAATGAGATCTTGTTATTCTGTGCAGGTTAATGTAATACCCCAATATACTCTAAAGTATTGGGGGCAGAAACTAAAAAAGAATTTTCAAAATCCCCTTGAGAGACTGGGGGAAAAGGTAAAAATATCAAACTTCCCCACTTACAGAATTTCTAATATTCTCTCAAGCAATAGGGACTCCAAATGTAATAAGCCAAGCCTTTGATCTTGGGGCTTGCCCTTATGAAACTTAGTCCTTCAAAGAAGCAGCTAAATCTACTTATAATTATGCCTAAAAGTCACCCCCCAGAGAACCTCTTTTGTTGCCCAGATGTGGCCTCTCTCTAATCCGACTCTGCAAATAAACTCAGTGCCCTCCCAACTATATAGGGCATCCCAGGTGTGTAGTCTCTCTGGCAGCATGGGACATGACTCCCAGGGATGAGCCTGGCTCTGGTATTGTGGAATTGACTATGCCTTCTTGACCACAAAGGGGAAAAGATATGAAACAAAATAAAGTTTCAGTGGCTAAGCAATTTCAAATTGAGTTGAGAGGTTGCTCTGGAAGTTATTCTTATGCATCTTATCAGATCTTATTATTCAGTTTCTAGTATATTAGACTAGTTAGGAGGAAAGACCTGAAACTGCTAAACTGTGATACAGTAGCCTTGATTCTTAAAGATGATTCTATAACTATATAGCTTTTATTTAACTGACTTTTTTATTAATTAAAAAAAATTAACAACAAACAAAACAATAAGATATCATTCCATTCTACATATATAATCAGTAATTCTTAATATCATCACATAGTTACATATTCATCGTTTCTTAGAACATTTGCATCGATTTAGAAAAAGAAATAAAAAGACAACAGAAAAAGAAATAAAACAATAGAGAAAAGAAAATTATACATACCATACCCCTTATCCCTCGCTTTCATTTACCACTAGCATTTCAACTAAATTTATTTTAACATTTATTCCCCCTATTATTTATTTTTATTCCATATGTTCTACTCTTCTGTTGGTATAGTAGGTAAAAGGAGCATCAGACACAAGATTTTCACATTCACCGAGTCACATTGTGAAAGCTATATCATTGTTCAATCATCATCAAGAAACATGGCTACTGGAACACAGCTCTACATTTTCAGGCAGTTCCCTCCAGCCTCTCCTCTACATCTTGAACAATAAGGTGATATCTACTTAATGCGTAAGAATAACCTCCAGGATAACCTCTCGACTCTGTTTGGAATCTCTCAGCCATTGACACTTAGTCTCATTTCACTCTTCCCTCTTTTGGTCCAGAAAGTTCTCTCAATCCCTTGATGTTAATCCTCAGCTCATTCTAGGGTTTTTCTCAGTCCCTTGATGCTGAGTCTCAGCTCATTACAGGATCTCTGTCCCACATTGACAGGAAGGTCCACACCCCTGGGAGTCATGTCCCATGCAGAGAGGGGGAGGGTGATGAGACTGCTCGTCATGTTGGCTGGAGGGAGAGGCCACATCTGAGCAACAAAAGAGGCTCTCTTGGGGGTGACTCTTAGGCCTAAATTTTAAGTAGACTTGACCTATCCTTTGTGGGGTTAAGTTTCATATGAACAAACCCCAAGACTGGGGGCTCAGCCTGTAGCTTTGGTTGTCCACACTGCTTGTGAGAATATCAAGAATTCAACTTGGGGAAGTTGAATTTCTCCCCGCTCTCACCATTCCCCGAAGGGGGCTTGCAAATACTTTTCCAGTCACTGATCAAATCACTCTGGGATTCATTGGGGCATCACTCTGGACAAACCAACAAAATCTCATGTCCTACCTGAGATTCCAAGTGCTTATGATGTTCAATCAAACTATCTATATAAGTTATATTAGGAAATGCTCTAGTCAAAATATAAATTTTGTAACAAATAAACATTTTTTGCTTTAGTCTCACACATAAGGTGACATTTTAAAATATTAATTACCATCTATTTTCAGTACCCTGCAATAATAACATTCCTTTATTCTTCCTCATGCAAAAACATTTTTAAAATTTTGTACATTGTACATTTCACTATTATTATACACTATAGGCATTCCTAGATTATACCATCTCAATCTTTTAACATCTATCTTTCTTTCTGATTCCATTTATGTCCCCAGCCCTCCTCCCTCTATCATTCTTTTTTTTTTGTATTTTTTATTTTTTTTAAATTTTTTTACATGGGCAGGCACCGGGAATCGAACCCAGGTCCTCGGGCTTGGCAGGCAAGCATTCTTACCTGCTGAGCCACCGTGGCCCGCCCTATCATTCTTACATGCAGCTTTATTCAGTGTTTTAACATAATTATATTACAGTTAGGTAGTATTGTGCTGTCCATTTCTGAGTTTTTGTATCCAGTCCTGTTGCACAGTCTGTATCCCTTCAGCTCCAATTACCCAATACCTTACATATTCCAAGTTTATTCACTAATGTCAGTTCATATCAGTGAGACCATATAGTATTTGTCCTTTAGGTTTTGGCTAGTCTCAGTCAGCATAAAGTTCTCAAGGTCCATCCATGTTGTTACATACTTCATAAGTTTATTCTGTCTTAAAGCTGCATAATATTCCATCGTATGTATATACCACAGTTTGTTTAGCCACTC
The DNA here is from genome assembly GCF_023851605.1 of Tamandua tetradactyla. NCBI lineage: Eukaryota > Metazoa > Chordata > Mammalia > Pilosa > Myrmecophagidae > Tamandua > Tamandua tetradactyla. The sequence continues at coordinate 27,833,807 of NC_135346.1, forward strand.
GTCTGTTGATGGACATTTTGGCTGTTTCCATCTCTTTGCAAGTGTAACTAATGCTGCTATAAACATTGGTGTGCAAGTGTCCATTTGTGTCTTTGCCCTTAAGTCCTTTGAGTAGATTCCCAGCAATGGTATTGCTGGGTCGTATGGCAATTCTATATTCAGCTTTTTGAGGAACCGCCAAACTGCCTTCCACAGTGGTTGCACCATTTGACATTCCCACCAACAGTGGATAAGTGTGCCTCTTTCTCCACATCCTCTCCAGCACTTGTCATTTTCTGTTTTGTTGATAATGGCCATTCTGGTGGGCGTGAGATGATATCTCATTGTGGTTTTGATTTGCATTTCTCTAATGGCCAGGGACATTGAGCATCTCTTCATGTGCCTTTTGGCCATTTGTATTTCCTCTTCTGATAGGTGTCTGTTCAAGTCTTTTTCCCATTTTGTAATTGGGTTGGCTGTCTTTTTGTTGTTGAGTTGAACAATCTCTTTATAAATTCTGGATACTAGACCTTTATCTGATATGTCGTTTCCAAATATTGTCTCCCATTGTGTAGGCTGTCTTTCTACTTTCTTGATGAAGTTCTTTGATGCACAAAAGTGTTTAATTTTGAGGAGCTCCCATTTATTTATTTTTCTTCAGTGCTCTTGCTTTAGGTGTAAGGTCTATAAAACCACCTCCAATTATAAGATTTAATTATACAGCTTTTATGGTATGACCATGTGATTATGAAAATCTTGTGACTAATACTTCCTTTATCTAGTATATGAAAAGATGAGTAATAAAATAAAGACAAAAGTGAATAAATAAAAAATAGGGGGAAGTAAGGGATATGGGATGTTTTGGGTGTTGGTTTAATATTAAAAAATTTTTTTTTTGCAGTAATGACAGCATCCTAAAATTGAATTTTAAAAAGATCCTTTTTGGATTTATACTAAAATTATGTGAGTTTTAAGAGGACAGTCTTTCATTCTTGGAATTTTCTTGGAATAAGGCACTGCAAATATGTATCATGCTGATCTGAAGAATTTTTAGACACTTATTGAAAAGATGCCTCTCTGACTATGGCAAATACACTTAGGTTGCTTTAGTAATTCAGCTTAAGGCACTCTATTTAGTTCTTCCAAGAGACCCATTTTAAGACTCTTCTTCCACCATCATCCTGAGTTGTTCTCTATAAACCCCAAACTATTAGGCATGCTGGGCAAAATTTGGGCATCCTTAAATAAAGTTGAAGTATATTTGAAGTGATGACCTATATCAATGATACAGTAGAGTTTGAGCAGCACCTCCATGCATACACCTGGTTTTGAGAGGATTATGTATACATTGGGACTGGGACACAAGAAGGAAAATGTACAATTTGTCTTTCTTCTTTACCTCTTTGAGTTGAATATTGTTATTTGTTAAAATGTAAGTCACTTCTTTCTCCAGGAACATAGAAAAATGAGAGGCTAAATAGAAGTTTTAAAAACCAAGACAGATGCCTCTGAGAACCCTTTCCTGGACGTGCATCCAGTGGAGATGAGCTCTGAGAGGAGCAAAGGATAGTGTTTTATCACTGATTTAGTTTTATCACTGTATTAGACACCCTGAGACATTGCACAATTTCCTCATTTGATTAGTATTCTGAATCATTCCATATTTACCTTTTCTAGACTTCCCCATGAAATAGCCACCAAAAATAGAAAAATTCACAAAAATCCCGCAAGAAAGTATCTCTAATTACAGCATGTATATGGCAGACTGAGAAACAATTTGGGAAAAATTTTTGTAGAGGGGAAAACCCCACTATTCCAGAACTCCCAGAAACTTTGAGACCATGATTCATAAGCAAAACACATACATGAGTCCAATAAAATGTTAATATTCAGACTAGACATGAAAAAACTTACACATTTGTATATTTTGAAATATCTCCATAAGCAATTAAAAAGTAAATAAATATAACTTCATCAGACACATTTTCTACATCACAGCATAGAACTCCTTGTCTTTCCTTTCACCTTTCCTGAGTCATATGTAATACATAAAGAGAAAGGAAGGAGAGAAGAAACAATAGGTTGAGTACTTATTAGTTTGCTCTGCTATGTAGGTACATATAAAACCTACTACCTGTTTCCCCTACATCTTCCTGCATCAAAGGGTACATGCATGTGCATATGTCAGTATGTGACTGGTGTGTGTGTGTGTGTGTGTGTGTGTGTGTGTGTGTGTGTGTGTGTTGGAGGTGAAGGGCCTTGGAGGAAATGTGCTATAGGGAAATCAGACCTCCCCTTCTCACCTTCCACATCATAGGACAACTATCTATTCTCTTATAAGCAAAAGCTATATATTAATGATGTAGAAAAGGTATATTTTCTTTCTTTCTCTTTAACATAGAGATTGTTTTAAGAAATTAGTTTGTACTTGTTGAGCTGTTGTTCATAACTCACCTCTGTAAATACTATGAGTTTGACAGCAGATAGAACAGATTTAAATCTCCTGGCTTTAAACCAACTTTTTTGAAAAGTTTTCTCCATATCCATATGTTTTATCACCATTTAAGATATAGAGGAATAGATTAAAATTGCTTCCACACATGCACACACATGCATGCAAAAACACAGTAAAAAGTGTATAGTAAAATGAAAAGTGCATCGACTTTGCAGTAAACCCGGCATCGTGGCTTGGCAAATTTACCTAAATTATTTCATTACTATTTTCTGTTCTGAAAACAGAACAGATAGCCCCACATTATTTGTAGGGTTGCAAAGCAGATTAGAATAGTGGAATGCCTACACATTGCTGGCATCCTCTCTCTCATCCAGGATACTGTACTTGCTGTTTTCTCTGTGTAAAGTGGCTTGCTCCTCCACAAGCCAGACACATTAAAGTCCCTGTCCTTGAGCACACTCCTGTCTCTTGCCTACAAAACCTTGCACAGGCTGTTCCCTCTGTCTGCAAGGTGCTCTTTCTGTCCCTTCGCTTTGTCCCACTAACTCATAGTCAACCTTCAGTACTGAAGTTGGATAGCATCTTGTGAGATTTTGCTAACACCCCCAAGCTAAACATGTGCTGATTTATGTGCTATCTGCTGCTACCATGGCCTTATCACCTTGTCTTAGAGCAGTCAGCAAACTTGCCTGAATTTTTTAGTAGACGGCATGCTCCATAAAAATAACATTGTAGCCATAGCTCCTAGTAATTATCTCTCACATTAGCTGCTGCAGAGGGTGTTGTGAGATGGGCACTCTTTCACACTTTTTGTTCAAAAGGGATACATTTGACAGAATAATATTTACTGAACATTCAGTCTGGGTCAGGCCCTGCACTAAGTACTTTCATACATTATCTCATTTAATCATCACAACACTCCTTGCATATTAGAGTATGCATTTGCACGATGACCTGAGCACAGATGAGGAGCCTGGAGATTGAATCAGAAAATGACCCGAGGTCTATGTGATGCTAACCGTAATTTTCTCAACTGTAATGTTCTACTGAGCACAGTTTCCAGAGAACAGATCGCTCACACCTCACTAAATGTTTCTGGAGTAAATGAATGCATGGATGGATATAGTAAGCTTCTAAAAATATCCATTCCTTCTGTGCTTTAATACATACCTATTTTTATTCCCTTTCTCTTTTTAGGTAAGTTATTTCTAATAAGCACATAATAGGGAATATTTTGACACTATGCTTACTTTTTATTTTGGACACTAGATATCAAAAGTCCCCATTACAAGACAGCACAATACTACCTAACTGTAATGTAATTATGTTAAAACACTGAATGAAGCTGCATGTGAGAATGATAGAGGGAGGAGGGCTGGGAACATAAATGAAATCAGAAAGAAAGATAGATGGTAAAGATCGAGATGGTATAATCTAGGAATGCCTAGAGTGTATAATAATAGTGAAATGTACAATGTACAAATTTTAAAAAAGTTTTTGTATGAGGAAGAATAAAGGAATGCCATTATTGCAGGGCGTTGAAAATAGATGATAATTAATACTTTAAAATGTCACCTTATGTGTGAGACTAAAGCAAAAAATGTTTGTTACAAAATTTATATTTTGACTAGAGCATTTCCTAATATAACTCATGTAGATAGTTTGAGTGAATGTCATAAGTACTTGGAATCTCAGGTAGGATATGAGATTTTGTTGGTTTGTCCAGAGTGATGCCCCGATGAATCCCAGAGTGATTTGATCAGTGACTGGAAAAGTATTTGCAAGCCCCCTTCGGGGAATGGTGAGAGCGGGGAGAAATTCAACTTCCCCAAGTTGAATTCTTGATATTCTCACAAGCAGTGTGGACAACCAAAGCTACAGGCTGAGCCCCCAGTCTTGGGGTTTGTTCATATGAAACTTAACCCCACAAAGGATAGGTCAAGTCTACTTAAAATTTAGGCCTAAGAGTCACCCCCAAGGGAGCCTCTTTTGTTGCTCAGATGTGGCCTCTCCCTCCAGCCAACATGACGAGCAGTCTCATCACCCTCCCCCTCTCTGCGTGGGACATGACTCCCAGGGGTGTGGACCTTCCTGTCAATGTGGGACAGAGATCCTGTAATGAGCTGAGACTCAGCATCAAGGGACTGAGAAAAACCCTAGAATGAGCAGAGAATCAACATCAAGGGATTGAGAGAACCTTCTGGACCAAAAGAGGGAAGAGTGAAATGAGACTAAGTGTCAATGGCTGAGAGATTCCAAACAGAGTCGAGAGGTTATCCTGGAGGTTATTCTTATGCATTAAGTAGATATCACCTTGTTGTTCAAGATGTAGTGGAGAGGCTGGAGGGAACTGCCATGAAAATGTAGAGCTGTGTTCCAGTAGCCATGTTTCTTGATGATGATTGAACAATGATATAGCTTTCACAATGTGACTCTGTGAATGTGAAAACCTTGTGTCTGATGTTCCTTTTAGCTACTATAACAGAAGAGTAGAACATATGGAATAAAAATAAATAATAGGGGGGAACAAATGTTAAAATAAATTTAGTTTGAAATGCTAGTGGTAAATGAAAGCAAGGGGTAAGGGGTATGGTATGTATAATCTTTTTTCCTCTATTATTGTTTTATTTCTTTTTCTGTTGTCTTTTTATTTCTTTTTCTAAATCAATGCAAATGTTCTAAGAAATGATGAATATGCAACTATGGGATGATATTAAGAATTACTGATTTATATGTAGAATGGAATGATATCTTAATGTTTTGTTTAATTTTTTTTAATAAAAAATTTTAAAAAAAGTCCCCATTACAGTTAGGAGTGTTTTCCTTTCTCTCACTTAAAAATATGTCAGATTCACAGGGTGAGTGCTAAAGATGGCAATGTATATACCGTGAGCTCACAAGATATTTACTCCTCAGGAGCAGGGATTGTTTTATATCTGTATCTCCAGCTTCTGGCATAGCACCTTTTCCACTGCAGGCAAATGATAAACTCTGCAGGAATGGGTAATCACAGACAACGACCTTGAGGTTACAGAATCGATTAAGGCAGTTCAGAAAGTTTAAACTTCAATCATTCAACAATATATTTTTTAAATGGAGTAGGGTGGCAAAAAAAATCTATGAAAAATATTCTTCAGAAGGTTATTACATGTAGTTTCTAAGAATGATGGTATTTATAGAAGTACACAAATCACGTAAAACTGAACATTGAATTGAATTTGATATTTAGAGCTTACTAAGTATGAGGCATCGGGCTAGGACTTTATTAGGTATAACTGAGGAGAATTTTCTTATTGCTACAAGAGAGAACTCACCTCTTTAACGAATATTTGCACATCAGAACAAGAGAAAATAAAGCTTTGACTTACATGGGGAGGGCAGAGTGATCTTATTAAAATCCAAACCTAATAAGGTCAATTTTCCTATTCAACGCATCTGAGAGCTTCCTCTTGCTTTTATAATTAAACTTCAAGCTGCTCTTCAGAGTATTTGTACGGTTTTTCAAGATCTTTCTAGCATCCTCTTCTACTCCACACTACACTCCCCATACTCTAGTCACATTAAACTTTTTATATTGCCCCAACATATGCTTTTTTATGCCTCCATTCTCCACACCAGGAATGCCTTCCTCTTTGTCTGGTAATCCTCCATCATCCTTCAAGACACAGGTCAAAAGTTACAGAAGCTTCGGGTTTCTACAGGCAGAGCTAAATACTCTGGGCAATCCTCTGAGGGCTCCCATCCAGGCATCTCTCAATCTCACACTGCGGTTGGTGCTTCCATCCCAAACCACAGCACTCACTTGTCCAGGGCTTAGCTCTTGCTTTGTCTTTGTACCTCAACATGGCCCTATAACAACTACATTTACCTCATGAGTGAATGGTGACTGCTTTGGGGATTAAAACATCTGTTTTTGTGTTTGGGTTACTCAGTGAGAAGAATAATGGACATAACCATTTATTGATTGATTGAATATTTTTTACATGCCAAACCCCGGAAAGATGATATGGAAAATACAGGTGTCTTCATGGCACCTACATTACGCAAAGAAAACAGGAGAAAGAAGTTACACAAAATAATTGTAGCTCGTGATGAGTGATAAGATATTGGGGGTAGAGAATGGAGGAAGGTGGTGGGGAAACAACTTCAGATATGGAAATGAGGGAGGGTTTCTCTGAGTGGGAGAAATGTACACTGACGCCTAAATGATGAAGAGCCTAGAATCCTGTCCATGCCTAAGAAAGAGCCATCCAAATGTCCTGAGGTGGGGCTGAGAGGGGGGGAAAGCTGGTCATGACCTGGGAAGAGTAGGTGGCCCATGTGGCTGGCATGGAATGCGTCGAGGAACACTGTACCTGGACAAATGAAGTTGGACAGGTTGTCAGGGAAAGGAGAGGATGAGGGGCCTGGACCACTAGGTAAAGAGCGTCAATTTATTCCAAGTGTAGGGGGACCTGATAGGCAATTTTAAGCTCAGAATGACATGGTATGGTTTGCATTTCTTAAGCATTAACATTTATGTTATGGCATGAATTTTTTTTTTTTTTAAGTCTGTTAGTGAATTATCTGGACAAGACTTCCTCACTCGTTTATTCCATATTTCATTCTCCTCGCCACTAGGGGGATCCAGAGATTGTCATTAAGTGTCTATCCTAGATAGTCCCAAGCAACTCAGCGGTAAGGTCTCCTCTGAGTTTCTCCAACAGGTATGGTTAAGGTAAGATGGTAAACATTTTGAACACCAACAAGAGAATATGAATAAATGAACAAGTAAGATCTTAAAACAGATTATCAGTATGCGGAAACAGGGCTGCCTTTGACAGACTACATGATTCAGTAGGAAGGAATACTGTTTCTCTATGTTATATCAAACCTTTCATGAACGATTACATTTGGACTGATTGGATTTATTTTAAGCAAAAGTGACTATCAATAGAAAAAAGATTTATATAATAGAGTTGAGAAGTATTTGGGGCTGAACCTGGAAGCATACTCAATAAAAATGATCATCTTAACAGTTTCCAGCCTCCAAGGATTTACCCAGTCACTCAGCACCATCCAGGTGTATTGTTGTGTGCATTACCTCAATTAACCCAACAGCCATCAGAGGTGATAGGGATGGATGGCCATTATCCTCATTACCGAGATTGAAAAACTGAGGCTCAAGGTTTTCAAATGGCTTGGCCAACATCTCAGAGCTATTAAGTGGTGGAGCCGGAAATTGGATGAAAGACTTCTTAACTCCAATGCCCTTTATTTTAACCAGAACACTAAGTTGAAGAGGCTTCCAGGGACTTAGGTTCCAGTTTCAGCCTACTTTCATTGCACTTTTAGCACCCTCAGTGCCAAAATGAGTATCATTCTCTCCTCAGTGAATAATAATGTAAATTTGCAGTGCACCTCAAATGCAAAGATAAAGTGTTTTGTAGACTACCGGGCGTTACACAAAAAATTAGCCAGGTGCCAATGTTTTCCTTAGAAAAGACACCCGCCACCCGCCACCCCCCTCCCCAAATGAATTGCTTTAAAATTCTATTTCTTTTCTGAACTTGGCTGCTTTAGCCAGCTTTTGGAACTTGTCTCAAATTCCACTTTATATGTTCATTTATAAGTACTGTCCTAGTCTTCTCCTTCCAGACAGTTTCTTCCTAAGGAGTTGACAACATTAGGTGGTAGAAAGAGCAACATCTGAGGAGGTAGCTTTTTACCAAGCTCTGGCCCCAACTCACTGTGAGGCTTTGGCAAATCCCTTTTTCTCTAGGACACCCACATGCAAAATGAGTGCCTAGGATAGCTGAAGGAAGATAAGGACACTGCAAATTTTAAAATAGTGGGGTAGATGTGGCCCATGACTCAGATGAAGAAAGAAAATGGGAGGGTTATGTAATAATAAGACAATGGAATTACTGTGAAATATTTGTTTAATGAGTAAATTAGGGGGTTCTTGACCATAAAATAACCACTAACACCTTCAACAATTTCAACAGATATTTAAGAAATTAAGCACCGTCCTAGGAGCATATAGTAAAATGGTGAATAAAGTCAATATGGTTTCGGCTATTGAATTTTAATCTAGATGGACATTAAAAAGTGGGAGTCAAAAAGGCATTTCAGTCACAGATACAGTTTGTTCGACCAACACAGTTTCTAAAACTTTACAAATTTGCCAGTGTTTAGAAATAATGGGAGATTTCACACAAAAGTTCTATTGTCCAGCTTCTCTTTAAACATCTGAGTATCTGTCAAGCCTGGGCAGGCGTTTCCACACAACTGCTAGCGCCGGCTAGAAGCTGCGCCCATCCCACCCCCAGACTTACAGCTCCAGGTTCCTCCCCGCCCGACAACTGCCCATGGTCACAGATCCTCGCGTCTCCGTAAGTAACCCGTCTGCTGGGTCTCCCTTGGCTGTGCGGACTCTTGGGTTAGAGGGAAGACAATTCGTTATCTCGATCGGGTTGAGTATTACAAAGGGGAAGTACAAGGACATGTCATGGTAGGGAATATAGAAACTTCCAATGGGACACCATCTTCACCGTATCCCTTGCCCCTTCCCCATCCCTACACTCTTGACAGTGAGTGCAACAAAGATGCATGAAAATCGGGGGTTGGGAGCCAGGGAGACCCGAGTTTAAAAGAGGTTCTCTCCATGGTTATTGTATACTGGACAAGTGTTTTCCTTTTCTGTGCTTCGATTGCCCCAGCAGTTAAACAAAAAAGCCTGCTACAGCACGATGGCTAAAGGTACTTCCGGGCGTGTTCTGTAACATTCGCAACTCTCTGGTAGGTCTTCGCCCACACCCCAAGGAAAATCTTACTGGAACAAGCCTTGACAAATTTCCCCATCTCGGATCTGCAGGCTCGTATCCACCGCTCCTACGTCTGCCTCCGCGGAGTTGCCCGGGTCTTGCTGGGGGAGGATCGCTCCAGGGGAAGCGTGCTTCTGTCCGGGGAGTCCGGGCGCCTTCCACGTCCCGGCCAAGGCGCCGCGGGACCTGCGCGTGGGCTCCCAGCTGCGCCCGCAGCCCTCTCCTCCCGCCTCGCCCGACTTCCGCTGGCGACGCACCGACCCCAGGCCACTGCCCCTCCCCAGGGAGCTGCCAGGCCATTTCAGTGCAGGCGTCAGCCGTGGACGCCACTGGGCAGCTCTGCTCCCCGGCTCCGGGGCCGCCCCTCCTGTGGGAGCTGCGCGCGCGCTCGGTGCTCGGAACCCTCAGGGGCGCAGGTGCCCGCCCCAGCCCAGCCCTCGCAGTCTCGCTGCGCCCAGGCAGGTAGGTGCCTTTCATTGTTCTCTTTGTTTCTCAGTTAGTCTGTCAGCCTCTCCCCCTTTGGTGGCATCATCAGCTTGGGTTTCTTGGGAGCTGTGAAGGAAGTACTAGGATCTGGGTGAGTGGTGGTCTAGATTCTTTTTTTTAAAAAAAATAAGCTTGGATACTAAGAGTACTATTGGGAACCTAGGAAGTTAAAAAGGAAAAGAAAGAAGACGAGGACAGCAGGTCAGGGTAACTCACTACAACCGGGTACAGGCTGGGTCCAATCCTATGCCACTCCTCCTTCCCACCCTCTCACTCACTCAGGCTTAGGTGCACTCAGACATCAGTAAGTATTTGATGGATCAAGACGTGTGGAGGTGTTTCTGCTTGTTTTGCTCATCCAGCTTTTAAACAAGCAAACACTGCCTTTGATGGCTGGCTTCATCTCCATCAGGAATATTTTTTCTGCCAAGGCTGAAGGACTGGAATATTTTTGCACAAATAAAATGTGGTGTATTCATACAAAGGACTGCTATACAGCACTTAAAAAGCAGGAATCAGAGCTGTAAAGATGAGCATTGCCTAGATCTCAAAATGGTGATGGTAAAATACAAGTGACATGCAAAATGTATGTGCTCTATGCTACTTAGGTGATTTATTTTAAAATAAATGTCACTTATGTGAGTGCATAGAAAGTAGACTGCAAAACACATCCCAAATTTATGATGGTGGTTGTCTCTGAAAAGAGTGAAAGAAGAATTAGTTGTTCATCAGGGTTAAAGTGGAAATAATATTTAATGTTTAATATACTAAAAATGATGAAGCAAAGTTGATTAGACAAGTGATAGTCGATAGGGTATTATTAACTTGGGGTGTTTGCCATATTTCTGGTACTTTTCCATGTTTCTCAATATTTCTGAATTTAAGTTCTATTTTTCAAAGGCAAACGAAATAAGTTCCATCTATGCGACAAAACCTAAACAGTTTTATCAGAAGTTGCAATTTTCTTGAACACTTCTTATGTTTTCTAATTCTTGAGTATGATTCCTCTTTTCCTAGGGAGGTTTAGCTTCTTGGAGAAGCTCACATGTTGTCAGACCCCCAAAAGAACAGGCCAAAGATCAAGTGTTGGCATTAAAGAACTGAACTGTAGTTAATCTGATAAATGGCTAAGTCAGGATAGAATCTCAAAATTCCCTGTGTTCCTGCATGAAAAATGGTCTCTCTCTTTTATTTCCTGCATTTAAGATTTTCATTTCCAAGAGCATTAACTGTCCTCTTAACATCTTGAAACAATGCTTACATAACACTGCAGAGTTGGTACTAGGTGGTCAGGCAGGGCGTGGAATTTGGAGAACCAGCCCTTGACTCTACTGGCCCTATTCGGCAGAATGGAAAGGATGCCTCTCTTTTTTCCAGCCAGAGAGAGGTTGATTTCTTTCTGGATATGAGGGAACTTTAATGAGTTTGGCTACCCAAGTGAGAATAAAAAGAGAAAGAGTTCTCAGCTGGATTGTGCATGTGTTTGTGTGATGGAGGAGCTATTAAGAGGCCACCCTATATTTTCATCCTACTGCCCCTTCCTCAAGCATACACTGAAGCAGTTCCTGGTTTGTGGTATTCTCGTCTTGCTAAAAATCACTGGATCTTTGGTGAACAAAACTGCCTGCGTATGAGAATGAACCTCTGAAATGTGGGAAATAGTGGTAATATTTCTTTCTGATTTGACAACTTGTGAGGTCAATAGTTGGCACATCTTATGTTGCAGGAAGACAGGCTGTTTAAGAAAAGCCTGAGATGTAAAGGCTAATGTAGGATTGACAGGGTCCTGAGATATAAAGAATAATGTAGAATTGACAAGGTGTGGTGTGAAAGCTACATGTACCTCACATTCTAAGCACAAAATAAAAGAGAATTTAGCCTCAGTCTGCAGTGTTATCCATCGTAATTCCTGAAAATCAATATTCTCTTTAAGACTAATTTCTTCTTTCTAATGTCATCTTCAGCCCTTACACTAATCCCCACTTGTTTCAGACTCTATATGCAATTAAAAACCAAGGACATCCATTTGCTTCTTTCTACCCCCCAATAAAACACAAAGGGAACCCACTTGCTTCTTCCTTACCCCCTTCCCAGCTGGAGTTAAAAGCATTCTGTCTTTCCAGCCTGGGGAGACAATCGAGTTCTAGCTTCTGGATTCTTAATAATCCCGCTGTGTTTACTCCAGCCACCTGTTACCACCTGTTCTCTGGCCCCTCCCCACCACAATTTAATTGGTTGCTTCCTAATTGCTGACTCTTTCTTTGCTCTCCATTTAATGATTCCCCGTAAAGTCCATAAGGCACTTTGCCAGTAGTTGGCTTTTAGTATGAAAAGTAGCATTTCTTTAATGAGTCTGCCTTCCAAATGAAGGTTTTACTTACATTTCCCTAATGGGAAAATGAGCTTTACTTCTAGACTTGCCTAGGGGCCTCTCAAGTTCATTTCCAGTAGCTCATCTTTAGCCCAGGTTCTTCAATTCTGCTTCTGTTTCCTTCATGTGTTTAAAAAAAAAAAAAAAAAAAAGTCCAAGAGGAAATCAATCAGCAGGTGTTATGTTAAAAAATAATGCATGAAAACAAAACACAGCTACTATTAAAAGCAGCAGAAGCTAACATTTATTCTTTGTATATTATGTGCCAGGCATTGTGTTAATTGGCTTACATACGTTACCTCATCAACTATGTCCCATTAGTCATATTTGTCACAAGCATGAGATTTGCTCAGCCTTGATAGCTGGGCAGAATTTTAAAATAGTTTGTATGAAATCTCAATCTTTACTCTTTTTGGTGGATCCGTAGATCTGCCCCCTTGGCCCATGTTTCCTCCTGGCAGTAATCTCTTAGATCTGAGAGCATTTACCTCTTTTAGAAGTGAGCCTGGATTCTCCATGTCACCAATGTCCCTACCAGGCCTGACCTGGTTACTTCACTCATTTGCAGAACCTGTCTGGCTCTCATAGGCTTCTGAACTTGTGACTCCCAAGGTAGATGCTGTCATTTCTCCCATTTTAGAGGAAAGAGGTTAAATCACTGGCCCAAAGCCTTCATTAATTTGTTTCAGGACCAGAACCCAAGATGTTGACTTTCCTTACCAATTTCAGAGAATTTAAAATTCTTTACCATTATGCTTAGTAAGGAACAAAGCCATAAGTGTGCATCTTGCAAAGCATTTTAGCTTTTGCATATCAGTTACTCTGAGCTTCCTAGGGGCCAACAATTACAGAGCACTTACGCTATGAAAATGCTTTACATACTGTCTCAAGTCATATTTAACTACCCTGTGAGTTAAGGAGCACAATCATCTCCAAGTTTAGGAAAAAGGGGGAAAAAAAAAACATGTTTGGAGAAATTTGCAGCTTGCTGGTGTGGTAAAGCCAAACCCAGACGTCTTTCCTTCTACATTTGCTATTACCTTCCAGGGTAGAAGAGATGGAGTCTGCATCTTTATGACTAAAGAAAATTAAAATTGTTGATCACACATCAGAAAAAGTTTTTAAATAATGTATTTTCTCAAAAATAGAGACATGAGATTTTTTTTTATTTAATAACTGCTAAATAAAGCATTGCTGACCTCATTTTAAACTTTCCTTTAAAGAAAAATACCTTCCTTTCTTCCTACTTTGTAAGTCCAGACCTGCTGAGGGTAAAGCCATGTAGTTTACTGTCCTGTTACCTGATATTCTGTTATTTCTGAAATTACCATCTTCAAGCACAAGTATTCCCCTTACAGTTGTACAAATTAGATTCATATTTCAACCACACTCTCTATTCAGGGTTCCTAGAGTATACCACATTTTAAGGATACCATTTCTTTTTCTCTACTAGATATCTAGTTAAGACTTCAGGATTTCTTCTGAAGAATGATGAGTGTTCCTGCCAAGATAATGTAACTGCAGGAGCCAGGTCTGAGCAGATTCGACCATGGGGGCCAACACTTCAAGCAAACCACCAGTGTTTGATGAAAATGAAGATGGTAAGAAATATGCAGTATTTTGCAGAATTCAAATATAAGTTCCTAGAGTTATAAGTGAATTGCAAGCAAGATAATAGGGCCTGTAAGGAAAATGTAGACCTGCAAAGCGTCAGCCAGAGGACCTTGTACACTAGTGGTCAGATCTTACCTTCCACTTTCCTTGGGATCTTGGGCCAATTCTTAAATCACAACTCTTCCAATGTTCTACTCTGTCCAAAGATAAATGTGGTGTATTGAACACCCTAAAATTAAATTGTTTGTTTTTTGTGCTGTTCCCTTGTCAGCTGAAGCTCCGTGTTTTGTTAATTATAGCAAATTATCAACTTGTATGTGAATGGTAATTGATACTCCTAACAAAAGAGTCACATAAGGCAGGTATCCTTTGGGCTTCAAACTGCCATGCTTTAGGTTTCAGATGGATTCCACAGTCTGTTGCCATAGGTTAAAGCTCAGCTTTGAGAAGAGGAAAACTTCCGAGGCCAGGCTCAGCGAGAAAAGAAGTAGACACAAGTGCCCCTGATTTTCCCTTCATCCTTCAGAGAGGCACCCTGGCACCAAGGCTGGCAGAGCAGCCTTGTCAGCACATGCAGGGTGCCAGCTGCTTGTACATTGTCTGAGAAAAGGAGGGCACTGAGTCTGAGAGTTGTCCAGGCCTCCCAACATGGTGCCTCCAGAAGCATCATGCTCGAGAGTTACGTTACGTGGACCACGAGAAAGAACAATGAACTGAGGCATCAGTAAGGTATCCGAGCGGCAGTTCTTGTTACCTATGAGTCTTGAGAAGTATTATTTATTCACCCAATCTTCTATTTCCACATCAATCAAGTGAGAGGATAGGGTACTCTCAAAGGCCCCTTCCAACTCTAAAAGTGTGTGGTTCTGAGATCCTAAAGGCATTTTGCAAAAATTATGAAGCAGCTTCTGAATCATCAAGGAAAGGCTATTGTGCTCATTAGAATATTAGTTTGGCTAATGACAAGGACCTACTCTGTTTCTCGCATAACTATTTGGGCATAAATAATCCAGGCTGATATGTGGCTCCAAGGGATCAGGGACTCTGGGCCGGACTAGCTTGCTTCTGTTTCTCCTCCCATCCCTGGAGTTTTGCCATCACCCTCATAACCCATGATGGGGCAACACCACATCCAAATACCAGCCACTGAGAAAAGATGGAAAGGAAGGGAGGTGTGACCTTTTAAGAATATGATTTGGATGTTGCATGTCATTTTCATTCATAGGCACAAATCTAGCAACAAAGAAGACCAGAAATTTAGTTTATCATCTTCTATAAGTGAGTTCTGTTTTATTTCAAAAGAAGGGGAGACCCAGCCATCTGCCATGGTTAGGGGACATATAGATCCTACCACAATTATAGTATTTGAATCTTCAGAATATGGTTACACTTTTACAAACAAAGTATCTGACTGATCAGAATGCTTTGCACTCAACTATTTGATATCAAGTTAGAGGTACATCATTACTATTTATGCAAAATACTGCAAAGGAACCCTGAAATTAATTATATAGTTAGGAAACGGTTTTAAGAAAATTCTGTTTTCCATTTCTGCTTTTGTTTCCTTGCTTTGTTTTACATAGTGGTAAAAACAAGGATTTAGAGATAAATGATGTTACTTGACTTTTCTATCTCTAAAATGGAAAAAGTAGGGCTGGTTTTCAATTGTTCAGTTCACTGTGTTTACTATGGATTCAGGGCTAATGTGCATGAGGCTTGTTCTCAGAGAACACTGTAGGTAAGAGAGACCAGCCTCATGCTTGTAACCTACTAGGATATGCATCAATTTAGAGTACTAGGAGAACATTATGATGAGAAAATGTGGAAATGCCTAAATCTTCCTTGATTCAGCCAGCCCTTCTGCTCACAGGGTGCCTAAGGGAGCTACACACCCAAGAGATTGTGGCAAATGGAAAATAAGGTACACTTTATTAATAACTGCAAGAGAATTTGGCAAAACCAGATCAAAGGGGCATTAAACTTAAGAATTAAGCAGGTCTTTCTTAATAGCCTCTAAGATCACAGCATTCTGTTGGCCAACCCTCCCTTCCCCACTGCCACCACCTGGGCCACTGAAACAAGTCCACTGCATACCTATAAAGTGAAGAAATGAGTATAGCAATATGTCTGTCCTTTTTGGAGGACTAGGCTCTGAATCCAGTTACATACACAGTTGCAAAGCAGCAGAAAAATGAAGGGCAAGTCCACCTACTATGAGACTGTTGTCACTCTACTAGATATGAACAGTAGAGCTGTAAAAAGAATTGTGCAGCCCTGTTCTAATGGTCGAAGGCGTACCAAAATAAATGAATAAATAGATCCATACACTAGATAACTTCAGGTTGTGTTAAGGAAATGAGTCAGTAATTTTATGGGAAATTTTATGGTAATGGCAGGGAGGTCACTTTAGAAGAGGTGTGGTTTGGGTTGCCTTTCTTGGGAGATGATATTTGAACCAAAGCATGAAAGATAAGATAACCATACAACAACATGAGAAAAGTACAGAAGACAAGTGAAGTTTCCAAATGACAAAATTTGGAATTGATGCCTCTATCATAATATTCCCTGATGAGTATCATAATATTCCCTGACAGATGTTCACCAGGCTATGTTCCTTTTTGATCCTTCTTATTAAAAAAACTCAAATCACTAGTATGTGGCACAGCTGAGGTTTGAGCCTGTGCATGTCTTTTCAATGCCAGAGCCTGTGGTCATAACCCATCACAAAGCATTGTGTTTAATTGCCACTTTAACTTGCTTACTTACTATATCATTGAGTTTTTGAGGAAAAGTATGCCATTCTGGAGAGCTCTCTTTTGTATTTTTGTTAGCAAATTCTATAAGCTTGCTTTGGCTTTTTGTAAAGCTCTGGATTGAGCACACGAAAAAAAACTTATTTGATTGCTTTGAAGAGAACAAATAAAAAAACACTGACTAATCAAAGAATATTAATGCCTATATCATTTTCATCTCCATATTTTTGTATAAATAATCAATTTGAGAATCTAGGACACAAAAGTGAGCCAATTTAATTATTTTTAAAATATTGCTGAAAGGAATCCCAATGTGATGAAGAATTGTTTAATATTTCCTTCAAACTGTTTAATATTTTCAAAACATAGATTTAAGTGGAAAATTAGAAATTTTCCCAACAAATATCTCGAGATTTCCTTCTCATGGAAGTGGATTTTGATTCACTTTGAAGGTAATTAAGGAACAAGATGTTATTCGATGTCCCTTGATATGAGCTATTCTTGCTAGAATTCATCCTGATACTTGGTTTTTCATGTTGTACCATCTAATATCTAAGCTCGAAAGGATCATTACATGAGTTACTGATATTGATCTTCCTTTAGTGAAAACAATTTGTAAGAGTTATAGTACTGCTGAACAGAATAAAGTGTTTTCCTCTCATTACCATGTCATTTTTCACATAGGATATCCTAACTTATGCTTGCTACCTTTATGTTTTGTGGTTTTAACTTTCACATTTTAGTGCAAGCCCAGATTATCATCATTACTTTATGTTCTTTAATAACTAGTGAGTGAGCCACCTGTGATGGGTTATGACCACAGGCTCTGGCATTGAAAAGACATGCACAGGCTCAAACCTCAGCTGTGCCACATACTAGTGATTTGAGTTTTTTTAATAAGAAGGATCAAAAAGGAACATAGCCTGGTGAACATCTGTCAGACACTAGAGTCTATTTGACTAATTCTCAAGTGTTCTAAACGGACTTGAAATACTATGAAAAAAAATCTCCAAACCTAAATTACGAATGAATTAGTTTGAAAAGAGATTTCCTTTGGCCAAGTTATTTAACCTCTGTAATTCTCATTTTATCTGTAAAAAGAATGCATGTAATAATTAGGTGTACTTAATTGGGTCATTGTGAGGTCTAAATGAAATAATGCTATTAAAACACTTAGCAAGGTTTCTCACATAAAGTAGCCATGCAATAAATGTTAATATTTCTAGCAGAGTCTCTTTGCTTAAATTCTTTGAAGTATTTTTAACTTGTGAAATAAAATTGATCAAATGTTAAGTGTAGATGCCATAGTCAACATGACTTATTCTTGAACCCAACAATGGAATTAGATTGAGCGAATGGTAAACTTTATACCCTGGAAATCCTATGTGGTTTCCCTTTAAAAGAAACTAAGTTACTGACTGCACAGAAACATGGCCTCATCTGGTTTCTTGTCTGTACCACCTAGTGTGACTGTATTTTTGTTTAAGACAAAAATCAAGAACTCATTGGGCCGAAAATCAATGATATTTACTTTTTCTGATAGAAGCCTAAAGCTGACTATTAAAGTAATCCCATTTGATCAATACGTACAGTAAAATTTCCTCATACCCAACTACCATATGGATATTCTGAGAAATAATTAACATAAGGTAATTTTGAATTTTCTGAAAGAAAGGAAGGAACATAAGTGATTCTTGCTTTAATGCCTTTAAGCTTTTTCTTTATATCTGCTTTCTTTCCTACATCACAGTATAATGTTCTTATTTCATTTTGTGTTGTGTTTGAGTCCCAGCATTTAAAAATTCTAATCATTGTAATTCTCAGGCTAATTTAGGAAAAATCTTTAGGAAACAGGAAAAAGTAATCTTATTTGCAGTCTAGGCAAAAGAGGGTCTTGAAACCATTATCACTAAGTTATCTTTCAAATTTTTACGAAGAATGTAGAAATGATGAAGTTGGCTTCCTTAAACTAAAAGACAACAATCGAATTCTTCTGGGATATTGTTGCTAAGAAAAGTTGGCCTTGGTTAGAAAGGAGTTCCAAGGAGTTTACCAATGCCCTGAATTTCAGAGAGCTCAATTATTTCATTATTTCTTGGGCTTGCTGAAAACTCAATGTTCTACTTTCATTTGGCAACACTCTTTTCCTAAGATATGAAGTCGTTTCCAATTTTCCTACATCTTCTTTAGTTACAGAAGCAATAGAGTCCTTCAAAATGTTGGGCCAAGAAAATTGGCCACAGATTTCCAATCCAAAAAAATGGGAAGTTACTGAGTTGATTCCAGCAATGAAGGACTTTGAGAATCTCTTCTGTTTTAATGTCTACGCACTGCATATTCTTATCCAGCTGAATAAGCCAAATGAATTTCAGACTTTTCTCTTTCAAACTTGAGTGACATTGTCTTCATTCTATTTATTTTGCATCATAATGATTAGAAACATGAGAGGCAAAATTCTCTAGCTAGACTTGACTTTTTAAAAAATTAAATCATCTTGGTCAGCCTAACATTTAGGAAAGGCATTTGTCATAAATAAATTCAGACAGATCCAATAGCTTTTGGCAACAAACTTCTGACTTTTAAGAGTTTTGTTTCCCCCTCCAAAGGGATTGCTGAGTCAGGAGAAACAAATTGGGAGGCCAAGAAAATATGCCTCAAAGAGGTCACTTTGCTTCCACTGGGCTTATTTTCTGAACAGTGAGTTATGCGTGTGCGTTTAGGAGAGGGCAGATTCACAAGGCTTATTTGCGTATTAAAAACTCTTAGAAGTCTCACCACATTGAAATCTCAGTATTCGGATATTTTTCAATTTTAAAATGAAACAATTTCTGTGGAAAACCTTAATATGTTGTGGTATAAAATGTGCCATGAATCATAATTTGGGGTCACATCTACTTTTTTTGTTAGAAACATTATTTCTTCACTTGTTTTTTCTAGTTCAATGATACATTATTATATGCAACATTTTCCATGGCTGAGGTATAGTCATTCTCCTTTTTAAAGTCTCACCACAAATTCTTCACATAGAACAGTTCATATCTATTCAGACTAATGGATAAAAACACAGGTAGTTCAGCCTAATTTTGGAATGTTTCACGTTCCCAATCCAAAGTTATACTTCCTGAAAATGCCACTTAGTCCAAGTAGGAAGCAGATTTGGAGATAATCCATGACTCCCTAATTGTTTGAATTAAAAACATTTTCGTTCAAAGACTGTTTTATAAACAAACTGTGGACAATAGTTGATTACTAAAATAATCATGCTAACAACCTTTTTATCCTATGCAAAACTGTAGAAATTTCCATTTTTCTCGTATAGCTACCGAGGTTGAAAAACTAAAACTGCGAGCCAGTTTCAATGTTCAGACAATTCGGTGCTCCAACGCTCTCATCTTTATTGAGAATGGAAGTGAAGAACTTTGGGGTATAAAAGACTTCTGTTGTATGAAGATGTAAACTTATCCAGATATAAACTTAATGGCAGTGACTGGTGCAAAAATCCCAGTAGAAATAAAATGAACTATGCAGATTTAGAATCGTACCTATTCTTTGAGACCTAAGGAAGAAGCTTTTGTCTGGAACCTAAATTTTCTGTAGCACATAATCTAACTCAACCTATCTGCACAGCTCAGTTGAACAACTGAAACACAGGAAGCCCAGAGTAAGGATGAGGGCCTTTAATCCTGTATAGCATAATGTAATGCCTGGATACATACTGGAATATATTAAGCAGATGATAAAAAAGTATTGGCAAATACTCTTGACAGATGAGAGGAAAAATATGGAACTATTAAACTTTAACATCAGGGAACCCCCTGATACTATGTCAAACATTAGCGACACCCAAATCAATAGGCCAAGCCCTTGATTTTGAGGCTTCCTCTTGTGAAGCTTATGTAGGTAGCGGAAAAGTTTAGACTACCTATAGGCATGCCTAAGAGTTACTCATGGAGGACCTCTTTTGTTGCTCAGATGTAGCCTCACTCTAAGCCCAACTGTGCAAGTGAAATCATTGCCCTCCCCACTATATGGGACAATGACATCCGGGGGTGAAAGTCTCCCTGGTGACGCGGGAGATGACTCCCAGATGAGTCTGGCCCTGGCACCATGGGATCAACAATTCTATCCTGACCAAAAGGGGAAAAAGAAGTATAACTAAGAAAGTATCAGTGTCTTAGAGAGTTCAGATAGAGTCGAGAGGGTACTCTGGAGGTTACTCTTATGCAAGCTTCCGTCACACATTGCTATCTATGGTAACTTACCAAACTCCAACCAAAACCATTCCAGCCAGTCCTAAAGAACACCTAGGGCAATATATAAGATTCTACAAAGGTTCCATGCACTAGGGTAACTTTACAGTAACCTACAACCTCCAGATGAATCCCTGGATGAGATAAGTCCTGAAATGCAGAGGGCCCAGCCTCTCCAGAACATCAGCTAGTTCCGGCTCCCTATCTCCATATTATTGACAGCCCCTCCCAACATGAAAAAGTTACAATGGTCGTAGCACACATACCTCTAGCCCAAATACCCCTAAAGAGTGGGATAGAAAAATCAAAGGTGATGATGGAGTTATACAGAGAAGGTTGGATTTAACAAAGAAATATGAGTGCTGAATCACTAACCTGATATTTTAGTCTCCAGTATCTTAGAGCAGCTAAAAGTAAAAACCTAAAATTGTGGAATTGTAACCCATACCAAACTCTGAAATCTGTTCTACAACTAATTGCTGTGCTGTGCTTTGAAATTTATTACTTTTTTGTATATATGTTATTATTCACAAAAAATTTTAAAAAAAGATCGATTGTGATAAAAAAATGTTTATTCCTTCTAACCTCCTATATTCTGGAGCAGCTAGAAGGAAAAATCTGCGATGATAATATGGTCACCCATGACAAAATCTGGGTTCTGTCCTGTAACTAGTTGTTGAAGAGTGCTTTGAAAACCATTACTTTTTTCTTTCTTTGCTTTGTATATGTTATACAATAAAAAGTTAAATATATATATATATACATGCATGCGTATACATACATATATACCTATATATTCCTTCTAGCCTCAATGTTCTGGAACAGCTAGAAAGAAAAATCTGAGATGACGGTATGGTAACCTATGACAAACTCTAGGATCTGTCCTGTAACCACTTGATGAAGAGTGCTTTGAAAACTATTGCTTTTTTCTCTTTGCTTTGTATATACGTTATACTATACAATAAAAGTTTAAAAAAGAAAGAACTATGCAGAATAATGTCAATGGCACACAGAAAAAGAATTCTGCACACCTTCACATTTAACTTTTAACCTTTAAAATAGAGTAATGGCAGAAGATGATTTGAAAATATCAATAAAATGTCAATTTTGACACTTTCAGCCAAAGCCAGGACTCCTGAAAAGTTTCTATGATGTTATACCAAAATCTGATAAAAACCAAGCTTTGAAAATAGATGAGGGAGTTTGAGGGCAGAGCTATGTAATGACCTTTAACTTATAACATTCTTGAAAGCACTCTGGGTTTAAATAAAATCAGGACAGACTTTCATTGATTTAATATTGGAAAGACCAAATCAAATTGTGTTTTGACTGAAAGTGGCTGTGTTCCAAACATCTTCACTAGGTAAACTGAAATCTCGTATTGCCTAGGGCAGCTCTTAGTACTTTTCAGCCATGGAAACTACCAGAGGGATCCCTAAACAATTGTATATCAATCTAGTCTATTCCCAAAGGATGTAAATGATGCAATGTTAGGAGGTAGGAGACTGTATTTAGAAATAAATTGTGTAAATGGAGACTTTCATCCAAATATTATCTCAGGGATTAGTATAAAAATGAAAGGAAGGATTATTTGGTGGGGACTCTCTCCATTTCTACTTTGAACGATCCATTCACATATAAAATGTTACGCCAGAACAAGATGTTCAACAACTTCCAGAGAACTCCTAGCTATCCAGAAGCCTATTATTACCCTCAGAAATCAGCTAGGTAATATAAGTGAGGGAAGTTGGCCATGTTTGAGGACACGAGAATGCTGGTGTCTATGGTAAATGGAAAAATGCACATACCACGTCATGGTTTAATTTTTCAGAAAAGAAAATGCCACCAAGCATGTTTGTGATTAAAGTTAGCCATCAGCCCACCAGTTCAGGTCCTGTGAATTATACGGGAATTTCAACTCTGCATTACAATGTGACTGTTCATGGATGTTTCATTTGAAAACACAAACATAAAAATTCAACAATGGTATCATATTATTAAAATAGGACACTGAGTGTAGTTATATGATGAAAGGACTAGCAGGCTTATGGTTTTATATTTTGAATGCAATAGCCTAGCACCAGTTTCATTTTTTTTCTGAATTGATCTTCCTTCCTGAAGCCTATTTATAGTAAAACAAAATTAACCTCGTTTTATAATTGAGTACCCTACATCGTTGCCTATTTCTGAGAACGTTTTAAAGCAGATATTAGCAAACATTTTCTGTGAGAGGCCAGTCATATAGTAAATATTTTAGGTTTTGTAGGCCAGGTGGTCTGTCACAGCCAGGCAACACTGCTGTTGTAGTGTGACAGAGCCACAGACAAAGCATAAACACGTGGCACTTTCACAGTAAAACTTTACTTATGAATACTGAAAATTTAGTCTTATATAATTTGTCATGAAACATTCTTTTGACTTTTTTTTCAGCCATTTAAAAATGTAAAAGCCATTTTTCTAAGCCAGGTCAAAAGACACGTGTAAGCTGTAATGACCTACTGGCCACAACTCTTGCTCCAAAGCATCCTGCAGACATTTATTTACCTGCTTTAGAAAACTCTCTCATTGTCATGCATGACCTCCAGGCCTTAAATCCAGAGTCTTGGCAAGGAAAAGGGTATCTGTTCTTGGTAGATGCTTAATAAAGTCACTCTTCACCGACTCCTTTGGCTGATCGATTTGAACCAGTGGAAGTACTTGGACCAATAAACCTTGTGTTTTTGAGAATAAAATGTATGATTTTAAAAATATATGTTAACTGGTGGCCATATAGGCTGGGTTCATGAAAATGATTGAACCTTCAACGCAATAAAAATATAACTAGGTAGAATTTGTTTCCTACT
This sequence comes from Tamandua tetradactyla, assembly GCF_023851605.1. NCBI lineage: Eukaryota > Metazoa > Chordata > Mammalia > Pilosa > Myrmecophagidae > Tamandua > Tamandua tetradactyla. The sequence continues at coordinate 27,857,364 of NC_135346.1, forward strand.
AAGAACATTTAACTGAGGAATATCCCATAGTTGAGAAGTTAGATTCCCCTACCCCCGGACTCCATGCAGCCAACAGTGTTCCTTTTGTGATTTGTTCTTAAGAAACAGTTTGTGTATTTCTGACTTCTGAGCAAACCCATGAATTCTGGGTCCAAGCAGCAGCAAAAAGAAGCTGTTGGTGCCCATGGCTTGGTCTTGGCACCAACAACACGGAGATGTCAGTAAAACCCAGACTCCCTGGGGCACCATGTTTCATAAAAGGGAAGTGCTGACAATGCAAACAGCTGCCATCAGTTGTGCTTGGAGGCTGCTTCTCTGGAGCAGTCCCAGTTATATTCTTAAAGGCCTCTCCAGGCTCCTTTATTAGTGGCGTCAGTGATATTGGTGGCAGCCATTTGCTGCCAGCTTTTCGAGATGATAGAGGGCTGGGGAGCCAGTTGAGTCATTTTTCATCAGTGGATTAAAATCATTATGTTCTAGAGCCTAGGCTACCTTTAATCTTAGCTTGTACCGGAGTGGCAGATAGTTTAAGATTCAATCAGTGGCTCCCAGATACTAGTCTTGGGATGAATGCCAACTTATAACAAAATTTTACTTAGTCTGTGGTGAAAAGAAAAAAAAAAAATAATAAGAGGCAAGGTAGTTAACTTTTCATGAAACCATAAATTTTAAACTCTGAAATTATATTCTTTCTTTGTATATTTTGGTGTTTAGTATTTAAGGTGGTAAAGTAGGATTTTTTTCCATAGTGAGAAATTAGGCAAGCAGCTTGCCTCTCTGATTCCCCAGTTCTCTCATCTACAAGAAGGGGATAAGAACAGTATCTGCATTATAGAGATTTTATAAGACTAAAAAGAAATTATCCATATACATTGCTTAGCATAGTGCCTGATGTGGTAATTCCTCAATAAATTAGCTATTGTTATCATTATAATAATCAGCTTAATTTTTTGATGCCCTTGCATGGCAAATAAAAATAATCCTATATCAGTTTCCCTTTTCTCCCCTAGCTTTGGTGGGGTGAAGTTGGGGGGGGGGCAGACTAATCATCTGTGAAACACAAATGTCAGAGAGCCACTTAAACAAGTGATGTTTACTAGGCACCACCTCCCCCTCACGTCCTGGGATTATAAAGGTGAGCAAAACAGTTTTTTTTTTTTTTTAAAGGAAAGACAGAGAGAAGGAAGGAAGGAAGGAAGAAAGGGAAACATCTTTAAACATTTTCTTGTTTTATTGTATTTTGTTTTTCCGTTTTTTGTTACATGGGCTGGGGCCGGGAATCGAACCGAGGTCCTCCGGCATAGCAGGCAAGCACTTTGCCCGCTGAGCCACCGCGGCCCGCCCAGCAAAACAGTTTTTGAGCTTGTATCCTAATGGTGAAAACAGACTAACACAAATAAGGTAATTCTAGCTTTTAGTAAGTGCTGTGTAGAGAATAAATAGCCAAGATGGAAAAAATTACAGGTGGTTTGTTTTAATGAGGACAGTCATACTTATCTGTGCACCTGGGTTAACTGGAGATGGAGCCGATTCAAGAGTTATTTTAAATATGGAATAACTAGGAATTGTTGATGGCTTGGATAGGGGAGGGGAAGAAAATCAAAAACCTAGGTTTTTGACTTGAATATAGTCACGTACATGACATTTTACTGAAGATAGAAGTAGGGCTGAGCAGCTTTTGACATGCTTATGCATAGTCAAGAGTTATGTTTTCAGTGTGTTAAGTTTAAAGTGACAGTGAGACATCTAAATGATGATGTCAAGTAGGGGTTGGGATCGAGTGTGCAGAGATGAATGGAGAAGTCTGGCATGGAGCAATAAATACATAGGTTATCATAATTCTGTGAGATTGGCAAGTCTATCTTGAGAGTTTGGAAGGAAAAAAGAAAAGAGAAGTCTTACTATTTAAAAGTCAAGTAGAGAAAAGCAATCTAGCTAAGGAAATTGAAAACGGAACAGACTAAAAAAAACATGTCCTGAAATTTAAGAATGAAGAGTGTTTCAAGAAGGAAGGAAGAGTCCCTTGTGTTTGAATACTCCATGTCAATGAGTAGGGTGAGAAATATCTATTAAATTTGTCAATAGAGGATATTGGTGATACCGTGTAGATGTGAGTCATACCACAGTGACTTAGAAATGAAGGGAGGTGAGGAAGTAGAGAAGTGTAGAGAAAGTTTTCAAAAAGTTTTATCTGAAGGGAAGCAGAGAAATGAGACAGTAGCTGAAACTAAATATGCTGTCAAGGGAGGGATTTTTTTGTTTGTTTGTTTGTTTTTTAAAGGAAGCACTAGACCTTGTCTATGCAGATGGGAGTTATCTAATATAAAGGGTAGAAATTTGTCATGTGACCAAGACCAAGGCTGGTTTTACGGGTGTTTGGCCAGTGTGGTCACACAGGACTTTGTACTCAGAGCCCTGAGCCTTGAATGCTCTGCAGTGGCTATCTTGAAACCCTTCCTAGTTTTATCTTTCCATTTGTGTTTTGTAAGCCCCAATGGGACAATGGCCATATGTGGGTGGGAGGGTACCTGTAAGGGCACTTGCCCCCGGAGCATCTTCATGCCTGGTGTCCCCCCAGCTGACTCTCTTCCTGGCAGGGCCAGGGCTGGGGACTGGGGGGAGGGTGTGAATTCTCTCTCCCTCCTTCCAACCTTCCTGAGTCTTGTTTTCTTCTGGCCAACTAGAGGCACCTTCTGAGGATTAGCCTTGAAATCTGAATTGTGTTATTTCTGTGATTCTGCGTTAGTTAAATGCTCTGGTACTTGCATTTAACACTGGCAATACACAATAGAGATGAACGGTAGAATTATGCTAACTGAAAATTTCCTGTTGTCATTAGATAGTAGATTTAAAATTTTAAGAGCCTAAGGAGAGATACCTCAAAGAAGAAAGGAAAAAGCTTAATATGTAACTTCAATGACACTTTTCCCACTTTTCTGAAAAGGGGTTCACTTTTTCAGTTTGCAGTGGGCCCTACAAATTGTACAGCTAGCCCTGCCAAGAACTTTAAGTGATTATGAAATATATTGAAGTGGCGATAGAGAAAGGAACATGAACTTGGACATAAGACAGACACGGATTGAAATCCTCATTCTCATTTAATTCCTGTGTTGAGTATATTTAACTTTGAGCCTCATTTATTCCTTCCATAAAATAGGGATGATGATTCCTAACTCCCATAGGGCAATATATATTTTAAAGAGATATCACTGCACAAATACACAAAGCTATCTCTGAAGAATGCTATGTACAGCATAGAAAACGTGGGGTTTTTTCCTTGAAACCTTTCCTGCCATCAGAAAATTTCTCCCTTCATGAGTCTGAGCCTCCTTAAGAGTATTTAAGCCTTAAATACTTTCTCAGTTTTTCTCGTCATCCTAATCCAGGCACACAATGGAGGCTCTACTGATCACGTACAGATGCCACAGTTCGACTTGGAAGCTTTCATGTTATGTGTGGTTGTGGAGCTGTCCAACAACCATGGCGCACTTTATCATCAGCTTAGTCTGCAGTTTAAACATGGCAGGACAAGGATGCAGGAAGGTTCAGCCATTGGCCTGGGACCATGGAGTCACATGGCTAGATCCTCAATCTTGATATCAGTTTCCTTTACTCGACTTCTATATGTTCTTCCAGGAGGGCCAACTAGAAACAATTTTTTCCATAAGTATAGGACTTGTCCTTCAATCATGTTTCCTGTAATGGCCACTATATGCCTGGCACTGAATCCCCTTCTCGGAGAGTTAAGAGTAATTTCATTTTCATGACATTAATTTCATATCTTCTATAACTCACATAATAGCTTTATTACTGAAATTTTTGGAATTTGATACAAGACACCTTTTCTTCCCTGGAGTTAATCGTCCATATTTTCACCACCGTTGAGCTTTGTCTCCCTCTACCTATTTTGATTCCAAGGGTGTAAATTTCAATGACCTTCATCATCCTCATTCTCCTCATCTTTACTGCTTTCCACATTTTTTTTTAAAGGAATTACAAGGAAATCCTAATTTTGTATGATACCTTGTTGATTAATCTTGATTACAAGATATTGACATCCGTGTCATTTTGTCTACTTTTTCATTTTCAGTCCAGGATATAGCATGCAAGGAAAAGTGTTCTAAAATAACAGTTAATTGAAGCATTAAAAAAAATTCTGTAGTTCTTAACGTTATTAACTTTCTTCAGTAAGTAGGACTCTGGTCTCAACATCCCTTACAGTCAACATTTTGGGAGGTATCAAATATTAGAGGATGGGTATTATTGTAGTTAACCTTAGGAGATGTATGTTTTAACATACATTTTAAAGCAAGTTTATAATTATAAAAGTAATATATGAAAAGTGTAGAAAACCTGGCAACTAAAATTAAGAAGATAATACCCATTATATCTCTACCCAAAATTAACCCCTGTAGATATTTGGAGGGTTGTAAAAGGAAACATCCCATCTTGATTCTGGATTCCTTGTACAAATTATTTTTCTTCATTTCTTAACTTATTTGCTTTGTTGCTTGTATTTTCCCTTCACTAGAAAACAAACTCCATGAAGACAGGAATTTTTGTCAGTTTTGTTTACTGTTGCATCCTCAGCACGAACCTTTTTGAAAAATGAATTCAAGTTTTTAATCTGTATGTATATAAAAATGTTTTATCTATTTGTAATACTCTATGGACCTCTGTATCCTCATTTTCACTTATATCATTATCCCAATTTCTTATTTTTTTTTGATTCACTGTAAATATACTTTAATGGCTATAGAACTCTCCATGGGCATAAAATCAAATATATGTATAGTTTTAAACATAGTTAAATGCTAAAATACTGTTGTGTTCTTAGATTGCAAGTGTGTAATGACTTTTAATAACACTTTAACCCTGAAAAAAAATTTGGTGTAGGTGGCAGGCAGAGATGGAAAATCCTTATTTTAGAGTTATCACAATTGCAGAATATTCAAACATTTTAATTGGTTTATTTAGATAGGGTTATTTTTGGTACAGATAATTTTTGGTATGGATATCTACTTAAACTGCATTTGGAAAGATTTGTGGAGGTTTTATACCATTTGTCCAAAGGTGATACTTAGAATTCAGTCATTAAGGCATCTGCCATATGGGGCTGCCTTTATCCTTATATGATGGTGAAGAATGATAAATATGCAAAAGGGGATAGAAACAAGAAGAAACTCTGTGGTCAGCTAATGACTAGAGTAAGGACCGTGTCCAAGTCCTTAGCCTACTCATTATGGCTGGGCATGTCAGAGCTTTTGCTTATCCATCCTAAAGAGGCATGTGCTGGGGCGATCAGGATATTTCATTTTATTTTTGTTCAAAATGTGATGACAAGCAGTTTCATTGGTCAGCAGATTCAGTGAGGGATAGAAATAGTACACAGCAGAAATATTTCCTCAGTTTCCCTCCTCAAAGAGCTGACCTTGGTACGGCGGAGATAGCAAGTAATTATAGGACCTTCTCTTCAAGGATCCCGCCACTGCTCTCCCGTGTAACAACCTTCTCAAATCTACTTCTTGAACAGCAGGAGAACACTTACACCTATTCATCAGTCTTGGAAAATGAAATTGGGATTATGATTAGCCAGTCTCTCTCTTTTCCTTTACCATTTCTTCACATTAAAAAAAAAAGACATATGCTTGAGCTTGTGTTTTGAGAGATGGACAGAAGTGTTGTGTTACCACCCAGAGGTAAAGAACTTAGATTTGGGGGCTCTGACACATAACAGCTCCATGACCTCGAGTAAATTGCTCAATCTTTCCAAGCCTCAGTATTCTACCTGCATTTATGGGGCAAATGAGCATTGTATGGAATATTTTAAGGAATATACCTAACCCAGCACCTTACATACCAAGAGCTCATTAGTACTCACAGATATGACTATTATTGAACTCGTGTGCTGGTTTGGAAAGGTTTATGTACCCTAGAAAAGCCATGTTTTAATCCTGATCAAACTTGTGGGAGCAACGGTTTCTTCTAATCCCTATTCAGTACTATAGATTATCTCCATGCAGATGTGACTCAATTGTGGGTATTAAACATGACTAGATGAGGACATGTCTCTACCCATTCTAAGTGGGTCTTGATTAGTTTACTGGAATCCTATAAAAGAAGTATTTTGGAGAAAGCTTCAGAATGCCACAGAACCATGAAGCAGAGAGTCGATCAGCCAGCAACTTTTGGAGAAGAAGGAAAACACCTCCTTGGATGCCTCATGAAACAAGAAGCCAGAAGAGAAAGCTAGCAGACTTCGCCATGTGCCCTTCCAGCCCAGAGAGAAACCCTGAACATCATCAGCCTTCTTGAACCATGGTATCTTTCCCTGCATGCCTTAGACATTTCTATAGACTTGTTATACTTGGGACATTTTCTTGGCCTTAGAACTGTAAACTAGCAACTTGTCAAATTCCCCTTTTTAAAAACCATTCTATTTCTGGTATATTGCATTCAGGCAGCTAGCAAACTAGAACAACTCATGAAGGGATTTTATGCTTAGGATTTTATGTGAGGGTTCTGGTTTGAAATTGAGCATCTTTCACTAAGAGCAGATCTTCTTAACATGGGACCCAAAAATAAGATTCTTAGGAAACCTGCAAATTCACTGCAATGGTTAATTTTTATATTTGCTATCTTTTTTTCCCTCTCCATTTTTTGAGGGTCCATGGGTTCATGAAAGGAGTCCACCCCTCACCTCAAAAAAATTAAACTGAAGAAAGTGGTCATATTTCAAAATGCATGTATCTCTTGGGGTGGAAGGTTTATAGGAGTCTTCAATCTTGAAAACTTCCAACTGAATCAGAGAGAAGGATCAAAAGGTATCTTCCAGGTAGAATAAGAAAGGCCAGTGCTTATATGACTGCTTCTCAAAATGTGGTACTCATCTCAGATAATTTCATTTTATGCTTATTGGTAACTGGATTCTCAGACAACTACTCAGACAACTGAGGCTTGGCAAGGCTAGGAAACCTTTCCAAGTTCATACAACTAGAGGTAGAGCTCCCCCTACTTCTGCCTGCCTCCAAAGCTCAAGGAGAATGCTTTACATTTGCACAGTGTTTGCTCATCCTCTTAATTTGACTCTTAAAATAATCCTGAGATATAATTAGGAAAGCTATTATTTCAATAGGATGAGAATAACAGTCTAAAAATGGTTAAGAAAACTAGCCAAGGTCACGAAGTCTGTAAATGACAGAGATAGCTGTATCTGTTAAGTTCCCTCTTTTAAGAACAAAAATAGCTAAAGACATGTTTAACCCATATTATCTCATTTAATTCTGACCAAAGTCACTGTGGTATCATTATGTACAGTTTATAAATGGAAAAAAACAGAAGCCTTCCAGAAAAAGATTGTGAATGGAAAATATTCCTACACTTCCATTCCCTCCAGAAAAAAAAAAATCACACTAATAGGACGTACAAGGGTTTATTTTAAAGCATAACCCTAAAGGGAGTAGAAAATAGAAAGGACTTCACTAGCACCACTGCAGAGACAGGAAGGCAGAAAGACAAATAGGTTCAAGATAACTCAGTCCTAAACTACCACTGGGGAAAGAAGGAGACAAGCAGCCTCATGTCCCAGAATCCTTGACAGTTCAACGACTGGCAAAGTCAGGTGTATCTAGAAACAGAGGTGAGGGAGGAGATCTAAAACAAGGAAGATTACCTGAATGCCTGTTTAAAAACTGGTCGTATCTTTTTAACCATCCTGGTTAAACAACAGCAGAAACAGCAACAACAAAAAAGCAGAAGAGCAAAAAACCCATGCAGCTATTTGCTGTGTACCCCACATTGTAGTTTATCTTCTGCACAGGAGGGAAATATGGATGAGGGCAAAGGATCCCTTACAGAAAACAGGAATGCATACCAGAAGTTCAGGCCCCAAGCCTTGCTCTCACTTGGCTCTGTTAACCCTGGCAGTCTGGCCTTCACCTTTTAGACAAAAAGGATAGAGTTTTTCTGAAATTTTTGGCCAACCCAAAAGGGAAGGCATACATATATAATATCAGAGGTTTTTCTAACTCAGTATCCTAATCACTACTCCCTAGACTGAAACACCTACAGGCAAAGCTCCAAAATATATGGAACAAGTATTGACATACTCGAAGGGAGAAATGAATGGTTCTACATTAATAGTATAAAAATTCAATATGCCACTTTCGACAATGGAAAGAACATCTACACAAAGTCAGTAAGAAAATAAACTCCAATGGTTCTATAAGCCAACTAGAAATAACAGACATATGTAGAATATTTCACACAACAGTGACAGAACACACATTCTTTCTAGTGCATCTGAGTTGTTCTACATGATAGCCCAAATGTTAGATCATAAAAGCAAGTCTCTAAGTTTAAAAATATCAAAGTCATGTAATGTACATTCTCCAACCACAGTGGAATGAAGCTAGAAATCAATAATAGAGTTTAGAAAATTCACAATTATGTGGAAATTAACACACTTTTTCCCCTTTATTAGAGAAATTGTGGGTTTATAGACTAATCATACATAAAATACAGGATTCTCTTATACCTCCCTATTATTAATATCTTGTGCTGGTGTGGAACGTGTTATAATTGATGCTAACACATTTTTGTAATTGCAAAACTGTGATCTATAGCTAACTGTTAACTTAGAGTTCACAGTGTCATATAACTCATTAGACTTAAGTTTTTATTCTGTTACCATATATACAATCTAAAATTTCCCCTTTTAACCACATTCCAACATATATTTCAGTTGTATATTGAAATGCATAATTACGTTCCCAGTGCTGTGCTACCATCACCACCATCCATTACCAAAAGATTTCCCTTGTTCCAAGTAGGAAACGTATATTTTAAGCCTTAATTTCCCCATTTTCTATTCCCACCCATCCCGTTCCCTGGTAACTTATATTCTAGATTTCAACTCTGAGTTTGCTTATACTAATTATTTCAAGTAAGTGAGACCATACAATATTTGTCCTTTTATGAACAATGGATCTTAGGCAAAAATCAAAAGAAAAATTAGGAAACATAAGGTAAATGGAAATGAATGCACAAACCACCAAAATGTATGGTATGCAGGAAAGGCAGTGTGGTGGGGGAAATTCAATGCTTATGTTAAAAAAAAAAAAGAAAGATCTCAAGTCTCAGATGTAACCTCAAACTGGAGGATTGTGCCTCATTTTAATCCTGATCCAATCTTGCGGGGTCAGAGATATTATTTAGGGTGGAAACCATTTGGTTGGATTGTTTCCACAGAGATGTGACAAACCTAACTGTGGCTGAGACCTTTTGATTAGATGGAAATGTGACTCTGCCTATTTAAGGTGGGTCTGGATTAGGTTACTGGAATATTTAAAAGGGGAAACATTTTGGAGAAACCTCAGAAAATGACCAAGCTGACAGAGCAAACGCAAGACCCAGATATATGGAGATCCAGAAAATGAAGGCCCCCAGGGGAGCTATTTGAAACAGAAGCCAAAGGCCCCTGGCAGAGGCCAACCACATGCCTTCCCAGCTGATGTCTGTGTACTGGACCTACTGGCCTTTCTTGAATCCAGGTATATATTTCCCTGGATACCTTAGTTTGGACACTTTTATAGCCTTAAAAGTGTCGACTTACAACTTAATAAATTCCCTTTTTAATAGCCATTCCATTTCTGGAATATTGCATTCTGACAGCTTTAAAAAAACTAATACAAGGACTTAGCAAAAGAGCAAACTAAACTCAGAAAAAAAGAAATATTGATTTGAGTGGAGACAAATGAGAAAAAAAAAAACTAGACTCAACAAAAAGACTAACACCCAATTAAGAAAATGCACCAAAGACTTGAGTAGACATTTCTCCAAAGAAGTATACAAATGGCCAAAAAACACATGAAAAGATGCCTGGTGTCATTAGCCATTAGAGAAATGTAAATGAAAATCACAATGAGATACCATTTCACACCCACTAGAATAGCTACAACTAAATACATATATTTATATCAAGAAGTTACAAGTGTTCAAGAGAATGTGGAGAAATAGAAACACTCATTCATTACTGGTGGAGATGTAAATAGGTACATGTACTGAGGAAAAGAGTTTGGTGGTTCCTCAGAAAGTTAAGTATTGAAGTACCATATAATCTGGCAATCCTATTTCTAAGTATATGCCCCCCAAAGAATTGAAAACAGGTCTCAAGCAGATATTTTCATACTGATGTTCATAGAGGCATTATTCACAGTTGCCAAAAGAAGGAAGAAACCTAAGTGCCCATCCAATGAATGGATCAATAAAACATGATATTTACATGTGATGGAATATTATTCAGCTGTGAAATTCAATACAACCTCAATCAAAATTACAACAGTCTTCTTTGGAGATGTGGAAAAGCCAGTATGGCTTTTATATGGAAAGGTAAAAGACCCCAAATGGTCATAACCATCTTGCAGAAGGAGGAAAACTCACACCTCCCGATTTTAAAGCATAATACAAAGCTACAGTACGCAAAACGATATAGTGCTGGCATAAGGACAGGCATATAGAGTAATGGAGTAAAATGGAGAGCTCAGATATGAACCCTCACATTTATGGCCAACTGATTTTTAACAATGGGTCAAAGACTACTCAATTGGGAAATAATATTCTCAGCAAATGGTGCTTAGAAAACTGTATCTTCATTTGCAAAAGAATGAGAGGTAGACCCTTACCTCACAGCATACACAAAAATCAACTCAAAATGCATCAAAGACATTAACATAAGAGTCAAAACTAAAAACTCGCAGAAGACATGTAGAAGCATCTTCAGGACCTTGTGTTATGCAATGGTTTCTTAGTCTTCATACCCAAAGCATAAACAAATGAAATATATATAAATGGGGCCTCATCAAAATTAAACTTTCACGTAGAGAACTATATCATGAAAGTAGAAAAACCTGCAAAGTAGGAGGAAATATTTGGAAAGGACATATCCAATAAGACTTTGATATCCAAATCATGCAAAGAAATCTGAAATGCAGCAAAAAGCAAACCCAATTAAAAATGGGGCAAACACTAGAAGAAACATTTCTCCAAAGAAGATATAGAGTGACCAGCATATAATGTTATACAGACTCCTCAACATCAACGTCATTAGCCATTATGGAAATGCCAACCAAAACCAATGAGACAGCATATCCCACCCACTAAAATAACTGCCATTCAAAACGCAGGAAGTTACAAGTTTGGGGGAATAGGTAGGAACATAGCAACACTCCGTCTTGTTGTTAAGAATGTAAAACCATCTGGCAGTTCTCTGAAAGTTAAGTATAGAATTACCATATTATCTGGCAACTGCACTTCTAGGTATATACCCCAAAGAATTTCAATCAAAGACTCACATGTATTTGTACACTGTGTTTATCGTGGCATTATTCACAATTGTCAACAGATGGAACCGATCAAGTGCCCAGGAATGAATGAATAAGCATAATGTGATACATACATATAGTGGAATATTACTCAGCCAGAGAACAGAGTGAAGTTCTGATATATATGACCACAGATGAACCTTGAAATCATGTTGAATGGAAATAGACACAAAAGGACACATTTTATATCACTGATATGAAAATAATTAGCATGCGCAAATTCATAAATGCAGAAATTAAATTACAGTTTACCAGGGGCTGGGATGGTGGGAGACAATGGGTAGTTAATGCTTCATTGGTACAGAGTTTCTGTTTGGGGTGACAAAAAAGTTTGGCAGTGGATATCGGTGATGGTAGTGCAACATTGTCAATGTTACTACACCACTGAAATATTTATTTGAATATGGTTAAAAGGAGAACTTTGTTTGTAAATGTTACTAGAATAAAAATTTTATAAGAAACCATAGGACTGTACAATACACAGAACCTTAATATAAACTATGGACTATAGTTAATGATACGATATTTTTCAATCGTAACAATTGTACCACGCTAATTTAAAGCGTTTTAATAGGAAAGACTGCATGAGTGCAGTAGGAGATATGCTAGAACCATTTTCTGCCTGTTTTTTGCGTAAGCCAACAATTTCTCTAATAAAAAATAAATTAAGTAGAAGTAGCTGCTTCTTGGCTGGGAGAGATTAGATGGTGATGCAAGTGGAGCACAGAACTGTTTTTATTTTATTGTTAAATAACATACCTTTTAAATATAAGTATGGGTTTAGTTATGTACATAACTTTGACACAAATCAAACCTTTAAGATGACTGAAAACTTTTAAGAGACTGAAAAATAGATGACAATGTTAATTGTGGTTATCTTTAGGTAGGTGTCTCTGCTTCTCTGTAATTTTTTGTACCAAAAGTGTATTAGTTTTATATGAAAATAACTGTATGGTAAGAATTTGAAATTCAGAATGTTCAGGTAAGTTTCTTCTTTTCATTTGTCTCGTAGGTGATAGAACTGGAATTTAACCAACTCTGACCAGGATCATTTTTATCTTTCATAGAAGCATTCGATTGTCACTAAAAACCAAGAAACAAAACTGTCGTGTCACAACATTCTCTCCCGTGGCGGTCCATTGTACCTCTTTTCTACATTATACAAACTAATCCTCGATTTGTCTACTTTTTAATTTATGTGTACTCATCTATTTCCAGAAATGTGAAAGTTTGGATTCCAAAGATATATAACCACAGCAAAATAAAATAAGATAAAAATTAAGTTCGGGGTGCTTAACCCTCCAGGTTTTACATTCATTTTCAGACTGCTGAAAGAATGAATCCACAACAGAGAGGAAACATGTATTTCCAGACTAAAAAAACCCAGCATGTGGGTATAGACTGGCTGCTTGAGTTACAGTCCCTCTCCCAGACCAAGGATCTGGGTGAAAGAGATGACGAGTGACCTGAGGTTAAGGACAGACGACTGCAGGTGGTTAGACTGGGGATTGTGAGAGAGGCTCCACGGGAAAGGAAAGCCATGTATAAGGAAAGGGGACTCAGACCACTGGACATTGGAGAATTTGTCTGCCCCAGGTCTTATCCTACCCCGTGCTGCTTCTCCTCGTTCTTGTGCACGATTATTAGTGCTCAAGGGAGACAGAAGGAAACATCTGACTGGGACTCCACTCCTCTACCACTTACCTACTCTGCCTTTGGGAAATTACTCAATTTCTCTGGGCTACAGTTTATCTAAAAAAAAATATGGCAGTAATGGAAATACTACCTCATAGAGTTGATGGAAAGTTAGTTGATATAATGTGACAAGCTTAAAGTAATGCCTGACTTTCCTTACATAAATGTTAAATGCTAGCTATTTTTAATTATTTTACTGTCCAAGTAGACCGAGTCCCAACCGAGCAGACACCCTTGGCTTTCTCAGGCCCCAGCACCTAGCACCATGCCTGGCTGCTACTGAGTAAGCAATCATGAAGTGTTTGTTGGTGGTGGTGGGCATAGACTGAGTTCTGTGAGCACATTCATTCCACTTAGTATCTATCCTGTTTGGCTGAAATGAATAAAATATATAAATACATATAGTTCTTGTGGACTGGAGGGTAGAGGGAGACATGGGGCTAGCTAAGCAACTACAGTTTCCAGTAGTTAACTCTGCCTTTAGTGAACCACACCCTTGAGCAATGTCAAGTTTAAGCACCAAACGTGTACATCAATCTAACACACACAAAAGGCAGGCATAACTTATTTTAGGTATTTGCTCTGAGGAATTTATGTTTTGGGACTCTTGAATTTAGAGAACTAAACCAGTATGGTCCGAGTATCAACTAAGGCCAAATAGCATTGGAATTTACCATTGTACTGTATAATTCAAGTCTTTGTTAAGAAATTATCAGCATAAGCAAGATATGGAGGACCCACTTTAAGAGGCTATTCTCCCAAAACACTTTAAAAGCATTCACTTATTAACAATCACTTTCACATTCTCAATACAAGGAAGTTATTATTTTAACTTTCAGTTTAAGCAGTAGTGGGGATCCTTGACAATAACTTGGAAATATTTTTCTGCGTATCTTGGATACAACATATTTATCCTAGAAAAGGTTTGTGAAACTAAAGCAGCAGCAGCAAAAATCCGTGTGTTGAAAGCTATTGATCTAAAACATAAGTAAATGCCCCACACTCTTGAAGTGAACAATGCCCAAGAAAGGCAAAAAAATCCAGAAAGAAAAGGAAAAGACTGATACATTTGACTACATAAAATGAAGTTAAAAACATCTCTTTATTTCAAAAGCTAAATTGACAACCTAGAAAATATCTCTTAGACATGTTTGATAGTTTACGACACATGCTAAGTGCACTTGCAAAGCAAAAAGACTGTTCACTTGTGAAAACCAGTTAAAAGTCATGAATAGGCAGTTCGTTCAACAAATATGAAGTTAGAGCTCCATTCATAATTAAAGTCAATAGTGCGATCCTTTTTTCACTTATCAGATCAAAAATGGTTCATATGCTATTAAAAAGGAAGGGAAAATTCATTCTTGCACTTGCTGGTATGAAGGAAACTTGGTATAACATCTCTCGAGTGCTAGTGGCAATAGCTACTGAATTAGAAACTCCACAATCCCTAATTAGAAAATCCACAACCCCATTGACCCAGTAGCTACACTACTATAAGGTTAGGCTACGAACGGGTATACAAAGGCTCATCAAGGATGTTTGTAGTAGTATTGGTTTAATTTACTGCTATTATCAAAATCTGTGAAAGTCCATCAACAGATTAAATATTTTAGATAAATTCATACAATGAAGTGTAAAAGAGCCATTTAAAAGAATTAGATTTATATGTGATGGCATGAATGGCCAGAGACAATATAGTTATGTAGAAAGGATTTAAAATATGTTCCTATAGGAAAAATAGCATATTCCTATTACCATCAAAAATAAATACCTGATGTGCATGGGTGGTTCAGTGTTAGAATGCCCACTTTTCATACAGGAGACTGGGGTTCGATTCCCAGACCATGAGTTAAAAAAAAAAAAAAACCTGTATGTTGAAAATCTCTTAAAGGATTCACAAGTATTTAACAGTGGTTGCCTTGTGAGAATGGAACTGAAAATTTGGAAAGCAAAGGGGACTATTTTAATTACATATTTTTTGTACTGCTTATTTGAACTTGAAAGTTTTAAAGTGGGGAAAAAAAGTTTTTAAACATGAATTGACCTCCCCTAACCCAAGGCTCACTGAGGAGACACTGACCAGACAAGATCAAAGGCTTGACCTATTGATTTGGGTGTCCCTAACATTTGACCCAGTATCCAGGTTTCCCTGATGGTAAAGTTTAATACTTCCATATTTATTCTCCCATCCCTCAAGAGACTTTGCCAATATTTTAGATTATCTACATAATATATTCTGGGATGTATCCAGGCATTACATGAAGCTATGCAGCATTAAAGGCTCTCATTTGTATTCTGGATTCCCTGTGTTTGGATTATTCAAATGAGCTATCCGGACAGGTTGAGTTAGAGCACGTGCTACAGGAAATTTAGGTTCTGGACAAAATAAACCTTTCTCCCTTTGGTCTCAAAGAGTAGGTGATGTTCTAAAATACAGACAATGTCTTCCTTACCCTTATATTCTGAATTACCTTAATTCTGACCTGATTGGCTTCATTCTTATCTATAAATACCGGGTTATTATGTATCTGCTGTATCTGTATATCTGCATGTGTAGAGAGAAAAAGCCTCTCAAAATCCGGAAATAAAAACTATTACTCTGGGCTAAATCTGACTGCTATAAGAGCTTACAGTCTAGGCCCCAGTTTGTTTTTTTATAAATGTTTTCTAAATGAGATCATACAATATTTGCTCTTTTGTTTCTGGCTTATTTTGCCTCACCAAATATCCCACAGGTTCATGCACATCATTGCATGACTCATGACTTTGTTCCTTTTTGTAGCAGCACAACATTTGATCATATGTACACACCATCATTCGCCAATCTACTTCTCAGTCAATTCATCTGTCTTAAAGCCACCTTCATTTACAACATTCAAAGTCAACGCTCCATCAACACTCAATTTTAGATAGTTTCATCATTCCGCAAAGAAAGATAACCAATAAACACACCCTCACCGAATAGAAAATTCAAACCTTCCTCTAACTCTTGTCTCTTCCCCCATTATGTACCACTGGTAATGCTGTAGTATTGTTTTCCTGTTAATCACAGCCCGTAGCATGCAATAGCAGTTTCCCCCTATACCCTGAACTTATATACTCTTTGTACAAGCTTCATACCTTTGCAGTTCATGCAAGAACTTATTTATATTTGTAGTGTTAATCGTTGGGACACATGAGTCTGTACAACTCCTTTCAATCATGTTCACCTTCAATATGGTAATATACCACTAGTGAACCACCTTCACTTCTATCTATTACCTTACAATTAAATTCAAATGCATTAACTACAATTGTATTTTTGTAGGCAAAAATAATCCACAATTCTGACTTCTTTATTCCCTCATTTAGTCTGAATTTATTAGGCTTGGTGACATTTTCAAGTTAGCCTTCCCCCTAGCTAGCAATGCTGGTGCTAGACTTTAAGAATGGACTGTAGGATTAAATAAGAGTTTCTCTACCAGTCACTTTTGATCCAGCATTGGGTTTCTCACTAGGTTATATTATTTACATTTAAGTGACTTTATGTAGGGAAGTTCTGGACTGGAGTCGATGTTTTGATTAGAAATAAAGGCGTAAATAAAATGTATTACCCCTAATACTTTTGAACTATCATTTTTATGGGCCCTGACATCTAGAAGGTCACACTAAGTTAGGCAGTTCTGCTGGTAGAAACTTAACAGCAACATGGCATCTAATCCTTTTCCATTAAAGCTTCAAATGGTTTACAGAGACATGGTTCATGAAATAGATTAATATCGCAATGGGACTTTGTACTTCCTAGATCCCTGTTTGTAGGCTTGGAGAGTCAAAAGCATCATTGCAGCATTCTGGTCTAGGCTGATATAGGAGAAATTACAGTTTATTGGATTTGCTGAAGATAAAATCTTGGACTTGCAAATAAATTTTGTCAGAAAGACACACACATCCCTGTAATCTAGGGATGTAAGACATAATTTAGACTCATGTGATAAGCAAAGAGAGCCTTGCTTTGGTCATTTCAGTATGAAATGCAGTAATTGGTTTATGTAAATGGAGAAGATAGTTGTAGATTTGCGGCTTGGCCGTGGAACTCATACCGTGATTTGATATTGTGTAATTATCTTAAAAATCCTCTTAGGAAGCAAATTGAATTTGAAAATAACTTTGGCATTAGATTGCTAAAAACAACATTGGTCTCTTAGTGAATACTAGAAAATGAAGAACTAACCAGAGATCTTACAGGAGTTTCTCAAATTATTTGACCAGAAGTCATAGTAAAAAATATATATACAAAAGTTACATCATGACCTCACACATTTTTATACACACAAAGAAAATCAAAATTATAGTTTCAGAGGCAATACTACTCTTATTATATTTGAGGTTTTCTCATATTTTCTGTCTTTTTCATTTATGTTTTTAATGCTTCTCATAACCACTAAATTTACTTCATAGCCCAATTGACTCTGTATGAAAAACACTTTCTCATATTATTCAAATACTCATACTGCCCATATGTCTTTGTTCTAAGAGATGGCAGCATGGGTACCTCTCTTTCTGCATGTTTTTAAGGAGCAGTTGTTCCCGAGTGTCCTTATGGCTTAGAGTTCAGTTTATTTGCGGAGAACCAACCACGTGTAAATCACTGTGCTGGGGTCTGTGAGAAGTACAGAGTTTTGTCTTCAGTGATCTCAAGCCAGGAACTAAGGTACCAGGGAACCCACGGTGAGCAAAGTGACTTATAATCTGTCCTCATAGCATATACGACCTAGTGGATGAAATAAAGATGAGCTTTGGAAGATGAATCATATCTAAGTAAAAATAACTTTTTGGCACTTATGGGGAAAAAGGTGTTTTCTAATCTAGGACAGTCAGTCTCATTTTTACAGATGAGAAAGTGGAGGTTCAGAGAGTTTAAGTTCTATCCTGTAATATCAGTATTTTGAGTCCAAATTATAACAATATCAGTAATATATGTACTGTCTCACATGACCAAATGTACTTTGTGCAGGAAATTAAGTGACTTGGGGGTTCAGAAGAGGAAGAAATGATTAAGTTAAATTCTGCAAATATCTTAAGCCTCAGAAAGCTGGGAAAGCCCTCAAGAGGTGAATTACCACCCACCTCTCTCTCCTTCAGGAGAGAACTAATCTGATCAACCCAGAAAAGTGACAAAATAGGCCTCTTGGAAGAAAAAAGTGATACCTTCTAGCGATTCACAATATTTTCTGAATTTGCTCTTAAAAACCCTCATTTCAAGAACACTGAAGCAAAGTGAAACAGTTTCTGTAGCTCATCACGGTAAGAAACCAAAGAATGTCACCCGTCAGGGGGAATCTATACTTTGTTCTTGTCATCATGAAACATTTCATGAGCATTGACTTCCGAGACCATGCTACATATAAATTATATCTTCTGCTACTGATTTCGGGGAACTGAAGTTATAAAATAGCAGATGTGAAAGATTTATTCAATTTAACCCACCATTCAGAGGACACCTATAGATGTTTACATCCTAATCTGTTAGATATTTGTGTTCTGGAGATGAGCTTATTCTGTGAACTTATTGTTATAATCGTTTTCTACATGGGTAAATGCAAATTATTTAACATTAAAATAGTGCCTGAAATGAGAAAACAGGCAGAAGGAATAATTTTGCAGTGCAGAACCTCAGTAGAGACTTTGGTACCTAGGACCACATCATTATATGTTTGTCCTGTGTTCAGAGATGCTGATCTTATCCTGTGTCTAACCCCCTGCTCTATGCTGTGAAAGCCCACAACCTCTCAATCAGAAGTTTTGCTTTCCTATTTATTTTTGGACCATCTATACAAGTATAGATTAGACTAGACTATAGCTCCATAAGCAGGGTTTTTAATTGTATTTTCCCTTACACTATGAATGGTACACAATAGGTGTTCAATAAATAGTCATTGAATGAATTGGTTTTAATATACTCCTGTTTAGCCCAACATTTATCAGCTACTAAAGAACAATTAATCATCCCTCATGTTCTTTTTTGTTTTACAGTCAACTTTGACCACTTTGAAATTTTGCGAGCCATTGGTAAAGGCAGTTTTGGGAAGGTAAGAACCAAAATGATCGAAAACCTCCGAGTTACATCTTATGGAACAGGGTTCTGAGAATGTTTAGATAACTTAGTTACAGGGACCAGTAGGAAAGAATTCAGAGAAGATGTTATGATGGATTTTTGTAAGTGTCACCAATTTGAGGAAACTGACAGGTGCTACACATAATACTATGCTCAGGATATTTCACTGAAGTCTAATCTGTTTACTCTTTAGGGTAGAGAGTAGAGTCTTGCTCTCAAGAGAGGAAGCTCTCAGAATCATTTCAAATTGTACCAGATGTACCTTTAGTAATAGTTACCATCTCAACATAAGAGTTAATGTGGGAAAGAAGCCACCTGATGCATTCCCTTTTCCCAACTGCATCATGTTTTTATCCTCAGAAACTTACCATAAAAATTATATATACGCACTCTGATTTTAGTCTTCTAGTTTCAAAGCCCCATTATTAATTTCTCAGTGGGGACATCTTTTAAGTGGGAATAATAGTATTGAAGAATCGCATCTTAAAGTCCTCTGTTCTCTCTGTCAGGTAACAAGTCACTAGAATTCAAGACATGCGAATATCATATTTACTCTTTTTCCAGTATCTAAGGTCCTTTTTGCTTTATGTAATCTGTAGTGGTCAAGAAATCCTATACACAGTATTGTTTTGCTAGACAGTATCGCCATACCCATTTCAGTCACTCAAAGCACAGCTGAAGATATCACATTTATTGGAAGATTCCTGAAAAGGAGCCAGCTTTTCTCCAAAATGAGGTTTAAAAAGAAAAAAAAACAGGCAAACTTTTTGGAGAAAGCCAAGATTCAATTCAAAAATTGATCTGTTACAAGGGACTGAAATAAAATGAAAATTTTAGTCCTAAATCAGGGCCAAGTGGCAACTCTAACATCAGAGAAGTTACAAGTAACAAGGCAGCCAAGTCACAACTCAGGAACAAGCCTTACTTGCTCATCATAACGCCCTGTCTCTCCCAAGCATGTTCTCACTCTAGTTTGCACCGATAGGTCTGCATTGTACAGAAGAGTGATACCAAGAAGATGTATGCCATGAAGTACATGAACAAACAGAAGTGCGTGGAGCGCAATGAAGTGAGAAACGTCTTCAAGGAACTCCAGATCATGCAGGGTCTCGAGCATCCTTTCCTGGTTAATTTGTGGTAAGTGGTTTTATTGGACCTCAGAGTAATGACACACCCATCTTCACCCCCAAATACTGTTTTTTAAATGAATCTCTATTTCTAAATGATCCTTTACAAACTCTCTAGGTTCTACCTCAAGGGTTTTTATACTCCTCAGTTTCTTTGGCTTCATGATAAAACAGAAATTATATTGTCACCAATAAATATTTTTTGATGCAGTTATCACAATCCCCCTTCCCTCATCCCCTTTGCTTTGGACTCAGGTTTTTGTTTTGTTTTGTTTTTTTAAGGCATCACAATTAAGTGGGCTCACAAGGAATGAACACATACAAGTCTTATTGCTCAAATATTTCCCCCGTGAATTGTGGGTGCAAAGTGTGGCTTCACTGGCTGACAAGCAGGTGATCATTTGAACTTGCACAAAGCAGTTTCTCCATAAAACAGGTGCGCGCGCGCACACACGCACTGATGTCTTTGTAGCCACATACCTGTGAATTGGAAAAGTAGGTGTCTCCTTTCTCATCAGGTGGGTTTTAACAGGGCTGTAGCATACATGTCAGTGGTTAGACATTAAATGTAAATGTCAGTAAATGACTGACCTGCTCTGAAAACTATTACCATAACCCAAGCTTAAAAAATGGTGAAGAAGCTTGCATTATCTCTTACCTCACTATGCATGAGGCACTTCTTGTGCATGGAGGTCTTTATTTTTCCTCCATTTGTGCTACATTTTAATGCAGCCATTATGTTGAGAGCCTGTTCTTAAAGCTAATTCAGTGTGACCTGTTTAAATATGCATACCAAGTAATTCTTAGTAGCATAGGAAAAACAATAATGTCTTTATATTCAGAGAATGCTAATGAAAAAATAATTGAGATCTCACTGTGTGTTTAGGGACATCCCTCTGGAAGAATCAGTGCAGAAAACCTGTCTCTATCCATCTTTAATTAACACAGTTCACTTAATATACAATTCACTCAAACCCTCTGTGCCACAGTTGAGAAGACGGCTCTGTGTGACTTAGAAGTAGGTCTTATGATAGTCTATACACAACTTGGACATGGAAGTGCCTAATTTCAGCTCAGGCGCAGTATAATTTAATCAGTACTTTAGAGGGGCCTATTCAAAAGATTGTCATTTAGAGGATTAAAATGGAGGCAGCTCACTCTTTTTCCTTCTTAGTAGTCAAATTGCCTCTTCCCTCACCCCATCTTCACATTGAAAATGACAAGGTGCTATCACTTCATAGCCTCCCTTTGTTAAAGTCACATTTTCGTTTTTAAAAACTCAACCAAATAATATCCTTCTTTTAAAGGCCACGAACCCTTTTTTTTTATTAATTAAAAAAAAAATTAACAAAACATTTAGAAATCATTCCATTCTACATTTACAATCAGTAATTCTTAATATCATCACATAGTTGCATATTCATCATTTCTTAGTACATTTGCATCGATTTAGAAAAAGAAATAAAGGCAACAGAATAAGAATTAAAACGATAATAGAGAGAAAAAAAAACCTATACCTCACATGCAGCTTCATTCAATGTTTTAACATAATTGGATTACAATTAGGTAGTATTGTGCTGTCCATTTCTGAGTTTTTATATCCAGCCCTGTTGCACAGTCTGTATCCCTTCAGCTCCAATTACCTCTTCTCTTTTTTTTTTAATTAACGGAAAAAATGAAATTAACCCAACATTTAGAAATCATACCATTCTACATATGCAATCAGTAATTCTTAACATCATCACATAGATGCATGATCATCGTTTCTTAGTACATTTGCATCGGTTTAGAAGAACTAGCAACACAACCGAAAAAGATATAGAATGTTAATATAGAGAAAAAAATAAAAGTAATAATAGTAAAAACAAAACAAAACAAAAACCTATAGCTCAGATGCAGCTTCATTCAGTGTTTTAACATGATTACTTTACAATTAGGTATTATTGTGCTGTCCATTTTTGAGTTTTTGTATCTAGTCCTGTTGCACAGTCTGTATCCCTTCAGCTCCAATTGCCCATCATCTTACCCTGTTTCTACCTCCTGCTGGACTCTGTTACCAATGACATATTCCAAATTTATTCTCGAATGTCTGTTCACATCAGTGGGACCATACAGTATTTGTCCTTTAGTTTTTGGCTAGACTCACTCAGCATAATGTTCTCTAGGTCCATCCATGTTATTACATGCTTCATAAGTTTATCCTGTCTTAAAGCTGCATAATATTCCATCGTATGTATATACCAGTTTGTTTAGCCACTCTTCTGTTGACGGAGATTTTGGCTGTTTCCATCTCTTTGCAATTGTAAATAACGCTGCTATAAACATTGGTGTGCAAATGTCCGTTTGTGTCTTTGCCCTTAAGTCCTTTGAGTAGATTCCCAGCAATGGTATTGCTGGGTCGTATGGCAATTCTATATTCAGCTTTTTGAGGAACCGCCAAACTGCCTTCCACAGTGGTTGCACCATTTGACATTCCCACCAACAGTGGATAAGTGTGCCTCTTTCTCCGCATTCTCTCCAGCACTTGTCATTTTCTGTTTTGTTGATAATGGCCATTCTGGTGGGTGTGAGATGATATCTCATTGTGGTTTTGATTTGCATTTCTCTAATGGCCAGGGACATTGAGCATCTCTTCATGTGCCTTTTGGCCATTTGTATTTCCTCTGCTGATAGGTGTCTGTTCAAGTCTTTTTCCCATTTTGTAATTGGGTTGGCTGTCTTTTTGTTGTTGAGTTGAACAATCTCTTTATAAATTCTGGATACTAGACCTTTATCTGATATGTCATTTCCAAATATTGTCTCCCATTGTATAGGCTGTCTTTCTACTTTCTTGATGAAGTTCTTTGATGCACAAAAGTGTTTAATTTTGAGGAGCTCCCATTTATTTCCTTCTTCAGTGCTCTTGCTTTAGGTTTAAGGTCCATAAAACCATCTCCAATTGTAAGATTCATAAGATATCTCCCTACATTTTCCTCTAACTGTTTTATGGTCTTAGACCTAATGTTTAGATCTTTCATCCATTTTGAGTTAACTTTTGTATAGGGTGTGAGATACGGGTCCTCTTTCATTCTTTTGCATATGGATATCCAGTTCTCTAGGCACCATTTATTGAAGAGACTGTTCTGTCCCAGGTGAGTTGGCTTGACTGCCTTATCAAAGATCAAAGGTCCATAGATGAGAGGGTCTATATCTGAGCACTCTATTCGATTCCATTGGTCGATATATCTATCTTTATGCCAATACCATGCTGTTTTGACCACTGTGGCTTCATAATATGCCTTAAAGTCAGGCAGCGCGAGACCTCCAGCTTTGTTTTTTTTCCTCAAGATGTTTTTAGCAATTCGGGGCACCCTGCCCTTCCAGATAAATTTGCTTATTGGTTTTTCTATTTCTGAAAAATAAGTTGTTGGGATTTTGATTGGTATTGCATTGAATCTGTAAATCAATTTAGGTAGGATTGACATCTTAACTATATTTAGTCTTCCAATCCATGAACACGGTATGCCCTTCCATCTATTTAGGTCTTCTGTGATTTCTTTGAACAGTTTTTTGTAGTTTTCTTTATATAAGTTTTTTGTCTCTTTAGTTAAATTTATTCCTAGGTATTTTATTCTTTTTGTTGCAATTGTAAATGGGATTCGTTTCTTGATTTCCCCCTCCGCTTGTTCATTGCTAGTGTACAGAAAAGCTACAGATTTTTGAATGTTGATCTTGTAACCTGCTACTTTGCTGTACTCATTTATTAGCTCTAGTAGTTTTGTTGTGGATTTTTCCGGGTTTTCGACGTATAGTATCATATCGTCTGCAAACAGTGATAGTTTTACTTCTTTCTTTCCAATTTTGATGCCTTGTATTTCTTTTTCTTGTCTAATTGCTCTGGCTAGAACCTCCAACACAATGTTGAATAATAGTGGTGATAGTGGACATCCTTGTCTTGTTCCTGATCTTAAGGGGAAAGTTTTCAATTTTTCCCCATTGAGGATGATATTAGCTGTGGGTTTTTCATATATTCCCTCTATCATTTTAAGGAAGTTCCCTTGTATTCCTATCCTTTGAAGTGTTTTCAACAGGAAAGGATGTTGAATCTTGTCAAATGCCTTCTCTGCATCAATTGAGATGATCATGTGATTTTTCTGCTTAGATTTGTTGATATGGTGTATTACATTGATTGATTTTCTTATGTTGAACCATCCTTGCATACCTGGGATGAATCCTACTTGGTCATGATGTATAATTCTTTTAATGTGTTGTTGGATGCGATTTGCTAGAATTTTATTGAGGATTTTTGCATCTATATTCATTAGAGAGATTGGCCTGTGGTTTTCTTTTTTTGTAATATCTTTGCCTGGTTTTGGTATGAGGGTGATGTTGGCTTCATAGAATGAACACGAACCCTTCTTAAGGTCATACTTAGCACTTATCCTTTCATTCATGATTATCTCTCATCACTATGTATACAAAGGCTTTAAGCTGGCCGGAGAGTGCAGAGTGCTTCTGGGGTGCTATTTTCTAATTTGGTATCCTTTGAAAGGATACTCTGGTCTCCGTGCAGGCTGACCTGGGGCTAACAGTATGTAGATGTAGTCTTCACCTCTCTTTTGGATCTCAAACCGTATCTCAAAGCAGAACCCTGGGCACCATTAACGTTGATGGGGAATGGAGAGACCCACCCACCCTGAGATTCTAGGTCTACATTCAAACTGGAACCTGAGAGGGGGCATTCCTAAAAGTGAAACAGAAAACCTCCTGTCTTTCAAACCTTGAGATAAAAATCTTCAGAACACCTGGCTTTCTTCCATCAAATGCTTTCTCCCTTAGTAAACAGACACAGTGAATCATCCCACAAGTTAATGGCATACTGCAATGTTTCTGGTGTAGCAATTAAGTAGTTCACTTTATCATGCTAAGTTGTAGTTATAAAATAAGCTTGTTCTTATGATATGAGATCAAGGGCTATGCTCGGTACCCTAACCTTAGTTAAGAGTCTTACACAAGTGTTAGTTCTCTTTCTTCCCTGCTCCATTAAGGGGCCGCATGCTGAACTTCCCCAGCACTGGCACTCCAGAGCAGACACCAGAGAATTTTCAGGGGCGCTTCACCCTCAGGGCACCCTGGTATGTCGTGTGTAGGGAGAGGTGTCTTCAATTCTCTACAAGAGTGTATGCCTCTTGTTTGGCTTTTGTTTTTCATCTTCATTTTGCAAATCAAGGGGAAAAAAAAAAAAAGAAAGACACCAATATGCTGTATTCAACTTAATCAAGATTTTAGTTTCCAAGGTTAACTATTAGATATACCTTTACATCCTAAACTTCAGATTGTATGGTTAATAACGGCAATACTTCTTTAATTCCTCTCTCCTTTGTGTACTCTATTTTACTGAAGATGTACTATGTAGCTTCATCCATGAGCACAGTGCCCCTAACTTGTGGGGATGTGACTGCTGTTCAAAAACATCCCAGTTGTTAGAGGGGAAAAAATTTTCTTAAGCAGGTTTGGGACAAAAAAAAAAAAACCAACCAACAAACAATCAAAAAAAAAACATAAAACCTGCTTAAGATATTGTGTATGGAGAATCGTGGGAAGATGGAGTAAGAAACTCCAGAAATCAGTCCTTCCACAAGAACTCCTAAATATACATGAACTACTAAATCAACTATTTTCCAACTCCAAAGCCCATTGGATCACTGTACAGCATCCAGGGATGAGGGAAGAAGTGGGTGGTAAATCACAGTAAACACCAATAAACTGTTCTCTCTGGGCAGGAGTCACTGGTGCCCACCCCCACTCATGCGGCAGGCACTGTGGAGTCCAGCCTCTGGCACAATTCACTGATGCCAGAGAAGACCCTAAAAATCCACTTCTAAGATCCAGAGTGAGCACGTATCCATCACTAATCACAGCTTTTGATGAAAACTTCGGATCACTGGGGGCCCATCTCTGAGGAAGGTCACCAATCCAACCCACCCTGGACAAAAGCAATGGAGCAGACTTAAAATGCTAAACTTCCTCAGAGCTGCTGCATAGCACAGCTGAAGGGCTGCATTTGCTGGGCAGGTCAAGAAAGGACAGCTTTGGAGAGCCACAGAAAAGGATTCTGGCACCCCTCCCAGTCCTCCATCATCCCCTCTTCAGAGCAGTTTGATGCTGGCTGGGTCTCCCTTTGTGGGTCTCTGGCCACAAAAGACAGACTTGGAAATTCCTCTCCTGCATGCACCCTCTCCCAGAATTTGCCCTCCAGGCAAAAGCAGCTTGAGACAAAGCACTGTAAGAAATAATGGAGGCAGACAGCCTGGGGCAAAGGTTTACCTGATTTTAAGTTCTGCAGTAGAACACCCAGGAGAGAGAGAAGGTCTATTTCCTGGCAATTAGAGGAGACATTCCAACCCCTCTCAATACCGGGAAGTCTAAGGGCACCAACAAACACAAACAAGACACAGGCCCAGAAAACACAGGGAGGACCCTGCCCTTGGCATGTCCCTTAAACTATCTTTCTTGATAGGACTGAAATCTGATAGAGAACACCAACCAAATCAAGGTCAATTTGCAAAGACACTGAAAGGTGGTTTTTGTGTGTGCATATTTTTTTTTGGGGGGGGGGGGCATCTAGGTTTGCTTGGCTCCAGCAACTCAAGAAAATCTTGTCATATCTCAAGCTAGATAAAAATTTAAGAAGCAGGGAATAAGTCCTAGAGTTAACACTTTAAAAATACTAAAATGTACAGTGTGCAAGAAATAGGAAATGATGGCCCATCCAAAGGAAGATGAAAAAATCCAGAAAATACCAGTGAAGACTGGACTGTGGACATATTAGACAGACACTTTAGAAGATAATCAACATGCTCAAGGAGATGACAGAAAATAGAAAGAATTAAAGATATCAAGAAGACAATGAATGGGTAACATGAGAATTTTACTGAAGAGATTCAAATTTTAAGAAGGAGCCAAACAGAACTAGTAGAATTGAAGGCCACAACAACTGCAATGAAAACTTCCCAGGATGGTTTCAGCAGCAGATTGGAGCTGACAGGAAAAGAATCAGTGAACTCTAAGACAAAACAATTGCAATGACTCAGGCTGAGGGGAACAAAGAATTTGAAGAAGGGAAACTAGGCTAAGAGACCTGTGGGACACCGTTATGTGTAACAATACATGCATTGTCGTGGTTCCAGAAGAGAACAAAAGGTGCAGAAAAAATACTTAGAAAATGGCAGAAAACTTCCTAATCTTAGCAAAAGACATGACTATGCACATCCAAAGTGTCCAGAGAACACCAGACAGGATAAACTTGCAGAGAAATGCATCCTGTCACATATTGATAAAACTGTCAAATGCAAAGGACAAGGGAAGAGCTCTGAAAGCTGCAAGAGAAAAAGCATGTTGTGTACGAGGGAGCTCCAATTAGACTGCCAGTTTCTCATCAGAAACAATGGAGGCAAGGAGGCTCTGGATTTAAATACTTGAAGTGCTGAGAGAAAAGAATTGCCAACCAAGAAATTTTTCCCCCAACCAAGAATTTTATATCTGGGGAAACTTTCTTTATGGAGGGGGGGTGGGGTGGGAAGGAGGGGGAGATTAAAACATTCCCAGATAAACAGAAGCTAAGGACGTTCATCACCATTAAACCTGCCCTGAAAGCAACACTACAGGGAATTCTTCAGACTCACAGAAAGAGATAGTAGACAGTGGTTCAAAGCAGCATAAAGAAATAAAAGACTGGGTGGTGCAGTCATGGCTCACAGCAGATTTCTTGCCTGCCATGCTGGAGACCTGGGTTTTATCCAAGGTCTGCCCATGAAAAAAAAGAAAAGGTAACATTTCAGCAATTATAAATGCCAGCATTATTAACTCATATTTAGTATAAAACTCTTTTTACTTCGAGGTGCTAACATTGCAAATCATAAAAAGTAATGATAAGTTTATTGTTTTGGTCATATACACCAAGATAATAAGCACAAAAAGATGGCTGGGGAACAGAGGGTTATATGTTTTCTACCTAAGTCAAGTTGCTATCAAATCAAATGTGATTATTATATATTTGGGATATTAAATTTAACTTCAGGGTAACCACAAGGAAAATATGAAAAATATATCCAAATAGAAATGAGAAGGGGCTCAATATGGTAATAATACAAGAAAAAAATCAAATATGAAAGTAGGCATTAAAAGAAGAATTGAGGGACAAAAAAAGATTGAAGACTTACAAAGACTAAACAGCAAAGTGGCAGAAGAAAGTCCTGCACTATCAGTAATGATTTTAAATATAAATAGATTAAACTATCTGGTCAAAATGCAGTGTTTAGCAGAATGGATTTAAAAGAAGAAAACATGATCTGACTATATGCTGTTTACAAGAGAATCACCTTAAATTCAAAGCATAAGTAGGTTAAAAATGAAAGGATGCTTAAAAAAAAGATATATAAACCATGCAAATAGTAATCAAAAGAAAGTTGGGGTACCTATACTAATATCCAATGAAATAGATTTTAAGTCTATACAGTTATAAAGGAAAAAGATGGCTGTTATATACTGATGAAGGGATCATTTCAACAAAATGTAACAGAAACATATGCTCCTAACAGCCGAGCCCCAAAATTTAGGAAGCAGATATTGACACATATGAAGGGAGAAGCTGATATTACTACATTAATGGAAAACTCTGGTATACCACTTAATGAATAAAATATCCAAATAGGAGAATAAGGAAATATAAATCTTGAACAATATTCTAAACCAACTAGACCTAACAGACATAAATAGAACGCTTCACCCAACAATAGGATATGCATTTTTCTTGAGTACACCAGGATCATTCTCAAAGAAGGACCATACCTGAGGCCACAAAAGAAGTAAATTTAAAAAATATATTGAAGCCATACAATGTACCCACTCAGCACAGCAGAATGAAGCAGGAAATCAGTGAGAAGAAGAAATGGAAGATTTGCCAAGTATGTGGAAATTAAACACTGTTCTCACCAACCAATGTGTTTAAGAGAAAACTAAAAGGGAAATTAGGAAATTTCATGAAGCAAGTGAAAATGAAAATACAACATACCGAAATTTCTAGGATACAGCAAAGACAGTGCTGAAAAGGAATTTTATAGCTCTAAATGATTACATTAAGTAATTACATTGAAAAGAGAAGAAAGACTTTTAAATCAGAGACATAATTTCAAAACTGAAAGAACTAGAAAAAGAGCAGAACAATAGAGAATCAACAGAAACAAAAGTTGGCACTTTGAAAAGAGCAGTTAAATTGGCAAACCTTTAGCTAGACTGACAGAGTCTACAAATAACAACAACAAAAAGTCAGAAATGAAATGGGGGGCATAGTACCATCCCTGCTGAACCCAGAATAAGGAATGAAGTCCTGAAACATGCAACAATATGGATGAACTCTGAGGACCTAATGATGGGATAAAATAAGTCAGACACAAAAGGTAAAATATTGTATGATTTCACTAATATGAACTAACTAGAAAATGTACATTCATAGATATAAAACTTATAATACAGGGTACCAAGAGATAAAATAAGGCTAGAGAATGGGGAATGATTGCCTAACTTGTACAGAACTTTTAATGAGATTGAACTTAAATGTTTTGAAATGGATAGAGGTGAGGGTCGTTTGTTATTGGGATTGTAAGTAATAGTGCTGAATTTTAGGTGAATT
Source organism: Tamandua tetradactyla (assembly GCF_023851605.1). Classification (NCBI taxonomy): domain Eukaryota; kingdom Metazoa; phylum Chordata; class Mammalia; order Pilosa; family Myrmecophagidae; genus Tamandua; species Tamandua tetradactyla. The sequence goes on from NC_135346.1 coordinate 27,887,331, forward strand.
GGGTGGAAAGGGGTTGTTTATAGTCATATATGTCGCCAGAAGGAAAGCTGAAGCTTAGCTAACCTTGTGGTAGATGTGTATGTTTAACACTAGAGATATAAATAAGTTCTTTCATGAACCAATGTTTGACACTTGTACAAAGAGTTAATAAGAGAGGGGAACATAGGAAAAAAGTGCCTATTGCATGCTACTAACTATATTTAATAATATCTTAATACTCTTTCATGAACAGTACCAAACCAATAATAGGGATCAAAAATAGGGGGACATAATGGATGTGGGGTGTTTTGTTTGTGTTTTTTTTGATGTTTGTTAGTTTTCTTTTTGGAATAATGAAAATGATCCAAGATTGAGTATGATGATTTCACAACTGACTGATATTTCAATAAAAAATGTAGTTTAAAAAAAGTAAGCAAAAGATTTGAAGAGATACATCATCAAGGAAGATAAAGGAATGAAACATAAGCACATAAAAAGATGCTCAACATCACGAGTCATAAGAGGGACGTGAATAAATAGGTGCTATTATATACCTATCAGAACGGCTAAAAATCAGTAAGATTTACCAAAGGTGGTAAAGATATGGAGGAACTAGAATTCTCATATTGCTGGGAATATAAAACAATGACCACTTTGGAAACAATTTGGCAGTTTCTTAAAAGGTTAAACATGTACCTTTCATATAATCCAGCCATTTCACTTCTTGATATTTAACCAAAATAAAACCAAATATTTGTCTATATAAAACTTGTATTCAAATATTCACAGCATCCTGGCATATGCACAGCACCCCCCCCCCCCAAAAAAAAAATCAACGAATGGTACCGCAATAACAGGATATTCACATAGAAAAAGAATGAAAGGTGGGGGGGCCAGGGCAGGAATAAATGGGACCTCATAAAAATTAAAAGCCTTTGTGCATCAAAGAACTTTATCATTATGAAGTAAAATAGCACCATATAGAATGCTAAAAAGTATTTGCTTTCTGCTTTTAAGTATTTCTTACCACATCTGGTAAGGGATTACTATCCAGAATATATAAAGAAATCCTATAAGCCAAAGATAATTTAATGGATTTTAAAAATGAACAAGAGAGTTGAATAGATATTTCTCCAAAAAGATGTAGAAATGGCTAAAAGAATATGAAAAGGTGCTTATCATCATAAGCCATCATAAGACACAATGAGATACTAATTCACAACTATAAAAACAAACACATAAAACTAGATTATCACAAGTATTTGGGAAGATTTGGAAAAATAGGAACATTCATTCATTGCTCATGGGAATGTAAAATGTTACAACCACCATGAAAAAAACAGTTTAGTTCCTCAGAAAGTTAAGTATAGAATTCCCATGTGACTGAGCAATCCCACTTCTAGGTATACACCCAGAGAATGGAAAGCAGGGACTAGAACAGATATCTGCACATCAATTCTCATAGCAGCATTCTTCATAGTTGCCAAAAGATGGAAGCAATCCAAGTGGTCATCAATGGATGAATGGATAAACAAAGTGTGGCTGTACATATAACGGACTATTATTCGGCCATGAAAAGGAATGGAGTTCTGATACATGCGACAACATGGATGAAACATGAAGGTATCATGCTGAGTGGAATAATACAGACACAATAGGACAAGTATTGTCATATCTCACTGATTTGAAATAATTAGAATAAACAAACTGATAGTCAGAATCTAGAATTAAGGTCACCAGAGGAAAGGGTAAGGGTAGGGAATATAAGGGTAAGGCTTAAAAGGTACAGGGTTTATATTTGGGATAATGGAAGAGTTCTGGTAATTGATCATGGTGTTGGGAACACAATATTATGAACATAGTGAACAAAACTGACATATTTGAATGTGGCTAAAGGGGGGGAGTTTTAAATGATATGTTAATAGAATTAAAAAAATTAAATCCATGGAAGTGCGCACCACAAACCACGAACCCCATTGTAAATTACAGACTGTCGTTAAGAGTAGTTACGTAAATGTCCTTTCATTAATTATAACAGTGTACCACACCAATGCACGGTGTTAATAGGATGCTGTATGGGAATCCTGTGCTTTATGCATGATTGTTTTGTAAACCTACAACTTTTCTAATAAAAAACACTAGGAGTATGGTATAGATATATACCTATACATATATACATATTTATTTGAAAATGTTTGCTTGCTGCACAGAAACACAATAGTGAAAATGCTTCAATAATCTCACTACCTTGAAACAATCACTTCTAACACCTTGGTATGCAATTTCCAGTAAGTGTGTGCATTTGGTTTTGTTTTTGATCATGCACTGGCTCCATTCAGTTTTTATTCAGGTATGATTTACTTACTGTCAAGAAGTAGATATAATTAAGGTTACCAGATAAAATGAAGGATGCATAGTTATTTAAACTTCAGTTGAACTACTTTTTTTTTTTTGGCCTATGTCCCAAATATTGTACGGGACATTTTTACTAAAAATTATTGTTTTTCCAAATTTCAAATCGACTGAACAGCATGTATTTTTATTTGCCAACTCTGAAAACCCTCGTTACAAAAACAGACCAGTACTGCAGTGGCATGGGAGTCCGCAGAGGCAGACGGAGCCCCTCATCTGCCCAAAGTGATCATCAAGTGTGAGACACTGACATTAATTAAATGGTGCCTGAGTATATGAACTGTGAGAAGCGGTGCTTGAAGGGACTAAGTACTACAAGCTGTGTGTGACATGTGAGCGCAGGTGTGCACAGAAGCGTGTGAGTGTCTTAGGGATGGTAGGTAACTTTGGTGTGATACAGGAGCAGTAGAGGTAGAAGAACAATCTAAATTAAAATTCAGTCTTACCGGCCTACACAGACCTGGCCCCACTCAGAAAACTGGTCTTCAGATGTAGGCCATGTTATTGAGCAAAGGCTGCTCAACAGGACTGGCATCCAGAATAAGTAAATAAAATCTTCCAGTGAGAGCTGTTAACAAAGCCCTGGCAACCCACAGCAAATAAATGGCCTCAGGCATGCCCGGCACAGCTGGTTCCCAGGTGGTTTTCATTAACTGAAATTAAGCCTACAGCTGCAAACAATCCCTTCAGGATTCCTCTCTTTTTCCTTACCTGTGTCTCTCTTCCTTGTGAGCAGAGAAGGTCCATCTGGGGTTTTAGGAAGTTAGGAGACAGAATAGTCCATTTTAAGTTGTAAACCTACAACTTTTCTAATAAAAAAACACTAGGAGTATGGCATAGATACATACCTGTACCTATATACATATTTATTTGAAAATGTTTGCTTGCTGCACAGAAACACAGAATAGTGAAAATGCTTCAATAATCTCACTACCTTAAAACAATCACTTCCAACACCTTGGTATACAATTTCCAGTAAATGTGTGCATTTGGTTTTGTTTTTGATCATGCATTGGTTCCATTCATGTCCTGCGCGTGTGTGAAGGGGTCCAGTCAGATGAATTAATTGGTTCTCTGTCATCTGAACTCTGAGTGCCAGTGTTTCTTCATGAAAGAGTCACAGTGAGAATTCAGAGCTACCTTCAGAGCCACAGAAGCCATCAAAACAGCTTCCCTAGAAATGGGGCCTTGTTACTTTGGGTTTTAAATGTATTTAATTTATTCCTCTGAACCATTATCCCCATCTTACAGTTCAAGGCTCAAAGAGGTTACATAGTTTCCCCAGAGTCTTCTCAGAGCCATACAGCCAAGACTTGCAGGAATCCTGACTTCAAAGCCCTGCTCTCTCCGCCCCCTAGACATCTTAGGGGATTCCCTTCAAGAATATGTAAGGGAAACAGCTTATTTTGTTTATCTTTCATACCTACAAGAATACACACTCCAAGAATGTTTGTATGTTTTGTTCACTGCCTTATTCCCTGGCACCTACAACAAATATCCCCTGGCATATAACATAGAGTGATCAATTAATATCTGTCAAATGAATGATGTTAGTAGTGGGGCCAGGCCTCTAGATTCTGGTCGGTTGCTCTGCTCCCCGCCCCATCCTACCATACCACTGCCACCACCCGCACACTCACAAACACACCCTCTTTCACTCCCCTTCTTTGCAGGCCCTGGAGTCAGGCCTTAGTTTGAATTCCTTCTTTCATTACTTGGTACTTGTGTGAATTGAGCAAGGGACATTATGCATTTTTCTTCGATTCCTCACCTGTAAGTAACAGCAACACTGCTATGAATGATACGTATATAATGAATATGTATATAAAAGTTTTCCCACTTCATAAACAATGGCTTTTCAAAAATGAAATATTCCTTCCATTCCCATGGCTAGAGAAAACTCGAATGGACAACTGCACCTAAGCTCAAGATGGTCTAATCATTAGAAAGTTTGCTATTGTTATCATTATTAAACATTTATTTCTCTTAAGTAGGAAATACTTTTTAATAAAATGTTGCAGTTATTTATAGGTGAGGAATCTAAGAAAAATGCATAACATCCCTTGCTCAATTCACATTTCTGTGTCAAAACACAGAAAATCCTAATGAAAATAAAAATCCAAATATCATTACCCAGAAATAACCACTGAACTAGCTTCCCATCACTGCTTTAACAACCATCACAAACATAGTGGATTGAAACAATATAAACTTATTTTACAATTGTAGAGGTCAGAAGTCCTAAATTAATCTCACTGGGCTAAAATCGAGGTGTCAGGAGGACTGTATTCCTTCTGAAGGCTCTAGGGGAATATCGGCTTCCTAGGGCTTCCATAACAAAGTACCAAAGTATTTCAGACAAGTGGATTATGCCACCTCATAAGTCTAGAAGCTAGAAATCCAAAATCAAGTGTCAGCAGGGCCATTGCTCCCTCTGACACTGATAGGGAAGAGTCATTCCTTGCCTCTTCCTGGCTCCTGGGGGTGGCCTGCAGCTACGACACTTGTCTGCCCCTGTTTTCTCAGGGTGTCTCCCCTGTGTCTTTCCCCAAATTTCCCTGTCCTTATAAGGATACCAGTCGTGTTGCATTAGTGCCCATCCTAATCCAGTTTTGCCTCATCCTAACTAATCACATCTACAAAGACCTTATGCTCAAATAAAGCCACACTCATGGGACTGGGAGTTACAACCTGATCCTATCTTTTAGGAGAAAAACATAATTCAGCCCATAACAGGTAGAATTCCTTTCCTTACCTTTTCCATCTTCAAAAAGCTGCCTACATCCTTGGCCAACAGCCTCTTTCTTCATCTTCTAAGCTAGCAGTGCAGCATTTTCAAACCGCTCTCTAACTCTGACCGTCTGCCCCTCTGCCCTCCTCCACCTTTTAAAGACCCTTGTGATTACATTGGGTCCACCTGGACATTTCAAAATACTCGCCTCATCGCAAAGCCTTTAATTAATCCCACCTGCGAAGTCCCTTTTGTTGTGTACACAGGTGCTGGTGGATAGGATGTGACCATCTTTGGGGGGTGTTATTCTGCCTGCCACAACTACATTAGCATTTTAGTAAGTTTCATCCCCGTCTTTTTCTGTTTTTTTTTTTCAACATATTTAACTTTTGGCTATCCATATAATTTGTTAACTTGCTTATTTTAAGCAATACTTTATTGTAGTGGTTTCCTCCTATTATTAAACATTCTTTATTGACATCTTTTATTGTAGTGATTAAAATCCCTAAGATTTCTGGGGAGAAATATTCTTTGTTTATTCTTCTAATATTAGGATCATTGGAACACCTGAGTATACCCAGCAACCAGAGGTGCAATGAGTGCTAAATTTAATTGAGAGTGTTCATACAAATTGGAACTAGTAGGGATATAAAACATCATCTTATCAGGTAGACCTGCATTTAGCACATATAATACACACACACATAGATGATACATGTACTGCAAAATCCTTAAAAGGAAATAGCTCCTCATTTATCCTGCTGTTTATAAGGCATGAATTAGGTGCATTGTATCAGCTTTTGTCATGTAACAAATTGCCCCAACGGTGGCTGACTCAAAAACAAAACAAAACAGGCATTTGTTATTCCATATGAATCTGTGGACTGACTGATGGATCCTCCGATCTGGGCCAGCCTGGCTGAGGCTGTTGTGAGTCAGCCGTTCAAGATCCTCCAGCTGCGTCCCTGAAGACGAGTCCTTCTCTCTCTGGATTCTCTCCTTCCCCACAAAGCCAACCCTGGCTTTTTTACATGGGGCCAGAGGGCATCTCAGCAAGAGGGGACAAATTTCACGAACAAGCCCTTTTCCAGTTTCTGTCTGCCACATTTTCTAATATCCCCTTGGTCAAAGCAAGTCATGAGGTCCGATTCAGATTCAAGGGGTGGAGAAATAGACTTGCCTCTTGATGAGGAACATGGCAAAGTCATATCTCAGAAGTCCGTGCATAGGGAGTATGGTGGCCAGTTCTGCAAACTATCCACCTCAATGTATGAAATGTTTTTAAGACATCAGCAAAATGATCAAGTAAATGGTAGAAACTATATGTACTGCAAGAATTCAGAGTCACAAGCAGTTCTTAGGTGCGTGTAGCTCTGAGGAAGACTTCAAGAAGAAAGTAATCCTTGAATATGGCTCTGAAGACCATAAGAAGGCAGAGAAGCAGGGGAGAAAGTCCCTGAAAAATAACTTGGCAGAGATGTATTATTGTGTGGCTGGTACATTGTAATTTTTCCGCATGTATTTGTTCATTGACTGACTGATGGGCTCAAAGACAGAAAAATTTCTGAGCCTGTGTAATGCAGATTCATTAATTAGTTTATTTATCTGCATTAGAAATCGTCCTTTGCTTACAAAACAACACAAGCAGCCATTAGAAAAATTAAGCTAAAAAGAAATACGTTGGAGGATTATGAGTGGTTTACAGATCAAAAGCAAAGCTGGAAAGGCCAGCCTTGGGAAGGTTAGGGCAGAAGGCAGTTCTGGAAATCTAGGTAGCAGGAATTAACAGACAGGCTCTTAGGGCTGTCTCAGCTGTGATGAATCAGCGCCAACCAATTTTCTAACCTTATGTCTCCCACTCAAGATCCAAAGTCCTGGGAAAGAATCCAACTGGCCTTGTTCAGGAAATATGCTGGCCCTTGCCTAGAGGAAAGAGTAAAATAAATGACTCCTGGATTGTTTTGCCTGAGCAATTTGGTGGGTGATGGAATTATTCATGGAGATGATGTGGGAGGTTAAAGTATTACCCTAAACACACATGTTCTTAATCTTATTCCACAGCCTCGTGGGGTGGTATGAATCCCTTATAAATGGGACCTCTTGAAGATGTTATTTTTAATTAAGGTGTGGCCAACTGAAGCAAAGTGGGCCTTCATCCAGATTATTGGAGGCCTTATAAGGACAAACCAGAAGTCATAGAAGCCAGGAGGACGTTGCCATGTGATGGAAGGCAGAAACACAAGCCAAGGAACTGCAAGGATTGCCAGCAGCCAGCAGAGAATGCTAGACCCTGGGAGAAAGCAAGCCTTACTGATCTTTTTGGATTTCTTCTAGTCTCAAAGCCATGAGCTAATAAATGCTTTTTAAGCCAACCCATTATGTGGTATTTGTGATGACAGTTCTGGTAAACTAAGACAGGGAGATCTGAGAAGGAAAAGATTCATTGTGAAAATCCAGAGATTTATTTTAGCCCTGCAGATGTGGGTGTGCATTTTACTCATACAAACACAGCTCCTGAGTAGGTGGTGAACCAGGAACTTACAAGAGAAGTTTAAGGTGCAAGGCGAAGCCGAACAAAACACAAATGTGGGAATTATTGGCTTAGAGATGCTGTTTAAACCAGGGGCTTGAAGGGAAGCACCTTTGGAGAGAGATTATGTAGATAGAAGAAAAAGACCATGCGCTACAGACCTCGGGCCTTCGAGTAGTTCTGGTAGAGAAAGATGACTCGGGAGGCTAGACAGTGAGGGAAAGGCCAGTACACTAGGCAGCAAGTGAGGGGCAAATCACAAACATGACATCTTGAAATACAGGAAGGAGGGGGTGCAAACCATTTCAAATGCTGCTGAGAAGTCAAGAAGGGGAAAAGTAATTGACCATTGACTTGGAAAGATGGGTGATTGTGACCTTGGTAAGAGCCAATTCCAAAAGGGACAAACTAGCAAAGGAAGAAAAAAGGGTTTGAGGAAAAAAGGGGAAATGAATAATTTCATTATCAAAGGGGTGCTAGGAGGCTTTGTTGTGTTTTGAGATTTATCCATGTTTTCATAAGTAGCTATAGTGCGTTGTCATTTTCTATGGTACTCCATTGTATTAATATCCCTTAATTTATTAAAGGACATGGGTTGTTTTCAGGATGGGATTTTAAGAAATAGAGCTGCTGTTAAAATTTTTGTTTGTATCATTTAGTAAATAAAAGTATACATTGTTGTAATACAGACCTCGAATCACTAGCTCCTGAAACTTATATAGGTTTAGCTGGCAAACAGTTTTTCAAAGAGGTTGCACAAATTTATACTCACATCAACAGGAATGATGAGAATCTAAGTTGCTCCTAAACCTTGTCAACACTTGGTATTGTCAGTTTCTTTAACGTGGGTGTTCCAGTGAGTATGTAATGATATTTCCTTGTGGTTTTAATTTTGTTTCCCTGGTGATTTGTGAGGTCGGGCACATTTTATATGCTTCTTTGCTATTTGGAATCCTCTTTTGAGAAATGCTTTTTCAACTCTTGAACCATCTTTGCTTTGTCTCTTTTTCTTGTTGACAGGCAATGGTTTTTTATTGTGTAGTCAAGTCTTATGTTTGATGTAAATTGTTCGCATGGTCAGTGATTTAACTTTTTGCTCTCTTAATGGTGTTTTTTAAATGATGAAAAGATCTGAATTTAAATCTGGTACAATTGATGAATCTTTTCCTTTATGTGTGGTGTTTTTATTTCCATGCCTAATATACCTTCTAGAACCTTGAAAACAAACTTTAAATAATAAAAGTGGTGACAGTAGGCCTTGTCTCTTTTTCCTAATTTCAGGTGGCAGTTTTCAATATTTCAAAATTTCATTTGATGTCTGCCATAGGGTGATTTTTAGATATCCTTTATCACAGTAAAGAAGTTTATTTTTAATCTTAATCTGCTTTAAATTTGTTTTTTGATTTTTTAATCATGAATGGATATTAAACTTTACCATATGCCTTTTCTCATTTATTGAAATCCTTTTCTATTATATAGTGAAGTAAATTGATTGATTAGCGAATTTTTAAATAATCTTTATTTTCTATAATAAACCCTCATTGGTCCTATTTTGTATTTTGTATATGTCACTGGATGTTTGTTATATATACATATTATCTTATTTATAATTACATATATATTTACGTATTTATTTATATATATTTTAGCTGTGCATAAACAAGTTTGAATGATAAAGAGAAAGAGCCAAATGAGAGGAAGGAATTTTTAATTGGGGTAATAAAAGGATGATTGTCAGATTGAGGTCCTGACAACAGTGAGCAGGCTATGATTCAGGGCAGAGCTGAAAGGGTTGGCATTAGATAGACACAGGGATACTTCTTTTCACTCTTCCAGGTCAGAAGGCAGGATCTATACGCATATATGCTTGTGAGCTGTTGGATTTGTTGGTGAGCAGACGAAGTAATTCTCTTGCCATTGCATCTATTTTCCCAATGATGTATCAGGACACCAATTGAGAATGAAGGGTGGACATGTGATAGGAAATTTTGAGGTGAAAGTGACATTAATAGGGAATTAAAATAGAATTTTCTAAGTATCCATTTGAGACTTGTGGTTATTAATTTTAAATGAATCTAATCATCTTAGTTTTGTGTTTGACTTCTCAGCTGGCACTAGTAGATGTCATTTTTGTCACTGCTTTAAAGCATATTTATGAATTTAACCAGGATTGGTGTAATTGGGTGAGCTGTCCTCACTATGACAGAATTTGGTGAATTGAAAAGTGTGGTTTTAGAAAGTAGACTCAAGAAATAGAGTCTTTGAGGAAATTTAAAGAAACCACACATATATGCAGTCACTCCTAGAGACAGTTAAATTTTTGAGGAATTATATTTTACCAGGTGTTATGCTAAGATATTGCATGCATAAGTCTCATATATCTTCAGAATTATCCCACAAGGCAGTAACTATTATTCATTCCCTTGTAAAGAGGAGCAAGCTGATGCTGAGGGGATCAATTCCTTGCCAAAGCCACAAAACCAGAAGGATGCAGATCTGGATTCCAACTCCCACGGCCAAATTCTCTAAGACCCCAGTGTTAACTTATATTTTAAGGTTACTTGTATATATACCATTACTTCTACAACTGTAAAACTAAACCACATTTAAAAATTAAATACAACTGACCACTACATTTAGCATGATAAATGGGAAACAGAATCACCACTTGTACCTTAATATTTGTGTACATCACGCTGATCTGAGGAAAAACATTATGATGTATTCTTGCTTTCCTGTAGAGTTTCAGGTGCTGGATTTAAGAAATGGGGATGGATAGAAGGTCCTAAGCAAGAGTGATCAACACATTTCTGCAAGTATAGTTGATATGGTTGGACTCTTAGGCACTAGTCAAGTGAAGGGACAAGGGATGCATTAAAAATGGAGAAGCTAGGATAGTGCCATGAGGGGCAAAATAAGATTCTCCGTATTTGGTGACGGTGCTGGGAAGTCCTGCCTGCTGCCCTAGAATTCTGAGAGTTGGCAAAGGAACATGTTGTTCTTTCTGTGTGTAGGAGAGGCAGAAGGCTAGGCAACCCTGAGCCAGATGTCCTTTCTGCCTCTCCACCTCATCCACTCTAGACAGACAGCCAAAGTGAGTGACGGAGCACATCCTGGACCTTTTCCATCCAGGTCAGGGCCTGTCCAGCCACTCGCTGAATTACAAGTGGCCATTTCGCTTCCCATCAATAATGCAGACTCTCCCTGCTTACATTGTCTTCCTGCAAGGGGCCTGTGGTTCTCATGCAGCACAAAAAAGGATTTTAATTTTCAGCAGCTTTATTGAGATATAATTCACCATACAGTTCACTCATTTCAAGTGAACAATTCAATGGTATTTGTGCGTATACATAGAGTTGTGCTCCCATCACCACAATCAATTTTAGACCATTTGCATTACCCCCAAAAGAAACTCTGCTTCCTTAGCCATCACCCTCCATATTTTTTCCTTCTCTGGATCCCTGATAAACTCTGTGGGTAAGAATTTGATTTGATTATTCCTCCTCATCATCAGAGCAGATGTCTTGGTTTTTCTTTCTACACGGACAACAATATATTGTTATTCCCCCTTTGCCTGTTTACTGGCTATACTATTCTCTGAGGTAACTGCCTCAAGAGATTTTCTAGAGAATAATAAAAGACAAATTTTCCCCAGAGAAGCCTTCATAATGACAATTCCAGACCCAGTACAGATGAGCTGGCAGATCACAAAATATTCAAAGCTCTGTTTGGAGATAGGGCAGAGTGGGAGAAAAATCAACCATGATATCAGAACACCAGGAATATCATCTGCAACCAGTTCTGTCTGATTAAAAAAAAAGTCACTCACCATCTTTTTTATTGTATAAATTGCGGATTTTTGTACATTTTATTTGAGACCATGTCTATGGTTTGGATCAGGTGGGTATGTATATTTCATTCTCTGCGGCTTTTACCACCCCCTCCAATCAAAATTAATTCCTTCTGTTTGTCTCTATCACAGCACCCTGAATTTTTTTTTCATAGTTCTTGCCATATTTTATAACTTTATATTGTGTGAATGTTTACCTTTTTTTTTTTTTTTTTTTTTTTGGGGGGAGGAAGGGAAGGAAAGACAGAGAGAAGGAAGGAAGGATGGAAGGAAGGAAGAAAGGGAAACATCTTTAAACATTTTCTTGTTTTATTGTATTTTGTTTGTTTGTTTGTTTTTTACATGGGCTGGGGCCGGGAATCGAACCGAGGTCCTCCGGCATGGCAGGCAAGCACTTTGCCCGCTGAGCCACCGCGGCCTGCCGAATGTTTACCTTTTATAACTGGCTGGCTAAGAGAGAAGCTGTATCCTTAGGTTTACTCCTTTATCCTCAGTACTTCGCACATAGTAAATGAATATACAATAAATATTTGTGCAATGGTCACTGGAAACAAGTGGTTATTATGAACAGGACTATATATGTGTGTTAGAAGTTGGTAATGGATGTGGAGATGAGGCAGGCACCAAATCCTCAAATTGTCAGATGAGGCAAGAAATTATTCATGATTACAATGCAGTAAAACCCAGAAAAACCATTTATAGCTATGTTTCTGGAGTGTTTGATAGTAGACAAATGACTGGGTGCCATGGGAGTGCAGAGGGACTGGCATGGAGGGATGGCATCTAATTTACCTTTTTTTTTTTCTACATGGGCAGGCGCCAGGAATCGAACCTGGGTCCTCTGGCATGGCAGGCAAGCATTCTTGCCTGCTGAGCCACCGTGGCCCTCCTGCATCTAATTTACCTTTGACAAGAAGGACAGGCCAGGAAAGACTGAAATGAAGGGGAGATAAATTCAGACCAAGAGACATTATATCACCTGACACTTAATAAAAGTTTTTTCTCTAGTTGAAAAGAAAGTATTTAATGAAAATTTACTATAACTACAACATGATAACTCCTTCAAATCCATTCTATCCATTGCCAAAAATTTACATAAAGTCTACATTGTTCATGTTTACAAAGTTTAGGTGTATGAGAATTTAATCTGGATATATATACATACACACCAGGGGTCAATGAGGTCATTTAAATGTGTTTCCGTGAGGGCACTTAAAATGTGTGTTATCCTTTGATAACTTTGTAAAGTTACTTATGAGACAGAAAAAAATGTACTCATAAGTTTCAAAGTTTCTGGCTGTACTGCTGGGTTTTTCTAAAATTAAAAATTTCTGGAAATTTGTCCATATAATCTAGAGAGAGTATGTGGGGGAATAGGCATTATTACATGTCATTGGAGAGAATTCAAAATGATACACGCAGTATAGAGATAAATTGGTCAGTATGGAGTAAAACTAACATTATCTTTATCCTTTGTTTTAACAAGATTTTGTCTTAGCAAACTCACTTCTAGGAATCGACACCAAATTTAAATGGCCAGAATACAAAGACACATGCATAAACTTCATCATTGCACACTATCTGTAATAGTGAAATACTGCACACAAACTAAATATCACCAATAATCTACAGGTTGAGTAGACATTTGACATCCATAAGTACAGTGTTGCAATCTTTCAGCAACCCTGCGAAATGAGACACACAGACACACAAGACAGACAAGATGACTGCAGCCCCGAAGAGCTTCAGCTGCTTTATTTTATATCCTTTCTCACAGCTCTTTTGCTGACCAAGCCTGCTTTTCAGGATATTACTCCCTACATACAAGAGATAGCTAAAAAGACCTTGGGAGTTAAGAAAAAACAAACATTCTGTCCTTCTCAGACTGTCCTCCAAGTATGCAGATAACAGTTTCCACAGTTTACTGCCAAGGCCATTCTGAAGCCAGTCACTCCCAATAAATTCCGCAGGTTTTCTATTAACCCTTGGCTCCTACAGTACAGCAGCATGCGCCAGAGAAGAGGAGTCAGAGATGTCTTTCTACACTCTCATGGTGTGCTCCCTGGGATATACTGTTAAGTGGGACAAAGAATGTGGCCCCACAGTGACCTACAGATTCTACACAATCCCTACCAAAATCACAACGGGATTTTTTGCCGAAATGATAAGCTGGTCCTAAAATTTACATAGTAATTCAAGAGATCTGAACTAGCCAAAACAATCTTGAAAAAGAATAACAAAGCTAGAGGACTCACATTGCCCAATTTCAATAGTTAGTACAAAGCCACAGCAATCAGACCAGTGTGATACTGGCAGAAGATACACATATAGATCAGAGAAACGGAATGAAGGGGCCCAGAAGTAATCCCTCATGTTTATTGTCAATTTAATGCTGACTAGGGGAAAGAACAGTCTTTTCAGCAAACGATGCTGGGACAAAAGGATGAAATTGAATCCATACCTCATGCCACATACAAAAATGAATTAGACTTTTTCATGTTGGAAAGGGCTGTCAGTAATATGGGGTAGGGAGATGGAATTAGCTGATGTTCTGGAGAAGCTGGCCCCTCTAGGTTTCAGGACTTATCTGGTCCAGGACCTACCCCTAAAGAGTGGGAGAAAGATCAAAGGTGATGATAGAGTTACACAGAGAAGGTAGGGTTTAAGAGAGTGTGAGTTCTGAATCATTGTATTAATACTTCTTTTAGTCTCCAATATCTTAGAGCAGCTAGAAGTAAAAACCTAAAATTGTGAAATGTGGCCTATACCAACCTCTGAAATCTGTTCTACAACTAATTGTTGTGCTAAGCTTTAATATTTATTGCTCTTTTGTATATATGTTATTTTTCACAAAAAAGAAAAAAAAGTCGATCGTGGTATAAAGTATTTATTCTGTCCATCCTCCAATGTTCTGTAACAGCTAGAAGGGAAAATCTGAGAGGGTCTTGTAGTGGCTCAAAACAAAATCTGAAATCTGTCCTGTAACTACTTGTTGAAGAGTGTTTTGAAAACTATTGCTTTTTTTTTCTTTGCTTTGTATAAATGTTATATTATACAATAAAAAAGTTAAAAAAATTAATTCAAAATGATGTAAGTCCTAAATGAAGTGCTTATACATGCTACAACATGGAGGAACCTTGAAACCTTTTGCTGAGTGAAAGAAGTAGTCACAAAGGACCATAATTTGCATGATTCCATTATGAGAAAAGTCCAGAATATTTAAATCCATAGAGACAGAAAGTAAATTAGAGGTTGCCTAGGTCTGTGGGGGAGAAGTTGCTGTGGGGGTATGAGATTTCTTTTAAGAGTGAAAAAAATATTCTAAAATTGATTGTGGGGATGGTTGCCCAAGTCCATGAATATACTAAAATCATCAAATTGTACACTTTAAATGGTAAATTACATGGTGTGTGAATGATATCTCCATAAAGCTGTTATTTTAAAAATCAACATAGAGTGGTGTGACGGTGGCTCAGAGGCAGAGTTCTCACCTGGCATGCCGGAGACCCGGGTTCGATTCCTGCTGCCTGCCCATCCAAAAAAAAAATAGGCAAAATGTATAGTTTTCTAAATTCTATCTTACAAAGAGGGGAGATATTAGGGAATGATAAATATCAATTTTTAAATATAGGAGGAGGGAGAGATTAGAGATGACAAAAAGGGATGGAACCTAGACTTTTCCCACTATACCTTATTTTGCAGGTTTGACCTTGGAAACATAAATATTTTATATAATTATAACATAAAGTGAAGTTTTAAAAGAAATCCCTAGAAATGAAATAGAAAATGAAACAATGAGCCTAAGTAAAATCCGGCATGTGCATAGCTACCTAAGAAGAACTATTCCTAGTGACTTTCAAAACAATAATTTACAAATATATCATTAGAATATACCCCAGTGACAAAAAAGATCAACAGCAATATGTCAAAGTGTTTTCAGTAATTGTATTATTGAACATAATGCTGATATTGCTAGTCTGAGAGTGGTGATGGAATAAAGCAAACAAATAAACAATAAATTGGCACCACTGAGAACGGGGAATTTCAGAGGGAGAAAAGAGTTACTGCTGTAATACTGATCAGGTTAAGAATTTCTGTAGTCCTTAATATAAATAGAAAGCATCATTGTGAAACTGTGATGCATTTATCTTAGATTGTATCTGTGTTTATATTTATATCTATTCTTAGCTCTGTCCACTGCAAAGCCTAGAGCACAATGGCAACCTAATAGCAGTGAGCACTTGACCACCCAGATTGTCTGGAGCAGGGAATGTACTACACAGCCAGGAATCTGTTTTCCCACCAGAAATGCTCTCAGAACCTGTCAGGGTCATGTCAACAGAACATAGGATTCAACTTGACTGTGTTCTCACTGGCCAAAGACAACATTATGAACCGAATACCAAGAAGGATGATAACATCAACCCCATGAGTTCACTAGGATGTATTTTTAAATGTAGTGAGCATTTTTGGAGTATTCTGAGAAACCAACAAATAAATCGTTTTGTAAAGTGGTAACTAAAAGCAAACTTAAGCATTTGTCTTAACTTTCCTATATGAACTGTACCTCAGACTAAATAGCTGATAAAAGCAAGTTTCTCTTTATAAAGTATTCCAACTAAAAAAGAATGATAGAAATTGAACATCACAACGCCTAAAGAATTATTGGATCTAGACAATGATGATTAATAGTTGTTAACGCCACAAAAGTATGGACTAATATTAATTCTGTACAACCTGATCACCTGTATATACCACCACCTGTGAAGCTGTCTCGCCCAATAAAATCAAACCTCTATATGAATAAGCTTCTAGCTCTAACCACCAAGTTTTAGGAAATACAGAGAGTTGTGGAACACGTAGATAGACGTGACATGAGTGCAGCCAGAAAAATTCAGGCTCTGGAAATGCCACAGTAAAATTGATTTGGTTTCTTCAACAAAAAGTAACTAGGACTAGAAGAGTTGGTCAGAGATGCTACAGAATAAAAAAGATTTAAAAGACACATCAACCACTGGTGATGTGTGGACATTCTTTGAATTCATTTATAGGACCCAAACCTGCTATAAATGTTCTTATTAAATAAAGAAATTTAAAGACCACTAAGGAAAATATGACTGAACATTTGATGAAAACTTTTAGCCTACATATTTTATATATATTAAAGGCCAAATAATCTTCGCTAATTCCTTTCTTGATGAGACAACATACTTTAAAGGTATCAGAGGAAGGAATACTCTTGTTATGTTTTTCAGGATTTTTAATATAAAAATATAAATAAAAAGCAAAATGGCCTATAACCCCACCATTTAGATAATCGGTTATTTTATTTTGAGAACAATTATTTGTATATACCATTGTATGTGTGTAGAATATGTATTTTCTATTGGTGGTTTTGTTCATATATTATTTTTGAAAAATACATATATCCTTTTCAATTACATGAAGCTTTTAAATTCTATAGTATAAACATTGTTCTTTTCCTCATATTATCTCCATAATATAACATCTTGGAAATCTTTTATATCAAAATACAGTTCTGTCTTACTTTTTAAAAATTGCTGAACAGGGGCCGCGGTGGCTCAGCGGGCAAGGTGCTTGCCTGCTGTGCCGGAGGACCTCGGTTCGATTCCCGGCCCCAGCCCATGTGACAAAGACGAGGAAACAAAATACAATAAAACAAGAAAATGTTTAAAAATGTTTCCCTTTCTTCCTTCCTTCCTTCCTTCTATCCTTCCTTCCTTCTCTCTGTCTTTCCTTTAAAAAAAAAAAAAAAAAAAAAAAAAAAAATTGCTGAACAGTAAGTATAATCTATAACATGAGTTTACTGTAATTTATTTGCATACTTCCTTATTGATGGGAAAGTGTATTATTTTGTATTTTTAATGATGCAGTGAACATTTTTATGATTACATCTTATTATACTTTTTTCAAGTGTATCATAGTGAAATTCCTGGCAGTAAAATTATAGGGTCAAGAACCATGTGTTTTTTAAAGAGATACTTCCAAATTATCTTCAAAGGAGGTTTCACCAAATTACCCTCCATCTAGAGTGTATGAGAGTGCCCGTTTATCCACATACTCACCGATAATGGCTGCTATCAAGCCTTAATGGATATGACCTCATTCTGATAAGTTAATGAGTAAAAGTCCTGACACATTTGTTTGAATTGTAACTTCCCTCCCTCAAAACTTATAGCAGAGAGAATTTCGATTGCTGCCTCCACTTGGTTTCAAAGTTATCCAATCCATTAACTTTTCTTTCACCTTGGATTGCCACGTTGTGGCATTTCAGATTTAGAATACACACACACACACACACACACACACACACACACACACACACACACACACACAAACAGGTGGTATAGTTTTTATAGATTGTTGAAGTCAGACTTTTGCAAACTTTGGATTTTCTGTGTTGTCTTGATGGGTCTCCAAAATCAATCAGATGAGATAATACTAGTTTGGGTGTTTTTGTGAATTTCTCACTAGATTCAACTTTGAAAAATCATTACATGCTCACAAGAAGAGAAATATGATGTGCCATTGCTTTAAAGCGAGGTTTTAAAATTCAAGTTTGTACTTAACAAGTGGGGCAGTGTATCCTAACCTCTTCCTTGTTCACTCCTTAGGGATCTCGTCTCAAAAGGGCTAAAAGCTTTTCCTAAGCTGTGAAAAGCCTGCTGTGAGCACTCCCTGTTCATGCTCTGAAAAGTACCAAATAACTGTTCCATTATTTTAGTGCATAAGACAATGTTAGTTCCTAAAAACTCTTCGGAGGAAAATCCAGCTGAAGATCAGAAATGTCCCACTTTTAGAATGAGACCCCCCAGGAGGCATACAGATTGAATTTTGATAATTGAATTGAAGGGCATTTAAAGCATTATCCTATTTCCTGGCAGGAGTTTATTATAAGTTTTGGATGCTTTTTGTTTTACAGTCTTTATTGGTTGTTGTGAGTTCAGCTTATTTCAGTCACATTGTTACCCACAGTCTGGGTTCCCAATTTCCTAACCTGATTCCTGAGCAAGTTATTTAACCATGTTAGACTTGACATTCTTTCTTTTCCCTACCCAGTGTCTTTTTATAAACAATAGTGTAAATATCTAGAATTCACCTATTTTGAGTGTGCAATTCAGTGGTCTTTAATAATTTTACTGAGTGGTGCACAATCACCATAATCGGGTTTAGCACATTTTATGCCCCCACAGAAGAACCCTGGTGCCTACTTATAGTTAATCTTTGTGCCCACCCCAAGCCCCAGGCCTCCACTGATTTATTTTCTGTCCCTATAAATTTGCCTTTCTTTGGCCATTTCATATAAATGGAGTCACAAGATATATGTGTCTGGTTCTTCTGTCTGGCTTCTTTCACTTTTAGCATAGTATATTTAGGGTTCAGCCATGACATGTATCAGTAGTTCATTCATTTTTGGAGCTGAGTAGCATTATGTTATATGAATATATCACATTTTGTTTTTTATTCACTGGTTGATGGACATTTAGGCTGTTTCCATTTGTTTTAGTTATGAATAATGCTGCACCTGAAGTTCCTGTACACGTGTTTGTATGGACATATGTTTTCATTGCTCTTTGTTAGAGGCCTGAGAGAAGAATGTTGGTTGAATGGCAGTTTTATGTTTGAGAAACTGACCAACTGTTGTCCAAAGTGGCTGCGCAATTTTCATGCCCACTAGCAATGTATGAGCGTCTCTGTTTCTCCACATCCCAGCCAATATTTGTCATAGTCTGTCTCATTATAGCCGTTCAGATGGGTATGAAATTTGTGGTTTTAATTTGCATTTTGCTAATGACTAATGATGCTGAACATCTTTTCATATGCTTGTTAGTCATTCATATAACTTCTTTTTTTTAAATGCCTATTCATATCATTAGCTTATTTTGATTGAGTTGTTTCTCTTCTCATTATCAAGTGGAAATAGTACTTTGTAAATTCTGGATACAGTCCTTTATCAGAGATCTGTTTGGCAAATATTTTTTCTTAATCTCTTGCTTTCATTTTTTCAGTGGTGTCTATTGTAATGCAAAAGTTTCAAAATTTTGATAAAATCCTATTTAGTAATCTTTTTCTTTTATGAATATACTTTTAGTGCTGTTTCCGTGAAATCTTACCCTAATCAAGGCTTCACATCTCTTATCCAATATTTTCTTCTATTGTTTCTTCATGTTTTTAGCTGTTACATTTAATTCCGTGATCATTTGAGCTAATTGTTTGCATGGTATGGGGCAGGGGGTTCTGTCTATGTTTATCTTTTTTCATGTGGATGTCCAATGGTCCCAGTACCATTTGTTGAACACACTATGCTTTCCTTTTGCCAAAAATCAGTTGACTACAAAAGTATTTATTTCTGGAATCTCAGTTCTGTTCTACCAGTACCATACAGTCTTAATAATTGTAGATTTATAATATGTTTTGAAATTGGGAAGTAAGTCTTTCAACTTTGTTTTTCTCTTTCAAAATTTTTTTTGTTCTTCTAGATGTTTTGCTTTTCCTTATAAATTTTAGGATCTGTTTGTCAATTTGTGCAAAAAAATAAAGTCCACTGGGATTTTAGTAGGAATTATATTGAATCTATAGATAGATTTGAGGAAACTGACACCTCAATAATATTGAGTTGTTAAATCCTTGAACATGGAATTTCTCTCGGAATTTATTTAGATTTTCTTTATTTTCCCTAAGCAAAGATTTCTAATTTGCAGTGTATAAGTTTTAAACTTCTTTTGTTAAATCTATTCCTAAGCATTTCATTTTTTCTGATGCTATTGAATGTAATTGTAGTTTTACTTTCATTTTCAGATTGTTCACTGCTTGTATAAAGAAATACAATGAATTTTTTATACAAAATAAAAGTTCCCTTTTTAAACACATTCAAATATATAATTCATTGCCATTAATTATATTCACCATATTGTGCTACCAACACCGTTATCCATTACCAAAATTTTCCCATCATTTCAAATAGAAACTCTGCGCCTTTAAACCTTAGCTTCCTATTCCCTGTTTCCACCCAATTCTCTGGCTGAGATCATATTATATTTTTCCAATGGTATCCAGCGAATTTCACTTTGCATGATATCTTAAAGGATCATCCATGTTGTCACATGTATCAAAACTTCATTCTACTTTACGGATGAATAATATTCCAGTGTGTGTACATATCACACTGTTTATCCGTTCATTAGCTGACAAATGCGTAGGTTGCTTTCATCTTTTGGCAATTGTGAATAATGCTGCTATAAACAATTATGTGCAAATTTCTGTCTGAGTTCCTGCTTTCAATGCTTTTGGGTGTATCCCTAGAAGTAGGATTGCCAGATCATAAGGTAATTCTATACTTAAGTGCGTGAGAAACTACCAAATGGTCTTCCACAGAGACTGCACCATTTTACTTTTTCATCATCAATGAATGAGCTATTTCTCCACATCCTCTCTAATACTTGTAATTTTCCTTTTTTTAGTACTAGTCATTCTAGTGGGTGTGAAATGGTATTGCATGGTTTTGATTTGCATTCTTCTAGTGGCTTATGATTTTGAATATCTTATACTTTTTGTCCACTTGTATATCTTCTTTGGCGAAATGTCTATTCAAATCTTTTGCCCATTTTTTAAATTAGGTTGTCTGACTTTGCAGTTAAGTTGAAACATTTCTTTATATATTCTGGATGTGAAATCCCCTATCCGATATGTGGTTTCCAAATGTTTTCTCCCTTTCTGTAGGTTGTTGTTTTACTTTCATGATAAAGACTTTGAGGTGAGAAGGATTTTAATTTTGATGAGGTTCCATTTATCTATTTGTTCTTTTGTTGCTTGTGCTTTTGGTATAAAAGCTAAGAAACCATTTCCTAACTCAAGGTCCTGAAGATGCTTCCCTGTGTTTTCTTCTGAGAGTTGTATAGTTCTGGCTCTTATATTTAGGTCTTTGATACATTTTGAGTTGATTTTTGTGTATGGTGTGAGGTAGAGGTCCACCTTCATTCTTTTGCAAATGGAGATCCACTTTTCCCAGCACCGTTTGCTGAAGACACTATTCTTTCCCAATTGAGTGGGATTGCCCCCTTGTAAAAAAAAATCAGTTAGCCATAAATGTGAGGGTTTTTTGCTTGTTTGTTTGCATAGGCAGGCACTGGGAATCGAACCCGGGTTTCCTGCATGGTAGTCAAGAATTCTGCCCCTGAGCTTCCGTCATAACCACCAAGGGTTGATTTTGAACTCTCTATTCAATTCCATTGGTCCGTATGTTGGTCCTTGGGCCATTACCATGATGCTTTGTTACTGTGGCCTTGTAATAAGTTTTAATATTGGGATTTGTGAGTCCTCCAACTTCATTCTTCTTTTTCAAGATGTCTTTAGCTATTTGGGGGCCCTTGCATTTACTCCTCCATATAAATTTGATGATTGTTTTTTTTCTTTTCTGCAAAGAAAGTTGTTGGTATTTTTATTGCGATTGCATTGAATCTCTACGTCCCTTTGGGGTAGTACTGATATCTTAACAATATTTAGTCTTCCAATCCATGAACATAGAATCCCCTTACATTTATTTATGCTTTCTTTAATTTCTTTTAGCAGTGTTTTACAGTTTACTGAGTACAAATCCTTTATATCCTTCATTAGATTTATTCCTACATATTTGATTATTTTGGTTGCTGTGGTAAATGGCATGTTTTCCCTGAATACCTTCAAATTGTTCATTACTAGTGCAGAGAAATCCCCCTGATTTATGCATGTTGATCTTGTACCTCAACACTTTTATGAATTCATTTATTAGCCCCAATAGCTTTGTTGTGGGTTTTTCAGTATTTTCTGTACCTAGGATCATATTATATGCAAATAGGAAAATTTTTGCTTCTTCCCTTTTAATTTGGATGCTTTTTTTTCTTTTTCTTACCGAATGTTCTGACTAGAACTTCCAGTTCAATGTTGAATAACAGTGGTGTCGGTGGGCATCCTTGTCTTGTCCCTGATCTTAGAGGGAAAGCTTTCTGCCTTTCACCATTACATAGGATGTCAGGTGTGGGCTTTTTACATATACCCTTCATCCTGTTGAGGAAATTTCTTTCTATTCCTAATATTCTAAGTTTTTTTATCAAGGAGGGTTGATAGAGTTTGTCAAGTCCCTGTTCTGTGTCAATTGCATATGTCTTCTTTTTGTTCATTCTGTTAATGTGGTATATTACGTTAATTGATTTTCTTATATTGAGCCACCCTTGAATATCTGATATAAATCTCATTTGATCATGATGTATAATTCTTTTAACGTGTTGAGGGGTTCAGTTTGCCAGTTGTTGAAAATATTTGCATCTATATCCACAACAGAAATTGATCTTTAATTTTCTTTTCTTGTGCTACCTTTATCTTGCTTTGATATGAGGGTGATATTGTCCTCATAAACTGAATTAGGGAGCATTCTCTTCTCTTCAATATTTTGGAAGAACTTGAGCAGTGTTGGTGTTAATTCTTCTTGGAATATTTGGTAAAATTCCATTGTGAACCTCATAATGTACTGGGCTTTCTTTTTGGGGAGTATTTTGATTACTGATTCAATCTCCTTACTAGTAATTGAATTGTTGAGATCTTATATTTCTTCTTGCATTCATGTAGGTAGTTTGTGCTTATACAATTGATTTTTTTTATTGATTCTCAAGAAATTAATTTTTCCATTCTGCAGTATTAAAGTAATCAATGTCTTGAATAAAGTAAAATTACAAGTATTGATAAACCCAATGATGGTTTAAGTTTTCCAGGAAAACAAAGGTATCATATTGATGCTGCAATAACCTAAATGCTGGCTTCTTTGCGTTTGACACATTCACAGGAGTTTTGATCTGCTAGATATTTGCTCAAATTAATCCCTACAAGTGAAAGAGATGTTTGGTTTAGGGCTGGACGGTAGAAGGACATAGTGGGCTTTTTATTTCATTCTCCTTTGGATGCTATAGATGTCTTCTTTTTTTTCTTTATTAGAGAAGTTGTGGGTTTACAATACGATCATGCATAGAATACAGGATTCCCACACACCACTCCAGGAGCGACACCTTGCATTGATGCGGAATGTGTTACAATTGATGACAGCACATTTTTATACTTGTACTGTTAATTAAAGTCCACAGTTTAATTTAGGGTTCACTATTTGTGTAGTGTAGTCCCATGGATTTTTTCCCCACAAATGCATTTTAATAGGGGCCTCAATTTCCTTTCATTCCATAAAGATATGAGTCTCTAATAGTGGAATTTCAGGCATTGTGGCTGGCTGGTGTGAAACTTACTCAGGGTCTCAAATTGAACCAAACAAAGGATTTGCATTTCCAAACAGAAAACGTTACAATGATGCCCTAGGTATACAGTTTTTAAGTAACCCAAACAGCTCATATAATATGGCTATTAATAACTTAGTGCTATAATTTGAACAAATTGATATCAAACTCATATACTCACAATAAAATTTTTTAACATTTTTATTGCGAAATATGTATACAAAAAACAATAAACTTCAAAGTACAATTGAACAAGTAGTTATAGAACAGAGTTCAGAGTTTGGTATGAGTTACAGTTCCACAATTTCAAGTTTTTCCTTCTAGCTGTTTTGAGACATTGGAGACCAAAAGAAATATCAATATAATGATTCAGTAGTCATAATCATTTGTTAAATCCTAACTTCTCTGTTATAGCCCCTCCTTCTCCTTTAATCGTTCTTCTAACCTTAAGGAATATTTGGGCTGTGCCCATTTTAACATTTCCACATGGAGAAGGGAAGTCTACAATATAGGAGAGGGGGACGGAATTAGTTGATGTTCTTGGAGAGAACCATCTGGATGTTGTAGGTTTCTTTATTACACAGGCTATCAAACCTTTATCCAATATGTGGCTTCCAAATATTTTCTCCCATTGAGTTGGCCGATTCTTCACATATAAGACATAGACTTTTGAGGCACAGAAGCATTTGATCTGGAGGAATTCCCCTTTATTTTCTTCTTCATTGTTTATACTTTGGGTGTAAAATATAAGAAGCTACCTCCTATTATTACTTGGTCTTCAAGATATTTACCTATATTTCCTTCTAGTTTTATGGTTCTGGTGCTTATATTTAGGTCTTTGATCCACTTTGAGGTAATTTTTGTATAAGGTGTAAGGTAGGGCTCCTCGTTCATTCTTTTGGCTTTTGATATCAGCTCTCTCATGCCCATTTATTGAAAGGACAATTCTGTCCAAGTTCAGTGCATTTGAGGGCTTTGTCAAAGATCAGTTGATCAGAGATTTGGTGGATCTCTGCACTCTCAATTTGATTCCATTTGTCAATACTTCTTTGTGCCAATACCATGCTGTTTTGACCACTGTAGCTTTATAATAAGCTTTAAAATCAGAAGGTGTCTGTCCTCCCACTTCACTCTTCTTTTTTAGTATATCCTTAGCTATTCAAGGTCTCTTTCCCTTCCAAATAAATATGATAACTAGCTTTTCCTAGTCTTAAAAGTAAGTTGTTGGAATTTTGATTGATATTGCATTGAATCTGTAGATCAGTTTGGGTAGAATTGATATCTTAAGTGCATTTAACTTTCTTAACCGTGAGCACAGAATGTCTTTCACCTATTTATATCTTTGGTTACTTTTAGCAATGCTTTGTAGTTTTTGTGTGTACAGGTTCTTTACATCCCTGATTACATTTATTCTTAGATATTTCCTTCTTTTAGTTGCTGTTTTGAATGAAATTTTTCCTTAGTTGTCTCCTCAGGTCATTACCTGTATATAGAAACATTACTGATTTTGGCACATTAACCTTGTATCCTGCCACTTTGCTAAATTTGCTTATCAGCTCAAGTGATTTGTTGTAGATTTCTCAGGGTTTTCCAAGTATAGGATCAAATATGAAAAGTTTTACTTCTTTTCCTGTTTGGATGCCTTTTATTTATTTCTACTGCCTGATTGCTCCAGAACTTCTAGTGTGATGTTGAATTATAGTGGTGACAATGGGCATCCTTGTGTCATTCCCAATCTTATGGGGAATACTTTGAATCTCTCACCATTAAGCATGATGCTGGCTATGGGTTTTTCATATATGCCTTTTATGATATTGAAAAAACTAACTTTGATTCCTACCCTTTGAAATATTTTTATCAGAAGAGGATGCTGAATTTTATCAAATGCCTTTTCAGCATCAATCAAGATGGCCATGTGATTTTTCCCTTTTGATTTATTAATGTACTATAAAGTATTAATTGATTTTCTTGTGTTGAACCACTCTTGCATTCCTGATATAAACACCACTTGGTTGTGATGTATAATTCTTTTAATGAGTCAACGAATTCGATTTGCTGGTATTTTTGTTGAGAATTTTAAATCTATGTTCATGAGGAAGATTGGTCTACAGTTTTCCTTTCTTGTAGCAGCTTTATCTGGTTTTGGTGTTAGAGTGATATTAGCTTCGTAAAATGTGTTCTATAGTGTTTCTCTTTCCTCAGTTTTTTGAAAGAGTTTGAATGGTATTGGTATTAGTTCTTTTTGGAATGTTTGATAAAATTCCCTTGTGAAGACATCTGGCCCTGAGTTTTTCTTTGTAGGAAGATTTTTGATGACTGATTGAATCTCTTTATTGTAATTGGTTTGTTAAGATCTTCTTTTTCTTCCCAAATCAGTGTAGGTTGTCCGTGTGTTTCTAGGAATTTGTCCATTTTAATCTAAGTTCTCTAGTTTGTTGGTGTATAGTTGTTCTTTGTATCTGCTTATGATTTTTTTAAATTTTTTAAGGGTCCTTCCTATCAATCCCTGTCTCTTCCATGGATTAAAAAAAATCTTTATTCTGTTATCATATGTACAATATAATACCTCACCTATTAATCACATTCAAATATTTATTTCAGCACTATTACTTGTGTTAACAATGTTGAGAACACAATTGGTTTTTGTATATTCAACTGGTATCTTTTGACTTTGCTTCCCTTGTTTATTCATTCTAGCAGCTTTTTTATGGCTTCCTTATGATTTTCTATACACAAATCATACTGTCTATAATTTAAGGCAGTTTTACTTCTTCCTTTCCAATTGGATACCTTTTATTTGTTTATTTTTTTTGCTTAATTTCACTGGCTAGAATGGTCATACAGTGTTAAATAGAAAAGGCAAGAGGAACCATCCTTGCCTTATTTCCAATCTTAGAGGGTAAGCATTCAGTTTTTCACCATTAAGTGTGATGTTGGCTGTGAGTTGTTTTATAGATGCCATTTATCAGTTGAGGAAGTTGCATTCTATTCCATATTTAAGAGTTTTTATCATGAATAATGGTTGGATTTTGTGAAATGCTTTACTTTGACTATTGAGATGATCATGTGTTTTTTTCCATTATTTTATTAATACAATGTATCTACTAATTGATTTTTTCCTATTATTTCCATTAATTGATTTTTAGATGTTAAAACAAACTATCATTCCTGGGATAAATCTCACTTGGTTATTGTGTATAAGCCTGTTTAGATTTGGTTTGCTAATATTCTGTTAAAGAATAAGCCTACATTCATATAATCAGCAAAAATGAGGATAGTAATTTTACTAGCCTCAGTTTTGTGGTAAAAATTAAATTAAATAATGCCTGTAAAGTATCTACCTGGTATCTACCATAGAGTAAGAACTTAATGAATGGGAACCATTTTGAATATACCATTGAGAATAAATATCTTCATGTAGTTATTCCATATAAAGTAATAGGAAAAAGCTGCATAAAGAAAATACTGATCTGCCTAAATACCAGAGCTGAATTACATTCATGTGTGGAAGAAGAAAGTTACTAGCTAGTGTTTATCCATTACTTGCTATTTTCCAGGCACTGTTATGAGAACCTTATGTATATTAACTGACATGATCTTCCCAACAATCCTATGCAGTATATACCATTCTAGATGGGGATACTGAAGGGTTATGTAACTGCCTACATTATAAAGAGGATAAGGGGCAGAGTTGAGGTTTTTTTTTTTTACATGGGCAGGCACTGGGAATCGAACCTGGGTTCTCTGGCATCGCAGGCAAGCATTCCTGCCTGCTGAGCCACCGTGGCCCACCCCAGAGCTGAGATTTGAAGACAAGCAGCATGTCTCCAGAGCCAGGTTCTTTACCACCATGCTATGCACCATGCTTTGTGATAACTACTACTGTGTCTCATTTGCTCTTTACTCAAATGTATATGGAATTATTCCCAATGTATAACTTTCCTGAGTTCCAGTTTCTCTTAAACAATATGCTCCAAATTCACAGATGTGATATGAGCTATAACATGAATGTAGATTTTTCTGAAGCAAAAGCCTATGCATTTTCTACTTGTGTTTTTTTTAATTGATTTCTGCTGAATTAATCAATGTAGTTTTCCCAAAACCTAAGAGCTTTTAGAAGTGATAACTAATATCAGTCATGTATTTTCCCTTGCTTTACTAGATGAAGATATAAGAATTGACTCTTGATTAGGTAGAGCCTGGACAGGGATTTGATAGCAACAGTTCTGCAATAGGCAGCAGGTTCTCCTGGTGTCATGGTTTACATTTTTTTTATTATAACTTATAGGAAGAAATATTTTTCATCACAACCCAATAGACACACTTACAGAGAAACAAAAAAATTGTTTCTTTACACCATATACACCAAAACAAAAAATTTATAAGCAATGTTTAGCCTTACATACTAATCACATTTATATTATTTATGCTGTTCAATCTATTTTATTTATTTTTTGAAAATGCTTGCCATACTCACCAAATCAATTTCACTACATATGAATTGGTCATGACCCACATTTTGGAAAACATTGCATTGGAAAATGTTTTAGACTTCTTCCAACCCTCAGATTCACCTCAAGAGAGCCGCTCTGGAGACAGCTTCAATGTATAAATAACTTCTTTTGACTTATTTGGTAAAATGTTAGTTTCTAAAAAGCAGAATCTAGTAATTTGAGTGAGGTCCACCCAAAGCTTGTTATTTTAACCTTACTTCTCTTCTTAGTTTTTTAGTTTAGTTATTGACACATTTTTTTTAAATAAACATTTATAAAATGTACATTTCAGGCAATATAAAATTACTGGGCATTCAAGGGTGAATTAAAGCAGGGTTGTATCCTGATGGCATAATGGGAAATGAAGGAGTTAATCCAATAAGCACACAGGTAAATATATCAAATTATGATAAATTTTGTGTATAAAAATAAGGTATTGTATATGACAGGATGACCTGATCTAATTTGGAATGTCAGAAAAGTCTTCTGTGACTTTTGAGCTGAGTGACACTTGAGCTGAGACCTGAAAGATTTATAGACTATAACCAGGCAATGGGCATGAACTAGTTGAGCAGTGGAAAGAAGACCAATATAGCTGGAAAGCAGAAAGCTAGCAGTAAAAATCTTTAGGATAAGGCTGGAAAATAATGGCCAGGTTATACAGGGTCAAATAGGTCATGGAAGAGGGAACAGGTTTTATGAGACTGAATAACATAACACTTGCATTTCGAAAATAAAACTGCAGTGGGAAGAATGGATTGGAGAGGTCCAATATGGTAGAGAGAGAACTAAAAATAGCCTATTGCAATGGTCTGGGTGGAACATGATGGAGCAGAGTGGAATTGGGTCATGGTCTTTTGTTATTTATCTCTTCTCTTATACTCTGATTATACTTTGCAATGAATTTCAAACACATCGGGGACAGATTCGTTCATTTTGGAGATGTAACCCAAGAAATAAATAAGCCATGATATGGCATGCCAAAAGAAAAGGAAATGAAACAGTCAAGCTACATGATGAATGGTTGAGGTACAGAGAAGATCTTGTTCTTTTATTAATAAAAAATCAGATAATGATATGAACTTGCATATCCTTGTTATCACCAAACTGTGTTATACCCACATATTTTATTGGGTGTTCTCCTGGAAAGTAAAATACTTATCATCCCTTCCTCTGAGAGTTTAGGATCCGAGATAGAGGGCTTCCAATATGATCTACTGAAGGAGAAAGATGATTTTTAACAGCCTAAGCCAGCTCCATGATTAAATAAATTTATTTCATTCTGGGCATGGGAAGTGTGTGGCTTCTTGTCTGGGCTTCTTTTTCTGATTTATCATTTCCCATATGATCGAATGCTGTCATTTATTTTCTACAATTGGCACATTCATCAGTCTGTTCATTGAATAAGAGTAGCTTAATCTAAGCCTCAATAAAATTGTTTGTTCATTCAGGCTGAATTTAATAAAAACACTGTCCTTCCTTAGAGTTATGTAGAGAAATGAAAGAGGAGATATCTGGTCTGTAGTCAGGTTTCTGGACCCCGCTCCCCCCCTGCCCCAAGTGGTGAGCTTGTCACAGTCAACAGCAGGGAGTGAATGGGGGGGCTGCTGTGTATGCTCACCTGCTCTGTGTGCTCACCTGCTCTGTATGCTAATTCTGATCAGGTTGTCTTCCGTTGTACATGGTCGTGATTACGTTCAGTGCTCTCTTCTCCCTTCTTTTGGCACACAATCCTCACCCGCTTTGCCATCCCAGCCCCAGCTACCATTCCTCACAAAAGGCCCTGCTCACACGTCCCAGGAGCAATTGTCTTTTCTGTTATAATTAGCTGAGGTCAGTCTAAAGTACGATAGGTCCCAGCTATGATTACATATTAATTAGCACAATGTCGGTTACTGAAAGACCTGCAGAGCCTGACGACTAGAACACGTCATGGTGCCTGTGGAAGGGTTGTGGCCAAATTGCCCCGGCCCAGGAACCTTTCCTGTCCCCCATCAAACCTCTGACGAGGTGACCAGCTGACCCTGGCCTCAAGGTGAAGAGCAGCATTTCCTAAAAGACAAAACCAAGGACGCATTTCACACGTTTTCACAGAGCACATCCTGTGTTTCTGTCTAAATTCCTCCGAGGGCTTAATTTCTGACATCTTCTAAGTGAATGTGTCCTCAGTGGCAAACACAGTTTTATTTATCAAACAGATAAACACTGGGGACTGTTAGTCTTTATTAGGACATCACTGCCTCAGATTAATGCTTCGTTGAATTTCTCTTTTCTCTTCTGTTTGCATAGCCCCTTCTTCTCCTTTAGCATAATGATAATTATGAAGAGAAAATGTACCAAGTACAGTTCTTCCATCATTATTCTTCTACATTTCTTTCCTAAGCAAAGAACTTACCATTAAGAATCGGTTTGCATCCCTGGGCACTGCTTGCAGGCATTTAATTCTTTTTTTTCCAATAACCTTTAAAATGTGATCTCAGAGATGTTATGCTTAAAGAAACATGTCAAAACAGTGTGGATATAGCGAGCTTTATTGTGAGTAGAAATCAAGTTTGTGTTTTGACTGAAACAAATCATAGCAGTAGAAATGTATTTTTACGGGAGGCGCTTTGCACACATCAGAGGCCAATTCTTCTTTCCCACATCTCATTTCCTCTACCAGCCTGTCATCCCCACTGTCTTCCTTGTGTGAAGCGCATGTCAGATTGTACCTCCTGCTTACAACCCTTCAGGTCTCCCCCCTGCCTACAGGCCAGTGAACAAGCTCTTTCCAGTGGGGTCTTGGGTTGTCTTCTCCAGGCTCACGCTTCCCGCCTTATTCCCAGCAACTCCAAACTATTTCCCTTTTCCCACTCACACTGTGTTCAAGTCAGTCCTTGAATACCTGCTACATTTCTCTCCTAAATCTTACCTTTGTACCTGGTGAACCCTCCACTCTACAATTTATTAGATGTGTGAGTAACTTAAACATCTCTGGTCCTCGATTTCCTCAGAGTGCTTCGAAGTCTGCCCCATAGAATTCACTCAATAGGAACACGAAAAAAATTAGCTACTATCATGATCACCATCTCCTTCAAAGTTTAGCTCTTTCACCTTTGTTAAGAAGCTTTCCCTCACCTCCCCATCCCCTCAGGCTGAGTGAATTACTTCCTTGTATTATACACCCCTTTATTGCCCTTTTTATATCACTTTCTTATCATGAATGTGGGACATGATTTGCTGTAATGTTGCCGGGCAATGTTGTTAGAATGGAACGGGCTATGCTAATGGTTCATGGAAGCCTCAAAACTCATATTGTATGGATGTCCTGCAAAAGTGTGGTAAGGATATGCTCATTCATGATAAATTAGTAAATGGAGTTCTCCTAATTTCCTGGGCTTTATATTTATATATGGCTAAGAGTTAATGAGTACTTCAGTATGTTAGGCATGACAAGAAATCTTGCCTTAGTCTTGACGATGATCAAATGTGGTAGGAGCTCTTATTATTCCCATTGTACACATGAGGAAACTGAGGACTAGGGTTAGAGAGCTGGTGATAGACCATCTACCCCTAAAGCCTGATCTCTTAGTTCAAGAACGTTCTGACTTGTAAGGTCTCCGTTGCCTCTGGGATTCTGTGGCTTGCCAACATCTTTGATAAACTTTCTTTTCTAATGCTATTTCAGGTACTCCTTCCAAGATGAGGAAGATATGTTCATGGTGGTCGACCTCCTTCTGGGGGGGGACCTGCGCTATCACCTCCAACAGAACGTCCGCTTCCAGGAAGACACTGTGAAGCTCTTCATTTGTGAGCTGGCCATGGCCCTGGACTACCTGCAGAGCCAGCGCATCATCCACAGGTCGGTCATGCACAGGGCACCCAGCCTCGAGCCAGACGCACAGGGGAGAACCCACAACATGCTGCATTCAGCAAGCCCTTGGGGGGCTTGACACTCAATCTTTATTTAATTTGACAACAGCCCTTTGAGGTATGTTCATTGTCTCCATTTCTCAGATAAAAAACAAAAACAGGGACACATAAAACTTAATTTGCTCAAGGTCACAGTTGCTAAACAAGTCCAGAATTCATGAGAACTGGTGCTACAGCCTAGGCAAAGAGGAGAAAAAGTGACATATAGGAATTTAATACTAAGTGAACCAATTGAAACATGAATGGAGGGGGATTTAGGAGGGAAATAAATTGGACAGAAAGAGAGTTCTGAGGGGGAGCAAATTTGAATGTTTCTAACGTCAGCCTGTCATCCATCTGTATTGAGTTCCTACTGTGTGCGCGGCACAGAGAAGTGAGAAAAAGCAATGTGTCTCCTGCACTTGGGGTATTTGTAGTAAATAATTAACATGAGTAGCTATAAACCCATACAGATAATAGAGACAAAAGCATATTACTTTACATTTGTAAAATTGGCAGTTTTAATGATGACAATCTATGTACTGTCTCATTTGATCTCTAAAATAGCTGGTGAAAAGTGATCAGAGCAGGGATGGTTAGATCAGTTTTAAAGATGAGAAAACCTTGACTCAGAGACATTAAATTATCATCCAGATTTATTTAGGTAATAAATAATTTGACCCTAATCATCATCCAACCAACTACTCTTTACCAAAGGCTACTGTGTGCCAAGTGCTGCCAGGTGCTTTACGCACACCTCTTAAATCCACAAAGCTCTATGAAGACATTGTATTTTATTTTAGTAGGCCTAATATAGCCACAAGGGAACTGTGGTTCAAAGATTTGGACACCAAGAATAAACAACTGACAAACAGTAAAGTCAGGATTCAAACCTAGATTTCTCCAAATCCAAGGTCAAAGTTCTGTCTACTCTACCAACTGCCAGGAACAATAGATATGACTTATATGCACTTATTACACATCATTAAATGAAAAATCAACATACGCACCTCTGCCTCTGTCAGGAATTAACTCAGAAATTTATAAACACAATTATGTCTCATTTAGTAAAATTTTTGCTTGATAAAATATTTGGCTGTCCTTACTTGACATTTATACCTGTTTCTGGAATTTATCTGAGTCAGCACAGAGCCTGCAGATGAAGATGTAGCATTACAACTCATAGATGCAGGTGACCAGTGGTGCAAATCTTGGGTTTTTTGTTTTGTTTGTTTGGTATTGGCTCTGTACCCTTAAATAGTTATTATTTAATTTCCTCTCTCTGGAAAGGCTTATTTGTATTGGAAATGTGCTCTTCAGGTAACAGACAAATGGTAAGCAGAGAAGTTAATCATGTGGAATCTCTGAAATGAATTTACATACTGGTGTTTCCCCAATAACTGGAAATCCAGTTCGCAAGCAGTCTTTCCCCGCTCCTGGCTTTCTGGCCTCTCGCTGTTTTTCTGAGGAGAAGCTCTTCATATCTGTAGGCTGTGGGTTTCCTCTCAGAGCCTTCACTTTCAGTCATCCTTTTGGAAATTGCCGACCACACTCTGTTGCTTGATGTAGTAGTTAGTTCAGGTGTCAACTTGGCCAGGTGATGGTGCCCAGCTATTCTGTTGCTGTGAACTTGAATCATCAGCATGTGAAATTCATCTATGGCTGATTACATCTGGAGTCGGCTAAGGGGAGTGCCTTCTGCAATGAGTAAGGCTTAAAAGGAGAGGTCAGAAGAGAGGAACAGCTCAGAGCTCAGAGCTCAGAGCTAGCTCAGACCCAGACATTTGGACATTCAGAAAGGAAACACCCCCAGGAAAGCCATTTGAATTCAGAATCTGAGAGAGAGGGCTAGCAGATGACACCATGTGCTTTCCAAAATTAGTAAATGTGTAGCTAAATAAATCCACTTTATAAAAGAACAGTCCATCTCTGGTGTATTGCATTCCAGCAGCCTTAGCAAACTAAAACATTTGGGATACTGGCATCAGAGAGATTGGAGGAAAGACGGTCACTATGAGAACCAACAGGGCCTAGAAGCACCTTTCAGCTCTCCCTCTTTTCCCTGTCTGAATTTGAGTTCTGTACCTCTGTCCCTGGGCTTATTTTTCTCTGTCATCACAAGTCAAAATGCTCTGAGTATTGTCACCATGTGCCCAGAACTGTGTTCCGAGAGGATTTCAGGAAGAAAACAAAACAAAACAAAGCAACTCTAGATGCAACTTTTACCCTCAAGGAGCTTATTCATATCAAATATTGTTTTTCTATCCTGCTCTCCCTCAGTCTTTATTGCTCCCATAATCTTAGGATGAATAAAATTTTGCCACTTAAAGCAGAAATCAAGCACATATTTTCTCTTGCATTTTACACAGCCACAAATATCACTTAATAATCAAGCATCTTCAGAAAGACTGTTCATACTGAAATGTCTCCTTACCATGGCAGAGGAATAGAAGGCAAACACATTGACATTTTGAGTCTATATTAAAATGAGGTGACATGCTCCTGGCATAAAAAAAAAAAAGATATCATTCTATTACCTATCTGCCCCACCCCATCTCCCCCGAAACCATTTTGAAAATCTTTGGAATGTGTTCTTTTACAGGCTTGAATAGCACCTTGTACCTCTCCTGAGCAGTTGTGTATAATTACTTTATTCATGGCTGCTTCCTCTGTGATACTGTAAACTTCATGAATTAGGGTCATTTCTACTTTGCTTTCCATTGTACAGCTCGTATATGTTAAAAATATGAATGGGCACTACCTGAATCAAACAATTGACTGATTGATTGATGACTGATCAGATGACTAATTAGAGGCCCAGACTTGTAAGTAGTAAAGGAAAAATTGAAATCTAGAATATTAAAGCCAAAATTTTCAGATTGAGCTTGGTCAATTGGGTTGTCGTATAATTGAACATCAAAGCCAGGATACTCCTGAGAGCTAAAGGAGCTATTATTACTTAAGCTGGGAAAATAGGCAAAAGCCATCAGTGTTCTGGGCAATTCCAGACACATTTCAGCATCATGAAAGTTTTTCAAGTCTGCGGTGGCCAGATAGGTTTTTGGGTTCTGCCAGAGCTCTGATAACCTGGACTTTCTGTCCTTGGGGTACCAGATATCAATTTGAAGTGATATCAGTTCAAAGTAGTATTATATGGTTTAAACTTCATATACAGGGTAAAATAGGTAGGGCCCGTCTGTCTAAGGAATGTGAATGCTAGTAATGCTGGTTCTCTGAGGTTCAGTCTCATGAGGCAGTTAAAAGCTTGAAGAGCAAAAAGAAGAGATGTAGGCTTTGTGAGTACTGCAATTCTCTCTTAAAGTCTCCTTAAAATCCCTTCCTTTAAAAGAATAAGCAATACTAATACTACCTTTCTAAGATAACAAACTTCCAGTCACTTAGAAGACCCCATGGATTGTAAGACCCGTAAGACACATCCTGAGTTCCGATGATTAAAGAGAGAATGAAAAAAAGAAAATTGATAAACACGGTAGATTTCCCAGACAAAGAGAATCCATTTGCATAAAGCTGCAGATATAAAATATGTGCCTTCCTCATTTCACATGAGAGACTGCATTTTGCCTCTGGACATAATAGAAGATTCAGAACCATCCATAAGCAGCCAGCGAATGTGTGTGGAGCAGGAGCCTCAGCAGTAGACTGCCATTTACCGAGGGCTTGCCGGGTCCAGGGCTCTCTGCTAAGCCCTTGAGGTGGATCATTTTCCTTAATCATCCCACAGCCCCAGGAGGGTGATGGTGTTACGGTCCCCATCTTACAGTGGAGAAAAGGTTGACGAGATTAAGCAACTTGCCCCAGGTCACAGGGCTAGTCAGTGAGTGAGGAGGCACCTTCAAGAGAGCTCTTAACCACCCCTACCCACTGGGGCTCTGCCCCGAGGAGGGCAGGAGAGAAGGACTGGGCTCGGGTCTTCTGCCTTCAGGCACTCACCATCCGCTTTCTCAGGCAAAGATGATCCACATGCTGCCAACAGACAAGAGAACAGCATACAGCTAGAGCTAATTTATGTGAGAATGTCAGAAGGACTTCAGAGAAGAAGATGGTTCCGGAAAACAAAAAAACAATCTCAATAGCGTTCTGAGGATAAGGATTTTAATAGGTAAGCAGAAAGGAGAGCAGTTCAGGTGTGGGGGAGCTAAATGAGTAGAAATATTCATTTGCCTCCCTGTGGTTAGAATGGCTTCGTTTTAAAATTTTTTACTCTCATTTACTACCCTTCCAACAATGTCTAGCTAAGTACTTTTTATAAATCTCGTTTCTGCCATAAATTTGTTTTGTTTGTGAATTTTTAGTTGTTGCTTTTCACAGATTTGGATTTTTGTAGCTTCCTAAATAAATAGAATAGTCAGCAAATATTCCTCGATTTCACAATCCTTCTTTGTAAAACAGACACAGGGATGCATAATAACCATTTTGAATTGTAAAATTAGACAATTTTGTTATTAGTTAAAAAGTCAAACATTTTCTGTAAATAAACTTGAAAAAGAGCTTTAATTTCCAAAATGTCCTTTGCTTAGTTTAAATTAGTTAATGAAGATTTTAAGCTATGGACAAAGTAGTAGCTAGGTTTTGCAAAATAAAATTTAAAAAGACCAACAAAACTAATTACACTCTCTCCTATGGAGATAATAGTATTTGATTGGCTGATTACCACAGTCTCTCTAAAGATTAATCTAATGGTAATGAATTATTGCAGTCCAGAGGCAAATTTGTGTTCTCTTCCATGTCAGATGCTAAAGAAGACTAAACCACTGATTTGATTGATGAAATGAGTTGTATGTGGCAGTTAACTAGTAAGTTGTCTAAATCAAACTAATATTTGAGTGGATGTTTGTTTCTCCCTCTTTTAAGAAATCCCTCACCCTAGAGAAGTTGTAACTCACTGTTAAATTCATTTAGGAATGAGATAAAATTCTGATTAGGCAATTTGTGTAAATAATTGTAGGACAACAGACAGAGGAAATTTCCTATTTCCAATTGATTAAAGAAATGCTGAATGGGTATGAAAGAGAATTTGTAAACTGAAAAAGACAGGATGGTATTCATCTTTCACCTCTGTCTTCTCTGCTATAATCATAGGAACAAAAAACCGACACCCAGACACATCTTGGGGCCTCTGGAAGGTGCAGATCAGAATTGGTCTTCACATATTACACCTATTGAACTAAAGTAGCTCCTTATGAGAAGTTTTTATTATTCTCCTAGAAATCAGCACCTTGATAGTGAAAAGAAAACTTAGAAATAATGCTTCTATTATAAATATTCATTCAAAATCTATTGAGCACCTGGGGCAATGCACTGGTGGCTCAGTGGCAGAATTCTTGCCTGCTGTACCAGAGACCCAAGTTCGTTTCCTGGAGCCTGCCCATGCAAAAAAAAAAAAAAAAAACTATCGAGCACCTATTTGACAGACAATGTTTCAATGTTGAGTCTCCAGTGGTGAAGAAGACAGAAGAATTCTCTGCCATAATATAATATAATATAAATCATGAAAGGCAGGCAAACATTTAAACATTAGTACGAGGAAGTTTTTAAAATTATTGATATATTCTATGTTCTGGTTTGCTAGCTGCCAGAATGCAATATACCAGAAACGGAATGACTTTTTAAAAGGGGAATTTAATAAGTTGCAAGTTTACAGTTCTAAGGCCAAGAAAATGTCCCAATTAAAACAAGTCTATAGAAATGTCCAATCCAGGTAAAGACACCTTGATTCAAAAAGGCCAATGAAGTTCAGGGTTTCTCTGTCAAGTGAGAAGGCACATGGTGAACACAGTGAGGGTTTCTCTGTCCTCTGGAAGGGCACACGGCGACCACGGCGCCATCTGCTAGCTTTCTCTCCTGGCTTCCAGTTTCATGAAGCTCCCCAGGAGGCGTTTTCTTTCTTCATCTCCAAAGGTCACTGGTTGGTGGACTCTGCTTCTCGTGGCTGTGTCATTCTGCTCTGCTCTCTCTGAATCTCTCACCTCCAAAATGTTTCCTCTTTTATAGGACTTCAGAAACTAACCAAGACCCACCCGAATAGGTGGAGACATGTCTCACCTAATCCAGTTTAACAACCACTATTGATTAAATCACACCCCCAGGGAGCTGATCTAATTACAGTTCCACACATACGATATTGAATATGGATTAGAAGAAACGGCTGCCTTTATAAAATGGGATTAGGATTAAAACCTAGCTTTTCTAGGGTATGTACATCCTTCCAAACCAGCACATTCTATAAAAAATAGACTTAGGTTTCTATCTTGAGACCTGCACATGTGAATGCACATGCACGCACATTCCTCAGTTGCATCTTCACAGTTGTCATACTTCTAATTATAGCCTATTGACCACAATATTCTTTACCAGAAACTTAATGAAAAGCATCTGAATTTAAGCCCTTGTGAGAGGAGACTACAGATTATACTTTACTCCTATTTAAATCCCCAGCATCTAACGCTGTTTCTAATCTAGAATGGTCGCTGGATAAATTAATGACTGAATAGATGAATGAGTTCAGTGTATATGTGTGAGCCTTGGGTGGGGGGAGAAGATAAAGGTTACTGAGGGTCATGTTATGTTCAGCAACTTCTCTGGTCCATGCACTTCAATTTGTGCCCAGTATGTGCAGGTCTCTGTGCTGCCTTTCTTCATTTCCTGTAATTTTATGCTGTGTAACAAATTACCACAAATTTAGTGGCTTAAAATAACACATTTATTCCCCCATAATTTCTGTAAAACAGGAGTCCAGATGTGGCTCAGCCAGGTCTTCTCCAAGGCTGCAATCAAGGTGGCTAGAGCTAGGTTCTCTTCTTGAGGCTGAACTGGGGAAGGGTTCCATTTCTAATGCAGTCAGGATCTTGGCAGGATTCATTTCCTTGGAGTTTTAGGATTCATGGCAGCTTGGTTCTTCAAAGCCAGCAAGGAGAGCAAGACTCTAGAGCAAGTCTGCTCACAAAACAGAGTCTTACATGTTGTAATGCAACACTAGGAGTAACGTCCCATCACCTCTGCCATATGATGTTGGTTACAAGCAAGCACAAGATCAGCCAGCCTCAAGGGCAGGGGAATATACATGGGTGTGACCATCATAAAATGGGGTTTGTGGAGGACATTTTAAAGTCTACCTGCCACACCCCCTCTAAACAAGTTGTACTATGCCGGACTGAGACATCGATTTCCTCTTTGACCTTAAACATGGCCCAAAACCTCCCCGTCAGAGATTATGTAAAGGGTCTCTCACCAGGAAGGGGTCTCATACCTAAGACTCTAGGATGATTCCCTCTCAGTTCCAGCTGAGTGACTTTTAAAGTATGATCTTACTGCTTCTCTGCTCTCACCTAGACACACATTTTCCCCCAGGAAGGCTGCGGGACCAAAATGGTGAACTGTCTAAAGAGCATGTGACAGTGAAACATGATAAACAACTATTAGCACATTTTCGGGTCTTGTTTGCAATTCAATTGTGAACCAAAATTGTATCTGTTTGAGCCAAGGTCCTTTAGTTGATTGAAGACAGATCTTTTGGGCTAGGATTTTTTCTTTGTGTCTGAGTCCCACATACTATACTCTCTTGGCAGTCACATTTTTTTTTTTTTGAGATGATAATTCCTAGGGAAAAAAATAAGATCTTTCTGCAGCTCTTAACTTAGTCAATGATCATTGAGTTGTGGATAAACTCCTAATGAATGAATTTCCTGAAACAGTGACACCAGTTTCCTGAAACCTGTGGGGATGAGTCATCTGGAGAGATGTTTCTTTTTAATGCTAAAGATATTTTCTCTTTTAAGTTCATCAACATTTTAACCATTTAATTTATCCTACTAAGTGCATATACAAAATATAATTTTTCATTTTCTTAATGACTTAACAACAACTATCATTTACTGTGTATACACCAAAAACTAGGCACTGAGCTAATAAGCATTTCACACAAATTGCCTAATTTGATACTCAACAATCCTATGACAAAGTCCAATGTAATATAAATAGTGTACGGGGCCCATATTCAAAGCTAGGATTTTCTGATTCAAAGGCCTTACTGTTAATATAGTTTCCCTTTTATGAAAGTAATAGACATCTAGAGAATCAGATAAGCTATTTAGTGCTGTACATTCAATAGCAAAAAAATTTTTTTAGATACATATTTTCAGATGGTATCCTTTTATTGTTTTAGTGACTCTTTCTTAGTTGCTAAGCTTTCAATCCTTACTTCCCAGTAGGTGTGACTCTGAGCATCAACTTTCTTTACTCTTGATATGCATCTTCCAATATATTATAGGATCAGGAAGCCAGGTACAACCTGTTAGGAATGTTTACAAAACTGTAGTAATTAGGGTGAAGTGAGAGTCCAAGGGGATAGTCAATAAATCAAGTCCATTGGCTTTAGAATCTAGTAATCTGTTTTATGCTTCTCAGAGACTCTACTTACTTTACAGTTTCAGGTTTAGTGAGATATTTCAGATATCTCTGGCCTTTTTTTTGTATACCATGTCCCTGGTCCAAGGTGTTTTGCTTTGCTTTTAAATATTTGTGATGGAAGTTTAATCTTTCCCAGTTTACCAAAGTATGCATGACCAATATGTGAAAATTAAAGTGTGAAAATAATTATGGAGTATCTAATTACTTATGTTGTGTATGTTCTGCTGGATATTGGTAATATTTTCTGTTTATTGCAGTGGGATGATAGAGTTTTGGCTTCAGCCTACTGTTTTTCCTGTGGGATGGTTAGGAAAATGCCCTTTCCTTTTGTTTTGGTAAATCTTCTCTTCCATAGATCAAGCTTTGCAAATGTTCTCTTTTTCTAATTCCCCTAGCAGAAGGCCACTTGAGCCTCAAAAACAAAACAGTAGTGTGGTAATGAGGGTATTAGGTTGATGCTTTCTATTCAGCACCTGCTCCCAAGCTACCAAATAATGAATGAGCATGAATTACACATCGTGAAAATAAGAATCTGCCTTCTTTGTATTATGCATCAGGCAGTTTGAAACGGAGCTTTTAAATTGTGCTTCTCACACGTGACTACCCTTCTGTGAAAGCTCATGTGAAACAGGCAAAGAACTGCCTGTTTACAGGTTAATGTTTAACTACTCTTTACTGGGCTTGTAATAATTTCTGCACGATTAAGAGTTTCATTAATATGCAACCTGTGACTTTGTCCAAATTAAATTTTACATTGCCTGAAGCTGAATGTGAGAGTGATAGAGGGAGGAGGCCTGGGGCACAAATGAAATCAAAAGGAAAGATAGACGATAAAGACTGAGATGGTACAATCTAGGAATGCCTAGAGTGTACAATGATAGTGACTAAATGTACAAATTAAAAAATGTTTTTGCATTAGGAAGAACAAAGGAATATCAGTATTGCAGGGAATTGAAAATGGATGATAATTCATATTTTAAAACTTTAACTTATATGTGAGACTAAAGCAAAAAATGCTTATTTGATATGAAATTTATATTTTGACTAGTGCATTTCCTAATATAACTTATGTGGACAGCTTAATTGAACACCATAAGTACATGGAACCTTGAGTAGGGCATGAGAGTCTGTAGGTTTGTCCAGAGTGATGCCCTGATAAACCCCAGAGTGATATGAACAGTGAATAAAAAAGTATTTGCAGTGTCCCCTTGTGGGAATGGTGAGAAAGGGAGAAAATTCAACTTCCCCAAATAGAGAATTCCTGATATTCTCACAAGCAGTGGGGACAACCAAAGCAATAGGCTGAGCCCTCATTCTTGGGGTTTGTTCACATGAAACTTAACCCTGCAAAGGATAGGCTAAGCCTACTAAAATTAGGCCTAAGAGTCACCCCTAAGAGAACCTCTTTTGTTGCTCAGATGTGGCCTCTCTCTCTCAGCAAATACAGCAAGCAAACTCACTGCCCTCCCCCTCTCTGCATGAGGCATGACTCCCAGGGGTGTGGACCTTCTTGGCAACATGGGACAGAAATCCTAGAATGAGCTGGGACTCAGCATCAAGAGATTGAGAGAACCTTCTCAACCCAAAGGGGGAAGAGAGAAATGAGACAAAATAAAGTGTCAATGGCTGAGAGATTCCAAACAGAATTGAGAGGTTATCCTGGAGTTTATTTTTACACATTATATAGATATAACCTTTTTAGTTAAGGTGCAATGGAGAGGCTGAAGGGAATTGCCTGAAAATGTAGAGCTGTGTTCCAGTAGTCATGTTTCTTGAAGATGATTGTATAATGATATAGCTTTTGCAATGTGACTGTGTGATTGTGAAAACCTTGTGTCTGATGCTCCTTTTATCTACCTTATCGACAGATGAATAAACATATGACTTAAAAGTAAATAAATAATAGGGGGAACAACAACAACAAAAATTTACATTGCCTGTTGTATATTTTAGCAGAAAGCTTAAGCTTCACGCTTTCAGGCTTAGTCATTTAATAAACAGTAACGTTCATTTATGTGCTGGGAACATAGCTCTGGTATCGAACTTTACAGGAAGAAAAGACATAATTTCTGCCTCTTGGAGTTTACAATTTGGTTAAGGAAATAGGCAGTGAGCAGGTAACTAAATATGTAAGTAACCATGTTAGTGACAAACTGTGTTTAGTGCTTTATAGGTAATAAACAACGATCTAAGAAAGCAAGTACAAATTTGGGAATGGAGACTACTTTAACACAGATCCTCAAAGAAGACTGGCTAAGACTAGAAGGACAAGTGGCTCTGTGGCAGAAGATCATTATGTCATGGAGCAGAACAGAAACCTTTGATTGAACACAGGAGAAAAGCGAGAATAGTTCTAGAGTCAGTCAAAGACATAAGCTAAGGCCAGACCATTTTGCCATGTTCAAGAAAACATGCTAGCTCAGCCTTACTTCTTATTTTGTTGAAAATATATACTTTGGTCAGGAAGGGGTATTTGCTTGG
The DNA here is from genome assembly GCF_023851605.1 of Tamandua tetradactyla. NCBI lineage: Eukaryota > Metazoa > Chordata > Mammalia > Pilosa > Myrmecophagidae > Tamandua > Tamandua tetradactyla. The sequence goes on from NC_135346.1 coordinate 27,930,400, forward strand.
ATCTGTTATCAGTTTGGAGATGAAAATTTACAATGGGTTGTCAGTAAATAAGAATGGGGAAATGATGGAGAATAGCATCCATGAGCTATTCTGATTACATCTCTTCTATTCAATAACATAGAAAAGTCACAGGCTATCATATGAGTCATAGGGCATTAGGACAAGAAGGAATCTGTGTGATTATTAGTGCAACTAAAAGATGTTGGTACAATTTTTCTGTGAAAGGCCAGATAGTAAATATTTTAGACTTTGCAGGCCATACAGTCTCTGTTGCAAGTAATCAACTCTGCCTTTGTAGCATGAAAGCAACCATAGGGAATATGTAAATGAATGAGCATGACTGTGTTCCAATAAAACTGAAATCTGAAGGTCATATAATTTTCATATGTCACAAAGGAGTGTTTTTCTTTAGATTTTTTCAACCATTTAAAAACGTAAAAATCTCTCTTAGCTCACAGGCCTTACAAACCCCTGGACCATGGTTTGTTGACTTCTGGTGCAGGCAGTAAAAACTGAGGCCCAGAGAAGCAAGTAACATAAAGCCATAAAACAAATCAGAAACAAATCTAGGACGAGAACCCACAGGCTCTAGCTACTAGCCTGGAAGAAGTTTTTTTTTTGTTTTTTTTTTTTGTTTTTGAATAATGTTTTCACTGATAACAGTAAAGTTATAATGAGAAGATAATAAGATATTTATGAAGTGGTGATATCAGCAAGATGGCAGAGTAAGCTGCTCCTGGCAAACACCTTTACTTAGAAACAATGAAAAATGTGCAGAGCCTGTCAGAATCAACTTTCCCAGAACTCTGAGAAGTAATCGAGGAGAGACAAAATCTAAGCAAACACTTAATTAGGAAAAAGGAAACCGAAAAATGATAGGAAAAGTGTGAGACACATTAACTTGTCCAGTCATTCCCCTCCCTCCGCTTGGTACAGCTGTTTGTGTGATCACAGGTGCTCACTGCAATCAGTGATCACAGGTGCTCCTCAGGTGCAGGGCCTTGGTGTCTTATTATTAGCTCACTTAAATAAATAAATCGGGTGTCTTTATACACCAACCCCCCCCCCCCCCACCTCCTTGAAAGACTGATTCATGTATTTGTGGTTTTGTACCTGGAAATACTTACAGCAGAGAGGTGTGTGGATAAACAGAATGGCCTAGAAGAGTAGAGATAAGCCACCAGTCACCTGAAGCAAAAGTGTGTGGAGATGAAGAGCACAGGTAGGGCCTGGTAGGAGAAGCTAGGTGGAGAAAGTCCTTTTCTTGAGGGGAAGCAGTGGCATATACTGTGGTATTCTTAAAAGCTACTGCACACACTTCGGGCAAGGCACATGCTTGGAAAGCCCTGAGAAGATCCTGACTGTTCACCACAATGGGTCTATGGAGTCAGTATAAACTGGGCTAAGTGTTGAAGGAGAGCCACAACACAGAGCCAAACTACATTGAAACCCTGGCAGAGAGGGAGACTCTGACTTCCGGAGTTAGCACATCAAAATATTCAGATGCCCACATTTCAGAAAAGGACCACAAGGCATGGCATACAAAGAAAGAGGGAAGAGATGGCCCATTCAAAGGAACAAAATAAGCAACACTCACTCAGACATGAAACAACTAATCAAAGACTTAACTCTCCTGAATAAATGTAATGAGCTAAGGGAAAATGTGGATACAAAACTAAAGGTTTCAGGAAGACAATGAATGAACAAAAGTAGGAATTAAAATATTATACAAAGGAACCAAGCAAATTCTGGAGTTGCAAAGCACAATAATGGAAATAGGAAATACACTAGAGAGGTTCAAGAGCTGATTTAAACAGACAAAAAGGAAGAATCAATGAATCTGAAGACAGGACAATTGAAATTATTCAGTCTGAGGAGCAGAAAGAGCAAAAAATGAAAAAAGTAAGTAGAGCCTTAGCAACCTGTGAGACAACATGAGGCATATCAATATTTGTATTATGGGAGTTGTAAAAAGAAACAAGACAGAGAAAGTAACAGAAATCTCTGAAGAAATAATGGCCTTTTACCACCAGGGAAACCACTGATACTGTCTCAAATATTAGGTACTCCCAAGTAGATAGGCCAAGTCCTTGATCTTGAGGTTTGCTCTTGTGAAACTTATTTATGTAGCATAGAAGATGAACCTACCTGTAGTTATCCTAAGAGTTACTTCCAGAGGATCTCTTTTGTTGCTCAGATGTGGCCTCTCTCTAAGCCTAACTCTGCAAGGAAAATCATTACCCTCCCCACCCTCCCCCCCCGACATGAGACGTGACATTTAGGAGTGAAAATCTCCCTGGAAATGTGGGATATGACTCCCAGGGATGAGCCTGACCCTGGCACCATGGGATCAACAATGCCTTCTTGACCAAAAAGGGGGAAAGAATTGTTGGAAATAAGGTATCAGTGCTGAGAGAGTTCAAATAGTGTCAAGAGACTACCTTGGAGGCTACTCTTATGCAAGCTTCAGCGTGATATTGCTATTTTTCATGGGTTGCCAAACTCCAACCAAAACCAGTCCTGCCAACCTAGAGAACATTTAGGGCTCTATCTGAGATTCCACAAAGTTTCCATGCACATGATTACTTTCCAGAAACCTACAACCTCCAGATAGGTTCCTAGGCCAGATAAACCCTGAAACTCAGAGGGGCCAGCCTCTCCAAAACTTCAACTAGTTCTATCCCCCTGCCCCATATTATTGACAGTCCTTTCCAACATAAAAAATTTAGAATGGGCATAGCCCAAATACCCCTAAGTACTGAGAGAAAGAACAAAGGAGAACGTGGAATTATAACAGAGAAGATACAATTTACCAAATGAGTATGACTGCTGAATCATTATATTGATATTTCTTTTAGTCTCCAGTCTTGGAACAGCCAGAAGGAAAAACCTAAAATTGTGGAACTGTAACCCATACCAAACTCTGAAATCTGTTCTATAACTAATTGTTACGGTGTGCTTTGAAATATATTGCTTTTTTTTTTTGTATATATGTTATTTTTCACAATAAAAAAAGAAAGAATGGCCAGAAACTTCCCAAATTTGATTAAAAGACATACACTGCCAAGAAGCCCAGCAAACTCCGTATAAAAAACTCAAAGAGATATAAACTTAAACCCATCATAATTAAAATGTTGAAGGCCAAAGACAGAGAGAGAATTCTAAAATCAGCAAGAGAGAAGTAACTCATCATGTACAAAGGATTTTCAATAAGATTAAATGTCAATTTCCCATCTTGCAACCATGGAGGCAAGAAGGAATGGGACTACATATTTAAAGTACTGAAAGAAAAAAATTGCAATGTTCTATACCCAGCAGAACTGTACTGAGAGAGAGAGAGAGAGAGAAAGAGAGAGAGAGAGAGAGAGAGAAATTGATTAAGATATTCTCAGATAAACAAAAGCTGAAAGACTTTTGTTTGTAGAAAATAGACAAGTCCTACAAGACATACTAAAGGAAATTCTTCAAACTGAAAGAAAAGGACACTAGACCATACTTTGAGATCATTTGGGGGAAAAAAGATCTCTGATAAAGATAACTACATGGGTAAATATGAATGCTGCTTTTATTACATTCACAGTATGTAACTCTATTTTTTGTTCTTACATGATCTAAAATACAAATGCATAGAAACTAATTATATTTCTATGTCATTGGATACACAGCATATAAAGAGGTAACTGGGGACAAGAACAACATAAAAATGGGGGCTGGAGGTATACAGGAGTAGAGATTGTGTATGCTATTGAAGTTAAGTCCATATCAACTCAAAATAGATTGTTATAAATTTATGATGTTAAATATAACCTCATGATAATCATAAAAAATGTAAAAATATATAAAGAAAATGCAGTGAGTGGGGGATCAAACTGTTTCACTACAAAAAAAAATCAACTATACACAAAATAAAGCAGAAACTGAGGAAATGAGAAGAAAAAATATTAAGATACATAAGAAATGAATGACAAAATGGCTGAAATGGGTCCTTTCTTAGCAGTAGTTACATTGAGTATAAATGAATCTAACTTTCTAATCTTAAGACAGAGATTGGCAGAATGGATAAAATAATTCTATGTTATTTACAAGAAACTCACCTTAGACCTAAAGACGCAAATAGGTTGAAAGTGAAAGAACACAAAAAACATTCCATGCAAATAGGAACCAGAATAGAGCTGCAGTGGGCCATATTAATATTAAAAAATAGACTGTAAGTCAAAAACTTTTACAAGAGACAAAGGAGGGCACTATATATTAATAAGAGAGTCAAACAAGAAGATATAATACTTATAAACACATATGCACTTCATAACAGATCCCCCCAATACATGAAGCAAACACTGACAGAACTGAAGGGAGAAACGGTTCTACAATAATAGTTGGCAACTACAATATACCACTTTCAATACTGAATAGAACATCTAGACAAAAGATCATAGATGTTCTATTTCGACAGTAAGGAAATAGAGGACTTGAACAATATGATAAATGAACTAGACCTAACAGGCATACATAGAACACTCCACCCAAAATCAGCAGAATACATATTCTTCTCAAGTGCACAGGACTCATTCTTCAGGATAGATAAATTAGCTCACAAAAGAAGTTTCAATAAATTGAAAACAATTAAAATTATACAAAGATTTTTCTCTAATCACAGTGGTATGAGCTAGAAATCAGTAACAGAAGGAAAACTGGAAAAATCACAAATATGTGAACACTAAATAACACACCCAAACAACCATTGGGCCAAAGAAGAAATAAGGGAAATCATAAAAAAAAAAAAAATTAGAGACTAATGAAAAGCACAAATACCAAAATTTATGAGAAAGGCAGTTTTCAGAAGGAAATTTAAAGTTGTACCAGTCTATATTAAAAATGAAGAAAGATTTCAAATCAATAGCCTAATTTCACATCTTGAGACACCAGGAAGAGAAAAGCAAACTAAACCTAAAGTTAATGGAAAGAAGGAAATAATAAATATTAATGCTAGAATAAATGAAATAGAAAATGGAAAAACAGTCCAGATGACAAATGAATTTTAAAATTTGGGCCTTTGAAAAGACTGATAAAATTGACAAATCATTAACAAGTCTGACAAAGAAAATGAGAGAAGATGCAAATGACAAGATTCAGATATGAAAGTAGAGATATTATTATTGATCCTGCAGAAATTAAATGATTATAAGAGAATATCCTGAACAATTGCACACAAGCAATTCAGCAAATCCCAAAAAACACTCAAGTTACCTAAACTGACTGTTTAACAAGTTGCAAGCTACAAGATTAACACACAAAAATCAGTTGTGTTTCTACACACGAGCAGAGTAATCCAAACAATAGCATCTAAAAAATAAAATATCTAGGAATTAATTTAACCAAGGAGATGAAGGAATTTTACACTGAAAACTACAAAATGCTGCTAAAAGAAATTAATGAAGACCTAATTAAATGGTAAGTCATCCCGTGCTTATGGATAAGAAGAATTAAAACTGTTAATATGACAATACTACCCAAAGCTATCTACAGATTCAATGCATTCCCTCTCAAAATCCCAGTAGCTTTTTTGGACAGAAATAGTAAACCTACCCTCAAATTCTATGATATTGCAGGAAGCTCCAAATAGCCAAGTCAATATTGAAAAAGAAGAACAAAATTGAAGATCCCAGACTTCCTGATTTCAAAACTTACTACAAAACCACAGTAATCAAAACAGTATGATATTAGCATAAAGAGAGACATATAGATCATGGAAATAGAATTGAAATTCCAGAAATGAACTCAAACGTCTATGGCCAATTGATTTTCAATCTTGACAAGGGTGTCAAATACATTAAGTGAGAAAAGAATTGTGTCTTCAATAAATTGTCTTGGGAGAACTGGATATCCACATGCAAAAGAATGAAGTTGGGCTCCTACCTCAAACCATATACAAAAATTTACCCTAAATGGATAAAGAACCTGAACATAATAGCTAAAACCATACTACATTAGAAGAAAACATAGGGAAAAATCTTCCTAACTTTGGATTTGCCTCCGATTTCTTAGCTATGACATTAAAAGTGTGAACAACAAAGAAAACATAGATAAAATTACTTCATCAAAATTAAAACTTTTCTACATCAAAGGACATTAACAGGAAAGTGAAAAGATAACTACAGAACAGGATAAAATAATTGCTGACCATATATCTAATAAGAGCTTAATAACCAGAATACATAAAGAACTCTTAGAACTCAACAGCAAAAAGAGAAATAACCCAATTTAAACATGGGCAGGGGACTTGTATAGATATTTCCCCATAAATGATGTCCACATGACCAATAAGAGATGAAAAATGCTCAACATCTTTGGTCATTAGGGAAACGTAAATCAAAATCACAAGTAATCACTTTACGCACACTAGGTTGGCTGTTATTAAAGAAAATAATAATAACAACAGAAAATAACAAGTGTTCGTGAGGATGTGGAGAAATTAGCTACCTTATTACATTGTTTATGGGGTTGTGAAATAGTCTAGCCTTTATGGAAATCAGTTTGGCAGTTTCAAGAAAATTGAACATAGAATTACCATAGAACCAGCAATCCAAGTCTAGGCATATACCCAAAAGAACTGTAAGAATTGGACAGATATTTGTACCCCAATATTCGTGGCGACATTATTCACAATTGCCAAAAGGTGGAAGTAACCTGAATATCCATCAACGTATGAGTGGCTAAACAACATGTGGTATATACATACAATGGACTGTTATTTAACCATAAAAAGGAATGAAGTGCTAACTCATGTGACAACGTGGATGGATCTTGAAGACATCAGGTTGAGTGAAATGAGGCAGACACTAAAGGACAAATACTGTGTTATCTCACTTCTATGAAATACTTACAGTAAGCAAATTCATAGAGACAGACAATAGATTACTCATTACTAGGTGAAGCAGAACAGTACAGAGTAGATGAGGAGTTAATGCTTAACAGGTCTGGAATTTCTGTTTGAGGAGATATAAAAAGTTTGTGTAATGGATATTGGTGATGGGAGCATGATATTGTGAATGTAATGAATACCACTGAATTGTATACTTGAAAGTTATTAAATCAGGAAATTTTGAGTTGTATATATGTTAATATGAAGAAGCTATTTATATAATACTTTGATAATTCAAATAAATAAAATGGTACACATTAATTTTTGGGAGGGGTGCATGGTCTGGGAATCACATTAGTTTTATGAAATAGAGAAAACTATAGAAAAATATGACAAAATAAAAACTCATTTTTTTTCTATTTCCTTCTAGTCTTGTTTGGTTATACATAAGGTATACACTGATACTCTTTTACAGAATTATCACTATACACTATACCCACTTGTACAGTGATAATGGTAGTGCATAATGTATATAATTTTAAGTCATTTTTAAACATATTATATTATAAAAAGCATTATATGTCCAGGTCTTGTCATGCATTTGTGCATGTGATATCCAAATGTCCACAGTGAGGCTATTTGCATGGTGTTCCTCACAAGCAATGAAAGACATTTGGGTTGTATATTGGCTCTGCCACGAACTAAAGAGACCACCTTTGGTAAGTTACTTAGCATTTCTGAATGTCATTTGCTGTGTCAGTAGAATAAAGCTAACTATACATACAATACTTTACAGGGCTTTCGTGAGGGTAAATTCTAATGTATACCCAGTGCCTAGGACATAGTATGTGTTCAATAAATTATAACTGTCAAAAAATATTAATGTATTATATCCTTTGCCTTCATTTATCTTCTTTTCACTAAGCTATAGGAAAAACTTACTGTTCCTTCTCATACTCTAGAATTATATCATCACTAAGTTATGTTTTTTTCATACAATACAAGCATGAAAAACCACTAATCCTATCAGAAAGAAGAGTGTTGCATGGTGACAGGTTAAGGGACTTTGGATATAGATCAGGGATCAATTTGTGGATTTGTCCACTTACAAGCTATGTGACTTCAGGAAAATTAATAAACTTTGAGATTTTTCTCATTTGTAAAATATGTATACTAATACCATATACAATAAAGGAAGAACATATTAAAAGCTGCTATTATAGTGCAGGAAAATCAGGGGTGCTTAAAATCACAGAAGCTATAATGCCATTTTACAGACTGTTACAAAACAATAATATGGGCTATTATACAACCATTTCTTTTAAACCATAGGATATTAGAGATGAGGGTTAACTTTAGGTCAATAAGTTTCACTTTTATCCATAGGCAGAATTTCTTCCATAACCTCCTTAGCAAGGAACTGTCTTCTTAGTATTTGTGTAAATACCTCCAGGTAAGGGGCACTCACTACCATGTAAAGTTGCTCATCTCACTTTTGGACTTGCTAATCATTAAGAAAGTTTTCCCTTCTATTGATTAATGATTGGCCTAAGGGTTCTACTGCTGTTCATCGGAGCTCTACTGAGTAAGGCCTCCAGTCAGGCAAAGTTCCTTTGCATTCATTACCTATTTGTACGGCTGTATTGGCAATTTAATGGCCACCATTCTTATCAATCAGTGCAATGTTCATTTTAGTCAGTGTTTATGCCATTGTTAGGTATTTTAAATATCATCCCTGGTGTCTGCTAAACATGAGTTGGGGTCCTGCCTCCTCCCATACTAATGAGCGACAATGGGAATTTCCGCTGGCTTTCTGTGCCTCAAGATCCCTGTCTACAAAGCAGGGGTAACCATTATACCTATTTCATAAGGTTGTTTTGAGAATGTGGAATAAAGTATATAAAGAGCATAGCCTGTTTTCTTGCACATTGCAATAAATGAAATCACAATGGTTCTCAATTTGGCAGCAACATGTCCAGTCCCAGGAAGATCATGATTGGCCAAAGTCAACATGAAGATCCTATTTCCAGCTTCCCAGCTCCCCTTTCCTCAGTGGTGACAGAGACCTAAAAGGCTTCCCCAATAAAAGGTGATAAACACAGTTGCTGCTGCCCTCCTCAGCTTCTTCCAGATTTAAAAGCAGATGCGATGCCTGGAGCTACAACAGCCACCCTGAGACCACAACACTCCCAGCTGTTAAAAGTTGGCAGAGAGGAAAAACAGAATGGGCCCAGGTCATGGATGATATGTGGAATCACCACATGAGCCCTGGACTGCCTGCTTCTACAGAGACTCCTCAGGAGAAATGCACACCACTTGTTGATGCCCATCAGCTAAAGGCCACCAAGAACTCACCGTTAGTCCAATAAAATTGGCTTAATTGTCTCTTGTTTCAAAAGAGAAGCTGCTTACATGGAGAATCGTGGGGACGTCTCCGAAAGAGGGTGTGTTAGCAGGAGCTTAGACAGGATTTAGATCGACAGGTGATTTGGGAAACGTCCAAGGGAGCACTGCTTTTCTCGGAATTTGGTGATATCAGAAAACAAGACAATTCTATTATTAGACATCTTAATAGTTTTTATGTAGGAGGTTGGAAGAACGAGAGGACCAAAGCTGTCCTGGTAAAGAAACAGCAGACATTTTTGTGGTTTACACACTGCTCTTTCTTTGGTGATCAGACATGATTGCACTGTGGTCTTGTTTTCTTTTCCTCTCTTAATCACAGTCACAGAGTGACCCTATCTGACGGTGGCATTTAACAGGAGAGCACTAACCTAGCTCTTTGTACCAAAGTAGTGCCAAGCTGATAGTTCGGTGGTTGCTGTTTCCATTCTCAAACTCTTTGTTTAGGTCATTGTAAGTCAAGTTTTCTGTCATTCGCAGCCAGACCCTTTCCTAACCAACAAACTAATTAAAAAAATTTCTAACTAGCCCTCCCCTCACTGCAGTTTTGCTCATTAAAGAAATTTATACTAGCACATTCCTCCTCAAACCGTCTTTTGCTACAGCATCTGCCAAGAGAGCTTATAAACTGACCTTAATTTCTTTGAGCTGCCCCATAACCAGCTTCTATTTCTTTTTGTTTGTTTTTTGTAGCTTGGTTGTCTCTGACATCAGGTCTTCTTTGTTCAGTCCTTTTCTTCTGTTTTCTTTTAGACTTTGTGGCTACATTATTTACCCTCCTGCAGTCCCATCTCTGTTTTCTACCAACTTTAGAGCAAGGGTCTGAATTTACACAGCCCATGTTCAAATCCTTGATCCACCATTCAGTACCTTTGTGACTTAGGAAGTTACTCAGTCTCTCTAGAGCTCATTTTTATTATCTGCAAATTTGGAATAGTAATATTACTTGCCTCTAAGTTCTTGTGTGGGGATAAAATGAAATAATACATTTAAAACATGTAGCATGGTTTCTGGCACATAGTACATTACCAATGTTGGTACTTTATGAGGAATTTTACGCCTCATAAGATGGTATAATGCAAAACATCCTGGATTGTGCAGTAGTTGGTTTTACTCCAACTTTTTTTTTTTTGCCAGGCAGCATGTCTAATACACAAGTTCTCTCCTCTCTGGGGCTTCCAAAGGTGGGGATAGGTTCATAGCTTGCTGTGGAAAGATGTAGATGTTCCTTCAGCTTCATTTTTTAGATTCTCTTGGTGCCAGGGAGAGTTAATTTGTTTCATTTTCAAGTGGTGAGTTTATTTTTCTTACAAGAGAGGGTACTTTCTGTTCCAGAGCTGAAATGGAGCAAATTATTCTTCTTTCTAATTGAATATTCCTCTCTACTCCTTTCTTAAAAAAGAAAAAATACTCTCATGGTTATGTGTTATCATCAACAGAACCAAAGCTTGTTCTGCTTTGGTTCCTGCATATTTGCAGGACGCTTCCCATCTCCCCCACTGCTTAATAGTCAATTTCTTCACTTAAATCCACATGGGGTTGAATGAAAGCCCCAGGAAACTGGAGTTCAGTTTGGTCCTGTGGCCGTGTGATCGGTTCAGGTCCCTAACACTTTGTGTCCTTGCATCCTTGGTTGTAAAGTGCATAACTGTGACCTGGGCTTTGATCTGTGTGAATCCAAATCAAAGGAGGTAATGGTGAGTAATGAGCTTTGACTGCAACTAAACCTTAAGCGGGAAGCCCCGTGATCTCAACATTGTAGCTCTAAAGATTAAAAGAAGGCTAAATCCTCAGGTTACTGGGATGGCAGTATATGGGCAAACTTCCCAAACCAGAGTGTCTGTACTGTTGGTAACTGCAACATCAAAATAAGCTTGATTCATCTTCCTAGAACAGATTACTCTACAGTGAGGAATTTAGAACTTAGAGAGACATGGATATATTTTTTGAGTATGATGCAAAAGCTACATGATTTTCTATGAAAATATTTAAGTGTACTGCATGGTTGTTTGAACCACACCAGACTCCCAGATATATGAAGACATTCTACTCTCTCCTTTGAAAAGCTAAGGCATAAATATCTGAGAAGTCTGAACCTCACAATTGGACTTTGACTGTCATCTGGGCTCTGTCAATTACCTGTCATGTTATTTTGGACAAGTAATTTACAACTTTCTGAGCTACTCCTTCTTCATAAGCAAAAATGAGTCAATATTTGTGTAATGGAGCTATTGTGAGGAATAAAAGGTATTTCGTCTGTAAAGTGCCTGCCACAGATCTGCCACAGCATGGACAATTAATTGTAGCTAGAACCATCCTCATGACTTGTGTGAAGTATAGAAGTTTCAGCAAATCTTTGATCACTTGTCTCAGACACCTCCTCCTGTGTCTATGGCAGAAACTGCTAATCAATCTTGGTACCCTTTCCCCTGGAACCCGCAGTTGGAAGCTCTCCATATCAAGTTGGCAGCCGCTACCAATTAGAAAGAATTGGCCCAGAGATTGGAATCTACTTGCCCTCCTACTTAAGAGAGGTCGTTGCTTAGCAGAGTAATTGTGGAAAGAGTGTGAAATTCAGATGTCATTTCTGCCCTTTGTAAGTTCTTGTGGGCATGTCTATGTCTTACTGGTAAAATGAGGGTGATACTCCTTTCACTTCATATCCAAATAATAAATGATGAGAATTTGCTTTCAGCGAGGATCCTTTGGAACCAAACTTGGGGAAATCATGGCGGTCAGGGGTCAAAGGTGTTTTAAAGGTGAGCTGAATGGGTTGGTCCCTCTGCAATACTCCCCACTTCCATGAATTGCTGCCATGAGCTTCTCCAACCTCTGAGAATATGCCCCTGTATTAGATTTTGCGATAATCTATGCCAGTTTTGGAAATCTATGACTGCTTAAAAGTTCTTCCACATATCTTGACATATGTTTCTTTGTAACTTCCCCAACTGGTCCTAATACTTGACTGAAGAAATTTATTTAAACTTTTTTCACCGAACAGTCCTTTAAAATCTGTTCCCATCCCCACCCCTACCAAGAACACTACCAAAGAAACATTTTTTTGTTATGGGAAATATCTTGATAAGTTGCTTATGTTTGGTGGGGGAGAGAGAAGAATGAAATCCTGGTATGTGGTCTAATAACCTAGCTGTTGTTTTGCTGAATTGCATATAAGTGAGATTGCTAGAACAACTGAGGAGAAATCCACAGCCTATGGGAGGAGACACATGGGAGAGGGAAGGAGAGGTGAATCTGATGATATATTTAGTAACACTTTGAGGAAAGAAATATAAATTCCTAAAGGTATGCTATATAACATTTTCACAAATGGTCAAATCTTGTCCTTATGATATTTTGAGTAGAATTTACGTATTTATTAGTACATAATCAGATTGGATGTGCAAAACTGGGATGAAAAATTAAAAGCAATGCTATCTATGAAAAGTTAGTTACCCCAAAAATAAATATGCAAATCCACATAATAGATATATGTTTTCTTGGAACACTGATAATGTCCACTGCAGCCTGGTAGCCTGCAGTTCCTTTCCTTGAGTGCCTCAAAATGGCTTCTGTATCTTGAATTCCCTTGAACAAACTGTAGGAAGTGCTGAAGTTGAGAAAAAGCAGCAGCCAGTTGTTAAGAAAGGTGGGAAATGGAGGGTGATACCTGGTCCATAATAACCTAATACTGTCAACTTTTCACTTCTTCCAAATTTACAATTTATCCCCATGATGTCTCCTACACACACTCCTTTCTTAACAGAGGTATGTTTTTGTGACCAAAGTCTTTGTGTAACACCAAAATAATATATTTTCCTCTCTCAAGCACTCAAAAATGACCCCGTTTAAGGGAATGTTGTGTGACAAAGAATTAAGCACAAACTGTGGTTCAGCAGAAAGCTGAGGGGCACTGGAGGGTTTATTCTGGTTTGGATTCACTGATTTCCTTCCTTTGGCTTCTCACACCCTGTATCAGATCACAGAGTGAGCAACTGGATTCCCTGGTAGGCGCAGTTAAAGGATGTAATTAGTCTATTAAACTCCACTAATGTCTTGTCAAATCATTCAAGTGGGAGCCGCAGATATATCAGTTCCACCTTGGGCCCTGCCACAGGGAGCATAGTCTTTCCACCCTGATGGTTATCATTCCCCAAGCCAGAGTCAGCTGATTCAGCAGGACCTGGCCTATTCTGTTTCTTCAAATCAAAATGCAATGATACCGGCTGGAATCATGGAGGGGGTCGAAGAGAAGAAGGTTCCGGCTGTGCCAGAAACCCTTAAGAAAAAGCAAAGGAATTTTGCCGAACTGAAGATCAAGCGCTTGAGGAAGAAATTTGCCCAAAAGATGCTTCGAAAGGCAAGGAGGAAGCTTATTTATGAAAAAGCTAAGCACTATCACAAGGAATATAGGCAGATGTACAGAACGGAGATTTGAATGGCTAGAATGGCAAGAAAAGCTGGCAACTTCTATGTACCTGCAGAACCCAAATTGGCATTTGTCATCAGAATCAGAGGTATAAATGGCATGAGCCCAAAGGTCCGAAAAGTGTTGCAGCTTCTTCGCCTTTGCCAAATCTTCAATGGCACCTTTGTTAAGCTCAACAAGGCCTCAATTAACATGCTGAGAATTGTGGAACCATATATTGCATGGGGCTACCCGAACCTGAAGTCAGTGAATGAACTGATCTATAAACGTGGTTATGGCAAAATCAATAAGAAGCGTATTGCCTTGACAGATAATGCTTTGATTGCACGATCTCTTGGTAAATATGGCATCATCTGCATGGAAGATCTGATTCATGAGATATATACTGTTGGGAAACGCTTCAAAGAAGCAAACAACTTCCTGTGGCCCTTTAAATTATCTTCTCCCAGAGGTGGAATGAAGAAAAAGACCACCCATTTTGTAGAAGGGGGAGATGCTGGCAACAGGGAAGACCAGATTAATAGGCTTATTAGAAGGATGAACTAAGGTTTCTGCGATTATTTTTGTAATCTGGTCAATTAATAAACAGTGACTGCTTTCAAATTGGAAAAAAAAAAAAATGCAATGATACAGTTTGCCAAACCCCAGCCAGTATCAATTGTGCTAACCCTAAAAAACACCCAGGGCTCTGTCTGAGATCCTACAAAAGTTGCATGCACTAAGTGTACTTTTCAGAAACCTAAAACCTTAAGATGGTTCCTAGGCCAGATAAGTCCTGAAACCCAGAGGTGCCAGCCTCTCCAAGAACATCAACTAGTTCCATACCCCTAGCCCATATTGTTGACAGCTCTTTCCAACATGAAAAAATGTTAAGAATGGGCACAACCCAAATATCCCTAAAGATTGGCAGAAGTATCAAAGGAGAAGGAAGAGTTATACAGAAAAGTTAGATTTTGTCAAATGAATATGACTACTAAATCATTATATTGATATTTCTTGTTAGTCTCCAGTGTCTCGGAGCAGCTAGAAGGAAAAACCTGTAGTGGTAGAACTGTAACCAATACCAAATTTTGAAATCTGTTCTATAACTACTTGATAAAATGTGCTTTGAAATTTATTGCTTTTATTTATATTTCACAATTAAAAAAAATCCAACACACACACACATACACACAAACAAAAGATGCAATGAAAACTTTTCACAAAATGTGTGTTCTGGAATTGTACTTAAAATCCCCAAAACTCACAGTTCCTTTCCAAAACCATAGGCCACACTGTGCAGAAAACACTTATTACTCTTACTCTAATGTACACTCGTACACTTACTTAAAATGCTCAATTTTTTAGTTGGCCAACAATAAATACAGAGCATCCAACACATATAGAAGGTTCTTTATCATTCAAAATATGATCTTTATCATATTTTGCTTTTTTTTTTTCCCTTCTTAGGGGAAAAGGCAAACACGGGGCTTAGTATTCCAGGAGTTTGAGAAGTCAAGGGACCAAAATTCATTTTTCTGACAAGTGTTTATGTAAGCACCTACTTTGTACCAGGCACTTTTATAAGCCTGGAGCCTAGAACATTGGGCAATACAGAAAAGTTGCCCTTTCTCTTAAAACTTGCATTCTGGGGTCGGGGACTCAATAAAAATAACAAATAAGAAAGTAACAGGTGGTGGTAGTGCATGCTGAAATAAGGTGGAGGTAAGGAGGTAAAGATGGAGTGGGTACTATTCTAGATTGGGTGGTCAGGAAAGAACTGAGAGGAGATGATATGTTAGCTGAGATCTGAATAGCAAGACAAAGCAAGCCCTATGAAGATCTAGGGGACAGATTGCAGGCAGAGAGGACAGTTTGTGCAAAGGAGATAAAGAAATCCAGTGTGGCTGGGAGAGGGTGGTATGACATATAGCTCAGGGCTGAGAGGGACTTGAGAACATGTGGGACATATAAGGCCAGGAATAAAGGGCCTTATATTTTATTCCACATGTGGTTGAGAGCCAGTGGAAGGCATTGGGCAGGAATTACGTATGTAATGAAAAATGTTATGGGTAATAGAGTCTCAGGGGATAAGAGGGACAGCTAGGAGAACAAGGTACTATTACAGTACTTTGAGAGATGGCTATTACGAGAGTAGATGTAGTTATATTTAAAGAAAGAGTCAAGAATTGCAGAGGGGTTGTGTTATGAGTTGAGAGAAAGAGAAGAATTAAGAATGACCTCAAGATGTTCATTTGTACAATAAGAAAATTATGGGACTGTTTATTGGGGTATGAAATTCTGAAGTAGGATTTGGGGTTTTGTATGTGATGGAGATAGATGGATAGTCTTGAGGACGTTGAGGGTGCTGAAGTGTCTGTTGGACTCCAGCACAAACTCTGCCCCGAGCTCCGTCTGGTTGCCGAACTCATCCCTCACATTGGTCAGGACCCAGTTGTAATAACCAAACTGGGGATGGAAGGGAAAAGCCAGACAGATGCAACCTGGACAAAAAGGGACATGCAGAGTGAGAGAGAAAGAAAAAGGCACAGATCAGCAGACTTGGACGTGAGACAGGATCAGACAGACTGACAGCATCCAGACAAGTGGAGAATTCAGGCTGATCCAGACGATTCAGGGTCAAATGCCTTCCAGGACATTGGAGCAGATGGTTTATTTGATTGGTGTTTGGTGTAAATCAGCCAGGTTACCAAAAAAAAAAAAAAAAAAAAAAAAAGAGTTTCTCTTTAGGACCCATCATTTTGTCACAGCTGCTAGGCATATAGATGGAATCATCAAGTAGCCAGTTTTATATACTGATCAGGAATTCCATGGAGAAGTCAAGGCTGGAGATATAAATATGGTGTGCATGTGAGTGTTTTTGGAACATCAGCAGTATTTAAAATCTCAGTACTAAGTGAAATCAATTAAGTGGAGTATAGATGGTATAAGATTGAGCTCTGGAGAATACCAACATTTAGAGTTTGAAACAAGAACGATCCAGGAAAGGTGATTGGGAGATCTTAGTAGTAGAACAGGAACCAGGAAAATAAGATTTTTTGTAAGCCATGAGAATAAAGTATGTCAGAAGGAAAGGAGTAGTCAACCCTCTGAAATGTTAAGTACAAAAACCTAAAACCATGATGTTTGAATTTGGCAAGCTGGAGTTCATCAGTGTACTTCAATTTCAGGGAGTGTAAGGATGGAAGCCTGGTCATAACGGCCTGGGTAGTGAATGGCAGTTGAATGTTTCTAATTTTTCACCTATCAGTAACTTAGTCTGGAAGTTTTATTGTAAAGGGAAAGAGAAAAATGAAGCTGTAAGTGGAGAATGATATGGGTCAAGGGAAGGTTTGTCCAAGAAACACAATCATAACATATTTTCATGTAAGAGAGGGAGGAGATGGTATAGGAGAAAGAAGGCGAACTTACCTTAGGGAAATCTATAAGGATGGGAGAGGGGATGAGACCCACAGTCCCAATAGAAGAGTTGTCTGTATTAGGTGCAGGGACTCTTCATCCAGCATACTAGAGGGGAGACAATAAGTATGATACAGAAATCGTGACATTGATAGATTTGGTAGTAGGTGAGTTCACAAATGATAGCTGTCTTGTGTTTATGAGATTAAAGAGTTACTGTCATCAACTGAAAGAAAGTGGGAGGAGAGAGTTAAAGAGGTGGGAAGAATGAAGGCAGGTATTGCAGGATTGCTAGCATGTTGAAAGCTCATTTAAGATATGCAGTCATGAATTTAGATGAGAAGAGTCCATCTTACTATGGCTTTTCTTCTAGCAAAGTCTGGATGTATGGCTATAGGCAAGAAGAATTTGGGGATTTAATTAGTATTGGGGTGCCATGTTAGGTGAGTACAACTGAGGAGGATGAAGGAATTAAGGCTTCTACAAGGAAATGGTTTAACCATGGTCTATGGAAGGAAAGTGAGGCTGTGTGGGTTTAATGTACAAAGAAAAAGTGATAGGGTCAGTAATTGATGGTCTCAGTATGGTAGATATGACAGTTTGAGAATAGTATAGGCTAGAAGGTCAGGCTGGCCAGTGGCAGACTATAGTAATGACAAAGAAATAATCATAGAAATGGGAGTGAGTGGGGAAAAATTATTGGAGGTAAATCAAGGAACTGAGGTGCCAGGGTACTGGCATCCAGTTAGACAGTGAAATCAACAAAGTGATGGATAACTGAGAGGGGACTAGTAATTAGCTATCTGCTAATGTGATCTAAGTCATAAAAACCCTGCATGTGTATTTTAATCAAATATTCTGTTAATGAGTGATAGGTGTTGTTGCTTTTCCAACACCTTTTCATCCATAGATAAGCTTTTTTGTGCATGGGCAGGCACTGGGAATCAAACCCAGGTCCCCTTCTTGGCAGGCGAGAACTCTGCCTGCTGAGCCACCATGGCCCGCCCTCATTCACAGATAAGCTTTTAAGAGGCTCATATATTTTGGGCGGGCCGCGGTGGCTCAGCGGGCAAAGAGCTTGCCTGCTATGCCGGAGGACCTCGGTTCGATTCCCGGCCCCAGCCCATGTAACAAAAACGGAGAAACAGAATGCAATAAAACAAGAAAATGTTTAAAAATGTTTCCCTTTCTTCCTTCCTTCTCTCTGTCTTTCCTTTAAAAAAAAAAAAAAAAAAAAAAAGAGGCTCATATATTTTAATGAACTTGGCCTTTTTGAATTTTGACAATTCCAAGATGGTATCTCTGAGTGTGACTGCACATTGAAATATCCTAGAGGCTTCTGTGAGTTTGTGTCTAGAGAGACAGCTGGGACCTATCCACACTCTTACCATACTCTAATTTATCCCTGTGATCACTTAGATGGTACCTTATCACATTCCATAGAATCTGCTTAGCTAGACTCTGGTTATATAATTCATTTTTTATGTTAAAAATCCATTTTATCTATTGCATTTTCCCAAGTTTTTCCTCATTTTCTTTATCCGAATTTTAACATCTGAATTAAACATGCCTCTTTACTACTTTATACCTCTTTGGCATGGTCACTTATAAATCTCTCTTATTCCTCCCTTCCCGGGGGGATGTAGGTCTTATTTATCTTTGTAGTTCCTATATCCCAGCACAGAGACTTACCAAAGCAAATAAATATTTAATCAATAAATGAATGAGATTGAAGTCAGAGGTATCGTATTTAAATAACTGTTACCTCTCTGATCTCTTTATTATTCTTTAAGCTTTGAGGCAGTCCTTGGGAAAAGGCATAGTTATAATGAGTGGGGCTTTAACAAATAAGAAAAACGATGCTCTGGGATTTAGTAGGAGACTCTCTGTGAGAGTTTACCCAACAGAAACATACAGTTTGAAACTTCCTTACACTCTATCTTTTTAACAAATTGTACTTTGCACCAGAAAAAAGTTGGCCACAGATGCAAAGGATCACTCTGTGAATCCAGAATGAATTTTAACAACTCAAATTAAATGAGACGATATTAACAGTTCATGAGATTATCCACGCGCTAGCTTGGCAGGTAGCATGTACTTGGTTCTGTTTGTAGATAAGGGACCTGTTACTCATTAATATTTTCAAGAAAAGAGGAACCTGACAGACTGTGTTTGTCAAAGGCTGAGGTCGCTTTATTGTAGCGACATAAAAGCCACTTTACTTGGCTGAAAATGTGTTCCTGAAATCTATTTCAGAACTTCTTTCCTAATGGCTTCTGTGAATTTAGGTTGAAGGGCTTTAATGTTACATTAGAGGAGGGTAGTAAAAATCTGAGAGTGGAGAAGTAAGGGCTGTTATAAAACGAAAATGCTGTTCTCTGAGGAGTCCTGCCTACAACAGCGCTTCTTTCATCAGGGCTTTGAAAACCCGATAGGCCCTTCTTCTAAGATTCACCAAACTAGTCCCTTCCTCAGATGCGATTTGTTCCCTCCTATGGATTTAAATATCTCATCACTGCATGGAAGATGGGCCCAGATCCTTTCATTCCCACCCCAGGAATAATAGTTATTAAATAACCAAAGATACTGTAGCATCATTCTAAAAAAGTTCTAATCTGTGGAAGTTTAAAACGTAATCGCAATTTGGGGGTTTTCCCATTCTATCGGATCTTTAAATTCACTTCAGAATTACACAGATGAAAATTATGAGTAGTACTACTGTTTTATGACAATTTAAATGCCTTCTCTATGGTTCTATTGGACCAAAATTTACATGATTAGATGTTAATAACTTTAGAAATCTACGTGCTAGAATGAGAGAGTAATGGGCTTAGAGCCAGTTCTACTTACTAGCTCTTTGTCCTTACGTTAAGTTACTTCTCTTCGGCAAGCATCAGTTTTCTGATCTGTAAACTGGTGATGTTAATGGAATTGTCTCATGCATTCACTGTGAGAACTGAGCGAGACTGTGAGTGATGAGGGGCTAGTACATTGCTTCAACCCTACTTAGAATTCTTGAACATTTTTGCTTTTATTCTTTATTTCTGTTTCTTTGCTTGGGTTGTTATGAACATCTCTCTCTTTCCTTTTTCACTCCCCTAGGGATATGAAGCCTGACAATATTTTACTCGATGAACATGGTAAGTTAATGATTCGCTTGCAGTCAACTACACAACATGCATGTAGAACAAGTTCATAACCCCAGCAAAGGAGTATTACACCTGGAAAAGGGTATCGTGCTTGACTTATTTGAATTCTGTGTACAAATTCTAGTTTCTGGGTGAGGAGGGACAACACGGGGGAGCTGTATAATTTAGAACAGTGGTGGCTACACCGATGCATACTTAAGTAACAGTGAATTTACATAATGAGAAAATGATTCCCTTTTCAATTTTCTTGCAATCCTTCTGATTGCTTCGAGAAAACCATAAGAGTTTTCTGGTGCAAGTTTACCTTTAATATCTTTTCATATTTTTCATAAAGACAGACTCCAAGCTTAGCACCTTGGCAGGCAACCATATCTACTTTGGAATTAGTGATATTACTTTGTTCTCATTGCAACTACTTTATGCTTTCTTTCTTAGGGGGGCAAGTTGGTTTTATATTTGCAGAAGAGATAAGTTTTCTGTTCACCAATGTTTCATTTGAAAAGTGAGTCCACTTAGGACGGTCAACGGTGGCTCAGTGGCAGAGTTCTTACCTGCCATACCGGAGACCTGGGTTCGATTTCTGGTGCCTGCAGAAAAAATAAATTAAATAAAAAGCAGTCCATTTAAAGAAAAATATAAACTGGACAACAGTGTATGTTGCACCCATTTATTAGGTGTTATAGGGGTTATGGCAATAATTATGAAGGTGATAAGTGCCTGAAGTTCAAGAAACACTAATCAAAGACATCCTGCAGAACAAGCTTTGCCAGCACTGATGAAATGTGTATAATCTCTCCTTAATATTTATTTTAATGTGCATTTGGATTTACTAGTATATCAGGACAGACCTGCATGACACACAGCCTGCGAGTTCTAAATGTTACAGTGGCAAGAAAATCCTCATTATGGACTTATATGAGGAAACTCAGAATCTGGAAAGGTCCTTGTTCCTTGATTCTTACAAAAGGGATTTGGATGCAGGACTGAGACCCCAAGTACCATCCATGCTCATTATTTATTTACTCAGTTGAGTTTTAAACCTGATTTGCCAGATCCCATCTGTGCTCAGAGGACTAAGAAACACTTTTGTGTATGACCTCTAATTTCAAAGCTCAGGGTCCTTATTTATTTATGGACTGTCTAAAAAGATTTTTCCGCTTTCTTCCAATGCCTTCCCTCTACTCTTCTGACATCTGGGAGCAGATTCAGTGAATCTCAGATATGTGAACGGTGAGACTTAGCATGAAGGTGACTTTCACTAAAACACCAGGGCTCACTACCTTAAATACCAAGCTGGATTCTCTTTCATGCTGATGCAAATAAATTCCATCGAGCTTCACAACTGCAGAGAGGATCTTGCACAGCCCCCTGAAGTTACCTTTCTGCAACTTGGAAAAAGATGCTCCCTCTGCCCAGCATAGCCTTATGACTGTGCATAGCTGGTCAAGCAGAACCCAGGATGGGGTTCAGTCCCTACTCTTCCCCTCAGCCAGGTGCCTTTGTACAAGGTACCTGATGGTCTGCCATTTGTAGAGTCTCTGAATGGAGTTATATAGGTCCTATCAACAAAAACCTGTACAAGATTTACCTAATCAGTATTTTAATCTTGGGTCTCAGACGACGACCATGAGGCCATCCTGTTTTCTTTCATTCAACTTTCTTCCCCCCAACTTCCTGTCACCTTGATAATTGCAGGAGAAAAGTCAAGAAATCAATTAATCTACAAGTTCAGCCACCCTGAGGAACTATTCTTGTGAAAGATCCACAGCATAATTTAGTAGCTAAAATCATGGCTACCTGAGCCAGTTTACCTGGGTTCAAAACCCAGTTTATGCACTGACTAGCTGGGAGAGTTTCAATGCATTTCCCAATCTCCACTTATGCCTTCATTTTATCAGGGACCCAAAAGGGATAACTGATATATTTATAAAGTGCTTAATGCAATGTCTACCCCAAAGAAATCACTCAATAAAAATTAAATTTAAGTATGACTCCCATGAGGAGGCAGATGATTTCTTGCTAGGGAAAGAAATGTAGACTCCTTCACTTGTATCATGTGGCTTTGTCCAAACCAGAACATGTGAGAGACATGCCAATTCTCTATCAGATAGATTCTTTAAAAACTGGGTGCTTAACTGTTTTTCCAAAGAAATATGATCCCAGAAAGAATATGCCAGAGATTCAGCTCATCTACTTGTTAAACCCGATGTTTAAACAATTTTGTTTAACGCTTGCTCCTCAGTTAACTAAATTTTCTATAGCCCATTCTGATTTTCATTCATGTGCACAGGAGCCTATGCCCTTTTCAGGATGTTTTATTCTTGATGAGACTGGGACTCTGTCTCAGGGGGCATGTACAGTCCTTCCAGAATGCCCCGAGGGGCGTCCCAGTTTATCCCTGCAATCTAGTGTGTTATTAATAATGCCCCTATTCACGCTCAAGTTTTTCAGTTTGGAGAATGAATTAAAAGGAGACTTGTGCATATGAAACTTCAACACTGAACTCAACTTCAGAAACACTGCAATTAATAAAAGTAAAATATTGGTGAAGGGTGGTATGTGTGAGTGGGATGGGAGCAAAAAAAAAAAAAGCAAAGAAAAAATTGAGAACCATTCTCTAAACATTATCCTTGAGATCCTTTTCTAGAGAAGAACATTTGTAAGTTTTTTGCTTTCTGCATATTCAGATTCTGCAAATCCAGGACTCTCCAGTGTTTCTCAAGGACCATTATGAACCATTTTGAAAGTGAATTAACTCCTGATTCCCTCCCACCCCCAGGACTCTCACTCTTGTGAGAATCAGCTGAACCACAGATCAATGCCTGCCTTTTGGATTGTCTGCTGGTGTGACTTTCCACGTGGAGCTCATGTTTGAAACCCTCATTTGTCTCTTCTGTCCACATTTATAGTATTTCTTCCCTGATGGGTCATCACATGAACCTCTTGCTTAGGATTTTAGCAACTGTGAAGGATAATTGCCTGTCTCCTTGACTCCTATGTCCATCTTTCCAAGTGTGCTCTGTATTATCCCACATTGCCTATATTTTTCTCCAACACCATTATCAAGGCATCTTCCCAAATAGATGAGGCTGTTTCCAGCTGTTTCAGAGATACAGCAACAGTATGCATCTTTGTTTTATTCAGTTTGATTCGTTCATAAGAAAAGGATGATGTTTAAAGCAAGCTAAATCCTTTGACAAGTGGAAAATCTTTCCAGAGTGTGAATGAACATTCCTGTACATCAGAATTTCACTTTTATAGAGATTTGAGCTATAGCACACCTGCTACTCTTCTTTCCAAATGCCTCATTTATTAGGTTAGGGACCAAGATAACACCAGATGACACCAGAGTCTACTGTCAACTGTTCTGATTTATATTTTCATATCCTACCAATTTAAATATCCCATCCACCTTTATCAATTTCATAGTGTCTAACATTCTGATGTTTTCTTAAATTATGCACAGGAAACAAACTGCATTCCGAGGACCAATAATATCTGCCTGGCATATTAGAGAACAATAAAAATCATGACATCATCTATAATTTAGGTTTCTTAATATCTTCCTGAGTCATGAGGAAGAAAGGTGAAAACTCAGTCTGGGATTGTGAGGAGGGAAAAACCAAACCTGCTCCCTTAACAGCTTTCCTTTCCCCCAAAAATATACCCCTAAATCAAGTGTGGGTGTCTTTTTTATAATATAAAATTACTGTATCTTATCACCAGATAATCAGACTTAGTAAGTCTCTAGTTGTGTCTAGTAATAGGCATTTCTAATGAGCATCCGAGAAAATTGTGGGACTCGTCATCTGAACACTTGGGCAGGCAGGGGACAGTGTTGAAGCAAGGGCACTGCCACCTCACTGGGTCTGGCATCCTGGATGCTGTGCTGAGAAAGGCCCTCAGGCTGGGCACAGGCACAGTGAGAAAGGGCAAAAATAATGAAAAGAATGACAGCCGAATTCAATGACTCAATAATATGGATTCAGATTTTTTTTAACATGATCGTGCATCTCAAAGAACAGACAATGAACCTGCTATGTGGGGAGTGTGGACTCTGGGCGGTGGGAGAAGAATCAGATGGCCCCCCTCCAACCACAGCCATATTACTTCAAAGCCACAGAAGCATGTAAATGGAAATGCCAACACAACCAGATCCTCTGAAAGCAGGTGCTTTTCATGTCAACAGCTAACAAAACGGGCTTGTCTGCATGAGCTTCTGGTACCACCCTTTTCTTCTTTCTAGCTGTAAAGGCAAGAACCCTAAAGCACTTTGCAGGGTGTGCCCTCTGAGCAAGTTAAATGTTAGACTGGCATGAGTGTCAGAGCTGAGAGGGGCCCTGGAGATCATCTAGCCCACCCCTTCCTTTTTTATAGGGGGAAACTGAGGCCCAACACAGGAAAGAGATGTAAAGTCTACTTTACAGAGTTCAGAACAGAATTCAGGTCTTCTGGCTTCTAGGCTAGTGCAAACTTTTATTGTATTTGCAGACTTCCATTTTACAAATCAAAGTCTATTTTTTTGCTGTTGTTCTGTTGGGGGGTCTGTGGAGACAACCTGAACTATCAGAAAAACACCTGCTTGTGAAAGGTGATGGTTACATAACACCGTGAATGTACTCAGTGTCACTGGATTGTACACTTTAAATGGTTAAGTGTTAATTTTATGTTATATGAATTGTAGCTCAATAAAAAAAGAACAAGTTATATTTCAGTGAAACAAGGAGAACAAAAGATCTCTTTCTTGGCACCAAAATATATATCTGTATCTACACCAGTGCCAGCTTTGTAGTAAAAGTGTTTGTCTCTAAAATATATATATATTTTTTTCTTACAAATATGATAGTTTGGAAAGTTGATACTTTGAATAGCTCCTGGCTGCCTCCCTTTTGGTACATGCGGGCTAAACCAACCTAAAATGTCACCAATAGATGAAAACTGCCAACTTAGAATTACTAGGGCATGGGTCCACTGAGGTTAACACTTTCTGAGTTTTAAGTACAAATTTACAGTCAGATACTAACCTTTGTATCTCAAGTTCTTGCTCCTGGAGGGTTTCTGGTTTAAGACTGTACGGCCTTGGGGACAGAGTGATTGCACTTTCACTGCCTGTGCCCAATTACAGTTGGCATACATGAGTTAATAGAGGAAGCTTCCAGTTGCTTTTGATGTGAAGCCTGGGAGATGTGCTGGGTGGGATGGGACCTGATGCCACCTGTCCTTCTTCCTCACCAGGGCACGTGCACATCACTGACTTCAACATCGCTGCCACACTGCCCGGAGAGATGCACATCACCACCGTGGCTGGCACCAAGCCTTACATGGGTATGTGCTGGGGCTGCCCCGGTTACTAAGGGCAGGACTTTTATTTTCCACCTCTGGAGTCACCATTTATTACAGGTCAGATCCTTTAGATTTGCAGCTGCAAAGAACAAGTCCCTCTCAGACTTTACCCGTAGAGTGTCTGACTTCATGGGTCTGATGAAATCCAATTTCATGAGCTGCATGATTCTCCATTGTAACAAGCACCCAAGATGATGTCAATCCAGAAGGGTCCTCGAGCATATTTTGAAACTAATACTTAAAGCATTAATTAAGACAGCTGCATCCCCACGTCCTACCAAAGAATATTAATTAATTCAGAAAAGACCCCCTTTTGCCTGCGAGTACTCTGCACGGCTTCAGGCATCAGTGACCCAGATGGGAGCAGACAGCGCGGGTCTTTATCTCATGGAGTATACGTTCTGGGGGCGGGGGACGGGAGACAGAAAACAGAAGCTAACAGACAAGTAGGATGAAATAATAAGTAGGATTGTAATAAGTAAGAAAAATATTATTATAATCATTACATGTAATAACACTGCATGACATGTGCCTGCCTAATGATGATTTAGTCTCAGTTTCATTGCTACAATAATCCTGTATGCTATCCTTTTTAAAGATGAGGAAATTCCGTCTTAGAAATGTTAAATGACTTTCCTGTAATCCTGCTTATAGTGAGATGAGAAGCTTAGTTTTACCTGGAGATTCAAAAGTTACCCAAGGGAAAGCTAAAAGGATAGGGCTAGGTACCAAAATTGTCAGCTAGGTCTCCCTGTTAAATTGTGCTGGATTAACAGTCATGAGTTAACTACAAAGGCTAAGTTCAGTTGTTGGGACCAGACATCTCTATTTAGACACTATTCCTGCAGAATTAACCTTGCCTCCCATCCATATCCAGAAAAAATAAGGGCCTTTGGGGTTGGGGGAGGGCATGCCGTATCACCTCTCTTCTCCCTGCTGTTCTGAAGATAAATAGGTTATGTCTCAAGAGAATTATCGGTAAAGCAGGAAAGGGCACCTTATATTGCACTCTCGGAGGGATTTTGTTTAGTCACTGGACTTTCTGACTGGTCCCTGAGCTAAAAGAGCCTGCACTGGCCATACAGGGCTGATGAGTCTGGGGGCAGTTCTCACTGGGGACCACAGCAGCAGGAGGCAGAGGCGTGCAGTAATGGAGAAGGGAAGTTAGCCAGAGAATGTGGTCTAGCTTCACAAACCCTGGAGGATGGCCTGGAAGGGAAGGAGGCTTTAGTAAGCATGGCCTACAGAAGAGATAGCCAGTCCCGAGACAGCCCGATGAGGAGATCCGACTCTCTAGAGGTGGCCCTTCAGTATAGGGTGGTTTAAAAGCTCTTCCAGGAATTCTCACATGCAGCCAGGATTGAGAACCTCCTGCAGGGGCCAAAAGCTATGTGAGCTACTAGAAGCAACTGTTAGATCAGCAACTTTGCCCAAGGGCAGGGGCAGAGCATTCATGTTAGGATGCCTCTTCCTCTGCTCTTCCTCTCTATGCCCTAAAACTAGATGGCACTTTCTAGGAAAAAGAAGGTGAGAGGGCCAGATCAGTCCACCATTTCCACAGGAAGGCAGCTGAATCCAGCCTGGAGGAGTCAGGGCACGGGGAGGGGAGCTTTGAAGCACATTAGTTTTAAAGTTCACAGGAGTGAATTTTAAAGTATTGAAAGTAAATGTTTTGAACAGCAAAAATGTATTAAGCAGTCCAACTGAGCTATCTATAAAGGACCCCCCTACCCAGCAAAAAACAGGCAGCTAGACATTGCACAATTGCTGGCAGATTATAGAAGAAAATGAGTCCTGCTTCTACCCTAATTAGCTGAGATGCTTAAAACAGGTGATATAGTAGGTTAAATGGGTGGAATTAAGGCAGATGCAGCATTCATTGCTGTGGCTAGATATGAACAGAGTCACTCAGAGGCAAAAGATATGAACTTCAAATCAAGTGCAAGAACAATGCATTTTAATATTTTTTTCTTTTTCCCCTGTAGCTAAAGAAAGAGAGAGGGGGAAAAGACCCACTACATGTAGGGCCGCCTTTCTTTCCAAGAGAAAGAAATTGTCTATGGGAAAAAAAAAATGTGCCTTATTTTGTATGATATTGGAACAACTGCAAATTTCATGGCTTCCAATTACCAGTGAAGGGAATGAATCTCTTTAGCCACATCTAAAATAATGGACACATATAATACAGTCTATTTTCTGCCTCAAATCCATGGTACTCAAATGATAAAAAGGAATATCAGAACCCGCTGGTCTGATGAATGTATTCCCCAGGCTTCCTGGGCTTCTGCATTAAGGGCTATTTTCATGGAGACAAATCAGAAAGTGTGCATCTGGGTTTTCTAGGGCTGGTTTCCATGGTGAGAGGAATAAAGGAGGCTACCTTTCTTTTCCCTCCCCAGTGATTTTCAATACAATACCTATAATTTAATTATTTTCAAAATTGGCATGTCTAACTCTTTTCACCACATAGAACTAGGAAATTTGGCATCTAGGCTGGACTCTATGCACCTCCCCACCTTCATCCTTATCATTAATAATTACTAATTTTGGTTGAAAGCTTTCTACGTACCAGACAATGTGTTGAGTGTTTTACATCATTTGTTCATTTATTTTTCTCAACAACCCCATGAGGCAAATTGTAATTTTCACCATTTTACAGTGAGGAAAATGAAAAGCTAGGGAGTGTGCCCAAGATCATATGGCTAGCCGTCGGCAAAGGCTAGACTTAAACCGAGCTGTCTGACTTCGGAAATCAAGCTTCTCCTTGAAAGAGAGACTTTTCTTTTATCAAGATACGTTTATTTATGATTGTAAATGCTAACTAATTTAGGTAGGTCAACCTGTTAGAAATGTTTCTTGTTTTATTCCAAAACGAGTATCTTGAAAGTCATAGCTTATTCTTCCATCCAGAAACTACCCTTGCTATTGGAGTCTTAGATAGCAATATTTCTAAGAGGTATAATGGGTTGAAGTCTACTTTATTTCTTTTTTTAAATATTGTGTCCCTGATAATTTGGTAAAATTCATTTAAGATGTTCACCAGCACCCATTTTATAGTGCTTCTGTAGGGTACCAATTGGGAACTAACCAGAAAGAAAGAAAAAAAAAGAAATCCACAAAACTTAGGTTGAAATAGTGAATGAAGATGATAGAAATAGCTACTAATAGGAGATACTGAGCATTTCATACAGCTGTCCTAGGTTCTAGAAACGAAAAGATAAGCAACCTGCCCCTCCTACTAAGCAAGGAAGTTTCTCCTTTTTTGTCCATAATCTTCTACCTTAATGTCCCTTCCAGATCACGCATTCTTCCTCCTCCTGGGACTGTGCAAATATAATCCAGATTACTAAGAATTTAACCAATTAAAGCATTACCCTTCTCCAAATTATATAGATGTATAATACAAGTTCACTATAGAAAAAGTATAAAATGCTGATAAACAAAAGGGATGTTATACTGATCCCTCTACCCAAAGATATTTATGATTTCCTTTCCTTATGATCTTTTTCCTAGGCGCACACACACACATATTTTTAATTGCATTACACTGAATGTTGGTAGCCTAAATTTTCGCTTTATAACATAATAATAACGATAATCACCATCATGTAGTAAGCATTTATTATGTCCTAGGCACTAAGTTTTGACATTCGTTTTATCATGAAATTCTCAAAATACCCCTATAAATAGGTTTTACTATTATCGTGGTTTCATAGATGAGAAAAATCAGGTCGAGAGAGAGAGAAAGTGATGTGATCAAAATCATATAGCAAGTAACTGGCAAAAGAAGAAATTAAACCAAGTCTAGAAACACCTAGACTTTGGGGCACTTATGATGGCGATGCTAATGAAGATACACTAGTAACCTCTATTGAGTGCTTCATATGTGCCAGGCACTGTGTGCTGATTTAAACCTAAAGACAATTCTGTGAGGCAAGTACCAAGGTGCCTTTAGAGATGAGGGAACTGAGAGGGTAAGAGCCTTGCCCAAGTTAGAGCTAAGGACACAGTCCAAAGGGGTCTGTTTCCAGATCCGTAGCTCATATCACTCTTGGTGCTTCACCCCAAGGCAATTGACATGCCTCTGCCAGAATCGAAACCACTTCTTTCTGTCTCCAGAGCCCGAGTCTTGACAACTTATATCCTATTTATTTTTCCATGCCAGTAAATATAGCTATCATTTTTAATGGTTGCATCCTATGCAATTACAGGGCTACATCAAAAGTCATTTAACCAGTTCTTTAGTGTTGAGCATTAAGAATATAAATACATTTGTGAGAAAATCCTCGTAGCAAAATTAAGTCCTGCAACGTAATTATTTCTTTGTGGTAAATCTCCATTAAAAGAATGTAATGCTTTTCTCTCTGAAATTCCATATTGATTTCTTTTCATTCATTTTGGAAGTGTCTGAGGATATTCACTCCCCCTCATCCTCACCAGTGCTGCATTATCAGAACCTTTAATCTCTCCCAAGATAGGTAAAAAGGATACCTCATTGTGATATTCAAATTGCATTTCTTTGATTTTTTTCTTTTGTAAAATGCCAGTTCATGCTCTTTGCCCATTTTTCTATTGGGGCATTATTTTCTTTTGAGCTATTTCTTATTGATTATATCA
This sequence comes from Tamandua tetradactyla, assembly GCF_023851605.1. NCBI lineage: Eukaryota > Metazoa > Chordata > Mammalia > Pilosa > Myrmecophagidae > Tamandua > Tamandua tetradactyla. The sequence continues at coordinate 27,960,599 of NC_135346.1, forward strand.
ATGTCTTAACCTTTATATGTTAAGAATATGAAATGCTTATGTATCATATTTGTTACAAGTATGATTTCCACATTTTTAGTTTGCTATTTTAATGGCATTTTGCCATAAAGAACTATTAGTTTTTAAAACGTATAGTTTCTTCCTCCAGTGATATGCTTAGAAAGACCTTCTTACCTCCAGATTTTTTGTGCTTACCTAATATTTTTATTACTGTTATGGTTTCATTTTTTACCTAATCCACTTTGACTGAAGATATGTGGTAAAGATCTGACTTTATTTTTTGTTAGCTTATTAAATAATTTTTCTGAGCCCTTGTATTGAATAAGGCCCTTTCCATGCTGATTTGAAATATGGTCATCATAAACTAAATGCCTATATGTATTAGCATTTATATTGTGGTGCTTTCAAATCTTAATTATTATAACTTTATAATATAGATATACGGGTATGCAAGTCTCTCTCCTTATTCTTTTTCCAAATATAAGTCTTCATTATTCATGCTATATTTCTTGTAGATGAATTTAAGAATCATTTTTGTAATGTTCCATGACTTAATTCTACTGCATTTAATTTATAGACTAGTTTTGGGACCCTTTCTTTATAAAGTCCTGACCAGGATCTACTGCCTGGTGGTAAATATATCAAAAGATGGTTATACTCACTAGTATTCAGGTGAATGCCAGTTAAACCACAATGAAATACTATTACACACTCGCCTGGCTGACAAAAGTCAAAAGCTCAGTTAAAACCAAGTGCAGAAAAGGATGTTGAAAGTAAGGAACTTTGATACACTGCTAGTCATGGGCAACTTTGATAAATGGCTTGGGATTTTCCAGTATATGTAAAGGTGCCCATCTCCATGAGCAGCAGTTCCATTTGTAGGAGAAGACTCTAAAGCTGTGTGTCCTTACAAGGAGTCCAATGGGTACAGGGATGTTCATGCGTGCAGTGCTCACAATAGCTCCCAATTGAAAATAACCCAAATGGCCATCACCAGTGGGACAGGTAAAGAAATGGCAGTATATTCTTACGGCGTTGAATGTGAGCAAAGCATAACTACATAATGCAACTTGGAGAAGTCTTGCAAACATAGCATTGAGTAAGAAAAGCAAGACAATAAAGAATGCAAGGATTAGGATTTAATGCACATATTAAATAAACTAAAATGTGCAAAACTAAACCATCATTTAGGAAGTGCACATATATGGTCAGCCTCTGTAGAAAAGTAAGATAAGTCTTCACATACAATTCAAGACAGTGGTTGCTTTTAGAAGTGAAGAAGATGGTGTGATCAGGACAGGATCCAGTGATTATTACATGGCATCTGCTGATAGCTGTTTGTTTAATTATTCTCCTCTGCTTTATTTACTTTATTGAAGGCATGCATAATAATACTTTAAGACAAAACCAAACAAAATAGTCAGTGACTCTTTTGAGGGAAATGTGGTATTTCTCCAACTCTACTTGTGTTTTTTCCAGGAGTGGGAAATTTCATGTAGTTTTGCATCAATTTGATGCAAACCTACTCAGGTTTTTCAGCTATCTGGGGACTCCAAGAATTACCCATCTGTTATGGTATTGTATGTTGTCATGATGATTTTCCTTAAAGTTCTAGTAAATTTCCTCAGTGTCTCGCAATGAGGAAGGTTTGTTGAATGGATGAATGAATGTATGTCCAAATGTCTTCATGTCAAAAAATTGAGCAAGTAAAAGAGGAGAACAAGGAAACACCTATTCAAAAGGTGACATAAGAGAACAGAATACATGGTTTTTATACAATAATGTTCATTCTGGTAAGTGTTTTTCTTAGTGTAATGAATCTGTTTATCCCTCAAATTTCTCTGCAGCTTCTCTAGATGAGAGGTCTGCCCCTAGGGGACTACCTGTGATGATGGCTTGCTGGTAGGTATCAATGAGGAAAGGCAGTAATTTTGTCCATTCTGTTCAGATATTAAGGAGTCAGGACCATTATTTCCCAAGTTGCATCGTGTGCTGTGACTTGCAGGAATGATGCAGTGGCAGTGACACATGAAAGGTAAATTCTCTAGGGAAGGAGGTATACTTAGTCCTGCTATAGCAGGCTCTTATGCTCAGTCAGGGTCAGTTCTGGCCATTGGGATGTCAACCTTCTTCCTCTCTATTTGGATGATGTACACAGGGTTGTACTCAGAAAGGACTTGAGCGCACTGGGCATGGTACAGATATGTAATCGACATGCAAGGCAGGGTGTGCAGGGCCACTGACACATCACTATCCTTTGCTCAGAGCCAGTACATACTGCAGGAGGCTTGGAATCAACTGTGTGTAGGTTTCTGACTATGTAAATTCCCCATTATTATGGCTGTTTGTCTAATGTTGTTAAGCACGTTCTAAGTTTCAAGCACTGTGCTAAGATTATGACATGCATTATTCATTAATTTCTTAGCTCTAAAAAGATTGCCTTCTTATTGCTCTGATTTTGCACATAAGGCTCAGCCAACTGATGTTTGCAAGGTCACACACAGTAAGTGGTGAAGGCAGGGTTTGAACCCAGGCCGTGTGTTCAGTGCTAATCATCACAACCGTTGCTTGCTTGCTTGCTTCCTTGCTTCATTCATTCATTCAACAGGTTTCTATTCTTTGACTCTGAATGCCACCTTCTATACAAGCCAACAATGTACCTACCTTTGCTTTGTGCTTCATTCTCCTTTACTCCACCCCTTGGGAGTCTGGAATGTCCTTGGAAGAGTATGTAGAAGGTTCTGTAGAAGACAGTGTGTCAAAATGTTTAGAGAGAGCATAAATAGGGGGTCATTTCCAGAGGTAAAATTGATATCTTTGCCTTCCACTGCAGACAACTCAAGGATCCATGGTTACAAAGTATAAATGCCACACACCTATATTTAACCTTTATATTTCCCAGAGTTCCTATTCCTTCTTCTTTTCCTCCATCCTTACCCACTTCTCCCCTCACTCAGTATGAGTCTGCAAGTGCTGCCTTTGCTTCTTCTAGGCAACTCTGAGATGAAGGGCCAATACAATGCATTCCACAAACTGGAATATAACTTGCAGACATAATCCTTCCAAATCAAGGCAATGAATAACATCATGTCAGCTTACTAGATTTCAGGGTCAGCAGTGCTCTTGGGGCCCAATGGGATCCAATTTTCAATAGGTGCCTGACCTGAATAGGAGAAGAATTTGCCCATAAAGGCCTGTATGTATGTGTGTGCAGTGGTGATAAATGAGGCTATTGAAAGGGATTAGACAATTAGAAAGTTTTGCCTGCTGTGAGCCGTCTAGCAATGGATGATAAACATCCATAAAAATGATTGCATCCTTTATGTTTTCAATTCCCTTTGGGGGCATATCTTGGGAAAGCAGATTTGTTAATGTCTCAGGGAGTACAGCTGGCTTAACTTTTTTGTGTTTTTCAGCACCTGAGATGTTCAACTCTCGAAGAGAAGGAGGCTATTCCTTTGCTGTTGACTGGTGGTCCTTGGGAGTGACAGCCTATGAGCTGTTGAGAGGCCGGGTACAGATTTTGATTTTTCTTTGGTTACTCTTCCATCGGGTTTCATTTGAAATGAAATAACAGATTGTTTGCTAAGATTCAAGCAGCTGGTTTGAGCATTGAAGAGATCTCTCCCTTGTGATTCGTACACAGATTAATTCACTGTCACTACATATGCCACCAGGCGTGTGAGTTAACATTAGATTATGACGCTCAAGAAAATTAAATGAATATTGTGCATATCAGAAATTCCCAAAGTAGGGGAATCAATACACCTCACAGGTAAATTCTGTAAATATATTTGTCTATTTAAAGAAGGTCATTTTGCTGTCACGATGTAGTATTCCTACTCAGACACACCTTACCAAGGTGAATGTGAATTGTTAATACAACACAGTCATGCCTTGACTTGTTGGATTCCTCTCTGTCTTTTGGCCCATGAGTTCTGGATACAGTGGTAAATTAGACTAGTCTCCTTTAAAGGAAACATTTACTGAACTAAATAAACTTTTTTAAAAGAAAAAATGTACAAAAATAAAACAGGTATAATGAGACTTTTATTTTACACAATGTTGCAAACTGCTCCATAATGTTAAGTACCCTCTAAGGTAGTCTACTCTCAGGGTGCTGATGATGGGTGTAAGTAGCAATCCCTCTAAGACCAAGGGCTTGAAGACCACTGACTTTGGGCGTTTGGTCAACCCAAGGAGCTGAGGATTGCATCTCAAGTCATCATCCAGATACTGCAGCCATCCCAGCTTTTGGGGGCCATTTTTCTGCTTGTGTCCCTAGTCCCCTCATGGGTCCCCTATCACTCCATTCTGGTTTTCTCCATTAAAGTGCCATCTCACGGTTTATTGGTTTATTCGCGTATCAGAACAACTACTGGATGCTGGAGCTATTCCACGGTTGAATGGCTTTATCTTGCTCTGGAGAGCAAAGATGGCCCATTCTCAAGTGATCCAAGGAGGGGTTCGCATTGTATCCATTTCTTTCACTCCAGAGAATGCATTTCACACCTAAACATTAATTTAGTCAGGTTTTCACTTCTCCCTTCCCCCAGGACATTATCTTAACAACATTCTTTAAGCATATTTAAATTTTGACAAGTTTTTTAAATTAATGGGAAGGGGACTTCCTTTCTAAATGAGACACGTAGAGCCTACATGGGTGGCCCCAGCTCTTCCCTGCTTTCATCTTAAAAACCCCAATGAAGAAAAAAATCGGGTGTTATACTGATTACACAGAAAAACAAAGGAGAGAATTCATATCATCTGCCTAATGGTAGAAACATATCTGTTCTGTCCCATCTCACACCCAAGTTTCCCGCAGCCAGCTTTCCCACAAATCCTCACTTTAGCACGTGTGTGGCTCAGGGCAGTTGTGTTCTTTCCTCATCCTTTACAAAGCCAAGCAAAAACTGAGTAATGAATTAAAAAACTAAACCAATGCCCTCCACCCACCCAGCATTGTATTTATGTACCGCTTATCTAAAAGTGGTCTTACCACCCTAGAAGGAATTTTGCAGAAACATAGTTTTTCTCTGTCCCATATTACCTTCTATGGTAGTTGCCTGTGATCTGATCTACCACTGTTGTCAGACTGATTTCTCTATAGCACAGATCTTACCTTTCCTGATCAAACAAATGCTTGTCAGTGTGTTACACACACACACACACACACACACACCCTTCACATGCTTTAGCCTCTCCCCTGCCTCTACTCCCCATACACAAACAAACACACAACCAACCTTCAAACAACTTTCAGACTCCTAGCTCGGCATTTTTTTTTTTTTTTTACTAGAACCAAGTTAACTCTTCAGATTTTTTTGCTTCAACCCTATCCTTTCATGAGCTCACTTTGGCCTCTTTGAACTTCTTCTTCTTCTTCCCAAAATATCCGTTGTGCTTTATTTGCCTCTTTTCCTTTGCCTACAAAGATATTTCCCAAGGTAAGTGCTGATGTTCTTAAAATATCACTCGTCAGATAAGTTTGTGAAATACTAAAATGAGTTTGAATAAAGTCAAGGATGTGTCTTGATTGCGGGGCTTTCAGAATCTTTATATCCAATGTATACTGACTATTCCTAAGAAAGGACACGCTATTCAAACTCTCCCACATTTCTTCTGGCTATTCCTTGGTGGAGGCCTTTCTCCACGTTTTTTCATAGTCAAGTGCTACCCATTCTTTACAGCCCTTGACAAACGATCACATCCTCAGAAGAAACTTTCTTTGCTCTGTCTAGCTAACGTCTTCTGCATCTTTTCCAAACATTAGTACTTTACCTCTCTTATGACTCTTCTGAATTTATAAGTAGCAGAAAATAGGAGAGCACAAAAGTGGAAGTAGAATCACCCATAGTCCCTAGGGTAAAGAAAATCCTCAATTAAGAAATAAGCCCCCCTTTGACCTTCTGATCCTACTTCCTGGGATTAATAGTTTGCTTCCAAACCTTTTCTGTTCCTACAAGGTTAATATGTCTTCACATATACATTAGCTAGCTAGCTAGCTACCTAGCCACATTGTTGTTGTTTTAGCAAAAATAGAATTATGCTTTACCTAAGACAATTATTTTTACTTGATAATATAAAATGTACAGCTTTCTAGAACTGAAAACCTAAATCCATTTTCTTTTTAAGGATTAGATCCATGTTAAAAATGTACAACCCTTACCAATTTTCCCAGGTATATAAATTTTTATGTTTTTATCTTTTCTATATTATTAGATGAAGTCATTGTCCAGGCCTTAAATAGTTTTGCATTATCCGCAGTATTTAACATTTAATAGATACATAATAAATAAGTACTAACTGAATGGGGGGATATCGCTACAATTCAATGTTGACGCATACTGGGAAAGAATCACCAAAGAGGCTATATGCAATTATGTTTCAAAATATAGCTAATCTGAAGAAAAGGAAATAGAAGCATTTAATTACAAGTATCACTACAACTACACCTCTGAGGAAACCTGCTAAACAATAATTTCTTCCACATTTACAAATTCTTATTTACAGAAAATACATGCTTCAAAGAGAAAATGTGCTTGAAAACCTCCCCTTTGGGAGGTTGGCCATGATCTTGAAAATTGTGTTCCTTAGCTGTTAGCTGCAGTGACATCTCTCTGTCTCCCAGCTACCCTCCTGCAGATGTAAAGGCAAGACCCGTGTCTTTTTTAGTTTTATATTGCCCATGAGTATTTAGTTTATGATCTGTACATGGTTTTGCGCTAATGGTACATCCTTAGCTGCAACTCTTGTGCTTCTCTACTTCTGAAATATGACAGTAATCACAACACATTATTTACTCCCATCTAATATTTGACCTTTTCCAACTTACTCATTCCTTATATTCTCACTCTTAATTTATATGCTACCTTAGAATTGTTTGATATATCCTGTCCTTGTATCTTTGTATACACTAATTTTTCTTTATAGCATGTATCTTATTCACTTAAATGTCTGGGGGAAGGTGTTAGGATGTGTGTGTGTGTGTGTGTGTGTGTGTGTGGACTATGTAACTATTAATGTGTCTCCCTAAGTAGACTATAGGCTCTACCAACACAGAAATTATATCTGCCTTATTCTTCATTGTATCTCTAACACCATGAAACATACTAGGCATTTAATAAACGCTTGATAATTAATAAATAAACAATTCTGGTATGAACTTTAAATTTTACAGCTAAAACATGTTGTTAAATATAGGAAAAGGCAATTTGACTATTTTTAGTTAATTAGCAGATTATGAAGTTTTTTAATACTAAATCCAATCATATGGACTTCTAAGAAAATGGGGAAAAAACACAAAAATCACTTTCTTGTGGCATTCATCAGTTCACTCAAGTTGATCAAATTATTGTATGTTTCTAGATAGATTGAAGGAAATAAGAAAATTGAAAAAAAAAAAACCAAAACATGTATGTAGATATTTAACCTGGAAGCTTGAATATGCCAAGCCTTCCCAAACTCTTAATGGTATACTTGGAATGAACCACACAGAGTGGCCCACAGTGTTCTTTGGCTATTCAGCAGTCAGTAAACACTGATGATGGTGATAAGACACCTAGGCTTTATTTATATGGGTTATTTCCACTATCCCATTTCTAAGATGACTTAGCTCTGGTCCTTAATTATAGTCTTGAGATAAGAAAAAATGTGGCAAGTGTTTTTAGACTTTAGTTTTAAAAAAAATGTGGTCTAATCTGCTTATTAAATGTCAGCTCCTGGCACTTAACAGTCCCCTGCATAACTGATGTTGACACATGCCATGTAGAAGGAAACCTTTCTACACTTCACCTTCATTGAGAACTCCATCTTGCTCTTCACTGTTCACATTCATACCCATCCTTTTTCTACTCTTAAGTCAATAACAATAAAATAGAGCTGACCTGATTGTGTCCAATAGGTTTTAGGCACTAGATGGAGAGCTCTATGTGGGTTGTCATTTAATTTTCCCCAACGCTCTCCTGAGGTAGTTCATTTTACAGATAAGTAACCAAAACTCAGAAATTGAGTGGCTGAGTGTAGCATTCAAATCCTTTTGCCTACAAAGCGCAAACACTGAATTGCATTTTATTACCTCTTAATATTGCTTTACAACAGCAAAAACTTAAACCCCTCCATTTCCTCCAATTTAGTTCATCAGGCAACAGTCATTCATTAAGCATCCAGAAAGGGCCAGGCATTTGATAAATGTGCATGTCTGTTTTAACTGTCCCATGGTTGGTTGATCTAAGATGGAGACGTCGTTCCTTCATCAAGCTTGTATGGAGAATCTACTCGGGACTAGGTCCCATGGACAAAACTGTGACTATGGTATAATCTCCGGTTTAGGAAAAGGATAAAATCCTAGCCCTGGTCTTCCTTTACCAATGGAGAAATTAACATCGATAGAGGCTGCCCTCTAGTGGACATCTGTGAAAGCCGGAACAAATCCACAGTTTTGGTTTGTTTTAATTTCTTTTTCCCTAAATTAAAGCTAAAGACCAGCCTATTACTCCCAGAAATAAAATTTTTAAAAAGTTTTTACATCATCCTAAAATCCCAAGGATGGGACCACAGCATTTGGAGCTGGGGTTGAATTTTTCTAGACAATTTTCTGTCCTGATTATGATTCAAATTAGTGAAGAGGATGACCTGAAAAAAACTCTGGATATCTTTATAATCAACCCTTAAAATTCATGTAAACTTCCATTTATGAGCACTTATCCAACATTTTATGTAAATAGAACTGCTTTACAAGATAATTTATAAAGTAGCATCTCAAAGATTGTTTCAGCCCATGGAAGTGGTTTCTTTGGCCCAGTAGGATTACCAGTGTTTAAAAATAAGGATATATTTTATGAGAAATGATACATTTCTGGCATCTCGTTTTTAAAAAGTAGGAACTCGGGTAACACCAGAGCACATTCATAAAGAACAATACAACTATCAGCTGGAAAGTGTTAGAAATTGACATTCATATTTTATTGGTGGAAAGGTTAGCTTGGAAATATTTGCAAAACAATTTCCTCCTTTCACGGTATAATAATGAAGACTCTTACTTCTTCTGCCTCTTAAGAGACCATATCATATTCGCTCCAGTACCTCCAGCAAAGAAATTGTGCACATGTTCGAGACCGCCATTGTGACTTATCCTTCTGCTTGGTCACAAGAAATGGTGTCACTTCTTAAAAAGGTAAGAAGGAAGACTCTTGACAAAAGGGAGTGACGAAGGAAGTATGCTCTCCGGGTTTGAGATGAAAAATTAATGTACCATACTGCAGGCAAGCATGATAATACTCATTTCTAGAGTGGTTTTGGCAGCTGGCAAATTTCAAACACATGATTTTATTAAGTCAACTCTCATGTCCCCTTGGATGTCCCAAAGTCAGCTTACACTCAATATGTCCAAAATGGACATTTTTATCTCCTTATGTTTCCTGGACTTCTGACGTTACCTCTCTCAGTGACTGGCCCCTCCATCCATCTATTTATGCACGCCAGAAACCCGAGAATTATCCGTCACCCCCATATCCAATCTATCACTGAGTTCTACAATTTTGCTTTGTAAAATCTCTTTTGAATCTGTCACTTGTCTCCATCTTCACTGCTGTGTCCCCAGTCCAAACTGCCATCAAGTCTTGCCTAGTAAGTCGTCTGCTTCCAGACACTTTTGTCCATATCCATTTTGTTCTGTACTTTGCCCCACAGTGATCTGTTCAAAACAGAGCTCAAGAGCTTCCAATATCACTTTGAATGAAGACCAAAATAATTGTATGATATAAGGGTCCCTACTACCTCTCAAGCCTTTTGGGGTGGGGGAGGGGGATTTTGTCCCCTTTTGATTATATGCTGTCTGCTTTGGCCTCTTCTTTTTCTTCTCTTTCACCTTCCCCTCCTCGCACTCATGTACCATTCTCTCTCTCACCACATGCTAGTCCCTTTGCCTGGAACATTGCCCCTGTTCCCAGCTCCTCTATCCCCAGCTCCTCTATCTCCCTCCTTTAGATCAGTCCTTCTCATTGAGATTCACTGACTAGGTCTAGTCCAGGAATAGTTGGCTACAAGCCCATGATAAGTAGAGAAATTGATGGTGTTTGGAAATTTTTATAGAAGTTTAACATTGCCCAGCATCTGAGCCCGTGAGCAGAGAACTTGTCTCACTGAACAGGGTACAGGCTCGTTTGGGTCATATTGAACCCAAGGGGCAAGTGGCCCGTGGTGTGGCACTGCGCACTGGCCAGACACAATAAGGCCACACCTGGTTTAATGGACTGGAATTAAGACAAATAAAAAGCAAGCAAAATACCTAGCCCTCCTACATGGTGTGAGAAGCACTGCTTCTGATCTCAGCTTAAATATCAGCTCCTCAGGGAGCCTTCCATGACTCCTCTTAGATTATGGCCCTCTCTTTTTACAAACAAATAGCTCAGGTAATAGCACCTTTCCTTCATAGCATCATTCACAGTGTGAAATGATACACTGGGTTTGTGTGATTCTTTGGTGATGCTCATTCTACCTAAGCTGCATGAGGAAAGGGATCACGGATGACTTGTTCACCATGTGTGCTCAGGATCTAGCCCAGTGCCTGGCACAATTTGGCAAATATTTGAACAAATGAGATCCATAGCTTTCATCAGATGTTGAAGTTCTACATTCATTACAAAGATGAAGAACAACTGTGGCAGTAGCCCAGCGCATGTTGGGCTTGACTTTTCCCTACAAGAGAAAATCGTACAGGTTGTAGCAGGTAAAGGAAAAAAAAAAAACCCTGGAAATTAAGGATTCAAAACTTTTACCTCCTGTCTTTCGAGTGAAATTCTCCTTTTGAAATAGAGACATTGACATTGGTAAATTCAAATATAAGGACTAGGGGGATCATTTTTCCATAGGCAAATTATGCTCAGTTTCAACAAAGCTCATTCTTCCCAACAAAAAATGACACGCTGATGTTCAGGGCTGTCAGTTCCAGGAGCATTCTCACATGAAACTGACATTTCCCGTTTGAACCACATGGATGATGTGATGGTGGCTCTGCAGTGGCTAAGGAGTAAAAATAAGCCCAGCTGGTACAACCTGGAGCACTGATGGCAATCTAAGTTACATCCAATCTGTGTCAGGTCCCCAGTGTTTTATGATTAGTTGTAAAAACAGCTAGAAATTTTTAGTGGACAATGAGTTTTACTTGTAAAACTATAATGCACACTTATTTAACATTTGCCACCTAATGTGGGTAGACATTCCATTAGGCACTTTATGTGCATAGCCTTATTTAATCCTGATTGCAACCTTATGAAATAGGTCAACTCTTTTTTTACAGATGGATAAACTGAGATTTAGAGAACAAACCTGCCATAGCAGGGAAGCCAGGAATCAAAGATATGTCTGACTAAGTAGAGCAGGCTATTTTCCCTCACCACATTGCAAAAAACCTACTTTTAGTTCATTCTAACCATCATTATCTATGGTATTTGGATGGGGGGAGGGGGACACTGCCTTGTTGCCTTGTTTCCTTTCATCCTATCACTTTGAAACATTCAGAGGGAGTTTTCATGACTTTTTGCCTTCTAAATTTTGATTTTCTTCATAATCACTTATGTTACCAAAATCATGTTTAATTTTTTGAAAAAAATTTTACTAACAATCACTATATTCCCTCACTTCCCTAGTAACCTGCAATTTGCCCTCTATTTCTGCACATTTGCCAATTCTGGTCATCTCTTACAAATGAGTCGTGCAATCTTTGTCTTTATTTACCTTGCTTCTTTCACTGAGCAGAATGTTTTTAAGGTTCTTGCATGTTGGAGCAGGTCTCATAACTTCATTCTTTCTTATGGCCAAATATTATTCCATTGTGTGCCTGTCCCACTTGCTGTTCATCCATGCATTTGTTGACAAACTTCTTCATAATCTTGATGTCTGTGTTTCATTGGCAGCTACTTGAACCCAATCCAGATCAACGATTTTCTCACTTGTCTGATGTTCAGAACTTCCCATATATGAATGATATGAACTGGGATGCAGTTTTGCAGAAGAGGCTCATTCCAGGTTTTATTCCCAATGTGAGTCAACCTTAGCAAACCCATAATAACTCCCATTCGGTGCACCGACTCTGTGTGCCAGACGCATACACTCTCTCATTTGATAATTGCACCAATGTTATGAAGGAGCCAAAATTGCTATTTTTCACATTGGAAAACTGGGGCACACACAGGGTAAGTTAGGCACCCAGGGTCACATGCCTAGGAAGCAGCAGGACCGGGCCCTAATCCAAGTCTGCCTGCCTCTGCAGGGCCAGCTCCCAACCCCTTTCCGTGGTATGCTTTTTTTGGAAAGGAGTCCTAGCCCCCTCAAATAAACATATCCGTGTATCTGCTGATTAAAAAAAAAATTATTCCAAAAATGTGGACATTTGTGCCCATGATAGTCTGTGAGTTAAAGGACTGAAAGCTGCTGAAGTTGGAGATGAGGTTTTCGTTTTTACCATGTGTTCCTCTTCATTTGGTACTTCTGTCCCAGAGAGCTGTAGTCATTAGGACAAATAGTCAACGGGAAGAAGTCCCATGGAATTAGCACCTGGCCAAAGGATAGACTGCTGGTAAAAGCTGGAGTGTGGAAGCTTAGCTCAGCGGGCCCAAGAAAAGCCTCTGGTTCTCTTGCTCTTTCTGGGACCTGAATTATATATTCAGTGGTAGGTGGATTGGGCAGAAGAACGAACTTCTAAAGAGGTCTATAGAAACCATCCTGAGTTTTCTTTTCTTAAGTCCAAGAGAGCTGCTTGCCATGGGAATGTGGAGTGTGGTCCTTCAAGAACAAATAGCAGTGAGTGAGGCAGGTGAAAGTGCTAAGTGAGAAGAGAGATAGTAGTACAGCAGAATCCTGGGGATAGGGAATGGGGTGACAGGAGGGTGGGTAAAGTTCTTACCTGTGCATCTGTAGGATGTAGTAGGGTAGCCTGTAACACAGCAGATGGTTGAAGGAGCCCTCCCTTGGAGGACCTCTAGGCAACACTTCTATTGCTTTCATCTCTCCTTCCACTGCAATTAGGCTTCAGCGTTGTCTTAAAAGAAGTGCTATGCTGCTTCTCTGACTTCACTAGGAATCTGAGTTGTCAGGGGAGCTTGTTAAATATGCAAATTCCTGAGCTTTGTCCAGAAATGCTAATTCAGGAAGTCTGGTGCGGAACTCGGAAGCTGAGCAAGCATCCCAGGTGATCCTGATCTACATCATCCTTAGAACACACTTGGAGAAACATAAGCCAAAAGCTCAAACTTTAGAAAAATTATTATAATTTACTTTCCTTTCTGACTCACTGAGAGCTCCTTGGAAGTTAGAAAAACAACCACAATATAAAATCAAAGAATGATGAAAAATGATGCTGGTGTTGAATTATATAAAACAGAGCGGACTCTTCTATTAGAAGTAAACATTAGTTTCCATATTGGGTCTGATATATTTTTAGAATGATATAGGGATCTGAGAACTGAGCCAACCTGTCTCTTCCCTGCAGAAAGGCAGGCTAAACTGTGATCCCACCTTTGAACTTGAAGAAATGATTTTGGAGTCCAAACCTCTGCACAAGAAAAAGAAGCGTCTGGCAAAGAAGGAGAAGGAGATGAAGAAATGTGACTCCTCCCAGGTATTGAGCCCCTACCAAACTCAGGGTCATGGGAATCCTTGTGACAGCTGCAAATGGTTTGCTAGCTTCTGGTGGGAGGTCATCTCAGCCGCCTGCTTTGCGCTACTCTGTGGGATCCAAGAGAAGCTAAACACTTAGGCTTCTCTAATTGCAATGTGTTGATTGCCTAGGTGTGCTCTAACAAATGACCCCAAACTGGTTGGCTGAAAATGACAGAAATTTATTCTCTCACAGTTCCAGAGGCCAGAAGAAGTCCAACATCAAGGCGTTGGCTGGGGTGACTCCCCCTGGGGTTTTGCGGGAGAATCCATGTTTCTCTTCCAACTTCTGGTGGCTCCTGGCAGCCCTGGGTGCTCCTTCTTAACTTGTGGACACATCACTCCCATCTCTGTCTCTGTCCTCACGTGGACTTTCCCTATGTGTCTCTATCTTTCTGTCCCTTATAAAAGCACTCACTGGATTTAAGGTCCACCCTAAATCCAGAATGATCTCATCTTGAGATCCTTGACTCCATTACGTCCACCAAGATCCTATTTCCGAATAAGGTCACATCACATGTACTGGGGTTCAGAACTTGGGAATACCTTTTTGGTGGTCACAGTTCAACCCACTGCTGTCAGGGACCAGGGCAACTCTGGGGACCTAGCAGCAAAATTTCATTTGTAGACTTTCTTTTTAGAGCTCTGATATTAACTTGCTTCAGCTTTTGCCCTCTCCTAGCACTTCAATTCAGAAATTGAAAATTTCTTGGGAGAGTGGCTGTAATTGACCAAGCTTAAAGCAAGTAGCTACCCCTAAAACCATGGTTAAGGAACAGAATTTCAAGGAATACACACCTCCTGGTCCGAGAAGTTGCTGGAGCAGCCAACACTAGATGTGTCTGTTACTTGCCACAAGCAAGATTTTGTGATATCAAGACTAGCAGAAGGAAGGAGTGTTTCTTCACAAAAAAGGTGGAATTTCTACATGACCAAGCACTATTGCTGAATTTCAGACTTAGTTAGATTAGTTATTTTAACCCAGTATATTATTCTCTGTTAGAGTCAGAGCTCAGATTTCAGTACCGTAACTTGCCGTGATCCAGTAAGAATTTATACTCACATACGATTATACATATTATAATGAAATAATAAGTCTTCAGTTTGCTTCTAATGGTCATCAGTCTGTCCCTACATCCATCCATCCATCTACCCAACCAACTCTGCCCCTCCATGACTCCAACCATTCATTCATTTAGGCTAGTTTTGTTCAGGATATGTTATCTGCCAGGTCCCATGTAAACACTGGGGATAGAAATGCACTCAGCAATATCCCTGTTATGAAAGGTTGCATAGTCTTAAAGTGAAGATAGCTCTGCAAACAAATAGGTATCCTCAATGTTCTTAATTTCTCCAGTCCTCAGAGGCCACTATACCCTTTAATGGTCAATGAACCAAAGCCCACGTCACCATCCTGTTTGATTCCAGAACTGATCTCTTTCTAGGATGGAAATCATCCTTAAGTATCTTCTAAGGTCATCCAAGGAATGCCTAGCTGTGCCACAAACATTTCTTGCTTATTGATTGTCACCTCAGCCATCTTCTTCTGTCTGATCTGCTCTTCTTTGGGTGATATCCAACTAGCTTCTCCAGATGTGCTCTTTCCCATATCCTACAAAGCTTGGCTCATGCCGGATACAGGCCTCTCTGGTACAGACCCCAAAATGTAGCTAAAGCCAAAGATCTTCTTTATTAGAAGTTTTCTAAAGAAGCAGAGATAAGTGAGTAATTTGAAGATAATTCTTTACTGTGCTCATGAAGCTCTACATAATCTGTCTTTTCTGCCTCACCCTCAAACCACACCAGTCTTTCCCTCGCTCAGCACCCTCCACCTACACAAGCATTACTTCTGACCCCCTCCCAACACAGCAAATCTGCCCTTCCAGGCTGTTACCCTTGCCATTCCCTTTCCCTGGAATACCCACCCCTTGGATGTCCACATAGGGGAATCCTCTTATCCTTTATACCCTACATGTCACCTTATCAAAGGTGATGTCCATTCCCCACCATCCTCTACCCCAGCCCTTATTTTTAATTCCTTCCTAATTTTGCCATGGTTTATAACTGTTTTATTTATTTGTCTATTGGTTTTTTCTTTGTCTTTCCCACTAAAATGAAGGTTTCTTGAGGGTGAAAACCAGGTCACTCTTACTCACCATGGTATACCCCAGTGGTGCCTGGAATATAGTAGAGGCTCAATAAATATTTGGTAAATTCATTTACAAAAGGAGAGAAAATGTTAAAAAAAAAAAAAATAGTGGAGACTTGATGTTGCTGCTCTTAGAGTTCAAAGGTCAAATGCTGTCCATAGGGGTCATCTACAATCCTCTCTTGTCCTAGCCTCCTCCAGTTACCAGGTTGCAGAGACAAGCCTTTCTCTCCTTGGGAAAGACTACGAGCCACTGACTCACAGTACTGAACCCCTGACATTATCTAGTAAGCAGCAAAATAAACAACAAAAAAAAGTTTCCTCTTTCTCCCAGATCCCACATCAACTTCGGACTCATTTACCAAGAAGTGGCTCTGCTTAAGTTGAAGTCAGCCCTTTACGTCATTAGCCACTGCAGTTTTGATCTGCCTAGTCTGGTGCCTTGGATTTAAAAAGAAAAAGTGTTTTGCTTTAAGAAAAAGAAAAAAAAAAAGAGTAGTTTTTCACCAAAGAGTAATCAGAAATGTTGGGAACCTCAAAATAGTACTTAATCTCCACTCTTTTACATTTTCACATCCAGGTTTCAAAAATCTAGGGTTGAGTCATAGAAGTTCATTGTTTTATCATCATGTTCGTTCATTCATTCAGTAAATGATCATAAAGCACCTATCATGTCAGGAAGTGTCTCTGAATAGTTGTACAATGCTGTCCTTAGGTATACAAAGTGCTCTGGGAATTGCTCATTGGGCTTGAGTGAGGGGTGAGACAGGTTTCCCAGAAGAGGCAACATTTTATCTGGTTCCTCTAGTTTGAGTAGGGGTAGGTGAGCAGACAAGAAATGACAAGGGCATCGCAGGATTGGCATCTCCTCAGGGTACACGTATGTCCTCAGTATTTCAGAGGAAACGTAATGCCAGATGGTTGCTGAATGTAGGAAATATGTATGCTGTGTTTGAAAGGCCTGTGGCATTGCTAATCTTCTGCTAAGTCAGTCCCAACCAGGGGCACACTCGGAGGCCTCCCCTTCCTCCAATGAGTTTTAACGAGGTGTGTACCAGAGTGACGTCTAAGTTGGCTCTACCTTAGCACCCAGCTCTGCCCCACGGTAGCTCCAAATCATTGTGCTGCTTTGGGGCCTGATTTGTTACTGGTTTATCATCACATTTGAAAAGACTGATGTGCCAGCAAGGGAATTCCAATCAAGCCACAAGCCTGGAAAAGAGGCCAGCAATACAGCTGTGAGCATTTAGTGGCGTTGTGCTGTGTTCTGATACTCAACGTTTAAACCCTGTTTACTGGCTGGAGAACATGAACCCATCAAGTCAGAATGGCTCATCTTCTCCATTAGAATGGGCATTTCCAACATGATCCTTGTATTCCCATTAATTATAGTAATAAAGCCATCATTTCCACTTAAAGACACCCTTGAAATACCCATGTTGGTTTATATGGTCTGGCTCTTTTGAGTAAATTTTTCTATTTCTCAAACTTTTCCACTTACTGCAGAGGAAAAAGAATGTGCTGAACATGGACTCTGAGAGGGCTAGGGGTGAGACTCAAGGGGTGGGAAGGCCTGGGGAGCATGGTCGGAAGTGCCACACCACAAGCTCATTTTGGAATATGCGTTTCACATCTGTGTCTAAATAAAACAGAGTTATGTAATGAAAAAAATGCATGTGTATTTTTGCATTTACTTGATTATTATCTTGATTTTTAGTTTTAAAAAGTTTTTGCCCAAAAATCTTTTGGTAAAGCTGCTTCTTCAAGAAGCTCTACATATCACGTGTGTCCTCTAGCTCCGTGCACTACTTGCGTGAAACCCTGAGAACCAGGGTTCAGAACAAGTTGAGGTATACCAGACTCTTCTTTCTCTCCTTTGTCTTGCTCCCCCCACCCCCTTCTCTGAAATTTCCTCTGCTTTTAATAGTTTCTTCTCCTGCCTCCTAAGCAGTCACTCTGGGAAGAAGGCTTTCCAGTACATCATCATTAGAAGGGAAAGGTACAGACCCTGAGGACTTAGTATTTTCTAATTCTTACATTTCAAACTATGAGTGAATGAATGATATTGTTTTCCTCAGAGAAGAGTATTTTTCATTAAAAGTAATTTGGAAGTGTTTTTGTTGTAGACTTGTGAAACTTTTCATCTGGGTTTGGCACTTTCCTGGGCCTGATGATTATCTTTTTATTGAGGCTATAATTTCTCATTATGAGGGGAAAATTATCAATGAAAGTTGAAAGCACTACAGTATAGTCTCAAAGTGAATGTTCTGCCTATCTGTAAGGAAGTCATAATTAAAGAAGGTTTTGCTCTCTAGAACTGGAATATATTTAATCAACTCTAATTCAGGCATGGGGGGCCATTCAATCAGAATTCAGTGTGGAGTGGTATTACTGGGCTATTCATGAAATCCATGTAGAACCTCCAAACCTTTCACTTGAGGGCCAGGAGAGAAGAGACACGTAGGTAACCAGCTGAATAAGGCTTTGGCCCTTCTGCCTTGAAGCCGTGGTTTCTTCAGGGGCTAAGTCGCTGACAAATTTCCAGTTCAGGTCTTCCTTCCTGGCTTATCATGGGGAGTGGAATGTTGAAGGGTTCTACTCACTCTCCTGCTGGTGAGTTCTGTCCTACTTACTTCCCTGTTGCTTTGATTAGGGTCTCACTCCCACCTTCTGTCACAAGCTTTCAGATTGTGTTCATCTTGACATTACATTGATACTTCTTAGATTTGGGCCATTCAACAAATAGGCACTCAGTAGAACATTGGCTGCTTGAGGATGCTTGTTGGTTTACTAACTACACCTCTACTTTTTTTTATTTTAAATGTTCCCACGGAAGGTGTGCCTTCTTCAAGAACACCTTGAATCTGTGCAGAAGGAGTTCATAATTTTCAACAGAGAAAAGTAAGTAACTCCTGCAAGAACACTAATCCAGCGAATCGTGGGGTGTTTCAACCAGACTTGACTTGTAGAGCTTTACTATGTTTTTAAACATTTTAAATTCTTTTTAATTACAGAAACGATGCAGATCCATAATAGAAGATGTGAGAAATTCAGAAACTTAATTTTTCTTATAAGGGCTTTTAAAAATTGTAAGAGTAATTAGCCTAGCATCACGTTTCTGTTTGTGGGCAGGGCAAAGAAATTAGAACTCACTTAAAATCAATGACGTTTTAGGTTTCCTTGGTTCATACCTCTTTATAAATTATTGGGCTTTATGCTATTACTTCAAAAGTATAAACCTTTGAGGACTAAAACCGTCTTTTTTTTTTCCTTTTAAGAGTAAAAAGAGACTTTAATAAAAGGCAAGCAAATCTAGCCTTGGAACAAACCAAAGACCCACAAAAAGAGGACGGACAGAATAACAACCTGTGAAGTTCACAGCATCTTTTCTCGGGACATTTCCTGCCTTCATAGACCAGAAACTGCTGATTGTCCACGTCAGGAATTGCTGACAGTAGTTCTCGCACTCCACACCTCACTCCTTAGCAAATGTGAATGAATGCCTTTCAAAGGAGGCTGCATGATACACCAAGAAGAGTCCTGGGCTCCTGGGATCTAGTTTCAGTACTAACTGTGTAGCCTTGAGCAAGTTACTAAATCACTCTCTTTGCTTCAGTGTATTCACCCAGCGTGAGAGCTTTATACTAGATGAACTCTAGCCTGCCTTTTTAGTTCTAGCTTTCTGTTATTCTAAACAGCCTTTATTTTTATTTTAAAAAGAATATTTAAAGGCAGATTTCTTTTTCCTACTCCTTCTAATTACACTGTGACAAATGGACAATGGACATAGGGCTCTCTAGAGCTAGAAAACTTCATCAAGTCAGGATCTCCAAGCCTTATCAATAGGAGTAAGGGATTTAATCGGAAAAGAGTGAATGGCCCTAGATGGAAGTGGCATAGGTTTTTGAGGGCCGTCTAGTAGTGTGCCGGGGTTGCCTTGTACCGCTGGCAAGAGCCTACCGTGCAGCCCTTTTCCACTCCATGTTCGGTGATGTAAAGTTGGTAGCTTCAAAGTGGTGGTGGTGGGTGTATTTACACCATGGGAATTGGCAAATGCTACAAATCAGGACTTTTGTTCCCGCCTCACAAGCTGATCGTTAAACATTTACCAGCGTTCCACTGAACTTCTTCAAGCAAACATGCTTCATGTAAACAGGTTCTCTGAAAATGATCAGAAACCTGGGTCTGAAGAGGATCAGAAAAGAATGTCATTCCCATGAAAACCTGTCCACCTCCTAGTACAGCAAAGCTGCATCTTTCACAGGGATAGATTCTGCTAGAATGTGAGATGAAAGTGGAAGATCGTAAAATTTACCCTCAAAAACTTCTTTCAGTGGCTCATAATTTATAGTGTATACCCTTTCTCAGTGAAGCAATATGCTGTTCTTAATGTTTTAAATAATGAAACAAATCACTGTTGTTTATTAATTTTGTTAGTTATATTCATTTTTGGTCTTTTTTTTTTTTTGGCCAGTAACAGATGAAGTTAAGTGTTACACAGATTATCCATCTTTATAGACTAGAAATACACTTAGAACTGTGGATGCTCACACATTTAAGAGACCTGAAGCCATGGAAACTATCAGGAAAAAGCAGTGTCAGGTCCTTCCTTGTGTTTACTGCAAGTAAAATGGCCTATTTGAAATATTGACATCTTAGACTTTATTTTTCTATTTATTTGCCAAGCACAAAATTTAATCCACCAGTTAAATGTGCTTGTGCTCTAACAACAGATGCTGTGACTTCTGTACTGATGAGGCAAAGGATCTGTGCAAGGGAACCTTTTTTGGCAGCCCACAGGATGCTACTGGGACAGCGTGAAGAAGTGAAGAGGTTTGGGAGAGCCATGTTTTAACCTCTCGGCCAGTCAGACCACCTAAACTTATCTTTATATTCAAAAAGTTTGTGGGTCACCAAGAGGGCAGTTAGCTGGGAACAAGGAAGACCAGATTGGCACCCTTTTGGGAGGCCAGATGGGTGAAAATAGGCTGGAAAACGAGGGTACACTGGGGCAAGTAAGCTTGGATGGAAGCCAGTACCCAACTTCAGCTTGGCTTTTAGTTTTCTCCTTACTGCATCCAGAATTTCCATGAAATGGTGCCTCTGAACTCCAGGAGCTTCTTGTTCTCTTTGATTCTCTTTACACCCCCCACATGCTATTTGTGCCATTTTGTTTTCTCGCTAAACACTAGAAACTCTAAGCACTTGTCTTGACTGAATTTCACAGAGGGGCTCACTTGAAAAGAGCATCAAAAAGATAACTAGACTCTGCTTCAGGCTGGTATATCCCAGCAGTGAGAGGGGCCATTTGCATGTTTACCAAATTCCTTCTTTCATTTGTTTTGATTCAAGCCCCAGTGAGCTGAGGACTCACCTCCCCAGTCACCCAGTTCCTTCTCTTGCTATGTCCTTCTTTGCATCATCCCAAAGGAGAGGCTTTGGGAAATTCTTACCAAAGGGCAGATACCGCTAGAGTATCCATGGTGATGGGTGTCGATTATTTGCGCCATTTCACTTGTTCACGTGGTTTGTACCTAGATAGCTACCCAATACACTCTCTGTGATATGACTCTCTATTTTTCATTTCCAGTGCCCAAAGCACTGCTTCTGTGCCCAAAGCATATTGTGGGCTCTTAGGAACCACAGACTCATTGGTTAGAGCTCAGCCTCAGAGCACCTCCTCTGAGAGGTAAGATGAATTTTCAGTCCTAGCCAGATTACAGAGACAAAAACAAAAACAAAAACGCTGCCTTTATCAGTTAAGAGCAACTAATTATAGGCACAACTCACTACTGTACATTTCAAACATTCTAACAAGAAAGCTTTTCCAGAAAATTGTCCTTAATCTCTAAGATGGTCACTAGTTGTCAAAATCAGATCCTTTGGTTTTTATTCCATAATTTGGGCTAAAATGTAATATCCCACCAGGTAGAACGTAGTTCATCTCGATTTGTGACAATGAATCCCAGCGCTGAAGATTTTAGGAAACAGGGTGACTACTGCATCCTTTTGTATTCCTGGAATCTTTTTCTCCTAACAGCTTTCTCCATTGCCTGTAAGGAACATCTGAAAAGTCTGAGCAGGGGTTGAAAAGGAGAAGTATCTTAGTTATAACGCTGTCCTGCTGCCATGGGACCACTCACCTTCCGCTAACACACCTGGGTGGCAACGCTGGTGGGGCAGAGGCGTGGCTAGGGCAGGGATGAATGTCAAATGCCGCAATACACTGGGGAATCAGGTAGGGGAATCTAATCAATTAGTGGTTAGGCTCTTTCTGAGAGTTTTAAGCAGAAAATGACTAGACTTTGCATCATTAGAGTGTTTCTAGGTTGGATAGGCAAAAACAAACAAATAAATAAATAGCTAGGAAGAAAGAGTGATAAAAGCTAGCTGGGACCAGTGTTGCTGCTTTGGGCTGACCCAGTAATGCTAAGTCTTTAAGTCTTCAAAACTGAAAGGAAAGGCATAAAAAGCAGTGAATTTCTGTTTCCGTACTTATCTATATTTTGTCTATGTAAAATGTTACCTTCTCCGTCTGCTGTGATGACTGTTTACTTTGTTGCAAGCTCAGAATATCTGACTGAAATTAAAATTGATATTAAAAATCCCAAACCCCAGTTTTCTATGTTGTTGTGAATAGGGAGCTTATCTGGCAGTCCGTGGCTGGGGAATAGGGACTTCTGTTTGGCTATAGCACATACAGTGTAAACGTGCCTGTGTGTATTCGAATGTCTCTCTGTAAGTAAGCCACTGTCCCTTTGTCAGCTGTGTGTGACTGTTTTCAAGAAGGGCAGGGTTGGGGGTGCCAAAGTTCATCTGTTCTTTACCTCTAGTTCCTGCTGTGAGAAAGGCCCTTTATCAGTGACGAGCTAGTGTCAGAGGTGATGCACCAGAATTATGGGATGCAGGACAACTAAAGCGATCCACGTGTATAAAAATTCCAGGAGCACAGCCCAGAATTCCGGATTTTGCCTTCACTATGCCTTTTAGTCGATGGGCAGCCCCTTTATCAGCAGTCTCTCTTCCTTCTCAATGTTTTTTGTCCTGTCCTATTCCATACATCAAAGCAGCAAGGAGATGTCCCAAGGCCTAAGTAGAGCATGATCTGGGAGAGGAAGGGAATGGGCAGCTCTGAACTCTTGCAGCTGGGAGCATCTTCTGCCTTAAGAAATGGACCTTTCAACTATGTCTCAGACCCCACAGTAGCTCAGCAGCCGACAGGATCCCTGGACTCATCTCAGCAAAAGTCAGCTACTGTGAGTCTTGTGGGCTCCAAGGTCCTGCTAGATGTCCTGTAGTGCTAACAGCTGCCACCTCAGCAAAAGGCGGCATCTAGAACTCTTCGGAGGCTGAAGAGTGCCAGCCTTAAGTGTCTGGTCTTTTCGTTGTTGCCCGTCCTCCCCCACTCCCACTCCCCATTTCCTCCTCAGGATTAGTGTCTCCTTTGTGATGAGCTGGTGGTAACACAATTGATTCCGGAAAGCTCCTTGGGACCAGAGGGCCCTTGTTATTCCTATTCTCCACCCCCACCCTGGACTCAGCCAATTGATACCTACAACATGCAGAGGTATGAAGGCTAGTTATTGTGTATCTTTTAAGAATATCTAACAACAATGAAGTTTATTCTCTCTTAGAACCCCGCTTCCTGAGTTCATAGTAAGCACTGGCAATCCCCTTCAAACTTACTCCAGTCCTAAACAGAGTTCCTGCTTTAGTCATGACCTAGCAGAGGAGTTTCACCAATTCTGAGGTTCAGCCACAAAATGAGAATAGGAACCAAAGCTTGATACACCAAACCATGAACCTCAAAATGTGAATTCTTTATGAACTCAGAGTAGCTCTTCATCTGGTTTCTGAGCTTCCATGTTACAAGGTATGTGCTTCTGTACCAAAGGCAAAGTTCTACAACCCAAAGTGGCTCATCACATATGAAAGCAATTTATCCAAAATGGTGGTGCCCGCTGCCCTTTCACACCACCCACAACCACAGACTTCAGTGGGCAAAACGCCCCTGCCCCAAGCAGGCTTAAGAATGGTGTGTTACCATTCCCTCTTCTCCTGGTCTCACAAGTTGGTTTTCTGTGTGGAGTTATTAAGAGTCCACAAGGTTCAGGAGGCTCAGGGGCCAGCAGCTGCCCAGACCAGGCTACCCGGTCCCATTGTCTTCAGACCACAGTGACCAGTTCAATGGTGGACACATGACTCAAGCCAGACCAAACAGCACCAAACTCTTTGGGGGGCATGTAGTGGGAAGAGGAGCTCTCCTTCCCTGAAAGCTGTGACAAGGGGGAAATGAAAACCAGAGATGCTGGTAGCCAGCTCTGCCCTCACATGGAAAGAGCTTTGCTAAGAATGAAATGCTTGCTCAAAGACAAGTGGGCCCCAAACGAGAAAGAAACAAAGTTCTGATGTCAGCATTTAGATTCAGCTATGTTCCAATATGCTCAAACCTTTCATATGTTCCAATATGCTACACCTTGCACCAGGTGTAGTTGCACCAAACTTTAAAAGCTCCTTTTCCAACTTTTTTCATAACTAGTCTAATATTTGTCATGAAAAATGCACTGTACTAATTGGAATTGGGCCCAGCAGTTCTTTCTCCAAAAGGCTTCAGTATGACACAGGATTGCTGGAATGTTAAGAGATATCTAAGATCGAAGATGCAGTATTAAAAAAAAAAATGAACTCAACAAAGTTTGAAAGACTGCTTTAGATAGGATTTCTCAGAGCTTTTAACTTGCTGATATGTATCCTAAATCTCTCAAAGGAGGAGACATAGAAATAATCCTTTCCAAAAACAGTCATTTAACCACTTGGGATCTGTTTGCTAAAAGACATACTTTGGTATATGCTTAGTTTGAGGAAAAGTCTTTTAGAAGAAAGCGGGAGTCAATCTAATAGGGATAGAAGGAATGACTACAAACACATATACACATGACCGTTCACTTTGTGTTCTGGGCTGGGTCTAGATTTATACCGAATCACAATGCTTTCTGTACTAATGCTAAATCTGCTAATCCATAGAAAAAAACCTTAGTCATTCCCAAAAGTTTCAGTAAGTTTATCAAGCTCTGTGGTCAAAACAAAAACTCAATAGAAAAAACAGAAGCCCCTCC
The DNA here is from genome assembly GCF_023851605.1 of Tamandua tetradactyla. Lineage (NCBI taxonomy): Eukaryota > Metazoa > Chordata > Mammalia > Pilosa > Myrmecophagidae > Tamandua > Tamandua tetradactyla. The sequence continues at coordinate 27,985,520 of NC_135346.1, forward strand.
AAATTTTTCAGCATAACTCTTTTAGCATATCTGGCACTCTCACTAACCATTTTGGTTTTATCATGCAATTTTAATATTTTAGGTGAAGTGACACCACGTCGCAAGCAGAAGAAGGCTAGACAACATCTGTAATTTTATAGTTATTTTAATAACCAGGTTTACATTAACAGTCACTTGAATTTTTTTTTTTTTAATCTCAGCTAAACTCAAAACACGTTTTTCTTCACGGTTCAAACCAAACAGCTCTGCACGTTGCAGAGCCGCTTACAGCTACCACAGATCACAGGGAGATTTACTGTCTGTCCATGTTCACCAGACACAGCAATGACCACCCACACACCATTTTCCAAAGAAGGAACTTAAAATGAATGCTGGCTGTCCAGGACAGCCCATGAGTATCACTGGGACTCAAGCTGGAATTTTCCAGGGGAGAATGCCTGGGAAACTTGTGGCAAGACAAAGTTGGGAAATGCCCACCCTTTCAGGAAGGGCTTCTCAGGGTAAGCAAAAGTCCAGGCTTAGGATTCAGGCCTTTGGAGTAGAGCATGTCTCCCTGGGTGTAGTTATGAAGAAAACGGCCAAAGGATGACTGGTCTTTGAAGAAAGCCTATTTTCGAGATGACTCCCATCATGCCATTTTTAGAAAACCCAGAAGTCCCTCTACTGGGGTGGCTGATTTAACAGGTACACACATGCCTTCTCAATTACCCAAACCTGTGGACCTCTCAGAGCGAACTACCACTGATGGCCATCTGGCTTTAGAAAAAATGTGAGGCTGGGGGAATGGCAAGGGCCATTCATATCAGAGGATAGAGGGGTCAGACTGAGATGAGACCGCAAAACAAAGCTTGGGAGGGAGACAGGAGATCCACCGTGCCTCCCACACTCGGATGAGACACCAGTAAATTCTGAGGGCCATCACTCGTCATGTTCTTTTCCTACACCCTTTGCTAGAAGGCTGTCTGATGTGCTTCATGGAACAAAACAAATTTGCATATACATTTTAACTTAGGTATAAGGTTACTTGGAAATCAAAGAAATCCAAGGAAAGCAAAGTATTCTTGGGTTTATTAAGAATTCCTATTCTTGGAAAGTTATCAATCATTAGTGAAGAAAGAGAGGTAGGCTTCCCTAGATACTGTTTCCCATCCTGAAGGCATTATGGGGTTGTTCCTACAGTAGGGGAGGCTTAGAGGGAATATAAAGTTGTGCTTGAATGCTTCATTTCAGAAGTCCCAAGTACAGTGCAGATGAGCCATCTGGCCATGGACGTTTTATTTCCATGGCATAGAGAGGTACTAGAAAGATGTGCTGGAACTCAGGGCTTGGGTAATAGCAGAAGGGTGCAGAGGTGGACGCTCAGGCTCGGCTGATTAGGCTTTTCCTCCATCTGATGGTTGTAGCTGGTACTGCAACACATCAGCCCAGCAGCGAGGTATATGCTTCGCATGTGACACACTCCCTCTGCGTGCAAGACTGTCTTTTGAGATCCAGATACACCCCCACATATTATGATTTATAAATTAAGAGCTGCATCCTCTCCTTCACTTGTTCCCCTTAAAAAAATAAAAGGCACCATGAAAACCTTAAAATGCCACATTTCCCCATCTGAGGGGGACCCTCTGTTCCTGATTAAAGGAGAAATCAGCTTGCTAGGGGAAATCCTCTCCCTTGGCTATTTCCACATTATTTTGTAGTTATTTGCTCCCTCTTCTCTGGTCTTCAACTAATTAAAACCTGCAGTGAGAGATAATAGTTTCTCCTAAGCACTTAAAAGGTGTTTGAGGCCTGCTCTTGTCTTCAAAGTACTTAGTAGCAGGGTTATGGGTTCTACCTGCTGGATCCGGGCTCCCCCCACCCCCCAGCATGGAATTCTGATTGTAGGTTCATTATTGTTTCCTGCATGTGGGCCTCTTGGCTCTACAGATCCTGATTTTGCTCTGTACTTCCTCAGATCTTCCTCCAAAATTGAATTTCCAGAAGTGGTATGGTAGGGAAATGGATATTCAACTCTGACAGGTAAGTTTTTGTAAACACTCCTTGCTGACTTCCATTAAACCTCCGCCAACCTCAGAAGATTTTACTGAAACAAAAGTCTCCTAAAGGGTGCACAGGTGGTTCAGTGGTTAGAATGCCCCCCTTTCATGTGGGAGACCCAGGTTCAAGTCCTGGACCATGCACCTCCCCCCCCCCCCCCCTGCCAAAAAAAGGTTTCCTAAAGGATTTGCTAATAGAAGAGGAAACAGGTAGTTTAGAATTGAAATATGGAACCACAGCTGCAAAATGTGCTCCCTCTGCTCAAGATTGGCTTTCCCAAATCCCTGCTGACTCTCAAACTGAGATGACATTCTGGAAATAAAATTAACAGGACTCCTAGGAAAAGCAACTTTCCGTAAAAAGATCCCATTCAACAGTGGATGTGCTTGGGTCTCAGGAGATCAAGAGAAGCAAACACAGCCACGGCAAGTGAAGCCCTTCCCTCTGCCCATGTTGGCCGAAGTCCTAACTTAGTGATTCCAGAAGCATGTTCTTTCTCTCTGTTTGCAAAGAGAGGAGACTGAGAGGCTATCCATGTGTTTAGGTGGAGGCATTTATTGAAGTGGCGGCTGCCCTCTCCTGAGGGCCTGTGCTGTTCCTTCCAGCTGTTGCCTTTTAAGAGCACCAAAGGGGCAGGCAGGGCAAAAGGAAGAGAAGTGTCCTCTCTCCCCAGCTGTCCTTCCCAATTGAGGAAAGAGAAAAATTTGAAAGCAATTCTGACAAAGAGGCCTGAGCAAAGACTGGCACAATCAAGCTGCTGGGAGAAAAGGTTGGATTTTGGCGTTTTAACAAAATGTGCAAAGGAATAAAATCTAGGAGTGGATGTGACAAAGGCCAAAACCCAAAGACCACCCGCCGCCTCTCCCAGAGGACCAATATGAAGTGGTGGCAGCCACAAGTGACCATCTTCCATGGAAATAAAGTACATCATCAACACAATACACAACACCCCCTTCTGTTCTCCCAGCCCACCCACCTCCCTCGAACATGCCCTACCCCAATCCCTCTGCACCCTCCACCTTGCTCTGGGCTCCCACCACCCACACACCCCAATGACCTGCGTCTTTTGTTCATTCTCCTGACATCCCAGCATTGTCCCCTTGTCTTAAGATGCAGCACTACACACGCTCTCAACACTATATAGCAGACTCTTTTACCTTAGCGGCCTGTGTGATTGCATGCATGTAAATGGAGGGGGGGAGATCAAACAAATCAAAGCTATGCATAAACAGAAAACAAAGCAATATTCGTAAAGCTAGGCAAGCGAGCGTAACATTGGAGAAACATAAGGCTTGAGGCTTATTGATTCTTTAGATCGCAACTGTTTGGATTCGCTTTCCTTATTAAATATCGGTGTACCATTTTGGCTTCAAAGAATCTCTCCTTGCTTCTGCCCCTGTCGTTGGGGAGGCGTTGCTTAACTCAGGGATGTGATGTTAGAACGGCCTCCAGGGGGCGCCACGATGCGCTTGCTGGCTGAGCGGACCCCCTCATCCACCTGGGTGCCTACAGGGGCATATAAATTTGCAGGGAGGGAAAAAGTGAAGACAAGAAGAAAGAAAATTGGATTAATTTTAAGCATCTAAGACATTAAGTACCTGTACCTTCCTGGCTTCATCTCTCAAGAAACTTCCATTCCAGTTTGTCAGGTCATCTAGACTTTTCATACCATACCCTCCTGAAAATTACCTACTGCCAGGTAAAGCCAGGTTCTTAGCTAGATTTCACCTGATGCTCTGCATGACAGTAATGGTCACAATTAATAAGAACAATGATGGTATGAAAAACGGCTGCTTATATCCACTTTGCCAGGCAATGTTTTAAGTGTTTATCAGATTGTCTCATTTAATCCTTGCAACTGTCCTTGGAGAGAGGTGTTATTATTATCCCCATTTTACAGAGGAGGTAACCGAGGCTCCAAGAAGTTAGGTAACTTGCTTGATCTCTCATAACTCGACAGGATGGTCAGGATGCTGCACAAAAGGCAACCTCAGTGTGTGCGTGTATCCATTCAGAACAGAGTCTCAAAAAGCTAAAGGATAACGGCAGCCATGGAGCAATAAAAATTAGCAAAAAATGCTGAAAAAATGATTATCAGAAAGTGAACTCTGGCAATGCCATCTCAGAACTTTTAGCTCTTTTCCTTAGACCTTCCCCCCAGTTTGTGTCTCCCTTATCTCTCTGTTTTTGTTTCTCACATTCTTTTTTCCCTTTCCCTATATGCTATTATGTTCTCTTTAAAGATCTCTTTCTCTTCTTGTTTTCTCAATTCTCTTGAATTTATATAGTTTATAATAAAAGTCACAAATCTGCATTTATTTTTCTCCATCTTAAGACATCTTGTTACAGAAAAATTTGAATACTTTTTTTCCTTATTTATTGATGTTATATTTCTTAGTAACTGATATTTTACATGATAATAAGTAGTTAACATGCACTGAGCAATTGCCATGTGCCAAACACTTTCAGTGCAGCTTCCCATTTAAATTTCAGAACAACCCTAAGAAGTGGGGACCATTATTGTTTGCAGTTTACAGATGGAGAAACCAGGCTCAGAAACTGACTTGCCCAAGGCCACATGACCTGTAAGTGGGCAGCTAGGAATCAAATCTGTGTCTGCCAGATACCAAAGCCCACACAAACCACTGTATCTTGCTGCCCCGCCATTTCTTATTTATAATTAAAACATAACAGACATGGCTGTAAGGTGGAAAGCGTACACTGGTGCCTACAGGCTGGACTCCTCTAATCTAGGGTTTCTCAATGTGCACACTATTGACATTTTGGTCCAGATTCATTCTTTGTTGGGAGGGCTGCCTGCGCAGTGAAGGCTATTCAGCAGCAACCCTGGGCTCTACCCACCAGATGTCAGTAGCAACTATTCGCCCAGTTGTGAGAACCAAAAATGTCTCTAGACATTGCCCACTGTCCCCTGGGAGGCAAAGTCCTTCCAGTTGAGAACCAGTGCTCTACGCACGTCTATGTGCCCTCCTTCTTCTGACCTGTCATAGGAGAAGGTGGAACCAGGAATCTCTAAATACTTGCCCAGCTCTAAATTCTACGTCTAGACCAGCTTGTCCAATAGGTAAAGAACATGTACCACCTATGTAATTTCATAATTTTTCGGGAGCCACAGTAAAACAAGGTAAAAGAAATAAGTGAAAACGAATTTATTAATATCTTTTACTTAGCCTAACACATATTAACAAACATCATTTCAATATGTGATCAATATAAAATTATCAATGAGATATTTTACATTCTTTTTTGGGTGGTGGCGGTGGGGATTGAGTCTTCAAAATTTAGTGCACAATTTATACTTAAACCCTATCTCAAGTTGGACCAGCCACATTTCAAGTGCTCAACAGCCACGTGTGGCTAGTGTCTCCTGTATGGGAAAATGTGGCTCTATATTTTGCTAAGAAAGTTAAAATCCTACAAATTAAATGACTTTTTCAATATGACTCTCATCAAATTTCTCTCCCAGGTGATAAGTGGTCCTAAAGAGAAAAAAAAAGTCATCTAATCCTTAACTTGTAGTGTGTACTACAAAGAATATTTGACAGCGGGGCTTCTTGTACAGTTTGAAGGACTGTGGGTTATCTTTGTCTGTTCCTCTGTCTGTATCTCCCCTTATAACCTCCACTCCTACCCCAGCTCTTCTAGTTTTATTTGTTTTCTCTTTGGTGACTAGCAGGGAGTCAAGCAATTAGTAGAGATATAATTAAAAAATACTGGTCTGTATATGCTCCCAACTTCTTATAAAAAATGAGCAAAGGAGTTTACACTAAAAGATTAATGGAAAATTCATCATAAAAAGTTAAGTTCCCCCTAAGACACAGAATAACTTAAAATTTAAGGGCATAGGTGCCGGAGTCAAGAAGACTTGAAGCCGGAGTCTTGAGAAGTGGCTTCCCAATTTATAAACTGTTTGAATTTAGGCAAACTAATAAAGCTTTCTGAGTCTCAGTTTCCACTTCTGTTAAATGGGAATAATACTATTTATATCAAAGAGTTGTTAAAGAGTAGATAAGATTAGTGATTTGGCTAACACATGGTAAATGTTCAGTCAATGGTAGCTATCACTGGTGGAATTATTACTAGAGAAGGGAGAATAATTATAATAAAAATCCCAGATTAGAAGAAGGTATTGCAATTTGAGCATAAAAATAAGCTGAGCTATTTACCTGGGCAAACAAAGAAAAAACAATATATTGCACAGTATTCATAGTCCAGTGCATAAAATCAACAATTCACAATGGAAAACCTCCCCCTGGACCAGGTTTGATTCCTAAGCAGAATCTGGTATCATTTAAAACTGAGTCTTTAACCTGACTATGCCTGATCTTGGCCAACAGGACTCCTTGTTGGTTCAGAAAACCTTTCTCCTTGCCCGACAAAGGTCCCTAAAGGTCCATGCCAGCACTGGGTTAGAGAATTGTTCAGGTTTACCTCTCAGGACCACCTCTCACCTCCGAGCGCTGCTTCTTCCCATTTGCCCTCCCTTTCTCACTCAAGATCATCACCAGTCTGCCCAACTCACCCGACAGGCTAAATCCCGACTGGTGGAGGTTCCTCACGGGAGGGTTGGGCCGAGTGGGGGAGCCTCGGGTGGAGCCAGCAGGGGTGCCCCCTTTGGGGGTGGTGGTCAGGTCAAACACGGGTCCGTCATACATGCCTCTCGGGACCGCATGCAGGTCCGCCATCTGCCGCCAGAGAGAGCACGTCACACATATCATCCAACAATCATTTATTAAGGGGTCTGTTCTAGGTAGCATAAATGCATTAGCAAAAAGGGCATGTAATGGGAGGGAGCCAGACAAAAAATAATATATATATATATTATTTATATATTTGTCCATTTATTACTATATTAATGTATGTTACAAAAATACACAAATATATTTGCATGTTATATAATGTATGTATATTGTTTGTATATATTATAAATATCTAACTTAAGGAAGGGAGAAGTAATATAAAATAGTGTTATGATAGACTGACACTGGAGGTGGTCAGTGAAGGTCTCTCTAAAGCAATGATCTGTGATGGGAAAAATGAAATGAGCTGTGGCCAGGCCTGGGTGTGGGAAGGAGGAGTGTGGGGGACGCAGAGGTGGTGAGGACAACAGGCCCCCAGAAGAGGAAACAGCAAGTGCGCAGAACCAGAGGTGGAAATGGTACAGGACGGAAGCATGGCCAGGTCGGCCAGGACAGAGGAGCGACAAGGGTAGCACTTTGAGATGAGGGCACAGGTGTTAACAGGGATGATCTCAAGGGAACCTCTGTTCTCACACTCTCTGGCACAGAACAGAGTCAGCAGGCCTTGGTAGGAGCTTCATGTGGCCTGATCCGTTCACCTGTGGCCACAGCTCCCGCCCAGGCGTGTGGAACCGGCCAGCAGCATTGCCCAAGTGCATGGTCTGTGCAGGGCCTGGCCCCCAGTGCTGGGGCTGATGATTGCATGAAACTGGTGCCTCCCAACGAAGCTTACCATCTATTAGCAAACACGGCCTGACCAACAGGCCACCTAAGGCAGGCATGTGGCTTGCAGCCACAGCCTGTTTCTTATCTTTGGCAAGAGGTAAGGCAATGAGGACAGGCTGCCCAGGAGCCAACAGCACAGGATGGTTCGCTGGGAAATTCCCAGGAAGTCCTCCCAAAGAGCCTTCCTTCTTCTCTATTATGACTTAGGGGCAGGCACAGAGGGAATACTCAACAAATTTGCCTATATTATCAATTCAGAAGGGATGATGACTATATCCATACCAAAAAAAAAAAAAAAAACCCTTGACTGGTAACTCTAGATTATCACAATTTCTTTGGGTCCAGAGTCTAAGTCACACTGATAGCAATACAGAGCTTTCCTTTTGGGCCACCCTGGAGTGTGCAGTTTTACACCATAGAACACAGCTTTAAGACAGTCACCAACAAAGAGATGAGTAGTAAGGGGATTTAAAGCATTTTTGTAAAATAAATAGTGGCAAGCTACAGAGATTTAAGACTAAAGGATAGATGACTTTGGAAATGCAACAAGTGCTGTAAGAAATGTGCAGGTGTCAGGAGCAAAAGTGAACTGATTAGTCAACTTTAGGGAGGTAGATTCGGTGCAGCAGAGAGAGGTTCAGACTCAGAGTTAGAGCTGTTCAGCTGCCTCATGATATGGAGAAGTTTCCTGCACTGCAAATGTCCACAAACAGGCTGGACCATCACTTACTAGGATCACTGGGGATGGGGGGTGTGATGGGATGATTTATGTTCTGAGTCTCTGTGAACTTGCTCGGGTGGACAATGTCATTTGCACCTGAATTCCAGTTTACCCCCCCACACACACACACACTGCCATCACCAGTGAGCACACGTTTCCCCAGTTGCTAGGAGTGTTGGGCAGCAGAAAGCTCTCAGCTGAGTCTCTCCCAAGAACTGCTCTCAGCTGAAGAGAGCCACCTTGCGGAGCCCACACTCAATGACAATTATAGATGCAAGAGCAGGTGGGAATATAAGGCTGGGCCCTCTTTTCCAAATTCAGGGCAATTCTCAATGATGGCCCCAGTTCCAAATATCCCTGTAGGATCAGCTGAATCCTCTGTGGCAATGACCTCCTGGTTCAGCCTCTCCACAGCTTTGCCCTGCGCTCCCATCACTTTATACAGGCATGGAACATGACAGCAATCCTCGGGAAACTTGCTGCTTGCAAATTTCCCTCAGACTTTGTTCCCCATAGAATCCGATCTGCAAAGCTCTTTCTCACCCTACCCAGCATAGGAAGCTGAGGCCCCTGGGATGGGCCTGTTTTCTCTGGACGTGCCCGCTGTGACTTTACATAGTGAGTCTCCCTCCTCCTCTCCCAGCATCTCCTCCTACCCACTTGCATGGAAGTCCTTCTAATAGATGAATTCCGGACTAGAGCTCAAATTCCACTGTCCCTGGGCTTGTCTATGACTGCTTTCTGGAGCCATAACATCACACAAAAGTGACGTGGAAACTGATGGGGGTGGGGGTGGGGTGGGGGGAATGGGAGTGAAAAGACAGAGTGCTGGGTCTCACCCCGTAAATCATCAGGGACATAAATCAGGTTTTATTTGAACCAACGGAATTAGCTTTAAATGCGATACACGTCTGCCCCTGTGGAGCAAGATGACACGAGGTGGCACGGGGATGGTTTGGGGTGGACTACTTGTTTTCACTTAAGCCGTGAGAAGTAACTCATATCTTTTAAAATGTGCTAATATGATTTTGATAACATTTCATTTTAAATAGCACTAAGAAAAAAATGTGGGGAAATCATTTGGGGAAGTTTTCCTAGACTAAAAACTAATGTTGAAACCCATTCCAAGCATGAAACTGCCAATTCAGATTGTTGCTGTGAATTTCTCCGGGAGGGTTCAGAAAAAAAGGACTTGCCCCACCCCGCCCCTCCAATCCCCTGGTTACTGCCCTTGCGCGTGGGCGGGACCCAGAGCCTGCCCCTGCCCCGCCCCCGCCCCCGTGCCCCGCCCCGTCCCCCCGTCCCCCCATCCCTCCCGCAGGGCTCCGGCCGCCGCGTACCTTCCTCCGCGCTTTAATGCGTTTGTAGACATAGTCCGAGAACGGGCTGCAGGGGACGAAGCGGCCGGCGCCCTGGGTGGCGTGCAGGGTGCCGTCTTCCAGCATGATCTTGCCTTGGCAGATAACGACCAGAGGGGCCCCGCGCAGCTCCATCCCTTCGAAGATGTTATACTCGGCGGCCTGGGCAGGGGGCGGGGCAGAGCCACGGGACGGGTGTAGGAAGGGGAGAAAGAGCAGCGCAGTTACCCACGGAGTTGGGGATCCTGTCGTCAGCGTTACTGGGAACTGCCTCCCTGGGTAAGCCAGGAAAAGGCCACAGCACACCTGCCCGGTTTCAGCGGGCAGAAGTTACCAGGAGACAGATGCTTGCTAGGAAAAGCCAGGACGTCCTGACGAATAGAAGTGTCCCAGTTTTATCAGGGTCCACATGCGGAAGTAAATTTGCCAGGCAGTGTTCAGAAAGAATCAGGAATGCTGCGCTTTGACAGTCTTGTGCTGCCTGGGTGGATAACCTGATGCCTAGGTCTCAACCAGCTCAAAATTAAATAATATGATATGGCACGACGTTTAAGCAAAGGCCATGAACACCTGAAGGGGAATTTCTCCCTCCTTTTATTCACCATGTGAGAGGCATTATTGCATAGTGCCTAGAGACATCAGTTTGAAGTCAAGTGTTCTGGGTTTGAATCCCAGCTCCACCATCTATTTGCTGTGTGACATTGTGTAAACTATACAACATCTCTGCACTTCTTTTTCCTTAACTGTAAATGAGAAGAATAATAGTAGAAGACATATGGAGATTCAATGAATTAAAGTTTGCAAGATGCTTAGCACAGAGCCTGAAACATAAGTGCTAGGAAAATGTTCACTCTTTTTACTAAAAAATATTAAGCTCCACTTCAGGGGCTGCTGGGCTTTAATCATCTTCCACATGAACCCCCTGAGGGAGCTGTCAGTGCAATGCACCAATTATTTCTAGCTCTTTCTCTTTCCAGGCACAAGGTGTCATCACATTTCTCTGTACTTTTGAAGGGGACACGTCGGGGCTTCATACGTTGCACAGCAGCTCCCTGGATGCAATCTATAGAAAGTCAGCCCCGACACAAGCGTTTGTAAATAGGGGTGAGACACATGGAGCTGCTCAGTCCTCCATAGACTGGCTTTGGTTGATGAAATGTGAGAGTAAGTGACATTTGTGAAGTCGGAGAGCTCGAAGAACCACTTCACCCTTTGCATCTCATTTCCCTGTCTCAGCATTCATGGCCAGGTTTAAAAACGGAGCTTCTTTCAGCATCCATCCCCGAGTGACTGTGATGAGCAGAGCCCCTTAGCTGACCCACATTGGAAAGCAGGAGTAACAAACAAATCTTTGAGGTTTTAAGTCATTGAGATTTGAGGATTCTTTATTATTGCAACATATCCTGGTCTCTAACTACCCTGGTACACCACAAACAAATTCCTCCCGCCTGCGCTCCTTGCATGCCGTCTACGTCCTGCTCCACTCCCGCCCACCCAGCCTTACCGACTGGTGGTTCTTGGCAGAGACGATCTTCACAGCATCTGGATCCCAGATGACCAGGTCGCTGTCAGAACCCACAGATATTCTTCCCTTGCGGGGATACAAGTTGAAGATCTTGGCAGCATTTGTGCTTGTCACGGCCACAAACTGATTTTCATCCATTTTCCCTGTGGCCTATTTTATACCAATAAATAAATAAATAAAATAAAAATGTTAATACAGGGCCTCTGAGCTCAGAGCAGTGTGACCACAAAGACCCAGGGGTACAAACAGGGACCTCAGGTGGAAAGCACAAAACTCCATCCAGCAAGCTTCCGAATCTGCTGGGTGGTCACAGCTTCCTCGGTTACATGGTTAAATATGTGGTCCAAAATGGAAATTGTTGCTCTTGAAGTGTTACTGCTTTTTCTGTCTATGTACACACATTTATTTACTAATTGATCCCCTCTCACTCCAAAAAGGATTAGAGTTCATAGTGAAGACAAATGTGATCCTATTCTTTAGATATATGTTTTTATGTGCATAGGAGAAATGTGGACGCACTTCTCCAAATGATAACAATGGTTAGCTCTAGGTTGTGGAATTATGAGTGATTTTTGTTTCCTTTCATGTATATGCTTTTCTGTGGTTTCCAAGTGTTCTTTTTGAACGGGTATCATGCTGGCAATGAAAACTTACATTATTTTTTAAACAATTCCTGATAGTGCCAACGTTAATACGCACATTCATAAATGCACATATTGATAAAGACATTAATTATAAAAGTAAAAGACAAAAGCTAAGTAAGAGACAAACATCCTTATATTTCTCTTCTCCTCAAAATAAAAATCTGGTTGTAGAGGGATGCGGGGAGAAGAAGTGAATTTAAAATCTAGCTTTGAGCTTCCTGGTAGCCAAGAAGAAGAAGGAAATTCAGTTGATTACACTAATGTGAAACATTACATTCATATGCATTCTATGGGGTTCCGAAAGGAATTAGTCTTTTGGGTTTTTGTTTGTTTGTTCATTAATAAAACATAGGTGGTATGTCTTCATATGCATGGCTATTTCTTTGGTCAGACTCTGTAAAGGTAATGAAGAAAGTAAAAATCAGGCACTTTGCCAGAAGACATCAATAAACAATCACTTGCACAGCCTGCATGACCACTCACCCTCAGTATAAGGCCTCCAACTCCCAAAGATGACTGCAGTCTAGGCACAGACCCACTCCTTGTATTAAAGAGTAACTGTTATCTAGCCTTTTCAAAAGAAGTCATAAAAATCTCCAAATAAAAATATTTTTAATTCAGTATTTTAAGTACACATCCTTCAAGCCATTAGAGGAAGGATCCGTATGTCTGGTTCCTAGTCCTTACAGTCTAGATGAGAAAGCCTCCTCAAATCTCAGACCCTAAAAGGTTAAATCTCCAAACAACCTAAGTCACCTCTGGCCCCAGAGACATCTTAGCAGCATTCCTATCAGGGAGGCATGGAGGAGTTGTGCTGCTGTCTCCAACGGGTGCAGGAGGCTCTGGTCTGGCCCATGGGCTTTCTTACACTGGCCACATCCCATGACCTCCATCTCTTACCACCGCCTTGTCCCAGATGACAGACATCCGCTCTTCCACCCCATTGGTGCCCTCGGGAATGGCTGTGAAGTTGTCCTTCCCAATCGCTTTCTGAGCAGTGCTAAAGGTACAGTGGGCACTTCCAGAGAGCTGCAGGTCCCCACTGGCAAAGGAGAAAAGCTCTGTGTGAATGGAAGAGATGGCGAGAGGCCCTTGGAGAACCAGAAGCCCATGTAGTCTAGTGTAAGGGTTAGTAGTGCCTACACTAGAAAACTTGAGTCTTACTCTACCTTTTAATAGCAGTGTGAGTTTGGGTGAGTCTCCCCCCTTTTCTGGGGCTCAGTTTCCCCACTTGGAAAACAAGAAAGTTGGATTAGATCATCTCTTTTGTAATAAAATGGACCAAATGAGTGATGAGACTAACCCAAATTTCAGCAGAGGGCAGCTGCAGACAAGTCTCCCTATAATTTAGGTAGGTATCATCATCACCAGGTATAATTTTGCAAAGTGTCACAGTGACCAGGTGTGCAACGCTAAGTACACTTTTGGTAGGTGGTCATCATGACCAGGTATGTGAAGTTAGGCAAATGATTCAGTCTGTCTGTAAAATGGTGATAATAGTCCCTCATGCATAAAATTATGAAGACTAAGAGGAGATCATTATATGGTCTCACCATAGAGCTTGGCACACAGAATATATTAGCTGCTATTAACCATTATTAATGTTACTGCTATATTATTCTCTTAACCACAATGGGGAAGGGCCTACAAGGGACTTACACTCTGTTTCCTCACTCTAGACCCTAGTCTATCTGATGAATGTGGCTACCCCAGTCCCCATCCCAGCTGGCCCCAAGATGTTTCCACGTGCCCACACCCACCTGGCCAGCAAGGAGTTGATGTAATCAGGAGTCGTTGGGTCTGGACTCAGAGGTGGGGAAGTCACAAATGCAGCTGCCTTGGCCCAGTTCTTGCTCCAGTAATGGGTCCCATCTGTACCAAGGCTGGCAGTGATGGGCTCACCAAAGACCACATTTCCTGGAAGAGGTAGGGAATGGGTTTGCATAGAGTATGCTGCACTGGGCAATCACTCCTCCTAAGCCTACTCAAAGCTCTGGCTCTGGAGTTGGGCTGGCCTGGGTTCAAATCCATGCTGTCATGTCTTCTAAGCTCTCACATCTTCTAAACTCTGCTTTTCTATCTGCTAAATGTGGACAATTTTGTATTGCCTAGATTAGAAGAAGCCATTAGTTGTAAGATGTAGCATTAACTCAAGTGTTAAGGCCAATTAAAATTTCTTATTTATTAAGAAAATAAAAGGATGTATTGATTCAAAAAATAATGCTTATTTCAGAAATGTGAAATAGATATGTCCTAGATTGAGAAAATAAGACAATGTCTATTTCTCTGGCTTATTGTGAAGATGAAAGGAGCAGGCATATGTGAAGTGTTTGACACACAGTAAATTCTCAGTAAATAATGATTTTTTTCCCTCTTACTCCTTTCCATTGAAGGGATCCAATGTCCCAGATCTGCCCAAATCACTGGGAACTACTAGATCCTGCTGTTTTGAGGATTTGCTTTGGTTCCACAAAGTGAAACCATTCCCCTGGATGAGAGGCTCTCGTGATTTTTTCCATCATATTTGTTACTACTTAAAAGAAGAGAAGTGATTTGTTCGAGGACACTCAGTGAGGTGGAATATGTCAAGGATGAGACTAACTTCTTAGAGCCTCTCTCTGAAATCAGGGGCTAAGCAGGTCAAACCAAGAAAAAGAAGAAGGATGTCAGGAAATATACTGAGCTTTTGTTGAGCTTCTTAAAGAAGAAAGGATAAGGATACAAAAGGCAAATCTGTCTCATAGAAAGTTGCTTGGTACCAAGTTTCTCACTGGCAGATTCCTGGGCCTCATCCATCCAGCTCTGGGCTCTTTAACTTCACTCTTCAAATTCTATCTTCCAAGTTCTCCACAAGTTCAGTCTAGGAAGGCTCTATAGCCAAGATTACAAATGGGTCTTGTTTGATGATCAATTATTGACACTTGCTGAGAAATTCTGTATAGAGAACCCTAATAATGCTAATTCTAATAAGCCTTACTAGCAAATATTTATGATTAATGATGTGTGTCACAGGCAACCAAGGAAGCAGCGGCAATGATTCATGTATGGCAACACTGCTCTCTGGAAGGGGCAAGAAAAAGGATCCATACATGACTGGTGAGTATTTCAAGGGTTCTTCAAAAATGCTTGACCAAAGCATACGGAACCCCAAAGAAAAGAAGCAATGAAATTCCAGACAAGGACTCAAGTACCAGTAAGAGAAATACAAACTTAAGATGGAAGAACTCTTCCTTTCAACTATCTTTGGCACGGGAGACAAAAGGAAGCAAAGATTGTAATTATATCTACATTTGAATATTAGTTCTCCCCAACTAGAAGATCCTGAACAAGATAGCTTCAGTTTTCCCATCTGAAAAATGGGGATAATAGTGCCTAATTTCTCAGAGTTCTTTGAGAAGTAAGTATATTAATAAATTTAAAGTATCTCTCAGTGTTGGGCATATAGTTGGTATTCATTAACTTGTAAGTTCTTAGTATTAATTCTCCCCAGCCATGCAGGTTTGCTGAACAGTGCTTGGTGAGTAAACACATCGGGACTTAAACAGTAACCTGGTCTGGAGGTAAAAGTAAACCCTGCTATGGTCTCTGTCTTCCTCCTCTGTGTGCTCTTGACTCTTTCCCTTAGAGTGACAGTTCAAGATTTTTATCAGCTTCAGTCTCAGTAGCAAGTTTTCATCACTGCACTATTTCTCCTAGTTTCTAGGGGACCATGAGGCAGCCTGAAGGCTAAGGGTGAGGACTTTTTCTGCACGATGTTTGAAATAAGAGCCAGCATATAACTGAAGCACCCTGTCCTCGAGGTCCCCAGACCATCCTGAGAATGGGTCCCAAGCAGGATGTACCTATCAGCAGAAGGCAAGAGGGAACAGATGTGGTAGGGGAAGGGCCATGTGGGGCCCACACACACATTATTTGTTTTTTTTCTCCAGGAATGGGGAAAGAACAGTAGGCTGCTTTCATGGTTCTTGCCTAGTGACTCATACCCACTGGAGCAACCATGCTGTGTCAGTTGACACATTTAAAAGCCGAGAGAGAAAACTGCAAGTTTACTCTGAACAGGGCAATGCAGGAGTTGCCCAGGAACCCGCCAGCTAGGAAGACTGTCTAGACAACTGGGAAGATTCCCCTCCCACAATAAAGGGTTACTCTTTGCCAAAATATCCTATTTAACCACCAGAGTCAGTGGGACTATTTTTAGCTTGTCGCTGGCACATGGACTTTTACAGACCAAGTCTGGGTTTGGTAGATGAATCACTCATCTTGCATCTCTCCATCACCAGTACAACCACCACCACACAGCATTAGCAGTCACACAATTGGGACTCGTAAATACCTTCTCATAACAACAACAACAGAAACGGAGCCCTATGATTCCAATTTCTCAGCCATACTCTGTTCATTTACCCACACTCACATTTGAAATGAAGAATCTGCCATTCAGGACAGTAACCAAAAGCAGAAAAGAAAGCTTTGAAATGGAAGTAAACTTTAGCTAAGCTCAGGGCAAGCAAAGGAAGCCCAACGTGACAGCAGTGGAGAAAAGAAACAGAGGCCAAAGAGGGAAAAGGTAAAGGCCACGCAGGCAGACAAGACTAGGGGTACCCATTCACCTCCTTTTCTAAAATAACTCACGTTGACACAGTTGGCTTGGTTGGCACTCTGCCCTCAATGCTGCCCAGTCACAACCTGCCTCTCTTAGGGCTGTAATTGGCTTGGCACATGACCTAAGCCAAGCCCATCCCAGTCCTCCATGAGTTGTTGGAAAAAATGGTCTCTGCTTCTCCATCGCACCCCCACCAAGTGCTGAGGAAAACAGGTACCTTCCGGCATGCATTTTGCCACCATTTGGGCTGCAGATGAGGCCAGCAGAGAGGACAGCAGAGCCAAGAAAGGAAGATGAGAGATACAACCTTAATAATATTGTTTAAAACCCTTGATACAGCCATGCCTGAAACACCTACAACCAATACTATGGGTTTTTCTTTGTTTGCTTTTTGCTTGAGCTAGTTTTAGTTGGCACTTTGACTTTTGCACCCAAATAATCTTGATTAATACGTCCATTTATGAAGCTCAGATCATGGGAACTGACAAATGAAAGATCTCAGGAAGAACGGAAGACCACACTATCTCTCAGAAAAACTGATTCCAACTGTGTCATCCTGAACAAACCATGTAATCTTTCAGTTTACTTTGAGTCAAGTGGGAGAAATCCTGAGTCTTGTCATACATCCAAGGTGCAGAGAGAATAAAATGAGCTAACGTACAAGAAGCCTCCTAATGAGCTAAGTGATGGACAAAATAGGCATCATTCATAGAGGGAAGATGAGGCGGGAAGGAGCAGCCTGGTGCCACAGGCACTCTGAGACCCCAGGAGTACAGATCACCTTTTTTCCGGGCTTGTGAGATGAGGTCGGCAGCGCTCTTGCTCATGACTTTTGTGATATAGAGAGGGCAGTTGGTTTGGCTAGCGATGGTGATAGCACGGAAGACAGCCTCCGCCTCCAGCTGCAAATAAGAAAAATGAACAAAAAAATCCCCAGGAGTCAGCAGAAACATGAGCCTCTCAAACCAGAAAGTCCCCTGCTGCTCCACAAGCTAAGAGAATACAGTATAGACAGAACTTGAAAACCTAGGATCAGGAGTTTAAAGGCTTGAATCTAATACCATATCTACTACTTCTTAACTCTGTCACTTCACTTCCCAATGCCTCAGTACCTCGCCTGAAAAGGGGAGACAAGAAGAGTATGACAGAGGGTTATTATATGAGGCAGTGCCAAGCGTAGAGCAAGTACTTCATAAATGTGAGCTAGGAAGATTTCCTTTAGACTTCTTTTACTTCTCCTTGTAATTATCACAAATGCTACATCTGCACGGAAGCTATTGCTCCTCAAACTTCCCAAGACAGATTCTCTCAGAAACACAATCAATATCTTTATGCCTAAAATAACCAGCAACGGTAATTAGGCATCCCTTTTCCTCAAAAGCTTTCCTGCAGCCGTATGTGACCAGCAGAGGGTTAATTCTAGGAGGCATTTTATAACAATTTCCAGGCTTCCGAGCACAAAGACACCTCTTATTATCCAGCTCCTCTACCCCATCCTAATGTAGAATCTATGCTTTCAAACATGCTCACCAACCCAGTTGCGTTTATTAAATAGGAAGTTATGAGTTTTCCCTTACTTTATTAAGAGGGCCAGCTGCAGGGTTTGAAAGCACAGGCTCTCTCAGACAGCCTGGGTCTGTAGCTATCCTGGCTTTCTCACTTACAGGCTTGGTGACCTCAACTTCCCAAGGCCTTAATTTCTTTATCTGTAAAATGGGGATAACAATAGGACCTGACACACAGAGTTGTGTAAGGATTTGATGAGGATTAATTGAGCTCACTTGCTGATCTCAGTTTTCAACTGGTGTGAGACAGGCTGATGTGACAACACAGAAGCTGAATTAGTCCCATTTAGCCAAAAGCAGAGACATTTGATTTTTCCTTTCAATCAGCAACATTTACATTTTTGGATGGCTATGACATTCTGGTTAGTCTGTGCAGCCCAATGCTTTCAAAAATACCAAAAATAGCTTGCAGATGCCCAATAGTTGTACAATGTGAACTCCCGGTGGAGGGTGTCACTCCCTGTGGAGGGTGGGGTGTGGTTCTGCAGTCAGACTCCAAGAACTTGGCCAGGCGAGCTGGTGGTCTCCAGGCTGGACATGGTTCCATGCGGACCCAGCCCAGGAGGCCTCCGATCACAGGTGAATGCAGAGACCATCTGAAGCACAGACCTCGGAGTATGCACTGGCTGTCTCTGGCCTTGAGTTCCAGCACTCTAAACGTGTCATTCCAGATGGGATCTGGGTGTGTTTAAACTGAAGAGGGGCTGGTTCCTTCCATGCCTTCCTTTTTCTTCGCACCTGTGCTGACAGCTTCAGCTCCCCCACAGCCTCAATCCTGGCCCTTTTGATCTCACTCCTTCCCAGCACTGAAGGTTTCTCAGCACTTTGACAACATGACTATCTTTGGAAGGTTACATCACCCTCCAACTTCACCCAAAAGGGCTTCCAGGGTTGTAGAGATCAGCCGCTCAGAGGCTTTTTACTAAAAAGGAGACGGGAACAGTGAGGAGGGTGGGGTGGGGGTGGGGGCTGAAAAACAAACCAAGGAACAAAAATAGACCTTGCTCTGAAATCCCCTGGCTGCTGCTGAAGAAATCTATCTTGCCAGCACATCTCAACAGTGACCAGCACTTAGGAAAAGTTTCACAAACAAGTGCTGATCACTCCGGCCTGCTCACGTTGTATAAACAGTTCTCCCACACTTCAGACAAGATGGGCCAGTGGCTTTACATCTCAGAGCTTCAACTTCTCACCTGCACCATCAGCATAACAATGCCAAGCCCCCAGAGCAGGGGCAAGGCTGCTGGCAGCACAGCGTGGAGGCCAGGAAGTACTCCAGAGAAAAGAGCTGCAACTATGAAGAAGGACTTCCAAGAATGCAGCGAGTGACCCCCATTGCAAAATTATGCACTATTTTCAAAGGCCACAAAAATGTCATTAGACATTGGAGTTTGGGGAGTGCTGACAATGTTCTGTTTCTGCAACTGGGTGCTGGTTACACAAGTGTATCCAGTTTGTGAAAAATCATTGCAGCCTTTGATAAACACACTCTTCTCTATATGCATTACATTTTAAGTTTAAAAAAAAAAGGTAATGAGCAATGGAAATACAATCATTTCTGGTTCTGGCGCTGCTTCCACCTGTTGCAGAGCTTGGGGCTTGGAGTGACAGGATGAAATAACATCTCTTCGCAAACATGGAGGGCCTTGAATTTGGCACATATACTAGGCCCAAGGTGGTCCCCCAGAACCGATTTGCTCCCCGCCATATGTGCAGCCAACTCCAAGTCCTGTGCCCTGTGCGAGTAGCTGAAGATACTGACATCCCAGAGACAGGGAATCAGCCACTCATTGTCTTACTCCCCCTTGAGCTGCCAAGCGCAGACACAAATCATCATTCATTGTACTCATGGGAAACTCCCATACTTGGACACGACCATCACCCTACACGATTAATGGGTTTGACATCTATGAAAAGCCTGGTCAAGCTCTAATCCATATGGCCATTGCAGGATTCAAAATGTAATATAAAATAAGGGAGTAAGTAGAAATGCCTCTGTGTGCACTGATTAGCAAAGGAATTAGAAATTTACCACTCATACCGAATAATTGAGGCATATCCTCCAATCAGTGTCATCTTTAGAGAGATTAGGGGTCAGAAGTCCACATTTCCCTTGCATCCTTTTCTGATTTCCTCAGGGCTCTTGAACTCGGGCCAGTCAGAAGTGGTCTTGGAAAGAAATGTTCCAACACTGCTGCCTGCTATTCATAGATTTTCACCATCTTTCAGCAATGCTTATTCATTCACTGTGTGTGCATGTGCCAGGGAAGGTGGGCCCAACACAAATACTCCAAACGTAAAATGAGGCTGCCAGGGCTGGGACAACAGAAGTCTCCCAAGAGAACAGAGCCTCCTCTGCTATTGTTTCTCTTTCTCTCTCCTTCCCCTCCCCAAGCCCCCTGCAACTTACCTCCTCTGGTCTGCTCAGGACATGGCCTTCTGGGCCAGTTATCCCCATTTCTAGCATCCGGGTTTGCTCCTAGAATGAGAAAAGAAGAGAACACCATTTTTAGATGAAAACAACTGAAACTTGGAAAAATGTTGCTGGTATGTTCCAATCTAAAGATATGTTTAATGGAAAAAAAAAATATATATATATATATTCATCAAATTTATTAATTCTATATCTGGAGATGCAAAATAGGGTAGAGTGATAACTCTAAGCAGAAAAATAAAACATTTATGGTTGGTCTGCTTTTATTGGAAGGAAGAAGGTCAGTCTTTTAGAGGATCAATTTTCTTCTCTACATTACCCATCAAAAGTCATGAGAGCCCACTTAATGTTTATCTCTTTCAATCCCAGCTAACTCCAAAAGCACACCTGCTTAATTCATTTGTTTATTCAATCATGCATTTAAAAACCCATTTATTCGACAATGTGTAATGAGTGTCTGCCTGATGCCAGGCTCTAAGTTAAGTACTTCAATTAAAGTGATGGGCTCCCTGACCTCAGGGAGCTTACAGTTTACACTATTTCCCCAAAGTATGGTCTGTCTACCACTTACATCAGAATAAACTGGGTTGCTTTTGTAGAAATGCAGATTTCTGACCCTATCTAAGCCTAATCAATAAAGAAAATGTGGGGTTAAAACTTATGAATCTGTATTTTAATAACTCCCCCAGGCTTTTTAATGCTTTAAATATATGGCTGATATGAATGGATTCAGAATTTAACCAGACAAAATAATGCTTCTACACTGCATTATCTCAGTTAGTCTTTGGTCTAATTCTCTTTAACCATGTTGTAGACATGGCAGTCAAATGGCCTGACCCTGATGGTTGATTGCTAAACTCCTAAGACTTCTGGCCAGCTTTCTGAAAGAAGCAGATGGATGGGTAGTGAACACACACACGGGCTAACTGGAACCAGCAGTAATTTTAAACAATCATATCTGCGGTTTTGCTGGCATTCCCTCTCAAATTGCTTACTGAGGCCTGTCCTGTGGCCTGGGAATATTCAGTGATGCGAGAGATGAACAATAGAACAGTGACCTGAACTTGTCTGACTTCGAAACTATGAGATGTTTAGAAAGCAAAGGATTTTTTCCACCTAGAAAAGAGCTCTTTTTAGCTTTTTTTTAGTAATAAAAATTTTTAAAGAGTAGGAAGAATATGCACATAATATAAGCAATCATGAGAAATTACATGGTCACCATCTCTAGTCCTACGGAATTAAAAAATGGTCAGTGGCTGTTTTTTTGCAGCAAAACACCTCCACTTTTAATTCTAACATTTTCATTTACAGAAACTTGGACTGAATGGAATCTTTTCCAAACTCTGGTGTGTTTCCACTCTGAATTGGCTCTTGAAGTCACCTAAGGGTTAAGATCTCCAACTAAAGCATCTTCAGCCTTATAGGACACTCTGACTTCTATCTTGTTCAAGCACTGAGAAATGCATAGGTCACTACCAGCCCCAGCAGTGGTTTCCAAGCATATTTGAATCACCAGGAGAACTTTTTCAACATACACTTGTCTTAATTCTTCTATTGCCTATCAAAGCAGAATCTCTGGAATTAGAGAAAACCCAGGAATCTTTCTTTAGGCTACACCTATGATTCTGATCATGTTGGGAAGTCCTACTCTAAAAGACATGCAGCCACTTCAATTGCAAGCCTAGAAACAGCATGTAAAGACCCATTGATACCATCTTACACTGGTGTAGCACTGAGGCACTGATACCTGTAATAGTGTCACAGTTTTGGGTTATGGCCCAAGTGCCGCTTGCTGCATGGGAAAAGAGACCATGTCTTTTTCATCTTTCTTCACTAAAGCTTGGCACATGGCAGGTTCTCAAGATTTTCTGAGTGAATGGCTAAAAATATTGTACTCTCAACTTATCTTGCCCACTTGAAACTTTTAAGAATTGCCCTTGTTTTACCCAGAGGAAGAGATTTATTCTCATTTTAGTCACTTTTGCATAAGAGCAGTGAGAAACTGAGTACTGCAGCTGCCTTCATTTAGTCAATGAGATAAAATCTTTCGGCTCAAGCTGAATTTAATAAACACACACAAGAAACTCATCCAAATGGAAAAATGCTGTTATTCTTTGCCTGACTGAGGACAGACTTGCCCAAGTTAGGGCAGTGGGGGATGAGAGACACTTCTGGGCTAAGGAATCACACAAGGAAGAAGATCTGGGAAAGGGGGGCTTTGAGTTGGAGCCCGTTTGTGTCCTGGGGGACTAAAATGAAGAAGAAGAGAGGGCACTTTCTAAAGCAGCTGGAGGTAGATCTGGGACCTTTGGCTGCCATCCTGAAAACTCGGTGAAGGGGGAGTGACAACCTCCACACTGCTGGGCTGCCTCCCATGGGAGCAAGGCATTTGGATCCTCTCGGAAAACAATTTCATTATCTCTGAGATGGGGGAGACTTGGGAGAAGGCACTGTCATAGTCCTGGCTAATTAGCTTCCCTGGTCTTAAGTGAGAGGAAACGGCACACTTAGCTTTCATCCACAATCAACAGGACAAATTTCAGAGCCTGAAGTCACAACAGCTGGAGTCCTGCACTGCTGGGCCACTGTCTTCCTGGGAGGGACTGTGGCCCAGATGCTGGAACAAGGGTTATGGATGGATCACCTCTGGGTAAAGAAGTCCACCGGGGACACCATCTTAGGGGCTAAAATTTGGGTCTACCAGTTATTGGCTGTGTTCCTTGGGCCAGTGAACTAACCTTTGTAAGCCTCAGTGTTCCCATCCATAAAATAGGAAATGGCTATCAACTTTAAAGGGTCAGGGGAGGTTAAATGAGAGCATACAAGTGTCTGGCACGCAGGGGTAAATGTCCAACAAATGGTACCTGCTGCTAGGAAGTCAAGGACTCTGAGACTGTGGTCAGCCTAAACATTGCTCCCACACTCCTGCTGATCATATTCACCAAGTCCTGGACAACTTCTAAAGTGAAGGCATAGCCCAAGCACTTGTGTGATGTGGAATCCATCTGTTTTGGCTCATCTCTATTGCATAGTGCCTGGCACAAAGTGCTCAGGAAATACTCTTTGACAGAATGAGTAATGGCTTCTTGCTGTTAATGTTATCAAAAGCACTGAGAGTGCTCACTCTTCTTTTCTGGCCACCTTCCCCTAGCAGAAGCCAATCCTGAATGTTCCTGAGATAAACAAAACCTTTCCTAAGACACATCTGTGCATCTATGCCATTAGGCAGCCCAAGAGACGGAGCAAGAACTGCTCTCTGCTTCCTTATAAATGATCAATCTGGGCCTTGGGGCCCTCGCTTTCATCACTCTTTCCTCAGGTTTCTCAATATAATTTCTACGAAACCAGTGGGACGTCTGATCCCCACAAGACCTAAATTCTATATCGAAGGCATTGAGTTCCACAAGCCTGGATCGGATTTCTAGCCTTAGATTTTTCCTTATGTCAGGTGGGTTTGACTCATTTTCAGAAGAGAATCTGCAAAGCTCCCTACTAAATAGCCTAATGTGAAAACCCTGTCTTCCAAGTTGTCTTTTCTGAAAGAACAACCAAATCTCTTCCCTTTTTTGTGGCATATTCTACTTTAACCCTTAGTTGTCTACATTTCCCCCTCTTTTTTCCTCTCCCTAGACCGTGAGGTTCCTTAGGATGTGTTCTGTTGTTGGCTACCCCAGAGCACTTATAGTGGTACCTTGCACAGATTGAGAGCTCAAGCAACATAAAAAATGGGGAAGCAAATGGAATGCAGACCCAGGCCCACATAGAAGGCACATGCCAGGGAGCCGCATGGGGTTACCTGGGCAATGATATCCCCATTCTCAGCGTGGACCTGGGCAATGGCCCCCAGCTCTCCCAGGCAGCTGAAGATCTCATAGAGCTGAAACAAAAATGAGTGTTCATCACCTTCGGAAGTCATGGATGCTTTGAACAACCTAAAACAAGAGTCGATTTCTAAAGCCAGAGCTAAAAACAAACAGATGAGCAAGAGGAAATAAGTGACTAGGGTAGAAATACAAGCTAAAACATACGTGACTAAAAGGGAATGCTGGTCCACATTCTAGGAAACTCTGTCTTTGTGAAAAACCTATAATCTTAATAGGCAGATGGAACAAATATGGAACAAAGTGCTACAATCCCTTGACTCTTCCTCTGGCACATATTTTGATGGAATTATTTCCCACTGATCCAGACAGAGCTTCTGAATCCTTTTCAACAAGTGCTCCGAAAAGCTACTACAACCTAGCCAGAAACTAACATAAAAGCTGAAACCCCTGCCTCCCAACTTCTCAAGGTAGATTTATGTCCTTTGCCTCCTAACCAGAAATATGGGGGTTAATTTCTTGTATTGCCTTTGAAAACCTGAGATTTCTCTAAAATAACCACATTCCATGAATTTCTTGAGAGTCAGAGGCTACTGCATCAAATCAAGGGTGAGAAGCTCACACACTCACTGAGCTTAGAAGGGGTTTGGAGTTTGTTTGGTAGGTGGAGATCTAGGCATGCACTTCCTCTCATCCTTTTGAAGAAGCTGCTGCCAATGGAAATTTTGGTTCCCTCTCTCCCTTTCTGCTGTGCCACGGGTATTCTGCCCGTTACCTTATATAAAATGGAGCATAGCCAGCAAGGACTTTCTGGCCCAACTGCCTCCTATGGTGACCCTAGTGACTCATGTTAAAAGAGTCAAGGTCATCAGTAACAACAGAAACCTCATCCAGCCACCCCAACCACATAGCAAAAGGATTGTTACCTCCGTGTTGGACACTTGATACAAATCCTTGTATGCCATATAAACCATGAAGGAGTTCACTCCTGTAAGAGAGGAAGGAGGGAAGGAACAGGAGAAGACAACATTATCACCGTGCTCCCACTTGTCTCTGTCACACATGAACCAGCTGTAACGGAAGCTTCTGTCTCATGTAAGGCAGATACCTTTCCTCACATTCTCTGACAGCATTTTTCTATCTCCTCCTCCCAGTAAAATCAACAATTCCTAATCCATGTTGCATCAGAATGGTCTCTTCTTCTGCTCCTCTTTCTTGTCACTTCCCCTCAAGCATTCCTTACCCAGAGGGTCGATAAGCTTTGACGTTTCTTGAAGCAGTACCTATCATAGAGAATTACAGTAGCAAAGTAGGAGTGTTCACAAATGGGGTGCAACCCCTGGTATCGACCACATAGTAGTTCAGTGAGCTTGGACTGCGTAATCTCTCTGGACCTTGGTTTCTTCATCTGTCAAATGGCAAAAAATAGTAATCCCCCACCGCATATGGTGAATGAGATAACACAGAGCTCCTAGCAGCTGCCTGGCACATATATGGTCCCCATTAATGAACCTCCTGGAGATGGGCCTTATTTCACTATTTAATGAGTGGTTGTTCTACCCCAGGCCTGTGTGAGGCACTGGATCCTAGAGGAGAATTAAGGTACAGACCCTGTCCTTGGGGAACCACCAGAGCTCATGGGCAGATGGCAAGTTTCACCTCCGGCCCAAATATCAAAATCTTAAGGGTTATAAGGAATGAGCTACTCAATTTTCACCCAAAATAAACTGAACACTACTGTGATTTACAGAAAGAGGTGGGACTGGGGAACAGA
Source organism: Tamandua tetradactyla (assembly GCF_023851605.1). Taxonomy (NCBI): domain Eukaryota; kingdom Metazoa; phylum Chordata; class Mammalia; order Pilosa; family Myrmecophagidae; genus Tamandua; species Tamandua tetradactyla. Next base: position 28,011,488 of record NC_135346.1, read on the forward strand.
GGGTCATGTGGGGGAAAGGCAGATAATTTTGGTTTCTAACCATTAGGGCCATCTCAGCCTACAGTGTTCAAGGCCAAAATGGGGCTGTAATTTGAGAACTTCCCTAGCCAGAGTGGTTCAACTGAGGGCAGTTTTTAGCAACACCCTTCCCACAAACCTCTGTGTCAGTTGTGAAATGACCCAGCCTTCTGATAGGGAAATGGGTGTTAAAGCCAGTCAATTCTCTTCCCCAGTGCAAAAAGAGACATGAGAGAGAAGGATTAATCTCATATTCAGTATCATGAAGGACTGGACAGGGTCCATGGGGTACAGAGTGGGATGGAAAAGGAAACTCATTGTCTCGGAGGTCTTCCTTATGGCTTCAACCCCATCCACTGAAAACTCTGTCTCTTGTAGTCCTTGCATTTAGAGTTAAACTACTTGATTGATAAGAGTGCTTGCATCTGGTGGCATTTATTCTGTTGGTCTTCATTAGACTGCTTCCTTTAGCCTTTGATGCTCAGTAGAGGCCATGGCTGATACTTCCCTGTATCCCACGTGCATGCACGTATGCGTGTGTGTGTGTAATATCCATGGGTCAAAAAGTAGAAAGCAGTAGGAAGAGGGAGAATCTAAGGAAACAATGGGAACCTATATTATGTCTTGAGAGGACATAGGAGACACACATACACATACATACATGAAAGTGTTTTCATGCTGCAAGTTCCTAGCCTGAGTGCCAACATCATTGCTCCTGGAAAAGTCGTAGACTTTCTAAGGGTGCCACTGCTATATAACTGCAACAGTTTGATTTTTGGAGTAAAAACAATTGGGCTTTAAAATCCCAAATCTCATTGTTACTAGCCATGTGACCTTAAGCAAGTTAAGTCAACTTCTCCTAACCTCAATGTCTTTTTCTTTAAAATGGGCAGTATTACACAGAGGTGAAGAGCATAAAATTTGGAGGGTTCTATTGCTTACTAACTCTGTGGACTTGGGCTACTATTCTGACTCTCAGTTTCTCCATGGGCAAAGTGGGGATAGCAATCACCATCTCCTAAGGGCCCTGTGAAAAGCAAATAAGATCCCATAAATAACAATTAAGTACCTGGAACACAGTGGTACCCCTACATCCAATACTCATTGCTCAAGGTTGCAGGCCCCAAGCAAACAACTCAAATGAGTGTATGATGTGGGAAGAAAAGGCAAGAGAGAAGTCAATGGGGAAGGGAGAATGGCATGTTTGGACTCACCTTTGTCCCTGATGAGACCCTGCACTTCCTGCTTGACACTGTCATTCCAGTGGGTGATGTCCACATGTAAGGCATAGTCACAGCAGCTCTTCCCATCAGCCCACTCTCGCCACTTCTCATAGGCCTCCGTCAGGCTGGACTCAGGCTCAGGTACCACATGGTCAACTGCATGACAGAAGCACCACATGGGAGACTCACTGACCTGCTCCTGCTTGCTTAGCTAGGACTGGAAAGTCTTTGCTTCCTGAGCATGAAATTGACCTTTGAAAGTGTTCCCTGCTCATTTCAAGATTGCTGAAGATTTAAGTAAACTTTGATTTTGGGCAAATCGCTGGCGTCTTTAAACATCAGTTTTCATGCCCTTAAAATAGGTGCTGAGTAGGGTGGGTGATGCTACATAATAGTGCCTTTCTTCTAAGGTTGTTATAAGAATAGATGGGAAAAGATACATAAGGTGCTTACTTGATGTCTGGCACATAGTAGGTGCTAAATAAATGTTAGCTGTCAATGAATGCCTACTATATACCATAATTACTGCTACTGTGGGGAGTCACTGGTAGTGATAAAAGTTGGATTCTCTTCTAATAATGTAAGGAGGGGCTGAAAGTTATGTCAGGACGTAAGAGTTTCACACCCTTGTGCTTTTTGGCACTGGAAAGAACTGGTGTCAGTTACGTTAACCCAGACCGCCCACCGATCTTATTTCCATATAAATTTGTTTTACCAAGTATCTGGTTTCTTTGTGGCCCAAACCTACTCTTTCAGTCCTTACAACCATGGATAACATTTTTAAAAGTAATAGTCCCCACAGTTGGTGACGATAAGGGGAAAGCTATGCTCTCATACATTCAGAACATACTGCTTACAGGTCAGCTGAGGGAAAGTGTCCGCTTGTACAACCTTGTTGGAGGACAGTTTTGAAACATATATATCAAAGTCCTTGACATTTTTCATGTCTTTGATTCAGTAAATCCATGCTTATGAATTATACCTAAGTAAATAAACTTGGCTGTGTGCAAAATTTTGCCTTTAAGAACGTTTGCCATTGAAATATTTATATAAAAGTGAAAACCTGGAAACAACTGGAGTCAATTGGGAAGACTCTTTAAATACATAAATCATGATACCTTCATAAAATGGACTATTAGGCATCCATTTAAAATGCCCTGGTAGAATTAAAATAAATAAATAGAAAGATACATGACATTATTTAGTGAAAATGGCAGGCTAAAATGCAGCATATTATATTATAATCCCATTTTTGCCAAATAGGAAAATACTATGCGTAGAACATATAGAAAAACTTTAACAGTGCTGTCAGATTTTCTTTTCTTTTTGTGTATCTAGGATTTTCAAATTATCTCTGAAGGACACACACTTCATAGTTCTTTCATGTTTTGCCCTTGTCACTTGGAACTCTTTCCTTCAGCCCTTTCTGTATTGCATAGGACCAAATAGCTAATACACATCTCAGAGATTCTGAACAGATCTAACTCCTCTCCCAGGTTGAGGAAAGCCAAGCCAAGATCATGGATTTCCTCTGCCTTCCATCAAATGCAGCCCAAGTGCACTTAGCGGAAAGCAAATGCATGGAGCTGTGGTCCTGATGTCGGGAAATACAGCAAGGGCTTCCGCGGGGCAGGCAGCTGCTGAGAAGTCAGCTGGCTTCCTTCCTGCAGTGGAATAAAAGCTTTGCTCTCCCTTAATTGCACCTTTTATGGCTTTGATGTAATATTCTTGGGCTTCCACACTCAACTTGTTAAAGCCGACCCCTGCTAGGGCTCCAGCAAACGTAAGTAAAAGACAGTGAATAATTCTATGGCGCAGGCTGCTTTGTGCTCTAGAGTGGATGTATACAGTGTGAAATAAACAATGAACTGGCTGACCAAGTTTGGGGCGAGGGCAGGGATTAGGATTCCTTTGGGACAGGAAGGACTTCCTTGGAATGCTATCTGTCCAAGAATCCAATGGCAGGCAACTCCCTAGGTCCCTTTGGAATTTCAATAGTTACCAGGAAAACCACTCCTATGGCTTGCCTCCTCATTTTAAGAGATATGAATTGGTCAAAATAGAATGCAGATCCAATAACACTAAATGCCACTGAAGCCCACTCATTTCTCAAGAACCACAAATCTCTAGTATCACTCTCTCAGTATGGTGCTAGCTCCATTCACACTGCACGGCCTGCTCCCTCCGCTCTCTCCTCTCAGACTCCAGCTGGCTGTTCTGAAGTAACTCTGCCCACCATTCACAACCATTTGAACCCACTTTCCCCAGTGACTGGTCCAGAGTTGATAATCCCTGAGGGCCTGCCCACCACCGGAACCAGCTCCCTATTGCTACAGCAGATGAGAGTGCTGCTTCTCCACCTGCAGGCCCCTCTATGAATCTCCTCTATGCAGTTACTGCTATTTACTCACTGTAACCAGCTTTTCTCGGGGTACATCAGGCAGAAAGCCTGTCAAGCTGAATTAGGGGAAGTGTACAAGCCATTGGCAAAGAACACTGTGGTTGACACATTAGTTAAGTACCTGTTTCTAACATAACAAAATAAGGTTCCAGTGGCTGAGAGAGTTCAAATAGAGTCAAGAGGCTATTCTGGAGGCTACTCTTAATGCTACCTTCAGCTAGAAATTGCTATTTACCATGGTTTGCCAAACCCCAACCAAAACCATTCTTGTTGCCCCTAAAGAACACCTAAGGCTCTATCTGAGATTCTACAAAAATTGCATGCACTATGATTACTTTCCAGAAACCAATAACCTCCAGATGGTTTCCTAGGCCAGATAAGTCCAGAAACCCAGAGGGGCCAGCCTCTCCAGAACATCACTAGTTCTATCCTCCTATCCCATATTATCAACAGCCCTTTCCCATATGAAAAAGTTAGAATGGGCATAGCCCAAATACCCCTAAAGATTGGGAGAAGGATCATAGGAGAAGGAGGAGTTATAACAGAGAAGATAGGATTTAACAAATTAGTATGACTGCTGAATCATTATATTAACATTTCTTTTAGTCTCCAGTATCTCGGAGTAGCTAGCTAGAAAGAAACACCTGAAATTGTAGAACTGTAACCCATGCCAAACTCTGAAATCTGTTCTACAGCTACTTATTACAGTGTACTTAGAAATTTACTGCTTTTTTGTATATATGTTATATTTCATGATAAAAAAAAAGTTGCGCACACATACATACTTCTGGGCAGGGGAGTGTGTAAGGTCTGAGGACTTACTGATCATGGTGGTACCACCGGCCAAGGCAGCCTTGGTCCCTTGGAAGAAGTCATCCACTGTGGTCATCCCCTTGTAGGGCATCTGGAAGTGAGTGTGGACGTCAATGCCCCCTGGGATCACCATCTTCCCATTGGCTTCAATGGTCTTTACTCCTCCAGGGACAATCAGATTGTCTCCAATTTGCCTGGTGAGACAGGGAAGCAACAGGCAACTTACAGGAGAGACTTCTAAGATAAACATAGCATTATAAGGATTTTAAACAGCACATGTATATTCATCAACATAGTCCTTGCAAGTGACTCACAAGCTCAGCAATTAGAAACAAATAAAGGTAGCTATATATACAGAAAAAATGTTTATAGTTACATAGCAGCCTGATAGGCAGTTTGGTGGGACTATGTGTCTGTCTTGTTTTGTACTGTAACTCCAGGGATTTGACAGTGTCTAAAATATACTAAATATTTGTGGAATAAATTCTTTTTATTATTCCTTTAATTTTATTTTCCATTTAAGTTAAGGGTAAGGAATAGCATTTGCAGAAAACTCTAAAGAGCATAAAATAAGGAAATGCTAGGAGAGGTTAAAGGAGATCATGAATTCATTTAAAGAATAAGCATGGAAACTTAGCCATCCTCTAAGTGGGTTCATCTGTGCTTCTAATAAAAAAGGATTGGTCATTTCCAACCTCAGTCTTCACTCCCAGTTCCATCCTTCCCTGATAATTTCTAAATCACATCTGAAAGTAGATTCACAAAGAGGAAGTCATAAAAGCAGATGCCATCAGCACTGGCTGCTTTTGTGATGAGCATCACAGTGGAAGATTCAAGCCAAGGAAGGTGATTATAACAACCTCCTTCAGATGCAGCTTTGCCCAGAAAGGTTAAGATCATCCAAAGAAGAACGAGGAGAGATTCAGATTGGAGAATGAGCTGATGAGTATACTAAGGGCACACAGTACAAGGAAATTGACAAATACAACTACTCCCTGCACAGTGTTACCTTACAGACCATCCAGTGTTGCTTGGCTTACATGTGATTGCACATCCTTGATTTAGACAGCTGTTAAACCTCTCCCATATGGACTGCAGGAAGACCTATGATCCACTATATTATCATTAAACTCCTACTACCTTGTACCCCACTGCACCAATAGCATGGATATTTTTCCTTTCATTCATTGCCAGCCGAGAAAAACACTCTCCTGGGACAGTAAGAAGTCCACAATGCCTTCTGAATTCTACAAGTATTCCTGACATCTCTAAGAGTTCAACTTCAGCCCAGCATCACTGGGCCATTCCAGATACAACAGTTTATCTATGGAGAAAATGCAGCTTCTGATCTGAACTACATCCTAGCCCAGATCCTGGTCTGTTCCTTTTCCGTATTTATCCCTGACTGATTTTCCGCTGAGGGAAACGGAAAACCAAAGGCATAAACAATTGCTTGGTCCCTGTGTGTGTGCTTTCCCAAATGATACTGCACCTATTTTGACAAATTCACCCACACCAAAGGTCCCCCTTTTTCTTCATTGCACTGGTTAAGGACACATTTCATCCTTGGATTCAGCCTCCATCACCCCTCCTTTGTCAACTTTCTACTGGCAGCCAGGTCTAATAATTATAAGAGTGTGGCTCTGCTCTGTATGCAAGCTATTTAGATTCACCACCTTGGCTCTGCCAGCTACCATCTGAAAAACTTTGGCCAAGTTACTTAATCTCATCGTGCTTCAATTCTTTTACCTGTAAAATGAACCAAGAAAATCTCCTCTGCAGGGGTTGTGTAGATTACATGTGTTAATACTTGTTAAGCACGGAGAATACTGTTAGGCATATCAGAATTCAATAAATATCAGTTACTATAATTAATGACCACACTACCCCCTTATAGTACTCTCTGGCTCCTGAATTCAAATATTCTGTCAATTTCCTATTTGATATTGATATGACCTAGCAGTATTAGGTCCTTTGCATATATAAAGCTATCTCACCTCCCCTAAAAGGACTAGGGCAGTGAGCATGATAATTCGGGTCCCCCTGATACCCCACTGCATGTGACACGGTGCCTTGGATCACTGCCTCACACGTCCTCCATTAATATTCACAAAAGCAAACAACTATGTAGCAACTGGGGGAAATTAGTTCTCCTTTTTTTGCTCTGTGAACAAAGACTATTATTACAAAATTTCAGGATTGGATGAAGTTTATCCAAACTTCCCCAAGCTCCCTCCCAACACTTGCATCTGATGATTAAGTTTCATCTATAGCATCCTTGACAAATGACCTTCTGGTCTATTCCAAAAGAGATGGCTAAAAGGATTCATCTATATGTCCAACTCTGGTAGTGGATGCATGAGGTGCTGTGTGAAGATGGATTCTGAACCTGCATTCAAAACTCGGCTGCCAAAAATTCTGTCAACAATTAGTGATGCCTGTTATGAGCTCTGGAATAGGAAGGGGGCATAAGGTACTAAATTTTTCCCGTTTCTGCAAATCTCTTAATGAGGGAACTTGCTACCTCCAAAGACAGCCAACTTTATGCAATATTTTTTAGTAATAAAAAAATACTTAATCAATTGTGGCTTGTATCTTAAAGAAATTATTGTTTTATATCGGTTGACTTGTCTGGCAATTCCATTTCTCCTACTTCAAACAGGAAAGAGCAATGAGGTAAATTGGCAAGGCAACTGGGAATTAATATCTTCATTCTTCTATTTGCTCATTTATTCATTCATTCACTCATTCATTTAAAGAATTCCACTAATATGTTGACCTTTAACAAGTTAATTAACCTACCTATGTCTTCTTCTCCTCATCTTAGAAAAGACGACAATAATAGTACTTATTTCTTAGATTTGCTGGCAGATTAAATGAGATATGTACAACATTAAACACAGTGCCTAGCATATATTATATACTCAATAAAAGGTAACTCTCATAATTCTCAATATGCCAAGTACTGGCTTAAGTGCTAGGGATATGGAGATAAATGAAAATGGTTCTTTGCTTGCAAGGAGGCCCAAAAGTATCAGAAGTGCTATGACTGATAAAAAGACATGGAAGGGGATGCTAACCCAGACTTGGGGCTTAGGAAGAAAATACTGCCTACAGAGAATTATATCTAGGTTATATTTTCGAAGACAAGTAAGAGATCTCCTATCGCCAGAATCTATTAACAAATGCAATTAGTCTCTGAACCCAGAGAGACCAGCAATAACTGACAGGATGGGTTAGATACACCAGTCTCATACAACATCAGTGCAGTGGGTTAGATACACCAGTCTCATACAACATCAAAGAACCCTGCTTTATGTGAGGCTATGTGTTAATCAAATTCTCTTACAATGTTCACTATATAATGAAACTGTCAATAAAGGTTACCTGGCTGTGCTGCTTACAGGCATTTAATAAACTATTTTGTAGATTAATTATTTATCCCTTAATGTATCTATTTGGAAATTATGACTGAAATGCACGATCTACCAAGGTTCAGTTAAAGTGTCCTCTCCAACTATATTCAGGTATTCAGAGGTAATACCTTACCTCTGAAGGGATTTCTCCTTTCTGTCAACTTCTAATTCACTTATTTTCGTTTCAACTCTTTGGTACCTATCACAGAAGGCCTTATTTTTAGGTTGCAGTTATATGGGCACAGCTTTCAGCATCCTTGAGAATAATGGCCATGATCCACAGAGTGCCCATCAATGCAGCTGGCTGAAAAAAGACCTTGTTCATGAAGATAGTGGCATAAGACATCCCCTGAAGGCTTCCCCTTAGAGACAGCTAAACCAAAGGGCAAATTCAACTCACTTGGAACTCAGAAGGATGATAGAGATTAGAAGAGAGACTCCACAAGTCCTGAATCAAAGAAACACACCCCCAAGAGATGGGAGAGTGGCGCATGAACCTGCCAGTCTGGTCCCCTTGCCCACGCTTGATCTGGTGCAGCATAAGAGTCACACAGTGGCAGCATTCTGGCTCCGGTAACTCCCGCCTTAGTCACTGACCACATAGCCACCCACAGGAGTGACTTACAGTCCCCCATACACTCAGACACAGGGACCCAAGGCCTCACAGTCCCAAGGCAGGGTCTAGTGGTCAGCATGAACAACCATAAAAAGCAGTCCCCTGGAAATCGGAGTGATCTACGGTGGCACAACCCGCAAGCTCTGCACTCTAATTACTGGTGCAGCTAAACAACAAATCAGGTGTTTTTGAACACTGGACCCATTTGGCTCTGTGGCTGGGGATCTCCTAATGCAGAAGTTACAGGAGGCCGAAAAGCTACATGAAAAGGAAAAACTGAACCACTGTAAGGCAGGGCAGAACCAGGGCTGAAAGCTGATGTAAAAAGGTGGCCTGGAGCATATGAGAGGAGTTGAACAAATCTTAGTTGGTTGAAAGAAAATTTTTTTGCATAAAAACATCATTCTAAATATGACTGGCAGACCTAGAAATCTAATGGCGTATGCCCTGCAGGGTTTCGGAATGGTTTGGAACCTGTGGTCCCTGATTTCCTTCTGATTTCTCCCTATAGGAATGGGAATGTTTATCTTATGACTGTCCATTTTTGTATATTAGAAGCAGATAACTTGTTCTCTAGGTTTCACAGTTTCCACGAACACGGGCGTATTGTGCCTCAGAACAGGCCACACCTATAAGTGATTTTTATGAGACTTTGTACTTAGTATTGTTACTGAACTGACTTAAGGCTTTGAGATATTGTGATGGGAATATATTTGCATTTGCTTACGAAAGAACATGTCTTTTGGGGGTCCAGAGGGTGGAATGTGATGGTTTGAAGTTGTATGCACCTCCAAAAGGCATGTTCTTAAATTTAAACCATTCCTGTGGGTGTGGAAGTAGGACATTTTAATGAAGCTACTTCAGTTAAGGTATGACCTACCTCATTCAGGATAGGCCTTAATCCTACTCTTACTGGAGGTACTTTATAAACAAAATGAATACAGAGAGAAAGTGAAATCCACAGAAGCAAGAACCAGAAAGCAATGCAACCCAAAAGAGAAGAGACAGACCAGCAGAATGCTGCCATGTGCCTTGCCGTGTGGCAGATGGGTCAAGGATCACTAGCAGCCAGTCTTCAAGAAGAAAGCATTGCCATGATTTGGACACTTTTCTCAGCCTCAATACTGTAATCCAATAAATTCCCATTGTTAAGCCAACTCATTTCATGGTACTGCTTTCAGTACCTAGGAAACAAATACAGTTGTTTAATACAAATCCCAGCATAACCACAAAGAAAGCATTTCAAATATACAGATAAAGAAATGAAAAAGGGATGAATTAACTACATCACAAAAGATCAACTATATACATAAGAAGGTTGCAATTAAAGAAAAGAGGGACAAAAATGATATAAGAAGTATAAGAAACAGAACAAAATGGCTGAAGTAAGTCCTGCCTTATCAGTAATTATACTGAATGTAATCCATTCAATGGGGGTATGAACCCATTGGAAGTAGAGCTTTCTGAGGTAACTTCAGGTAAGGTGTGGCCCAGCCATATCAGCATAGGCCTTACTCCTATTCCTGGAAGATTTATATGGAAAGTCATAGAGAAAGAAAGTCACAGAGGGAGCAGCCAGAAGCTAAAAGAAAGTCAATGGAACCTGGAAAAGAAAGGAGATGCCAAAGAGGCCACCATGTGCATTACAATGTGGCAGAAAAACCAAGGGCCAAGGAGAGCTGGCAGCCAACCCCAGAATAGCACAGTCTTCTGGGAGAAAGCATTGCCCTGATAACACCTTGATTTGGATTTCTAGCCTCAGAACCATGAGCCAATAAATTTCCATTGTTTAAACCAACCCACTGCATGGTATTTGCTTTGGCAGCTGGGAAACTAAAACAATAAATTATTATACACATGCCAAAAAAAAATAAATAACGTAGCACTGTACAACACAAAGAGTGAATCCTAAAGTAAACAGTGGGCTAAACATAATATTATAATTATAATACTGTTTCATCAATTTTAACAAAAATACCATATTAATGCAATACGTTAATAATAGGGCAAACTGCACGTGTCTGGGGTTGTGTATATGGGAACTCCATACATTCTGCATGATGTTTCTGTAAAGCTATGACTGCTAATAAAATAAAAATAGATGCCCTCATCATCCTTCTGTTGACTGAATTCAGATTTTTTGCTTCACTCATATAATCCAAGTGTTTAGAACAAAGGCTGCCAGTTTGAAGGGATTATGTGCACCCAGACCAAAGGGCTAAAATAAAGATCCTTTTAAAGGAGGAAAAATGAAATACAGAACCATCATTCTAGCAAGCAATAGGAAGTATGCTTCATTCTGAACCTCTACTGAAGTGAGGAAGCACAAAAAGAAATAGAGAAGGGTTCTGTATACATACTTTATTAAGCCATCTTCCATGTAAATATCAGCATAAAAGGACTGGTCATCATTGACGATTCTGCCTCCTTTGATAAGAAGACGGTCACTCTAGAAAAGAAGGAAAACATAAGTCATTCCCGCAGCCAGGATTCAAAGAGAGGTCTGTCAAAGTTTTCCCAATTCATTGTTCTAGAGGTCTAAAAGGAATACATTTATTAAAGACATCTGTGTACTCAGTGCACTTAATATTTGAACTGGTGTATTTGCTGGAGATCCAGTTTTTCCTGTTTGCCTGCAATTCAGTTTTTTTCTTGCACTTTGCCTTTTGTTTCTGCAAGCTACCATATTCTCTTGGAAACAAATCTGTTTATATAGTCTTTTCTGATTCAGTAAGCAATAAATATTTAAAGTGGATTTACATATACCTCAGATTCTAGCACCTTGTCTGGTATTGCTTTGGTATTCAGTGATGATTCTTAAAAACGGAACTTAGGATCAAGCATGGAATGAAACTGTCTTTTAAAACTGTAATGACATGAGGGCATGTTTTTAACATAACATGCATGTTATGTTAAAAAATCGGATACGTATATATGCATGCACAAACACCCAAAGTTGGAGAATGTATAGGAAAACCACTAGATGGAAATAAGAGAAACTATCCATAGTAGTTAACTCAAGATGAGGAAATTATGTAGGACTTATATTTGCTTCATTATGCATAGTGTTTCTCACATGTATAATTTCTGAAATGTATTTCCTTATTACTTTTATTATAAGAAAATGTTTTTTTAATTACAACATAGACAAAATTTTGATAAGTGATCCAATTGAAAACAATACAACTGTATTCCAAGGTTATCAAAACATAAATGTATATTTTACATATAAGTCAGGAAAGGCATGTCAGTGTCAACTCTAGAGATCACAGATTTCATGAAATGAATGGGGCTTAGACTGGAGCATAAGGGATAGATGCTGCTTTGTTAGGTTCATTGGGGAGAAAAGAATTCCCAGGAGCCTGGTGAGTGTAGCCACAGTATGAATAAAGAATGTAGCCTTCAACTTTATCCATCCATCCATCCATCCACCCATCCTCCCTCCTGTCAATTCATTAATCCATTCTTCATCCATCCCACATTCATCAAATAATTATTTAATATCTATTATTAAATAGGTATAGAGGGAGGTTACAGTGGCAAGTCAGTCACATCGGGTCATTGTTTTTACATAGCTTAAGGGGGAAGCCTGGCAATAAAGTAATAAAGTCAACAAAATGAATCAAACAATGCAAATGGATATTAACTGCCACTGATTGCAGAAGCATGGGGCTTGTTGAAACAAGGCTGGAAAAGTTCTTTTGAAGGAAGGGCACTTTTGGTGGGGATGGGGTCCTCCTGCAGGCAGGAGGAATAGCATATGCAGAAGGCTAAGTTTTTTCTTTGAAAATCTGAAAAAGATCATTGTGATGGGAGTTTGGGGATTAAGGAGGACAGTGGCATGCCATAAAGTAGGAGAGGCAGGCAGGCTAATCATGCTGGGATTGATAGGAGTTTGGGTTTGAATGAAAACACACTGAGAAAGAAGAAAAGCTTGCAAGCAGAGGAGTGAAAACCTGGGTAAAGAAGGCTGTTCTGGACCGGACTGCTCAGGGCAAACGTCTCTATGTCTATTTGACTAAGGAGTAAGGGTCATTGGTTCAGGCAGGGACCATGGGTAGGGAGACTTCACATTTAGGGCTAACCACACTCATTCCTTTGAGGCAGTTTCCACGGTTCCTGTTTGAGGACTAGGGCTTTCAAAGAGGATATGGGTTTTATGGGGAAACCTCACAAATAAGCTGCTCCTGACTTCAGAATTGAGTGGGAACAGTGTCAGGAAACGAGAGTCGAAGCTAAGGCTCCATGTGGGGTAGAGAAAATTACCACTTAAGTTCTGCTTCCAGGGTGTTGCACGAGAATAAGAACTTTCATCATGTCATATTGTCAGGGGAGGAGACTTTTAAAAGATACAGGTCCATGAGGCATTTAGAAAAGAACCTACATATATGGCAAGGAAGATGTACTAATGAGGTAAAACAAACTCCCACTGTGCCTGCGCTATAACCCCGTCATTATCTGGTCTCTGCCAACATGTCCACCCTCATTTTGATCACGTATTACCTCACATTTTAAATAATGGTAAAATTAAGAAACATGGCATTCTTTTCAGATATCAGACTCTCTGGCCAAAAAATTATTGCAAAAATGTTCTCTCTGTCTTCTTATATGCTCACCTGGCATCCAACAACCAAGCTCTCCTTCAAATCTCAGGTTACAAGATTGTTCCCCCAGGACATATTAACTGACTTACCCAGCGAGGCTCACCTGCTCCCACAGCAATTCAGTTCGAATAATTACATGGTTTTACAATAGCTGGTTTGCTGTCCAATTGTCTCCTAACTAAGCCAAAACTCCTTAAGTCTTAGAATCATGTATCTTCTGACCTTTTTACCTTAGTTTCTGCAGCACATCCTACTCAGCTGTTAAATATTGGTCAAATGAGTGGATAAAAGGTGGGGCACCGGATGTTGTACTATATTATCCTAATAGAAAGGCCAATTCAGTCAGCAAATCATGTGCACTGGACTTTAAGGAAAAAAAATCGAAGATTGCAAGCTACTTAAAACAGTACTGCAAAATTATATAAGATAGTACTAGGACTGTGGTTCCCAAAAAGTGTGTGTGGTAGAAACACAGATTTCCTGGCTCTGTTCTAGGACACCAAGTCTGTCCTTGGTGTAAACACCATAGGTGGCAATTACGCAGCCATTTGGCCAGCTCAGTACCAAAACACAGACAGGCAGCAGGATTCCCTGTCCCCTGGAACTCTCACAGTTCTGTGCATCTAGGACCGTGACAGAATCATCTGCAATAAGAGCTTCATAATAACAATCCCAATAGCTGTAAGAGTTCTCTCTAATAGCTGAACTAAACTGGTTTGTGGAAAGGGGCCCATTTCTGTCTGACTTGAGACTAGATATGAAATACAACCAGCCTACGACACTCAGCTCAGAGCCAACAGTGTGATCAGCTCTTCCTTCACCAAGTATCAAATGTCAGCAAAGCGACAAAAGCTGAGGCCCCATGCACATCAGGGAGATAGCAAGAACTGATCCAAGTGGAATTAACACCATTGAGATGGTGTCATTGAAAACTCAACTGGTAATTAAATAAACCCTCTCTGACTCAATAATTACGGACCTTAAACTTATAGAGTTCAAAGATGAATTATAGAACAGTGTAAGTTTAAGAGCAGGGAGTAACATGGTCCCTGATCCATGGGCTAATTAAGTAGTGACTTTATTATTTGTTATCATCATGCCAAGCAGAAGTATCAAAACCAGAATTCACAAAGCTTACACAAATGCTATCCCTAGGGGTCCTCACCTTGCCCCCCTCTCCAAACCACTTTATTAGGGAGCCACCGGAAAGGGCAGTCTGAGCAAACCAATCATCAGACACAGAAGACTTAGAAAGACAGTTCTTGAGCTTGGCACTGAGGAATGTTAGTATTGGGTATGACACAACTACTGACCATCCCCAGCCTACACAAAACCAAACCTCACTGGATACAGAAAATGTCTGTCTGTGAATTCATGGGCCAGCCATGTAATTAATGCTGGGGGCAAAAGCCAATGAGATGAACAAATCCCACAAACTGTGGGATTAAAAGAACAAATTGTGATTAAAACTCATCCTCAGTGAGGTAAGAGAGCACTCATGAGCATGGGTTTGTGAGGCTCTTTACTTTCTGCTCATGGCTGCTGAGGCCACCAAAGATTTGATACCTGAGGAATTAAAATGATCCAAATTAGAGCTTGCCCATCATTCTGAAGTAATGATGCATGTAAGGGATGATGATGTTTCTAGAGCATGCTGGGGTCATCTGGGGGGGTGCTGGACCTAAAGCGAAGTTATTCAGAGTACACAGCAACAAGCTGGGTGCCCTGGCTGCCGGAGGCCCCGCCTAGGCACCGAGGGCTGAGAGCGCATCACGGTCTTACAGCCAGGGGGGCGGGGCATGGGCATTGCAGCTGGCAGGCTGGAGTCCGGCTGGGTCCTTGCACCAGTGGGATAATAACACCTTAACCAGGAGATCTAGATGGGGGACTAGAAGCTACCATATTCTGCAAGCTACCATATTCTCTTGGAAACAAATCTGTTTATATAGTCTTTTCTGATTCGGTAAGCAATAAATATTTAAAGTGGATTTACATATACCTCAGATTCTAGCACCTTGTCTGGTATTGCTTTGGTATTCAGTGATGATTCTTAAAAACGGAACTTAGGATCAAGCATGGAATGAAACTGTCTTTTAAAACTGTAATGACATGAGGGCATGTTTTTAACATAACATGCATGTTATGTTAAAAAATCGGATACGTATATATGCATGCACAAATACCCAAAGTTGGAGAATGTATAGGAAAACTAGTTGAAGAACCTTAAATGAGGCAGAAACCTTACAGAGCCTCAGTCTTTTCTTTAGTCCAGAGTGTGTAATACCTAGGTCACCTCACAGGTGGCTGCCAGGAACAAATGAGGGGGAAAAAAAGCAGATGTGTGTATGTGTGAGTGTCTGTGTGTGCGTGTGTGCGTGTGTGTGTGTGTGTACAGCTATACAGAGAGCACACAGCAAACACCTAATAAGTCTTAGTTGCATTTGTTCCATTAACATTATTTCTAGTGCCTTAAATTTTTAAAAAAGCTTCAAGAACTATGTTAGGCAGATACTATTGTTCCCATTTTCCAGATGAGAAGATAAATACAGGTGAGTGACTGCCTCCAAGTGACAGATGTGACAGCTCCGATGGGGAGTAATTGAGGCCTTCCGCCTCCTGGCACTGCACTGGTTTCTACCCTGGACCACCATACCAATTGTGAATAAACCTTATAAAGAGTGGCTCTTTCTGAAAGGGCTCTCTTCTCTGAAAAATACTGAATATTACTGCTCCATTGCTGAATCCATTGACCAGTTCTCTGCAGTGGGTACGTACAAAATAAGTGCATTAAGTTGTCCCTTATGGCCTGAACATGCCAATGCATCTTATAAAGGGACCCGATTGACAATCCCAAGTATTCAACCCCTGAAAATCTAACAGAAGTCCAACCTTTTGTTACTGATTAGGAAAACTGACTATAAAAAACTAGGAGTTTATAGGGAAAAAGGAAAGAGAGAAAGAGAAAAAAAAGAGAAAGAGAAAGAAAGAAAGAAAAGAAAAGAAAGAGAGAAGAGAAAAGAGAAAGAGAAGGGAGGCAGGGAGTAAGGGGGCTAGAGGGAAGGAGGGAGGGAGGAAGGAAGACAGGAAAAAAGACGGAGGGGAAGGGGAGAGGAGAAAAGGGGAAGGGGAGGGAAGGGAAGGGAAAGGGACAGAAAGGGAAGGGACAGGAGGCAAGGAGAGGGTAGGGAATAGGAAGAGAAGGGACTAGAGGAGATAAATCCTGGAACAAGTGATGCTGTTAAGAATGAATCTGATTCAAACTGGAACAGGGAACCAAGGGACAGAATCTTCAACCAAATCTATTGGAGATACTGGCTTTCATATTTGCTTTTGTACGATAGTCTTCAACTTTAAGAACTTAAATGACCACCTCCTTCTATCAGAGGTAATGAGACTATGACTCCCACGGAACCAAGAAGCCTCTGTGGATTTCTCCCCAGTCAATAAAGTTGGCCTGCAAACTGTACTTAAGACACATCTGTTTTATGCTGTGTAGACACCAGCAGCTCAGAATAAAAACTATAATCCTATGAAGAAAAAAAGGGGATATAAAAAGAATGAGTCTTCCAAAGTCTAAGCTGTTTCATATTTTGTTACCTGCAGTTACATCACAAAGCATAGACTCTGACCCTCGGTGGGGATTCAAGACTTTTTAAAGTCCAGATGAAGGCCCAGGTGTTCATTCAAGATACAATTCCCATTTGGGTAATTAGATTTTACTCGCTAAATTCACTCCCACTCTTAAGAATACATCAGAATGGATAGACCATATGGATGAATTCTCAATGTTTTTCTTCCCCAAAGCAGCACCATGTAAAGAAGAGAATGAAAACCAGGCTTTCTAAGATAACTCAGTTGTCTTCAGATGTATTCAGGAAAAAGCACTGAATAGACTCTAAGGAGACCGGAGTTCTCATCCTGGCTCTGCTAATAAACATGCAACCTTGGGTGAGACACAGACCTGAGTTTGAATTCTAGCACTAATACTTAACTACCTGTATAAATGGGCAAATGGCTTCACCTCTCTGGGCTTTAGTTACCTTATCTGTGAAATGGAGACAATGATACCTTTCTCCTCGGGGTGCTGCTAAGTATTGGGGGAATACCACATACAAAGTGCTGAGCCCTCTGCCTGGCACATTGTACATACTCAATAACTGTGAGCTACCATCACCATTATTATTCCTTACAAATGAATAAGTAAGTTGTAAGTGTACAACTTTTGGCTCACCAAATACTCAAGGAAAACTGAACTAACACTTTGTTAGTCAAAACACAACAGACCTTGCCATAAAGGGAATTCCAGAGATGCCAGCCCCCAGCCAACCCTCAGCAATTGTTCTGGCTCGGGCCACCAGCAGTCAAGGTCAGCCAAGACTTCCCTTTCTAAACCCACCCCTGCAGGCCAAGTTCCCATGGCCCTTTCAGACATGCTTCCTCCAAAAAGAAGCCCCCTTGAGGAGATGACAATCTGTCCACTCTCTTCCAGTAGGAATGGAGAGTGGGTGGTGAGGTCTTAAACCTGCCCCCACACCCACTGTCCCTACCCACTCCACGGGTCCGTTTCTAGGACCCTCAAGAGACAAAGAGAAAGGAAAGACCTGAGAGAAGACAGGCATCTTGAAGAGCAATGTTGTTTCTAAGTTTTTTGGTTCTAAGTTCTTACTGAAACCAGGCATAGTTTACAGAGCTGCCTGCTCCAAACCTTTTAACTGCTGCAGATGAGAATCTTTCAAAAACACTCCTCCTTTCTCTCATCACCCAATCTTACTTATGGCCATTGAGGTATACTGGATTGGATGGAGGTAAACTCGGGGCACTCCCTTCAAAACATCACCCACTAAGCAGAATACCAAATGAATGGGAAGGGCAGTTTTCACTTATTTATTATGTTTGGTGGGGTTTGGCTCAATCAGTACTATTTCCTGGATGGCAGAACTTAAGGTAAGAAAAGCAGAAAGTGGAAGAAGCATTTGCCAAGGGTAGGGTTGACTGGGGCAGGAAGGCTGCTCAGCCTTCTGAGCTGGGACATCAAAGACAGACTATGTGCATGCCTCTGTCCCCAGAGCTCCCCATCGCAAAGATGAAATTATCAAAGCACCAGACAAGTGAAGTGACCCGTCTTCAGGGAGTGAGGGAATGAACTGTGAATGACACCTTAATCCCACCCCCCAGATAAGGGTCTCTCAGTCTTCAACAGGGACCTCGACACAGATAAGCAGGGTGAATGGCCAGGTCAGTAAGGAGGGGCTGGGGAGGCAAGGAGTCACGAAGCCATTCCACCCTCGAGCAGCTGGTCTGTGCAGCCCAAGCCTCAGTTACTTGTGTGTTGCCTTCACGATACTTAACTGTACTGGTCAAATAATGTTATCAAATATTTGACAAATTGTATGGTTATTTACTTAACATAATCCTTAAATAAATGTATTTTTAATGTTAACACTTTCTTACACCTATAAACCATAAACTGGTATCACTTGCCATAAGTAGACTCTAAACCTAGGAATGAATATAATAAAATTTGGCTTCATCCTGCTACCTTCAGAAGGGTTCTAAGGGATGCACTGAGGTCTGCTATCTTTGTTAAAAATGGAGATTATCAAGCATGCGGAAGGCATTAGAGAGACTAGCATCCAAATGAGACTTTTTCTTTGATCCACTCAGATGCTTTAAAAAAGAATTAGAAGGGACAAAATTTCTCACTGTATGATTAAATGTTATTTAATGCCCTTTTCCAAAATCACCTATGATGATCTGATGTCAACACGAGCATTGAAATATGGGCCAACATGAGCTAGGAAGAGCCCATCAGAAGCAAGGGGTAGATAGGCCTAAAGCAGAGAGTTGCAGGGACCTCCCACATACATGGGCAATGTGGCAGAGGGAGATTTTAGAGGTCATGCTCCATGTTAGCTAGGAAGTGGGAGGAATGGGGGAAAGAGGTAGGGTGGGTGGGGCCAAGTGTGGGAACAAACCTGCCACAGGACCTGTGGAGCTGGGTTGAGGAAGAAATGTGGCACATCTTTAGTGGGTTTTGGGGAGAGGCCTTCTTACTGCATGGAAAAGTTGTTGCCTGGGATGGAAACCAACCCTAATAGCAAGCTGAGGAGCACCGAGGACCATAGGTAGTATAGGCAGTAAATAAGGGAGATCAGAAGCCAGTGCTGTGTCAGCATCCCTGCCCCTAACTTATCCTGTGACTTTAAGCAAATGAAGACCCGGCTGTGGACCTCAGCCTCCTCAGCTGAGTGCAGGCAGAACTCCCTGAAAAGGGCCTTAGGGAGCCAGGTGAACCATTTGTCTTTTCTTTATCTGTTTAGGTACCTGTAAAGCATAGAAAATGCCTACCTCACAGGGCTATTGTGGGAATTA
Source organism: Tamandua tetradactyla (assembly GCF_023851605.1). Lineage (NCBI taxonomy): Eukaryota > Metazoa > Chordata > Mammalia > Pilosa > Myrmecophagidae > Tamandua > Tamandua tetradactyla. Next base: position 28,030,951 of record NC_135346.1, read on the forward strand.
AATGTCATAATGCAGGGTCTTACACTTAGAGAAAGCTTCGTATGTGGTAGACATTACAAATACTATTATGACTAGTACTGCTACCACTGCTATGTTACTGTACTCCTTATATGGACATACAATTAAAGTCAAATCCAAATTGCAGTACAAATATAAGGTGGCTATCACTGTATATAAGCTGCCTGAGAGATGCACTGCTCAGGACCAGAGTATAAAATAAAATAAAATTTGGACTAAAAAAAAGGCAGTGCTTTAGAGACTCATTCAGGCCTGTCTTTGGTTTGAATGTGCACAAGAGTTTTGTGTTTTGTTTATTACTTTTTTGCTTCATTTTGCATTGTTCCTTTTAAGGCCTCCAATCCATGTGCATGGGGTGAAAGTTCTTGGTACATATGCAGACCAAAGAACAGGGATCCAGCTTTGTTTAAACAAGATCCCAAGTCCTATGAGTCTGTATGAAAGCTAAACGGCTACTCCATCAGGACAGCTACTCCATCAGGAAGGAGTGCCTGAAATTTCAACCCAGACCTTGATTCTAAGGATAAATGGGTTTAATAATTCATTCCTGAAACATATACTTGTCTGAGTACTGGCCGTGAAGTTCTATGATGGCTGTATGGAGAAGCAAAGATGAAATAGCATGAAAAATAAGTCAGCAACACCAATTATAATGTGGGGCTGAAGGAGACAGGGAGAAAATCCTTTTGTCACAAAGGGATTCACAGAAGATCTTGAGATTCACAGAAGATCTTGAGATGGGGAAAATGGCTGATCTGGACAGAAAGTTATGAATAGAGGCAATTCTGATCAGAGTTGCGGGGTGGAGGGGCATTATTCATGGCATGTACTAAACACTTCTTACATGCCAGAAACTGGTAGGAGCTTTACATACTTTTTTTTTTTTACAAATAATTCTCAATAAAGTGCTGTGAATTATATGCTGCTATAATCCCCATTTAATTGACAAAGAAATCGAAACTTAGAGACGTTGCCTCACTTGTCTGAGCCACATGCCCAGTCACTGAGAGTATCAACTATACCAATACAACAAGTGTATTTTAGTGGGAATTTGTAGAGTTGGGAAGGGCCCCTGATCGTTAGGATACTGAAACAGTGGGATGCAAGAAATGACCAACTAGTGAGTTTAACCTTTATTCTGTGGGTAGTGGGAACCTTGGAAGATTTTGAGAAAATGAATAAAATAGTCTCAGATTAAAAAATAGTAAGCTGGTAAAATGACTATGATGGTGATAAAGAAAGGAGCGAGTTAGAAAATAACTGTGAGGGGTAGAAAAAATATTAAGGAAGTAACTCCTGTTACTTAGCATACCAGTAGGAAATAGATGGAATATTCACACTGGGTTATTAGGGAGACTTTAAGAAAGGGATAATTAACCAAGATGTGGGCATGGTTTAGGGAAATTGAATGGATGTGCAACATCCAGAGTTTACCAACAGCAGGAAGCCATTCCCATCCTCAGGCTGAAGGGGTTAAAGGGAGGGAGTGGTTCCCAGACTTGGAGACGCCTGCCTGACCTGAGCTGTGACCTTCAGTAAAGGGATGCAGCCAGCCTACCATGACCCAGCAGGAAGGAAACCAGCAGGACATGCTCTGCCTTCATTGTTCAACCTCCTTCAAATCTCCTACTGGTACTCTATGAACTAAGCCTAACTAGAAGCCCAAGGGCATGGGAGGCTACTGATGCCATCCACAGAAGTCCAGGGCAGGAAGCCGGGTAGGAAGGGATGGACACGGTATCCAGAATGGTAGACAGAAAACATCCAGCCCAGACCCTTAATACCGAACAATGCAGCATGATTTCATAAACTGCAACATAGTCACACTATAATCAAGCAGCTCTTTTTAAGATTGGTTAATCTGTATATAGGAACTGAAGAAATAGCTAAACTTAGTTACAGACCAGGGTGGTACACATGATCATATTCTCGCAAAAGCAAACAAAAAAATTCCTATATGTAAATATGCTTATTACAATTTTGTGTGAGCATTGAGAACAGTCTGGAAAGACATAAACCAACTTCTTAACATTGGGTATGATAGAAAGAAGGGATGCAGGGGAAGGAAGTATGAGAGATTAGCCTTTTCTTCTCTCTCTTTTATTTATTTATATCATTTTTCTAGTTGCACAATGCATATGCTACTTTGTAACTTCTAAAGAGGGATTTAACAGAGAAAAAGTATAAAAAGGAAAAATAAGATGATTGTTATGGTCCAGTGTGAGGACAAGGATACAGAAGTGCATAGCATTCAGCAGAGGAAAGCTTGAATAGAATAAGCAACTGAAAAGGAATAGAAAGTGATGTGCCAAAGCCAACTGAAGTTTCAAGGCAGGGATGGTCAGGAAGGATCCATTCATAGAAATGGGAAAACAGAAATGGGCATAACGAAACCACAAATAACTTATGTGGAGGTGCTGGTCAACCAGGTAGCAGGTAGCAGGAAATGGAGATCTGACATCCAGGAGAATGGCCAGGTATGAGTGGAGTTAAAGCAACACTGAAAATGGCTCCTCACCCAAAAGTCAACAAAAGATAGAAAGATGCCTGGAGTGGGAGTCAGAAGCCCTAGATTCTGGTCATAGCTCCGCGACCTCTAGCAAATCAGCCTCTCTGGGCTGCTGTGCCAATGAATGGTGCCAGCCTCTGTCTTCTAGAAGCAGTTCTCCTGTTTTCATTTCTGACTGACAGCTGGCTTTGACTGGGCTTTTACATGACAGGGAAGCCTAGTGATTTCCCACCCTGTTGCTTCTCAGAAACAAGAAACCCTTTCACCAAATCTGAAAGCCAGCCAAAATGCAATTCCCCGAGGAGGAATCCAGGCTCGGGCCTTGGAATGTGTGAGCGGCACCTTCAAATGGCAGGCAATTGCTCCCCATCTATTTGTGGAGGCCACAAGGGATTCTTCTCCAAGTCTAACATTATACTTTTAAAGCTGGCAAGGGCTGCTTGGGGACTGTGGTTTTAACTATACAACCACTGGCTTATGCAACTTCCTAAAACTGCCCCATGGTGGATGCGTTTAAGAGAACAGATATGAGCTCTAGAGCTCATACCATGATGGTGGGGAATGGGCTTTTGGAGAGAGCAGGGAGGAAGGACCTGTTTCAATGACCAGGTTGCTCTGCCTTGGAATCCACATATCAGAGATTGTAGAGGTACAAGACAGCAAAGAAGGGCCTCATTATCACTTTGCATCTAAAGAACCCAAGTGGTGAGTCAGTGTCAGAGAAGCCTGAAGGAATGGTGGAAAGGAAAAGGGCTTCAGAGTTTCAGTCCTGTCTGTAAAAGGAGGAAATTGATAACCGCCCTAAAGGAGTACCGTAAAGGTTAGGCCCAGATTCTGGAACACAGGAGATACTCAACAAATGCAGGTTATTTTAATAACTGGGACCCCAGATTTCTCAGGTCAATGACTCCCATGTGAATGCCTACCCACTCTCTCCTTTAGGCCCAAAAACTAGCTTGACTTTTAATTTCTTTTTAGTTCAGAGCAAAGTTTTCATTCAAGGACCAGACAAATTTTCTAAGGAGTATGGACAGATGAAAGGACTGAGGGTTTCACTCTCTTTTCTAGTTGTTTAACATAAGAAACAGATGGTGATGATTGATTCTCTTGGTGACAGTCTTCTATCCATCTAGAACCTTGTATACCCACAGCTCTGCTTTCATTTGCAAAATAGGTGGTTATTAAGCAGTGGCTATTTTCGACTCATCTCTGAACTTCTGTAACTTCCCCCAGGTTATACTGACAGAGAAAACTGCATATGCTGATCTGTGAGCAAGGTCTCCAAGAGGTCAAGCAGATTGTAAATGAAATGAATTATTGAAATAAACATAGATGAAGCATCACACAAAAATAATCAGAACTCAAAAAATGAGCGCTTTGTGGGTAGTCAATCACTAATGAAAGATTTCTTCACCTTCAACAGTCATGACAGAACCTTCTGGGATGTATTCAAGACTGCTTTCTAGTTCTAAGAACCATTCTGACATTACAGGAATATATCCCCTATGCCTGGGTGCCTGTAGACTTCACTCCCACCTGCAAAGACATGAAGCTGCACTCTTCTCCCTCAATGACACGAGTTGACATTCTATGACTCTAACACCATGCGAATGATCTTTTGGAATAGTGCTGAAACATTCTGTTCTTTTATGATGTGTCTAGGCTCAGAGATGTTTCAGAAAGTGCTCTGACTACTTAAGTTTACAGTTGCAGATGTCTTAGACCCACCAAAGCAAGATGTGCTTTGTGATATGTTTTAAATTGTCTTTTAGAAAAAAAGAGCAACAAGTTACGACCTTTACAAGTTTCCACACGTCTTCTCAGACACAGTCGTTTTTTACCTGCGTGCTATCACAGGTAAAAATTATCCCATTATCCCAAGTCCTTTCCTCTTTCATTCATCAATATATTCATTCAAGGGTAGACTGAACCAGGACTTGTGTGTCACAGGGAAATGCACAGACATTGTTCCTGCCATCTGGAGCAGATCATCCTTGATACCCATTTTCCTCAAACCACTTAACCGAGGGAAAGTACATTAGTTTAAAGTAAAGTAGAGTTGGGACTTTTTATCCATGTATTTATTCATCTATTCATTCCTTCATTTAATGTTGTGAAAGCCTCCTGTTCACAGTACGGGGATGCAGTACTGGACATGATAAATACCCTACCACTAAAAGAGCAAAGAACAGGTAAGTTACTAAACAAGTAACATAATTTCAAAAGTGAAATAAAGAACAGAGCCTGGGACTGATATTGATTAGATTTTCTAAGGTGGCACCTCTAAAAGCTGTGAGCTGAGCATAGATCTGTGACTTGAGGTAGTGAACTAAGTAAAGAACTGATCCCAGGAAATGCTATTCCAAGGGAACAGCAAATATAAAAGCCCTGAGCTGTTAACAAAGACGTCTTGTCCCAGAAGATCAAGCAGGGAGGACAGCTGATCCCAAGTGAATAAGGGGCAGTGGCCGGAGAAGATACTAACAGCATATCAGGGGCCAGGTCTGTGAGATGGTAACAACTTTAGTGTGGGTTCTATTTTTTTTTTTTCATGGGCAGGCACTGGGATTCGAACCTGGGTCTCTGGCCTGGCAGGTGAGAAGTCCGCCTGCTGAGCCACCATGGCCCACCTTCTGGGTTCTATTTTAAAGGCATCAGGAGATTTGTTAGCAGGAGAGCTATGTGATCTAACTTACATTTTTATAGGATCACCCTGAGCATGCTTAGAGAATGAATTTATGGGTACAAAGTAGAGCTACAAAGCCCAGTCCGAGGGAACTCTTGCAGTAAGATGATGCAGGCTCATCCTAGGGTGTGACAGGGTTGGAAAATGGTGAGAAGTGGATGGATTTAGATTCTAATCTGAAGGTAGAGAAGGTAGAGCCAGTATAGTCGCAGACTTAGTGAACAGCTGGGTTGGGACTTCAACTCAGCATCAGCCTATCCATAATTCAGCTGCCTCTTCTTACTAATAAAGTCTGAGTAAATTTACCAAGCATTTGTAGACCACACGATCTCAAGATGGGGAGGAAGCAGCTGCAACAGAGCCATGTACATCCAATATTTAAAGCACCTCTTATTTCCCTTATCATAAAACCTGTCTTTACCAGCAGCTCAGGTTGATATGGCTGTATTTTTTGGCTGATTGCATTTCTATCAGGTCTTATTGCTGAAAATAACTCTAAAATATGTCATTGTAAAACTCAGGCATCGACAGTTTGTAAACCCACTCATGTTACAGATGTACCGGTCTAGTTTCCTGCTTTAGCAAATGTGAGCCGGTGTGAATAACTGATTCTCCTTTAGTGGTCAGGTTCCTTCAAGGCTGAGTCCATCACTATGAACATTAATTCTTCATTATCTGGAGCTGTCTGTTTCCACCTGGGAAGGTGAAACCCATAGAGAAGACATCGTAGTGAAGCCCAAATAACTTGATTATATTTTAAAATATCCCTGATCTCTGTTTTTAATCCTAAAATCAGGGACCAATTATTTCCTGTCCAATTGATTACATGGGTTCTAGATTCTTGAGACTTTGGACTGTATTTCTCTTCCTCCTAACATTAAATAATGTTTGAATTAACATTCACACTAAATAGCTTGAATTAACCTCATTAGGAAGTAGCACAGTGTAGTAAGTGAGGGTTTTTAATTCAGACAATAAGTTATATTTGGAACTAGCTCTACCAGTTAATACTATGCCACATCAGATGGTTATGTTTCAGAGCCTCAGTTTCCTCATCTGTAAAATGGGGCTAATAAGAACCATAACCAAGTCAAGTCACAAAGATTGAAGGAGATGCCACATTTACAATTATGATTGAGAATCACTCAACCTGGGCTCAGGTACGGCATAAGTTCTTATAAATATTAATACTTTGTATTTCTCTTTTCTGTTAATTGAAAACTTCCCAAGTTAGAAGTTTTTCATTTTTAAATGTCTTTGTTCTTAGCTTCATCCCTCCTCCCCTGACAACAACAAAGAGTGAGAAAAGCACTGAGGTAAAGCAAGGCAAAATGAGACCTATGCCTCATTAAAATAATAATAATAATAATAAAACTATTAGGCTGTGTAACTTTTAGGCAAATTATTTTCCTCTCTGACCCACATTTTCTTAATGTTGGAATTAAGGTTGGAATGATAGGTCCTTTATTTCTCTTTTCACCCTCAACCAAGCAATGTTAAGTTTTCCCTGTGATTTCTTATAACAAAAAGGGGTCTGAAATAAAGGATGCAATGAAATAACTGAATTAAAAAACAAAACAAAAACATATCTTGTTTGTGGAATACACCCAGGATAAAGTCTCTAGAGGCAAAGGATTATATCCAATTGTCTTAAACCTTCTAAGTTGATTTAAAGCCCTTTCTCTTTGTAAGGCCATAATTTAAACCAGTTTAGTTGGATAAACCAGAAACCTCACTCTGAATTTATCAGTATCCCCAAACAAAGTAATCTCATCAAGATTTGAGGCACAAACTGGCTTTGAGGGAAAGAGCATATGCTTTAAAATAAAAGCGTCCTTGAAAGAATTAAGGGGGAGAAGTTTTTAAAACAAACACACCTACACACAGAAAATGTAAAATTAAAACCAGTTCCTAAGTTTATAGGTTAAAGGCATTAAGGACAGTGGGGAAAAAAGAACTATATTTCCTCTCCAGCTGTGTACAAGGCTCTGTTGCAGCTGCTTCCTCCCCGTCTTGAGATTGTGTGGTCTATAAATCCTCAGTAAATTTACTCAGACTTTATTAGTAAGAAGAGGCAGCCGAGTTATGGATAGGCTGATACTGGGTTGAAATCCCAACCCAGCTGTTCACTAAGTCTGCGACTATACCGGCTCTACCTTCTCTACCTTCAGATTAGAATCTAAATCCATCCACTTCTCACCATTTTCCAACCCGGTCACCACCATCAGGTCCCAAAACACTGTGAACATTTACAAATGTCAACAGCCCCAGCAAGGCAGGGAGGCAATCAAGGGTGGTAGTGAGAAAACAAATGCGCTCATTGGAGAGCCGAAGAAAACAAGGAAGGAGGAAAAGCAGAGTCGTTCATGGAAAACCACACAACTGATGGAGCAATTGAGTTGATGGCAACAAAACAAGGCCAAAAGTCAAGATATTGGGTTCAGATCTGTGGCCTGGTGCACACAAAGTGAATGACCTTGGGCAAGTTTTCAACTTCTCACACTGGAAGATCTTTTAATTTTATTTCAATTTAAAAACTGTCCCCGAAAATGAATCCATCATTGCATGCATTTTTGTTGTTAACACCAATACCAAGGTCTTGGAAATGATACAAATGATCAAACAACAGGGGATTAATCCATTTAACTAGATCCCAGGCAACAGGGTAATACATATCCATTTAAAATTATGTTATAGAAGAATATTTAAAACATGGAAAGATGCTTCGAACATACTTTGGTATAAAAAAGCAGGACATAAAACACCATATACAATGTCCAGAATAGCCAAACCTATACAGACAGAAAATAAATTACTGGTTGTGTAGAGCTGAAGAGGGCTGGGGGAAATGGAGACTGACTGCTAGAGGGTAAGGTGTTTCTTTTGGGGGGACTGAAAATGTTCTAGCTGATGTGGTGATGGTTACACAACTCTGTGGATACACTAAAAAATTTGAACTGTACACTTTAAATGGGCGAACCATATAGGATGCGAAAAATATCACAAAAAAAAGGCCATTATGGAAAACTATTCTAAAAACATTATGGACAATATGTGTTACAATTATAATAAATACATAAATTTTACAGAGCCACACTAAGTCAAAACCTCTCAGCAGAATCTTTCTTAAGATTTATTTTCAAAACCAGGGGAGGGGGGTAATAACATGGAATGTGGAGTGAGAATGTGGCATTCCAAACCACCTTAAGAATTGCTCAGTGCTATTTTTTGCAGATTGGCACAAAATCACCTAAGGTGCTGAGAATAGGGGACACCTCCCTGGCAAGATGGCTGTGTAAGCGCAACAATCAGTATGGAGCAGCTCTGGATGTGCCCAGAGTGAGACTGCCCCTGATGGGAAATTTGGACGGCTTCCCCAAGCTGGCAGAGCTTACCAGTGCAACCCCCATGCAGACGAGGGGCTCATCTTCACATGTCCCATAACTGATCCTCTCCTGCCTCATGGTAGGCAGGGGCAGAAACGGACCTCCCCTGGACTGGAAAAAGTGAACTCCACTTTGAACAAATGCCTCATGGTCCCAGAGGGAGGGGAAGCTAACAGAAGGGAGAATTTGAAGCAGCACCATATAGTGGTGCTATAAGGTTATAAGGGTTAAGGATGTGGGTTCTGAGTCAAATAAGCTTCAATTTGAATTTGGGGTCTGCCACTTAAGGCTTGGGTGCTCTTAGGCAAATTATTTAACTCCCTAAATTTCCTCATCAATAAAATGTGAAGACTTAGGTGGAAACACATCTTCCTGAGTTCTTTTGATGATTAAATGAAATGATGAGCAAAAAGCACTCAATAGAGATTTCAATGACTTCCAATTCTTATTATTATACTAATTTTCTCTGTTTATCAGCTAGAGTCGATGCCCCTTTGACAATCATCACACTGCTAATGGGTTTATGGTCAATAAATACTTATTAATCAGAAAATAACAAAATGATTTTATTATACCTGATTTATATAGGGCACCAGTATAATACCTATAGTACTGCAAGTGCCATCTGACCAAAGGTTTTATGTTCCATGAATACATCTATTTTTTTCCATTTGCCTTTCTTTACTTACAGATGCTTCCTTTAAGAGAATCTAGTGGCTACTACTACACATGGACCTAATTAGACCATAAACTGTTTTATACTCTGAGATGAACTTGGTAAAATCTACTTTAAATTTAACTGCTTCCACCCCTAAACCAAAGAACGAATTTTAGAATAAAATTCTAAAGGAAAACTCCAAATATAAGCCCAAAGAAAGCTGACAGGTGTAATGCGGGGAAGGGACCGAAAATCTTTGAGAACACGAACATACACAAATATAAAAGCATACATTTAAACGGCCAACCTAACGGGAACAAAAAAGAACTATGGACTGCTTTTTAACCAAGCTATCCGAAAGGCTGAGATTAATGTACAAATGAGAACTAGACTATCTCATCGCTGCTAATAACTCTAGTGACTTTGTGGTTTATGTGCAAAGGCAGAAAGGGGTCTCGATTAACACATATTATATCCAAGCTCAACCAGTCATGATGATGACTTCCTCTGTATGAAAGAAGATACGAAGATTTGTATTAATTTCATTTAAATCATTTGCAGTAAGAGAAATGATATATCCTCTTGTAAGCAGAAGACTACAGGCAGACCCTTGAAACAGGCTGAGATAGAGAAATGGGATAATAGAGGGAGGAGAAGAATGGAGGCCAGAGAAAAAGGAAGCACACATGATGGATGGGCTCCATGGCACATTTGCCCAAGACAGGCTCTGGATTACAGTAACTCTGCTTGTTTGGCTAAAGCTCTTTCTAAATATTTCTCTTGGCCCAGTGATCCCATGCCAGTTCCTTCGAATCAGATCATTTCATTAACTCTTAGGAGTTAATAAACTAGAAAACCGTCAGTAAAAGAGAGGGAGATGTACCAGAATAAGACTTGAATTTATTCACTTTCAGATTATCTTCTCACTTAAAATTATCCCTGCAAAGTAAGTGTAAAATGTGTCCATTCATTCAACAAATACTTACAGTGGGCTTAAAACACAATGGCTGAAGAGCAAGTGCTGGAGATTCAGTGGTAACAAAACAAAAAGGATCCGTACGCTTGTGCAGTGTTCAGGGGCATTATCAGGACTTCGGGGGCAGGTTATTTCCACTGGATGGCAGCCATCCCATTTAAAATATTGCCAAGAGCAGTCGAAAAAAAAAAAAAAAGCTTCTTGAGACTATACAGACCCGGAGTTGTTTTCTGCTTGCTTGTTTGACGAGGCTTGGTTTTGGGTAACTGATGCCTTTGTACCCCCATCAATGGAGGCCTTATTCAAAAGAAGGCCTGTATATGGCAGCAAATGAATCATGGTATCATTTTAATGATACTTATTTTAATTAACAGCAAAGCTCTGCTAAGACGTATCAATCATCATTATTCCTGTTCTCTCCTGCACACAGTCTATGAACAAAGTCCACACTCTAAATGAGAAAAAGGGTGGGATTTTAGGGGTAAAGAAAAAAAAAAACAACCTAAGACTCTTATATAAAACACTGATGTTGGCTGGTCCTGCTGATTTTAAGCCAAAAACTACATTTCTCATTCATTTTCTCACTGTTCTCTCTTCCTTCACAGGCAGGGCTTATAGCTCCTCTCCGTGAATTCAAACAAAGTAAGGAAAGGCTGATCATGATTTTGAGGGAAGATAGAAGGCAAAATAAAAGGCACACGGTTCCATGTACTGCCAGGAACCTCCAGGATCATCCACGTCAGTACTCTCGCTTTAGAGGCAGAATCCGAGAGGGATAACAAGGGTTTGCCCAAATCACATCCAGGCCAGGTTGGAAACCATAATGTGCTGTCAGCCTATCCTGGGTTCTCGTCCTTAAACAACGTCACAACATTGGAAGTCTCCTTCGACCTCCTAGTCTGAGGAACTCCACTCAAAAAATAAAATCTCACATTGCCCTTTATATCTCATTTTCCAACACTACCCTAGGGGGGGAAATGGATTAATTAAGCCACGAGAAATGTACCCTTGAATTCCAGATGTCCCCAATAGGTTCCTGGGCCATTCTAACATGGAGCCGCCCTCTCTGGCTGAGACTGTTGGGCGTGTCCTGTAAACATGTCTCTGCCCAGCTGGATGGGAACAGGGAGCCTGGCTCCTTCTATGTCTGGGAAGAGGATGGGAACAGAAAGTGAGAAGGGGCCTTGGGCACTTAAGCAAAGAAGGAAAATAGCATCTTTTCTTCTACTCCACACTCACACAAGCTCTGGACAGAAGCCAGAAGCTCGCTCACTCACTCTTGCTGGCATGAACCACCATTAGGAGGATACATACTCTGAGTTCTTGTTCCAGTATTGATGAGATTGGTGTGGAGAGATCGTCCCCATGCCTTCTGCCCTGTGAACACTGGTCCATATCTGTGAGTTAGCTAAAAAGCTGGAAGTGATGAGGGGACAGGGTCATCTGTGGAATGGAATTATTGGTTTCCTGCCTGTGAAACTAATTTCCCTCTCGGGATCTTGCTGGGTGTTTGTTTGTTTGTTTGTTTGTTTTTAATCTGTGTGACGTTCTACAAGTTACTTAATCTAGCTGAGCCTTCTATCCAGAATGCAAAATGGTGGCAATAGTTGTAGCCATAAAGGTTATTGGGAGTTAAATGAGATACTCCCTGTAGCTTTTGCTAAGACATTCAATAAATAGAAGCAATTACTAATAGCTCCATTATGCTTAGTCCATCTTTCCAACCACTGAGTTCCCTGCAATCTAATTCACAGAAGATAAGTTTCCTTGGGAATGGATTTGATACTGGACTCCACAAAGGAACTAGCGTCAAAGGAAGAGGCTGATTTGAGGAACTGATGCTACTCCAATGACTATCTTTGTCTTTTTTGGTGTGTGTGTCTACTTCATATTTGAGATACACGTATGGTAAAGGTGACAAAATAGGGATTTCACAGCAAAAGAAGAGGCCGAAAACAGCAGAGCCTATTTCTCTGGGTTTTCCACTTGCCTACAGAAAATAGGAGAAAAGGTGAGCATTGGACAAGTGAGTATTGATTTGAAGAGGAAGCAACCTGGGATCAGTCATGTCCTCTTGTTAACATCCCTCCTAGAAGATAATGGCATATTCAAATTCCCAGTCCTCTTCTGACTGGAAGCACTGATTTAATCAAAGAGCAGCAATTTACATCCTCAGGATACATTCCTATTGTTGTAAGCATGTTGTAATTTTTCAAACGTAATAAGCAGACATAAATTGATACATTGATGTAATATATCAATGCGCAAAGAAAAGCAGGTCCTTTGGGATATGCACTGTTTTTACCTCTTTTGCAAATTCAATTTAGTGTTTGTTTTCTTGAAAATTCCTTTACAAGAGAAGTTGTGGGTTTACAGAACAATCATGCATAAAATATGATTCCCATATATCAGCCAGCATCAGCATACTGCACTGGTATGAAACATTTGTTACAGTTTTATATTTGTACTATTAAAGTCCATGACTTAATTTAGAGTTCACTGTTTGTGCAGTATAGTTCTGTGGATTTTTAAAATTCTGTTATCATTTATACACTCTAACACTTCCTCTTTTAATCATACTAAAATACATATATTTCAGGGCCGTCAATTTTACTATTTTTTCCCAACTGAGGAGAAAGTGCAGAGAAAACAGTGAAGTGGAAGTTGTGAAGAAACTACTAGAAAGAGTATTTGTAACCTATGTCACTCTAGGCTAAAAGCTGATTAGGACTAAAAAACAATGTCATTCAAGTAAATAAGGAAAATGTCCTTTATTTAGACTAAGGGAAACTCTCTGTATCAAAGCCCAAAAGAAATCTAATGGGCTCTGTGAGATTGTCAAACATAGAAGGCAAGCATGATTCTGAGGAGCTCTGTAACTTAACTAAAACAAGAAAAAAGAAACAGGGCTTTCATAGAACAGCATTATTTTTGTTTGTTTTAAAAAACTTGCGTTACAATAGTGTCCTAAGTAGTCTCTTTCTAAACCAGTTCTTTTGTCAAGTGTTCCTTTATTAATTTCTACATGACAAAGTACTTGTGAGCTTAGAAATAAATCTGTGCTTAATATCTCAATCAAAGACACCCAGGGTTCCCAGGCCACTTTGTTAGTCACTACTTTATCAGAGCATCTCAACTGCTCAGTGAGGTAGACTTGAATTCTCCCTGGAAACATGTTTCTCCAGAATTCCTCCAGGTGCCCATCTGGTTCTGCCACATCTATTAAGATTCAAGCTCTTTATACACCTGGGGCAGTTTGCTAGCATTTGAGAAAGGGGAATCACCTGGTTGAGAATCACCACATACCTGCTCATAATCTAAAGTAATCAATAAGGTGAGGTCTGTGCTGAGATTTCAAGAATCAGAAATCTAAAATGCTTTCCATTCCTAGATATTTGATATTTTCCCTGTCTTTTACTCTGTCATTTCCCTGCTGTCTTGCATGGATAAGCGCTGGTTTGGGGTGACTTCTTTTCTTTTAGTCTTCCAAACTCTAGTCTCCCATCTTCTAATACTGTTTCCTGATCAGAACTGACACCTCTTGAAAAAAGAGGATGCACAGATCCGGGGATGTGGCTGCACCTGTTCTTTCCCTAAGTTTTTCTCAGGTCCCCAGCTCAACTATTGCAGAGACCTAGGTGTCCCTCCAGTTCACAAATGCCCCTTCATATCCCTCCCTCACCCAAAAATCTCCCACACTGCTCCCAATCACACCCTTCACATGAGATCACAGAGCTCTAACTACATGCCCTGAATTGAACTTTCCAAGGCATATTCCTAACTAAGGATGTGTCCCCTGGCACAGAAATCCACTCAGTATTTACAAAAGGCCAGCTCTCTGTAATTTGTCTGCTGGCGGGAATTCTAGAGTTCCTAACCCATACCTTTCCGAGCTCAGCTTCCTGTGCCTCTGGGAAGCAAAGCAACCTCTGCACCACAAAAGCTTAGACTCTGAAGTCCGACAAGTCCTGAAATTTGATCCCAAATTCTCCCTCGGTACCTCTAGGTAGCTGGCTTCACCTGCCTATTTTTCATTTTCCTTAACTATATATATTTGGTGAAGACTCTAATAAGAAAATACCTGTAAAGCACTGGAATGTCAGTGTGAGATCCCTGCCCCTGCCCACTCCTGCGGTCAGCTTCTGGTTATAGCTTATATCAGGAAAACAGTAACTGCAACTATTGGAACTTCCCACTTGCAGAACTTATATAGTAGCTACCATCCAAAAAATTGTTAATTATATTTATTTAGCATAAAAGGCGAGAAAAAACATGGGATTTGTTGATGGGGGCAGGAAAAATATGCTTCATGGGTTCTAGTAGTAAGAGTGCCTCAGTCTTTCCTCCAAACCATTTGCCTTCCCAGCACCAAGCAACAGGGAAAGCAGAAGCAGAGACACCAAGAGGCGTGTGGGGGTGAGGGGCAAGCATGTTTGAGGTTTGCCTCCAACATTTATTATATCTTTGATCCTGGGCAATTGCATTAGATTTTCTAAATATATATAGTGTATGTTCTACACATATATATGTGTTATAAAAATAAAATGGGGATAACCAGAGCATCTTTCAGGGAGCATTGATTCAAGGATTAAATGAGACACTGCATATCAAGACATAGCACAATGTCTGAGCTGTTTTAAGAACAATTTTAAATTCATTCAGTCATTTAACTGATAATCACTACTAGGCATCTCTATGCCAGCCATTGTGCTAAACAGTGGAGACAAAAGTGAGACAAAAGTGAAGGAACGTACAAGGTCCCTGTCCAGATCTGCTGGCCAGTCCCTGACATTCGGATGGAAGCAGGGGCTATAATTGAGGTAGAACAAATGATCAGCAACCTGAGAAGGAAAAATGAAGACCTGGGCCACACACAAAGGACCAGCCAATTCCACCCAGTGGCAGAGATATCCACCCCTCCAGAGAACCAATAAATGCAGGGCAGAAGGAACACTTTAATCCCAGGAGGAAGACAAAAATAGGTGAAAGAAAGAAAAAAATAATGATGGCAGAGGATAGGGCCTGGGGAGGCAAAGGGTACATGGACAAGGAAGACTATTTCCATCACTCCTCAGATTACAGTTACATGTTAGCCACTGGGTGGGGCAGCCTTCAGAAAGGAATATAGAGAGGACAGGAAACTTCATTCAAATTCCATAATCTTACCATTTAAAAAATGCTTTAGAAAGGACCATAAGGGTGTCATATTTTGACCTTCATTCATATCTATAGTTATTTGTATACCTGTAACCATATTTCTACACGTTTAACTATAGTTAAAAAGGGTATCTCAACCCCTGTGATAGGTAGAGAACCTTCATCACTTATAGGTATGCAAACATACAAAATATTTTATTCTAAAGCAGACTCGTTGTTCCTGAAAATACAAGCATAAAGCATGAGAAAAATCTACAAATGGATGCTCTGCCCCCAAAGACAAACACCCCTCGTCTTCCATGCTCCCCACCCCGCCTCAGTTCAACAATGAATACTAGGCAGCCAGGTTGGATGAAATGCACAACCACTGTCCACTTCTGTCACAGCTGCTGGAGACACAGTCCCTGCTCCGAGGCAGAGGCAGCTATGCAGCACCACGCCCCATGCTCAGAGAGAAAGGACTGAAGCCTACTGGAAAATGAAGGATGCACCCCAGGGAAGATCATTCAAACAGAAACAAAAGAGAGCCCTTTACAAACCTGGCCCTGGTATTAGGGAACAGATACACTTACTGGGGCCTCCAAGGCATGTTATTGAGGCTGAATTTCTTTATCCTTCCTTAAAGGATACCAAGAAGGATGGGTGTGGCCCTCAATGCTATATCACAGGCTGAGTTCATAAGAACCATTGTGATCTTCAGACTAAGGGGGAAAATCCATTTTCTCTCTATCTCAAATGGAAGAATTAGCAAACACATACTGGATGTACAGCAGCATATATGTAGCATGCCTCGTGCATATATTAACATGGAAGCTGTCATTTGCCCTCCTGAGTCAGGGAAATAAGTATAAAAATTGAGCTTTCATCCCAATCAGCTTTTGTTGATGATGCCTTTCACAGCTCTTTGCAAAACAATTGCTATTAAAAAAATAGATAGACCTGCATGGAAATACCACGCCCCCCCCCCCCAATGTTTCTTTAATAATGTAAAGCCAATGATATCAGATAGAGGCAAAAGGGGGAATGCTTAAATGCCAAACAAGATTCCCACCCACACCAAGTCCTCTGCCTGGGGAGTGTATCTCCCTGGGAATAACCGGTCAGTGGGTGGCCGAACGGTGCATTTGTGTGGAGTGAAGTTCAGGTACACGAAAAAGGAATGAAGCTGTAAGAGAAACCCCTTAACAATAAAGTACTCTAGGAGCAGATGCTTCTTCCTTCGTGCGGAGGGGGGAAGGTCCTGCATAGCAATCCCAAACACACCGCGCGTTCCAGGAATAACCGGACAAGTGCAAACAGACTCGGGCTCAAAGTAAAACCTGGCGGATCCGGGCAAATTCACTACAGTAGCAGGTAAAGCTCTGCTCTGGGGCAGCCGCAAAGCCTCCCAGGGGTCGGCTGATCACTTCCTTTGTTCGCCTAGCAAAGATGGAGTAGCCAACCATTCCCCCATACACACACACACACACACACACACACACACACACACACACACACACACACACAGCATCCCACAAAGGTTTAATGAAATTCACTGCAGACAAAGCAAAGCTGCACTGCTTTGTGCTAACCCAACAAATGTCAGGGACTTTTTAATGCCCACCCCAACCAGTCGTGTGTACCTACTACTCAGCACATCCCAAAGGAATTTAGGACCGGGGCGGCGTATACTACCCAGGAAGGTGCATTGCTGGGCGCGGCTGAAGATGCGGCTTCTGTACCTGACTGTGGCACATTCCCTCTCCACCCCGCCCTAGCCGTTTCCCCGGCGCTTCTGACACCGCGGGTCGCGGGTGGCCGGGTCTCGCACACAATGGCAGTTGGACGCGGCATGCACCCAGCGTGCTCCTGAGACGCAAACTAAAACCTGCTCTGAAAACTCAGCCTTTTCTTGGCGTGAAGGAGAGAAATGACACGGAAAATGCAAAATGCACTGGGAGGAAAAAATGGTGTTCATTCCCGCTGCAGCCACGTTAGTGGCCCCGTCCCGAAAATGACGCATTGACATATGCATTGGGGAGAATGCAGGCAAGGAGAGGACGCACGGTCCAGACACCCCACTCTCACTCGGCGCGGCTGCAGAGACGCCGGGCTGGAGCTGCAAGAGGGGCGCGGTCGAGCTGACTAGCAACCCGGGGGGAAGGTGTCATCTCTCCTTACCCCGCCTGGCCAAAACGAACCTTAAACAAAAAGCACACCTGAGCCGCAGGCGGCGCACACAGGCAACCCAGGCGGCGCAAGGGTCCAGGGAGGGCCGTGAGCGCCGCGCTCTTTGGGGACTCCCGGGCGGCGGGAAGGGAGGATAAATAATCCGAAGTTCTCCGCGCCACTGTTTGGGTTTCTTCTTTGTTGTGATTGCTTCAACCCCCCAGGGTCGTCCCTTCTGTCTGTGGCGCCCGCCGAGCCGACTAGGCTGACCGCCGCTCTCCACCACCCGGACCCCCGAGTCCTTCGCCCTCCCCCGGGACCGACCCGGGGAAGCCGGTGAGGTCAAAGCCGCGCCCGCCGGCCCGCGGACCGCGAGCGGGAGCAAGCCAGGGAGCGAGCGGCGCCCGGACTCACCGTGATCCGCGGGATGTTCTTCTTGCCTTGGTAGGACATGGTGGCGGCGGTGGCTGCAGCAGCTGCCTCCCTCCCTCCTTCTTCTGCTGCTGCTCCTGCTCGCCGGTGCCTTCCCAGCGCACAGCGCCCGGAGATCAGGTGGAGCGAGTGGTGCGCTGGCCGCTACCACCGCCTCCTCTCGCCTCCGCCCCCCTCCCGGGCTCCCTCGGCGGCTGCCAGAGACAATAGTAAATCTCCCTGGTCCCCCTTTCACCCCCGACCCCCCCACCCCCGCCACACACACCCTCCTCCACACACGTTCACGCCCGGGTTTTTTTGTTTTTTGGTTTTTTTTTTCTTTCTTTCTTTTGCGGTGCCAGCTGGGACCCAGTAAGACAAGAATGGCTGATCCGCGACTCCTCCCTCTTCGCTCTAGTCCCTATTGATTTTCCTCTTTGCATCTGCCTCACCCACTTTTTCTTTTTCTTTTTTTTCTTTCTGACTTGTGAGCGTGGCCGAGCCAGCCTGCGCCGCGTCCACCAGGGGGCGCGAGGGACTTTTCCGGGCGGGGATGCCGCAGCCCGGCGTGTCGGAAGAGAGGTACCAGCGCCGCCCTCCAGGCCTCGCAGGACGAGCCCGAGCCGGCGCTGACGGCCCCATCAGCTTCTCGTCCTAGCACCAACCATCGCCACCCTCATTTCAGAGGGAGATGACCCCGGACACCCTTCCCGGAACTCGCTCTCCCCCGCCATCGCGCCAGCTGGACGCGGTGGCGGTCGCCTTTGTTAGAGGGAAAGACTGGGCGCCGCCTCTGCTGGTCGCTGGGTGTGTAAACACAGCGCGTGCAATCAGTCCCTTGGAAAGCGGAGGAATAGGCAGGCTACGTGCAGCCTGGCCGGCTGAGGTTCCGAGAGCATGAGAACACCGAAGGTATCAGAAAATGTCATTAATTATGCACCTCCGGTGCATAATAATCTCCAAATAATACATTTTTAAAAAAGAAACCCCGCAGTCTGGCTCTTAGTATTGGAGAAAGCGCATCAATGAGTAAAAAAGAAACGCCAGTAGAGGGTAGGCAAAAGCACTAGCATGTTCCTGCTGTGCAGTCATGGATTTTGTGAGTACTCCCGCTACTTCCCCCTCGGTAATGAACCACGTGCATGGCTCAGAATCCTGAGTTACTTCATGCAGATGGACAAAGATGAATACGTTGTTAGAGGCAAAAATATGGCTTCTGAGTGCTGGGATGTGTTGTCCTTCATTTAGACGCTAAAATCAAACGGCCGGGGGGGGGGGGGGGACAGAGGGGCCACTGTGGGTGGAGTGTGATGGTGGCTGGGATGGGGAGCTCCCTCGGCTCTCCTGGAAAGTAACCCCAAACATACTATTTCAATTAGTAAACAAACAAGAGGTTTGCACTGCAGAGAACTCAGCAGGGAATGATATAAATACACTTGGCGCCACCACCACCACCCCCAAAAAGTGGTTTACCATGCAAAAATTCCAAAACCACAGGCTCAAGACTGTTCTCCTACCACCCTCCTTGTCCTAGTTGTCAACCCTAACAGTCTACTAAACAGAAATTCTGCAAATGTCACTAAGTGTGACTAGCTGGTGTTGGGAATCTTGAATGTATGTTCCTCTAAGGCAGGCCACACACTTCTGGACGTCTTTTCACTGAACTGAACGTTTGCTTTGCAAAAGAGAAGCTCTAGAAGGCAGGCACAGAAGGCAGGCACAGAATACCCCAGCTTGGGCTTTCCATAAATCCGAAATGAATCAGCCTGGTCTTATAATCAAAGAGCAGACTAAAGCCCCCTAAACACCTCCCCTCAAGCGAGTTAATCCAAACTTCTGGTTGTTCATAGGTAACTGGACTGCATCTTCACAGGAAAAGTCCACAGCATTCTCCACTCCATTTCTGTGATCCTCTGGCAAGGAGGATGAATACCAGGCAAAGGTCACCTCTCTGTACTCTTTTGCAAAGTACAAGGAAGAAGAAGAAAAAAAAAAAAAAAAGACTGAAGCCAAAGGCACTCCCCAACCATTTTGCTTTGTTCTTAAAGTGTAAGTGCTAAAACCACTAGCCAAGAGTTGTGAAATTGCAAAGCATTCTGGGAGATTGGCATGCAAATGAGCAGGATTATATTTAGAACTGAGTAAAAGAATTAACCACACACTATGAAACCCTGCAGAGTTTTCTTTCTTTCCCAAAGATTTTGCTGCCCAGAACTTACTGAAAGGGACCTTACATAAGTGTTTAAGAAAAGCAAAAATACATAGGGGACATTAGAATATTAAAGAAATTCATGGCCTTTTTTTGTAATTGCATGGATTTCTTTGCTTTTCTTGCATACTAATTATCTCCTCTGTTACTGGCCTTCCAATCCAGAACATCCTCTACTAAATAGATTAAAACCATATTTTTGATCACCTGATGATCATGTATGTGTGTTGTTGTTTCAAATTACAAGACTTGATTAAAACCTGTGAGGTCAGATTTGCAAGCAAAAGGGCAGCCCAAATAGGAATTGTGATGTGTGCCCCCACTGTAGGGCTGTGACAAGCCATGCACTGGGAGGCATACTAGCCAGCTAATCGGTGCATGCTATGGCCATCACCAGAAATGTTCAACAAACCCTATTTTTTCCCCTCTTCTTTCTCCCTCTTTTTAAATCAAAATAAAATGTCTAAAATGAGTTTAAAAGAAAAATCCTTCCTTGACTATGCATGGATTCCAAAGAATAAGAAAGGCCGCCATCAATACAAGGATGCCTCTGTGTCTGGCCAAGAGAGAAAGGTGGAACCAGCATGGATGTTTGCCACAGTTGAATGAGTCTGAGTGGTTTTTCTTGGATATGCAGTAGTGTTAGGATTTATGTATCTCAGGAAACATGAAGGAAAAGAGGAAAAGTGGGACAGGGAGAGGGAGACAGAGACACAGAGACTCAATTTACAGTCCCAGAGAAACTTAATTTTTGCCACACCTGCAGACTTCAAAGCCTTAATCAATGGCTGTTCTAGTAGCTTAGACCAATGATTTGGCATTATCCTTGGCTTACCTTCATCTCACATACCATATTCAATCTGACAGCAGATGGTCTTGGTCAGTCTTTCAAATTATAGCCAGACTATGATCTCTACCTCCACCTGCAAAGCTTCCTCCTGTGTCTAGCCACCATCATCTCTCCCCTAGACTACTGCAGTAACCTCTTATGTTCCTCACTATCATTCATTCATTTATTTGCACAATATTCACATATGCTGTGTGCTTACTATGTGCCATTATTTTTCTAGGTGCCAGTTAGTGCCACAGTGGTGAATTAAAAAATATATATATCCCAGACCTCATGGAATTTACATTTCCCCACATTCAAAGGAGCAAAACTTGTCACTTACTAGGCGCCTTCCCTGCTTTATTCACCTTCATGATACTTTTAAGCACTTGTAAGCACTTGAAGTAGTAAATTATTATTGGTGTATTGTCATCCCCCTCACTAGTAAATAAAGTTCCTTATGGACAGGGAATTTGTTTTATTTGCTGCTGGGTCCTGAATACCTGAAATAGGGACTTACCTATTGAAAGTGCTCGATAATTATTAGGTAAATAAATCTAAGAATATTGCTGATTGTGTCTGAAGAAAGAATAAATAGGCAGACTAGGGCAGGTGATTAGAATCTATATTTAAGAACGTCTATTTTTGCTTCTCTAAAGCCTCTGAGGGTTTCCTGATTCTTGATTTCATATCAGCTAGATTCAAGATGGTGAGAATTTACTTTGTTTACAAAATACAATAGGCAAATTCCAAAGCAGCATTTGAGCAAAAAATGGCTCAGGGGAATCTATTTGGTACCTGAGCACTGACTAGATGTTGTGGCTTTGATAGGCTCTGCCATTGAACCTATGGAGAAGACCAGAAGCCCTGTGTTAATAGGGAGAATATCTTTAGAAAAAAATTATCTGGAGTTCAGAGGAAAATTGTGGTCCAGAGCCTATCACGGGGTAGCAATTAGAAACCTGGGCTTGCGAGTGAGATGGAGCCAGGTCCATCTTCCAATTTGAGCATTCCTCCTTCCCTTGACCTTCAGCATACTAATCTCTCTGCACCTCAGTCTCCTCATTTCTAGAATAAGTATCTTAATACTTACCTCACAGTGTTTTGTGATGATTTATTAATTTGCTCAACTAATTTTTTACTGACTACCTCCTTTGGCAGTACTAAGCACTAATATAAATATTTGAATAAACTAAACAAAATTCCCTACATTCATGAATCCCTATGGAAAGAGGAGTCAAGAATACTATATATACATAAAGTATTTTCAGTGGCGGTACATAAAGCAGGGAATGGGGAGGTGAAAGTCATTCGGGTTTGTAGGATAGTGTGGCATTTTAAAAGAGAGGATGGTAGCTTGGACAAAGCAGTTGCAGTGGAAGCAGTGGGAAAAGGTCAGATGGTAGGTGGAGTTCAAGGTAAAGCCAATAGGATTTGGTGATGGATTGGGTTAGGGTATGAAGAAAAGAGAAGAATCAAGGGTAACATTAAATTTTCTTGGCCTGAGCAACTCAAAGGATGAAGGAGCAAAAACTATGGCAGGAACTGGGCCGAGAGCTAAGGTTAGGAACATGACTGTAGACATTTCTATTAAACATCTAAGTGAAATGTTGAATGGGCAAGTGGTCATTCGAGATTAGAATCCCAGGATGAGACCTGGCTGAAGATATAAATTTGGGAGTTGTTAGCATAAAGGATATATTTAAAGCAACAATGCTGGATGAGATAACCAAGGCAGTGAGTGTAGACAAGAGATGTGGGGTAAAGTAGCATCCTGAGGCGAGATGAGCAGCCAGAAAAAGAAACAGAGACAGTGACGAAGAGTATGGTGTTCTGAAAACCAAGTCACAAAAGTATTCCAAGGAGGAGAATGTGTTCACTTAGTTAAATGCTGTTGAAAGGTCAAGGAAGATGAGAACTGAGGTGTAGCCTGTGAATTAAAACACTGAGCCATCGAGGACCTTCACCAGAGTGCCCATAAGATGAGTACCTTAGCACCCACCTCACAGTGTTATTTTGTGAGGTTGTACTGACATTTACTGAGTCCTGTGAGTGTCCGGCAGTTCTGATGGCGTCATGGGAGTGAAACCTGATTGGAGGGTTTTCAAGAAGAAAAGAAGGTGGAAATTGGAGACAGCTAATATAAACAATTCTTTCAAAGATTTTTATTGGGAAAGGGAATGGAAATGGACCAGTAACTAGCAGAGTGAGTGGAATATAATATTGGAGGAATAGTGGCATGATGGTATGCAGATGGGACTGAGCCAGTAGAGAAAGGACATTTCATGATGTAGGAGAGAGACAGAATTTTGTTATACCACAGTTCTTGATACAGTGGAGGGCTTGCCCTTAGCTGGGGGCAAGGAAGGTTTCTCCGTAGTAACTGAAGAGAATACACTGACATGACAGGTAGCAGGATAAATGTAATGAAGGCAGTTTATGGAAGTTGTCTTCTGATTGTGTCTATTTTCTCTGCCATCAGCAAAATCAGTGAGAGAGAAGGTGTTAGAAGTTAGGGGCAGAGGAGTTGGTACGAAATCATTTTCTAGGAGAGTAAAGTGACTAAAGAAATATAGAGTGATTATCTGGCTGCACTGAGGATTTCTTCAGTTAGTGGCCATGATTTAAAGGGAGACCACTGAGCTGGGTTGTGGGCGGGCCTCCAGCCATAACACAGCTGACCAGACAAGCACAGAATAGACGTGGCATAGGATTTCACAAGGGCTGGCCAGATGAATGCTGAAAAGGGAGAGAGAAACTTAACGGAAATGAAGCATGAAATCTAAGCTGGTTAAGAGAGCAGGGAGTAAAAACACATAAAAATAAAAAATAATAAATTCAAACACATAAATGGTTAAAGTCTCCAAGAAATAATGATTGAGAGAGAGAGAAAGAAGGGAGGTCATCAGTGTAGGGAGAAGTGAAAGATAGTGAAAATATTGAATATTAAATTATATTATTCATCTAAGCTTTTGGTACAAAGTAAATTAATTAGAAGGCTGCTATTCCTACCATTATTTTTCATGCTTTGAATATTACTTACTAAACTCAATTATTGTCAGGGGCCATGTCTAATTTATCTTCATAGTCCCCTGCTCCTGTATAGTGCTTAGAAAAGAGTAGAATCAATGGGGAAAAATTAGATAAGTACAGGGGAAAGTACAGAATATTGTCTTCCTTTTAATCTCCAAAATTTCTAAAATAAATGCTGAGTCATTTACACAATTTTGACTATAAAAAATATTTTCTACTTTTTAAAAAAATTACTTTATATTTTGCCACATTAAAATGGATGAACTATTTCTGCCTGTGTTCTGATTTGAAGGATAGAGAAGAAAATAGTTCTCAAATAACTACAGAAGAGTTTATAACGTGCAAATTCCACATGCCAGGCCTTGGTCATATATATAGGCTATGCTAATGTTGATAAATAAATACTTATTCTTAGAACTGCCCATGAAATAATTTGGCTACGTTAATTTTATCTACCATCAAGCGAAGGAAATTCAGTCATGAATTTCCAGGGTCAAAGAATGAAAATCAAAGTGATGATTCGCCTGCTATTATTAGATGTTTACATATTAAGTAAACAGAAACAACCCGTGAAACAATAGTACCCTTAATATTATATAAGCCAAAAGAGAAAGAAATGCCACAGCCACAACAATGTATTCCCATGAACTTATGCCACAGTTACATTTATGCCAGCTAAAATAAGTTACCTATCCGTGGCTGAAGTTTTTCATTCCTTTCCTCCACCCAGGAGGATTCTGAAGGCTTCCACCTTCTCCATGAGCTTTCTCAGCACCTCCTTTCAAAGCCGCAGGCAGGCCACCCTGATTAGGGTTATGGAGTGGGGTTGGGAGTGGGGAATAAATCACTCTGTGTTCATCACTGTCTCTGGTCCAGTCCATATTAAACATGCAGGGAAAGTTACATTCATATCATTGGAAAAAATTGTGACAGCTTTGCACTCCATATCATAGGAAGGGACATTTTGGTCTCTTTGCATATATTTAAACTTCAGAAATCTGTAGGTAACTCTGTCTTCCCAAAGGTACTGCTGTGAGTCACTTCCCAGCAGCCCAATACCAAGTTTCTGCAGCTGTGTATGTGCCTGAGCTCAGGAAAGAAATCAGCCCAGTGCTTATTCTAATTAACAGTATCTAGGGTTAGCTATGGGTATAGGCTTATGGGCACTAAATAGCCCAAGGAATAGCTACTTTTTCTACTAAAACCGCCTTTATACCCTGTTGATTCAGCTGTAATTCACTTGAAAGAAAACCAGAGGACTGGGACTAGATGTTTTTTAAGGAGTGGTGGGGACTGAATTAGGGACTCAATATAAACTTACACTTTTATGTCATTCATTTATTCACTTATGTATGCATTAATTTAGCAAATAGTTTTATTGAATATTATGGACTCCCTACTATGTGACAGGGAAATTGGAATATAGCAGCGACTGAGAGAGAGGTGGTGCATGACTTCATAGAGACTGCAGCCTGAATATAAGGGTAATGGACATCCATCGTGGGACCCGAATTCCTCCTTCAGAACTGAAGGACTTATCACCAGCTGTAGGGTTGCCTATGGACAGCCCTCTGTTCTCAGGCCTTTCCAGTAATTGCTCCTGGCGGCAGAGATCTGCCTTGCTCATAGTCAAACCTCCTTTCAGGGTCCAGCCTGCATCCAGTGATTGGTAGATTTGGGAGGGCTAAAGACCCACCCACCCACCCACCCCAGCTGCAGTTAGGGACAATCTTGAACAGCCACCCAGCTTTACCACTTCCCCCAGGTCCACCAAGGCCTTTGTTAAAACTGTTTGCAGAATTATTTCTTCCTCTGCTCAATCCCATTTACTTCTCTTCTCTTCCATGGGTGTTGATTAGAAGGGCACCTCCTGATATTCCTACTGACTAAACCCTGTCTCATGGTATGCCTACCCAGAGAATCCAGTCTGAAACAGTTTATATCAGGAGTGGTCTCAGGAAACAGATGCTAGGTTGACCACTAGCCAGCAATGAAAACCTCATTCATGGGGACAAGTGGGACACAGATAGACAATGTGGCAAGGCACTGAAATGGCACAGCAATGGAAGGAAATTCTTGAGCAGAAGTAATATATTAGGTATTTGAGAATATGTGGAAAATATTAACTATAAGAACAATGGAATTGGGTGGCTCTTGCTAAACACTCGTGATGGTTTAAAGAAGATAAAAAGACTTTGGAATCATTACTCAGAAATTAAATGTTAAGTGTGAAAATGAGAATGCTTTCATAAAGAAGTTCTTATCTCCTGCAGCTTGACGGCACAGAAAGCCAAGCCATCAGGCCCAGGACTTAATCATGAGAATAGCAAAGTGCTAAAGAAGGTTAAATTCTCAACTGAGGCAGGTCTACTGTGCCAACGTCAGTGCCCTAATTTGGAAAGAGTGGGTACCTGAGATGGGGCAGGAACATATTTGGGCTTGTGCACTGAAAAATCTCACAGCCCAGAAAAATGACACACTCTTGCTTCTTAAGGGTGAGCTCTCCACCACCTCCTTGCCTGAAGAGATTCAGAGGCCTGTGCCCTAGGACAGCATGCACCTCCTTCAGAATCTGTCACCATCTCCCCACCTGGTCACAAGGTCAATAAGCCATTAACTAGGGTTAAGTTCCAACACCCTGGCGGTGGAAGGGCTGGGCTTGATAAGAGAGAAAAGGGAGCCTTAAGATTACACATGGGACTGAATTATAAGGGCGCTGGATCAAGGGAGGCAGAAATTAAGTTGGGCAATGGCGAATTTATTGATATGGAAATATTTCCCAGTATACAGGATTTAACAACCTCATCAAAACCCCAGGAGATAGTGTGAGCATGCTTCTAGAATGGCTCGTAAAAGATGGGGACAGAAATGGCCAACAGTATGCAAGGTAGAAAGGCCAGAGTTACATGGCAGACAATGCAAGAAGCAATCTGAGGTTCAGAGAAGCAGGCACCCTAGAGTGAATATTATGTCAGGCCAAAAACTTGTCAGATTCCTGTGATCCACGGGAGGGCCCAGAGGAAACAGCATTGACCAAAGCAATAGGAAATGTGCAGGTGAGAGGTGCAAACATTGGCACTGGTTCTCCTCTGTAGGTCAGGACTGATGGTGAGAAGTAGTCACAGAACTAGGTTCACTGAATAGCAATGCCAATGACAGGACATGAAACCACAGAGGCCAGGTGGCAGCACTTATCAGTCAGAAGCCAGGTAAATGCAATTATCACAAAGCACAGCAAGGCTGGTGTGGTAGCAGGAAGGCCTGACCAGTAGAGTCATGAGATGGTTAATAGAAGATTCTGTCCCTGGGAGCAAGACAGAACTTGTCACCCAGACTAGCACTGTGGTAGGCACAACAATGCACATGTTCCAGTCCTTGGAACCTGTGGAACCACACATATCCTGCATGGCAAAAGGACTTTGAAGGAGTGATTAAATTAAGTATCTCGAAATGGGGAGACTATCCAGGTGGGCCCAATGTGTCCTTAGAAGAGAGAAGAATGAGAGTCAGAGAAAGAAGGAGATATGATGTTGGAAGTAGAGGTTGGAAGGATGCAACCATGAGTCAAAGAATGTGGGAAGCCTCTAGAAGCCGGAAAAGGCAAGGAACAGATTCTCCTCTGGTACCTCCAACAGGAACATACCCTGTGGACACCTTGATTTTGGCCGAATAAGACTAACTTAGGACTTCTGACCTCTAGAAATGTAAGATAATAAATGTGTATTGTTTTAAACTACTTAAGTTGTGGTAATTTGTTATAGCAGCAATAGGAAACTTAATCAAGGATTGATGATCAGGAGCCTCAGTGTAGCCACCATATTAAAAAGTAAGGAGCCCTTTCTTAGTTTGTGGATCTGAGCCAATTTTCAGACATGCTGTCCATTAATTGAAGGAGAAGCCATTGGGAGGAAGGAACCTGCAACACCATGCCAAGTATTTACAGTAATAGTTCCCCTAGTCCTTCTCTAAGAGTCCTTTGGCCATATAAGAGGAACACTGTAAAGTGGGGAAAGGGGCTTACTTCAACATTTCAAGGACTGATGGAAATGGGTTCTCAGTTAACACTGAGAACCCAGTCTCTGAGTTTCAACTCAGAGACTTGAAGCATCATCGTAACTCCTCTGTTAAGTTGCAGGCATGTTGGGGTCAGGTAATAGATGGATTCCTGGTCCAGGTATAACTTATATTTTCCCATTAGGTTCAGGGACCCACTCAATGGGCATATTCATAGAACCCCAAAGATTAATTAGAATGGACAAACATGGCCATTAGCACAACTGCCACTTTGATTTCTTAGCCTATGGAGTAAAAGCTATCAAGTAGTGAAACCAAGTAAAGACTCTAAAACTGACTCCCCATTTCCAAGCCAACCAACATAATAAAATCAAAAACAATTTTGCATACTAAGCAAATGGCAGAGACTAGTGGTACCCTTAAAGACCTGGAGCATGCAGAGCTGGTGGTTCCTATCTTATCTCCATTTAATTCACTAGACTGGATAACCCAGAAGCCAGACAAATTCTAGAGCATTACTTAACAAAGTAGTACCTAAAATTGCAGCTGCTGTTTTAAGTGTGATATTTTGCTGGAGAAGATTATTATGGCCTTGGCACATGGTACATAATCATTGATCTAGCAAACGAGTTCTTTTACACCTGTACCAGAAAAAGGGATCCAAACCATTGGCATGCACTTGGAATAGACAGCAATACACAGAAGCAGTCTTGATTCCATGGCTATGTTAATCATCCTGCCCTCCATCACAATAGAGTCTGCAAAGACCTGGACTGTAGACATCTTGCAGCACATCTCTGCTGGTATACTGTATTGAGAACATCATGCACATAATTAGATGAAGAAGTGGCAAATATATTGAGGGCTTTGGTAAGACACATGAACTCTAGAGAGTGAGAGATAAAGTCTACAAAGATTCAGAAGCCCAATCGGACCTGATAGACCCCTTCAGATATTAGAGACATATTCTATACCTGGAAATACTTCTCCAGCCCATTACATGAAAGGTTGTCAACTCTGAACGGAACCTGGAGCAGTAAAGGGCTTTGCAACAGATCCAGGCTGTAGGGCAAACATCCTGGGAGTTTGCCCATATGATCCAGTAAATACTAAGGTTTTGAAGGTATCTATGGTGGGAAAAGATACCAGGGAGAGTTTATCCAATCCCCAATATGAGAATCACAAGGTAGTCCCTTGGGATTCTGGAGTGATGCTTGTGTGCTTCTAGACTCTGGAAGATGTGGAGGGCCTGACCAGACTCATCAAGTGACCATGCAGCCAAAACTGCCCATCCTGCACAGGGTTCTGTCAGATCTGACAGTCATAAGACTGTATGGGAGTGGACCCAACAGCAATTCACTGTAGATGGAAATAATACATTCAGGATTGGGCATACTAAGGATGGAAGGGCACAAATGAACTCTCTAAGCAGGTGGTTCAGCTCTCCCATGTCATCTACCACTGTTGCTGCAGTAACTTTCTGTCAGCACAGATATGGCCCTTATGATCAGCTGATGAAAGAGGAAAAGTCCTGAGCCTGGTTTACAGATAGGTTGGCTTGGTATGCAGAGCAATTTGAAAATGGATCTTGAGCACATGTCAGTGCTACGCAGGGGTGGTGTTGACAAACAACAGTGAAGAGATTTCATCTCAATGGCCACAGCCCCATATGGCACACCTGATCATCCATTTAGTACGGAGAGAAAACTCGCTCAATAATATATATGGACTCTTCGGCAGTGTTGAATGGTATGGCCATCTGGTTAGGGCTGGTAAAAGGAAATATTAAAAGATCAAGGTAAGGGCGGGCCGCGGTGGCTCAGCGGGCAAAGCGCTTGCCTGCTATGCCGGAGGACCTCGGTTCGATCCCCGGCCCCAGCCCATGTAACAAAAAACGGAGAAACAGAATACAATAAAACAAGAAAATGTTTAAAAATGTTTCCCTTTCTTCCTTCCTTCCTTCCTTCTATCCTTCCTTCCTTCTCTCTGTCTTTAAAAAAAAAAAAAAAAAAAAAAAAAAAAAAAAAAAGATCAAGGTAAGAGGAGGCCTTCGGTAGAGGCATATGGGTGGGCCTACGGGAGTTGGCACGAAGAGTGGAGACATATGTATTGCATGTTAATGCCCTCCAGAGAGCATCCATCATAGAAGAAACATTAAACAACCAGATAGCCAAAAGGACTCAGTTGGCATCAGTCAGGGTCTGTCATCCTCTACTGCAGTGCTTGTGCAATGAGCACATGAATGGAGTAGCCAAGGTGACGGATAAAGGCTATGCAGGGAGCTAACACATACTCACCAATGCTGATCCAGCTACTGGGCCTGTCAAATGTCCATCCTGCCCACAACTGAGAGTAAAACTGCCTCCCCAATTTGGCACCATTCCTCAAAGTTACAAATGAGCTACTTTGTGACAAGTTAACTACATTGGACCCCTTCACACTGGAAGGAACAGGGCTTTATTTTTCCAGAAATAAATATATATTCTAAGCATACGTTTGCGTTTACTGATGCTAGAGCCTCAATAAACACTACTATTTGAGGGTTTCAGGTGTGTTTGGGGTACTGGTATGGGATCTCACATGTTTCAATTTGCTAAAACTGCCAGAATGTGATATACCAGAAATGAATTGTCTTTTACAATGGGGACTTATTAGCTTACAAATTTACAGTTCAAAGGCCATGAAAATGCCCAATTTAAGTTGTCAAAAGGATGATGCCTTCCCTGAAGAAAGGTTGCTAGCATCTGGGACACCTCCATCACAGGGGAAGGCGCATGGCCAGCATCTGCCGTCCTTCACTCCTGAGTATCATTACCTTCAGCTCTGGTTCCAGTGGCTTCTTCTGTGAGTCCTCTCTTAGCTCCTCCAGGGCTTTTCTCTCTAAGCTCTGTCTGCCTTTTATCCTCTTATAAAGGACTCCAGTAAAGGATTAAGACCCACCTTGAATTAGATGGGTGTGCGAGTTTGAAAGTATTATGTACCCTGAAAAGCCATGTTTTAATCCTGATCCAATCTCATGGGAGCAACCATTTCTTCTGATCCTGATTCAATACTGTTGGTTGGAAACTTTCAATTAGATTATCTCCACGGAAATGTGGCATACCCAACTGTGGGTGTGACCTTCTGATTAGATGGAGATGTGACTCCACCCATTCCAGGTGGGTCTTGATTAGTTTACTGCAATTCTTTAAAAGAGGAAACATTTTGGAGAGATTCAAAAATGACAGAAGGCTCAGAGCCAACAAAGATATAGATCCTTGGAGAAAAGTTGCTTCATAGAACAGAGACACAGATGTTTGGAGAAGCTTGGATCCCAGAAGATATTACCATGAAATGTTAAGCAAGCCAGAACCTGGAGAGAGCCAAGGGAAGCCAAGAGATGAAAGCCAGCCCCAGAGAAGCAAAGAGAGGAACCCTGACAGGAGCAGAGGCTGAAAGCAATGGAGCCCAGGAGCAAGGGACCAACAGATGCCATCCATATGATTTCCCAGCTGACAGAGGTGTTCCTGACCCATTAGCCTTCCTTGAAGTAAGGTATCTTTCTCTGGATGCCTTACTTTGGACATTTTCGTAGGCTTAGAACTGTAGACTTGTAATTTATTAAATTCCCATTTTTCAAAGCCATTCCAATTCTGGTATATAACATTCCAGCAGCCTGCAAACTAACACAGTGGGTCATATCTCAATTGAAACAACTTAATCAAAAGGTCCCACCCACAAGAGGTCTCCCCCCACAGTAATGGATTAAAAGAACATGACCTTTTCTGGGGTACAAAACAGCTTCCAAACCACCACACCATAAAACATCACATCAGACCAAGGGACCTTCTTAATAACAAAGGAGATGCAAAAGGAGTGACAGGACCATGAGACCCACTGGTTCTATCAAATAGCACAGCACCCAGAAGCTGCCATCCTGAGAAGGTAGGGGAATGACCTATGACAGGCAAAACTGAGGTCCCATTAGAGATTGTTTCTTCAAGGATAGCACACCATCCTCCAGGATGCACTGCACACTTTAAGTCAGTATCTTTTATATGGTGCCCTGTGTTCCAACAGGAAGAATGTACAGGCCCAAGAACCAAGGGGAGAAAGCAGGAATGGCCTCTTACTATCACTCCCGGGAACCCATGTGCTTCACATTCCTGCAGCTTTATTTAAACTTTTTGTTTAGTGCCAAGGGGGAAAGACTTCCACCAGGGGGCAGAGCAAGAGTCCTGCTGAACTATAAATTACAGTCGCCCCCTGCACACTTCAGGCTCTAGGTGCCAAGGGACAAAACAGACAAGGAGGAGTGTCCCCATCCTGGCAGGACCCTGATCATCAGGAAGAGGTAGGACTGCTATTACACGATGACAGGGAAGAGTATGTACAGCACCCGTGTGATCCACTTGGGTTTTTTTTAAGAACTATTTTGCCCAGTCTTGAAAATAAATAGACAAATACGTCAGCCACAACCAGAGAAGGGCATGGTGAGCAGGGGCTCTGACTCCTTGGAGGGGAGGGTCCATGTCCCCATACCAGATAACCCACCTAAGCCAATGGAGGTGCTACCTAAGAGTGAAAAAAATCTAGAATGATCAGCAGGGGCTGATAATGAGTTTTACTGTGGCCCCAAGCAGGAAACCAGACCCTGAGAGCCACAACAGAAGAGACGCACCAAAATCCTGGAGTCACTGCCTCCATGAGCCAATACTTCAAAATTCACAGATTTCACATACATATTTAGATTTCTTTAAAACTGGAAGATCTGGCAATTCTGGACTCATATACACACACTGGTACTCATCAGCTAGAGTTGAATTCTGGCTGCCTTTTGAACAGAACATACATTCCTCAGTTAGTCATAATGTCTGTTATTACCTATTCTTTCTTACACAGGGTTGTCTTCTATTTATTTATGCCACCTGCCTGCTCATAGTCATTTGGATTTTTAACACAGGAATGCTTGGAGACTCTGAGATATTTAGGTATCAGAGAACATGTCTCAAAGATGAAGTTGTTTCTGAAGCAATCTTTGGTGCCTGTTCAGAATCAGGGAGTTATCTCCAGGGAACCACCTCCTCCCCAGCCCATCCCCTTTCCTCCCTCACAGGGGCCTAACCCATAATATTGAATTCTGGAACCCCTGAACCCTTAGATAAATACGTTCTTGAGAACATATCCCTGAGCTGCTAAATGTTCAGTTGACTGCAGCCAGTTTCACCCTTGGGCTGAATCAAAACTCATGTTCTTGGATTCCAAGCTTTCCCTGTAGAGCACAACAGCTCCCTCTCAAATGAAGGATGTGAGACTCACTGTTGGATGGAGGCTCGGAATAGCTAGCCAGCCCCCAAGTGCTAAGCTTCAACCCTAGTTTATATTTTCCAAGTTTCCCATCCATCTCAGGAAGGCCCTTGGCTGCTCGTGTTGTTTTTTCCCCCGCTTCTGTTTCCTGTACTCAGCTATCGCAAATGTCCCTGGGACATGGGACTTCATCAGCCAATGGCTCTCTATCTTTTTGGAGAAAGAAATGACAGAGGCTTATGATTAGGGCCCAGTCACAGATTTCACTGAATAAACTTTCCAAGAAGTCAAGGAATGACAGACAGCCACCTCTGGCACATAACTTATTTGTCAAGGAATGAGTACATCTTTGTCGAACTGGTCACCTCTCCACACTGATCCCAAGGAGACTCTGAATTTCTAACCTCAGGAACTCTAGAATCAAATGCTGAGCTGGCCGTGAACAAGTACTGTCAGCTTTGCAAGGTCGGGCACTAATTTTTCATTGAGGTAGTGAAATAGGGGAAGACTGTTTCATTTTCCAAATTCATTTCAAATTATATAACCTTGGAACTGACAACCTGAAAGACCCTCTGAAACTTAGTTGCTTCATCTATAAGATGGGTAAGTAGAAGAGCTGAGTGGATAAGCTGACAACAACATTAGAGAGCATAACTGGTGATGCAGAAAGATGAGCTGATTCATTTTAAATGAGTTGCTGGTGTACTTCGTTATAGCATAGAGTGATTACAATATGTTTTAGAGTCCCTCTAGAAGTGAGCAGAAGGAAAATGGACACCCGCCCATTTTCTGACAAGCTTCCAGTCAGATTCTGAT
This sequence comes from Tamandua tetradactyla, assembly GCF_023851605.1. Classification (NCBI taxonomy): domain Eukaryota; kingdom Metazoa; phylum Chordata; class Mammalia; order Pilosa; family Myrmecophagidae; genus Tamandua; species Tamandua tetradactyla. Next base: position 28,065,087 of record NC_135346.1, read on the forward strand.
CTTGCTTTCCTTGCTGCTTTCCTGTAATCATATACCAGACTATGTAAGAACTTTCTCGACTTTAGAGTATAGTATGCCAACCATCTTCCAAAAAGGTGTACATAATTAATTAATGCATATTTTAACAAGTAACCAGGTCCTGTTTTCATGACCTCATAGCCACAAATAATTTAAAATGACTTCCAAAATCCCCAAGGCATTGCTGAAAACAGAGATGAATGCATATTGTGTTACTGACGTTTGATTTAGTTTTACATTTCAAGGGGATACTCTAGAGCATGAGAGAAGAGAATGCTAAAAAGACGCTAGGTAACGGAATGATAGTTTGGTTGTGATGAGGGTTCTGACCAAATGCAACTATGGAAAACAATTATTATAAACACCCACATATCTTTGGATCAACTTTAACTAAAATTAAGGTGAAAAATCAGGGGCCACTTTCTTTTTCCTGGAAATCACTTGTGGGGGTACTTCAAGAAACCACTATCACAAGTGGTTTCAGGAATACAATGCACTGGATTAGCAATTTGCCTTCATTCAGAGATATGAGAAAAAGTTAATATTCATATATTTACTGTAGAACTTAAATTGAATCTGTACTTATTTTGTATTTTGTCACTGTGGTTGAGTTTCTCTCTTAATCTCTAGTTTAAAAAATTGCAGAGAACTTTTTGTAATGTTGAATGCTTCATAGGTCCAAGGTTTCCTTACTTATAACCTTGGGACTATGAAAGTTTCTCATAAAAACTAAATTATCAGAAAGCTTGTTGTAGAAAATCCTGCTCAGAAACAGGCAGAAACTATGTTTGCCATAGAAGGTTGATTTTGACTTATTAATTCTGTGATGGCTGTTTTGCTGGCTATGACATGGGATTCTTGTTAACCTGCATAAAAAGATGATGCAACTCTTGGAAATACAGCCAGAGCCAAAGGCTCTCTTTCATATTACATTGCTTTTTTAAGTAAAATAAAAATACGACAAAATGTGTGCTCTCTGTGTTCCATGACACCACTAATGAAAGAGCAAAATACCTGAGGCAGCCAGGGACCAAGCTGGGGACTGGCTTCACGCCTTCCCTGCCAAAACTCCTATAACCACTGAGGCATTCCCAAGTTAACATCACTAAAATGCAACTAGGATGACACAGGCCTGTTGTTATTAACAGGGTTGCATTCCATTTCTGAGCTCTATAGTCTTGGCCAGCTCTGGGCTCTGTCAAGTGCCAGGAGTATTCTCTTTTTCCAATCGTGTAAGGTTTATGCATCACTAATGATGCTGTAAGGGATATCGATAAACTTGTTTGACTGGTCCTGGACCCCTTTACTTTCCTCACTTACTTGTCAGGAATCCATTGTTACCCTGATAAAGCTAAGCTGTGGGCATATAGAGCCCAGAAACGGAATCCAACTCTGCTACTAACACAGACCTGTGGTTATATTCTAGCTCAGCCCTGTACTAGCTGTGGTGCCCTTAAACATGTCTTCTTTCTTTTTAATGCAATTTTATTGATGTATATTCATATACCACAGAATCCACCTGAAGTATACAATCAATGGCTCACAGTAAACATATTCTTTTAAACCCAGTTTCCTTCTCTGTAAAATGGGGATAAAAATATTCAGCTTATACGGAATAAAGGATTAGGTAAAATAATGAAGAGTACCTGAAATTTTCTGAACATGAAAGAATAGATTGAGATACATTTTGCAAAGGTGATCCTTGAAAACTCAAATCTGCCTGTGTACCTTACATGAATAAGTGTCCTCAGCCCAGGTGTTCACAAGTCTCTCTCTCTCTGGCTTCATGGTCTCTGTCTCTGACGCTCTGTTTACAGTAGCTTCATTCTTCTTTACAGGCTGCAAAGAGGTCAATTCCAAGGGGCCACAGAGACTAACCCTTTCAGGCCTGCAGCTGAAGCAGGGAAGGCACACGGTCGGCCCACCTCTAGCCCCACAGTTAGTGACACCATTAGTGGGGTTTTCTGACCTTTAGTCCTAAAATCTATCATGCACCATACACTGCCTCATGCCGTCGGAAAAAGAGGGGTGTGGGGAGATCTGTGCCCTTTTCAAAGATTTAATAATACTAAATTCACTCCCAAATGAAATTAAATTGTGCGCAATATCAGAAAGAGATTGGTAAATGCTAAACCAGGCACAATTGTTATTCTGAGTTCCAAGACATAATGATGAGGTATTGTAGTGAAAAGAGAAAAAGAATAAGGAGTCCAGAGATCCAAGCTTTAGCCATGTTTGTTTTATTAACAAATTGTTTGAACTTGAGCAAATCACTTAACCTCTCCTCATCTACTAAATATAGAATAAATTATTTGCTTCCAAGCTCTTTGGGTGGATAATCAAATGAGATAATGGAAATGCCCGGATTGAAGAAATGCATCCCAAAAGAGTATATGAAATATTATTTTTCCATCATGTAACAAATATATACAGAATAGATAACCACTCAAAGGACTACTTAACATTGTTGCTTTCCAAATACGACCCCTCCTTTAAGTACCTCTCTGTTTTTCAAATTATGTATTTCTCCAGATGTATTTCTCAGCTTTTCCAGGCTGATCTCATTTATTCATTTCCTGCCCATATTTCTAATCTCTCTAGGTTGCTCTGTACTACATCTCTTTCCTCACTGGTGCCTATAATACCATCCTATTTCTGCACATCAGCAGATACAATTATTATAGTGGGTTTATGGCCTCTTTCTAAGCCATTAATAACAATGCAAAATGAAATGCGTCTGGGGCTGATCTCTGCAGCATCCTCCTGGAACCCACAGCATGCCATTTTTCATTCTTGTTGGATTTTCTCAGCCAGTTTTGAGGACATTTCTTATGATTCAGAAAACCACCTAATTCAACCATCAGACTTTTTTTTTTTAACGGCAGGGGAACCAGGTCTTATTTCTCCTGCTCATAATAAAATATAAAATAAAGTAAATAAAGTAAAACAAAAATAAATTATAAAATGTCAACACATGAAGCAGGGCACTTAAACCCTGAGAATGAATTAGTGGGTTCCTAATCCATAGATCTCCTCTCTCACTTAGATTAACGTGAGTGCTTGTTGTAATTGCATCTCTGTTTTGATCCAGTAATCAGAAGATCTAAATTTCCTAACTGGAAATTCAAATCCTTATTTTTTTTTGGAGAGGCTCAAGACCTGCAGCCAAGTTTCTCAATAAATGTGAGGTATGTGATGACTGATCTTTGAGGCTCACTACAAAGGAAACAACTTTTCTCTGTTGTTTTTCTCAACAAATTGGCTAATGTTAGCATCCCTTCTTTGCTTCCATTACAACACTTGGCAGCTTCTAAGAGAAAGGATTTGAAGAAGAGGAAAGCACAAAGACTAATCCATAAATAGAAAAACTTGAAAATGGTTTGATGACAAATTATTGCAAACATTTTTTTTCTTCTAGTATAAAAGTAGTTTTGTTCTATTTTATTCTGTTCCATTTTAATTGAGCTCAGCGTAGGGTACTCTTTTTCTTCGTATCTCTAAAATACATCACTTCTCCTTGAGCATTTCTGGTAGATTACTTTTCCGTCAACAAACTAGCCTTTTGCAGTTAAATTTTGATTCTATCTCTAAGCAGCTGGAAATTTAGGTCAAATAAGAAGTTGGGGCCTTCTCTGAGCTACAACAGAGATCTCCAAAGTTCTTTTAGAAATAAAATGTAAGTATTTTAAATATAATAACCTTCAAAATGCTAAATTTTCATTTTTGACCAAAAAAGAAAGAAAAGCTTTAGCTGTCATAATAAATACCCTAAATTAATTGCAATGCTTGAAGAAAAGTCCATTTATTTCATCTGTGAGAGAGGAAAAGCATGAACTTTGGAGATATAAACAACTGGTTTCTAAACACTTGCTTATGAAACTCAAAAGTATTTAATTCTTTATAGTTTGTTTCCTCTTCGATAAAATGGGGGATGATAATGTACCTGTCATGTAGTATTGCTTGGATCAAATGTACAAAATGATGATTAGTACAGTGTCTGGCATGCAGTAGGTGATTAATAAATGCCAGCTGCTTCCCTTGTCCTCCCAAACACACTGTGACAGAATCAACCATTTTTTATTGATACACATGACTCATTTCCCATAACACTATTATAAGGCAGTTATGAACTCTAAGAAGAAAATTTCTTTACATAAATTTAAATGTGAAGGCAAAATTTTAGTGCTTTTACAATAATACCTAATTCTAAAGTAATCATGTTAAAACACTGAATGAAGCTGCATCTGAGCTATAGGTTTTTGGTTTTTTTGTTGTTGTTTGTTTTTTTGTTTTTTTTGTTTTTGTTTTTGTCTGTCTGGTTGTTTGTCTTTTTTTTTTTAAACTATTATTATTACTTTTATTTTTTTCTCTATATTAACATTCTATATCTTTTTCTGTTGTGTTGCTAGTTCTTCTAAACCGATGCAAATGTACTAATAAACGATGATCATGCACCTATGTGATGATGTTAAGAATTACTGATTGCATATGTAGAATGGTATGATTTCTAAATGTTGGGTTAATTTCTTTTTTTCCGTTAATTAATAAAAAAAAAATTTTAGTGCTTTTATATGTGTGATTTCATTTAATCCTCCCAACAATCACATGAGAGGGTACTTTTACTACTACCATTCACAAAAAAGGATGCGGAAGTTGAGAATGGTTTAACAACCTGCTCGCTGGAAGTGAGGATTTGAACTGGAGCAGTTTAGATAGAGCCCGGACCTTGCCATAGTAACCACTCTATACTATCTTCTATTGCAACAGGGTTTACAGTGAATGGGAAGTAACAATTATATGGGAACTACATACAATAATGAATATTGAAGCACTGTACATCCTGCAACACAGTTAATTCTTTAAAAATACTAAAAATTTGATGAAGAAAAGAGTTTTATGTAATGTAACTAATACCTCTCTTTTAATAGCTATCCTTTATTTTTTACATATCTTTGTAAACGTATCAAAAAATTCACCCATTTAATTACCCAATGTGCTTTTTTAATATATTCACAGGTTATCACAACCTTCACAACAATCTAAATTTAGCACATTTTCATCACCAAATAGTCATTTATTTTTTAAAATCTGGATTTTTATAGATTAGGTTTTCTTAAAGAAGGGGATATCTATGTATGAAAAATGACACTTTTCTCATATTACTGCTGATGGAAACATAAAATGGTACAGTCACTCCAGAAAACAGTTTGGCAGTTTCCTCTAAGAGTAAACATGCACTAACCACACAATCGAGCAATTGCACTCTTGGGCATTTATCCCAGAAAAATGGAAACTTCCGTTCCCACAAAAGCCTATACATGAATATTCATAGTTTATCCATAATACCCCCAAAATTGGAAACAACCCACATGTCCTTCAATAGGTGAATGTATAAACAAACTCTGGCACATCCACACCATTACAGCACATTACTCAGCAATAAAAATAAACAAACTGATGATACTAGCAACAACTTGGATAGATCATATGGGCATATGTTTAATGAAAATACTCAAAATTTTATATACTGTGTAACCCCATTTATATTACATACTCAAAAAGAAAACAAAACTATAGAGATGGAAAACAGATTAGTGGTCCCTGGTGGATAAGGATGAGCTGGTGCAACAGTCAAGTGGCAGCATTAGGTAGTTCCTTTGTGGTGATGAATAGTTCCGTATCTTGATTGTACTTTTTTATTTTTTTTATTTTTTATTTCTACTTTATCAGATTGATTCATTTTTTGAATCTGCAGAATTTATTGAGATATATTCACATATCATATACATATATTCCATCCAATGTACCCAGTGTCTCACAGTATTTATCATCTAGCTGTGCAAGTATCATTACATCCAATTTTAAACCATTTTCATTGCTCTAAAAAGAAAAATATCAGATAGACACACACAAAAAAATTTCCTGTTAATGCTGCAGGAAATGCAATATACCAAAAATGGGTCATCTCGTAAAGGGAATTTATTACGTCACAAGTTTACAGTTCTGAGGCCATAAAAATGTCCAAAAATACATCCAAAGAATCATACCCTGACTCAAGAAAGAACAGATGAGATTTGGGGCCTCTCTGTCTACTGGGAAGGCACAGGGAGACTTCTGCTAGCTTTCTCTCCTGGCTTCTCATTTTAAATGGCTTCCCCGGGGCCATTTTCTTTTTGCATCTCCCAACGTCTCTACGTGTCAGCTCTCAAGCTTTTTCTAAAATGGTTTTCTCTTAAAGGACTCCAGTAAGCAACCCACCTTGAATGGGTGGAAACATAGTTCTATGGAAACCACCTAATCAAAAGCTCCCACCCACAACTGGGTGGGTTACATCTTCATGGGAACAACATAACCAAAATGATCCCACCCAACAATACTGAATGAGGATTAAAGAACATGGCTTTTATGGGATACACAACAGTTTCAAACTGGCACACCCCCATATCCCTTATCCCCTACTATTATTGACTCCTAGTATTGGTGCGGTACATATGTTACTGTTGATGAAAGAATATTAAGGTATTACTGTAACTATAGTCCATTGCTTGCAATAGGTGATTTTTTCTCAGATACCATTCTAGTATTAATTCTTTGTACAACTGCCACACATTTAAAACTATTCATGCAAGAACTTTTTTATATTTGTAGTGTTAATCAGCGGCATACATGACTCTAAACAACCCCTCTCAACCAAATTCACCTACTATGCAGTACTATTACATATAATCCCAATAACGAACCCTCGCCTCTATCCATTCCCAAACACTTAAGTCCAACCTCGTTAAAAATTCTGTACATATCAAGTAATAGCTCCCTTTACTCTAGCTTCTGTCTATCTCTAGGTACCCTATATTCTACATTTTAAGACTCTGGTTTTCATGTTTTAGTTAGCTCGTATTAGTGAAATCATACAATATCTGTCCATTTGTTTCTGACTTATTTCATTCACCATTATGTCCTCAAAGCTCATATACTTTGTCACATGCTTCAGTACCTCATTTCTTCTTACTGATGCACAATATTCCATTGTATGTATATACCACACTTTGTTTATGCATTCGTTCTTTGATGGACACTTGTATTGTTTCCATCTTTCGGCAACTGTGAATCATGCCGCTATGAACAATGGTGAGCAAATGTCTGTTCATGTGCCTTCTTTCAGATCTTCTGGGTATATACCAAGTAGTGGAATTGCCAAGTCATTGGGCAACTCAATATTTACTTATTTGAGGAATTGGCAAACTGTCTTCCACAGCAGCTGTACCATTTTACATTCCCATCAGCAGTGAATAAGTGTTCCTATTTCTCCACATATTCTCCAACACTTGTTTCCAGTTTGTTTAATGGCAGCCATTCTTACAGGTGAGATATGATGTCTCATTGTGGTTTTGGTTTGCATTTCTCTAATAGCTAATGAAGATAAACATCTTTTCATGTGCTTTTTAGCCATTTATATTTCCTCTTTGGAGAATGCCTATTCATATCTTTTGCCCATTTTATAATTGGGCTGTTTGTCCTTTTATTGTTGAGTTGTAAGATTTCTTTATATATGCAGGATATGTTGATTGTACTTTTATATAAGATATCACCATTAGGGAAAGCTGAGCAAAGTGTCCTGGGACTCTATGTACTATTTTTGCAATTTCCTGTGAGTCTATAATCATTTTGAAACAAAGTTTTTTAAAAATGGCATTTCATAAGCAAAGCCAAGACAGGTTTTGCAAAAGGGACGTGGACCTGAGAGCTAACATGTATAGAGAGCTTTCTGGGACTGTTCCTGGAATTGACGCAATTTGATCATCATTGTTAAAAACATAATCTCAAAACAAATTGCTCAAAATGGAAAATTACTCACAGGAATGGAACAAACTTCTTGAAAGAATGGATAACAGCAGAGGTGCAAAGCTAGTTTACAAATATAAGCTAAAGAAGAAACACAAGACATATTACGAAAGGTGGAAAGATCAAAGTAACTATAAACTATAGAATTCATCCACATAAAGGATAATTTTAACATGTAATCATAATGAGGAAGGTGACTCAAACTCTTGAAAGCACTCAAAGTTTTTGGAGGGGAAAACCATAGTGAAAAAGTTCTTCAGCTAATGTATTTGGGCTGGGAACACAAACACAAAATAGAAAAATAGGAACACATACTCAGAAATTACTTAATGATTTTTACACTTCTTGTACAGATAGCAGTAATAATAACAAGACATAAAGGCTTAACTGCTATGAGCCCGGGAAATTTTCTAAGTGATATATATATATTAATTTACTTAATTCTCACAATGGCTGCCAAGGTTGGTACTATCATTATGCCCCTTTTTACAAATGAGAAAACTGATGCGCACTGATTTTAAGTTACTTGACCACTTTATAGAGCAAGTAAGCATGGGGGTCAGAGTCAGAATTGATACAGATACAAACGGCCATAAACCCCATTTTGCAGTTCAATATTAAATGAAGCATGTGACTTAATCTGCAATTTTAGAATGGAAAATCAAGCCCTAACACGAACTAGTCCCTCAACTACCTAATTAAAAGAGGAAACAAACTGATTTTACTTGAATTAATATGAGCTTCCATTTATCCAGGGTCCAGTCAGATATTAGGCTTAGAGAATAATTTTATAATTATAAAATAATTGATGTTCACGATGCTAAGTACAGAACAATATGATAAGTTAAATGATCTGGCTTTCAGCACAAAATACTTAACATACAAAATTAAAGCACAAACAAGGGAAATGAAAACAGAAGTAAGTGGGTGAGCCGACCCTTGCTGCCTTATAGGAATTTGCCCATTTTGGTAACCAAGGGTTTGGGTTTTAAAGCTCCAGGAAGTTCAAAAGGTGAGGCTCCTTGGTCCACACTAATGAGAGAGGAATGGTAACAGAGGTGCCATGTAAAGTTTGGTCTCTCATGAAAAAGTAAACTAGGAATACCTTCTCATCAGTGCAGAGTGCTAGCATGGAATGTTTGCCTTGCCTTTTCCCTTTTCACTTGTTTTTGGGAGTACTGCATAGGGGAGTTTCTCTGAGAATATTTAACAATGGGCAGAACTTCATACAGGTTTGGATTTTATTCTAAATCATCAAAAATTTCCTAAAATGAAATATTAACATTAAAAGTGGTCATGGCAAAGATACTGCTGAGTATCTGGTGAAAACAAACCCATTTGAAAGAGATACTCTGGACCCAGGTTCATTAGATTATTCCAGTAAATGCACTACCTAACATGAGTTCACAATTAAAAGTCACAAAACACATAAGAAAATAACCTTACAATAAATATTTCATACAAGAAAATGTCATTATAAGAAAATAATCAGATAAATAAAATCAGAGTGAAATTTCCAGTACAAATAATATTTAAGTACGGGGGGGAAAGGCATTATCAAAACAGAAAATGTACATTTTACAAAAGGCGGACAGGAGATAAAAATATCTTCTAGAGAAAGAGAAAACTAGTTTACCAATGAAATTAAACACTCAGTAAATGGTTATGCAGCAGATTAAAACACTTCTTTAAATTTAATTCTAAAAGAGAATTAATGAGCTGGAATGTAAATATGAGCAAATAACACATAATATGGCAAAGAATGAGAAGAAATGGAAAATAGGATGGCGAGATTGAGAGACATAGACATTAGTGCGATGGTCACTGTGCAGGTTTGAAACTATTATGTACCCCAGAAAAGCCATGTTCTTCTAATCCTGATCCAGTTTTGTAGGAGCAATTGTCCCTATTGTGATTGGGACCTTTTGATTAGGTTGCTTCCATGGAGATATGACCCACCCAATTCCAATTATGGGTGGGAAGTTTGAGTAGATAGAGATGTGAACTCATTCAAGGTGGGTCTTTATACTTTTATTAGAGCCCTGTATGAAAAGAATAAAAGGCATAAAACAAAGAAAGCTCAGAGCCGACAGGAGAGCAGAGAGATGAAACCAAAACACAGATGCCTGGAAATGTAGAAGGGGCTGAGAGAGCAATCTGAACCCAGGAGCCACAAGGACAGTAGACATCTCCATGTACCTTACCATGTAACAGAGAAACCAGGACTCAATCAGCCTTTCCTGAGAGATCCTTCTATTGGTGCCTTAATTTGGACATTTTCACAGCCTTAGAATTGTACCCCGTAACTTTTTTATAAAAGCCAATCCATTTCTGGTATATTATATCTGGGCAGCTTTAGCAAACCAAACAGTCACCATAAAGTTAGTAAGTAGCCAAGGCAGAAAAGGAGAGGGGATGGAGAGAAGCGATACTCATGGACATAATGGTTAAGATATTTTCAGAGTTGTTGAAAGCTACAAATCCTTAGATTCAGGAAATATGTTAAGTCTGGAGAAGGAAAAATAAAAATAAACCTACAACTAAATGTTTTATACTAAAAATGCAGAATCCCGGAGATGAATAAAAGATTAAAGGCAAGCAGAGAGCGCGAAAATTACCCACAAAGAATAATGATTCTGAAATTATTCTGGGAAAACTTATAAAAAGGAGAGCATTCAGAATAGTTTGTTTTTTTTTTTATCTTTTCCCCTCTCTTTTTTCTTTCCTAGAAAATGGATGCAAACCCTGGATTGAAGTGAAGCATCCTGTGACTTCAAGGCAAAAACTGAATTTAGTTGAGTGGAAAGGTAAAAAGAAGCATCTTAAAAGAAATATCTAATACCATTCAGTACAAGTTAATGTTTGGCCTATTTTTATTATATTCTAATTCTCAATAGTCAATGCAAATCACACATAGAGATACAATAAAAATATCTTTCTTTTGAATGTGGTATATCATTTTACAAAATTTTCTTCACATAATGAATTTAGATTTAAGAATGTGATCTCTGGCTCTGGAGTGGGATGGCAGAGATTCAAACTCTGACTCCTCCTTCTAAAAGCTTTATGAACTTAAATAAGTTACTTAGTCTCAGTCTCATTTCCTTTGCCTACAAAATGGTTACAATAATAGATTATGATAATATTTTGTGTCTTAAATTAAATGATACATGTAAGTGATCAAAATGGTGCCCGAAATACAGAAACACTCATTAAATGGAGCTATTGTTATTCTTTTTATTTCATTTGATCTTCACAATAACACTGAAGTTCAAGCTTTATTTGCTTACATTTTCTGAGGAAATCTTAATGATTGGTCCAAAATCACAATTAGGCTTTTCAGAACTAGGACTAGAATCCATGCCTCTTGGGTCCTAAGCATTTGAGCTCTCTTTGTAATTGCTGGGTGATTTGGTTTGCTAATGCTGCTGGAATGCAATATACCAGAAATGGAATGGCTTTTATAAAGGGGATTTATTAAGTTATAAGTCTACAGTCCCAAGGCCATAGAAATGTCCAAAGCGAGACATCCAGAGTAAGATACCTCAACTCTGAAGAAACGCTGATGTCTGTCACATAGGAAGGCATGTGGCTGACATCTGCTGGTCCTTGTTCCCGGTTCTTTTGCTTTGTGCTTCTAATTCCAGTGATTTCCTCTCTAAGCATCTGTGGGTCTTCACTTAGCTTTTCTGGGGCAAAACTCTGGGTTCTGAGATGGCTTAGCATCTCATGGGAAGGCATGTGGTGATGTCTGCTGGGCTCTGCATCTCCAAACGACTATGTCTAAGAATCTACTCTCTCTGTTGGCACTCCAAGCAACTTCTAATGTCTGTTTCTCTTTCGGCTCTGAAGCAACTGTGCTTTTCCAAAATGTCTCTCTTTTTAAAGGACTCCAGTAAACTAACCTAATCACGACCCACCTTGAATGGGCAGAGTCACATCTCCATCTAATCCAAAGAGCTAACCTACTATCAGATGTGTCACATGTCCATGGAAACAATCTAATCAAAGTCTCCACCCTAAACAGTGGGTTTGGCCGCACAAATTGAAAGAAAATGGATTTTCTGGGGTGCATAACAGTTTCAAGCTAGCACACTGAGTTTATAAAAATGTTTTCAATAAAGAATCTGTCTTAGGTTACCCACTGAATTAAATAACCCATCTCTCAGGGCTTCAAACATTCCCTTCATCTCCACTGATCTGCTAAAAGGAGATATACAGATCTTTTAAATACACACTCTGACTTTTTTACTTTCACTGCATCTCCCAGCTGCACAACATCAGCGCCAATTAGGACTTGCATTCAGCTGTGTGCAGGCAGGAACATGTGGGTTTTTAGCAGGACACACTGCCCCTCTGAACAAAAGCATGGCTTGTCTTAGTAAGAAAGAAGGAGCAATGGATGATTTGTTAGGAAAAAAATGACATAACATCTAAGAAACATACATACAAACCAAAATAGTATCTTGAAACTAGATGTTTTATTTTTCTCCTGTAACTGAAAGCTGGGGAAGGGGGTGATCCATGGACTGATACCACAGCTCCACGATGCTTCCAAGGGCCTCTTTTTACCTTTCCACTCAACTAAATTCAGGTTTTGCCTTGAAGTCACAGGATGCTTCACTTCAATCCAGGGCATTGCATCCATTTTCCAGGAAAGAAAAAGGAGAAGGGAAAAGGTAAAAAAAAAAAAAAATATCTATTCTGAATGCTCTCCTTTTTATAAGTTTTCCCAGAATATCAACCAAATTTTTGGTTATATCTCACTGACCAGATTATGTTTCATGGCTGCCCACATCTATAAGAGAGAATGGAAAAATGTAGTTTTTAGCAGGGCACAGTGCTTCTGCCATCAACACAACTAGAGAGAAAATTGGTTATTGGTTTTAGACAGATGGCATAAATTTAAGTATGTCCCTAAGCCATCTGAAGCTTTCTACACTGTACACAGATCTTGGGTTGTAAAGATGCCAGATAAGGTATTTCTATACTTGCAGCATAACAAAGAATTGCACCTTCCCTGAGTCCATCCATCCCTGCTGACCAGTAGGTGAGTCTTTGTGCCTCCACATGGCATGTCTCCCACCTGGGACTAAAGTTGAGCAAAGAAAGAAAACTGCAGATTCATTTCAAGCTATGCCTGGGGAAGACTGCCTTGTTCACCTCTGCCTGGTTACACTGTGGAATATTTTGATAAACACACTCCTGCCAAAATCCAGATTCTGTAACACCGCCTTCATTCTAGTCCTTCCCTGATCATGAAATGCCAGCACAGAATGGGCCAGTCCCAAACTTCTCAGCCTGCTGATTCTAGAACATTATTTTCTGGGCCCACCTTTCCTGCCCGCCCCGGGTACCAGTACTCGGTCATAGCATAGGTTTCAGGCACTGTGCTTCCTCACTCTCTCCCTGCACACACCATATTAATTCTGCCTACTTGTCTCAGCCTTTGTGGACCTCCTTCCTGAAATGCCCTGTTTCCTTCCCTCCTTATGGCCAAATGGGCTCCATACTCAGCTAAGAATCTGGGACATAAGAAGGCATCAGTATATAATAGCAAATAGAGCTCCTTTTAAGTTGGAATGAAAGGGGAAGTATGCTTCAGCTTCACAAACCCTTGGGATCTCGGGGACAAGAAACAAGTAGAATATCTGTATTTAGTACAAATCTTAAAATATATATATAAATCTGGAACCAACTAGTGAGAGGTTTCTAAAACCTCAAAGTGAATTACTCTGCTGCTCCAAGCATCCAATGTCTCCACATTGCTCTTACTCTAAATTTCAAATTCCTGAATATAGTCATTTAGTGAGGTCTTCTAAGACCCAAAATCTGAAGCAAGAATCAATGTGCTTAAATTTACTTTGGAATTGCAAGCCCAGAGCTGTGGTGAAGAAAGAAGGGAAACCAGGTAAAGACAGAGGCAGAGTACTGGACAGAACCCATTACTGCCCTGGCCTCAGAGTCACAGATTTAGCAGCCATGTCTGCCAGACAAGTGGGCCTTCTCTGGAAGTTTTGCTAGGAGGAATCTCCTTTTGCAGTAATCCATGAAAGAGAGAAAGCAAGAGAAGTGCATCAGCAAACCCCTTCTTTCTCCCATTTCCCATTCCACCCTATAGGGAGTAGAGCTACCTCTCCTACCTTTGCAGGGAGGGGTCCCAGCACACCTAGGGCTCAGCTTTTGGGCCAGGAGAGCTGTGCGAGCCTGGGTCTCCCTGTCAGGGAGCCTGATGAAGCCAGCAGCAATTGTGGTGGCAGAGGTGAGCCCTGAGTTGCAGATGCCACCTTTGGAAGAAAGGAAGCAGCCAAGAGAAAGTGAAAAGGTCCACAGGCTTGTGTCCAGAGAGTCTGACCTATCTGTAAGGCAGAATTCTTCCCTACAGAATTCTTTCCTGGCTAACAACTCTGCCTTTGCCTCTTCACCCACTTAAACCCTCACAATCTGGACTACTTCAGATTCTTAGGCATGCTGTGCTTTCTCTTGATTTGAGTCTTTATAGCTTCTTACCTGTACAATTTCCCCCAGTCCCCAAGCCCTACACATCAGCATACACTTCCACCAACACACCACACATACGCATTTTGCCAGGCCAACTCAAATGTGCATTCTCATGGTTCAGTTTGTGAGGCCACGGGAAAACTTCCATGTCCCCCAAGTTCTGTTTCCATGCTGTGTCTGCCTTGGAGCGCCAGTGGCCCTGTATGCATAACTCCATTATAACTTTGATCACACTGTACTGTGTCTGTGAATATGTACAACCTCCCCATTCCCCACTAAACCATAAGCACCCTGAAGACAGGAATTCTATTCTATTTTTACCAGGTCAGGATTGCATCTCACTCATTATTACTTCACCAATTTTTTGTATAGTATCTGGCATCGCATAGGTGAAAAACACTTGTGAAATGAATAAACTAACAAATTCATCTCTGATTATATCAGGAATGCATAAAAGGAAAAAAAGTAGTGCAGACAGGTAGGAAAATAGCTATCATTTATTGAGGACTTATGAAATGTGAAGCCATGCTAGGTTTAGGGCTTTTGGGGGATTATTTTTTCTTTTCCCAACAACCCTATAACATACATTCAATCATCATCCTCATTTCAAAGATGAGGAAACTGAGGCTCAGAGGGATTGCCTAAGGTCATAGAGCTAATAAAACTCTAAGCAGGGATTTGAATCTTGGTTGGCTATACAGCACAATCAAATTCCTTAATTACCAGCCCATGTTGCTGAAACTCAAACCACAACCCCTTTGTATATTTTGAGAGGGTGCTGCAGCCTAAAGCTCCAGAGCATAGAAAAGCTGTTTGGCAGAGAAATTTTTGCTGACTCAGCAAAGGGCATTTTATCTTGGCTGAAGGAAAATGAAGAGAGAAATGAAAAGCAAAGGGGGCCTTATTTTAGGAAAGAGAGGAAAGAGGATGACAAATCAAATATTCTGAGAATCCCCACATCAGAACAACCACAGATCCGATCTAAGACAGGCAATTCATCTATTAACACCATTCTGACAACCAGCTAATTAAATATCTCTGGGGAGAGGGTTCCCATCTTGACTCACAAAGGACAAGTGCTGAGTCCTGACGCCTGTTCTCCACATGGAGCTCACTAAGGCCAACTTCTCAGATGCTCTGATAATCCCTGAAGTAAGCAAGTTCCACTGGAAAGCAGCAAAGGCAGCAGGTCATACAGAAAGTAGGTCTTATATGATAAGAATAATAAAAGCTTACATTTATTGGGCCCTTGTAATGAGTCTCAAGCAACTGAATGGTTACTTCATTTAATCCTCCAAAAGAGCATAATGGGGTAGTTGGTATCCTGTTTTATAGATATGGGGTGATCCAGGACAGGGATTGTGCCTCTTATTTGCCTCCTGATTCTCAACTCCAAGCCATCCTTCTATAGTCTATGCTCTCTGATCTCTACTCTTTGATGTTGGGGCTGGTACTCTGCAAACTACATGACCCAGAATCCTTAATTAGCTCATTTCTTATTAAGCTCTGCAAATAGAAGCAGAAAATGGAGAAGAGGCCAAAAGACAGGAAAAGGACTTCTTTCTTATATTCTTGTTGCTACCAGCACCACATCTGTAGTTGTTGTGCCTCCAGCTTCTTTGGGCTCTTCCAGTTCCGTTTCTGCCACAACCTCCCGGGGTATCTGGAGCAGCCAGGTGGAGCTCCCTGCTTGGACATCTGACCACCAACCCCACACGGCATCCCTTCTGCATTCTCCCACGCTGGCAGCCCTGCTTCTTCCCATTTGTTCATTCAACCCAGGGTAGTTGCTGCATCCTCTAGTTATCATCTTTGGATTTTAATGTCAGGGTTCCCTTTTTGTTCTTTCACTTTCCGACACCTGCATAATCAATTCCCTGTGTTGATTCCCCACTGTCTGAAATGCCTAGTATGGTGTCTGTCTTGATGACTGAACCAGGATGATAAAGATATATTAAATATCTTGCCTGAGGTCACACAGCTAATAAGCAGCATGGGCATTCCTAATCCAGGTTTTCCCCAGAAGTTTAAACAGGCAGCTTTCTCAGCCTTGGGGAGGTAGGGCTACAATAATGTATTTATTGAAATGAACTAATTTCTTAGTGCCAACATAATTACATTTTTATTATCGTAATAACATATCTATATAATGCTTCAGAGTTTGCAAGGTATTTCCTAGTCATTATTTCATTGGATTCAGAGAGGGAAAATACTATAGTTTAGGGTATAACTGGGAGTAAGGCAGACCTTAGTTTAATAGTGGCTCGGCCACATAATAGCTGTGTGACTAATGAATCTTGTTGAACTTTAGTTTTATCTATGAAATATGGGATATGGTTACAAGAATTAACTGCCTCTTAGGATTATTATGATAATTAATACAATATATATGAAATGTCAGGAACTGTGGAGGGTCTGAGATTTTACCCTATTTGCAAGTTAGCCTGTTACTAATTCATGGACACTGGCAGAAAACATGAGACTTCTGGGCCAGAGACAAAGGACAATATTACTCATAACAATCAGCAGAAGCCAAAGTCTCATATTGGTTTCCATTGGTTGCCATGCCTCCAAAATCTCATGGGGATAACACAAAGGGCCCATAATGGATGCCTGCACACTCAGTGGCTGAGGAGAACACTGAGCTAAAGGGATTCATCACTTTTATAATAAGCTGAAGCAAAACCATCTTTGTCTGAGTAGGCATCATCTCATCTCTTAAAGGTCTTCACTACAAGCACAACCACAAGAAATGATCCTGGTAAAGAGCAGTCAGGGCCTTGCATTTATAACATAACCCAGTAAAAACATACAGGGGTACTCACAGCCCATGTGTTGCCTCTCCCAACATAAGTTATCAAGCCCTTAGTAAGTATCCAGTAAATGGCAGCTGTCACTATGAATATCATAAAACCCAATAATAGAGGAAATACTTTTCCCAATTTACAGATGAGGAAGCTGACTCTGAAAAGTGAAATTACTTGCCTGATGGTTATTTCACATTTTGTGAAAGTTGTGGTTCTGAATTCAGAAATCAGAAAATATGATCCCAAATCCCACACCCCTTCCTCTCCATCAATGCGCCTATTTGTTGCAATAGATGGCATATGCACCCATCCCAGGACTGGCTACATAATTTGTGGTGCCCAGCAAAATGAAAATGTGGGCCCTTTAAGAATTTCAAGACAGCAGAGCACTAAACCAAATGAGGGTACTTCTGAGCCTGGGACCCCGGTCCCAGGTCGCACATCCATAAACTCAACTTGGCACCAGTCATTGGCTTCACTTCAACCTTTTACGTTCAAAACCAGCAACATTCAAAGCAGACAGATTAGGGCTTTTCACCCATATGTCTAGGACTCTTCAAACATTAGAGCCAGAAAGGTCCTGTCTGCTTTGGTCCTGAATATAATCTATTCTAGTGGGTTCTGAACTTTGCTCCCCAAGGTCCTACTTCTCCACTGACCTTCCTTAGAAATTGCCAAGGTTTGTGGATGAGACAACCCCAACATTAAAGGAAGGTTAGGAAAGGTCTAAATCCCAAGCAGTTCCATTTTCAGTGAGATTACACATAAAATTATTTTTTATTTTCTTTTTAAAAGAGGGGGTGCTGCTGGAACAATCATAGATTTAGTTCCACTCACTTTTTTTAAAAATAGAGAAACTGAGGCTCAGACAGTGAAGGGATTTGTCTGATATACACAGTGAGTAACAGAACTGTGGCTCATGCTTGCTCTTTGAGTTTGCAGACAAATGTTCTTTCTATCAGGCTAGGGTGGCCTTGGATATGCACAGGAGCTGTTGTTTAATGGGACATACTTCTAAAAGCAAGATAGTACAAGCTACCACCTGGAAGCCATGCACTTTGAACCTGCCCAGATGTGGCAATGACCACCTATCAGCTAACGCAAGGCAGGCTTGGAAATTAGAAAAGCTTGGTATGATTGATCCACTGTGTAATGAGCTGGGTGATGTTTATTCATTCATTCTTTTAATAAAATATTTATTGAGAGTCTATTATATGCCAGGCACCATGCTCACCCCCAGGGAAACAATCATGAAAAATATAAATTTTTAACAAGTTCCTGAAACTACCTTATTTATTCATTCATTTATTTCTTCCTTCATTCAGAGATGTGCCTATCATGAGTCAGGCACAGTGTTAGGTGCTGAGAGCACTGCCCTGGGGGGGGTCCCAGGCCAGTGGGAAAGAAAGAAGAAAACAAGCATTTCTAGCACAGAATGGGACGTGGCACATAGAGGGGCTTTCATCAGCAAACAGGGCACCTCGTCGAGCTTTGAGGGCTCAGAGAAGGGTCCCTGGAAACATTTAAGATGAAGCTGAGACCTAAGGAGCTGGAGTTAGAAAGATAATTTAGGAGTGAGAGTAACCCCTGTCACCAACTCCGTAAAATGGGAATAATAACATCTTCCCCTCAAGGATGCTGTAAAAGTCCAATGAGAGCGTCAGGAGAAGGGTCCATCCTGGCACACAGGGACGTCACTGCACGTTACTTTCTGTCCTTCCCCTTAGCACACAGGAGCTGACCAGGACCTTATGTCTGTCCATCTGCGGCTGATGACTGGTGCAATCAGCAGCCCATATAGGGAGAAATCTTTGTCTCTGGCCTCATTAGCACCAGGATCCAAGCAGGTGACCAGGCCCAGACACTGGCTTTGGGAAGGAGCCAGCAGGCCGGCCACTACCTTCGGGAATTTCACCCTGCGGCAAAGTCTGCACCAGACACAGTGTTCCTCCTAGTGTGGTTTCCTCCCCCCTCCTCCCACCGAGTGATTTATGTCTCAGTGAGGCCTTTTCCCCTTCATATCCCATCTGGCCTTCCTGTCTCAGCCTGCAGGGAGGGTGTAATCCTGTGTTTGCAGCTCCACAGACGGTTTCTATGGAAATTATGACAATATTACAGCAATTATGGAGCCACATCACTGTGGACTGACTGAGGAGACCGGGCTTGAAAGGGGGAACATGGAATTAAGTATCAACAACCTAAGGCCTTAGAGACAATAACTAGTTTTCATGCGTTGTTCCTATCAACAGTAATAAACAGTAACAAACTAATATTGTTCCTGTCTGCACAATATGGATGAGAGTGGTTTCTCAACTCGCCGCTGGAGACTCCTCAGGGTTTAGAGAGAATCAGGTCCCAAGCAAGTGCTTACTGGCGATACTTGGAAATGAAAGCAGAGTAAAATTTCAGATACGGGTTAGAGAATTGAGGGGCATGACAAATAATCAAACGCGTCCAACCGCTGCCCATATGAGGTGTGCCCATAGGACCAGACCTCAACTGCACATGCTCTGGGAAGAACTTTGCAAAGAATTGGGAAATGGAAATTCTTATTTAGGGAGAAGAAGTGGGCAGCATCCATTACTAGTTCCCAAATGCTGAGAAGGTAAAGAAAGTAAGTGCAAAACTATGCCTCCACTTAGGGTTTTTAGCCAACCCCATTCCTGATTTTTGCTGTGGCCCCGTTTTTTTCTCCCATGAGAGGTTTTATTTCTCTTATTTTTAAGCCAACTGTGTTTTGAGGTTAACTAGAGCAGGATTCCCTTCCTTATAAGACAAAATATACTGCTTTTATTCTGATCACGAAAATAATACAAAGTCATTGAAGAAGATGTGGAAAGTGTAGCTAAAGGAATAGAAGAAAATATGGTAGCCATCAATCTAATGCTCAGAAACATACCACTGCTAAAATTTTGTTACATTTCCATTTAATTTTTTATTTTGGCTAAGGGCTCAGGTTTGGGGATTAGATAAGGATTCTGTTTAGCTAGTTATTTGAGCTTGGGCAGGTTATTTTAATCTCTCCAAACCTCACTTTTCCTACCCAAGGAGGGGATAATGCCTTCTCTCCCAAGGCTGAGGGATTAAATAAAGCAGGAACATTTTCCAGCCATTATTATTCTACATCATTTTCAATGCCTCTATGGTATCTTATCATATGAATATGTTGTAATGTATTTAAAATATCCTGTTTCAGAATATTTTAGTTGTTTTCTGTGTTTTCTAATAAAAAACACAGAGTGACTTCTTATAAATAATTCTAGTCCTTTTGTTTCCTATGTATTGTTCAGCAAGGGAATTTAATACAATTAATTTACACTAAATAAACTGAGTGCATGTGTGTGTGGTGGACATTGCAGTGTCCTGCCCTTACAGAGCTGAGCTAGTGGCTACAGTGGAAAGAACCCTGGGCTGAGTGAGGAATTGGGCACTTGGGTCTCAGCTCCACCCCATCTCTTTCTATTAACTATGCAACTTGGGCAAGTGACCTAATCTCTTTCCTGTAAAGAAGGTAAAATTATAATATCTCTCTTCAATGGTTTTTGTGAACTAGGTTAAATCAGCAAATAAAAAGTGCTTAAAACAATGCCTGGCGCATAATAAGCACCCAATAATTTTTATTTTTCCTCATAGTCCCTAGCTCCTTTCTCTAGCACTCCAGCAAACCTTTCTTTTAAGCTTGGCCTTCTTTCTAACAACCCAGATTTCTCTTATTTGTTTCCCTCTGTGATTTCCAGGGTATCCTCGTCAACCTATCCCTTTCTCCTATCTTTGTTTTTCACCACACCTTGCCTCCATTTCTTACATTTGTATTCTTTAAAATGTTTTGCACTGTTTTCATTTCCATTGTCAAATATATATTTATTTTTAATCTCTCCTCAACCTCAGACATCTTGAAAGGGGAACAAATGTTTTAGATTGTCCTGCTTAGTGACCATATCTCCTTCCAAATTTCTGAACCTTTTCATGTTGAAAATTTGCTGTCTCACCCTGCCACACCAACACACACATAAACACACATGCCCTTTTCTTTTATTCTTGACTAGGAATCGACAAGCCATGGGCCAATTTCAGCCTACCATCTTCTTTTTTTAAAGTAAATTTTTACTGTCATTCAGCCACTTTTTGTATTGTCTGTGGCTGCTTTTGCTAATAAGAATTGACCAGTTTGGCTGAGGGAGTTCAAGCAGAGTCAAGAGGCTACTCTGCAGGTCACTCTTTCTCAAGCTCCAATTAGACACTGCCACCTACCATACTTTGCCAAATCCCCATCAAAACCATTTCTACCAACCCTAAAGAACACCTACGGCTTTATATAAGATTTTGCAAAGGTTCCCTGCACTAGGACTACTTTCTAGAAACCTACAACCTCCAGATGTATTCCTATTAAATCCTGACATGCAGAGGGGCCAGCCTCTCTAAAACACCAACTAGTTCCATTCCCCTATCTCATATTATCAACAGCCCTTTCCAACATGAAAAAGTTAGAATGGGCATGGCCCAAATATCCCTAAAGAGTAGGAAAAAGATCAAAGATAATGGTGGAGTTATACAGAGAAGGTAGGGTTTAACAAATGAATATGACTGCTGAGTCATTATATTGATAATTCTTTTAATCTCCAGTATCTTAAAGCAGCTAGAAGTAAAAACTTAAAATTGTGGAATTGTAACCCATACCAAACTCTGAAATCTGTTCTACAACTAATTTTTGCAATGTGCTTTGAAATGTTTTGCTTTTTTGTATATATGCTAATTTTCACAAAAATGAAAAAAAGTTGATTTGTGATGATAAATGTATAGCTATATGATGATATTGTGAGCCACTGATTGTACACTTTGGATAATTATATGGTATGTGAATATATAATGTATATCAGTAAAAAATAAATAATTAAAAAATAAATGAATTGAGCAGTTGAGACAGTCACTTTATAGCCCACAAAGCCTATAATATTTACTATCTAGCCCTTTACAGAAAAAGTTTGCAGACCTTTGATCTAGACAATTGAAGAGCATCTTACTAGCAAACTCTTAGCTGGCTGAGCATATTGACAGACATACTGTCCTCATTCAAAGACCCCTCCCCGATTTCAAATTCCCTATTCCCAAACCTATAATCTCACTAAAATATTCCGTTAAGGTAGCACCAGCTGACTTTCTGACCTCTCCTTGGATGAGGCTTAGGAAGAAAATATATCTCTGGAAAGGTTTCCCTTTCCTATCTAATATGAAATAATTATTCATTAACTGTATTTTTTCCTTCTCATTCAGTATCCATTTATCACACAACTTTCCATTTCATTGCATCCTTTTATCTCTGTCTATATGGTAGAATGTAGGAATATTATCCAGTAAAACAGCCCTTCCCTAGCCCACCTCCAAACCACTGGATTACATTACATCTTTTAAGTTGGACATAGTCTAGCTTCTTGTAAATAAGCCAGCTGGTTCTGCCTTCAGTGGAGAATGTCTAGAATAGTGGTGTGTGGGCTCCAGAATTATATAGACTTGGGTTTGAGCCCTATCTCTACCAACATCCTTTGAACATCTGCCCTTAGCAGGTGACTTTAAGTCAGCAAGCTATAGCAGCCAATAAAAATTGTGATTAGGCACTGGTGGTACATCATGACAACTGTCTGAGACCCTCTCTACTTCTTCCTTCCCTTGTTCTACCTCCTGGCTCCCTTCCAGGACCTCGCAGCTTTTTGATCTTTTCTGCTTTTACTTCTGTGTTCACCCTTTGTCCTTGACCAAATTCTGCTTCCCTGTTTTGACTCCCCATGTCCAATGCTCTCACTGTCCAGGTATTCCCACTAGTAGATGGTGTATTTTGAGTAACGGGGAGCACGGGGAGGCAAAGGGAGCAGCCAGAAGTTAGAAGTCAACGGAACCCAGAAGAGAAAGGAGAAGATGCCACCATGTGCATTGGCATGGGACAGAAAAGCCACAGAACCCCAAAGGTGGCCGGCCAGCCAGCAGACACCAACCTGGGAGAAAGCAAGCTTTCAAGCCTTTGAAACTGGGATCCAGTAAATTCTTGCTGTTAAGCCAACTCATAGTAGGGTATTTATTTTAGCAGCTAGGAAACTGAAACAGAAACCCTCTTAACTGAGCCAGTTCTAGGCACTGAAGCCCATTAGCACTAACACCTAGCTTGAGGCCATACAAGAGTAGAACTGCAGAGTGGGATAGAAAGAAATCAGATGATACTCGAGTTTAAATCCTAATTTTGTCCCTTTCTAGCTGAATGTTCATAGGAACGTCAAGTAATCTCTCTGAGATTCAGTTTCTCTTCTAGATTATGTGCTATTAACACCTACTTGTAGAGTTGCTGTAGATTTAGAGACAACCTTGCTTTCGCATAAGTACTACATAAATGGAACTTTTCATTAGAATGCATATCTTGACCCTCACATATGTGCTTCTAAACTCAGGGAAAGATCAAATTTTAAGACATTTTTGCAGGAACTACTTTAGTAGAGAAAAATTATGTTCTGAGTTTTGATAGATCTCCTTTCATAACTTTAACTTTTTTTTTTACATTATCTCCTGTTAAGATTTGCAAATTCTTCTTTTTCCCATGTATTTTCCTTTGCCCTTCATCCCATCTGCTGTTGAATAATTTGGCCCATATAATGTTGCCTGAGATACCCCAAACACTACACCCCAGGCTGCATTCCTCTTTCGGATGGAATTTACAGAAAGGCTTCCCTGGCTGTGCACCACTAAGCCCAGCACCTGAGACGTGGAGTGGGCAGCAGGTTTGTGCAGGGTGAAAATGATCACACTGTAGTCATTTCTAGGAGTTTTCCATTGGAAATGAAAATGAACAAGTACAAAGATCTTGTTAGCACGAGGTTTCCCACAGCATTGACTATAATAGCAAATGAAAGAGAAGTAAAAATAAAAACAAGAACATAAATGCCCAATTAAAAGGAGTCAGCAATCAAACATATAACACAACAGAGAACCATGTAGTCACTGTAAATTATGCTTTAGGAAAGCTATAATGTTCTGTAAGATTAAGAATCATTTAGCCATCATGACTTAACTTTATAAGACAGAAAACGAATACTGCATTATTCTTACTTTTATTCTGAGAAAAGTACACATGTGTCACACACACTCCTGATTGAAAGAAAATACGCTACTGAGTTAATGGCAGTTTTCTCTGGGAGATCATGAGGAAATGGAGCTTCTATATTTCCTATTGCTTATCTGTTTGGTTTATCTTCATTTTTCCAACTTTTTTTTTCAATTGTGCACCTGCATAGTTGGTACTCAATAAATGTTTGTTGAACAAATGTTTAAAGGAAAAAGCAGTGGACAAAGGAAGATTTAGGGACTGCTCATTTTATTTATGTTGGCTTTTGATGGGCACACTGAGCCCCACCCGTGTATTCATGAGAGCCACCCAAGCACCCATCAGCGCCTGGTCCGTCGCCTCCTCACGAGACTTCACCATCAGTTTTGAACTTTCCTCTTAAAAAACAGTTGCATAAAAATCAGACACCACTGAACAACTCAGACTGGCACTAAACTCATTAATGACTACAATATTTACAACCTCTGACTGTTATAGATGTGATCTAGAGATCGTGGACTTCCAAACACTCGCCTAACTGGGTGGGCAAGACGACTCATTGGGGTGTAGGGAAAAAAATATCAGGACTTCTGACTGAAATTATTATGATATCACTTCTTTTTTAGTTTATATTTTTGATGTGTATTTATAATGGCCGTAAGATATTAATACAGTGATAGTGTACGTCATTTACGTGTGTGTGTGTCGAGAGAGAGCATGCTCAGAAAGTTTCAGATAGAGATGCATATCAAAAAAGTTTATAGACCACTGCCATAGTGACCTTCCTGGTCTACTTTAGAAACGAGGAAACTAAAGCTCAGAGAGAGGGGAGCAGACTTGCCCAAACCACTCGATTGCTTAAAAGTTGCGTCTCAAAGCTGAGTCTCATCTCACTGTTCTTTGATGGAGTGTAACTCTTTTTTGAATGCTATGTGACTGCGTGTTAAGAGGACAGATAAATTAGAACACTCCACTTTCCTAGAAATTTAGAAGGAAAAAACTTAAAAGTGCTGACACAACTGCATGGCTCTCCGACCTACTCCACAAAATGGACGGCTGCGCTTCCAATTACAGATTGGCCTTGGCCAGACTTCCGATTCCTAGGAAGCTTTATCTACTGTCTCATAGGGATAATGCACAGTGGAAATTAATCACAAAGAGAATCAGCTATAGGAATCACGGACAGAAAAGCATCACAGATAGTACCTTGGCCTTCTGAAACATTACTTACAAGAGTCATCAGCAAAACACTGCCTCCGGGGACCATTACTTTGAGGGAATGCTGCCAATTGCAGCATTACTTAGAAGGTTCATTTTTTATGTTCCTCAAATGCCTACTGTCAAACTAAACCAATTCTGAAAGGTTTCAAACACTGCCAAGTTTGAATAAGGAAATATGCTCCCAGATTTGAGTATAGCCCGAGGGCCAGGTAAGCAGGAGCCTTTTTTTCCTGGCCTAGGTGCAAAGTTTAGTTTGTCAGAGGGGCCTTGTGAAATTCATTTATATGAAAGGGCTTAGATTCTGATGACTAGAGAGGCTTTCATAAAGCCTAGAATTCTATTTCCAGCTTGCTTCTGTTGTTCAGGGTAAGCAGATGAACTTTATATCTCTAAATCATTTTGAAAACATTTTAGCCCAGGACAAAAAAAAAAAAAGTCTAATGACAAATGGTAAAAAGGTAAGTACCACACCTTATTTGTTTCAAATTCTCTCCACCTCCACCCAGAACCCTTGACAACTTCACAAAGGAAACTCCTTGACCAAAGTGGAAAGTAGGGAACTAGAAATGACCCATGGCTCCAGACAGGGAATTATCAATAGACCCATGTAATAATAATGCCAACTAGTTTGTTTTGGTTGGATGACAAAGTCTTTGCAGTATCACTTGCTCTTGGCAGACCATGGATCATAATTCTCCCTCTTTCAGTAATTTGTCCACTGCTAAGAAAAGTCTGTGTGTTTGGAAAATCATCTTGGAAAAAATTTACTGTTCACTTAAAATTGCTTTTCTCTGCACTTAACGTCAATGATTATAAACAAAGAGTGTGAGCTATCCATGGAGAATTCTGACAATATAAATATCTATCATGAGAAAAATCCAAACACGCAATTTAGCAATCACATATTTGTAATTTAACAAGATGTTTTCAGGTAGGTCCAGACCCTCAATATAAATAGCCAGTGATGCCTCAAAACTGGAAAATGGCATTCAGAATATAACTCAGAGGTATTTTTATTCTGCCAAATGTTTTTTGTTATTTTAACATCTTTATAATTTGTTTGTATATTGACTAAACTTATCTTCTAAGAGTGGTAGTTAATAGTTAGGCTTTCTAGAATCAAAGTATGTTTTGATTTAATCAGCCATTTCGGGGGGGAAATCTCTTCTGATAGCTTCATGTTGAATTTAGATGAATTAAATAAGAATTTTGCAGCAGATGTTAAACAACTATTTCAAAGTACCCTAGCTAAGGGGCTGGTGGCAAAATGGAGGAAGGTTTTTAGAGAGAAGTGAGGCAGGAAGAGCTGTTCTTGCCGTGCATTATACTCACATGCCGGGAGCAGACACAATGATCAGGCTAACTGAGTTAAATAAAGAAGCAGCCTATCAGTCTGGACAGGGAATGGGTCTGGAATCAGGAAAATGAGAATCTGAATTCTGGCTCCACCATTTATGATCTATGTGATTTGGAGTTAATGATTAGAGTCTCCGGGTTTCAATTTCCTTATCTGTAAAATAATTTTCTGTGAGAAAAAAAGAAAGAAATAGAGAAATTGTATGTATGTAAATTTATCTTTTTATGTTAGGCACAAAGAAAGTGTTCAAAAAGAGGTATTTATCAAATCTGCAGATGGTCGAAAGCAGGGAGTAGGGGTGCTGCATCATAAAATTAAGGTTCAAAATTATCTTGACATAACAAAAAGATGAGCTATGATGGTGATGAACATTATACAGTCAAGAAAAATTAAAGGCTGTGTAGTTAAACTTTTTTCACACAAACAGTTTATGTGAAAATGTTTCTAGTCTCGAATGACAGTGACTTTACCATGGAGTCAATAGTAGGACTTGGATACTGAATTATCGGGTACAATCTTTACTACAGAATTATTTGTTGCATATAAATCAAGGAAATGAAATAATTTAATGCACTTTGCCATGGCCATATCCCATCTGGAGCACTGGATTCAGTTCTGGGCATTGTATTTTAGGAGGAATATTTATAAAATATAGTATAACCTGAAAAGGAAATGAGAATGGTGAAGACTTCATGTGAGAGGGTCAAAGAACTTAGAAATAACAAGACTAAACAAGAAAATTGTTGACAGAAGGTGATAATTGCCCTGAAATATATAATGGGCCATATAATTAAAAAAGTAATCATGATAACAAATCTATATTGAGTACTAATGTGCCATGTTGTCACTATTTTCTTCATTTTGCAGATGAGGAAACGGAGGCACAAAGTGGTCAAGCTGTATGATTAGGATAGCATAATTAGTGAGGTTTGGGCTAAGCCTTACCCCAAGAGACTGTTCCCAGATTGTGGACAGTTATTAGAGCTATTCACAAAATAGCTTTAGTTTCCGTCTTATCAGGCTCATGGTAAGACTACACTCCACCAATTCCTTTGAAGTCAGGCGCGGACATATGATTTGTTCTGGCCAATAAAATGTGAGCATGCCATGCCCATCACTTCCCGGCAGGACTGTGTGCAACTTGCCACATGCTCTCCCTGCCACAGACGTGTAGAGATGGGGCCCATATCAACCTACGACCCTAGGCATCAGTGATGAACAGAGATTTCCTGCTGACCCATGTTAGGCAAATAGAATGGGCAAAAATTAAACCATTATCATTTGATTGAGCCACTGAGATTTGGGGGTGGTTTGTAACCGTGGTATTATCCAGCCTTTTCAGACAGATACAAAAGCCCACATGACTAAAATATACTCAGAATAATGAAATGTATTTATTCTTATGGGTCCATAAATCAGAACTAAAAATAATTTGTGGACGAATTTGGGCTTAATATAAATATATATATATATATTTATATATATATTTTTTAATTAAGTTGTCCAAAGTTGCTTATGAGGTAGTGAGCTCGCTGATAATGGTAGTATTCAAGCAGAGGCTAGAAGATCACTTTGTATCTATGTCGCAAAACTAGATGGCTTAATTAAGGAGGTTAAATATATCCAATATTTATTGAGCACCTACAACATGCCAGGCCTTCTAGCCACAAAGAAAATATAAATACACAATCCCTATCCTCAAGGAAATAACTGTCAAGTACAGAACCAGATAACCTCTGTGGTCTTTCTAACAGTGTAATCTAACCAAATTAGAGATAATAACATGGGCAGACAAGTCTGACAGCAAGCCCAAGCCTACAAATAACCATGCAGCACTGGAAATCCTGCTGATGCTTAGGTTATATTATTATTTTTCAATTAGGAGCTGAAAGTATAGGGCTTGCAAAAGGGAGGAAAACAGGAGAATTACTGGGTTTCAAGGAGGAACATTTTCCTTTTCTCTAGTTACTGTTCTTAAATCTTGCAAACCAGGCATATTATCTGGCTTACATCAGGGGTTCCAGCAGAGGGAATCGCACTGACTCACAGCAATTGTTACTGACCTTTTCCATCACTTCTCCCACCCCTTAGAGTCAGGAAGGGAACATTTCCATGCTGATCAAGGCAGACCTGAAGAGAGGCAATATTATCTTTCTATAGGGCTATTCCTGAGTTTAGAAATCAGCCAAATCCCTTCCAAAATATCAGAAGTTCCTAAAAGGGCATATGAGCAGGGTCTCAGGGAATCGCATAGTCAAAGGATGATGTAAAAATCACAACCTAAATGAGTGATTCCATTGTGCACTTGGTGTTGTTTCCCAAATGGCTCTTTTAAATTGTACCAGCCCTAGTAAGATCTTTTGCCTGTGGTATCAGTAGTTAAAGGTTAGTTTGTTTTTGAAACTTTCATAAATCAGACTGTGGAGAGACGTGTTGTCCTTTCACTGGCTCACTGCATTTTAATGGAAAACAACTAAAATCTGGGCAAGCATTAACTGTAATCGCACTGAGGCAGACATGTCCATTTAGTTTAATATTTATAATGGTATTAGTGCACAATAATATATGCAAATGGACTTTGTGGCCGTTACTTAGACAAGGGTGACAGGATCTGATTGCTATTGTTTCCCAACCCCAAAGCATCAGTTTGAACTTTGAATTCTCCAACCTTGTCCTAGGCCCTAAATTTTCTCAACTACTTCTCTGATTTTTCACAAGATAAACAAATAAATCAGGGCCAGCAGGATTTCAATGCCATCCCTTCGGTGAGTTGAGTGAGACATGAGTTTCTCAAAAGTACACATACAGACCAACTTGCCGTTGGCACATGTAGGAACAACAGAGAAGATTTTGCAGCTTGTGCTAGTTTAATGTGCACACTTACCACTCTTGTCAACTTTCAAAAAATACAAAGATATTCTACCACAGGCAGCTGAATCCCTCTGGTACCCAGTCTTCCGCTACGCTAAGTACACAAATGTACCCTTTACAAACACAGATGTGAAATGTCGTGCTGGGACAGGAGCACGGAATAGACCTGCCTGTTTAGTCTATGGCTCCACACCCAAAAGTTTCAGGAACAAGGCTAAGGTTTGAAGAGCACGAGAGGAGACGGTCCATTCTGTATTTTCAGCCAAACACTAAGGAGATGACCCCATTTTCCCGGCATCCGTCTGCGCTCCGCCCCGGTGACCCGGGTAGGGACCTAGTCTAGGGCCAGAGGGGAACAACACGATTGTGCTGGTCGGTTACTCAGACAGAGGAAAGGGCTGGAAATCACTAAGCCTTCCCGGGTTGGCCGGTCTGACACACCCACCGAGAACGGATGGCCCCAGAGCGCTTGTGGAGCCTGGCAGGGGGCCGCGCGCACCCCTGCCCCGCGCACACAAAGCTGCTGCATCTGGGGGCACATCCGAAGCCTGCGTCCAGACTCGGAGGTCCCGCTACGTTCGATCGTTAGTATGCCCTTTTCCTCTTCCTCGTCCCGCGACCCGGTGCAAAGTGAGCGGGAGAAAAGTTGTGCCGAGGCTATGGCGCCCAGGGCTGGCACAGAAGAGACGCTCGCGCCCCCTTACCTTGTCCTTGGGGCCGAGGTTCTGCAACACCTCCTTGCCGGTGGCGCTCCGGATCTCTACCCCGGCGGGCGCGGGCGGCGCGGGCTCCGGCTCTCTGCACTCCTCCCGGCCTGGGCCCCTCCGTGGGGTGTCCCCCTCGAGCCCCGGCCTGCTCCCGGGACTGCGGCCGCTGCCCTGGCTGCTCCGGGGAGTCTTGGCGCCCCGCTGCCCCACACTCAGGGCATCGAAATCCAGCGTCTTGCTCTCGAACGCGCCCTCCACGTTGCAGAACATGCCGCCGTACTTCTGCCGCGGGACCTGGTCCGTGGTGCCCGGTCTGGCCAGGTACACCGGCAGATCGTCTTCGTGGGAGCTGTCCCAGCCCCTCCGACCCGAGGCCATGGTTCAAGCGCGGCGGTGGCCCGAGGGCTTTCTTCCCCAGAGGCGGAAAGGGCAGCCGCCGGCAGCGTGCTCCGAGCCACAGTGACCGGGGAGGGAGGAGGCGCCTGAGCCTTCGCGCCAGAGGCGGCAGTGCTGCTCCGATTCCTGCCTCTGTCCCCAGCGAGCCCGAGAGCCAGCAGCGCGGGCAGGAGCAGAACCTCTCGCCCTCAGAGAGGAAACCGCCCAGCCGCACCTCCTCAGGCACCCCCAACCCGTCGTGGTCTCACAGGCTTACGCATCGTTGTTGGCCATCACAAATACAAATTCCAAACTTGGCACACGCGCGCGCACACGCACACACTCCCTCCCTCCCCCCGCTCACGCAACAACCCCGAGACTTGTTCCATACACTTAGATATAATTCAGATGTCACAGAAATATCCAAACCCCAGAACTTGACTCACTCACATATGCACACAAATCCTGCTTTACCCACACTAACCTCTCAGTTTGCTTCATAAGCACAAATCTATCTGCCCCACTCATGCACATAAACTCAGTTGATCCATATGCATTAATCCTACCTCCAAGTCCTGATTTACAACTAACAGACACAAACTCAGGCTTACCACACACACTCACAACGCTGGATTTTGCTTACCCATGACCTCAGATTTGTTTCATCCTACTCTTACAGTTGTCTCACAAATATACCCAATTCTAGAATGATTGCCTCACAAACCCATATCCTCCGGTGCACCTCATGTAAGGAATTCTTGAATTGGCTTACATACACACACACAGAAACCCACTGACCTTGAAATCACAAAAGCCTATAATTGACTGAGATGAATTTACACAGAAACCCATTCTGACCTCATATATACAGTCCTAGGCTTTGATTTTACCCCACCCCTAATTTGCCTCATATGCAATTGCTTTAAAGATCGCAGATGTGCACACATCCCTAGGTTTTGCCTTGCAAAATAGCCTCTCCCTGTTAATAAATCCCAGACTAATTTCTTACCCACCATTATAAGTCCAGGTTTACACTCTCTATCAGAACTCTAAACTTGGGCTCACACACAAACCCAGATTTACCTTACAAAGGCACAGTTCAGTCCTTCGTGTACAGCCAAAGGCTTTGCCTTCAGTGTCACACAGGCTTTGCCTATGAATATGCATTCACTCCCAACCTCATATTCTTCTTTCGTCCACCCACATATATTCTAACTAGTACTTTATGGCAGATAAACAAGTCCACCCAAGCAGAGCTTGCAGCATCTCAGCACACACAGCCTAAACTCAGACACTCCCATGCCCAAATTAAACTGCTTATTCAACCAACATGAATTGAGTGCCTACTATGCTCTTTCACAAGGTTTTGGAACAGCAGTGTTAAATTATACTAGCTATACTAACTATACTATCTTGTTAGTATATTTAACAGTTAACTATAGTTAATATAGCTAGTATAGTTACCCAAGCATTTTAGAAGCACAGTCATTCACTGTTCTGGTCAACATACTGAACTTTATTTTCTGACCACCCTTCCCCCAGCCCCTGTCACTCACCACATCATAAGCTTCAAGAAGGCAGAGATCTGGTCTGTCACATTTACCTTTGCATATTTTGTACCCAGATCATCAGCAAGCAAATAATAGATGTTCAATAAATGAATAAATTCACTTTTGAATGAATGGATGAAAGCAAAAACAACAGGGAACATTTATAGAGCGACTATAATGGTTTGTTTTACTCATTTAATGTTCATAAGCATATGCCAGGCTCCTTTATATACACAGACACAATCTTTGAAGGCACTGCACTGAACTCAGTGAGCTGAAACTCTGAATCTCAGTTTTGGAGTAGGGTATTGGCAACTGGGATCTCAGTGGCCTGCCTGTGATAGCCACAAATTGTGGGGGGATGGAAGTCAGCTTAAACTACAAAGACAATCATGTTGACAATTGGCTTCTGCCAAGTTATACCTACTCACAGTGAAGAGAAAAGCACCTGCTAAACAGTCTGCGCTCTATCAAAATTACTCATGATTCCTTAAACTGCAATCCTCTGAGCAGCTGCTCCTGTTTAACAAATGATGATTGGTGATGCACTCCGAATTTCAAGCAAGAAATCGGTAATACAGGCCATTCTTTCCCTCTCTGCTCACTGAGGTCATTTCCTTTCTCCCGCCCATTGCTCTCAATCCCTTCTCCTCCCATAATTTACTCACATACTTTTAGGAGGATACTTGCTACATATCAGCCAAATCCTGGGCTCCATCCTCTGCGGAACTTAATTCTAGTGGGGAAAAATATACAATAAATAAGAAAGATCAGTTCAGATAGTTGTAAGAGCATTGAAAAAAACATGATAGCCAATTTTTAGATTGGTTGGTCAGGCAAGACTTAAGAATTCCCCCTCTGACACCCTATAAGCATGTGGGGCAGCAGCCCCACTAACAGCAGCCACAGAAGGCGACTATCCAACATCTGTTAAGAATTTTTTATGCACCAAGCTCTGTGTTAAGGACTTCCCAGACAATATCTTAATTAATCTTAGTAACACTGTAAGTCAGGTATTATTACAATCTCTTGTTTTTACTAGCAAAGGAGTTGGGGCCCTGAGGAAATGCCCAGTGTCATAACTTGATGCAAGATGTGTGCAAAGAGAACCTAAGGCTTCCCCTGAGAGGGGGCACATTCAGAACATAGAGGTATGCTTGCGTGTGCATGGGTGCAGGGGCAGAGGCATACACACAGGACTTCCTAGTTGGAGGTGAGCTGCATTGTTAGAACTGCATTGCCTCACCACTCTGTCTGATGCAATGCATATGTCCAATAGTTAAACTTGTTGACTAAACAGCATATTTAAAAGTCAACAGCTGAAGGGATTGAGAGAACCTTCTTGACCAAAGGGGGAAGAGTGAAATGGAACTAAGTGTCAATGGCTGAGAGATTCCAAACAGAGTCGAGAGGTTATCCTGGAGGTTATTACGCATTAAGTAGATATCACCTTGTTGTTCAAGATGTAGTGGAGAGGCTGGAGGGAACTGCCTGAAAATGTAGAGCTGTGTTCCAGTAGCCATGTTTCTTGATGATGACTGAACAATGATATAGCTTTCACAATGAGACTCTGTGAATGTGAAAACCTTGTGTCTGATGCTCCTTTTATCTACTTTATCAACAGAAGAGTAGAACATATGGAATAAAAATAAATAATAGTGGGGAACAAATGTTAAAATAAATTTAGTTTGAAATGCTAGTGGTAAATGAAAGCGAGGGGTAAGGGGTATGGTATGTATAATCTTTTTTTTCTCTGTTATCGTTTTATTTCTTTTTCTGTTGTCTTTTTATTTCTTTTTCTAAATCAATGCAAATGTTCTAAGAAATGATGAATATGCAACTATGTGATGATATTAAGAATTACTGATTGTATATGTAGAATGGAATGATATCTTGTTTTGTTTGTTGTTAATTTTTTTAATTAATAAAAAAAGTCAACAGCTGAGCTGCATATACACGTGTGTTTAGTTCAGAAAGCAAACGCAGATGATTAAAAAGAAGACTGAAATGGGAATGACTGGTCTGCCCCCATTTCTGTAGCTATGTATCTTCTTTAAGCTGTTGGTGTCCCTGGGCTTTATGTTCACCTGACCAGTCTAACAGGATATTTAGGACTCCATTCCTTGAGCCAGGCGATGTGCAGAGAATTTCATATGCGTGCCTTAATCTTCAGAACAAACCCATACGGTCATTGTAATTATTTTGCCCTTTTTACCAGAGGAGAAAATGAGGCCCAGAGAAGTGTTGGAGCTAATACTTGAAGCTGGAATGCAAACTTTCTACTAGCTGACTCCACAGCCGGTGTTCTTAAAAAACACCACATAACAGAGCTCTGTTGTGTGAATCTGATGAGATAACAAATGGAAAGACCAAAAGTAAGGTGTTAACGAATGCAATAATTTTACGTTCACTAGTTGTTCTCCAGCAGAGGTTAACTTGCCTTAAGACAAACACTCACATAAAGAGATATCCGACTGATCTCCTGTTAAAAGCATTAGTCCATGAACACATGGCGATTTTGCCATGGCTTTTTCTAGTAAGGCAGAGAACACATCACTGGTGACAATCACAACCCTAGGAACTACAGTGGGCCTGTACACAACTTTAGTTAGACTCCCCAGTGAAAAAGTTATCTGAAACGCTGTTCCAATAGAAAACTATTCTGCAACGTGGACTATGAAGTAGAGCTTTCAACTTGTCAAACATCCGATTAAATTTGCATTTCTTGTAACTCTGCAGTTAATCCCACATCACTTTGCATGGAGATCTCTTGTGATGCCAGTCCATGGCATATCCAATTACAACTTTCGGGAAATGTATTCCAGAAGCATCTTCTATTACCTATAGATCAGCAGAGGCAGAGACTCCTCGACAGTAAGCAGGATCATGTGCTGAGTGATCTTAACAGGGCAGCACACAGAATATTTTTTATGCAAAAAAAAAATTACACTGCAAAGATAAATTGCACAATTCTTGAAGGCAAAGATCTATCCAACAGAAGATAAAAATTTTAAACTCACAAAAGCTGGGCCTTCATACTTAGAATGAAGGAATTATATGGTGTCCCTGGACTCAACAGTGAATTTCAATATTTCTAATCAAAGACCCATGCTCTGTCTGTCCCTTCCTCCGTCTGAATTGCAGGAATTTGAGTCAGCAATATCTTTTTCCTACTTTATAGGCACAGAGATTAGCAACCTCATTTTCCACAGCTATATAAATATAATCTATGCATGGACAAAGTTTGCAAAATGTTTAGCACTCTGCAGGCACACAGTAAGTGCTCAGTAAGTTTTAGTTCCCTTTTTCCTCAGAGGATATTTGAATATACCAATATCATAAGAGAGTACATTAATGAGCTTGAATATGTCCTGTGACTATAGCTTTGCAAGTTTTGATGGAACAAATTGATGCTATAATAATGTTTTGTATAAATGTTAAAAATGACTGCTATTTGCAACATACTTTCATCACACCCTAAGAACTTTCCTGACAGAATACTATTGAATTTCAGTTCAATATTTGGTGACCAAAGTGTTCATTGGAAACCTAAAAGCAGGTTGTTTATCAAACATGTGCAAAATATTTAAATAATCCAATAGTTCACAGAGGAAAACAATCCCTATTTTATGAATGTGTACATTTGGGGGAATAAAAGACTATAAGATTATATATCAAAATATTAAAAGAGGCTGGTTGTTGGATTTTTTAGTAACTTTTAGTTTCTTCTTTCCTGCTTTTCTATATTTTTCAAAATCTTTATGTTACTTTTATAATGATAAAGTATATTATTTTTAAATGTATATCCAGGATGTTATTTTAGCGAAAAATACATTTGTCAAGCATGGTGAAAATTGCTGATGGAGAATTATTCCACCAAGCTGTTATCTTTCTATTATAGTAAGAAGATATACTCCCTGAAATGAAAAATAAAAATACAATAAAATTAGACTCCTCATCACAGTCAAGCTGTCACCTCTCGCAAAGCATCTTAGAATGTAGACAGCCAAATAGGAAAGTGGTAATTATGATGAGGGCATGAAATGAGGGCTTACAAGTGTACTCAAGGTAAATCCTTTCTACCAAAGGATTAGTTAATAAGACATGACATAATCATCTTCCTTGTGTGGAACTGTTGATGTTTTCTTCCTAATTTTAGGCACCAGGCAACTTTCTTTGATGGCATTATTCTCAATTGTTTGAAAGTGAATTCCAATGACAGAATTTTCTTTTGCCTTAAGTGGGAAAGAGGCAAATGTTGAAATAGTTGCTGACCAGTAAATTGCTGACATCCACTTCTAATGTACTAATGCTCTGGTTTTCTTTAGGCAGATTCACAATCTCCTAATTCTGTAAATGAAAATCTCTAAGTAAAGGCCACACAACAAACTAGGTTACAGGATTAAACGGGGAGGTGGGGGGTGGGGAGCACAACAATTTAAAAAGCTATGGCCTATCCAATCTCTTTGGCGACCACAATGCCTAACAATAAGTTTCCAAAAAATACACTTCTTAAAATTTTTTCAATTACTTTTATGTATTTTTCCCATTTACAAATATAACTTGTTGAATTTACATAATTTTTATAACAGTATCATTCTAATTTTTAAAAATAAAATAATTCTCTAATTTTCCCTAAACCAAAGATAAAAATAACAATAATGAATCCTTTGTTTATCTCATCCTCCCTCCCTTCCTGATTTCCTTCCTTCCTTCCTTCCTTTTCAATGAAAATTTCAAAACTACAGAAAAGCAGAGGATAATTTAGCAAATTCCCATGTACTCCCTATTTACAGTTTATAAACATAAACTTTTCATCATATTTTATTTATATACTTCTACGTAATAAAATATTATAGAGTTCAAGTGCCCTGTTACATCTCTTTCTCCATCCATCTGAAAAAAAAACATTAACTTATATTAATCCTTCTTTTTTTGGAGTCTGCTATCTATTGGAAGCTGATGTTTACATCTTGTAATAGTAATTTTTGAAATCCTTTCTCCTTATCATGTAATGATTGTTTTAGTTTAATTACTTGCTTTAAGAATATGTACAGCAACCCTCCTTCTGTTAGAAAGCTGAGACTTGCAGCAATAACATTTGGGTTTCTCCTGCTAAAAGAACAGTAATCACATCTCGTGCATCGAAATTTCAACTCAAATCCTAAGAGGTTGATGTTTTTAAAACCCTGGGCTTCTGCATCAGCTGATACTAACTCTGTTAGAGACAAGGCTCAAAAGCCAACCATTTTGCTCTTATTAAGAATATTTTTGTTATTATTGTAGCATGAGTGGCTCAAGGAACCTGGACGTAAAACTTACACTTAAACATTTTAAAAGATGACTTTTATTTTTGTCCCCTTGAGCCTAGACTAAGTGATGCACAAAAAAGGTAGTCACATCAAATGACAGCCTGGAAAGAGAAGCTCCTTTCATTCCAGACAGAAACTTGCTGGCTTCACAAGACTAAGGCAGATCCTGGCTCCAGCAGGAGTAGCAAACCAGCAAGAGTACAAACAGATACTAAGAGGGGAGAAAAATGGAAACATGGTGAATAATTCTTTCTCTGAAAATGTTCAAGTTATGTACAGATTTGGAAAACACAAATATATTAATAATGCCTTCTTACTCTAGTGCTTTTGTCTGATTTCATTTTTCTGTTAATAAATAACTCCTTGCGTAAGCTGCTCCCCAGAACATCTTTTCTTCCAGATCTTTCATAATTAAGATGAATGAAGGGGAAACAGAATCCCTTGAATGTTTCCAAGCTCTCAGAATGATTTACATTGGAAACATGAAGAAAAATGTCTTTAGGCAGTTGGTGTAATCACGTAGCCCCAATTTTCATTTCTTATTAAGAAATATCAAGGTATTTATGTGAAGTGTGATATGATTGAGAAAACCATGGGTTTTGAAGTCAGAAAACCTGGATCACATTTCTGGGTCTACCACTGGCTGAGTGAATTTGGAGAATTACATAAGCCCTTTATTTTTGTTCCTTCATCTACAAAACAGGAAAAAAAATGTGGGAAAAAGAAAGTGAAATGCTGCATATCAAGTTGTAACTGTTCTCTATAAATGTTGTCTCAGTTTCTTCAGTGCCTGTCCCCAATGTCTGTGACCTAGTAAGTGATCAATAAACACATGTTGCATTCATGTTATCTGACATTTTTTCTCCACCAAGGAATGGGAGTATAGATAGAACTACAGGTAGTATATAGCTGATTCCTAATCAAATTTTGGGGTAACCAATTTGAAAGACATATTTTAGAAAACCAAATCACAATAGTTTCTATTTCAATCCTAAAACTCTTAGACAATTCTCCCCTGAAGATATCCCAGTCCAAAGACGCATATGTGAAACTTATCATATAAAATGCATTAAAAGAGTAAGACACAGACAAATAGTTTTTAAGATTGGTATTTCTAGAAGGGCTCACATTGAAATGTGCTCAGCTTTGATTATGTGGAATCTAACAATTTATTTAATATTGAATTCTTAATTATGGCTAGTCATTGTGAATTGTTATAACATTTAAAATATAGTGCTAACTTGCTAAGGTGTTTATTTCTTATAGAAAAAAAATGTCAATTTAGCCATACACTCATTTAGTATATTACAAAATCATTAGCTATAAAAAAAAAAGGATTTTTTGGCTATAAAATTTACACCCACTAAAGGATATATTGCAGGGGGCATGGGTGGTTCAGTGGTAGAATGCTCGCCTTCCATGCAGGAGACCTGGGTTCAATTTCCAGACCATGCAACTCCCCCCCAAAAAAGGATATATTGCAGTGTTTTGCAATAAGGTTGGCATCACTTCTAGGAATAACTGGAACATTTGAAAATCAACTAATTCAAAATTCTCAAAAGCATACATTTATTTAATACGAAAGTTAGAAGCGGACTCTTTTATCTGATAAAGGATTTTGCTTTTTAATGCAACTCATTATAATGGTTTAATTTTAATTCAATTAGTTCTGAACTTAAAAAAATTAATTCTCAACCTAAAAATTTGAGTAACTTAAGAGATGGATCTAATTTATAAAATGTGTATAGCATTGTGGTAAGTCTGGTGGATGTAGAACTTGAGAATTATCTCAAAAATCAACCTAAGGATATAATGTTTTTAACTGGATTATTCACCGTTATGAATATCATTCTTTACACTGGTTGACAAGTTCATAATTACTTATTTTAAAATCCAGCAGTCAACAATTAAGATAAAATCTTAAATCATATAATGATGGTTAATTTTACCACATGGATTTTTACAACCAGTAATAATTATATCTGCATCTTGAGAAGTCTTTGATTCAGGAAAAGGCATGAGTGAAAATTCCCCATGAGGAAAACATCTAATTTTATTAGAGATGTGACTATTTCTGTACATCTTTAACTATTGCTCCCAAAATTCTATTTTCATCATATAGAAATCATTTGCTTATTTTATTTAACCTTCAAAGACACTGAATAATGTACAAGAAACCATTTTGAAAATTGTCATTGTAAAAAAGTGTGAACTTTTTAATTAGCTTTAGTCATCTTTTTTTTTTTTAATTCGAAGAGCCAGTTCTGTATAATGCCCTAAAATAATCTAAATGGAGAAGAGACAGTATCTGAGCCAAGTCCAACCTCCCTCAGTTAAGTGGGGAGGAGAATCCTGCTAAAATAACAAAAGGGAAAATTTAATCGACTCAATGTAATATCTATTTTGTGCTAGGGAATCTTAGAGCTGTTGGAGGAGTTTATGATACAGTAGATAAGACAAGTAGTCAAACATAATACGGATCAGAATGTGAAAAGTGTCATGAGAAGAAAAGAAGGCTAGAGATCAGTAAAGGCATTCTGAACAGCAAACCACATGTGAAAAAGGATGAGTGGGATTCTGACAAAGGGAGATGGTGAGATCATTGCTGGCAGAGTGAGAAATGGTGACAGAATAGTGAGCAATCCTGCTTGGCTGAAGAGCACCAGGC
This sequence comes from Tamandua tetradactyla, assembly GCF_023851605.1. Classification (NCBI taxonomy): domain Eukaryota; kingdom Metazoa; phylum Chordata; class Mammalia; order Pilosa; family Myrmecophagidae; genus Tamandua; species Tamandua tetradactyla. The sequence continues at coordinate 28,105,400 of NC_135346.1, forward strand.
TTGTGGGGCAGTAAAGAATAAGTCCAGGAAGATTGCACAGGGCTCCAATGGGGAGGACCTGAGTGACAGAGGAGGAGTTGTTGAGTAGGAAAATCATGAGACAATGGGTCTCATCTGCCCTACAAGTCTAGCCTTAACTGTAGCCATGCGTTACTGGGTTTGATTTCAGCCGTAGCAATCACTTCTACATCTGCCCTCTGCCCAAATTTTGCATATTGTTGTCTGAAATCATCCTTAGGAGCCTTCTTCCTGTAACTTAAGACACCGATGCTTTTGTAGATACAAATTCTATTTGTTGCCAGACAAAGGTGGTGGATTGTTTTGCCCAATGCACCAGTAAAGTAATGAACACCCACCTGGAATGGGTGGCATCACATCTCCCTCTATTCAAAAGTTAATACCCACAATTGGGTGAGTCACATCCCCGTGGAGATAACCTAATCAAGTTTCCACCCTATAGTACTGAATAAGGATTAGAAGAGATGGTTGCTTCCACAAGATTGATCAGGATTAAAACATGGATTTTCTAGGGTACACAAACCTTTCAAACTAGCACGTACTACCCTGTGGACCTTAAAAAAGACATGTTTTTCCCATATACAAAAAACAGTCATTTCATAACAACATCAGAAAACCTTAAAGCATTTCAGTAACAATACAAATGTAATACAAGGTTAAAACCAGTACAGTCTCATCAAAGTCAGCTACAAGCATAGTCTCCCTAAGACAAAACTCTCCTCTGGCTCTGGATCTGTAAATCTCAGAAGAATTTCCATAGGGAGAAATGGAAAGAAACACAGGGCTGACTGGACCTAAGCCATTTTAAAAACCCTGCAGAGTAAACGCCATTAGATTTCAAAGTCTGAGAGCCATTTATTTTCGGGGGTTTAGAAAGCAGCAGTCCAACCCTTTCCAAGGGCCTACACAGCAGTCCGCCTCTCTTGGAATGCAACCTTGGGGGACACTGGGGAGACAACTTTTTTCTCGGCTCGACCCTCTCCAAGCATCAGGGCTGCACCTGGGCTGTCTGTAATCTCCAGCACACACTCAATCTCTCCATGCGGTCACAGTCAGACTCTCCTCAAACCCCAAGTGATGTGCTCCACCCTCTCCTTGCAGGCAGTGTGAGTCTTCTAGCAAACAGCTAGAAGGCCCATTCTCTGCCACGTGCTTGGGTGCGTCTGCTCTTCTGGCCTGCAGTTTCTTGACTCTGGATTTTAGCTTCCATAGTTCTGCCTCTGAAGTTATTTTACCTTCACTTTGTCCCTTTCCTGAGCACCCCCAGTCAAGACCGGTAGCAGTTCCTTTTATACAAGTCCCACAGCATTCTTGTCGGCTTTCTATGTAGCAAGCAAGAATCATGTCCATCAGACAGCAGGAGTTTGCACAAATCCTTCCTAGATAACTCTATTTCCAATCCTGGCTTTTTCTGAAATGGCTGAATGGTTCCACATTTGATTAAATCCATGGGGCACTATTCTCTGCGGTCTCCCTTCCATTCTGGAAGCCCAGAATGTTCCAGAACATCAATTTCTGGTTTCTTTGATTCTGAGAGTTCAGTTCTCCACTTACCTCTTTCCTGTCACATTTCACTATAAGATGGAAGGAGAAACCAGGCTGTACTTTCCACACTCAATTTGAAAATCTCTCCTGCTTAATATCCAAGTTCATGACTTTTAAAATCTGCCTTCCAGCCAAAGCCACTAGTCAACTTTGCCAGATTATGTGCCATTTTAAAACAAGGATCACCTTCCTTCCAGTTTGTAATAACATGTGCCTGATTTCTGTCTAGAGCCTCGTCAGAAGTGTTTTTAGAGTCACATTTCTAACAACAGTCTCTTCAAAGCATTCTAGGCCTTCTCTATTAAGTTCCTTACAAGTTCTCCAAAATCTTCCCTTTTCCATTTAAAAAAGCCATTCCAACATGTTTGGTATTTGCAAACTGCAGCAGCACCCCACTCTCCAGTACCACAATCTGTTCTATTTTGCTAGCTGCCGGAATGCAGTATACCGAAAACAGAACAGCTTTTAAAAGGGGAATTTAATAAGTTGCTAGTTTACAGTTCTAAGGCCATGAAAATGTCCCAATTAAAAAACTTCTATAAAAATGTCCAAATTAAGGCACCAACAAGTGGTTACCTTCACTTAAGAAAGGCCAATGAAGTTCAGAGTTTCCCTCTCAGCTGAAAAGGCACATAGCGAATATGGTGATGTCTTCTAGCTTCCACTCCAGGCCTCTTGCTTCATGAAGCTCCCCCTGGGGTGTTCTCCTTCATCTCCAAAGGTCACTGGCTGGTGGACTCTGTAGTTCTCGAGTCTCTGCTGCTCTCGACATTCCCAAGCTTTCTCTGAAATGCTTCCTCTTTTAGGATTTCAGTAAAGTAATCAAGACCCACATCTTCCTCTATTAAAAAAGTAGAGGTGGTCTCACATCTTCCTCTATTAAAAAAATATTCACAGTTGGGCAAGTCACATCTCTGTGGCAATAACCTAATCAAGTTTCCAGATGATGTGATTAGAGGTGATTTAATTATTGAGCATGTGCAGATTGATTGCATACTTAGTCACAGAATTTATGTAAGAAAATGGCAGGCTTAAAATGATAATAGGCATGATTTTTAGTATTATAATGAGGTATGGGTGACTTAAAGGTTAAAGTCTAAGCTTCTGCACATGTCAGGAAAGCCCATTTTGGTTAGACCCAGTTTCAGTTATTAAGATAATTCTGGACTTGGGGTGGGTTAGTTCTGGGCTGATCCAGGACCTTTCATTAATGAATATTAGGGGCTGTCTTTAGTGACAGTCGAAAAACTGGATAATGGGTACAAGTGAAGGTTAGTTACAAGCTTTTCACAAGACAAGGGGCATACAAATACTATCAGAGATCAAGGCAGCTGGATTACAATTCAAAGATTTCAGGTATAATAATTAAAATCATCCCTTAAATCCTAATTTCTTGGTAACAATTCCTCCCTCTCGTTGGATAATTATCTCTCAATCTTGAGGGATAGCTTGGCAATAACTCTTCTAACTTCTTCAAGGCTGAAAAGGGTGTTGTCACTAAGAGGCAGAGGGATGAAACTGGTTGTTGGCCTTGAAGAGTCTCGTACCTTCATCTCCCTGGAGATGTGACTCAATCAAGAGTGGTTGTTGGGTTGGATTTAGGTGGAGACCTGTCTCTACCCATTCAGGTGGGTCTTGATTAGTTTACTGGACTCCTCCTATAAAAGAGGAAACGTTTTGGAGAAAGCTGGAGATTGAGAGAGAGCAGAGAATGCTGCAGCACCACTAAGCAGAGAATCCACCAGCTAGTGCTTTGGAGATGAAGAAGGAAAATGCCCCCGTGGAGCTTCATGAAACAGGAAGCCAGGAGAGGAAACTAGCAGATGATGCTGTGTTCGCCATGTGCACTTTCAGCCGAGACAGAAACCCTGACTGTGTTCACCATGTGCCTTCTCACTTGAGAGAGAAACCCTGAACTTCATCGGCCTTCTTGAACCAAGGTATCCTTCCCTGGATGCCTTTGATTGGACATTTCTATAGACTTGTTTTAATTGGGACATTTTCTCGGTTTTGAAACTGTAAACTAGCAATTAATTAAATTCCCCCTTTTAAAAGCCATTCTGTTTCTGGTATATTGTATTCCGGCAGCTAGCACCCACTATAGAAAAGAACAACAGAGTGTTGGAAATTCAATGACTAAATCAGTCTGGCTTTTTTTGGGGAAAGTTTGCCTCAGTTTTTCCAACAGGCTTGAGTTGATTGCATAAACATTTATTAAACGACAAGTAATATTTTATTATATGTGACCATTTTAATTTTTTTATAACTACTCATTTCTGGTGTCAGCTGTGTTGTAATTTTGATTTTCCCTGTCATTTGCCATAGAGTGGGAGAAATGAGGACCATAAATTTTATGTATTACATGTGCCTCATCATCTATCCCATAGGAGAGGGCATAAAGATATAAATTTAAAAGGAATAATAAAATCCAATTAGACTAAAGAAAATTTTAGACATAATTCCGGTGCAGTAATGTAATGTTATAGTTCATGTGAAATATAGTAGTATTAATTTTTCAGTGGTTTTATGTAAATTTTATTTTCTCTCAGTTTCCCTATGTTCATTTAATAAAAGATTTCATTTTGTAAAAAAAAAAAGAGTCTCGTACTTCTGGGTTTCAGAGCTTATCTGGCATTGGAACAATCTGGAGGGTTAAGTCTCTGAAAAACAACCTTAATAAGTAAAATTTTATGGAGCCCAGGATAACTTTCAGGGTTTCCAGGAATACTGTTGGTTGGGGTTTTCCATGTTGAGGCAGTTTGTAATATCTGGCTGAAACTTGCGTCAGAGTAACCTCCAGAATGACCTCTCAACTTGCTTTGAAATTTCTTAGCCATTAAAACTCTATTTCTTTCCCTCATTGTGGTCACCTAATCCCATGATCCCAGGGCCAGGCTTCTCCCTGGAAGTCATTATCTCACAACACCAGGACCAGGCTTATACCTCTGGAAATCATGTCCCTTGTAGTGGGGAAGGTCAGAGTTTGGTTTAGAGAGACCACATTTGATTAACAGCAGAGGTTCTCTGGAGATGACTCTTAGGCATTATTCATTAGTAGGTTCAGTTTTGCCGTTACAGTAATAAGTTTCATATGGGCAAGGACCAAGACTGAGGCCTTGGCTTATTAAATTGGGAGCTCCTATTTTCTTATGAGCATTGCAAATACTGTTTTATTTTCTGCCTAAAATATCCTGAAATGCATCAGGGTATAACATTAACTTCTATAGAACATTAAGATATTCTTTATTCTAGGTTCTATAGCAAATAAAGTTGAATTAGGTTGTTAAAATAAATTGACTAGACAGATTAAATCAGACAGTGCGCCACAGTAAATTAAAATTTTGGACAAAATAAACATTTTTCTTTTTGTCTCACACAAAAGTTAAAGTTTTAAAATATAGGCAATATTATTTTTTTTTACCTTGTATTTTGATTTACCTTAGTTTTAACCAGATTAGTTTCAGCCACATCTCTAGTCTGAGTCTGATCTCTTTTTCAGTTTTTAACAGTTGCTGTATGGAATAATGCTAACTTTCAGAGCTGGAGAACTAACTTTGAGTCTCAGGGGTTACACAGATACTTAAAAGTTCCAGGGAACTACCAGGTTATAAAAAGAGCAAAGCGTTTCAGAATTTAAAGATAACAGTTAAAGCTTACAATCTAAACTCTAATTTTTATAAACATTTTTGAAATGAAGCCGCTTTCAGAAATAAAAATATTAGATAACTGTTTTATATTGGTAAATCATAGCAGAGGTTTTGTTCTATTTCATCCTTACACATGTACCAGAGTTGTGTTAATTAACAAATAAAATATAATTTATATATTTGTCCTGCTTCCCTTTTAAGATCTCTCCTTGTTGCAGATGAAGCTCTGACTTATAGCTGACCACACATAATTTCAGAGGAAAGCAGTGTGACTGGCAAGTAACTTTGCCTGTTGCTAAAATCTGTAGCTTTCCCTGAGAATAACTAAAGCCATGACTAACACCATACCATGGCTTATCATATAGATTATATCAGGATATAACATGGACAGTGAGGACATTGTCAAGTCTTAAGGAATTTTTAAATAATCTCTAAATATTTAACATTTTACTCATGTAAGTTTAGCTAACAACAGAATAGAAAAGTCCTTTTAAATACTGTAATATTTCTTAAACACTTCTTATGAAATATGTAAAACTATTTTAGCACCTGATTTTTACAAGGCGAAATAACAAATTCTTTGTAACAATTTTTCCCTTAAAAGTGAGACTTACCTTCTGAAATAAAGGATAAGGCCAACATAAACATTAAAAAGGATATTATTTGGACGTAAAATCTTTGTTTTCTAGACAGTGTACTTAGATGATTAAGAAAAACTGTTTTGTTTTTTTTTGTAAACTTTACCTTAAGAGCAGACTAACAATCCACATGATTTTAACAGGGAGAAAACTAAACTTTAGTTCTGTATGAATACACGCTTTGACACAAAAGCCATTCCAATACATGATTAAGAGGCTTTTTAAATTTTTGGTCAGCACTGACTACGACAGGCAGAATTCACTTCTATAAACCCTCTGTAACTTCTATATTTATTCAGGTCTTGTGGTCAGTGTACAAACAAAATTCACTCTTAATCAAGAAATATGATCATCTTAGTATGGGAAATAATAACAACACTACCTGTCTCACCTGTAGTTTTTATTTATCCAGATTGCACATAATCAGAAATAAATTTGATAACAAATTCACAAAGCTTTTTGAGTATGCATACGTCCTTCTAATGACAGTATTCATGAAGGGAAAAAGAGACAGAGATACTATAAAGTAATGGAAAAAGGAAGAAATTAATGCTTGGGTTTGGAACACTGCCAGGCATCTATCTATCTATCCACATATATTTTTTGTATGTTGTACAATGAGGGTCACATTTCATTATTTGTTTTGTATGCTATATGGCAGGGGTCATATTGCATCCTTTATCCATGTGAGTATCCCATGGGCCGGGATCTGAACCCAGGCCTCCCACATGGCAGGTGAGAATTTTACTTCTGAACTACCCTTGCACCCCCACATTTCATTATTTTTCCATGTGAATATCCCAGTATCACAACACCATTTTTTGGATTTGTTGGGGTTTTTTTCCCCCTTTGGAGTGCACGGGTCAGGAATCAAACCTGAGTCTTCCTCAGAGCAGGTGAGAATTCTACCACTGAACTAGGCATCTATATACTTTATACTCATAACACACAAATGATTACTTTGCAACATGCTTAAAATGACTCGGGCCAATCCAGCACTACCTTCAAAGGTCAGAAAGTGCCAAGTTTAAAATATAAACAGCTTTTCAATATTTAAGGGATTTATATGCAGAAAAAAACTTTAAATTTTCTCAACATTATTCTCAAATACTAAATAATACTGGGCATATGTCAGTTTGCAAAACTAAGGTATGGCTTCTTAAAAAAAAACTAGTTCAAAGCTCTACTTATTCTTACTTAAGGATCTTGAAAGTGTCATCTCTTATATGAGGTCTTCTTAGGTTATTCTTTATCTACCTGCTTTTAAAATTCTTGCGGCATTTTTATTCTTTTATCACTACTGCCTTATACTATGCCCTAGTGCATGTATATTCAATCTAGAATATAAACTCTTTGAAACTAAGAATTGGGCTTTCCATATTTATGACATTTACTGACAGAAATATACTGATAGGCATAAACAAAGCCACTAAAATTAAAATTTTTCCACATATTGAGGTAACAAATGGTAAAGTAACTAAAAAGCCTGATTCTCTGAAATCCAGACAATCAGGGTTATAAAAAAATCCATTTATACTTCTTACTAAACTTAACTGATTTCTTAAATAGGATATATTTGAAGCATCAGCATATTCTAATTTTATTACATTTTATAAGTGTCATCATTACCAGGTACAGTGCTCAGTTCATTTAAGCTAACCTTTCTAGTTAGGCTATTTTAAGAGGAATTTTGAGAATGTACTTATAATGCTAGCTTATTTTATGAGTAAGCTTATGTAAGTTTAGGCAGAACATACCTAAGCAGAATAAAATCACGTGTTCAATTCACAAATTTGTTACAAAATTCCTTTTATCAGAGGTTGAAAATTTTTTTGTTTGTTTCATAATATCTTAAAATTACAAACAATTTTAAAAGTACATTGACTATCAAGTTCTGGAGAATATACCGTGATTTTTTTAAATTTGTCCCAAGCCGAAATCCCAGAAAACTTTTTCATATCTTTCAAAGGCCTTTCATTTTACTTACTGAAATTCAGTAATTAGATTTTATTCAGTTACCCCATCCTAAGGTTATTCAAATTTTAATACTGATCTATTTACTGCAGTTACCATTGCAAAGGTAATATTGGAAAAAAATGATTTTCATAGTTATGGCCTATTTCATAGTTTTCTAGCTTTACCATTTCTAATCTCCAGGCATGGTTAAAAAAAAAAAAACAGAGAGAATTCTTAACTATACTTCCCCTATCTTTCTGTATCAAGTCTTTCCTTCTGACTGCCTTAGGTGTTTAGGTCTGGGGAAGGGATAGATTGCCCAGAAAGAATGAAGTCTGGCCTGTTGAAAGTTTTAGATGAGGGCCCTGGAATTTTGAGAGTTCCTATGAACTTCTTTGAACTATTTCCAATTATTAGATCTATTTCACTAAAAGCTGCGACTGGGGCAATTGGGAAAGGTCCTTCCCTATCCTAAAGGCAATATTTTGGCAGCTTTTTGAGGTATTAGGGAAATTTAGGGTGGTTTATTTCTAATGTCCAGGTTTGTTTATGGAAATTACAAAACTAAGGTTTTTGGATCTTGCTGCTCAGAGAGTTTTTTTCTTTTTCACTTCAGAAGTATATATGTATATATCTACCTACTCCAGAAGTATATACATATATATTATATAATAAAATAACATATTATTTTAATGTATTATTAAAATAAATGCTTAATTTTAAGCAGTTCAAATAGAGTTCTTTAAGAATTTTCACTAATTCGCTATTACCATCTGGAGGTATGAGAATATACCTCCTGTTAATACAGATTGTTAATCTGTATGTTAAGCATTTAATGCCCGTTTCATTGGTAGTTGGTGTGTTTGGTCTAGTGTGTTTGGTCTAGTTATTAATTAGTGTGTTACTTAAATATAGTAACTGCTAAGTGTCTTAAATTTTGTTAACTTGTGCCTTACTGCATTTGTACTGGTCAAGTGTAACTAATTGGCTACAATTACGGAAATTCTTTACAAAGGGAACTTTATGTCCTGTTGAACAGGCAGACAGACACAAATAGAAAGTTAGTTACACAAGAAACAGAAACACAGAAATACTTTTGAGGGGGATAAATATGGATTGAATGCATATTATCTCATTCCATTTGTATCTTTTTGCAGAACAATTTTAACAGTAATATGTTTCACTTTAACTGTAATGGTAGTTTTTTCATTCGAAATCATATTGAGACCAGATTATGTTACAGAAATAAACCTTTTTCTAATCAACTCATAACTAAAATCTTTCCAAATTTCAATACAGCCAAAAAGTTCCCTTCGTAAAGAATTTCTGTAATCGTAGCTGATTAGTAACACTTGACCAATACAAATGCAGTAAGGCACAAGTTGACAAAATTTAAGACACTTAGCAGCTACTATATTTAAGTAACACACTAATTAATAACTAGACCAAACACACCAACTACCAGTGAAATGGACATTAAATACTTAACATACAGATTAACAATTAAGAGAGCATTAAACACTTACTATAGCTAGGTAACACACTGGCTAGCAGGTAAACAGGCCTACTGAAATTCATGGAACACCAATTACTTATTTTCCAGGAGTACACTCAACAGACAAACTCAGATCAGGGCCTCAATCCCTGTACAGCACGGTAACCTAGAAATCAGAAGGTGTAGAGGGCAGACCAAGGGGGATGGTTCCGAAAGTGTTGGACTCGAACTGCCATATTACCTCCTTGATCCACTTTTACTTCTTCTTGACCCACTCACTCAGTCAGAGCAGAGAAAAACCCAATTGCCAAACCTCTAGACTAAACACAGACCAGTGACTGCAAAAGGCTTCGTGACTGCGCCTGCTTGTCCGTCGGGACAGGTTCCTTCATGATCGCCAAACTGTTACCAGACAAAGGTAGTGCAATATTTTGCCCAAAGTACCCAAATGACCAATTCCTGAGACATCAGGGTTTCAAAGAGAGAAAAAGTTTATTCCTAGGTGTGAGCACATCAGATGGCCTATCGGCCCAAAAATCTGTTTCCCCAAACTTCAGTAATTTTGATAGTTTTATAGCATCAAAAGATAGGCAGGGTTTAGGATAATGAGATCAGTGACCTCAGATAATGTAATTAGATGTGATTTAATTATTGAGCATATGCAGATTGATTGCATGCTTAGTCACAGAACATATAAAAGAAAATGGTGGCCTTAATATAATGATGGGCATGATTTTTAGTACTACAATGAGGTATACGTGACTTATAGGTTAAAGTCTAAGCTACTGTGCATGCCAGATCACATCCAGTTTAGGTTATCAAGATAACTTTGGATTTGGGTAGGTTAGTTCTGGGCTAAACTAAGACCCTTCATTAATAAACATAACAGGGTTTTCTTTAGTGATTACAAGACTCTAAAGTTGAGAAACTGGGTGAATAGGTACAAATGAAGGTTAGTCACAAAGTGTTATACAATCACAAGGACAGAAGATAAAGGCCATAAAATCATTATCAGAGATCAAGGCAGCTGGATAACAATTTAGAGATTTCAGGTATTCCCCTATGTCTACTCCAATATACCAAAAAGCAAAAAGGAATATTTAAGTAATGATTCAGCGATTAAAATCATTCCTTAAATTCTGATTTCTCAGTTACATCTTGACAATAATTGCACCTCTAGCTATCAGTAAATACATTTCCCACCCCTTGCTGAGTGGGTCTGAGAGGTTAAGAGAATGTTGGAGCATTCAATCTCAATGTGTAGTGCAAGGAATATTTGGAGAAAGGTTTAGAATTGGGAGGAAATTTTTCACTAGGGAAAGGGAATGTCTCTAAGGAAACTTTAGTGTATGTAAGATGAGAATTGATTTTTGGTTGGCAACATCACAGGTAGAGGACAGTCTCTGGAAAACTAGTGATTCAATGGCAGGGCAGATGGTTTAGAACTATGACTCATGAGGAAATGACCAGATTTCTGACTGCCTGGAGGGTGGAATGAGATATAAACTACAAGAGTGAATATCTATATCTGTATCTATATCTATCTGTATGAAGAAAAAGTTTCACTCCTCACATTCTCTATATATGAGAATGTATTCATTTTCTATTGTTGTGTAACATATTACCAAAAAGATTGTGACTTAAAATAATGCAAATTTACTATCTCACAATTTCCATGGGTCAGGAGTTTGGATACAAGTCAACTGGGACCTCTGCTCAGGGTCTCCCCAGACTGAAATCAAGGTTTCAGCTAAGCTTGTAATCTCATCTGAGTCTCAGGGTCTTCTTTCAAACTCACTAGATGTTTGCAAAATTCAGTTCCTTGCGTTTGTGGGACTGTCACCATTTTCTTGTCGGCTATCAAAACTTTCTCAGTTCATAGAGGTCAAACTCTCATCCTTGCTGCGTGAACCCCTTCACAGGCAGTTCACAGCATAGCTGTTTACTTTTTTAATGTAAGCAGAAGAATCTCTGCTGATCCGAATTGGACTTTCCAAGACCTCCCTGAACAGATCAGACCCACACAGGATAATCTCCTTCAAGTCAACTGATTAGGAACTTAATTATATCTGTAAAATTCCTTTAAAGGACACTGATTTGATTGAATATCTGGGAGAAAATACATATACCAGGAGATTGGGAATCTTGGAGGCTGTCTTAGAATACTACGTGCCACAGAGACATATTCCAGAATCTTTAATTAGGTGAGGATTCCATATTGCTGATTTCATTCAATGGGGAATGTCATAGAAAATTGGGTTGGCCCATATGGGTTAGAACTCACGTAAGAATTTAGTGAGCATCAAAATATCTACTGTTTATAATATTTAGGGGCCATATGGATTTGGTTATAGCCATATAACTCAAAATTATATTTTTAGTAAACACTTTTACTGTATACTCTCTAGGGAATCAGCACAGATGCACAAAACAATGGCGCGGTGCCTGGCAATACACAATAAAATACATATTGGATAGAATAAAATGTTTTTGCCTTATTGTGGAGCAGAATTTTTGCAGCCTTTGTGAAGCAGCAGGAAGAGCACGTTAGGGGTTCTGGATTCTAAATCAGATAACATCAGTTAATCATCAGTGAATGCTGAAGGAGACCACTTCAGGCCTCTGAATCTTTAAAACTTGCACAATGAGACAATAAACTTAACTTGTTGTGTAATGAAGAATGTATTCCCACAAAGAGAGGTCTGGTTTTTGATCTAGCTCCTGGGGGATAACATCTAAACCACTGGAATTTCCCCAGTAATAGGAATGCCTTTGTTATTCCTTTGGCCCCACTATACTGCCTGGCAGTTTATGCTAAGGAGATGACTCAGGGTGGGGGCAGGGACTCCTGTAGAATTAGGGTAGATGGCTGGCCATGCTGCCATGTCAGAAAGACCAACCATGTGATTAGAGGGTCTGGGCTGTGAGCCAGATGATATCAGCCCAACCTCTGGGGATGGGAGGGGTGGGAAGCTAGAGCTCAACCACATAGCCAATGATTCAATCAATCATGCCTACCTAATGCAACTCCAACAAAAACTCTGGACACCAAAGCTAAGACGAACTTCCTTGGTTGACAATATTCTTTGAGTACTGTCATACATCTTGGCCAGGAAGGTGATGCATTTTGACTCTATCGGAGAGGACAATGGAAGCTTCACACTTGAACAACCCCCTCTTCTTTCACCCCCACCCCCCACCCCAGACCTTGTCCTTCATTCGGCAGATCCTGATTTGAATCCTTTTACTATGATAGCATTGTAATCATAAGTATGGCACACTCCAGAGTTCTATGAGTTGTTCTAACAAATTTTCAGATGTAGGGGCAGCAGAATGCCCCCAATATTTTGTCACTTGGTCAGAAGCAAAAGTGGTCATCAGAAGCAGCACATTTTTGACTCGTGTCTGAAGTCAGGACAGCCTTGTAGGGGACTGGGCTTTTAACCTGTGCAGTCTGGGCTAACTCTGGGTAGTTAGTGTCAGAAGCCACCACATTTGTCTACCTTGCAAAGTTGTTGTAAGGATCAAGCAAGGTTGCTGTGAGGATCAAATGAGATAAAAATTGTAGAGATTATATGATGGGAAAATAAATATGAAAATATAGGGAGAAATTCTTAGGCAACATCTTGATGTATTATCAGTGGGACAAGATCTCCCAAACACTTACGACAGATAGGTCAAGTAAAGTGAGCAATAACAATGGCAGATTTGGGCCAAGTGTGGTCACGACAAGATGATTCTCTGAGCTTGGTCACTGTATTAGTTTTCTAAATGCTACTGGGATGCAATAGACCAGAAATGGAATGGCTTTTGAAAAAGGAATTTAATAAGTTACAAGTTTATTGTTCTAAGGCCATAAATATGTCCTAACTAAGGCATCCAGAGAAAGATACATTAATTCAAGAAAGGCCAGCGGGTCTGGAACACCTCTGTCAGCTAGAAAGGCGCGTGTCTGGCATCTGCTGGGGTCTTTGGCTTTTGGTTTCAAACAGCTTCCCCAACAGCATTTTCTTTTTCTTTTTTTTCTTTTTAGTATTTTTATTGAGAAATATCCACACATACAGTCTAACCATATTATACAATCAGTGGCTCACAATTGACAATATCACATAGTTGTGTATTCTTCACCATGATTATTTTGGGAACATTTGCATCATTCCAGAAAAAGAAATAAAAAGAAGAAGAAGAAAAAAAGAACCCATGCATCCCATATGCCTTACACCTCCCTCTCCTTGACCCATAGTATTTCAATCTCCCCAATTTTTAGCTTTATCTCCCCCTATTATTTATTTTTTAATTCTTTTTTTTAAACTTATCTGTCCATACTCTGGATAAAAGGAGCACCAGACACAAGGTATCCACAATCAAACAGTCACATTGTAAAAGTTACATAGTTACACTGTCTTCTTTAAGAATCAAGGCTACTGGAACACAATTCAATAGTTTCAGGTACTTCCTCCAGCCACTCCAAAATACCATAAACTAAAAAAAACGATGTCTATATAATGGGTAAGAATAACCTCCAGGATAGCCTCTCAACTCTGTTTGAAGTCTTTCAGCCACTGACAGTTTATTTTGTCTCATTTCTCTCTTACCTCTTTTGGTCAAGAAGAATTTCTCAATCCCGTGATGCTAAATCCTGACTCATGCGGGTAGTCTTGTCCCATGTTGCCAAGGAGATTTACAACCCTGGGAGTCATGTCTCATGTAGTGGGAGGGCAGTGAGTTCATCTGTCAGGTTGGCTTAGAGAGAGAGGCCACATCTGAGCAACAGAAGAAGTTCTCTGAGGGTAACTCTTAGGCATAATTTTAAATCGGCTTAGCCTATCCTTTACAGGTATAAGTTTCATAGGAGCGAGCCGCCGTCCTCACCTCTCCGTGCGAGTCCTTCTCGCTGCCCTGGGGACCAGCGGCGGCTCCAGCTCTCCGCCCTGAAGGGGCTCAGCCTGGCCAACAAGGAAAACGCGGCCCGGGTTCTCAATCCCATCCCAGTCCTGGCCGGCAAGACGACCGGGAAGATCCTCCCGGAGCCCGTCAAGCTGGGGAAAACTGAGGTACCTGCCCCCAGCGCAGAGAATGAAACACTTCGAGAGAAAACCCCCCGAGGCTTTGTCATCGTTCCTATTGAATACCATGATATCTGGCAGATGTAGAAGAAATCTGAGGCTTCCTTTTGGGCAGCTGAGGAGGTGGATCTTTCCAAGGACATTCACACTAGGAAGCCTTGCAGCCTGAGGAGAGATATTTTATATCACATGTTCTGGCTTTCTTTGCAGCAAGTGATGGAATAGTAAATGAAAACTTTGTGGAGCGATTTAGCCAAGAAGTTGAGATTACAGAAGCCCGCTGTTTCTATGGCTTCCAAATTGTTGTGGAAAACATACATTCCAAAATGTATAGTCTCCTCATTGACACTTACATTAAAGATTACAAAGAAAGGGAATTACTCTTCAATGCCTTGTGTGAAGAAGAATGCCGACTGGGCCTCGCGTTGGGTTGGGGACAAAGAAGCTACCTATGGAGATCGTGCCCTAGTCTTTGCAGCAGTAGAAGGAATCTCCTTTTCTGGCTTTTTTGCATCAATCTTCTGGCTCAAGAAATGAGGCCTGTTGCCTGGCTTCACATTTTCCAATGAACTTATTAGCAGAGGTGAGGGTTTACTCTGCGACTTTGCGTGCCTCATGTTCAAACGCCTGCTTCACAAACCTTCAGAAGAGAGAGGAAAAGAAATAACTATCAAAGCTGTTAGGATAGAACAGGAGTGTCTTAGGGAGGCCTTGCCTGGGAAGCTGATTGGAATGAGTTGCACTTGACTGAAGCAGTACATTGAATTCGAGGCAGACAGACTTATGCTGGAACTGGGTTTCAGCAAGGTTTCCAGAGTGGAGAATCCATTTGACTTTATGGAGAATATTTTGCTTGAAGGGAAGACCAACTTCTATGAGAAGAGAACAGGCAAATATCAGAGGATGAGAGTGATGTCAAGTTCAACAGAAAATTGTTTTACCTTGGATACTGACTTCTAAATGAACTGAGCATGTATTCTTATCTTGCTGATTTTTTTCCTTCTCAAAAAAAAAAAAGTCAGCTACTTGAAACATATCAACCAGCTACACCACAAAATAGCCCAAAAGAAATATTTGATGGCACCTTTAAAACTCTGTAAGTACCTCAAACTGGTCCTGTTAACAGCACTAGTGGAGTTGCATAGAGAGAGGATATCTAAGACACATGGCTAGTAGGATTTTTATGGAAGATCTTGTCTATGTTTGGTCTTTGCAAGCAGGTTAGCTGTGTGTGGCTTTGCGATATAGAACTATACCTGTAGGAATCCTGGCTTTCCGGAGGGGAGACCCTCAAGCTGTTGGATCCAGGATGATTTGAACATCCAGTTACTTCACAAGGCAGTTGGAAGATATCCTCCTCACTGTTTCAAAGCAGATTTTAAAGTTTACTTTTTAGTTTGTATATAAAACTGGCACTTCACATGCAAATAAACATTGTACTGTCAAGCTACAAGCCTAATATAGCTTCACTTCATTAGTGTCTATATCAAAATGCAATGCAAAGTATTCAATCTACCGCTTAAGGGGAGCAACCCAGAATTTACTAGGTGGCTAAACTTAAACCTATGTAGACTAAGCATGTTATCTCTAAGCTTTATTTTCTTTCATGACTTGAAATACTTTTCTATCAATTTTAAAGCCATGTCTGTGCACACCTAGGTGTTAGCCAGTTGAAGACAAGCTGTGTGTTTTATCCTGTAGTGCAGCTGTGCATGTTGAAGTACAGTATCCTGGGAGAAGAGAAAAGAAGGTTTTAGTTTTTTTAAAGGGTAATCATTCAGGTGAAAACTTCTAACTTAAGTCCTTTGGAATGGAGGCATTGCCTTAGCTGACCCCTGGTGAGCTTGGTCTTAATACCTGTGAAGGGCTGTAACATTTGATTTCTCATATGTATGTATTTCCCCCACCTTCTAGTAGGTAGGAAATGATCCTCAAAGAGTTTCAGATGGGATCTAAGATAATGCAAATTTTTCAAATCATCTTCATACAAAATAACCTATACAAGATCTTGTTCTTCAGTGGTAAAGACAGGACTGAAGTTGAGTCTCCTAAAAGTTGGGTGTGTTCTTTTAACTGGAAACTTTCTACATATGGTTTTGGGTTATACCTATAGTTCATACTTGGAAATAACCACCCAGTATTTTCTTACATCATGATTGATTGATTAGACATTGCCCAATGCAATCACTTCTAACATTTACCTAAATCTGATGCTAACCTGTTGCCTAAACTTCAACAGAAAACTAGTGTTGCATGAGCTATTAATATATTTTCCATTCAAATTTTTAATTTCAGAAGGAAGTATAAACTACTAGATATACTTGATAGAGCTTGTGGTTGGCAATCTGCCTTTATGTTCCAAACAAAAAAGCCAAGACATTACATGGCAAATGATGCATTTGTCAACTGATGGCATTGGCTGTTTGAGCTCTGTCCTGTTCTAGTTTTCTTCAACACTTATTGTATAAATTATGTAGTCAGTCCTTTTGTTCCTGTAATATGGGACTATTCTATCTACTGTATTGCTACTAAAGTTAATAAACTGAGATTATGGCCCTCACACTTGGGTAATACTGAAATGAATAAGCACTTTCTCTTGCATTGTCAGGTACAAGAGGGAATTTCGAATCAGACTTTAGGATTCCACTTCTCATTAGCTGTGTCATTTGAGAATTCTGCCAACTCAGATTCAAGTCCTAATCTGTTGAAAGGAAAAGTTTTTAGTGTAAAGCATTTCAAAGATTGAAAACTGTGCAAGTGTTAAATGATTAAAATAAAATTGTTCTTTTGTCAAAAAAAATTTTTAAAGGTAATGGGGTGGAAGGATGAATATGTCACCATATCACACCATATATGATAATATTGTGATAACTTTTACTTAAAGTGACATGTAAAGTCATTTGAGGATTTGGAAGAGAAGAGTGATGTGGTTTGACTGAGGTTTTAAAGGAGTCCTCTAATTGCTGTGCCAGGACAGACTGAAAAGGGCAATGAAACAAAGCAGAGAGACCACTTAGGAGGCTATCACAATAATTCAGATAAAAAATGGTGGTGGCTTGAACCACCATTTATATCTCATTTAAAATGTTTGCATTTCCCAGAATTATACTGAGGTTGAGCTTATTTTCTTATGTCTGTTGGTTATTTTAAATTTCCTTTTTTTTGTGAATCACCTGTGCATATCCCATTTTTCTACTATTATTTCCCCCAGATAGCATGTTTTAGCTTGATATCTTTCATAGTTCAATATCTTCTCCTACTCAGCATCTTTTACTTTTGTTTGTGCTGTAAATGGAATTGTTTTAACTTTAAATGTAGTCAAATGTATCAATCTTTCCCTTGTGATTTGTGCTTTTTTATGCCTAAGAAAAATTTTTTTTCCCTAATGCCATGTGTGCTAATTTGAATTTGTAGTGGACCCCAGAAAAGCCATGTCCTTTAATCCTCATGCAATATTGCTGGCTGGGAGCTTTTTGATTGTTCCCATGGAAATGTGGCTCACCCAATCATGGGTATTAACTTTTGATTAGAAGGGAGATTTCATCCATTCCAGGTGGGCCTTGGCTGGAATCCTTTAAAAGAGGAAACATTTTGGAGAGGGTCCCTTTTTAGAGCCATGAAAATAACGAGAGCCATAGCTCATGCCGCCAGGGACCTTCGGAGATGAAGAAGGAATACATCCCCAGGGGAGCTTCATGAAACAAGAAGCTGGTAGAGAAAATTAGCAGACATTGCCATGTTCACCATATGCCTTTCCAGTTGAGAAACCCTGAACTTCATTGGCCTTTCTTGAGTGAAGGTAACCTCTTGTTGGTGCCTTAATTTGGACATTTTTATAGACTTGCTTTAATTGGGACATTTTCTCGGCCTTAGAATTGTAAAGTACCAACTTATTAAATCCCCTTTTTAAAAAGCCATTCCATTTCTGGTATATTGCAAACTGGAATACCATGTTATAAAAATGTTTGTCTATTTTTTAATAAAAGTTTCGATGTTTTGCTTTAAAAAAAAAAAAGTCCACACCCACATCTGGGTGCACCACATCTCCATGAGATAATCTGATCCAAAGTTTCCACCCTACAATGTTGAATCAGGATTAAAAGAAACTGATGCTCCCACAAGACTGGATCAGGATTAAAACATAGCTTTTCTGAAGCACATAATATCTTTAGACTAACAAAGCAGCCTTGATCCAATGCGGCTACCGCTGCTTTAGCAGCACTTGCAACTCTGTGGCTTCTGAAGCTCATGTGATGAGCTCAGAAGTTGTCCATTTGGGGACTTGAAAACTTCATGTATGTGCACATAGCTGTGTCTCATCTTTTTTCTGTAAGGTTGAAATAATTTTCTTCTCTTCTATAGACCAAACAGGAAACAACACTGTAGATTTTTTGTTTTGTTTTGTTTTTTTTTGCATGGGCAGGCACCGAGAATCAAACCCAGGTCTCTGGCATGGCAGATGGGAAGTCTACCTGCTGAGCCACCATGGCCTGCCCTACACTGTAGGTTTTATGAGCAGGACATTTTACCTGACCATCAAAGCATAAGTGTTTGCATCCCCAAAAGGGTCAAAACATACTCTTCAAAGAAAACAATGTACGGAACCAGTCAGTGCATTCTAATATGATCATTAGGAAACATACTAAACTGTGTGATTTTCAATCATTCTGAGGTGATTACCATTTAAATAGAGAATTCTGAGAGTTCTGTGGATTTTCTCTTTGGCCATCAGATCGTTGAAGAGGAACCCATCAAGTCCCAGACAGAGTTCAGGATATTCCCTCTTTTTAAGATATTCCTCTTTTTAAGAGGGAATGTTGAAAATGTGTAGGGGTGTATTTGGGAGTTTGTACTTTTTATTCATATTGTGAAAGTCAACTGCTAGCCCAAGAGTAATTTCTGTGATTACTACTAGAGATGACTTGGGAACATCTATAGTACTTGTCAACACACTACAGCCCACAGGCTCAATCTGCCCAATGTCTGTTTTTCTGTTGCATAAAAACTAAGAATCATTTTTACATTTAAAAATAGTTGAGAGAGCATACAAATTATTATTTCATTGTGTGTCAGAATTATGAGATTCAAATGCTAAATCCATAAATAATGTTTATCGTCTATGGCTGTTTTGCACTATAACGGCAGAGTAGAGTGATTGCAACAGAGACTGTATGCCTTACCATACTAAAAATATTTACTATCTGGCCTATCACAGAAAAAATTTGCCAATCTCTGATCAGCAGCATAGACAAGGTGGCGAATGTATATTAAAATAGATTCTCACAGCCATCGGTTCTGGAATCTTTATGGTACAGCATTTTTAGAGGGCAATTTGACAATAAGTATCAAGAGTCTTATTCAAGAAATCTACATTTTAAGGTACGTCCCCCAGGTGAGTCTGCTACCACATTCTGAAATGTGAGTTCTCAAACCACATTCTGAAAACAGCACTCCCACCAAGCCATCTCTCATTTGAGAATATTTCTATTCAAACTCTCTTGATAATACTTTGCTGCTGAGGTTACTAACTTGGGGAAGATTTCCAGGTCTCATTTCCTTATCTGCGCTGGAAGAAAGAACAAGCCTCAGTAGGAACTGTCCTTTCAGCACCGCAGCCCTTGAAGTCTTCCAAACACTGTCCACACACCTGACCTCTAGTCTGGGACTTGATGGGTTCCTCTTCGACGATCTGACGGCCAAAGAGAAAATCCACAGAACTCTCAGAATTCTCTGTTAAATGGTAATTGCCTCAGCTTAATTGAAAATCACACAGTTTGGTATTTTTCCTAATGATCACATTAGAATGTACTGGCTGGTTCCAGGTACTGTCTTTGAAGAGTATGTTTTGACCCTTTTGGGGATGCAAAGACTTATGGTTTGATGGTCAGGTAAAATGTCCTGCACATAAAACCTACAGTGTACCTTCCTGTTTGGACTTTATTATTTTTTGAGCCCTAAAACCTTTGCTTTACATGTTAACGTTAATCACCAAGATTTGAAATTGTGTTCAATATTTCAAGAAGGGCAAAAACTCCAGAACCAAGAATGGCAATTTAATTAATCCAATTTCTCTCTTTTTCTATTTCTAAATCTGGAGAAAACTGGTATTTTAGCTAATGTTTCTGTCTGTCATAAGGCAAAGCTTGAGAGTGGCCCAGGGAAAGCTAGTAATTGAAATGGAAAAAAGAAACTCACTAATGGAATAAAATGGATCTACATGTTCTTACCATTTTGTACAAACCTTTTTGGTTCTGCTTCAAAGACGCTGGCAACGCAGTGATGTGAAATATGACATGAGGTACAACCTGGATGCTTTGGTGGGAATAGAGAAATTGGAATCAATTCCCTTATTCAAAAAAAATATTTCCTATGGCTCTACCATATGTAGGTGTAGCTGGTGCATCATTCCTTGTGGTATAGGAGCTCCCATTATCATGACGGAGACAAATAAATTGCAAATGAAAATGCGCCCTGTGAAGTACTACTGAAAGGTCCTGACTAGAGATGAGATGCAGAGAATTATCTTTGACGGTAAGGGAAACTGAGTTTTGAAGAATGAGTTTGGAGAAGGAAAGTGGTGTTGGAGGAGCAACGTCAAGAAGAAAAGTTTGCATGCAAAAAATCAGGGACAAGAGATAGCTTGGCTGGTGTTTGGATCTATAAAGAGTATCCATAAGTAGAAGAGGAGGAACAGTGTGAGGTTCTCAAGTATATAGATGCAGGTGCATACACACACTTTTGAACATGTAAAATAGTTCATGAGTTTAAAAGTAGAAAAATAAATGTGGTACAAAGGAAGGGAGAAAGCATATAGAGTGCCTGGTGCCCTGTAAGTGCTTAATAACCATCAGCTATGATAACCACCAGCCAGTCATAATACTGGGCTGGGATTCTGCAGTTGCAGTCAGATTTGCAGTAGAAGGAAGGACTGAATCTGGGTGGGACCTAATTCATAATGGGAATCAGGAAGGAATTTGGTGTAGTAGTTAGGAGCCAGACAGACAGGGATTCATTCAAACCCAGATGTTAAACA
Organism: Tamandua tetradactyla; assembly: GCF_023851605.1. Lineage (NCBI taxonomy): Eukaryota > Metazoa > Chordata > Mammalia > Pilosa > Myrmecophagidae > Tamandua > Tamandua tetradactyla. The sequence continues at coordinate 28,126,798 of NC_135346.1, forward strand.
TTAGCTGCATCCCTGGGCAAGTTTTTTTTAACCTTTCATAGCCTGTTTCCTCGTCTGTAAAATGAAGATAATAATACCTTATTCACAGAGCTGTTGTGAGGGTTAAATGTATTAATATATGTAAAATAATTAGCACAAATCGACCGGCACAGAGTAAGTACTCAAAAATGGTTGTTCATATCATTATAAAAGGAGACGTAGGACATGTGGCAGGGATTGGGAACATTCCCAGAAGAAGTATGGTGATAAGGACAATTGTCTCAGCTGGACGGGAATCTGCCTTGCTGTGGCGGCTTTATTTGTAAAGAAGAATAATCCCATGGGTAAATAGGCAGCCAGCCAAGAAGGCTTGATCTTCTGCTTGGCTCCTGCCAGGAAATCTCTGAGTGTGAGTAGAATGTGAATCACCTGCTTACTTTGTAAATTTATTATTATTATTATTCATTCAGCAAAGAAGAAAATGTGCTTGGTCAGAATTAATCATCTAAAAAAATCCCGTTATTTTACATTCATTAAATTTGAATATGGTAATGAGGTATTTGTCTCTTTTATAACTCATTGTGGAAAAAAGTGTCTATTATAGGACAGAAAAGGATTAACATAATTTTAAGAATCTGCCCTTTTTGCTCTTTTTTCCATATTCATTGAAGACTAATATAATGATTTTTTACTTCTCCCCACTTTACAGATAAGGAATCAGAATCTAAAGTGACATATAATGGGATCATATAGCTCTTAAGAAGCTGAAATGGTGTTTGAAATCCAGCTTTTTCTGCCTCTAATCGATGGTTTTCAGCTCTGGATACACATGACAATCACTTGGAGAACTTTTACGAAAAAATAATGCCCAGAACCCTCCCATAGAGTTTCTGATTAAGTTGTTCAGAGGTGAAAAATTACTGAATATGAAACTGCTTGGTCAAAAGCATCCTTCTTTTTTAAAGCTTGCTAAAAATATGATTTGAACATTTAAAAATAAGGCTGTGCTATCTACCAAAGAACTAAACTGGACAATAAATGTGGGCCTCTTTTTGGGTATGTGATCTCTGTTTTATCCAGTTCTGGACATTTCAGAAGCAGGTGGAAAGCAGGGAGAAAGAATTCAACCATTTATGTAGCATTGGAGGGGAGGGGGAATCGCTTTTTCCCCCTGACCTTTGCCATGCGTCATGGACAGCCTTACTGTGGTGATTCTTTCAGCCTCATCAGAGAACAGATCCCGCCAACCATTCTAAACAATCGGAACATTATCCCACACTTGAAAGAACTTGATCCTCATCACTTAACCAGCTGGCCTCAAAGTCTTACTTCTCCAAGTGAAAGATGAACCACTTTTTTCATTATTTTTTATAGCACTGAAAAGAAGTTTGAAAAGTGGTGTCTTGTGGTCCGGTGAAATTCCGATGATCACATATTCTTTGTGGCTCCTTGGAATCACTCTGTCTCTCTTTCCCTCTCTCTCTAAATTATCCTCATATCAGACGTGGTGGGAGGAAAGATAGAATAAATGCTGAGTCAAAGTTAGGTCTTCACTTGCATTTTCCTATTGCCCACTGATTGGAAGAGATAATAAAATTATTCCATTGGTTTAATCCCCAATAGCAGTGATTTTTGAAATTTAGGTAATCCTGTGCCTTTTTAAGTGGCTCATGAAAGTAAGCACCCCAGCAAAACTTTAATATTTACCTACCCTTGACCTTTTAAGGGTACATAAATTCATGAAAAAGCAACCTGACACTGCAAGCAAAAAAATAAATGTGGTTCTCTTTGGATGTGGGTATGTGGTAGAGAAACCGACAATTCAAAACTGAAGCTATTATCAAAACGTTTTGTTGTTCACAGAGACAAAACGAAAGTGGCCAAAAACAAATGAGCAAACAAACAAATGGAAACACCTAAGTACTGTGATTGCTTTCCTGAAATGTGACTTAGTCCACTGAATTTAGTCCACAAATTGCAGTATGTGTGCAGATAAATGCACCTGCTACAAGCCTGGCTTCCCTGGTCAGTCTGTCACTTCCTATTTCTACCTCTACTTTTCCGGGTTCTTTATTCTCCTGCTTATCTTTGTCCTCCGGACATCCAATCAGAGACAGCCATGAAGCAGCTTTGCCATCATGCCGCCAAAACCAGGGATGGTAAAATTTGAGATCATGAAGGATCCGAAAATGTTTCAGAAAAAACCTTTAACAGAAATTGGCTGAAAAGGACTTCTAAATTGGGATCTTGAAAATAGGTCTCCTGAGATATAAATGTCTGTTACAATTGTGCCACATTTACTATTTCAAGTCAGAGGGGAGATTTTTAAGAAGTTCCATTAGGGGGGAGGGGGAGGAGAACTAAGACTGAGAGAGGCATAAACTCTCATTATGGAAGTTAAGAAGGAAGGACTCATTATGGTCAGTTAAGAGGCCTTGGTTTGAAAATCCCAGAGCTAACATTTTAACGCTTTATTTGCAAAGTGGAACAAAGTTGAAGAATAGTATCTTGAATTTGATTCTACCTCTTTTTTTTTTTTAACATGGGCAGGCACCGGGAACCGAACCGGGGTCCTCTGGCATGGCAGGCAAGCATTCTTACCTGCTGAGCCACCATGGCCCGCCCCTCTACCTCTTTTTATCACTTCAACTTGTCCTCCTATTAGTGGAATTGTGGCTGTGATAGAATAATTAAGACAATGTTACTGGACAAAGGCCATGGATTCTTTTGTCCAACATGCTCAATAACCAATTTCTGAGACATGGGATTTCAAAGAAAGAAAGAATTTATTACTAGGCGCTTATTAGGAGAGCAGATGGCCTAGCAGCCCAAAATCTGTCTCCCTGAGTTTAGGGGTTTCAAGATTTTTAAAGATTTTAGCAAGGGGAGATAAGGTCATTTCAAATAGCAAATTCAAAGCAGAAAAAAGGAGCCAGTGTTACCATTATCATTTCAATAGGAGAACATAAGCTAAAAGGAGGGGAGGCAGAGCTATCACTTCAGTAATAAAGATGTGAGCCAAAAGGAGGGGAGACAAGTTATCTTTCAGTAGCAGAATCTAGCTGATATGATTTACAGATGTCTAGGGCTCAGGCTAATTAGTGGCTGACTTCATTAGCATTAGGGCCTTTACCCTACAAGAAAATGGCCAGATAAAGGAAGTAAGAGCTCTTATAGTTACAAAGGCACAAGAAAAGGGCTTTTACAATCATTTCAGATATCAGGGCAGCTGAATTATAGTTTAGGGATTTCAGGTATTCCCCTGCCTGCTCCAGTATCCCTGAAAGCAAAAAGGAATATGATTCAGTAATCAAAATCATCCCTTAAATCCTAATTTCTCGGTTACAATAAGATTGTTCAAAATTTTGCTTTTTACCTTCAACTTGCTAAGATTTAGTAGGGCCCAGAATTTACTTATGTGAACCCTTCCAAATAAAATTAATACTTGATATTTATTGAGCTCTTACCACATGCCTCACATTGCTTAAAGAATTCATGTAATCCTTGCCATGCCCTTATAAAACAAGTACTTTTGTCTCCCCCTGAGGCACAAAGAGGATAAGTAGCTTGTCCAAGGTCACACAGCTTTAAAAAAAAAAAAAAAAAAAAAAAAAAAGAGCAGTAGGTCTGGGAGTTGAACTCATGGAGTCTAACTGCAGATCTGCTACTCTTAACTACTCTGCTCTCTTTTCCTTTAGCTCAGAGATTTTCCTAGGTGCACCACGATGATCTAAGCAATTTAATGCATCTCAACCTTACCAAAACATAATTTTTCTGAAAAAATAAAATCATGAATCTCATACAAATATGAATAAATATTAAAGATTTTATTTATTTAACTCATTAGTGAGGAAACCAGAGATGTTTTACAGCCAGTAAAAAAAAAAAAAAATTACATTTTAGGTCATAAATATTTAAATGAGTATGCAAACTAAGGCAAACTGGTCTCTTCTACAATGGTAAAGAGCAGTCAGTTGTAGCTCTACTGGATAACATTTGCATGACAACAGACAAGAATTATTTTACATTGCTATCAGTTATCTCTAGTTTACAGAGTTGTAGCTCCCATAGAATCAGTTTTAATTGAAATAAAATAGTTGCCTGCATTGGGTGGTGCAGGGTGAAGTCAGCTTTCAGTAAAGGGCTTTTCCAGAAGACAAAACAATTGATCTGCAGAGGTTTGCTGAGAAATGGAAGGCACCCTACATAACTAAAGATAAGCAACATCTTGTGATAAAATTAGCTGAGGTCCAGTGGAGATAGCTAATCAGAATGGAAAAGTATACCATACTAATCAATGTATAGCTCTTCCTTACTTTGTAAGACCCCCATATGTAAAATGGAAACTTAATGTCAGGCAATCATAAATTTTCTCCCATAGTTGCCCTATGAGTTCCCCCTTTCCACTCCCTCAGTGGACCTCCCATCTACTTTTAGAATAGGATGCTGCATGATTCATGAATCACTCAACAAAGCTGGGAGATCCTAAATTGGATGACAATTTTTATTTTATCAACTGGAATTACATGCCATAGACAATGTGTAGTTTTCCATTGAAGCACAAATTTTTCTCTACAACCCTCACAATTCTCCTTGCTTCCCAAGTCTAGAAAGATGCATGCACTTACACTTGATAGGTATAAAGGTATTTTAGGAGATAGACATATGAATGAAAACTGGCTCCTAAACTACCAGAGCAGACATCTCTGAGGGACAGGCTCAACCCCTTCAGAACAGTGGAGTGGTGGCCTGGCACTCCCCAATTCCCAGGGAATGTACTCCACCCTCTCTGAGGTTTGAGGGGGCAGCACTCTTCTGGAGCAACAAAGCAGAAGATCTGCCCTCTGCTTCTGGAACAAACTTACCTTCTCCAGATATGGGTGGATCCATTCTCCTGGCCTGAGATTTCCTGGCTTTAGAACTTAGCTTACATGGTTTGGGCTTCATAGTCATTTTTCTTTCAATCTGTCCCCTTTAGTCCAGACTGGCAGTGGTTCTATTCATGCAGATCTTGCAAAAAAAAAAAAAAAAAATGTTGACTTAGCATGCAGTATACAGGGGTCAAATCCATCAAACAATAGGACTTTCTACAAATCTTTTCTGGATAACTCCATCCAATCCTGACTTTTTCTGAAATGACTGACTGGTTCCATGTTTGGTTAAACCCTCACAAGGGGCAATATTCTCTGGGGTCTCATTTCCCCAAAGCTCAGAATTTTGCAAAGTATCAGTTTCTGGTTTTTTTGTGCCCAAGAGTTCAGTTATCAGCTTATTCCATTCCTGTCATATTTTACTATAAGCTGTGAGAAATCAGGTTGCATTTTCCACATTTAGTTCGGAGATTTCTTCAGCTAAGTACCCCAGTTCATTGTTTTCAAATTCTACCTTCCATTCAACACCAGGACTCAATTTTACCAGATTGTCTGCCACTTTAAAACAAAGATCGCCTTCCTTCCAGTTTGCAATAATACATTTCTCATTTCAGACTAAGGCCTCATTGGAAGTATCCTTAGAATCTATATTTCTACCAACAGTCTGTCTCTTCAAAGCATTCTAGGCCTTTATTTTATGCATCTCACAATTCTTCCTGAATCTTCCTCTTATCCATTTCAAAAGCCTTTCCAACATGCTTGGTATTTGCAAACTCAGCAGCACCCCATATTCTTGCTACCAGAATCTGTTTTGGTTTGCTAATGCTGCCAGAATGCAATATACCAGAGTGGATTTTACAAAGAAAATTTATTAAGTTACAATTTGACAGCTCTAAGGCCATGAATATGTCCAAATTAAGGCATCAACAAGAGTATACCTTCACTCAAGAAAGGTCAATTGTATCCAGGATTTCTCTGTCACACATGGTGATATCTGCTGACCTTCTCTCCTGGCTTCTGGGTTCACATAGCTCTCTCAGGTCCTGGGGGTCCTTCTGGCATCTCCTGGGACATTTTCTGTCTGGATCTCCAAACATCTGTGTCTGCTCTCTGTGTTGGCCCTGAGCTCTCTCTCTCTCTCTCTCTCTCTCTCTCTCTCAGCTCTTTCAATATCACCAGTAAAGTAATTAACACTCATCTTGAAAGGGCAGAGTCATATCTCCATAGAAATAATCTAATCAAAAGTTCCAATTAAATAATAGGTCTTGGGCAGTGCAACAGTGGCTCAGTGGCAGAATTCTCAGCTGCCATGCCAGAGACCTGAGTTCAATTCCTGGAGCCTGCCCATGTCAAAAAAAATAAATAAATAATAACAATAATAGGTCTGCCCCCACAAGATTGGAATAGAAGAACATGGCTTTTCTGAAGTACATGACAGTTTCAAACCAACACAGACACCTACTATGCTTTCTTCCCTTTCATGAGGACCTTGAAAATGGTGTCCTTTATCGTAAGCCCAGAGTTTTAGTCTCAGCATAAAAATAGACGCTTTTTTATGTTTTTATTTATAGATGCCTTTATGTTTCCTAAAGGGGTGGAAGGAAGGAAGGGAGGGAGGGAGGGAGGGATGGAGGGATGGAGGGAAGATAGAAGGGACTATATTGAACTTAAAGTCCTGTGCTCTTAGAAATAAATTCCTCACTTCCATCTATTCTGGGAAGGAGTCAATCCTAAATAACCACCCTTCCCCGTAGAATTCAGTTAAGACCTGCCTCCACTATTTTGCATTATTTACGCCCCTTTAGGAAACTGCATTCCACTTTTCTTTTCATTGAGATGATCCTCATTAATGAACATTTTCCTTAATGCAATAGCCTGAAAAAAATCATCTCCTTAATTGTCTTGTGCATTTTGTCTTTCATAGCCAGAAGGCAGTTCAAGGCCCAATCCTTGGGTGTACAAAACCCTTCTGTAGGTTAATATAGGATGAAGGCATGCAAACCCTTAATTTCTTTTAACTACATTCTTTTTACATATGAAAGAGCAGGGGCTATATTGCTGCAAAAGCTTCTGATTATAACTTGACCAAGAAAGAAGAGCCATTTTGCTTGTGGCTCTGGCATATGCATGTTTGTCCTAGGGACCGTGAGTTTAGAAACTTGTTTGAGGCCTCTTTATTGGGGTCAGGACATGGGAACAAGGGTGTTTTGCCCTTTACTCTTAGATGGTGGGCTGGGGAGGGAAAGTTTGGGAGTTGATTAAATGATAACATCAGCAGAAAGACCAGTTTTAGGTAATAAATAGTCATGAGTTTTTCTTTATCCAAAGGAAGTATTCAAGATATAACTAAAGGTAGTTACAAGCCACCAAAATTACCTCTGACTTGCTTAAGGAGAAAAGCAAAACCAGGGGAATGTACTGGTGAGAATATCTCTCTTGGTGGTGTTGCTTAGATCACATATTTACCTCTCAGCCAGGGGAGGTTCTGCTAAATTGATTGAGAGTTCCACCAAGACTGATGTCAAAAAGAAAGAAATTATGCAGCAAAAGCGAGAGAGTATGGGGAGGGCTGTGTCAAGGATTTGGAGTAGGCAAATTTTTCCCTTTACATAGAATTACCATATGACACAGTGCTTCCACTTTGAGGTGTATATACCCAGTAGAAATGAAATCATATGTCCATATAAAAATCTGTACATGAAATTTCATAGCCAGCATAATTAATAATAGCCAAAAAGAGAGAAACAACCCAAATGCCTATCAATTGATAATGAATAAACAAAATGTGGTATACCCATATAATGGAATAGTATTCAGCAATAAAAAGAAATCAAGCACTGTTACATACTATGACATGGATGAACCTTGAAAACAAAGAGCAAAGTGAAAGAAGATAGTCACAAAAGACAACTTGATATATTATTTCATCTGTATGCAATGTCCACAATAAGAAAATTTACAGTAACAAAAAATAGATTAGTGTTTGCTTAGGCAGGGTTAGGCTTTGGGGAGGAATGAAGATTGACTGATAATGGATATGTGTTTCTTTTAGGGGGAACAAGATGTTTCAACACCAGTTGTGGTAATGGTTATGTAACCTGGTTAATATATTAAAAACATTGAATTGTACTGTTTTAATTGTAAGATATGTGAATTATCTCAACAAAGCTGTTTTTTTAAAAAAAGTAACAGCCTTTCCATTACAATGATGTTGATTGAGAGTTCCACCAATGATGAAATTTGGTTCTTATTAACTATTTTTTCTATTATGGTATGATCTTAAGAGAAAGGAAGGAAGATCACTGGACTCTCACTGTTTCTGAATTATTAATTATTCCTTTGGATTAGGGCCTTATCTTTCTGCTAGAAACATAGGGAGTTCCTTAGTTAGCTTTATAAGTAATTGAAAATATAATTTGGCAATCCCACTACTAGTTATGTACTCAGAAGAACTGAAAGCAAGGACCTGAACAGACATTTGCACATTAATATTAATAGTGGCATTATTCATAATTTCCAAAGGATGGAAAGAACTTAAGTGTTCATCAACTGAAAAATGGACAAACAAAATGTGGTCCATACATACGATGGAATATTATTCAGCGGTAAAAAGAAATGAAGTCCTGATGTATGGGCCAACATGGAAAACCTTGAGGACATTATGTTGAGTGAAATAAGCCAGACACAAAAGGACAAATATTGTATGGTCTCACTGAGATGCACTAATTATAATGAGGAAAGTCAAAATCTAGAGGATAGGTTATTAGGAGATAGAAAGAAGGCAGGGAATGGGGAGCTTATCCTTAGTTTGTACAGGATTTAAAAAACATATTTTTTTACTGAGAAACCTACACACACATACAGCTCATACATGGTGTACAATCAATGGCTTACAACATCATTACAGAATTGTGTGTCCATCACTATGATCATTTTTAGAACATTGTGTCACTCCTGAAAAATAAAAATTAAAAAACAAAAACTCATGCATCCCTTGCCCCTTACCCCGCTCCCATTGACCACTAGTATTTCAATCTACCCAATTTATTTTAACCCTTATCCCTACTATTATTTTTTATCCATATTCTTTATTCATCTGCCCATACTCTGGATAAAAGGAACATCAGACACAAGGTTTTCACAATCACACAGTCACCTTGTAAAAGCTATATTGCTATACAATCATCTTTAGGAAACAAGGCTACTAGAATACAGTTCAACAGTTTCAGGTACTTCCCTCTAGCCACTCTAATACACCATAAAGGGATATCTATATAATGCATAAGAATAACCCTCCAGGATAAACTCTCAACTCTGTTTGAAACCTCTCAGCCAGTGAAACTTTATTTTGTCTCATTTCTTTCTTCCCCCTTTTGGACAAGAAGGCTTTCTCAATTCCATGATGCTGGTTCCTGGCTCATCCCGGGAATTCTGTCCCACATTACCAGGGAGATTTACACCCCTGGGACTCATGTCCCAGCATAGTTTCATGTTTTATCCTCTAGCTTTCCTTCTAGTGACATACACAACCCTAAACTTTCCCTCATAGGGAGAGGGCAGTGACTTCTGAGTTGGCTTAGAGAGAGAGCAACAAAAGAGGTTCTCTTAGGGTGACTCTTAGGCATGACTATAAGTAAGTCTAGTTTATTGCTTGCAGGAATAGGTTTCATAGGGGTGAACCCCAAGATCTAAAGCTCAGCCTATTGATTAGGTTGTCACCACTGCTTGTGAGAATATCAGAAATTCCCCAAATCGGGAAGTTGACTATTTCCTTCCTTCTCCCCAATTTCCCAGGGAACTTTGCAGATACTTTTTTATTCACCACCCAAATTACTCTGGGATATATTGGGGCATCACACTAACCTGGACAAACAACAAGATCTTACACCTTATTCAAGATTCCCTGTACTTGTGGTGTTCAACTAAACTGATTATACAAGTTACATCATGTACTACCCAAAATATAAATTTTGTACAGGATTTTTAATAAGGTTGATTGTAAATGTATGGAAATGGATAGAAGTGATGGTGCTACATTACTGTAAGGGTAACTAACAGTACTGAAATCTGGGGGGTCATTATGGTTGAAAGGGAAAGTTTAGGGTTGTGCATGTCACAAGAAGAAAAGCTAGAGGATAAAACATGAAACTACACTGGTTTAAAGCTGTATGGACCCCAGGAAAGATTACGATCCTAAAGCTAATCCGTTCCCATGGATTTACCAGATTCTTTGCCACTTTAAAACAATTTTATCCATTGTCAGTGGAATCTTTTGGTGAGTAGGATCTTACCTTAAATTAAGATGTGACTTACCTTATTCAGGGTAAGTTTTAATCCTTTTACTGGAGTGCTTTATAAGGATGAAATACAGAGAAGCTCAGAGAGGAAGCCAGAGAAACTTGGAGATGGAGCAGCCTGAAGCTGAAAGTAATGAAACCCAGAAGAGAAGGATCAGCAGATGCACCCCTGTTTTTCCCATGTCACAGAGGAGTCTCTGATTGCCAGCAGTCTTTCTTTAGGAAGAAGATATTATCCTGTTGATGCCTTGATTTGGACATTTTCATGGCCTCAGAACTGTAAATTTGTGAGTTAATAAATCACCATTACAAAAACCAACCCAGTTCTGGTATATTGCTTTTTAACAGATTTAACAAACTAAAATACTGTATAACATGGTGGTGTAGTTTGCAAGCTGCTGGAATGCAATATATATGAAACAGAATGGCTTTTAAAAAGGGGAATTTCTTAAATTGCTATTTTACAGTCCTAAGGCCATGAAAATGTCCAAATTAAAGCAAAGCTATAGAAATGTCCAATCTAAGGCATCCAGGGAAAGGTACCTTGGTTCAAGAAAGCCGATGAGTTCAGAATTTCTCTCTCAGCTAGAAAGTCACATGGAGAGATCGGCTAGCTTTCTCTTCAATGGCTTCCCCAGGGACCTATCTATTCTGTTGGCTCTGTTAGTTCTGGTGGCTCTAGTGGCTCAGGTGGCTCTAAAGCTTTTTCCAAAATGGTTCCCTCTGAAAGGGCTCCAGCAAGCAATCCCACCTTGAATAAGTGGAGACATATCTCCATGGAAACCAGCCAATCAAAATCACATCTCGATGGAAGTAATAAAAAAGATTCTACCCAGCAATATTTTGAATGAAGATTAAAGGACATGACTTTTCTGGGGTACATAATAACTTCAAACTAGCACATTCTACACTTTGGAGCCCCAAAAGACATGGTCTTTCCAAATGCAAAATACATTAATTCCTGAACAATATCAGAAAGCCTAAAACCATGTCACAATACAAATATAACACAAAGTCAGAAACTGTGCAGAATCTTATCAAAGTCAGCTACAAGCATGGTCTATCCTAAGGCAAAATTTTCCTCTGGCTCTGGACCTGTAAAACTCAGAACAAGTTATCTACTGCTATTATACAAAGGAGGGACAGTCATAGGATACACATTCCCATTTCCATAGGGATAAACTGGAAGGAACACAGGGGTCACTGGACCCAATCAGTTTCAAAAACCTGCAGGACAAACTCCATTAGATTTCCAAGTCTGAAGCCATTTATCTTTAGGGCTTTAGAAAGCAGCAATTCCACCCTTTCCAAGGGCCTACGCAGCAGCCCACCTCTCTCCAAATACAACCCTGGGGGATATTGGGGAGACCAATTTTTTCTCAGCTCCTCCCTTTCCAAGCATCTGGGCTGCACCTAGGCTCTTTGGGCTCTCTGCCATCTCTGGGGCACACAATCAATCCCTCCATACCAATGCGGTGGCAGCCAGGCTCTCTCCAATCCCTGAGGAATGTGCTCCACCCTCTCCAAGGCCTGAAGTGGCACAACTCTTCCACTGCAATGATGTGGAAGGCCTACCTTCTGCCTTCAGGGCAAACTCACCCTCTTCTAGTGCTTGGATAGTTCCACTCTCCTGGCCTGTGGTTTCTTGACTTCAGACCTTAGCTTCCATAGTTCTGCCTCTGAAGTTCTTTTTCCCCCAATGTGCCACTTTCCTTCAATGTGTCACTTTTCTTCTCTTCTTAATCCAGATTGGTAGTGGTTCCATTTATACAGATTACACGGCACTCTCATTGTAGTAGGCAAGGATCATTCCCATCAGACAAAAGGGGTTTCCATGAATCCTTCCTGGATAATGCCATCTCCGATCCTAAAAAAAATAAGAGAGAGCTTTTTTTGGTTAAATCCTTCGGGAATGGCTGACTGGTCCCATGTTTGGTTAAATCCTCAGATGGGGCATTACTCTCTGGAGTGTCCCTTTCTGGAAGCCCAGAATTTTCCAGACCATCAATTTCTGGTTTATTTATATTCAACCGTTCAGTTCTCAGCTTATCTCTTTCCTGTCACATTTAACTATAAGCCAGGCTGCACTTTCCACATTTAATTTGGAAATCTCTTCTGCTAAATATCCAATTTCATGGCTTTTAAAATCTGCCTTCCATCCAAAGCCAGTCAATTTTACCAGATTCTTTGCCACTTTAAAATGAGGATCACCTTTCTTCCAGTTTGCAATAACACATGCATCATTTCTGCCTAAGGCCTTATCAGAGATATCTTTAGAGTCCACATTTCTACCAACAGTTTCTTCAAAGCATTCTAGGCCTCCTCTATCAAGCTTCTCACAATACTTCCAGAATCTTCCCCTTATCCATTTAAAAAACCATTTCAACATGTTTGGTATTTGCAAACCGAAGTAGTACCCCACTTCTCCAGTACTGAAATCTGTTCTAGTTTGCAAATTGCTGGCATGCAATATACCTGAAATGGAACAGCTTTTAAAAAGGGGAATTAATTAAGTTGCTAGTTTACAGTTCTAAGGCTGTCCAAATTAAATGCAAGGCTATAAAAAATGTCCAATCTAAGGCATCTATGGAAAGACACCTTGAACCTTGGTTCAAAAAGACCGATGAGGGCGGGCCGCGGTGGCTCAGCGGGCAAAGTGCTTGCCTGCTATGCCGGAGGACCTCGGTTCGATTCCCGGCCCCAGCCCATGTACCAAAAACGGAGAAACAGAATACAATAAAACAAGAAAATGTTTAAAAGATGTTTCCCTTTCTTCCTTCCTTCCTTCCTTCTATCCTTCCTTCCTTCTCTCTGTCTTTCCTTAAAAAAAAAAAAAAAAAAAAAAGACCGATGATGTTTAGGGTTTCTCTCTCAGCTGGAATGGTACATGGTGAGATCTGCTAGCTTTCTCTTCAACGACTTCCCTGAGGCTTTGTCAGTTGTGATGGATCTGGTGGCTATAAAGTGTTTTCCAAAAATGGTTCCTTCTTAAAGGACTCCAGTAATCAATGCCACCTTGAACGAGTGGAGACACATCTCCATGGAAACCATCTGTTCTAGTTTGCTAGCTGCTGGAATGAAATATACCATTGCATATATATGCAATATATTGCATATATATTCTGTTTTCTATACAAAAGAAACAGAATGGCTTTTAAAAAGGAGAATTTAATAAGTTGCTAGTTTACAGTTCTAAGGCCGAGAAAATGTTCCAATCAAAGCAAGTCTATAGAAATGTCTAATCTAAGGCATCCAGGGAAAGATACCTTGGTTCAAGAAGGCCAATAAAGTTCAGGGTTTCTTTTTCAAGTGGAAGGGCACATGGTGAACACAATCAGAGTTTCTCTCTCATCTGGAAGGGCACATGGTGAACATGGTGTCATCTGCTAGCTTCTTCTCCTGGCTTCCTGTTTCATGAAGCTTCCCAGGAGGCATTTCCCTTCTTCATCCCCAAAAGTCACTGGCTGGTGGACTCTGCTTCTCATGGCTATGTCATTCTGCTCTGGTCTCTCTGAATCACTCTCATTCTCCAAAATGTTTCCTCTTTTATAGGACTTCAGAAACTAATCAAGACCCACCTGAATGGGTGGAGACATGTCATAACCTAATCCAATTTAACAACCACTCTTGATTAAATCACATCCCCAGGGAGATTATTTTATCACAGTTTCAAACATACAATATTGAATAGGGATTAGAAGAAATGGCTGCCTTTACAAAAATGGGATTAGGATTAAAACATGGCTTTTCTAGGTATTTCATTAAAACATGAAATTATACATCATTTCCAACCAGCACACCATCCAATCAGAAGTTACCACCCACAATTGGGTGGGTCATATCTCCATCTCCATGGAGATAATAAAAAAGATTCCACCCAGCAGAATTGAATGAGGATTAAAGGACATGGCTTTTCTGGGTTACATAATAGCTTCAAACCAGCACAAATGGTGAACTCTTTCATAGATGATGACTGTGGTTAAGTTTACAAATATAACAATGCTCTTACATGAACTAGAACAAATGTAGGTCAGTATTACAAGGTGTTAATAATAGGTGGTATGTGAGTAGAAATACAACTAATGCAAATTATTGACTATAAGTAACATTATCATATTCTTGCATCAATTGTAGCAAAGGTATTAACACTAAGTCTGAACGATGGGGGGTTGTACAGAGTTGGGTTTTTTTTTTTTTTCTGAGCAATGAGATTGTTCTTGATTTGACTGTGATAATGAATGCACAATTCTGTGATTATACTGAGAGCCATTGGTTGTACATTTTGGATGGATTGTATGGTGTGTGAATAAAACTGTTTAAAAAATACCTCTACACTCCCTGCATGGAGACACAAATATTTATCATAATCTATTAACAGCTTTTCTCACAGGAATAGTCTCTCTCGAAAGAAAAGAAGTTACTTTTCATCTTCCAATCATCCTTTCCTACTCCTTTTGTGATGTCATAGACGATTGTTTGTATTAAAATTCTCTGTCATGTTTAAAATAAATAAGTGCAGATTATTTTGTCAGATCCTTCCAAATGTGACAACCCAACTGTCTGGAATTAAGCTCATATGGTGCAGTATTCAATACTATAAAGAATGCAGGCTGAGAAGCAGGAGGTCTGATTTATTGCCCTTAATGTGATATTGGTTTATACTTAGTACAGAACTACAGGAAAGCTCCTTTCCTTCTCTGTATCTTAGTTTCCTGGTCTGGAAAAGGACAGAGTTGAACTAGAATCATACTTCTGAAAAATGGGTTTCCAGCTAATGGCTGTGGCTGAATATTTCCTCAGAACAAAGTAAACAAAAAAATAAACTAACGTAAAGAAAAATGAGTGAACAATAGTATGAATAGTATGAACATTGTTTCATAACATTTTTGAAATAAGTATGAAGCAAGTCTTAAAGAATTACTGAAATTTTATATTCTTTACATGTAACATCCTGCTAGTTACTTGCAGTGATGGGAATATTCATTGGCTATAAATGTCATTATTTTATAAAATTATCTTTTCCCCCATTTATTTGACTTATGACATTAAGTTTTTAAGTAATAATGATGTTTAGTAGTAATTGTCATTTTTAAGTGCTTATTATATGACAGTTCTAGGTAAAGACTTGGAGAGCATTTCTCACAGATGGACTAGCATTTGTGAAGACCCAGGGTTGAAACAGAACTGGTGGCCCATTTTAGGAGCTAAATCAAGCCCACGTGGCTAAAGTATGGTGAATGAGGAAGAGAGAACAGCACTAGCAGCCAGTGCTGACAGAGCACATGCCTTACTATGTCTTTGCTTGTTTTGTTCAAGCCACACAAATGTTCTATGGGGTCAGTATTATTTTCTCCATTTTCATAGAAGAAGACTGAGGCTTAAAGGTAAAATAACTTGCTTATAGTTGCAGAGCCTAGTGATAGGAAAAACCTGAATTTGAAGTGTACTGAGCCACTAAGCAAATAAATGTCTGCTTGCTGTATACTAGTCACCTTGACTTCTCCAAAGTATGCCATCTCTAGATTTTCTTTTGCCCCAGCTAGGATGACAGACCAATTCAGCAGCAGATACCGGCCCTATGATCTTGGTCAGGAAACCTAATGTTAAAGTAAATAAGACACTTGAAAGCAAAGCCAAAACTATTAAAATTTTATAAGCCAACTTTACCAAAGTCTCCACTGAGAATGAATGTCAATAGGACTTGTTATGAAACTGTGTCTTTTAGAACTTCTTCAACAGAGTTGAGAAAGGTAAAAATAACAGTGATTTGTTTTCACTGGAAAAATAATATAGGCTTATTTGGGTCAATGGCTGGAAAATAACTATTTGGTCATTTTTTGTCCTCACTTTTTGATTTGATGAAGCAAGAACAAAAGACACTCTTCACTACATTTATAAGACAGTTAAAAGTTGCATGATTTCTCGTAGGTCAATGGATAGTCATCATAGTGGTCTCTAATAATAACAGACACTGTTCATCCCGTTGTTAATGCTCAAGAGTTCTCTGTTCCATGCCTCCAGCTCGATTAGTTTTGAGCAAAGGAAGAGGCAGTTAATATAATTCAAGAATTATTACCCTACTTCGTTCCAACTTCAACAGACAGAACAAGAGACCCAAATACTTTAATTCCAGTCCAAACTTTGAAAGAAAACCCTCTTGTTAATGTTTGGGTTTGGAAAGTCAAAAAGAAAGAAACAAAAATATGGGCAATGTTTACCCATGATGTCTGGGAACAGGACTTATATTTTGGATAAAATTAAAATTCTTTTGTCCATTTTTTAAGAGGCATTTTAGACTGTAGTTAGAGCAGCTAAGAAACCATATCATATTCCCTTCAATAAAATGTTCATTGAGAAAGAGAAACATTGAGAAAGTCAAAGATGGAAAACTCTAAGCTGCTTTCCTTTTTCATATATGATCATTTTGGTGGTTTCGAAAGCGCCACAAAGAGGTGATTTATGCACTTAAAGATATTCACTTCATTCTTTTCAGTCCTCAGTGTTCTGAGGGTGCACCATGATAACAGGTGATTCAATTTTATATCCTGATTAGAAGGAGTCTGTGGGAAATTACGTAGGGTGACCAGCTATCCCAGTTTGCCTGCAACTGAAAAGTTTCCTGGGGGGGTGAGATTTTCAGTCTTAAAACAAGGAGTGTACTAGTAATTGGAGATGGCCGGGCATCCCAGGAGGGTGGGGGCTCCATTTGTTTGGCCTTGACTTAAAGAAACTGGAGAAGACCCCACCCCTTGCCTGCTGAGTAATGGTCTCCTGTGAGCAGATGCAGCTATTATTTTCAAAAGCTCCCAAGTTGTTCTGAGGAACAGATGAGGCTGAGACCAGTGAAAGTACTCCTAAATAGAATTCTTGTATGGGTCTTAAGTGGAGAATGCAAGTGATATACTATTTTCTTTGTCTACTTTTTGTAAGATCTCTGAAATTGAGCTGTTCTTAAAAATAAAAACAAACACACAAAAAAAGACTTCTCAGAGAAGAGTGCTTACCAAAGTCCTAAAATTTCACAAAGTACACAGTCCTTTTTTTTTGACACCAAGATATCCCAGGTGCAAGACCTAGATAACTTTGTGAAATCTGAGGGCTGCCTTTAGACTGGATGATCTTTCTACCACACCCTTGAAGTCTCCCATCCTCTGGAGGGAGAAATAGGATAGAATTCTGAACAACTTCCTCTACTCTTAGAATCATAGTATAAAATGCTAGTTTCTCTTGCTTTTTACTTTAGGTTCATGAATATTTTTAAAACTGAAGTTTATAGTTGTCCATTTAAAAAATAGTTCAAATTTATTGCAGAACATTTGATAAATACAAGAAAATAAAAGATGTAAAAATTATCCAATCTCCCCCTCCTAATAAAACCAGTCTTAATACTTTGGCGTATTTCCTTTGTGCATTACTCCTGCGTATTGTTTTCTTTAGAAATGTCTATTTTAACTGAGATCATACAGTATATGCAACATTGTATTTCGCTTTCCTCTTAAACTCACCATCATGATGTAAACAATTTTCCCTGTCATAACAAGCTCACTATAAAAAGTACTTTTAAAGGATAAATGATAAGTATGAAGTAAATGGGTAATTCATTCAAACTGGCTCTTGATTAACTTTCAAAAGCAATGCCCCTAAAATAATTTGCCAAATGCTAGTAGGTCACCATGAGGTGGATATCCCAAAACATAATCTGGAGAAGAATTACTGTACTGATAGTTCAATGATAATGAAAGAGTCCTTCCTTCAGGTTAAACCCTTTCTTGGGAATGTATTTTGGCATAGTTGGTGTGGTTGCTTTTAACATAGATGACAGAACAGCCTCAGGTAAATATTTTTAAAAGTTATTTATTTTTTAAAAACAATAATTGTACTACTCTAACACAGCCATTCCAAGATGTATATGCCAACAGATTTTTACACAGTTGTAATTACACATTGTGTGTAATTTTGTGTTCTTTTTTCCTCTTAATATTATATTGTAGCTGCTTTACCATATTATTACATAGTCCTTACAATTATCATTTTTAATAGTTGCATAATGATCCACAAGTTACTGCTTGTGGTCACACAATTCCTTTGGGTTGAGAACAGATGATAATCATGGAAGAAAAAATATCTAAGCATATTTGAAGGCAGTGATTTTCAAATTGTGATCCTTGGTATGCCTCAGAGTTTACCAAGGCAATTGAGGAGACGTGGGGAAAGGAATCTGGAACCCCCAATCTCCTTTCAATCAGAACACCTCTTTAAGTTTCTTTCGAAAAACAGGGTTCCTCTTTTTCAAAACAAAGGTACACTGAAATAAGGAAATTTTGTGATAAAGTCTACTCACCATTTATTAGCCATGTGACTTTGGCAAGTGACACAGATATCTTGGTTTCTTTATTTATAAAATGGGGATATTAATTTTACCTATCTCAAATGTTTGTGTTAAGGTGAAATGAAGCTTAGAACAATTACTGGCATATAAATATTACGTAAGTTTTTGTTAAATAATATAGTAGGAGACTAGAAAATAAAAGTGTCAGGCCAACAAACCCAGAGTACAATCGTGTGGAATCTAAAGTAAGAAGTAGAAGAACCATTAGAAACTGATAGATTCGTCATTGGTAGCGATCGTCTCCTATCAGGAAAAGGCTGCTAAATAGGCTTGGGGGTAAGATTACCAAACTTTATGTCTTGACCCTGTGTTCTAGTTTGCTAGCTGCCAGAATGCAACACACCAGAGATGGATTGGCTTTTAATAAAAGGGGATTTATTTTGTTGGTTCTTCAGAGGAAAGGCAGCTGACTTTCCACTGAGGTTCTTTCTTACGTGGAAGGCAGAGGATGGTCTCTGCTGGTCTTCTCTCCAGGCCCCTGGTTTCCAACAACTTTCCCCGGGGTGACTTCTTTCTGCATCTCCAAAGGCCTGGGCTGAGCTGCAAGTGCTGAGATGAGGAATGCCGAGCTGCTTAGCTGTGCTACATTGCGTTCTCTCATTTAAGCACCAGCCAATTAAGTCAAACGTCACTCATTGCAGCAAACACGCCTCCTAGCCGACTGCAGATGTAATTGGCAACAGATGAGGTTCACGCACCGTTGGCTTATGTCCGCAGCAACAAGATTAGGTATGCTCCCCTGGCCAAGTTGACAACTGAATCTAACTAACACACCCTGATACTTCATTTCTGTGCGATGTTAGGCAATTAACTTCTCTAAGTCTCAGTTTTCCTGAGACTTATCTATTAGACTTATCTCATTTTATTACTTCTCTATCAAAGAGAAGTAATAAAATTAATTACATTGTTGGGTTCTTGTGAACATTAAATGAAGCAATCCCTATAAAGCATCTAGTCCAATGCCTGACCCATCCTAAGTATTTAATAATAGACAGGTAATAATCACAGACACAATGCCTTGTTGATCACTCAGTAGGATGCTCTTAGCCAAGCCCTCTTGATTTATATTTTAAAGTACTGTACATACTATATATGGCAACCAGATGGTCACGATGGCAAACCGAAGTTTGGGTTCACTTTTCCAAATGGCAAATAGAAGAAAGAAATTCAGGCACATAATTCCCCGGAAGTCAATGTTCCAAGACCCTCTTTTTTTGTAATTGCAGGAAGTGGCGTTTGATGAAGCATGGAGATAGTGAGAGAGTGGGATAGTCAGATAGTGCTAGGTGTTAGATGATCCAATTCTAGTTCCAGTTTTACCTGGAATTTGCCCTAGGGCCTTAAGTAAGTCAGTTTTCCTGCTCATCCTTATATTATCTCCTCTCTAAAATGTGATGGTTAGGAAAGAGACAAACACTAAGCTATCCTTAGCTCTATCATTCTTAGTTAAAATCCATGGAGCATCAAAGATATGTGTCATTTTCAGGATACATGGACATCAATGATACATGGACAAGAAGATGTCGTTACAATTTACAGAACGACATGGACCTTCCGGTGAAGATTCCCATTTGAGGATCAGCCATATTGGCTCCATCTTTTCTCTCTATGAAAGAGAAATGATCTCACACAATAGTCAAGACATGGTGGAAGACAGATTTCTGGTGTACATGAATGATGTTGCAAGTGTCTGCCACTTAAATATTTTAACCATGTATTTGTGGTTAGAATCCTTGTATTTGGCTGAAATGCTCTGGTCTGTGAAGGGAAATGAATTGCCATCCTGTCTTAACATTGTCTCTGGCTCTGAGCAGAGGGGGAAAAACATTTTTGGTCAGCAATAAAATAGAATTAGAGAATGTTTGTCTTATTTAGTCATGATCTGCCTGAGTCTTTCCAGCTGATATTGTTTGGAATGAAAACTTGACCAGATGTTCGCTTAAATGAACTAGGGAAATTAACTATCCATCCTACCACCTTATCTTGAAGGACGGGTATAATCATCTCCAAAGAATTTCCTGGAACATGTTTTTTTCAGAAACAAAGGTCACTATTAAACTTATAGCTTGTACTTTATTAAATACACACAATGCAACAGGCAATATTTCAAGTACTGCATATGTATTAATTTACTGATCCCTCATTTCTGACCCAGTTTGCATTGTCTTGAAAATGTTAGGATTTTCCTTAATGTATAAGTAGGTGAAGAAAACTCAGAACTGTTGTGAGTTGGAAAAAATACAATGCCTGAGGAATGGGTGAATACAAAATTTTGGAGAAAACATTCCCATACCTGCTTAAAAAACTCTTGGGTTACCAAAGCAATATATCTGCTGTTTGTTCCTCTTTTAAAATAATTTGAGGAATGTAGGAGGAACTAAGGTTTAAACTTCTATTCTTTGTCTGCCTGAGAGGTCTAGAATGTGTTTTTGAGTGATGAAAGTCAAGTGGCTAAGTCGGTTGATACTTCTTGGTTAACTTTAAAAGGGAGCAAAAATAACCCTATGATTACTATTCAGTTCTCCTCATTCACAATGGAATCCCAAATATTTCTTCTTGTTGGGGTTTGTCAGACTTATTATAACTGGTTGACACTGACATTCTTCCAAGTTTACCTTAATGTCTGAAAACTCCTTTATCTTTCTTTAGCATACAATCGCCACAATATAAAGAAAGCATAACACTTAAGTCCAAATGGATGGACTTATTCTATCCATTTAGATTTTAAAGCAGAGTAATTTAGAAAAGGGTGTTGATTCTGGATTGAGAGATATGTGGACAGATCCATTCAAATATGAGACTGAGAATTTGTAATATATTTGAAAAGCATCTCAGATTACCTCCCCTGTTTTTCTTTCTAAGTCTACCAAGGACTGTGTTGGAAATAAATTTAATACAGCATACTTTCTTCCTTATTCCTCTCCTATGAAAGTTTTCAGTCCATTCACATGTAAATGAATGCTTTCGCCAGTAGAGTTAGGATCCCAGAAATTCACAGCAGTTTATACGACATCCACATATATGCAACTTTGTTGGTCCAAGCACTGTGATATAACATATGAATTAAAAGCTTCAGTAATGGGATAAGAAATGCCACAATTGAGGCAGTTTTGGCATAAGAATAAATACTGTGCTAACCACCAGCAATCAAAGAAATCGATTAACTAGGTCATAATCAGCCCTGAAATAAAAGAAACCATCTCTATTAAAATACAGAATTTCTCCAATAAAGTGTACTCTAGCTCCTATTACCTGAATTAAAACTTAAATTGTGGGGTGCACGGGTGGTTCATTGGTAGAATGCTCGCCTTCCATGCGGGAGACCCAGGTTTGATTCCTGAGCTATGCACCCCCCATCCCTAAAAAAAAAGCTTAAATTGTACAGAATTTCTATTTGGAGTGATGGGAATTTTTGGTTGTGGGTGGTGGTGATGGTAGTGCAGCATTGTGAACGTAATTAGAAGCACTGAATTATACATCTGCATGTGGTTTAAAGGGGAAATTCAGGTTGTATACATTTTAATAGAAATTAAAACACAAAACACAAAATGCTGTGCAACATAAACAGTGATCCCCTAACATTTACCGTGGACTATAGTTAATGTACAACTATAATAATATTCTTCCATCAATTTGAAATATATACTTTGCTAATTCAAGGTATTAATAATAGAGGGAGTATATGGGAACACTCTACTTTCTTCATGAGTTTTCTGTAAACGTACAACTTCTCTAATAAGAAAAAGTGGAAAAAGTTTTATATTATCAATGAGGAAAGTAAGGAAAACAGAAGGATTGTCTAAGGTCTCATCGCCTTTAGACTGCTACTTACATTTTGGCATACTTCCACTTAGTTATCATTATGCCCTGCATACAGATGCTACGTTTATTTTAAATGCTGAATATTAACTGCCTGTACTTTCTTTGTGTATGAAACCATACTTTTAATGATTGTCATAAAAATATTCCTAATGGATGCTCTAACTTATACCTACATATACCATAACTCTCAAAAAACTAGGTTGTTTTCAGCATCTCTATTTTAATAAATAATAGTTCAGTGATCATCTTTATTCCTAAACATTTTCCTTTCCTAGGATGATTTCCTTGTGTTAGCGTCCCTCAAGTGAATTCACAGCTCAAATATGTTGTTTACTGAAATTTATTTCAGGTAAACCTATTTCATCAACTTATACTAACTTCTTGCAATCAACTCCCAAAGTACATTGTTAATTGGTTTGTTGTGTTCCTAAAATGAAGTTTGGAAAGCAGAATGTCAAGAGTTTTTAAATTTCCTTCATGCAGTTTTAACTACTTACTTTGGCATATATCCATGTACTTAAATCCTTGAATTTATTTACTTGAAGTCTCTGGCTTTGATCCCTGGCTCTTCCACTCAGATGAGTTTGCTCTTGTGACCTCTGTCTTTTGCCTTTCTTCTGGTGGAAGTGGGTATTTTGTGGTTATTTTCCACATTCATTCTCTGTCTTTCTTATAGCAAACTTTTGGGGAATTGGCCCTACCATAGCTCCAGAGGTGGTCACTGACTCACTCTTTCACCACTTAACGAAACTGCTGTAGTCATGAACTTCCATTTTGTTAAAACCAATGATCAGTGTTCAGTTTGTATCTTACTTGACCTCTTGACAGTGTTGGGCACAGTTAATCTCTCCTTTCTCTTTGATACACTTTCTTCACTTGGCTTCCAAGTGAAGGACACCTGGCTCAGTCAAGCTTTACTAAGGAAAAAAAACAGACACTGTTCTTCATATTTGACCAGAGGCAATTTAATGCAGGGGTTTGATTACATAGGTGACAAAGGAGCTGAAAAACCAAATAGGAGATAGTGAGGCAACACAAAAATTGACAACAGCCGAAAAACAATACCAGTCTAACCTGGAGGAACAAAAGAGAGATGAAGTAGTGGTGAGGCCATGGGCTAGGGTCCTCAGCAGAAGCTGGAACCATGGAGGGCCTGTTTTGCAAAAGCTGGAGACAGGGAAGAGATATGGTCACTACCACAGACACCACCCCAGAGAAGGAGAGAGAGAGATTCCCTGGCTACCTTTTTTTTCTTCCTCCCCCTCCCATTTCTAGTCAGTGTCTTCAATGAGTTCAATCCATCTGGAACAAGATGACAAGACAATTTTGGAAAAGCAGACTGCAGCGGTCAATTCCACTGCCACAGAGACCCAACTGCAGAAAGGATGAGGGAGGGGTTGAGGGTCCACAAGTCCAAGTCTGGCACAGTAGATTTGCTTGATCTCTTACTTTACTGGTTACTCCTTCTTGGTCTTTCTATTTGTTTCCAGTCTTCCTCCTGACCTCATAATGCTGATGTGTTTCAGGGCTCAGTCTTTGGTCCTCTTCTGATCTATTTATCATTAGTTGATGCTTGACAAACCCCTCAACACCTTAAATTATTCAAAATAACTTATTGCTCTCATTATTCTGTTGATTGACTTGGCTCATGAGGTTGGGAAGTTCTCTCTCGGGATTTATCATGAAGCTTGTGTTGAATGCTATGATGTGTCAATCAGATCCCACTTCAAGAACAAATGACATATTATCCCAGTTGCTGGGAAGGTAGCTCACAGATAGCCCACAGTTGTCAGTCTCCTTCTGGAACTGCCTCAGCTGAGGAGGGTCATCTTGATCAAGGTGTCATACTCTTCCCAGAGTGGTCCACATTAAATAACTTATTAATATGACCACATAAAGATTTAGCCCTCTCATTCCATCTTGGGACAGCTATGAAAGATCATTCTGTCTATAGAACTCCTTTAAGGGTCAACAAATCTTCTGATGGGATTGCACAGCAGTTCAACTTCTCCCATTGCCCAATTCCACTTCCTACCATACCCTAAAGCACTCTCTAATGAACTTTCTCTTCTCAGACTCTCCTTCTTCAAGTACCCAACCTGCATTTTGGCTGCAATTAGATGAAGTCTGGGATTGGAGTCATCTAAAGGCTTGGCTGAACTGGATGTGCATTCTGCCTCACTCACATGGCTGGCAGTTGATGCTAATTGTCAACTGATTTTCAGTTGTAAGGCCTAGACATGGCTTCTCCATGTGGCTTGGGCTTCTCTCAGTATGGTGGCTGGGATCCAAGATGGAGCAACCCAAATATATGTGTTCAAAGAGTAAGTATTAAAGATACCTGGACATATCATCACTTCCCAGAATATCACTTCTATTGGTCAAGCAAGACACAAAAGCAAGCCAGGTTTCAAAGGAAGGAGGAATTAGATTCCTCTTGATGTGAGCAACAATATTCACATACAGGAAGGAAAGAAATTGATGGAGGTGATTTTTGTAGACTTTCCATCATAACGTTTCTCTCTATTCCCTCTACCACTCCACTGAAACTTCCCTGGTCAAGGTCATCACTGTTTTCCAGGTTGTTAAATCCAATGACCTATTCTCAGCTGTAATCTTACTTAACCTCTCAGCAAGACCTTTCACATCTTCGGATATCTCATAATATTTATATGCTGATGGCTCCCAAGTTTATATTTCTAGCTCAGTCCTTCCTCAGAAACTCCAGATTCATATATTCAACTATCTTCTCATGACATATATAGATATACATATATATGGATGTTTAAAAGACATCTCAAACTGATGCAACAAAATGGAATTCCTTATCTTCCACTGAAAGTGTATACCTCTCATAGCTTTGTCTACCTCACTTCTTGGTAACTCCATCTTTTCAGTCTATTCACGATTCAGCAGCCAGGGTGATCATTTTAAAGAATCAAAATATGTAATTCCTGTGCTGAAAATACTGCAATGGTCCCCTTTCCACTCCAAATGGTAGTCAAATCAGTCAAGCCTTTATGAGCACTCATAAGACTCACATGATCTGAGTGCCTCTCAGAGAATAATATTAATAATAATTTTTAAAATAATAAGCTAAAAGACTTAGTCCACACTGGTGGTAAGGAGGAGAAGAAAATAAATGGGGACGGGATGTAGTGGGGGAATCTTGCTGTGATAGGTGGACACAAGGCGCTTACTTTGAGGACAAATAGTAGAATCATTTAGCTGTAGACAGGAGTTAGAACTAACAAGTAGGCACTCAAAAATTATTCATTGATTTAATGAGTAAATAAATTTAGATTTAAATTCTAATTTCAATTTAGTAGATGTCTAGTTTGTGTTCATTTTATTAATCTCTTTTAGCCTTAGTTTCTTCAGCTACAAAATGGTAACAAGTAAGACTACATAATGTAATGTGTGTGCAGCACTTGGCATAGCACAAGCCAGAGTAAATGCTCAATCAAAGGGCATCGATTTTTATTATTCTGTTTGGCAGTCACAGGTTCTAACAAATTCCCAAAAGCTATAAAGGCAAGAGTTGATACATAGCAAGAGTTGAATGGACTGAGGCTGATGGTGACATTTATGTAGTGCTCCAGTTTTTGCTTTGTCTTGATCTGTGTTTAGTTGCAGATCTGCTATAGACATCCAGAAGTCTTCGTGCTGGCTCAGTGTGTGAACAGTTCTACCCAATCCAGAGAACTATGTAATTATTTATCTAGGATGTCAGATTATTTTCATATTCTGCTCTAAAGAACATAATGGTTCCATAGAGATCCTGAAGACAATCTTGCACTGTAGCTTCACTTTCATATATTTAATGTATCTGGGAACTATGTCAGATTTTTTTTTTAATTTTAATAATATGATTTATTTGACCCAAATTTCCAAAAATTATCATTTGTACATATCACCAACATAAAAATTATGGAGATATTTTACGTTTGTTTTTAAAATTGTCTTCAAAATCCAGTGTATATTTTTTTTTAATTTTTTTATTAATCAAAAAAAAGAAAAGAAATTAACACAACATTTAGAAATCATTCCATTCTACAAATGCACTCAGTAATTCTTAGTATCATCACATAGATGTATGATCATCATTTCTTAGTACATTTGTATCGATTTAGGAAAAGAACTAGCAAAACAGCAGAAAAAGATATAGAATGTTAATATAGAGAAGAGAATTAAAATAATAATACTAATAATATATATATATATAAAAAGGAAAAAGAAAAAAAACAAAAACAAAAGATACAAACACACAAACAAACAAAAAACCATATTTCAGGTGCAGCTTCATTCAGTGTTTTAACATAATTACATTACAATTAGGTATTATTGTGCTGTCCATTTTTGAGTTTTTGTATCTAGTCCTGTTGCACAGTCTGTATCCCTTCAGCTCCAATTACCCATTATCTTACCCTGTTTCTAACTCCTGCTGGTCTCTGTTACCAATGATATATTCCAAGCTGATTCTCGAATGTCGGTTCACATCAGTGGGACCTTACAGTATTTGTCCTTTAGTTTTGGGCTAGACTCACTCAGCATAATGTTCTCTAGGTCCATCCATGTTATTACATGCTTCATAAGTTTAGTCTGTCTTAAAGCTGCATAATATTCCATCGTAGGTATACGCCACAGTTTGTTTAGCCACTCGTCTGTTGATGAACATTTTGGCTGTTTCCATCTCTTTGCAATTGTAGATAATGCTGCTATAAACACTGGTGTGCAAATGTCTGTCTGTGTCTTTGCCCTTAAGTCCCTTGAGTAGATACCTAGCAGTGGTATTGCTGGGTCGTAATCCATTCTGCCATTCTATGTCTTTTGATTGGGAAATTAAGTCCATTAACTTTTAGTATTATTACTGTTTGGATAATATTTTCCTCTACCATTTTGGCTTTTGTATTATATATATCATATCTGATTTTCCTTCTTTCTACACTTTACTCCATACCTCTCTCTTCTGTCTTTTCGTATCTGACTCTAGTGCTCCCTTTAGTATTTCTTGCAGAGCTGGTCTCTTGGTCACAAATTCTCTCAGTGACTTTTTGTCTGAGAATGTTTTAATTTCTCCTTCATTTTTGAAGGACAATTTTGCTGGATATAGGAGTCTTGGTTGGCAGTTTTTCTCTTTTAGTAATTTAAATATATCATCCCACTGTCTTCTAGCTTCCATGGTTTCTGCTGAGAAATCTACACCTAGTCTTATTGGGTTTCCCTTGTATGTGACAGATTGTTTTTCTCTTGCTGCTTTCAAGATCCTCTCTTTCTCTTTGACCTCTGACATTCTAACTAGTAAGTGTCTTGGAGAACGCCTATTTGGGTCTATTCTCTTTGGGGTGCGCTGCACTTCTTGGATCTGCAAATTTAGGTCTTTCATAAGAGTTGGGAAATTTTCAGTGATAATTTCTTCCATTAGTTTTTCTCCTCCTTTTCCCTTCTCTTCTCCTTCTGGGACAC
Organism: Tamandua tetradactyla; assembly: GCF_023851605.1. Classification (NCBI taxonomy): domain Eukaryota; kingdom Metazoa; phylum Chordata; class Mammalia; order Pilosa; family Myrmecophagidae; genus Tamandua; species Tamandua tetradactyla. Next base: position 28,154,622 of record NC_135346.1, read on the forward strand.
CCACAACACGTATATTTGTGTGCTTCATATTGTCATTCAGTTCCCTGATCCCCTGCTCAAGTTTTTCCATTCTTTTCCCTATAGTTTCTGTTTCTTTTTGGAATTCAGATGTTCCATCCTCCAGTTCACTAATTGTAGCTTCTGTCTCTTTAGATCTACCATTGTAGGTATCCATTGTTTTTTCCATTTTTTCTTCTTTGTCCTTCACTCCCATAAGTTCTGTGATTTGTTTTTTCAGATTTTCTATTTCTTCTTTTTGTTCAGCCCATGTCTTCTTCATGTCCTCCCTCAATTTATTGATTTGGTTTTTGAAGAGTTTTTCCATTTCTGTTCGTATATTCAGCATTAGTTGTCTCAGCTCCTGTATCTCATTTGAACTATTGGTTTGTTCCTTTGACTGGGCCATATCTTCAATTTTCCGAGCGTCATCCATTATTTTCTGCTGGTGTCTGGGCATTTGATCAGCTTTCCCTGGGTGTGGGACCCAGCTGGTTGAAAGGTTTTTCTGTGAAATCTCTGGGTTCTGTTTTTCTTTTCCTGCCCAGTAGGTGGCGCTCGTGGCGCTGGTCTGTCTGCATGGCAGTCGGCCTGGGAAACCGCGCGTGGAGGCAGGGGTCGCTGGCCGCCGTGGCTTGGGAGAGTGCCGGTCCTAATTGCCCAGCTGGCCCGAAACACCAAGCGTGACGGGAGGGCCCCGCTATCCAACGTTCCCAGTCAGACCGGGGAGCCACGTGCGTGGAGGGGACCCCAGTCGCCAGCCGCCCCGGCCGGGAAAACGTGCGCCCCTCGGGTATCTCACCACAGCAGATTCTCCCTGCCCGTTCAGCTGTTCCAGAATGGGGTACGCTGTCTTTTTGGTCTCTGTCGTGACTCCGGGAGCTGTTTCGTATTGTTTCTGTTTCTTTAGTTGCTTTTCTGGAGGAGGAACTAAGACCCGCGCGTCTTACTAAGCCGCCATCTTTCCGAAAGTCTCACTATGTCAGATTTTACTTATTACCGCTAAAAAAAAGTTGGGGAATTTAATGATATAAGCAAGTGAAAAACTATTTGTTCATTTATTTATGCATCTTGTAAGTGCTAGACATGTAACAAATGAATCAATATCTTTAGGTGCTAGACATGTAACAAATGAATCAATAAAGACCTGTTCCTGTCCTAATAAGGTTCACAGGCTAGTGGAAAGGCAAAAATTAAAGAAGTAAATTTCAGAAATGACTGGGTGACTAAACATGAATCTGTTCTATTTAAGCTCTCATGAATAGCTATTTTATGTAAATATCTCATCCAATGCATATCAATGTTGAATTAAAAATGGCTAACTTTAAGAAAAGTTCACACACAGCAATGGGGATTGTAAGATAAACAGGATTGTGAGGGAAACGGAAGATCTTTTTTAGTTTCTTTATTAGTTGGGCCTGGGAATAGCCTTAAATGGAATTATTGGCTTGTGGGGAACAACTGTAATATGTGGTTTAGTTGGTTAGTTGCTTTAAGAAATGTCACTGATTTTAGGTCACTTTGTGGTAAGGACAGTCTTTTTCAGTTTCATCTTTGAACAAAGATGGAACAAAGTTTGTGACCTTGGGAACGGGGACTAAGTAACACCGAATCCAACCTTATGGAGGATTCTCTTTTTCTTATTAAAGAAGTTGTAGGTTCACAGAAAAATTTAGCAGTAAAAATGAAATTCCCATGAACCACCCCACCTACATGCACTATTCCTTGTTATTAACACTATGAATTCGTGTTGTACCTTTATCACAACTGGTGAAAGAATATTAGCATCATTACACTATTAACCATAGTCCATAGCCTACACTGAGGTTCACAGTTGGCATTGTACACTCCTATGTTGTTGTTGTTTTAAAATTATTTATTCTAGTAACATAAATTCAGCCTAACATTTCCCTCCTTTTAACTACTTTTAAATATATAATTCAGTGGTGCTCATTACATTCACCAAGTTGTGACTCCTTCACTATCATCCACTGCCAAGATTTTCCATCACCCCAAACAGAAATTCTGTACTAACTAAGCATTAACTCCCCTTCCCTACCCAACTCTTGCCCCTGTAACCTGTTTCTGCTTTCTGACACCATTCACTTATTCTAATGATTTCATATTGGTGAGATCATGCAATATTTCTCCTTTTTTTTGTCTAGCCTATTTCTCAAAATGATTATCTTCAGGGTTCATCCATGTTGTCACAAGTATCAGAAGTTCATTCTCTTTTTATAGCTGAATACTATTCCATTGTAGCATGTACTGTGTTTTATTTATCCATAATAAGCTAATGGACACTTGGGTTGCTTTCATCTTTTGACAATTGTGAATAGTGCCATTATGAGCATCAGTGTGAAAATATCTGTTCATGTTCCTGCTTTCAATTCTTTGGGGTATATACCTAGAAGTGGAATTGCCAGGTCATACTGTATTCTATACTTAATTTTGTGAGAAACTGTCAAACTGTATTCCCCAATGGCTTCACCATTTTACATTTCCACAGACAATGAATGAATGTTCCTGTTTTGCCACATCCTCTCCAACCCTTGCTATTTTCTGCTTTTTAATAGTAGTCATTCTAGCGGATATGAAATAGTATCTCATTGTAGTTTTTGATTGCATTTCCATAATGGCTAATTATATTGGACATTTTTGAAGATATGCCATTTGCATATCTTCTTTGGAGAAATGTCTGCTTAAGTCTTTTTTCCATTTCTTAATTGGGTTGTTTGTCTTTTTATTGTTCAGTTGTAGGATTTCTTTATATATTTTGGATATTAAACCCTTATCAGATATGCGGTTTCCAAATAGTTTCTCCTTTTGTGTAGGCTGCTTTTTATTTCATGACAAAGTCCTTTAATGAAGAAAAGGTTTTAACTTTGATGAAGTTCCATTTATTCATTTTTTTCTTTTGTTGCAAAAGTCTAAGAAACTATTACCTAACACAAGGTCCTGAAGATAATTACTATATTTTCTTCAAGGAGTTGTTTTTTTTTTTTTTAACATGGGCAGGCACCAGGAATCGAACCCGGGACCTCTGGCATGGCAGGCGAGAACTCTGCCTGCTGAGCAACCGTGGCCCCTTTAAGGAGTTTTATAGCTTTGGGTCTTATGTTTAGGTTTTCTATCAAATTTGAGTTAATATTTGCATAGGGGTCTGAGGTAGCAGTCTGCTTTCTTCTGCATTTGTATACCCAGTTTTCCTAGCACCATTTATCAAAGAGACGCAATAATTAATGTCCTCCCATTTAATTATGTCCTTCCATTTAATTATGTCTTCTCTGATTTCATTCACAATGTTTTGTAGTTTTCCATGTACAGTTCCCTCACATCCTTGGTTAAATGTATTTATAAAAATTTGACTCTTTTAGTTGCTATCATAAATGGAATTTTCTTCAGATTGTTTATTAATAATGTATAGAAACACTACTACTTCTTTTTTTTATTTTTTTTTGTCTATCGACCTTGTACCCCTCTACTTTGCTGAATTTATCAATGCTGGTAGTGTATTTTTCAGAATTTTATTTATATAGGATCATGTCATCTGCAAATAGGGAAAAGTTTTACTTCTTCCTTTTCAATTTGGATGCTTTTTATTTCTTTGATTTTCCTAATTGCTCTGGCTAAAACTTCCAGAACAATGTTGAATAACAGAGGTGACAATGGGCATCCTTGTCTTATTCCTGATCTTGGAGGGAAAGCTTTTAGTCTTTCACTATTGTGTATAGTGTTAGCTGTGGATTTTCTTACGTTCCCTTAATCACGTTGAGTACTTTTCCTTCTATTCCTAGTTTCGTAAGTGCTTTTATAAAAAAGTCGTGCTGGATTTTGTTAAATGCCTTTTCTGCATCAATTGAGACTATCACATGGTATATTTCCTTTGTTCTATTAATGTGCTGCTTACATTAATTGATTTTCATACCTTGAACCCACCCTCGATCACAGTCTGAAATTCTTCCAATGTGCTGTTGGATTATGTTTGCTGATATTTTGTTGAAGATTTTTGTGTCTATATTTTCATTATCATATTTGTCTATAAGTTTCTTTCTTTTCTTGGGCTATCTTTATCTGGCTTTGATGCTAGGGTGATTTTGATCTCATAGAATGAGGCAGAAAGTATTCCCTCCTCTTCAAATTTTTGGAATAATTTGAGCAGGACTGGTGTGAATTCTTTTTAGAATGTGAAGCCATCTAATCCTAGGCTTTTCTTTGTTGGGATGTTTTTAACATTTTATTTTGAAATTGTTTCAAATTTGCAGGACAATTGCCAAAATAATACAAATCTCATACAGAGAACTCCAACAGATCCCCACCAACCCCCATCCCCAGATACACAAATCCATCAGTTTTAACATAACCAAGAACAGGTCCTAGTATTATTCCTCTTTTTGCAGGGTCAGGAACTGAGACGTGGAAAAATACATTAATTTACCCAAGTCACACAGTTAGGAACTGGCCACACCTGTATTAAATAATAGGCAATTGTTTCAATTAGTTAAAACATGTTTTTATACTTAATCCATTCCTTTATGTACCCATGCAAATAGGACCTTTTGATGAGGTTACTTCATGTAAGGTGTGCCCCAGGTAAGGTCTTCATACTATTACTGAACGTCTTATAGGGAAGATCACAGAGTACAAAACCTCAGAGGGAACAGCCAGAATCTGAAAGTCAACGGAACCTGGAAAGAAGGGAAAGGCCAAGAGATGCCACCATGCACATCGCTATGTGACAGAGAAACCCAGGACCAAGAATCACCAGCAGCCAGCCCCAGAACTTTGTCATTGATGACATCTTGATTTGAACTTCTCCTCGCCTTAAAACTGTGAGTCAATAAATTCTCGTTGGTTAAGCCAACCCATTGCATGGTATTTTTTTTAGCAGCGAAGAAACTAAAAGTTTAACAGTCTTCATTCCATCTTCTACTCTTCAGGTAGTGAGTTTTCTGTTTCATGGATATACTGGGATTTTTCTTCACACAGTCACTCTTCCTAGATCATTAGAGGCAGGGGCAATAAACTGAAGCAAATGGGGAATGATACTCTCTTGATTTTTAGAAGTGGGACTTCCCCCTTATTCAATTTGTTGACTCGTTATAAAGGTAGGGATAACAAAGAAGTAGTTTGAAGGTTCTAAATTATATAATGGTGGGAATCAATATTACTGATGGATATTCAGGTCTTTCTTGACTTCTATGCATTTGTGTGTATCCTACCAGGTTTTTCCTCTGTACTAATATGTTTGTATGTACATATTTGTATGCTACTTAGTTACATGCTTTTTAGTTTAATACAAATTAAAATGGGATCTAACTAAGCATCCTGTTCTGCCACTTGATTTTTTCACTTAGTATTTCTTGGTAATAATTCTATATTCATCACAAAAATCTACTTTAAAATTTTTGCTTAGTATCCTGTTATGTAAGTGTGTAATCTTATAATAGTATAAGGAATCTTCTATTGAGGGGTTCTTTAACATTTTTCACCTTACTATGCAAAATAGTGAAAATATCAATAAGATTTGTATACACTGTTGAAATAGCCAAAGAGATATAATGGAGCAGAAGCCACAGATTCCAATCTGTGTAAAGGCCATTTGTCTTCATTTTATAGGCTATATGACTTGCTCAAGGTTATATAGCTAGCTAGTTCCTGAAATAAGACGCAAACCCAAATGTCCTTCCTTTCAGTACAATAAATATCCATGACAGTGGTGGGGTATTGGTAAAGGTGCTAGGATTGGATCAATTTAGATCTTAGAAACTGAGGAGTCAGAGATGGCATGTGACAAATCCTGGACCACACAACTAGTAAATGATAGTTCACAGCCCTTCTAGAACTCTGATTTCCCTTTCTAACCTTCTGGTATTTCATCTTCTTGGAGACCAGGCTATACAGAGGAGTACGGAAATGCTGATTGATGCTGCTCAGGCTGCTGGGAAGCTCTGTTCAGTTTTCTCCATGACTCCATGACTGATGGTTTCTATCCCCAGTGCTCCCTGCCTTAGACAACCACTAATCTACTTTGTCTGTATTTGATTTGCTACAAAGGAGGTTCTTAAAGGAAAATTAATGTCTTCCTTTAAAGATCCTGAGATGAGAACTCATTTGCAGCTAGTTTACTTGGAAGTTGATCCCATGAGATAGGAGTTAGGGAAAGGGGAAAGAGACCCAGGTAGAATAAAAATCCTCTTTATTACTAATGATGAGTGGTAAAGGCCTCATGAAAAAGGTCACATGTAAACCGAGTCGTAAAGAATGGGATTCATTTATTTATTAATTTTTAAAAAATCAATCATTGTGCGGGCCACAGTGGCTCAGCAGGCAAGAATGTTTGTCTGCTATGCCAGAGGACCCAGGTTCGATTCCCGGTGCCTGCCCATGTTAAAAAAAAAAAAATCAATCATTAGTTGCCTATTGTGTGCCTGATATTTTTCTAGGTGCCAGGGATTCTGTGGTGAGCAAATCAGAAAAGGTTTCTGTCCTCTTCATACTGTAATGGAAAGAAACATACAATGAACAGTTCTCAACTGAATAATACAGTAAATGAGATCATGTCAGTTAGTGTTGATTGCTAGCAAGGAAACACGTGGGATGATTTGAGAGTGCTGGGGTGGGGTTGGAGTCACTGTAGGTTGGGGTGACCAGGAAGTTCTCTAAGGAGAAAACATCTCAGCTGAGACCTGAACGATGAGGAGGCAAACACTCCCCTTTCGAGAGTAGTTGGGGGGAGGGTGAGTGGGGAGGAAAAGTGTTCTAGGAAAAGGGAGGAAAAAGCTCAGAGGTCACAAGCAGAAAAGGCTCAGTATTTTAAGGAATGGAAATAAGGCCAGTGTTTCTAGATAATAAGAACCAGGAGTGGGGGAAGGGGTAGAGAGTCAGGTCAGGTAGATGACAGGAGTCAGCTCATCCGGGAGCCGGTAGGCATGGTAGGCCTTTGCACTTAATCTGTGGGCCAGGAAAGACTAAAGAGTTTTAAGCAGGCAAGTGACATAACATGATTTCTGTTTTTAATTGATCACTCTGATGGCTTGGTCAAAGCTGGTGGCACTAGAGACAGAGAGGAGGAGCCGGACTGGGATTAAATGTTGGAGGGGGATTTAGAAATGTTTTTGGTTGTGCCAAGAAGATAGCAAGGGGCATGAAGAGAGGCACTGAGTCAGGTGAGAAACAATCTTAACAGAGACATTTTTCCTCCTTGAATGATGCTTACGGGGCATTGAAAAATGATTGTGGAGTTGTGGATTTGAAAGAGATCAAGGAAAACTCTGAATAACTACAAAGGAACCCAGACTTAATTGTGTAGGTTATAGGGAGTAATTGAAGATTTTTTTCAAACATTTTGGCAATTTAAATTGTCAAAATTTACTGACAGAAGTTAAGCAATGCTTTTAGGCCTTGTCACCCCGGGACCAAACGGTAAATAGTGCACAAATCCAACAACAACGAGGGCAGTGATAATAACTTCTGTGTGTGTGCGTGTGCATGTGTGTGTGTGTGTGTGTGCGTGTTAAACAGGGAAGGGAGAGTAACTTGGACAGCTAATGCAACAGTCTTGTTCTTTGGAGGTTACTTTACTTCTCTGTTTATTGCTGTTGTTATGGCAGCGCTAAGTTATTCAGGAGGACTGTCTCTGCACTTAATAATCTGATTTTATGTAAGACATAGAGAAGGAATGCAGCAATAGCTCAGGCCCTTTGCTGTGAGCGTTAAAAGAAACCAGATGAGGCTGAGCTCGCATTCTTCCCCGCCACACCAGCCCTCCTCTCGGGGCACAGGGTTTCAGGCTGAGCTGTCCTGGCACCACCCAGCCCGACGTTTAGAGGAACTCATCCTGCATTTGTCCCCCTTCCTCCCTTACATATCCCACAACAAGAATATTGCAAACAGCCCACAAAGTGAAATACGACTCCAAGGAAATGGAACAAGAATTCTGCCTATAAAAGGGGGTTTGCTACGGGAAGACCATTTCATTGGTAGATGGAAATGACTCCCTCCTGGGCTATTAGTTGGCATCTTCCTAAGCATGGATCTTGGAGAAGCTTCAGACTTTAATTTGGATGTGCATTTTTTCTACTTTCTTTCAGGAAGTCAGTGTTTAGAAGCCGGTGGTCAAGGTAATTTCCCCCTAATCAGAAAAACATTCTTTCTGTTGTTATTTAGGATAACAATGCTGAATTTTTCACTTTTCTGTGTCATGATGAAGTTGTTTGTGGTCTCTGTTGGTGATGTGACCAGTAAGAAACAAAAAGGGCCCTCTCCCTGTTCTGTATTCTAAGCCCTGGGCAGCCTGCCTCACTAATAATGTCTTTCCATAAAATCTGAGCACCTGCCTTGGGCCAGGCATTGTAAAGATGCAAAGAATCTCAAGATGAGTACACTGACCCCCAACAGCAGTACGGGTGAGGACGGGAGATCGACTCACCTTTGCTGTGTGCAGACCATGGTGGCAAGTCCATTGCATGCATTGCCCCACTTCAATCTCCCAGGTATCTGTATTATCTTAATTTTATAGATGAGGAAACTGAGGCTTCAAGGAACTTACTGTCTGGAAAGGAAGGGGACAGGGCACTAACTATGGTGTTGGGGGTGATGTGATTTGAGGAGTAAGAAGAAAGGCCACTGGAATCCCAGAAAAGCTAAAGATTGGACAGTCTGTTCCTCATAGTCAACAGTGAGGTAAGAATTTAAGACAGACCCTTTATTCATTCTTAACACCTTTGATCAACTCTCTCTCAGGACTTTCCCAGCTGGGCAGGTAGCTGTGAGAACCATCCCCCTAGGCAATCAACCGGGTGCCCCTCAGTTTCCCACTCCTGGTGATCCATCCTCAGTCTTTGCTTTATCCTGATCACAACGATTACCAGAAGTTTTATATTGGACGAGCCTTATTTCATCAGTTCTGTACTGTTTCTTTGGCTGCATTTACTCAGGGTTCATTAGCGTGTTGACAAGGTCCTTGCTGGCATTGATTTACTTTATTCTATACGCATAAAGTTTTCTTTCCCCCACACATAAGAGGATTTCAAGGATTTTGCAAAGTACAGTGCAAAGTAGGTTGAAATTCAAACCTCATGGCCTTGACAAGTCTATGTTTAGCAAAGGAAGAGCTCCCTTTTTCCCAATGATGATCTTGTAAAATCACAGCATCCATAACATATGCTAGAATCTCTAGCACATCCTAGAAACAAATTCTGAATTTATATCATGTATGTACAATCAAAATATATCCTAAGAATCAAAGGCTAATATACTTATTTAAATATAACCCAAAATATTTTTAAAATAATTTAAATATATTCATATGCTCTGTTCCAGTTTAATTTTCCAATAATAAGGGGGAAATGCTGCTAATTACAATAAGGCCATTCTTTTACACTCCAGCATGAGGGATCCTAAGATGAGCAACTTTTAAAATAGACACATGGCAAGAAGTTGAATGCCCATTTGTAACAAGAGTGCAAAGGATATATTGATAATTTTAGTTCTCATTTTAAAATTATTTCCTACCTAAGTACAAGAATAAGACATTGAGTTACTGAGCAGTTTGCATGATTCCAGATACATGGTACATTTGTTAGAAGTCCTGGGTGGTGTCCACCGGTTTAGTGAAGAGCAATTTGTTGCAAAGCAATTTCCTTCAGGAATATTAACTAGTCTTGGCTTAAATATCCCCTCTACAGGGAGGATTTCCCCCAACACTCTATAGTGAACAGTGTCCCTATTACACCTACACTTTTACCCTGTAAATCTTACTACTGCATTTGTCACAAATGTAATTTAAATATTTGCGTAATAATTGTTTAGTTAATGCCTTTCTCATTAGAACATAGGATCCATGAGATGGTGTCTGTTCTTTCCATTTTTTAATGAAATAAAAATATTTAGCTCAATGCCAAATATACAAGAGGAATTCCTTTAGCTTGTGTTGAATGAATCAAGGGAAAGCAAAATAATTTATCCAAACAATAAATCAAAACAACAAAAAGAGTGAATTCATTGGAATTTAGTCTAGATCAGTGGTTTTCATATTTTTGATATTTAAAGAATGGTCATCACTCTAGAGGCCACTCTTATGCAAGCTTCAGTTAAACATTGCTACCTATAACTTGCCAAACCCCAACCAAGACCATTCCTGCCAATCCTAAAGAACTCCTAGGGCATTATATAAGAGTCTACAAAGGTTCCATGCACTAGGATAACTTTCCAGAAACCTACAACCTTCAGATGGATCTCTGGACCTGTTAAGTCCTGAAATGCCAAGGGGCCAGTCTCTCCAGAGCAATCAACTTGTTCCATTCCCTTATCCCAAATTCTCGACAACCCCTCCCAACACGAAAAAGTTAGAATGGGCATAGCCCAAATACCCCTAAAGAGTGGGATAGAGAGATCAAAGGTGATGGTGGAGTTATATAGAGAAGGTAGGGTTTAACAACTCAGTATGATTGCTGAATCATTATATTGGTATTTCTTTTAGTCTCCAGTACCTTAGAGCAGCTAGAAGTAAAAAACTAAAACTGTGGAATTACAACCCATGCCAAACTCTGAAATCTGTTCTACAACTAATTGTTGTGATATGCTTTGAAATTTGTTTTGTATATATGTTATTTTTTACAAAAAAGAAAAAAAAATTCTTCTAGCCTCTAGTGTATTGGAGCAGCCAGAAGAAAAAAATCTGAAATCGTGGAATGGGAACCCATAACAAACCCTGAAATCTGTTCTGTAACTACTTGTTGAAGTGTACTTTGAAAATCATTGCTTTTTCTTTCTTTTCTTTGTATATATGTTTTATTTAATAATAACAAATATTTTTAAAAAAATAATAAAAAATGGCCCTCCATATGAGAGAAGGTACACTTTTAATTACTGTTGATTGAAAAAATATGTGATGATTTGCAAGTCTCCCCTCCCGTCATTGGATTCAGTCATGTCTTTACTAGACATTGGATTTTGTTCTGATTTCATTTACATACATTTGGAAAATAACAGGGAGCTTCTATATGTGACACATGATTTATTCCAACTGCAGGCACGGCCACAGCTCAGGCACTCACCTTAGTGTCCTTGGAGACCAGGAGACAGTCACCCACAGTCTGGGAGCTACTGGACTGAACACCCCGAAGAACTCCCTCCTCAAAGTTCTGAGGTTTATTTTGTTCCACGTTTGACAACAAAATGAATATAAATACCTAATGCTTCATAATTAGCACAAAACACCTCCAAAATCCCAGGAATGCCTTCTAGCCTTCAGCATGGCATAACAAACGTGGTGGGGTGTATACTCCTGAAGCTTCTGGAAGGTAATGTAAGTATCTGGCAAGGAGGGAGTGGTAGTGGGGAAGTAAATAAAGTAAAGACCCTCGCTGGCTGTCTCTTTCTGCTGTCTGATCTCTTGATTGCTTCCAAATGGCCAAACTCAGCAGATGCCAGGGGGCAAGGGAGTTGGAACAAAACCATTCAAAGACATCAGCCTCTCAAGGCACAAGGTAGCTCATAGAAGGGCATAGAATGTATTAAGAGGGGCAAATGTTGAATAACCAGTACAACAGAGAAATAGTGGAATGGGAACCCATGCAACCCAGTACAGCATGTGTATGCTTGACAGTTTCCAAGGCATTCATTAAATCCTCAAGGCCATATATAATAAGCTGGTTATGGGATGAAATAGTGCAGAACAGCTAAGTAACTTGCTCAAGGTTAAACAGCTAGTAAGGGGAAGAACCAGACTTTTCCTTAAGCAATATGATCCTTATCTATTGTCCTTGTGCATATGATTTTTTTCCCCCCAAAACATGAGATATCATTATAGCTAGAGATTCTCTGGTGCTAAGGCTGAGCATTGTGGGTGGCTTGTGTTCTGTTTCTTTTCTGTTTATTTGGGGATTTTGCCTTTGTTTATAAAATATTATCTTTCTGTGTCTATAACATTTTTGTTGTTGTTGTTAAAGTGCCCAGAATCTTTCAGACCCTGAGTGTAGATGAGCTATGGTTAACGTGATGCCTGATTATTCACATGGGGTGGGTGGTTGGGAGGGGGAGCAGACTCTTGTAAACCTACAGAGGGCGCCCCCTGCAGGCCTGAAAAATGAGCCCCTTCCTGGTCGTGAGTGGAGGGTCTGCAGGAAACTGGATATACTAGAACCCAGGTGAGCCTGCTGGGTTGGTACCCCAACAAGCTCAGGAGTGACTTTCTGTTGGGTTCTTTCTTAACAGTCCCCAGCTTTCCTATGCATTCTTCGTCTTGTCCCTTAGCTGGCCAGATTCAGGGAGATTTTTTTGAAACACTAACTTTTTTTTTTTTATTAATTAAAAAAATTAACAAAACATTTAGAAATCATTCCATTCTACATGTACAATCAGTAATTTTAATATCATCACATAGTTGCATATTCATCATTTCTTAGTACATTTGCATCGATTTATAAAAAGACAACAGAATAAGAATTAAAACGATAATAGAGAGAAAAAAAAACCTATACCTCACATGCAGCTTCATTCAATGTTTTAACATAATTGCATTACAATTAGGTAGTATTGTGCTGTCCATTTCTGAGTTTTTATATCCAGTCCTGTTGCACAGTCTGTATTCGTTCAGCTCCAATTACCCCTTCTCTCTCTTTTTTTTTTTAATTAACGGAAAAAAAGAAATTAACCCAACATTTAGAAATCATACCATTCTACATATGCAATCAGTAATTCTTAACATCATCACATAGATGCATGATCATCGTGAAACACTAACTTTAAAACGCAAAAATTAATAGGTGCTTCTCAAAGAAGACTCGAAAAAGAACAATCAAAACAAAACAAAAAATTGCCCAGCACATTCCATCATCAGAGAGAACATTTTTAGTTAAGTATTTGCCATCTTTATGTGGCAATTATATATACATTTTTATATGTAATGTTTTAAAATGAAATTGTTCTATACTTACTGCTTTCTAGACTGCTTTTTTATTCCTCATAAGGTGCCCTAATTGCAAAGACTTTTCAACTGCCATTAAGAATATTTCTTAGCTATTTTATATGCCAAGAGTAATGCTCTAGCTAGAAATAAGTACCTTCTGAATTGAACCTGGGTCTCTGGCATGGCAGGCAAGAGCTCTGCCTGCTGAGTCACCATGGCCTGTCCAGGGGATATTGTTAAAATGCAGATTTTCATTCGGCCCTGGGTTGGACTTGAGATTCTCCCCGGTGAGGCTGGGGCTCTGGCCTGAGGAGCACAGGGAAGAAGGGACACCAGTTCTGTCCACAAGTCAAAGACATGCCTTCAAATCTTGACCATGTGATTTTGAGTAAATCTCCTTAACTCTTGGCCTTTGTTGCCAAACATATATAAGGAAGGATGGTAAAAGTATGAAAAGGCTTAGGCCAAAATATGAGTTTATTCAGGTACAGTTGAATTGGAATCAGGTCATCACTGGAAAAGCTACCTGCGAGAAGCAAAACCCTATCTCATATGCTCTTTGTCTCTCCCCGCAACTCTGCCAGAAGAACTAAAAATCTGCTATCAGAATATAAAAAGGCATTCACTAAATGGCTTCCTGTGCTTCAAGAAGAACAAGACACTGAACTGAGAGAGAGAAATTGATCCATTTTGATTTTTTTCAAAGCATGTGGCCCAAAATGGAACATATCACCCAAATGCAGTTGGATTCTCCAATAGTTTCTACTCCCCTTATGGCAACTTAAAGGCTGACTCATTTCTTTTACAAATATACTAAGATCTCAAATACATGTACAAACTTCATAAAATCTGCTTTTCTCCTTTCTATTCTTCTTCTATCGAGGTACCAGACATATCCTCTACCCTCCCCTACCCTCCCCCAGTCTTCCTGTCCATGGCCTGTCCATCTTGTTGGCTTCCTTTCCCTCTGACTCCTCCATATCCGTTCCCTTATAAAATTCTTGGCTTCTCCAGTTTGTATCTTCATACACATTTCCCAGCTGAACAAAAAGGCTCCTTCCCAGGAGTCTGGTGCAGCCTTTTGTTTTTCTTGAGGAATCATTATTTGAATTTTTTTAAACTGAGGTTCAAAAGCAAAAAAGAGTATACGATTACACTTGCATATTTCTCCTTTCAGTTAGAAAATCTGCCAACCACTTCATCTTGTAATCCCCGACAGTACCCTCTCACACAGGGACAGGGACGTAAGGAATCAGCAGCATGGCTCCCTTACAAGGTAGGAGCAGAAGGGGCCTTACCACTGGGAGAAAGGACTGGTTTCACAAACTCCATCGGGAGATCTGAGACTGAGGAGTAATTAGTTGGTCTAGTTTTGTGAGGGAAACGGATTCCTGCCCTTGTTCCAGGGAGGGTCTTTGTTTGAAAACTGAAAGAGCTGATTCTTCAGTGCAGTTTGATTCTGGATTCTAGTGATTAAGTTCTGAAGACCTCACGCTGAGACTAAAATTGGAGGATTACATTCCTTTGAAGAGCCATCCTGGACTGGTTTAGCTCGGGACAGATAGGTCTAGCTTGGCAAAGAAAAAGTGAACTAAACTAGGTTAATTAATTGGCCAATTCAGGGCAACGTAAAATTTCTGAGGCTTACGTGTTCACATACATCATGAGAAAATGCTGTCCTTTACTGGAATTATTTTAGGTAGCTGTGTCTACTACACTCTGCTGCAGTTTCCCTGGTTATTCCCTTGGAGCTCAGTCCCCAGCTTTTTAGCGTAGGGAGGATTGCAAATACTTCCCCACAAACCCACAGCAGTGGGGGAGGGGCTGGTGATAGCTGGTTCCTTTGTTGTGACCTGGTCACTATTTTTTCTGATCCCTTATTTTACATAACAATTGTGTGTGTGTGTGTGTGTGTGTGTGTGTGTGTGTGTGTGTGTGTGTGTGTGAATGAAGGGGTGTGGTTTTTAGGGTTATGTTAAGTGACTATAAGATTACCCAAATCCCTTTTGGAATAATTTAGGTATATTTTCCATATAACTTGTAAATAGGATTTATTCATACAGAAGAGAGGTAATTCAAGAGAACAGTGGGAGACAGCTGGCCAGGAAGAGATCTTGGGAAACAGCTGGTTAATCAAGAATTAGATAATGGAGATTGTGTTTAAGGAAAGTTGAAGACTGGGAAAAACCTGATGACGATTAAAAGAAAATTCATGAATTGGGGGCTAATATTCAGGACTCACCCGTGATGATGATGATCGTTCACAGGTAGTTATGCGGGCTTCCCAGCTGGGAGAAAAGCGACACATTCCTCTGGCCACACTTTCCATTTATGGAGTGGCTTCCATTTTTGATCATTTGTTGTGTAGGCTGCACTGTTTTTCATGTGTTCTGAGTCCCAATCAAATAAACAGACTTATTCCCATCATCTGGCACCTCTTCTTCCTTACACAGAGACTTGGATGAAGGGAAATACAATTAGCAGCTCTATGAGATACAGGCTTTGCTAGTTGGACTTCAGCACTCCTGGCCGGGGAAGTCTGGACCTCAACAAACAGTGCCCACTGCAGGAACAGTATTCAGTGTCCTTTCCTTAATGGGCATGCTGAGTAGCTGTTCCCTCTATTAGGGCCAGGGAAGTGTGTTTATGCCTAGGTAAGACAGAATGTGATGTGGGGCTTCAGGACGCACCAGGGACAGCTGTGAATCTTGGTACACGAGTGGCAACAATTGCCTCTTCTCTTCCTGGTAGTAGCTGTAATTCTCATGGAGCGCACAAAACAATGTCCACACCTGTATCCCTATTTTGTTCATTATCTACCAAAGCGGATTTTAAGCATAGATGGGTTTTTTTTTTTAAGTGGCAAATGGCCAAAACAGAGAGAAGGAGGGTTATGGCTCTTGGGTTAAAGTGGAGATGGGAAGAAAATTATGTATCTTTCATGATTTTGATGGTGGCAGTTTATTTTCCTATGATGAGCAAATATTTCCATTACCACAGCCTTTAGGTACCTCAAATCATTTAATTTTCATAATTAAATAGAGAAAATGTCTATTTTCTCTACTTTTTCAGCTAAGGAAAACGAGGCTCAGAGAAGCAATAATAACTTGATGAACGGCACACAACCTAAGTAAGGAAGAACTAGTCATCGCAAAGCTCAATCTAAGGACACCAGAGGCCTGATTCCTTACCCCTGTACACTCCGCCACGCCAAAGCCCAGCACCTGCCCTTCCACCCACCAGGAAGACCCACAGGTCAGGAGTACCATTAAGTTTCATTGCCCTGTTAATAACTCCTACGTAGTTTTTAGCCCTTTCCACAACTATTTGGTTTTCGTTGTTAGTGTTTTGGGAGTCCTATTTGCCCACCAACTTCATATTCCTTGGAACTGATAAATTTTAGGATTCTAGTTCAAATTTCAATTTAGGGAAATCTGAGCCCAATGAACCATGCTGTGGCCACATCAGGGTGCTTTTTTCTTTCTTTTTTCCTTTAGCCAAGCAGAGGCTGAATGGACGGACTTTTGGCAACCTCATCGTATCTATTGTGTTCTGATCATTATTTAAATAAATGGCATTCAATGGGGTCCAAGTTGGAGGGACAGAGCACAGAGAAGGCTTTTTTATCAGTCAGCTGGATTGCTCTCCCTTTTTCATCCATCTTTTGTACCCCCTGAGGATCCTTCAAGTGTAGAGGATCCCACAAAGGAATTAGATGGACGCAACCTTTGTGTGGGAAGGGACATTCATCAGTCCATTTTGCTTCTCTGCAGATGTCTTGATCCTTTGGGTTATTTTCTGTCTCATATTCAAGTCGCGTGTTGAGAAAACACCCAACACAAACACTGTTAAGGGTCTGTGGGCAGAAGTAGGAAGAGTCATGTGCAGGTATTTTATGAGACCAAGAGTAACAGAGTATCAAGTAAGGACAGACACCCGTATAGGACCTGGGGGTTATACTGGCAAGGAGGAATAAGTGTCGAGAGGTGCCGGGTCTGCAGACGGTGTGCCTCAGCTCAGATAATCATCCAACTGACCTCAAAAACTGGCTTCACCTAGCGAGCTTTAGATCCCTCCTCAATAAAATGGGGATTTTACTTCATAATATTGACGTAAGGATTATTAAATGAAATATTGCATCAAAGTGCTTATTGACACATTGTGAGTTTTTAATTAAAATTTTACTGATAATTATAATTGAGATGGATTTATGGAGGGAGGTGGGATTATTTTTAATGTACAGAGAAAAAAAATTAAGGAAACCTGACAAAGAGGAAAATTATACAATGTTTCAGATCGAAATATAGGGATGCATAGTATTGGGAAATAAAGGCATCTAAAATTTGTTCTTTCACTCCAGGATACGAAGTTAGTAATCTGTTTTTTCTTTTTATAAATCCAAGCGTTCTTAAGTAAGCTACACTGGTTTCACGCATTAACACTTGAACACAATTTCTCAAGCCACTATTCTATAGAAAATACTCTAGTCCCAAGACAGAAGGGGCTGTCTGGCCAAATATATTTGAAAAACTCAGCATATTTAGATGACCGTTAAGATAAAAGCTCTGGGCAGGACTGTATGAAAAATGACATAATCCAGTGTTAACCAAATAAATTTGAATATGAAGCATTTGTATTGTTGATTCCACTGTTGTTGGGAGGGGAAGGCAGAAGGGTGCACATTTTGACCTGTTGAAGAATAGCTGTCCACGGGACCTGGGTTAGGGATCCTGCTCTCTAATCGTTCCCAGGAATGGAGACTGCACTGGACCCAGGTCTTAACCAAACTGGCTCAGCCAGCCGTCTGCTATCTGATCTAGTGTTTGCATGCAGGAGGGTCGTCTACCAAAGAACAGTCTTTGCCACAATTATGGAGACACTAGACATCATTCTAAAGTGGTAGCTCTTTCAGAGCAGTGATTCTGAAGACTCAGGGGCTGAGCAAGTGAGTCAGCAGATGTTCTTTATCATGATCCTAGAACCTTGCAGCATACCTCTGACTGCCTTTTAATTAGTTGAGCTTCTAAGAGGTTTACATCATCAACTTGTTCTAAAAACTTGTTTAAAAACATGTAAAAAAAAAAACAAACCCTTTCTTTCCTCCTGAAGTACACAGAATATATGAGAGGGCAGGGTTTGGCGTGGGACTGAGAATGTGGTGAAGTATAGGTGAGGCTTTGGAAAAAAAGGAAGGAGAGAGGGAAAGAAAGAGATGACGCTGTGGTCCTGTAGTCTTTCAGTCTGAGTCTATAAAATATACATTTTAAAGATTAAAATATCCTCATAATAAATCAGTAGCCATATTTTAGATATATCCAGAGATGTGGTTATTTGGGGGTTTTTTGGGGGGGACCCCTGGATTTTGATGAAATTTTCCATTTCCTTTTATATATTCGCAGCTATATAACTGTAGTCCAAAATTTGCTATGACTGAGCTTTTATGAGTTATTTGGTATCTAACAGGTAGCTGACACCATATCCTGAGAATTTTTTAATTTGAAACCTTTTTTGGTCTGAGCCCTCCAAACTCAGGCACAGGTACAGTCTCTTTGGAAAAATCACTTTACGCATTGTATTCCTCAGTTTTTTCTCTGTAAATTAAGAATAATATCAGTGTTTCTAGGGTTTTATGAAATAAATAAGATAATGCAGTCATTCTTAAAATAATATCTGTTAGGTCTGTAAGCAAGTTTTCCCAGGTCTGTAGTAAAATAAGAAAACTAAGTCATTTCAATGACTGCTAAACAAATTTCATGCAATTTTAAAAAATGAAGGACATTTAGTATAAAAATGTCCTTTATTATGTGAAATATCATTTTTGTGGTTTCCCCTGTTCTTTCCACCTATTTTATTAGTGGGTGAAATCTCAAAGCCCCAGCACCAGTGAACTAATGATCTAGAAATACTGAGCCCAATACAGAAAGGGGTCAATATCTTCTTTGCATTTTGCTCCTATATGAAGTAATCCCTCTCTTGATGTTGGTGGCATGTTGGTTTGGAATTGTTCCTCTAGCAGCACAGAGGGAGAACTGCAGATACAACCATTTGGGCTAGCCCCACTCAAAAATAGTGTTTTTGAATGGCTGCCTTAAAAATGTCACTGTTGCCTGTGGAGCCAAGCAAAATGAACTGCTCACAAGGGTCTGGACCTCAGCGCTACAGCCTCATTAGCACCCGACTCCCATGGCCAGAAACAGCCAATGGAACTGGGAGTGAGCCATGGGAATTTCTTGTCCAGATGTCTCTGGTCACATCACACAGCCAAATACAACGAGTCTGTTAGTCACTGTTTGGCATTTTCTGCATCTCTTTTCTCCCCTATTCATGTAAATTGCTACAGGTTCATTCCTTCATTCATTTGACAGACATTCACTGTAATCTGTTGTTTGGCAAGCATCATGCTGACTACTTTAAATACTTCATCGTCTCATTTAAGTGGCACAACGGGTTGTGAGGCAGGCATTACCATCATCCCCAGTTTTCACAAAGGAGGAAACTGAGGCTCGGGTGGCCAAGTGACATTGAGCCTTCCAACTCAGGCACGGAGTTTATCATGTAAGGACATTTAGCATGTAAGTGACTCAGCTAGGTTCAAGTCCAGGTGTTTCTTATTCCACAGGTCACATGGAGCATTTACTATGGAAGTGCAAGTCCTTTAGTAAAGCAGGGAGACCCTATGATGAAAAACATTAAGAACAAAGAATTTGGAACTATTCAGACCTCAGTTGTTATTGCTCTTTGTTTGCAAAATGGGGATAAATACTTGTGTTTAACTTTTAGGGTGGGCATCGTGGTTCAATTGAATACTTATATAAAGCCCTAGCACATAGTGCTTGGGAAATGGTGACTGTTGGTAATGATGCTCATAATAGCAATTGGACTGTGATATGAGATGTATGTATGAGACTTTGTAGGAGAAAAGAAAATAAATATTCAATGTAAAAAAAAAAAAAAGCTGGGGGTTTCGGAACTGGACCCGAGTTGGGTGAAAGGCTCAAAGGGTTGTAATTAGAGGTGAGGAGATATCTGGGTCCCATGTGGTAAGGACATCCTTGTTGAGTCCATCCTGGCCTGGGGGGGGGGGGGCTAGGGCAGCCTTGGAGGTAGAGTCCTAGCTTGTGGCTGTCCACAGTGAGTAGAGTTTTGCTCCACTCCTGCTGGACAGGGACATGGCCAAGTGAGGAGTGAGATCCAGGCAGCTGAGACCCAGTGGAGAGAGTTTGCGTGGACGAGAAGCTGCGCCTGGGTCCTGAGGGGAAGCCCTCCACCCCGGCTGTCTGGCTTACATTGAGAAGCAGAGTCAGGCTCTGATTCACTTGGCCAAAAACCCTTCCTCACAATGCTGCAGGAACCGAATGATTAGGATCCTTCTGGCAGCGGCTGGCATGTTCTGACCCACAAGGTTTGAATTTACTCCAAGGCTGGGAACCAGCTGCCCCATGGAGTGAAGGAGGAGGGGATTTCACATCTGTGAAAGCCCGAAAGAGGGAAACTTGCTAGGGAAGGAAATGAAGTCATGGCTCTTAGCACCACATTTCGTCCAGATTGGGGGATCTTACCCATGATTCACTGGCTCCAGAGACTAAAAACTCACTATTGTAATAAGTATTCAGGAGTTGGCAAAATTTAGGGGGTGTATCATGTTTATTTATCATTTATCTGCACACATTTTCAATGTGGATAAGCCGACTTAAGAATTATCATTTCTGAAAAGGATTGCTCATTTTTCTTGGCTTTTATCTTGGGCTTTGTCGAGAGCATTGAGAAGCAATGCACTTTGTTTAGTGAATTTTCTTGTTATTTCTTATTCATTTACATATAAATGAGTATATATTTATATATATATAGCTTAGGTAGTAGTTATTATGTATCCACCAGCTGCACTGCCAAATGTTTTTTTGCAATTTTTAATTTTAGAATAAAAGTTGCAGAGAGTACAGAGAACAGGGAGTTCCCTGTATCCTTCATCCACTTTCTCCCAGTGATTACACCTTACCTAACTATAGTACAATATCAAAACCAGGAAATTGACATTGGTACAATGTTTGTATAATTCCATGTCATTTTGTTACATGTGTTAATGAGTGTAAATACCACTCCACTCAAGATGCAGAATTCTTTCATCACCACAAAGATTTCTCCTCTGCTACTATATACCCATCCCTGTCTCTTCAACATTCCCAGTCCCTTGGCAACCACTAATTTGTTCTCCATTGCTATAATTTTGACATTTTGAGAATGTTATATAAATGGAATTACACAACATGGGATCTTTTGAGATTGCTTTTTCACTCAGTACAACACCCTTCAGATCCATCTAAGTTGTGTATATCAATAGTTCATTTCCCTTTAGTGCTGAATGGTATTCTCTGGTATGCATGGGCATTTTGTTGACTTCCAGTTTTGGGAAATCACAAATGAAATGGCTATGAACAATCACCTAAAGGTTTTGTTTGGATATAAGTTTTCATTTCTCTTGGGGGAGACATGTCCAGGATTTTACTTGTTGGGTTGTATGAGAAGCACATGTTTAGTTTTCTTCTCAAGAAATCGCCAAACGATTTTCTAGAGTGACTGCACCATTTTGTGCATTTTGTATCCCCACCAGTGACATATGAAGGATCTATTTCCTCCTCATCCTCACCAGCATTTGGTGTTGTCCCTATTTTTTATTTTAGCTGTTCTAATAGGTATGTAGTGATAGCGCATCATAGCCTTAATATTTTTCCCACTAGTTGCATTGCCATATTTTTTAACAGCTTTATTGAGATATAAATCACATGTCATGCAACTCAGCCTTTTAAAATGTACAATTCAATGACTTAGTATACTTACAGAGTTGTACAACCATCACCACACCAATTTTAGAACATTTTCATTACCACACCCTTTTATGTTACTCTCAATCCCTCACCCCACCCCAGCCCTAGGCAATGACCAGTCTACTTTCTGCCTCTATGGAGTTGCCTATTCTGGACTTCCATATGAACAGAATCATATGATACATTGTCCTTTGTGACTGGCTTCTTTCATTTAGTATATTTTCCAGGTTGTGGCATGTATCAGTACATCATCTGTTACTGAAAAATAATATTCCGGTGCATGGATATACCACATTTTATTTATCCATTCATCAGTTGATGGATGTTTGAGTTGTTTCCACTTTTTGTCTATTATGAATAATACTGCTATGAACATTTTGTACAAGTTTTTTTTGTAAACATGTGTTCAATTCTATTGGATCTACCTAGGAATGGAATTGATGAATCATGTGGTTTAAGTCTATGTTTAATTTAAACCTCTGAGGAATTGCCAGACTGTTTTCCAGAGTGCTTGTATAATTTCACATTCCTGCAAGGCAATGCATGACTGCCCAATTTTTCCACATTCCAGTCAACACTTGTTATTGTCTGATTTTTTAATTCTAACTACTGGATGTGAAGTGGTATCTTATTGTGGTTTTGATTTGCATTTCCTTAATGTCTATTGATGTTAAACATCTTGTCCTGTCCTTTATGGCCATTTGCTTACCTTTTTTTGGCAAATTATCTATTCAGATCCTTTGCCCAATTTTTAAATTGAGGTATTTGTGTTTTTATCATTGAGTTGTAAGAGTTCTTTATATATTTTAGATACAAGCTCCTTATCAGATATATGGTTTGCAAAATTTTCTCTTCTCTGGGTTGTCTTTTCACTTTCTTGATTGTGTCCTTTGAAGCAAAAGAAGTTTTAAATTTTGATGATGTACAGTTCATAAATTTTTCTTTAGTTGCTTATTCTTTTAGTGTTGTATTTAAGGAATCATTGTTTAATCCAGAATCCTGAATGTTTACTCCTTTCTCAGAAGTGTTTTATATTTTTAGCTCTTATGTTTAGGTCCTTGAACCATTCTGAACTAATTTTTCTGATGTGAGGCAGAGATCCAAATGTATTCTTTTGAATGTAGATATCTAGTTGTCCCAGCACCATTTGCTTTTTATTATTTTCCCATTTAATTGTCTTTGTACCCTTGTCAAAAACCAAGTGACTCTATGTTATATATTTTATAATTGCTTTCTTCTTTAGCTAAAGCTTCAGAGTGATGGCTTTTAAAGCTTCAAAGTGTCACTTGTCCTTTAAATGAGATTCAGACACTGTTTAAAGAGAAAATTTAGGTATGGAAGAGAGAAAATAGAGTCCAAAGACTTTGAGTAACTGGAGGGGAGAAGGGACAGAGAATATACCACAATACTAAAGGTCAAAATTCCTTCTTATTGGTTGTACCTATAGTTACTCTTGGGTTTTCCTTAGTTGTTTTTCTTCCCTCCATTCTCTGGAGAGTACAATAAACTCTTTTATCTACATACTGTGGTCAAAAATAGGATGCAGCATTAGTAAGCAAGGGTTCAAATCCCAGATCCTCCGTTTTTTCCTAGCTGTTTCACTTTAACCTCTTCAGGCTTCAGTTTGTTCTTTTTAATGTGGACAATAATAATTCCTACCTCAAGGGATTGTTATGAGTGATAGATAATACAAATAAAGTGCTCAGTACACTGTCATCACCTATTAATAATGTTTTCCATTATTATTTTTTTCCCTATCCAAATAAAAAGTTTCCTATCCTATGTTCCACTCCTGTGGGTTCTTGTGTGTGAGATGAAATAACCTGCTAATCTGATAAGAAAATAAAGTCTACTAACCTGTTAGTGTGTTTGAAATATTGTTTCCTTTTGGGGAAGTAGGGAAGATTTAAATTCCTTTTATGATTTAATTTCCTGACTGTATTATAAACTCTATTGAATAACATTTACTGTTTGGAGTTTTTTAAGCTCCTAAAATCAAACTAGGATTCTATTAACATGATAGAAAGGGAAAAATTTTAGGAATCTGATGATCTGATGACCCTCTGATGGCCGGTCCACCCATTCCTGTAGACAAGGCACTCGCCCATGTGAGTCTCACTTGCCCCACTCTTAAGATGGGTAAAATATCAGCTTGGACTGCTCTACAGAGTTGCTGTGACATTCGAAGGAGGCAGAGGCTAGGCAGAGTTTTTATGACTGTGATAAAATTGCTACATCTAGTGGAGAGCCACGGAGTGCTGTGGGTGTGGACAGATGAGTAAAAATAAAATAAGGAGGAGAGACAGGGAAGATGGCGGCTTAGTAAGACGCGCGGATCTTAGTTCCTCCTCCAGAACAGCTACTAGGGGAGTAGAAACGATACAGAACAGCTCCCGGAGCCATGACAGAGATCAAAAAGACAGCGTACCCCTTCCTGGAACGGCTGACTGGCTGAGAGAACCCGCTCCAGTGAGATTGCCGAGGGGCGCGGGCTTCCCCGGACAGGGTGGCAAGCGGCCGGAGTCCCTCCCCTCCTCCTTCCCGGCCAGCTGGGACAATTGGACAGGCGGTCCCCTCAAGCCGCGGTGGCTGGCGCCCCCACCACGCGTGGCCCCCCAGACCAACTGAGAGAATTGGATCGGAAATCCCAGGCCGCGGAGAACGGTGACGGGGGGGGGGTCCCTTCCAAACACGTGTCTCCCCAGTCTGGCTGGGAACGGTGCACTTTCCAGGGGCTGTGGCGGCTGGCGCCCTCCCGCCACGCTTGGCGCCCTGGGCTGACTAGGAAATTTGGACGGGCTCTCTCACGGGCTGCGGCGGCCAGTGACCCTCCCCGCGTTCAGACCCCCAGGCCAGCTGACACTCTTCCAAGCCGCTTCGGCTGGTGAACCCCCCCCCCCATGGTGAGAGTTTTCCAAAGTTAAAGGACCCACAGCACCTTTTACTGGTGGGACTGGCAGACAAACGTGTGCCACGAGCGCCACCTACTCGGCAGGATAAGAAAAACAGAACCTAGAGATTTCACGGAAAAATATTTCAACCTGTTGGGTCCAACACCCAGGGAAATCTGACTAAATGCCCAGACGCCAGCAGAAGATAACAGATCATGCTCAAAAAATTGAAAATATGGCCCAGTCAAAGGAACAAACCAATAGTTCAAATGAGATACAGGAGCTGAGACAACTAATGCTGAATATACGAACAGAAATGGAAAAACTCTTCAAAAACGAAATCGATAAATTGAGGGAGGACATGAAGAAGACATGGGCTGAACAAAAAGAAGAAATAGAAAAACTAAAAAACAAATCACAGAACTTATGGAAGTGAAGGATGAAGTAGAAAAGATGGAAAAAACAATGGATACCTACAATGATAGATTTAAAGAGACAGAAGATAGAATTAGTGATTTGGAGGATGGAACATCTGAATTCCAAAAGGAAACAGAAACTATCGGGAAAAGAATGGAAAAATTTGAACAGGGTATCAGGGAACTCAAGGACAATATGAAGCGCACAAATATACGTGTTGTGGGTGTCCCAGAAGGAGAAGAGAAGGGAAAAGGAGGAGAAAAACTAATGGAAGAAATTATCACTGAAAATTTCCCAACTCTTATGAAAGACCTAAAATTACAGATCCAAGAAGTGCAGCGCACCCCAAAGAGATTAGACACAAATAGGCATTCTCTAAGACACTTACTAGTTAGAATGTCAGAGGTCAAAGAGAAAGAGAGGACCTTGAAAGCAGCAAGAGAGAAGCAATCCATCACATACAAGGGAAACCCAATAAGACTATGTGTAGATTTCTCAGCAGAAACCATGGAAGCTAGAAGACAGTGGGATGATATATTTAAATTACTAAAAGAGAAAAACTGCCCACCAAGACTCCTATATCCAGCAAAATTGTCCTTCAAAAATGAGGGAGAAATTAAAACATTCTCAGACAAAAAGTCACTGGGAGAATTTGTGACCAAGAGACCAGCTCTGCAAGAAATACTAAAGGGAGCGCTAGAGTCAGATACAAAAAGACAGAAAAGAGAGGTATGGAGAAGAGTGTAGAAAGAAGGAAAGTCAGATATGACATATATAATACAAAAGGCAAAATGTTAGAGGAAAATATTATCCTAACAGTAATAACACTAAATGTTAATGGACTGAATTCCCCAATCAAAAGACATAGATTGGCAGAATGGATTGAAAAACAGGATCCTTCTATATGCTGTCTACAGGAAACACATCTTAGACACAAAGATAAACATAGGTTGAAAGTGAAAGGTTGGGAAAAGATATTTCATGCAAATAACAACCAAAAAGAGCAGGAGTGGCTATACTAATATCCAACAAATTAGACTTCAAATGTAAAACAGATAAAAGAGACAAAGAAGGACACTATATACTAATAAAAGGAACAATTAAACAAGAAGACATACCATCATAAATATTTACGCACCAAACCAGAATGCCCCAAAATACGTGAGGAATACACTGCAAACACTGAAAAGGGAAATAGACACATATACCATAAAAGTTGGAGACTTCAATTCACCACTCTTATCAATGGACAGAACATCTAGACAGAGGATCAATAAAGAAATAGAGACTCTGAATATTACTATAAATGAACTAGACTTAACAGACATTTATAGGACATTACATCCCACAAAAGCAGGATACACCTTTTTCTCAAGTGCTCATGGATCATTCTCAAAGATAGACCATATGCTGGGTCACAAAGCAAGTCTTAACAAATTTAAAAAGATTGAAATCATACACAACACTTTCTCGGATCATAAAGGAATGAAGTTGGAAATCAATAATAGGCAGAGTGCCAGAAAATTCACAAATACGTGGAGGCTCAACAACATACTCTTAAACAACGAGTGGGTCAAAGAAGAAATTGCAAGAAAAATTAGTAAATACATCAAGGCAAATGAAAATGAAAACACAACATATCAAAACTTATGGGACGCAGCAAAGGCAGTGCTAAGAGGGAAATTTATTGCCCTAAATGCCTTTATCAGAAAAGAAGAAAAGGCAAAAATGCAGGAGTTAACTGTCCACTTGGAAGAACTGGAGAAAGAACAGCAAACTAACTCCAAAGCAAGCAAACGGAAAGAAATAACAAAGATTAGAGCAGAAATAAATGAAATTGAAAACAATAGAGAAAATCAATAAGACCAGAAGTTGGTTCTATGAGAAAATCAATAAGATTGATGGGCCCTTATCAAGATTGACAAAAAGAAGAAGAGAGAGGATGCAAATAAATAAGATCTGAAATGGAAGAGAGACATAACTACTGACCTCACAGACATAAAGGAGGTAATAACAGGATACTATGAACAACTTTATGCTAATAAATACAACAATTTAGAGGAAATGGACGGGTTCCTGGAAAGACATGAACAATCAACTTTGACTCAAGAAGAAATAGATGACCTCAACAAACCAATCACAAGTAAAGAAATTGAATTAGTCATTCAAAAACTTCCTAAAAAGAAAAGTCCAGGACCAGACGGCTTCACATGTGAATTCTATCAAACATTCCAGAAAGAATTAGTACCAACTCTCCTCAAACTCTTCAAAAAAATCGAAGTGGAGGGAAAACTACCTAATTCATTCTATGAAGCCAACATCACCCTCATACCAAAACCAAGCAAAGATATTACAAAAAAAGAAAACTACAGACCAATCTCTCTAATGAACATAGATGCAAAAATCCTCAATAAAATTCTAGCAAATCATATCCAACAACACATTAAAAGAATTATACATCATGACCAAGTAGGATTCATCCCAGGTATGCAAGGATGGTTCAACATAAGAAAATCAATTAATGTAATACACCATATCAACAAATCAAAGCAGAAAAATCACATGATCATCTCAATTGATGCAGAGAAGGCATTTGACAAGATTCAACATCCTTTCCTGTTGAAAACACTTCAAAAGATAGGAATACAAGGGGACTTCCTTAAAATGATAGAGGGAATATATGACAAACCCACAGCTAATATCATCCTCAATGGGGAAAAATTGAAAACTTTCCCCCTAAGATCAGGAACAAGACAAGGATGTCCATTATCACCACTATTATTCAACATTGTGTTGGAGGTTCTAGCCAGAGCAATTAGACAAGAAAAAGAAATACAAGGCATCAAAGTTGGAAAGGAAGAAGTAAAACTATCACTGTTTGCAGACGATATGATACTATACGTTGAAAATCCGGAAAAATCCACAACAAAACTACTAGATCTAATAAATGAGTACAGCAAAGTAGCAGGTTACAAGATCAACATTCAAAAATCTGTAGCATTTCTATACACTAGCAATGAACAAGCTGAGGGGGAAATCAAGAAACGAATCCCATTTACAATTGCAACTAAAAGAATAAAATACTTAGGAATAAATTTAACTAAAGAGACAAAAAACCTATAAAAAGAAAACTACAAAAAACTGTTAAAAGAATTCACAGAAGACCTAAATAGATGGAAGGGCATACTGTGTTCATGGATTGGAAGACTAAATATAGTTAAGATGTCAATCCTACCTAAATTGATTTACAGATTCAATGCAATACCAATCAAAATCCCAACAATTTATTTTTCAGAAATAGAAAAACCAATAAGCAAATTTATCTGGAAGGGCAGGGTGCCTCGAATTGCTAAAAACATCTTGAGGAAAAAAAACAAAGCTGGAGGTCTCGCGCTGCCTGACTTTAAGGCATATTATGAAGCCACAGTGGTCAAAACAGCATGGTATTGGCATAAAGATAGATATATCGACCAATGGAATCGAATAGAGTGCTCAGATATAGACCCTCTCATCTATAGACATTTGATCTTTGATAAGGCAGTCAAGCCAACTCACCTGGAACAGAACAGTCTCTTCAATAAATGGTGCCTAGAGAACTGGATATCCATATGCAAAAGAATGAAAGAAGACCCATATCTCACACCCTATACAAAAGTTAACTCAAAATGGATCAAAGATCTAAACATTAGGTCTAAGACCATAAAACAGTTAGAGGAAATTGTAGGGAGATATCTTATGAATCTTACAATTGGAGGCGGTTTTATGGACCTTAAACCTAAAGCAAGAGCACTGAAGAAGGAAATAAATAAATGGGAGCTCCTCAGAATTAAACACTTTTGTGCATCAAAGAACTTCATCAAGAAAGTAGAAAGACAGCCTACACAATGGGAGACAATATTTGAAAATGACATATCAGATAAAGGTCTAGTATCCAGAATTTATAAAGAGATTGTTCAACTCAACAACAACAAAAAGACAGCCAACCCAATTACAAAATGGGAAAAAGACTTGAACAGACACCTGCCAGAAGAGGAAATACAAATGGCCAAAAGGCACATGAAGAGATGCTCAATATCCCTGGCCATTAGAGAAATGCAAATCAAAACCACAATGAGATATCATCTCACACCCACCAGAATGGCCATTATCTACAAAACAGAAAGTGACAAGTGCTGGAGAGGATGCGGAGAAAGAGGCACACTTATCCACTGTTGGTGGGAATGTCAAATGGTGCAACCACTGCGGAAGGCAGTTTGGTGGTTCCTCAAAAAGGTGAATATAGAATTGCCATACGGCCCAGCAATACCATTGCTGGGTATCTACTCAAAGGACTTAAGGGCAAAGACACAAACGGACATTTGCACACCAATGTTTATAGCAGCGTTATTTACAATTGCAAAGAGATGGAAATCGCCAAAATGTCTATCAACAGACGAGTGGCTAAACAAACTGTGGTATATACATACGATGGAATATTATGCAGCTTTAAGACAGGATAAATTTATGAACCACGTAATAACATGGATGGACCTAGAGAACATTATGCTGAGTGAGTCTAGCCAAAAACTAAAGGACAAATACTGTATGGTCCCACTGATGTGAACCGACATTCGAGAATTAACTTGGAATATATCATTGGTAACAGAGTCCAGCAGGAGTTAGAAACAGGGTAAGATAATGGGTAATTGGAGCTGAAGGGTTACAGACTGTGCAGCAGGACTAGATACAAAAACTCAAAAATGGACAGCACAATAATACTTAATTGTAAAGTAATCATGTTAAAACACTGAATGAAGCTGCATCTGAGCTATAGGTTTTGTTTTGTTTTTTTACTATTATTATTACTTTTATTTTTTTTCTCTATATTAACATTCTATATCTTTTTCTGTTGTGTTGCTTGTTCTTCTAAAACTATTGCAAATGTACTAAGAAACGATGATCATGCATCTATGTGATGATGTTAAGAATTACTGATTGCATATGTAGAATGGTATGATTTCTAAATGTTGGGTTAATTTCTTTTTTTCCGTTAATTAATAAAAAATTTTTATTGCTAAAACAGAAATAAAATTTAAAAAAATAATAAATAAATAATAGGGGGAAGAAGTGTTAAAATAAATTTAGTTTGAAATGCTAGTGATCAATGAAGGCAAGGGGTAAGGGGTATGATAGGTATAATCTTTTTTTTTCTTTCCTGTGTTCGTTTCATTTCTTTTTCAATTGTTTTTTTGTTTCTTTTTCTGAATTAATGCAAATGTTCTAAGAAATGATGAATATGCAACTAGGTGATGATATTGTGAATTACTGATTATGTATGTTTTATTTTCTTATTTTTTTAATTAATAAATAAATAAATTTAAAAAATTGCTACATCTAGTAAGGTGGTTATATTATTTTGTTGAAAAGATCAGCAAAGTGAGTTCTATGAAAAAATATTCATGTTAACTTCTGTCATTATTTTTCACCAATACACTACTGTTACTGGACCAAGGCCATGGATTGGTCATTCAATGACCAATTCCTGAGACACCAGAGTTTCAAAGAGAGAAAGAGTTTATTACTAGGTACATAGTAAGAGAGCAGATGGCCTAGTGGCCCAAAAATCTGTCTCCCAAAACTGCAGTAATTCTGATAGTTTTATTGGTGAAAAAGATGGGCAGGGTTTAACATAATGAGTGCAGTGGCCCCAGATGATATAATTAGAGGTGATCTAATTATTGGGCACGTGCAGACTGATTACATGCTTAGTCACAGACCGTATGTAAGAAAATGGTGGAATGAGGTGACTTGGTTAAAACCTAAACTACTGTGCATGTCAGGCAGACCCACTTTGGTTAGATTCAGTCGTGGTTATCAAGATAACTTTGAACTTGGAGTAGTTATCTTGGGCTGACCCCAGGCCCTTCATTAATAGGAGCTGTCTTTAATGATTACAAATTTCTAAAGTTGAAAAACTGGATAAATGGTACAAATGAAGGTTAGTCACAAGGTTTTTACCAACACAGGGACAGAAGATAAAGGCTACACAATCATTATCAGAGATCAAGGCAGCTGGATTACAATTTAGAGATTTCAGGAATTTCCCTCTGCCTACTCCAATATACCAGAAAGCAAAAAGGAATATCTATATAATGATTCAGTAATCAAAATTATCCCTTAAATCCTGATTTCTCAGTTACATGACTACCATATGGATGGCCTCCAGAGAGCTAAAAACTTTGGTATGAAACAGAGCAAGTCATTGTATAAAAAGCATAGTTGGCAGTGAAAGTTTAGAGGGCTTTTGAAGGGTTAAGACTCAGTGTTTTTTGCATCTTTTTCTGAAACCTTAATGGGCTGCCTCTGTGATTGCTTCCTTTCTTCATGGTATGGTCTCTGACAGCAGGAAATAGATGAGCTCAATTTATAATTTTACGGGCCTTAATTTTAAGGCCAAAGAAATGATGCCACAGGTTTTCATCTGGTCTTCCGAAAGCTGATACTCCACCTTGTGTGTGTGTGTGTGTGTGTGTGTGCGTGTGTGCGTTTGCGTGTGTGCGCGCGCGTGTGTGTATGCGTGTGCGTGCGTGTGCGTGTGTGTGCATGTGTGCGTGTGTGCGCATGCACATGCTTACAACACATTTCATTCATTCTTACCGTTTAACATCAGGTTCTTTTCTTCTGTTAAATTCAAGTATATTTAAATTACTTATATATATATATATATATATATATATATTACTTAAATATATTTTTAGAAGAGGTTCTTTCAAGAATTCCATTTCCCTAAAAATACCACTCCTTTCTCCTTTCTATCTGTAAACTTACCTGGGAAGATGTCTAGAATGACATCCACTAATGATGACTATTTCTGGGCTGTATGATTCGGGGATAAATTTTACTGTCATCTTTATATTTTTCCATATTGTTTTAGAGTTGTTTTTCAACTTTTTATTTTAAAATAATTATAAAATCATAATAACTTGGAAAAATATAGAGTCCCATGGATCCTTCATCTAACTTTCTCAATGATAGAACTTACATAGTTCTAGTATAATATCAAAACCAGGAAATTGACATTGACATGATTCTCAACTATAGACTGTATCACATTACACCAATACATGGACTAATTTGTGCTGAAATTTCATCATATCTGTACTTTTTCCTCAGTGAGTTCTGCTATTAGGAGTGCAGGCAGGAAGGAAGAATACTGAACTTAATAGGGATAAAAAACATACCTACTTTGAAAAGTGACTCAGTCTGCCATTAATGAACTAGCAGGAAGGAACTTCATTCTTCCAAAATTAGTGGTAATGATAATTTTTGCATATAGCCATGTCCCAGAGCTGGCTGAAATTTTGTCTTTGGTAGGTTGAAATCAGGTACATATTTACCTCTTTGAAGTCTGCAAATGTTACAAATTGAGGCTCAGCCCTCTCTCCATAGCTGGTTTACCAGTTTACTGCTGTATGCACAGCATTTACAATTTTTCTTGGTTAATCCCAATTCCTCTCTTCTCATCCGGGTCTCTCAGTAGCATCTTATTTCTTAGGTACTATTTTATCTTTCAAGATACTTTTTTTCCCTCAGGGTTGTAAAATAGGGCAATTGGATAATCTAATTAAAAAACAAACGGGGTTTTCTGTTCTAATACCTTATCATATGCCCTTTCTAGGCAGCTCACTTCCATTTTGCCCAGGGACATACTGGGACATGCTTTCTTTTTTTTTTTTTTTGACTCAAAGAGAATGTTTGAGGGTATGTGATAGAGAGGCAGTAGCAGTGTTTTGGGGTAGAAGGAGCCAGGGGGTCTCAGTTCCCACCAAGCAAGCAGCTGATTTCACCCCACTCTGACTCAGCATAGCCTTTGTTCCCAGGCCATCCCTCCCTCTGCAGAACCACAGGGAGTCCAGGGTCCCTCTGTCCAGGAAGGTGGTGGCCCCTGGGAGGAGGAGCTTAGTTTAAATTTCAAAAGGAGCCTAAGGGCTTCTTTGCAGATAACACAGATTCTCAGCCTTCTGTAGAGTGAAGGGCCAGAGCCTTTCATCTTTATTGGGTACTTAGCTGTGTTTCCTCTCAACACTATAAAATAGTTGTAGACAGAAAAGGAGCAGCAACAACAACAAAATAACCCACCTTTTCTAGTCTGCGTTCTTCCTCTTGTTGGTATGTCCTTGCTCATTTAACAGACTGTGTGGTTTGGGCTGCTACATATATAGCCTATGCCAGGTCCTCAGAGGGTGTATTAAATGTTCTCTCATCTTAAAGATCTGATTACCGTTTGGAGGAAAAAAAGATACTGGCAGCATAATAGAGTAGCTTGAACATGAGCTTTGGAGTTAGATCTGCTTTCAATTTCTGGCTCAACTACTTAGTAGTCAAAAACATTTGGCTCAGTTACTTGTCTTGAATTGGTATCCTCATTAGCTAGTGCAAAGCTGTTAAGCTCATGGATGATAACATTTGAGCCCCTATCCTGTCCCAGGAATTTAATGCATTTTGTCCAATGTTTCATTTAATTTCACTTCTGATTTAATCCTCACCATAATCCTGTCAGGCAGTAGTATTGTTTACATTTTATGGATTAGACAGTTGATTCTCAGAGATCCTCATCAACTCAGGCATGGCTGTATACCTGGAGGAGAACAGAACTAGGATTCAATCTTAGGATTCCAAAGCCTGTACACTCATACCACTCGAGAGGCCACATAGTAGAAGAAATAATGCATGAAAATTTTCTAAGCATGGTAGGGGTTCAGTCATTGCTATATAGGGATTTACTTAATATATAATTAATCACGTGTTAATTCTATTAATATATCATGTATTATAATCTATTGCTTGATGTGCTACTGATATGAATTAATTACATTGCTATTTTTAGTGAAAAAGTCACTAAACTTGGAGTGAATCTGGCCTGTGTCTTGGCTCTGCTGTTTATTAGCTCTGGCAATGGACCAGTGACTTCCGCAATTTTTCCAAAATGTTGTCATTTACACACATTCTCATTTATATACCCACACATCATTGGTTTCCCACTAGTATTTTTTGGAAACGAAAATGAAGGAATAAAAGAACGAATGAGTTCGAATGAATGACTGAATGTTTAAGATCCCTTCCAGGTTTTTTTTTTAAATGACTCTCAGTGTGAGGTACACAAGTGAAAAATTTAATGGTGTTCAAGTGAAACATTAGGTAATTGCTAGCAATGTAGCATTTGCTAGCAATGTTGTCAGAGGTGCAGCAGCTCACAGCATTCCCTCTAGGGAGAGCCTCTGGTGCCCAGGCTGCTTGCTGCAAGTCTCACTGCCCAGGTTCTCTGCAGCACTTTCACCTGGGATCTGCCCTCTTTTATAGCCTGTTAACACGGGAGCAGGGAGATTTTAGGTTCTGTAAATAAATCAGTACCTATTCGCCTAACAAAGCAAAGCTCTGGCTGAATAAACTGTGCTTGGCTTTATCAGAGAGTAGCAGGGGTTAGGGAAGGTAAGGCAGGAAGGAGAGCCCGAGGTAAGAAGTAACCTATCATACCACCTGCATACCATATGCTCTTATAATATCCCTTTGTCTTCTATCTTTCTATGCTAACAAACGAACTGAAAAAACATAACGAATAATAGAATGTGAGTCATTGTGCCCCAGCTACACATTAAAACTTTTTGTTTTAATATATATCTTATTTAATTCTCATAGCAGCCCCACCAGGTAAATGATAGTATTGTCCCCATTTTACACTCCAATTGGCTGTTACTCAATGGCCCACGCCTGGAGTGTCTCTCTCTAACATGCATATCGCCTCTTGAGAGAATAGTAAGAAAACGGGTCAGAAAGAGAAAAGGCCAACATAATTGGCTCTCTGCTTTACTTCCATCTGTAACTAGAATAAAATGGAAACACCTGGCTTATTTGGTGTTTCCCATGCCTGGCAGCTTCTATCTATCTGGGGGAGAGGTCGGCATAAGGAGTCGGGGCTCTTTTGCCAATTATAATGTGACTTATAAAAGGTCATTTATGGTTAGGAATGGCAGACCAGATGAATAAAAGCTTCTCCAGGCATTGTTTTGAAAGAACAATAAGAAATTATTGCTCTTTTTCATTCTTGTGCTTTTGGGGAGGTTAACGTTTTATAAGCGCAAACCAACATTTTTCCTTACAAAACCCTTTTAAGAAACATAATGCATTTTGGTAAAGATATTTAAAAAACTATTAGTCTTATTTAAAAATACATTAAGGACAGCCACCTAGTAATAGAAACTCGAGACACAATAACGTACCTTCCCTTGTCTTCCGGGGGCAGAGGGAAGGACTTGCTTCGAGTTGGAGAATTAGGGAGTGAATTTGAGGAACTGCCTTGACCTCTTGTGTCTGGCGCCTGAGTGAGTCTGAAGTACTTGGAGACTGTGTAATTGGTTGCTAAGTTTCCCTGAGCCTTTATACTTGCAAATGAATTTGCTGCTTGGGTGAAAACAAGAGCCCAGTCTCCCAGATATGAGGGGAGACTGAGGAAACCAACGCAGGGAAAAGTCGTGCCAGAATAGTGGACAAGGCAGTGCTTATATTTAACTTATTGCTTTCATAGGGAGGGGGAAAAGAGAAACACGCCAAGACACAAGACAAAATAAAAATCAACTTCAGAGATCTCCCATCACAAGCTTTTTGTTGTCTTTTTGGACAAATGCTCCCCTCATGTGGACAGATAGCAAAATACAGAGTAGAGAACTTTAATCAGGAGGATAAAATGAAGTGGGCAGGGAATGTGTGACTTTAATTGGCTATATTTCCTGAAATGTTCTTGGCTTATAGAACAAAACTCTCTTTTAATAATAATAATAATAGTAGTAGTAATAGCAAATGGAAAGAAAGGAGGAAAAAAAAACATGCTCTGGATTTTGTATTCTTCACAGCTGGGAAGGAATGTTCTTCCTAATTTTCTTCTCCCAGATAAATTGTATTCATACTTGCAGACTCCATTTAACCATCATCTTTTTCAAGAGGTTGGTATCTTTTATTTTCTCAAAGCATTCTGTGCACAGCACTCTTGCCATTTATCGTGTACATTAAAATAACCTCCTCTGTTCAACAACAACAAAATAATTTTCCAGTAAAAAGACCCAGTTCACCTATTCCCACCTTCATGGAACTTTTTCTGATCCTTCAACCAAGACGCAGTCCCTCACGCCACAACCCAACAGATAAACAACAGAATTAGAATGATTTATTGAGACACTATTAGGTATTAGGAACTGCGCTAGATACAGGAGATTGAATGCTGACAAAGACATATTTTCTGCTCTCATGTAACTTAGATTTCCTTGGGGGACAGAGAAGGGAACAGAGGAGGTTATTTTAATGTACACGATAAATGGCAAGAGTGCTGTGCACAGAATGCTTTGAGAAAATAAAAGATACCAACCTCTTGAAGAAGATGAGGGTTAAATGGAGTCTGCAAGTATGAGTACGATTTATCTGGGAGAAGAAAATTAGGAAGAACATTCCTTCCCAGCTGTGAAGGATATAAGCTAAATCCAGAGTATGAAATCAGCCTGTCTATATAACGTCCAGCTCTTCAGACCCACCAAGGTCTAAAATGTGTGTGGGCGTGTGTGTGCCTGTATGTGTGTGTGCGTGTGCATGCTAGAGGAGGTGGGACATAATACCATACTGTATAAGGCTGATGAGGTCGATGACTATGTAAGATTTGTGCCCGAGAGCATAGAAGGCATGCTAAGGGAAGAGCTTGAACTTGATTTTCTGAGGCTGGGTTAGATAATATAGTAGCCTTGTGTTAATTTGGTGGCACAGTGTCTTACTCTAGTCCCAAATCTTATGTTTATGTTATGTGCTAAGATCCATGAGCATTTGAGAGTTAACCCCAGGTAGGCAATGGAAAATAAATATAGGAGGGACTTTAAAGAAGAGAATAATTTAGGATGACATGCATCTTAAATCAATCTGGAAATGGGTAGGGTATATTTAAAAAGGGCAAAACTGGAAGCAGTTTCAATTTAACTAGGAAGCTACTGCAAGAGTTCAGGTGAGAAACTCTTAGTAGAAGGGATGGAGAAAAGAAGACAGGCTGGAGAATTAAAATCAGCAGAATGTAGAGTGTGAGGGACAAGAGGGAGAGGAGAATTAGGCCCATGAGTCCGTCATGGTTCCATCTAGGATCTCTTACTAGGTTGGGGCACAGAAGAGAAGGAGCAGGTTTGGAAGAAAATATTAACTCAGAATACCTGGTGGCTTATGGTGTCCTTGCAACTTGTAATCATCCTGATGCAACTTAGACATCATTGTTTCTGGGTCTTGTGTACATTCTTTTGCGAGCAGGGCCCATGTCTGGTATATCTCTATATCCCTGAGTGCCTTTTGGAAAAGGACTCATCATATTGTTGAAAAGGTCATCTCATAAAAATAAATGATCATGTGTGAGTTTTATTTACCCTATTAATAAAGGACCCATTGGGATGGCTGAGCTGGTTCAAGAAGAATTTCATAATAGGCAAAGGTGTGCTGAAATGAAAGCGGTATGTTAGAAACAAGAGCCATTAATGTGAAAAGAAGGGAAACCCCTGATCTTTGAGGCCTTCTTTACGAGACAGAAAAAAAAGCATCACACCTTATCAGTTTTTTACAAATTAATCTCTAATGTTTCAGAGTGGTAAAACAACTGGGCTCTCACCAATCATTTTGTTTCCTGAGAGTCAAATGACTTTCCAGATGGAATATTAGAAACCACTCTGAAGTGAAATTAAAAAGACATATACTCATCACTTTGCTTTATTTTCAAGTTTTGAATAATTTTCCCTACATATTTTCCTATAGCAGTTCTAAGAATATTTAATGTGCATTATTATTTTGAATTCATATCCTGTAGGTTCCCCAGAAATATTCAAGGTGTTGTGGCAATAAAACCAATAAAATAGAAAGAATTAAAACTATGTCACGAGTAAGGTTTAGATTGTTTTCTGTATTTCCAGGCAGTCAGGAAAAATTGTGAAACATGGTAAACTTTTTATTTTTTATAAGGGAAGAAAAATCTTGTTCTTAAGGAAACAAAAATGTGGTTTTTATTTTGCTTTGGATTTCCTCTTTCTCCTTCTAAGTTCAAAAAGAAATGTGTCATCTGAGGCTTTACATAGATGACATAGACGCAGTGGCTCATCCTCAGTATTTTTACAATTGCCAACCCAGAGCACCTAGGACTATTTGTTATAACACTCTTTGTTCAAAACCAATGGTTTTGTATTTGCTAAGTGCATATGCATGCAAGAAACGTATTTTGTTAAAAACAGATTCTTATCTACAGTCTTTTCAATGGGAAAAAAAAGCTTTCACAAGTCACATTCACACAACAGTTTGGTACAAAGTCACTTAAATAAAGTAAGCATTCTTTGTCAGCTATTTGGCACAATTGCTTATCCATGGTGGAGGCAGGCATTCATTCGGCCATGCAGCTGCATTTCCGTGGCCTCCCTTCCTTACAGTGAGGCCTGGACAGGACTGTGTCATGAACACGCGGGAGGAACACTCTGTGTGGGTTTAGATGTGCCTAGTGAATGTTTCCGTGGGAGGAGCTCACCCCACCCCTTTAGCATCTGGAAAGGCAGGAAGGGTACTTGTCTCTGGAGTTAGAAGAGGTCCTTTGAGTTGCTGACATGATAATGCATTTGAGTTATAGACCTAAATCAGAGTTAATTAAAATAGCTTTTCCCTTAAAAAGTGAGATAGAATCCGTTGTAATTACTGGCTAATTCCCGGGATGCTAATATGTTTGGGACCTTTCCTCTAGGAAATGCCAGGCAGTTGTATGCATTGTAAAGTAACATAAACTCTGGTCCCTGAAAACCAGGCCTATGCCCCACATGTCTCTTTGCTTTTAGGATTTGAGAGTTCCTGGCTCATATTTGAATCGTGTATAAGGTTCATATAATTGGGTGAAAGGGCACTGGAATGAGCTAATGAGAACACTTTTAGCTGGCCAAGAATAGAGGTTACAGTTGAAAGAATACATTTTCTTACCCTGGATCTTGTTGAGTTACCAATTAATGATATTATTATTATTATTTTAAAATGTGATTTTATTGAAATATAGCCACATACCATATAATCATCCAAAGTATATAGTCAATGGTTCACAGTATCATCATATAGTTGTGCAGTCATCATCACAAATGTTTTTTGAACATTTTCTTTACTCCAAAAACAATAAAAATAAAAATAAAAATAAAAAAGAACACCCCCAAACTTCCCGTACCCCTTATCCTCCCCTATTATTTATTTATTTATTGTCTTTATTTTCTTACTTATTTGCCCATACGCTGGATAAAGGGAGCATCAATCACGAAGTTTTCATAATCACTTGGTTCCTCCATAAAAGCTATGTAGTTATACAATTATCTTCAAGAATCAAGATTACTGGATCACAGTTCAACAGTTTCAGGCCTTTCCCTCTAGTGACTCCAATACACCAAAAACTAAAAAGGAATATCTATATAATGCATAAGAACTGTCTCCAGAATGACCTTTCAACTCTATTTGAAGTCTCTCAGCGACTGAAACTTTATTTTGCTTCATTTCTCTTCCCCCTTTTGGTCAAGGAGGTTTTCTCAATCCCTTGATGCTGGGACCTGGCTCATCCCTAGGAGTCATGTCCCACGTTGCCAGGGAGATTTACATCAGGAATTCCCCAGATGGGGGAGCTTAATATTTCTATGTTTTTCCCCAGTTGCTCCAAGGGGACTTCACAAATACCTGTTTATCTTCTAGCCATATTACTGTGCCATGTATCAGGGCATCACACTAAAATGCACAAACCAGTCAGATCTTACTCCCTATTCAAGGTTTCATGTAATTATAGTGTATGAATAAACTGACTATACAAGTTAAATTAGATAGTGTGCTACAGAAAATATAAATTTTGCCCCAAA
This sequence comes from Tamandua tetradactyla, assembly GCF_023851605.1. Lineage (NCBI taxonomy): Eukaryota > Metazoa > Chordata > Mammalia > Pilosa > Myrmecophagidae > Tamandua > Tamandua tetradactyla. The sequence goes on from NC_135346.1 coordinate 28,194,571, forward strand.
TAGACATCTTTTCCTTTGGTCTCACAAAGAACTTGAAGCTTTAAGATACATTCAATATCATCCTCTACCCTTTAGTCTAATGTATTTTAGTCCTCACCAAATCAGCTTCATTCATACCTCTAAATGAACTCTTTTTCCGTTTTCTAAACAGTTGCTCTCTGGGGTAATACAGACTTGGATAGTTGCAGATAGCTGTTAAGCAGTTTGTTGTCACATGGATACTCGGAGTTCCAGGGAGTGACCAGATTGTACACAAAAATTGCTCAGCATCTCAAAATTTAGAAATGACAGTTACAACTCAGAAATACTTGTGACTGCTATAAGAGTTTACAAGCTCAGAACCTTTACAATAAGCTTCTCCTGATAACCTATGCTCTTGAATTCAATTGGTAGCATTTGTACATTATAATTCGTCTATTTTAGTGAGACGTTATCTCACTGCCTTTTCATTTCTGGTTTATTTCACTCTACGTACTGTCCTCCAGTTTCATTCACCTAGTTGCATGGCTCACAACTTCATTCCTTCTTGTGGCAAGTCAATATTCCATTGCATATATACACCACCTCTATTATTTGCAAGTTGTGAATACTGCCACCATAAATCCAGTGTACAAATGTCCTTTGGTGTCCCTGCTTTCCATTCTTCCAAGGATATACCCAATAGCAGAGTTGCAGATTTATGTGGAAACCCTACACTTAGCCTCCTGTGGAACCACCACACTGCCCTCTAGGGGTGCCGCACCACTCTGCTTCCCTACCGACAGTGATGTACCGACAGTACATCTCTCTCTCCACATTTTCTCCAGCACTTGTATCTCTCTGTTTATTTTTAAAACAGTTTTATTCACATTCAATACAATCCTTCCTAAGTAACAATCAATGACGCCTGGTATAATCACATAATTATGCATTCATCAACACAAACTGTGTGAGGACATTTCCATTTCTTACACAAAAAAAGATAAAATAAAAAGGGAAAACACCAATACCAAGAATCCCATACCCCTCTTTTATATACCCCTCTTATTGACATTTAGTTTTGGTATATTGCCTTTGTAACATTTATTGGAAGCATAGTACAATAGTACTATGAAATAGACCCTAGTTTGCATTGATTGTACTTTGCCATATATATCCCATTTTCAGCACCTTTCAATGTTGTTAATTTGTTCTCCCTCATGTAAAAATATTCTTATCTTTGTCCATTCAATCACTATCATTGTTTATTCTAGGTTTCACTGAGTTATACAGTTCCAGACTTTATCTTCTATCTCATCTTCTGTTGTCATACATAACCCTAGCTTTCCTCTTTCAATCATACTTGCACTCAGCTTTGTTCAGTGCACTTACAATAATGTGCAACCATCACAAAGTAATGTACTATCCATTTCAAGATCTTTGCAATCCAATCAATCTTGTTGAAAATTCTATACTCTTTCAACCTCCAGTGCCCAATCTCTATCCTCTTTCTATCTCCCAATAACCTGTGGTCTCACTTTTAGCTCTCAAAGTTTGTTTGTTAATATTAGTTTGTATTAGTGGGACCATACAGTATTGGTCCTTTTTTTTTCTGGCTCATTTCCCTCAAAATAATGTCCTCAAGTTTCATCCATGTTGTAGCCTGCATCATGCTTTATTCTGATATATCATAGCTTATTTATTTCTCTTTTTACCCTCATGCTTCTCCAAACCTCTCTCTTCTTTTCCTATCTGAGTGCTCCCTTTAGTATTTCTTGTAGAGCAGGTGTCTTGTTCACACATTCTCTCAATGTCTGTTTGTCTGAAAATATTTAAAATTCTCCGTCATTTTTGAAGGAGAGTTTTGCCAGATATGGAATTCTTGCTTGATAGTTTTTCTCTTTTAGTATTTTAAATATATCACAACACTGCTCCCTCACCTCCATGGTTTCTGTTGAGAAATCTGTACATGGTCTTATTGAGCTTCCCTTTTATGTGGGGGATTGCTTTTTTCTTGCTGCCTTCAGAATTCTCTCTTTGTCTTTGTCATTTGACCATCTGATTAGTCAAATTGGACTACTCCTGGAGTAGGTTTATTTGGATCTATTCTGTTTGGGGTATGCTGCACTTCTTGGAGCTGTAATTATTTATCTTTCATAAGAGATGGGACATTTTTAGTGATTGCTTCCTCCATTATTCTTTCTGTCCCCTTTCCCTTCTCTTCTCCTTCTGGAACACCCATAACATGTATATTCATGTGCTTCATATTGTCATTTAATTCCCTGAGACCTTGCTCCTATTTTCCATGTTCTTTTCCCTATTTGTTTTCTTTTGTGTAGGATTCCAGGTGTCTTGCCCTCTAGTTCACTAATCCTTTCTTCTTCTTCAAATTTGCTGTTATAAGTCATCATTGTGTTTTTAATCTCTTCTATTGTGACTTTCATTCCCACAAGTTCTGCCATTTGTTTTTTTCCAAGTTTTCGAGTTCTCTATAGTTTTCCATTGTCTTCTTAAATCCGTGATCTCTTTTGCCATATTTTCCCTCAATTCACTGATTTGATATTTGAATTAATTTAGCATGTTTGTTTGAACACTGATTAGTTTTTCCAACTCCTGCATCTCCGTTAAAGTGTTAATTTGGTTCCTTTTGGCCATATCTTTGTTTTTCCTGGTGTGACTCATAAATTTTAGCTGGTGTTGAGGCACCTGATTTCCTTATTTAGTTTATTCTGGAGGTCATGTTCACTCTTTTACCTAGGGTTTTCTTGTTGATTGGCTTGTTCTCTATCTGTTCTTTAGCATTCAATTAAATTTATTCTAGACCTCTAGCACAGCTTCTCTTTAACTGGTCAGAATTTTTCAGCTCTTGTTTTCTGGTTCTTGTTGGATCTACCTCTGGTCACTCCCCAAAACCAGACTCCTTCAGCACCTGCCTCACGGATGGTGGTGGTGGGGGCGGATCCTGGGGGCACTAGGTACCATTGCAAGTCTCTGTTTGGGGGTAAAACAAGTCTGCTGGGTCCCTGTGGTGCTGTGTTTTTCACCAACCCACAAGACCTGTGTTTGTTTTAGGCCACTGCTTTAACTATTGGGTCTTCTGTATTTCTCAGCCAAGCACAGGGCCAGGTTCCCGTACAGGGGGTCTAGACCAGCCCCAATGGTTCTGAAATCGTCTCTGCTGAGTATCTTGAAAACCCCTTCAATTCTCTTGCACTTCTTGCTCTGTCCGGCAGATGGCGCTGTTTGATAACTCCAGGTTTCCTGCGCCCTTGCTTTGCCGGCCAAAATCGATCTCAATGAGGGGTTCTAACGCCCCACTTATTTGTGGCAGAGAACTGCCCCTGCTGACCCAGTATTCGGCTGAACCCCCCCAGGCAGGGATCAGACTGCTGGCTGCCGTTTCCTTCAGTGATGGGGGAAGGGCTTTCGGACCCAGAGCTGGAAATACAGACTGTCCTTTTCTCAGACTCCTTCTTCCTCTCTGACCGGGGTCTTAAGATGTCCTCCCTTGTCCCCTGGGTCTCCAAACGGCGGGGGTCTGTCTCACTGCTGTGAGAGAAATTTCATTCTGTGTTGCCAGTGGAAGGTATCAGAGCTGCTGTTTCCGCGCCCCATCCCCCCGCTGCGTGTGAGACGGAGTGGGGTTGGGGAGAGGGCTGTGGGCGCCAGTCCGGAGCTTTCCTACTTGAAACTTCTGTCCTGGTTCACGTCCGCACTTAAGGGACCTTCTCCAGTCTATAGCTTCCTCCAGAGCACTGAAAAGTTGTCTTTTTTTCCATTCAATCCCTGGGGAGATGTTTTCAATCGCTGCTTACTATTGAAAGTAAGTGATGGCATCACCCTCAATGATGTTATTTTTAATAGCTCTATGCAGTGATTTATAAAATTGAACCTCATATCGGTCTCCTATTTGTTTCCTGTATTCATGGGTTGCACTGTACATTTTGAGGATAAACCCATAGCAGGCTATAGGGATTGAAACCTGTTAACTAGTTGCATCTAGTTGTTTAATAAAAGACTGGTCGCCCTGATTTTCCTAATCCTTTCTTTCAAAATCAGAGACGAGTTCAGCTAAAACTGAATAAGAAAACTTCTGGCAGATGCTCCACATCAATGCAGGGTGCTGGCGGTGGGGTGGGGTGTGGGAATCCTGTTATTTTCTGTAAACCCACAACTTATCTAACAAAGGGAAAAAACAAAAATGAAAAATAAAAATATGGCAAAAAAAATAGGGAAAACTGTGAGTATAAGGGAACGCTATACTTTCTGTGTGATTTTTCTGTAAACCATGACAATGAAATAATATTTCCAAAAAAAATCTATGAACGATTCAAGATAAGGTTTTTAAAAATGCAGTTTGATTTATTTTTATATAAGCTAAAACACCAGAATCATTGTTTCTTATATTAAATACATAAATTATAAAATAACCATTCATAAAACTTTACATACAATAAGTTGGTTCCAATTTCTACTGTAATACATACAGTACATGTACATGTTCAGTGTACTTCAGCGGATCATTCTGGTGAAAATCAGTGAATTTATATTTTACTTCCATTAGGAAACAAGCACTGAAACAATACATGGAGCCATGCTAATGAGATGGCGAGAAGGAACCCCAATTGAGGCAGTTCATGAAAGAAAGCTCTGAGAAATTGGCCCTCTGGCTACAATAATGTAGATGTCTGGGGGATTATGCATTCGCACACATTACTTTACACTTTGAGTCCCCACATAATTGGATATTGAAGGTTAGAACATGCATGAATCCTTCTTGGAATGGGATTTTTAGCTGATAAAAACATGGGATTTTGGACACTATTAATACTGTAGATTGTGCTGGACTTTCCAGTGCTCTTTTCAAAAAACCATTGGCACAGCTACAAGACTTATATCTGTACCTAGAGAGTTGAAAAACCAATGAGCTGTTCTCTGCCTTAGTCAACAACAGAAAATAGTAGTAATGGAAAGAGGGTGGGGTGGGAGAGAAAAGAGGCAGGCTAGGTAGGGAAGAGTACAGATACCAGATAGTAAAGAAAAACATGAGTTACCCAACAGCATCAGAAAAACTCCTTCCTTAAATCCTCAATCCTAGCACAGAAGTACACATTCAGTAAGTGCTCACACCATTATACTATGTACAGGACATATATGTGTATATGTGCACATCATATATTTATAAAAGTGTTTGGATTTTGATCTGCCTCCCTGTGGGGAGTTTTTATGGTTGAAGTGGGTAAATAGGTAAATTTTATGAGCTGTGGATCAAATGCAATGGATGCTGGGGATCTGATTTTGGTTGGCAAATTGCATTTTCCACTTTTAAGCAAGTTTGTGGAGTCTTGATTACAGACAAAGCTGGACTCAAAGTTGTTTATCTCCCACACTCCACCCAGTAGAGCTTTGCATAGAACAAGGATGGATGGAAATCAAGCCTGGGTACAAGGACCTCAATGCAAAAATAAACTTGGACCCTTACTCAAACAACTGCCCATAGCTCCAAGCTTGATATACTAGGTTGAATATGACAAAGATTTATTTCGGAAGAACTAACCTGCCAAATTAAAGACAGGGAATCTGCCCTGCCCAGTTCTGAGATGGAATCATAGAACTCGGCACTTTTTTGAGGTGTTATGAGGATCATCTCCAATCTTCTAATATGCTTGAATCCTCTTGCCAATATGCCTGAAATTCAGTCCCAAGATGATATATTAAACAGAATTGACAAGGCAATTGAAGAGAAGAGACGATTTTCTTCCCCAAGCCTTCATGACCTACTTTTTTTCCTTTAGAAGGTAGAAGTCTGCTGATTATAAAGAGTGGCTCAGGCCTATTCTTAGAATCATGAATTAAGCGGTCTTCCAAGATTTTGTTTACTCATTTTCTTTAGAAGTTATTTTGAACATTTTTCAATATGCTGGATAAAGTTGAATTACTGACATGATAGAACTAAATTTAATGACGGCAAAAGCCACCATTAAATTACCCCTGCTTTGTCATGAAAATTTTATAAAAAAGGCAGTAACAAACATAGAAAATTCTTATTCTTTTGTATATATATATATATGCTGTGCCTCTCTTTGGCAATCAAAAGGATGCAAGTAAGTATTTCAAAAGTAAATATCTACACTATCTATTTTGATGTAGCATAACACATATGATCCAATTATTTAAACAGAACACAAAACCAATGAAGATTCTTTATACAGTTTCTATGACAACCCAGGCAAGTTAAAAGGACATGATTCATTTCAAAACAGCACATATGAACATATGAAGTACATTAAAGACAGTAAACAGGTGAATAACTCAACGAGTTTACAAAGTTGACAATAAACAGGCAAAAGAGAACAAGACACGTTTGCCAGAGATTTATTTTAAACTGATAACAAAGTAAGTTGAAATAAAATACTGTAGCAAAAATTATTTGGCAAAACTTTTATTTTTTTCTATAACTAGTAGAGGACAAATGTCCCCTTTCTCGCCCAGAAATGACATTCCATATAGTTCTAGTCTATTGAATTGGGAAGAGTCATGCCACCCACATGGGAAATTGTTTGTGGAAGAAAGAGAAACAAAAGCAAATTCTACCCTTAAAATATCAATGTTGGCAATGACTTCACTTATATGATAGAGGTTAGAAAAGAAATGACATTTTCTTTTCCAGCAACTTCCATGATTTCCTAAAATAAATGTCGGGTGATATTAAAGTCAATTTAATAATTGATATTTTCCAGTATGCTAGACAAATAAAGTCATCTAATTTTTCTCCTTTATCACAGAAATTCTCCTGTCCTGAATAGTTGCGCTAAACTGGGACTTTCATTCATTGCAAAATATCTTAATATTGCCAGTTACGTTTATTTTCCAGTGAATGACTATTTTGATCTTAAGAAAAATTAAGTAAATGAACCCTGAAGGGTGCCGTCCTGATTGCTGCCACATCATCGGCTCAAAGTGTCAGGATGCAAAAATTAAAGATCAGAGTGCAGTCTCTTCTCTCCTTAAGAAGTGGAATCACAGTAGACCTCTCCATTATTAATGAAACATTCTTTTTACTACTACTGAACATCAGATGCAAGAGAAGCATTCACTTAGATACGGTCCCTTTCCATGAGTCCATAAGTGACTAGAATGTACATTTACAATTTTGCTGATGCTTTTGTGATTGTGGCAATAGATCAGAGAGAGCTGTAGCTTACAAAATATTTCATTTTATCCAACAATCTGTTAACTTTGAGGATCATGAGCAAAATGTGATAAACAGCTCACTTTTGAGCTTACAATATAAAGAAACTTGATAACCCACAGATCTTATGCATAAAGATGTGCTTTTAGTGCCTCTGAGGCTGCTTAGATGGACATCTTCACTATTGCTCTGGTCTAATTTTGTGTGCATTTGAGACAATCAGATTTACAGGATAAGACACTATTTTTAAAAACACCTTAAATCACTTTAGCCACAGTCATTTCTTGGATATAAATTTAAAACATCTACATGTGGTAGGGAAGGCAAGATAAAGAAAAGGAAGGTGCATTTGGTAGAGTAGATTCAGTACAGATTTGCTCAGATGGGCCCTGGCATGGTCAGTGAAAAACAGCACAAAGGAAGCGTCTAAGATGTAGGAGAGTGATTTATTCTGTCTCCATTTCCTGCCCGAGGTTGCTAGGGTTGGGTCACAGATTGCGTAGTGGCGGCCCCTTTCACATTGCCTGCATATTGAACCTCCCATTCACATTTAGCCTGGAACCAACCTCTTTGAGCAAAGAATCCAGCAGAGGGATAACTCTGGTTAGTATGTTCCCAGGAGGACATATCGCCCAGGCGTTCCAAAACGAAAGGGATAATCTGAGTAATTATGTGATAACTGCTATCAGTTTACTGTAAACCTTAATTTCATGGTTGGCTCTCCTAGGAAAAAAGGGGAGTTTTGTTTTGTGGTATGCATGTGCAATAAAGAGTTAAGAGATGCTTATCTTCGAGATGGCACACTATTCTTTCATGTTCAGTAGTATGATATGATCTATTTGTTATAGATTATTAGAGATCCTGGTTCTGGATCTCTCAATCTTTATTGCTGATAATGTCCCAGGTAGCTTGATGGGACAGTGCTGCAGTGCTTAGAGTTAACCAAACTGAAGCACTGATTTTATTACACAGGGGATTCTTTTTTCTCAACAACACAACAAAATCAAATAATGAAGCAGTCATAGTAATTACAAAGCACTTTGTGCTCCTTTAAGCACCTCTTGTTCCAGAATTGCAAAAAAACTTTATGAAAAAAGCATTTAACCCCATTTTGCAGATGAGGAAACTGAGGCACAGAGAGGTTACATGACTGGGCCAAAGATACCTGGTCAGCAGAATATTTAAGAACAAAAAGCGGGATCCCAGAGCTCCAAGTTTTCTTCTACATTCTTCAGTTATCATGCTGGCTTTGAAAACGCCTATATGATAACACCAAAGAGTAGGACACTGGCCTAGGCATGGAGAGATCTGTATAGCATTTCATCGGAAGAGTTTCTGGCTCCTTATACACTTTCTTTATGTATCAGACTTCTAGCCCCATAAATGAAACCTTGACATTTTGAAAAATTGAGGTTGTTTTGTTATCTACAGTAAATGAGGTCTAAAATTAAGTTTTCAAGAATATTTACTTGCTCTCAAAGCTGAATCCAAGACCCACATTGCATAACTTAGGAAAAGTACCAGTCTTCTAATTGTCTCTGGTAGAAAACGACCCTATCAGTAACATAATGTTACTTTGATATAAAAAAGTAGAGCTACTTTGTTGCTATCAGCTGTCTGGGGAAAAAAAATGTTATCACTCTAAATGACAAGAGGCCAGAACGCTCTAGGCATATCAGGATATTAAAAAGTAAATCAAACAAACTAATGCAATTTAATTTACTATTCACATTTCTGTGGCAAAGTCAAGTTTTGTTAGAAGTTTATTTATCACCTCTATTGTGTTTTTACCCAAATAATATAACATACCCATTTGGAGGCAATTTTAAGCAGCCATTTGAAAAATCAGTATTTTGGAAATTGGGAGATTCCGAGATGCTCTCTGGCCTGTGCTCCCCATAGATATTGGCATTCTGAGAGCTACTAAGTCAGGGAGCTTGTAATTTAAGGTATCATCTTCTTACTTTTCAATATGAACAAGATCAGTCTGTGGTTCGTGGAGGAACTTGGATGTGAGAGGGCGGAGGGGGATCAACCCTGCCTGTATTTCTTAGGTTATGCTCAACTGGGTCCTTTGCCTTGGCTGCCAGTTTAGTTGGGCCACTGTGACCCACTTCTCAACTGCCATCTGTGCAACGCACTCCACAACCAGCACCTTTTGCAGAAAAGCAAACTGGATGGTGCTTTCCTTCCCACGCACTTCGCAGATGTCTGTTCCTGAGTTTAAAACAACAATACAGACAGAAAAGCAAATCCCTGTATTAAGAAACCAGACTTTTCAAATTAAACATTTTATTGTAAATAGCTCCTCATATGTACTCCTCGTGCTTCACTCCCCACCCACTCTTGTTCTTTTTTTTGTTTTGTTTTGTTTTGTTTTGATTTTTTAAAATGATGTTTATTATCAGGACTAGTGTTTCCGTCGGGTGTGGTGTTACATTAAAATGACCCCCCTGCACAGCAGGGGTAGAGTGTTTCATTGTAACTTTGGTTCCACGCCCAAAACACATCTTTGCTTGATCTGCTGAAACCGATTCCATTGCAGATTTTTTTTTCTTTATACAATATATGTTTATAGTTCTTTTCTTCTGGTTTGACATATACATGTTTCATTAAATGCAGCATATATTGTAGATTTTCAACAGGGTCATGTAGGAACTGTCAAGTAAGAAACCTTGATAATGGCTTTCAAATATACAAAGTAGTCCTGGCTACTGAGTAATGCTTAGCTTTTGATCGCTCTCTCTCACTTGTGTAAACAATGTTGCCATCTTTGAAGTTTTGGAAGCATTTGCCTTTCTAGGTCTTATCCCTGTTGTAGGTTACTCTGAAAAACAGAGGGGAGAAAAAATTTAATCATCATTTATGTCATCAGCTCAATTAAAAAGAAAAAAAAACCCACCTTTTTCTAAAAGTAAAAAATATTTTTATTCCGTACCACCTCTTCATGCTGTATAATCAAGTGTAATTTGCATAACCTTTCTACATTACTTCAGTTTAAAATGAGAGAATAGAAGTATCTGTTTCAAGGGTTGCTGTGACATAATGCACATAGACATTGAACAGTGATTGGCTCCTTGTAAGTATTCTAAAATAAGAACTCTCAATCATTATTACCTCTTCCTCTTCAGTTTTCCAAGGCTATGTCTTAAGGGGTTCAATCTACTGACTCATCATAACACTAAATATCAAGGCAAGCTGATATTTAAAAAGCCGGACTGTGTGTGCCCTTTAATGACTTACTTGTATGCCACACTTCCTCCCCAACAATTGCAACCACTGGCAGACTGTCTTCACCCTAAGATCTTGGCTGGTGCATTCCCCGGGAACTGAGCCACACAGGTTTCCTGGCTGGCACACAGAAGGACCTACCCCTGGGCTCTGGGTCAGTCTCAAGTCGGTATAAGTATATGAAGGATAACTAGGATAATGCTCTCTTTCAATAAAGCCCAGAAATGGCACAGAAGATATGCTGTCATGCGCTGCTTAAGGAACCAGACTTCTCAAAGTTAGAGTAAGACAAGAAGAATGAATTACTATTAACCCTTTGATGTGCAGCATGCGAAACTTATCTCAGGTAAATGAAAGAGCATCCAGGAAGGAACATTTCAAGACAGAATGTATGTGATGTTATAGGAACTTGACTATTAAGGATCCTTTCTATGCGCTAAGTTCTATACTTGTTGTTTTACCTGTAAAACCTCACTTAATCCTCGGAGAAATAGATAGATGCTATTATTTGCTAATTTTGTGGGTAAGGAAATTAAGGTTTGGGGAGATAGGACCGTAGCTATTTTGTAGGGTTGTTGACAGTAATAAATAAATAATGGATCCAAATGCTGTCCTATTCTTCCCCCTTATCATGATATCATTCAAAAAGTATTTATGGATTGACTGCTCTGTGCTAGGCACTGTCTAAGTATCATGGATACAAGGTGAACAAAATAAATATGTTCTCCATTCTCATGGAGCTTATATAAAATGGGGGAGGGAGCAATAAAAAAAATCTAAATAAATGTAAACTTCAGATAGCAGGAAAATCAAGAAACACTCCCTTGCGTATTTACTAGATAAAGCAGGAGGGAAAGAGTTCTGTGCACAAAGAGAGCTTGGGCAACCCCTCTGGGTTAGGCAGATGAGAATATGGTTCACCAAGAGATATCCTGAGCTAGAGGAAGCCTGCAAAATTGTCTGTGTTTAAACAGTGCAGGGCTTTTTTGGCCACGTTAAGGAATTGGAAATTGATTGTACTGATGATGCTTTCTCAGGAAAGGGGCATGAATAGATTTATGTTTAGAAAAATACACCCTGACTGCTGTGTGGAGCATGTGATAAGGGGTCTCTAGAGTGGATGTGCTGTTAACAATTAGGCTATCCCCTACATGAAGAGGAAAATATATTTACTTATCTATTCATTCCTTTGTGCATTCATTCTTTAACTTATTCTCAAAATGATAAATAGGGAACTAACCAGATACATTACTTTGGTATTGCATTACTTTTCTATCCAGGGCTCTAATCTAACATGTTACAAGTCATTTTTCATGGTCATTTACCCAGCTATCTATTCATTCACCAATCTGTCCTTCAGTCCATACAACTATTTAAAATTTATTGAGCACCTAGTATATTCTAGGCACTGTTGCAGACAATGAAGGTATAAAGTTGAGGAAAGAATCAGCCCTACTCTATGATTTATTAATAATCTAGTACGTGTGACTCTATGATTTATTAATAATCTAGTACGTGTGACAGGGAAACAATTTTAATATGACTATATGAGGGCTAATGCATATATTTACATGAAGAAATGAATGATTAACTAGAGTACAATGATTCATCCTCTTGACTTTCTTTACCAACATAAAAAAATAAAGAGGAAAATTCTCCTATTTTTAAACAGCAAAAGCACCAAAATATACTAGAGAGTGGTCATTCTGCCATTTGTCTTCCACCAGCCATCTGGAGGCAAGGGTGGGAGGAAGGATGGAAAAAATAGAGTAAAAAAATAAAGACTTGCGTATTTTAACTGATAATCTATAACAGCTGACTGCGGCTGCTTTTATATTACAGAATTTAATTTCTGTTACATTCCTGAATTAGGACAATAAACTAATGTAGCCCTTTCAATATTTTTTTATGCTACTAAATGGAAAGTAAAAATACTGAACTGTCAAGTTCAAGAATTCATAGTTAACAGTAGAGAAGTGTCATTAAAACAAACTGGCAGCCTTCTGGTTGACCATGATGGTGGCGTAACTCCAAGGCATGGTTCCCTCACAGAGCCTTTGAATAAACAGCCAAAACTGGCAGAGCCATTTTCCTCAGTACTTCTGAAAACAGTTAAATGGTTGCAGGAACAAGGCAAGTGCCAAGTCAAGACAACACACTTCAGAAACAGTAGTTGAAGCTCCTGGCACCCTTGCCGGCCCCTCGCCTATCTGAACCCTGGCCCTGCGTGGAACCAGCCTCTGCTCCCATGGTGGTTCTCTGGCGCTGTTCCAAAGGGAGCAGAGCAACCCCCCTGTGCCTGTCGTGCCATCTGTCTGTCAACTCCAATCTATTGGATGACATCCTGAAAGAATGAACCAGGAAACTGTCCTCTGACCTGCCCTTGTAGAATTGTCCTCCAAGTAAAAGGAATGTGTCCCAGCACAAGCTGGGTGAGTAAGCACAGCCCAGGATAAGACACAGGCTCAATCTCTGTGGGCCGATCTTCTTAATAAGAGGGTTAAGTCTAAAGGACAGCACCAGCCAAGAAGAAGCGATTTGCAAAGATTGTGAAAGGTGATTTTTGCATTGGTTTGTTGGCTTTTGTCAGCTCCTGGCACTCAAGGAAATCCCTGTCATATTGCTGACTGGAGACAAGCTTAAGGAAGACAGAATTCAGGGAATAAATCCCAGGTTTAAAACTCTAAAATATTAAATTGTTCATTGTACAAAAAGATTATGAGACAAAGAATAGGAAATATAGGCCCATCCAAAGGAACAAGATAAAAATCTGGAAACCACCAAAGAAGAAGACCAGACTTTGGACATACCAGACAAGGACTTTAAAAAAAATGGTCCTCAGTATGCTCAGGAAGATAAAGGAAAGCATGGAGAAAGAACTATAGGCTATCAGGAAAATGATGAATGAAAAATATGAGAATCTTAAAAGTCTGAAATTTTAAAAAGGAACCAAACAGAAATATTGGAGTTAATGATCACAGTAACCAAAATGAAAAATTCCCTGGGGGGTTTAAAGCTGTCAGAAGAATCAGTGAATTTGAAGATGAGACAATTGAAATGATTTGGGCTAAGGAATAGAAAGAAAAGATAATGGAAAAAAAAAATGAACAGAGCCTAAGAGACCTGTGGGACACCATCGAGAGTACCGATATGCATATAACGGGAATCTCAGAAGAATAAGAGAGAAAAGGGCAGAAAGAATATTCAAAGAAATAATGGCAAAGAGCTTCCCAAATTTAATAAAAGACATGAATATGCATATTCAAGAGGATGAATGAACCCCAAACAGGATAAGCTCAGAGAGAACCATGCCCAGAGGTATAACAATCAAACTGTCAAATGTCAAGGACAAACACAGTTCTGACTATTACTTAAAAAACAAAGTATGTTTTGAAAACAATGTGGAGAAACAGGAACGCTCATTCATTTTTGGTGGGAATGTAAAATGCTGCAGCTGCTGTGGATGACAGTTTGGTGGCTCCTCAGAAAGTTAAATATTGAATTACCATATGACCCAGTAATTGCACTTCTAGGTATATAACCAAAGTTTTTAAAAGCAGGGACTCAAACAGATATTTTACACTGATATTCATAATGGCATTATGCATAGCTGACAAAGATGGAAGCAACCCAAGTGCCCATCGACAGATGAATGGATAAACAAAATGTGGTATATACATACAATGGAATATTACTCAGCTGTAAAAAGGAATGATGCTCTGATACACGTGACAACATGGGTGAACTTTGGAGACATCATTTTGAGTGAAATAAGTAAGGCACAAAGGACAAATAGTATGTGATCTCACTGATATGAAATAACCAGAATAAGCTAATTCATAGTGTCAGAAACTAAAATATACCACAAAAAAGTTACCATGGATGGGCTGGGGTTTGGATAGGGTATGGGGTGTTAAAGCTTAATTGGTACCAAGTTTCTGTTTAGGGTGATGGAAAAGCTTTGCTGACGGAGGGTGGTGATGGCAGCACCATATTGTGAATGTAACTGACAGCAATGATTTGTATCTTTGAATATGGTTGAAAGAGGAAATTTTGGATTATATATATGTTACTAGAATTAAAATTTTAAAATAAAATGATAAGACTGTACAAAACAAATAGTAAGCCCTAATGTAAACTATGAACTAGAGTTAATAGTATAATTATTATAATTTTCTTTCATCAATTGTAAAGAAGGTCCCACACTAATGCGAAGTATTAATAATAGGGAAAACTGAGTGTGCGAGGAGGGTTATAAGGGAATGTAGTATTTTCTGCATGATTTTTCTGTAAGCCTATAACTTCTCTAACAAAAAAAAAAATAAAATGAGGAAACATGATGATTAAATGCAATGTGATAAACTGTAATGGGATCCTAGAACATAAACAGGATAATAGATAAAAACTAAGGAAATTTGAATAAAGTATGAAGTTTAGTGAATAGTAAAAGTATCAATGTTGTTCATTAATTATGACAAATAAACCATAACAAGGTAAGATATTCACAATAGGGTACATTGGGTGTGGGGTATATAGGAATTCTATTCTTCTGTCTTTGTAATTTTTCTGTAAATATAAAATTCATCTGAAGTAAAAAGTTTATTAAATTAAATTAGATAAGGAAAAAATACTAGACCAGAGTATGTAGATAAATAACTATGGTGCCTGTCCCCTATCTTTCTCTTGCATGCTTTGGAACATAAAGAGCATTAATTAGCTCCCAGTAATGTCTTATTCCTCTACATTATTTAAAATCCAGATTATTCCCTACAAAGTAGAGATGAAAAGGAAATTACTTGTTGAGGATTTAGGCTATAGACTACTTGGGAAATCTAGAAGTTATAATTTCAAACATAAATTTGCAAATTCAGAAAATGTAATAGCTATTTTTAAAAAAAATAATAGCTAAGAGTTACTGATTATTTAAACATGTGCCAGCCAAAGTGATAACTTCTTTACATGCATAACCTCATTGAATTTTCACAACACAATACCATGTTATAGGTAATATAATTATAAAAAAATATTCCATGATTTTATGGAATAGGAAACCTAATCTCAGGTAGATTACATAAATTGCTTGAGGTCACACAATTAATATAAATGGCAAGATTCAAACTCATAAAGGCTACTTGATTTCAAAGCTGCACCCTCTAAGCTAGTCAGCCACACTTCTGTATATATTTTACAGTACTAAAATTCATTTTCACTTTAATTTGCTGTATTATTATTAATTATATGTTTTCATTCAACACATGATTACTGAGTATAAACCTTGGAGGAAAAACAAGTAAAAAAAATGGGAATGTGTACAGCGCAAGCACATCGTAATTTCAAAACCCAATAGTTATGAAGTATTAAACAAACAAAAAACACAACTGATACTGATATGAACATAAATGTTGCCCAAAATATGGAGGAAATACCCCCTTTCCCTTATGAGCAGTACAGTGGTTAAGAGTGGATTTGGGAGTGAAACTGTCAGGTAACAAACCAAGTCCTGCCATTTATAACTGTATGATCTTAGGAAAGTCATGTGTCTCAGTTTCTCCAATTCTAAAATGGGAATAAAAGCAATACCTACCTCATGGGGGGCTCTGTGAGGATGAAATGTATCATTTGCTTAGAACAGCACCTGGCATGTGTTAGCTATTACTGATGTTAATGTGCAACACTACTTTTTTCTACATGTATTTATGACGTTTGATTTTTCTACCCTAACCCACTACACAGTGCTTGTCTCTCACTGAGCTTTATTTACCCTGCTTATTTATTTATTGTTCTCTCTATGTATGTGTATGTTTTCTGATATTCTGGTCACTTTTATTCTTTTCTATAATCTCACTCCATTTCCTTTTAGGTATTTTCATTCAATATAAGAGACTCAGCACTCTTCTTGCCAAAGGATAATTGCCAGTCTGAATAGAAAATATTTTTGAAGAAGGAATAAAGTCAGAGGGTTATATGAGGTTGTCAATTTTCTGGGCATATCTGCTCTTTCCTTGTATCCTATCATGCTACAGGACTTCCTTGTCTCTTTCACCTCTAAGTAACAAGAGCTGATACCTATGGAGACAGCAAGACGTTTCTGTTCCATTTTTCAACCTTCAAAGAAAATGATAAATGGGAGGAGGTCCAAAAAAGATCCCTGTATAATGTATATGTATAATAGTATATAAAATGGTGACATGGTCCACAATAAGTGGATTTAGAATAGCAGCTTGGCCTTCCCCTTTTTAAATAACCACATTGAGATTCATGGTTTCCATATCTGGCTGCACATCAGAATCACAGCATGCTGGTTAAAAATAAAAACCAATCTCTGCCCTCTACCTCTCTATGCTCTATCTCACTTATATCTCTAATGATCTGATTTATTAAGAAGGGCCTTGGAATCTGATTTTTAGTAGCATTGAGAATCACTGTCCCATATTATTTATGCAGGTAATTCAGGATACATGGACTTGGTAATTTAAAAGTAATAAGCTCTCTTCCTTCTTTTTTTTTTTTTCAAAAGGATCTCATTTACTTAATAGAAGAGAAATTGGGAGAAACAGTCAAAAAAACAAAAACAAACCCCAAAATAATAGCAGTCACTTTTAGCTTGTTAGATTGACAAAATCACAGAATTTTCAAGGTAGAAGAAATATTAAAGATACAGTCATAGGTATTCATTTTATAGTTATAGAAGCAACTCTTTATATCTGATGGGAGACTGAGATGAGAATATTGAGATCCAAAGACATTGTGATTTCCCAAAGCATTACTGCTAGTTAATAGAAAAAATAGGACTGAATACCATTCTTCATGATTCTGAGCATATTTCATGGCTGCCTTATTTCCTTAATAATCACCCAAATGGTTTGGATCTGTTTGTCATTTTAGGGCATTTAAATGAACCAAACCAAATTTGTTTGTTTTAGTAACATGGACATAGTAGTTATATGCTGCATCCATCTTATCAAATAAATACTGTTAGAACCACATTTTGAGAATTAAATGGAATCTTACCTTTAAGAGGCACCTTGACATCAAGGCCATAGAATAAAGGCAAGAGAGAAGAACAAGAATAGAAACAGAAACTGCAGAGAAAAAGAAGAAGATTATGTAAATCTGAATTTCTGTAGTGCTGTTCAGGTAGTACAAAACCTCAGCTTTTCTACATTGCTCAAGGCTGAGCACTTTGTGTAAACATACCGAGTACCTTTATTTAAAAAAGAAAACCAACATACCTTTCATTTATCTACTGGCAAAACAATGTGATGAATAACTAGTGTTCAGCTAACATTGATTCACACATTTTGGAATTGTAAGGAGATCTTACAGGTAAGTGGTCTAAAATCCTAATTTTACAAGTGAGAAAAGTAATCCCAGAGCTGGAAATTAACAATCTAACTTCCCATAATTTCATGACACAGTGAAGGCTACAGTTTAGATCTGCTTAGTCTTACTCCACTGCATATCGCTGTCTCTATCTTTAATATGTGGGAGGGTATTTTAAAAGAGAAAATACGATCAGAGCACACACTTAGTCAATACTGTCATCATTTGGTTACTGGGACAGCTTTTAGGATTAAGGTACAGTAAGGAGAATATTAATATGTAGGGTAAACAAATGACTGATTATCCAAAGTGGAATACTAATGAGAGAAAAAATGGGACACTATTTACACAGAGGAATCAGGTATAAGCTGGGTCTGTCCTGGGCAAGGAGGATGTATGGTCATCATACTGGGATGAAATATGCTTCTGCATCAATGGGAATTTCAGAGGATAAATGTAGGATGTCGTTACAGCTGCTGTGCTTCTGGGTTGACTCTCTCTTTATTTGGCTCATAGAAGTCAAATGGAGTAAGAATAGTCAAATTTGTTTCCCTTCACCCAAACCTTCACTAGAGAAACAGATAAGTGGGTGGACAAACAGATGCTTTTGTAGCACTGGAATACAACCAACTGTATACTAATTACAAAAATTCACATCAGATCAATTAAAAAAATGATTTACGTTTAAAAATTTAGTAAGTTTCTTGCTTTGTTAACACACTTCATGAACATTTTGTTGGACATGAACTCTTTGAATGAGGGTCATGTATGGCATCCTCATATTGGGCATGCTGTTTATTTGCTTTAATGCCACTGTATGTAGGACTCTTGTTTCACTATGGTTAAAGTGTGTATACAAATTATAAATATGTTGCTAGAAACCACTGATAGGTGACTATTCTATTATTCTGAAAGTGGAACCTATTCTTTTTTCCATTCCTGGAAGATGGAGAGTGATATGATGTCACGGCAGCAGGAGAGGCCAGAGAAGGCTTCCTACTGTTCTCATAAGAGGGGCAGATACACGAGCTGCCTCTCTGGGTATGCAGAGATACCCATCACTTAGTTTTCAAGGATTCCTAGTCCAGGGAGTATGATGGGCAGACCACAGCACTTGGAGTAAGACACCCTAGCCTCTGGTACTGATTTTGCCATGGATTGCTTACATGATGATCTTGGGAAAATTCCTAACTCTCTGTGAGCCATGTATAAAAGGAGATCATAATATGATTATGATCAGTCAGCTATGACCGACTCATAGAATAATTATGAGAATCAAATGGAAGTGGAAATGCTTTGGACACAAGTCCGGTACACATATTTGAAGTCTTATCAGCTTGCTTGTATTAAACCAATGCATGGTAATTAGCAACAGAAAAGGAATATCATATGCATCCTGAGTTGTTATTCAAGTACCCCAAGGGCTGGATTGAAGGGTATCCCTGATATAAGTGATTTTTAGTCACTTTACTAGGTTTATGGGCATAGAGAACTGATGTCAAGTGAATAAAAGTCAAGTGAATAGATAGTATGTTATAAGCCTCATCTCTTATTCAACCCTCTACTAAAAAGCCAACCAGATTGTTATTGAAGTGGTTTAACATACAACCACATGTGGAACATGCTGCTTTGATAAGTAAAGAATCTTATATTCTTTTAAGTATATTACCCTATTAACATAAAGTTTTAAAAAGTTCAGACCTGTAAACTGTGTTAAGCAAAGAATTGTGGAAAAGATCACTATGAATTCTGACAGTGAAAATAATCTTAACTCCACCCCTCCCAAAATTTCCATGGGAATTATTTAGAGAATTTAGAGAATTAGTGATATTAATAGATATGAAAAGTCTCTTTTAAGAGCATTCTTTTTTTTCATCTCAGTTGAATGGGGGACACATGGTACCATAAAATTTCTAGGGCAGAGTTACCTTAACTGCGGACTTCTTCCTTAAGCCACCCCAAGACTGCTTAAGGATAAGCAAAGAGAATGGCAGGAGCCAAGTGCTGACTATTCAAAATGTGGAAAATGAAAGAATTTGATATGCCCTTCAGGGAAGCTGTGGGAACAATCCTTCCTTGCCTTCCACGGGTCTTCCTGCCAAACCCTGGGAAATTATATGCAGTCCTTGGGGGTTACTGCATTTTAATTTTATCTTATTCAATCTGTCAGAACTGAAAACAGACTTTGAAAGTTAGGGAAATTCACAATTAATATTTTGTAGAGGAAGTATAAACTTCAGAGTTGGGAATTTTTTAAATTATACTTTTAAAGCATACCCTTTCTTAGTATAATATTTTTATATAAATGATCTCATTTGTTCCTCATAGAAGTCATGAGAGGAAGTAAGGGCAAGTGCTATTATCTCTATTATACAGATATGGCTTAGACATAGGAGATGGAGTATGTCACTAGCTCAAATTCAAATGAGGCCGTGAAGACCCAGCTTGAATAAGAATCCAGGTTTCAATTGCTGGGCTACTGGACCCTACCAGCTCCTTCTGATCTCACAAGGATGGGTAACTACAGAAGCAACCTGGGATGAATCAAAATCTAACCACTGTCTCAGGCGTGGCAAATGGTTTGCTATTTTCTTCTTTGATGGCTATGCAAGACACTGCAATATAGCCATGTCCTTCTTCAACACAGGGATTCAGGCAGCTCCTTTGAGTCATTCATACTGGAACTCCAGAGGAAACCTCTTTGCCATCTTTGCTGTATTTCTCAGGAGGAGTTTCTGGTATCTTGGGCAGGATGATTCTTTACTGTGCCAGACTGCCTAACTCATTGCAGGCTGTATATCCCTGCCTGAGCCCTGCGCCTTCCATCATCACACATACACATTTCCGGATGCCTTCCTTAAGAACCACTGTGTCTCATAAAAAACAAAGTGTTGGGTAACTCTGAAGAAGCAGTTATTCTTTCATACCAGCGGGGAAGTGATAGGAGGGCATAATTATCAAGCATTGGCCAAAGTTTCAGATCTTGTTGTTTGAGGTAAAACTACAGGCCAAGTAAGAAAGGGCTTTTTATGGATAATAATGAGAAAGATTTTTTTTTTAAGGCGCTAAAAAATTTAAAAGATCAATGCAAGGTAACAAAAATCAGAAGAAACTTTTGGATAGGAAATGAAGATAAGGAAGGGTAAACTGAGGAAAGAAAGCACTTATACAAAAGAATAAGAATCAACACAAACAAGCACAAAAGTAAAAGCTAGGCTACAGGTAGAAGAACCTTTGTTGGAATCCAGGTGCCTGGCTGCTGTGAAGACTGTTTACTTAAAATACACCTGCACATGCAAGATACACACTAACTGGGAAGAAAGAAAACAGCAAAATAGATACTATTTTCTTATTAAACAGGTAAAGATTAAAATACAAATATCAAACTGACCATACCTTTTCTTCTAAGTCCTTTATCTGTCTTTTCTGGATGTCTGTTTTATCTTCTAGGTCTCGAATTCTCTGAAAAATGGGGGAAAAAATCATTAGTGGGTGTTCCGTTGTACATAAAAATCATGCACCAAACAAAGAGACAAAACTTTCTGTACATTAGTACTAGCAGCTGGAAACAGTATATATGTTTTTCTATACCTAGAAGGTAGTGTTGCATGTTTAAAACATCACCAAGAATTGTGGTATAAAATCAGTGTCACTGATTATGTTTTTAAAAGATGTTTGCTACCTTTTTTAAATTGGGCCTGTCCCTACACACACCCCTTCCCCATCCACTGTCATTGGGCTCAGCCGTAAAACCATCTGTGGCCAAGGGGATGTGAGCTGCAGTGGGATGAGGGAGTGCCACATTCCAGTAGGGAAAGCAGGATGTCCCAGGTAAAGCCTCAGCTGACCCATTACTGGAGAGCAAAAGGCAAACTTTGATTTTGGTAAACCATTTGAATTGAGATGTTTTTGTTTTTGTTGTAAAGATAGCTAAAGCCAACATCACCCTAATACCAAACCCTGATAAAGATATTATAAGGAAAGAAAATTACAGACCAATCTCCCTAATGGAAACAGATGCAAAAATTCTCAACTGAATACTTGTGAATCGAATCCAACAACATATGAAAAGAATTATATATATGCCTCAACCAAGTGGGTTTTATTCCAGGTATGCAAAGTTAGTTCAACACAAAAAAATTAATTAATCTAAGAAACCACATTAACAAATTAAAAAAGAAAAACCACATGATCATTTCGATTGACTCAGGAAAGGCATTTGACAAAATTCAGCAACCTTTCTTGATAAAAACATTTCAAAGGTAGGAATCAAAGGAAGCATCCTCAACATGGTACAGGGTAAATGTGAAAAACCTGCAGTTAGCATCATACTCAATGGTGAGAGACTGAAAGCTTTCCCTCTAAGAGTGGGAATGAGAACAAGGATGCCCACTGTCACCTCTATTATTCAACACTGTGCTAGAAGTTCTAGTTAGAGCAATTAGGCAAGAAAAGAAATAAAAGGCATCTAAATTGGAAAGTAAGAAGCAAAAGTTCAGGTGGGCCATGGTGTCTCAGCAGGCAGAGTTCTCGCCTGCCATGCCAGAGACCTGGGATCAATTCCCGGTACCTGCCCATGTAAGAAAAAAAAAAAAAGTAGAAGCTCATTATTTGCAGGTGACATGATCCTATATTTTTAAAATCCTGAAAAATCTATGACAAAGCCGCGTGAGCTAATTAATAAGTTCAGCAATGTGGCAGGATACAAGATTAACATGCAAAAATCAGTAGTGTTTCTATACACTAGTAATGAGCTATCCAAGGAGGTAATTAGGAAAAAAAATTCACTCACAGGAACAACCAGAAGAATGAAGTACCTAGGAATAAACTTAACCAAAGATGTAAACGACCAGTACACAGAAAACTACAAAACATTGCTAAAAGAAATAAAAAAGAACTAAATAAAGTGGAAAGACATTCCATGTTCACTGACTGGAAGGTTAAATATCATTATGATATCAATTCTACCCAAACTGATCTACAGATTTAATGCACTTTAAATAAAAATTCCAACAATCTACTTTGCAGAACTGGAAAAACTAGTTATTAAATGTATTTGGAAGGGAAATGGGACTCAAATAGCCAAAAACATCTGGAAAAAGAAGAATGAAGTAAGAGGGCTCAGACTTCCTGACTTTAAAGCTTATTATAAAGCCACTGTGGCCAAAACAGCATGGCACTGGCATAAATTTAGACATACTGATCAACGGATTCAAATTGAGCATTCAGAAATAGACCCTTAGATCTATGGTCAATTGATTTTTGACAAGACTCCCAAATCCACTAAATGGGACAAAATAATCCCTTTAATAAATAGTGATGGGAGAACTGGGTATCCATGTCCAAAGGAATGAAGGAGGACCCCAACTTCACACCCTATTCAAAAATGAACTCAAAGTGGATCAAAGACCTAAACAAAAGAGTCAGTCACATAAAACTCCTAGAATAAAATATAGGGAAACATCTTCAAGACCTAGTGATAGGAAGTTATTTCTTAGACCTTACACCCAAAACACAAGCCACAAAAGAAAAAAATAAATAAATGGAACCTCCTCAAAAGCGAACACTTCTGTGCTTCAAAGGACCTTGGCCAAAGGCTGAAAAGGTAGCGAACTCAATGGAAAAAATATTTGGAACCCACTATCTCATAAGGGTTTGATATTCAGAATATATACAGAAATCCTACAACTCAACAATAAAAAGACAACCTAATTATAAAATGGGCAAAAACATGATAGACATTTTTTCAAAGAGGAAATACAAATGGCTCAAAAGCACATGAAAGATGGTCACCTTCACAAGCTATTATGGAAGTGCAAATCAAAACCATAATGAGATATCATCTCACACTCACTAGAACGGCCGCGCTTAAACAAACAGGAACTACAAGTGCTGGGAGGATGTGGAGAAACAGGAACACTTGTTCACTGCTAGTGGGAATGTAAAATGGTGCAGCTGCTGTGGAAGATGGTTTGGCAGTTCCTCAGAAAACTAAACATTGAGGTGTCCTATGACCCAGCAATCCTGCTACTTAGGACATACCCAGAAGAGCTGAAAGCAGGGAAGCAAACAGGTATTTGCACACCGACATTCACAGCGGCATTATTCATAATTGGTGAAAGATGGAAACAATCCAAGTGTCCATCAACCAATGAGTGGATAAACACATGTGATATATACATATGGTGGAATATTTACCCAGCAGTAAGAAGGGATGAGGTCCTGGAGCCCGTAACAACATGGATGAATATTGAGGACATAATGCTGAATGAAATACCTCAGACACAAAAGGACAAATATTATCTGATTTCACTAATATGAGCTAATTATAATATGCATATTCATAGAAATAAAATTTAGAATATAGGTTACCCAGAGAGAGAAGGAGGCTAGAGGACAGGGAGCAGTTGTCTAACATGTACAGAATTTTTAATGAAGTTGAACTTAAAATGTTTGGATACAGATAGAGGTGATGGAGCACGCTATTGGGATTATAAGTAATGATGCTGAATTGTCTGTGAATATAGTTGAAAGGGGTTGTTTAGAGTCATATATGTCATTGGAAAGAAAGCTAGAATGTATACCACAATGAGCCTTGTGGTAGGCAATATTTATGATTAACACTATAAATATAAATAAGCTCTTTCATGAACTATAACACATACATGGTACTTGTACAAAGAGTTAATAATAGAGTGGTATATGGGAAAAAATTACCTATTGTAAACTACAGAGTAGAGTTAATAGTAATATCTTAATATTCTTTCATTAACAGTAACAAATGTTCCAAACTAATACCAGGGTTCAATAATAGAGGGAAATAAGGGGTATGGATTGTTTTGGGGGGTTCTTTTTAATGTCTATTTATTATTTTTCTTTTTAGAGTAATGAGAGTGATGAAAATGTGCTAAAATTAATTGTGGTGATGACTGTACAACTCAGTGATGATACTGTGAGACACTATATACTTTGAGTGTATTATATGCTATGTGAATATATCGCGATATAATTTGTAGAAAAAATTAAATACTTATAAAAAAATGGCTAAAGCTAAAGCTGACTCAAATGTAAACAACCCCAACGTTTTCTTTGCTAACTTTCATTTCAATCTTATTTCAACCCTGCTCCAGGGTAGAATTTCATCACTAAACAGGATTGACCAATTCCAAAACAACAAAGCAGATAACACTTCAACAAAAAATCCATGGAGGGAGCTATTAAGTTAGGAAGTTAGGAAAAATAAAACACAAAAATATCAGTACCAGTAACCTGAAGATAAAAAAAGTTCTAGAATTGTCTTGGCTCTTATCCATTAACTATAGATAGTAAAATTCCCCAAGCTTAAATCACAGATTTGAAATCAATATTGCAAATGATTATTTACAAGTAAAAAAGTTGCCTTCAAATTTATCTCTGGCCATCTAAAGGTCTTTTATGATCTCACATATGGTTATACAGTGTACATTTGTGATTTATAACTCTGTAGGGAATAAGTAGAAAATAGAGAACTAGCGTCTAAGAAGAAAAAAAAAAAAGAAGGAAGCCAAATGGATGATAATACAGAAAGGGCAGTTTTTTGTAATGCAATACGGGGTGAAAAACCAGAAACCAGAACAAAGGGTACCAGAACTTGGGAATTCCATCCCACTCTTTTTAAAGCAGTGATTTGCAACAGGGCGATTTTGCCCCCCAGAGGACATTTGGTAATGTCGGGGTATTTATTTTATTGTATTTATTTGCTTGCTTATTTATTTATTTTAAGCTGTACAATTCACTAAATATATCCTGGTTTTTAGGATATTCACCAAGTTGTGCCATTATGACCACCATCTAATTGCCTGGATATTTTTGATTATGAATATTGGGTGGGGGAAAGTGCTTCTGTAATCTAGTGGGGAGAGACCAGGGATGCTTCTAAACATCCTACAAGGCACAGGACAACTTCCCACAACCAAGAACGATCAGACCCAAAATACCAATAGTGTGGAGGATGAGAACCCTGCTCCAAAGCAAGGGGGCCCTTTGCTCAGGATGGTGTGCTCTGGTCAGAGGGAGACCATCAAGGTAGACCTTAAGGCCACGTCACCGTGAACGATGGAGGAGGAGATGGGAATGGAATGCATGTGTTAATGTTTATTTCCGTTGTGCTGCCTATGCTCCAAAGGCACATGCAGTACTAGAATAGATTCACTAAACAAATTTCCTGGATGTGGAGGCCTGTATTATATTGAGACAAACGGGACATGTGAGATGACTGCTAACATTCAAGCCTGTGCTTTTAAGGCACCTCCTTAAATGTGCAGGACTGTGCTAGATATAATGGAGATACAGCCACCCTGTGAATTAGTTCCTGATCATAAGGAACTCACAGATCCAGGCGGGGAGATAAGATGAAAAACAAAGGGAATAATAAAATTAAGTAGTAAAGGTAGACAATGGTAAAAACCATGTAAAACTTCATCAGTCATCTCCAATACCTAGTACAATGTTTCGCATGGAGAAGCTGCCCATAAACATTTGTTAAACATTGCATTACCTAAGCTTGATTTCTTTTTCCTTCCTATCCCCTTGCCATCCAATCCAACAAGAATCCCTGTCAGCTCCAAAATAGATTCCTGACTCTTTCCATCCCCACTTCTACCACATCCATTGAGTCAGCATCCTCTTTTATCAGGACTGATGGGAGAGCTTATTAATACATCTCCCTGCTTCCAATCTCGCCCATCCCCATCCATCTACAGCAGCAAGTGTGAACTCTCAAAATGTGAAAATGATCACTGCAGTCTCCTGTACCATAAAGGAGTGAGAAAGGAGAAAAGGGAAAGGTTAGCCTCCGATGAGTGGACTCAGTGTGAGCTAGACCTTTCTTATCTCCCCAATTTTACCTCACATCGACCGCACCCTGGCTCTATGTGCACCTGCCATGCTGGTCTCTCTGTTCCTTGAAGATTCCATTCTTATCCCCACAATAGGGGCTGAGTCCTTGTGTCCGCCTTCTGGGACACTTTGCCAAGATCTTTCGTGTGGCTCGTTCCTTCTCAGCATTTAGTTTTAGACACATACAAGAGAAGACCTCTCTGACCAGCTAACCTAAAATCATAGCTCCCACTCCCAAACTCACATACATATTCTATAATATTCTTCATAGCAATTACTGCCACACCCTGCAATTATCTTGGTCATCTGTTTATTTGTGTCTTTGCTTTGTCCCTTTTAATGTGTAAATATTCCCTACAGCTGGTGCAAGGCAGGCCCTTGAGAAATGGTTTCGAATGAGTGTATACCATGGTAGGGAGAGTAGAACTTTTCAGTGGTATGTGATCAATTACGGTCCTCAGGGAGCACATCCTGGAAGAGGCGGACCTTCAATGGGACTGGAAAAATGCAAACCCATGGATAAATGCAACAGAATCTGAGAGAGCAAAAAAATGCTCACTATTTCAGGGTGAGCACTCAGAAACAAGGGCCCAGGTGGTACTAGTATAACTCTTGCCTGAGTAGAAAGGCAGGTATGCTCTGAAGAATTTTCTGAAATTAGGTTTTGTTTAGGGGGCAGGAGTAGTAACCAGCTAATGTAGGACCTGAAGAGTCTTGCATTGGCCTTAACGCAGCTGGAAATAAGGGCCATGGAGGATTCTGAGTAAGAATGTACCATGAAGAAACGGGTGCAGAAATGCAGTGGTATGCATGGTGGATGAAGAGAGGACAGCTGGAGGTCTTCCACATAACTAGCTCTCTGTGGCACACTGAAAATGCTCTTCTCAGTCACATCGTAATGACTTTTCTTTGTGTTGATCTCCTCTGCCTCAGTCTATAGATCCTAAACTTTGTGAGGGCAGGGTCCACTGTTATATTCTCTGTCCAGCATGAAAGGTATTTAAATATTTGATTGAGTGAATGCATAGATGATGGAGCTAGGTTACTTCAGAGGACATATGAGGTACAACAACATACCTGAAAGTTGTTGCAGTAATAAAAGGTCCTGCATATGCCTGGGATAACAAACGTAGACACACGGACCAGCTTCAAAAATATTTCAGGGGAAATGCCAGCTGGACGTGATGCTATATTAACTATAGAAGTTAAAGGGAAAAAGACTTCAGGGTTTTCAGCCTGAGTAATTTGGAATATGGTAGTTCTACTGAACAAAACAGGCAGATGGTGAAAGAGGAATGAGGTGATGGCAAGGATGAATATTTAGGTATGTTTCAACAAGTTACACTGAAGCATCCAAGTACAAATGTCCATTACATGGTCAGTAATATGTTCTAGAATTTGGATTGGACTATATATTTATATATTCCAAATCCTGGCCAAAATACCTTTTTGGAATAATTCTCTGACACTAAGCTACTGATTAAAAAGGAGGGGTAAAGGAAGAACTAACTGGAAAAGACACAGTCTAATGAAATTTGTTTGGGAAGTAGGCAATGTCAATGGAACTCCTTAAGGCTTAGAAATGTAATGTGTCTATTGGCTCAGACTAGCTAACTTAAAACACACAAATAAAACCAGCTCTTCCAGAAGTGAAGGACCTTAGCTCACTGATTAAGGTAATATTCAAAAGGGGATGACAAGGTTTTAAACATAAATTTAGATAACTATAAGTCCATCTCATAACACTTCAGTGACTCCACAACATGACTTCTGACCTTTTGAGATGGATTAAATGCTATAGCAGCATAAGAAATTTGTGCATAGGACATTTTTGTCCCCCAACAGAAGGAGAAGATGCCTGAAAAAATGCAATGATGACAAACGTAAAATCATGCAAAGTCAAACCTTTGTGATAGAATTCAAAGGGTCATTAAAATACACATACATGTATTTGTCATTTCTGGGACAAATTCCTTCAGAGTTTGCCACTAACTTACCCTTGGTACCATTATTTTCAAAATTGGGATAATAAGAATAATTATCTCATAGAACAACTGGTAAGATTAAATAAAATTATATGAGTAGAATTCTTAGTTTAGTTTCTGACATGTAAAAAATGCCAGCCAGTAAATGGAAGTTTCCAGTTTTTGTTTTTGTTGCTATTTCTTCTGGGAATAAAGAAAATGGCATTATGCTCTTCTACCCTGTTTAGATTATTTGATCAGGCTACGCTCTGGACAGGGATGAGTAATAGGAGAGAAGCATGATTTCTGCCCTAGAGTGAGTTCTCCTTCCCTGCACTGGGGAAATAATCAGACTTCATGAGATTCAAAGGGCATTTTATGATGAACTAGCTTTAAAAATAGCAGTGATATGCAATGGCTTTGGAATGCCAATTTTCTCAACATTGAATCATTAGAAAATCGTCAGCCACTTTCTGAATGAAGGTTACTTGTGCTGGTGGAGAACAACAGTTATTTACTTTACTATCTGAAAATAGCGTAGGATATATCCAAAGTTCCTCCATGAGATGCTGGGATCACCTACTAAGTACTAAGTCTCATTGACTAAGTACTAAGTCTCATTGACGAAGTACTAAGCCTAGGCAGGTGGGGTGACTCCATCCTCACCTGGTGGGCCTGCTGTAAGAGCTCCATTCTCTCCTGAAGAATCTGACAGTCATACTCTCGGCTCTTCCTCAGCATCTGCCGCCGCAACTTTTCCACTGCCGTCCTCAGCTCCTCCTGCTGTTTTTCACTTAAGAGTTCACCAAACTTGATAACAGTTTCTTGCTGCAGAGCATTGTACAAAGTGGCTTCTAGTTCCTGGATTCTCTGGTAAACAGAATTATAAAGGTCGAACTTTGGCACTTACTAGCATTTATGAATATTGTGTGAACGTACGTGTGTGTATGCGTGTGTTTATATTTGCATTACTCCTTTCTTACAGGTCTTAGCAATAGAAGAAGATCAAAGTTTATACATTCTAACTAACCTTTCACTAATTTCCCTTTATAATATTCCAGAAGGGTCATCTGGCCATTACGTTTGCTTCTAGTGATGGGGAGTTTCTTTTCTTTCTTGAGATAGTATCAATTTCACATAGCTTTCAATGTTAGAAAGTTCTTATAATTACGGTCCTTCCTTCTATTTTCAAATGTAGCTGAGATTTGAGTTTGTTCTTGTTTCCATTTCAGATATTTAAAGACATCTATTATGGTGCCTATACTTCTAGGAGTAACTATTGAAAAGTGATCTAAGCAGGCACAAAATACTTGAAATAGGAGTAATATTTTACACAAAACGCCATCTTTCCCCCACAACAAATTTCAAATTTTCTGTATTTGGTGATGGCTTTAGGGTGTCCATATTTTTCCTTGAAATAAAATTGGAAAATTTGATCTGAAAATGTCCTAGAGGCTTTGGAATGAAGTCTACTTTGGATATTCTGAGATTTCTGGTTGCTCTAGCTATTGTATGCCCTTCCTGAGTCTTCTCTTGTTTAGATGAAGGGTCTACTGCTCTCATATGGCGCCTCAGAGGGGGGTTCTAGTCGTGGCCCTGCTCCAGATTTTTATTTTTAATTTTAATTTAAATAAAAAAATTTTTTTAAACATACTTCAGATACACTTGCTAAAGTCTGCAACCTCATCCACCATAACTCTGGCAGGAGTTTACTGGACGTGCCCTGGTGAGGGACGTTTTCCTGCCTCTTGTCCTGGACTAAGCAGATCTCATCTATTTAAGGTTAAATATGGTTGTCCGAACGAGTTCTCTGTAGTTGTGGGAACCTCATGACACGCAGCTTAATCTTATTCCTAGGTAGGAGAGGCCAGGGAGGAAGGTGAGAAAGGGAGGGGAGCATCACTTTCTTGTTATTCTCTAATAAGTGACCAACTTTCATTTCCCCTTTTCTCCATCAAGCAATGCTGAGAACCTTTTATTTTAGAGAAGAAATACTAATCAATTCATCTTTGTTACAAGCAGAGACTGAATGCTTCACTCTTTTCCCAAAAGTGACTCAGATTGCTTCCGGAAAAGCATCATAAAAACCTTTATTTAAAAATCCTTATACTATTCCTCTTTTAAGTTTGCTCATTTTCTTGTAAGTAATAACTATGAAATAATGGAAGGCATGCAGCAAGAAGCAATGCAAGCTTTAATCCAACATTAGGAATTACGCAATATGAACTTGGTAAAGAGCAATTCATATCTGTGGGAGAGAAAAAGTCACAACATTTCAACTTATGTAGCAACACTTGCTGGTTAAGGCACAGTATCTAGAGATAAAGCTAAACTCTATAATTTTCCAGCTTGAGCAAAGTTCATATCCTTCCTAAGCATCAGTTTCCTCATATATACTATAGGAATGATAATATGACTTACACCGCATAGGGTTTTTTTGGGAACTAAATGAATTGATAATTCATTTGACTATCAGTGTTATTATCAATAATAGAATTCCAAGAAGGGACCAATTATCATAACACTGAATGCATTAACATGCTACTAGTTTAGACTCCCAAATAGTTTAATTTGATTTAATAAAATTTGTCTTTAATCTTCATTGCCATCCAATTCATCTTCATTTAAATAGTACTTAGCAACGTACATTTAAAAAAATGAAGTATAATTACATTTGTGTATTAAATATAATAAGAATATGAAAAAATACAAGAGCTAGAGATCACTTTGTTCTAAAATTAGAACTGGAAACGAATACATTCCAAGCATGTTGCAGTCTATTCCAGGGCATGGCATAAAAAAATTAAATAGGAAGCTTTAGTCTACAGTATAAAACTGCAAGCGAAAAATAATCCCAGTAAAAAAAAAAAAAAAAAACTGCAAGCATGCTGGTTATCTTTACAGCTCGGGGTACCTACCATGTATGCTTGGTCGAGAGCTTGTTTTCTATAATCTAGTTCTTCCTCCAGGTAGCCCTTGATTTTGCAGAACTGTTCCTATTAAAAAAAAAAAGCCATACTGATCAATAGAAAGATAACTTAGTTGAGTTGAAAGTGATTTATTAATTGTTTTGGCTAATGTTTTCTCAAATTCTGCCACAAAACAAATCACTAATATTTGCAGGGTCATGGACTTTTGTCTAGTAGGGACACAGTTTAACTTTCATAGTCTCATAGCCTCACACAGAGAATGTGACAACCAATGTAAAGAAGCATAAAAAATGTAATTAAAAATTCACATGGTATGTTCTAAAAGATTTTTATGCCAATTTTAGAGGATGTGATTAAGAACAGGTTATAATAAGGTAAGTGTTAGATAAATATATCTGTGCAAATATATTGTGAAATTATATTTGTGTAAGAATTATATAATAAAATATACCAGCATTGTATAACAACACAAGCTTAACTTACTCATATTCATCTGTGTATAATTAGCAAACACAGAGACAAATAGCCATTTAAATATTGGGGCTGATTCTACCTATAAGGCCACTCAATGAATGAGCATCTGCCTTTGCCACCAAGCCAGTATGAGATGGGGGCATAAATCTGATATTCCCTTGCTTGCCTTCAGTGGCTGTGTACCTCTCTCATTGTGAGCTCCTGGCCAGGCTGCATGTCATTTCAGCATGTAAAAAGATATCTTTTTGTACAACATGGTCCTAAATACAAGTCCATAATTTCTTTGGGAGGTTGGCCAAAGAAACAAGATCTCTTCCAACACTGGAGTAAACCTGATTGAGCTGATTTTTAAGAGCTGTATGTCTGCATGCAGTAATTTAGCTTACGACTTTTCTGATTACCCCTAGGCCCCAGTGCTTAGAACAGTGCCTGCCTGGTACAGGCAATGGGTTAATTCTTATTTATGAATTTAAATAATTTTTCAGAGTATATTTGAATTCAAATGGTTCATGTTATATACTTTGACTTTAGAGCTTAACCCCTTGGTAAGATGTAACCCTGTGTAAAATAAAAGGAAATGGTTTATAAACTGTATCATGCTATACAGTTGCAAGTTGTCCTTATTACAGCATCCTTAATCTGATAGTATTCCTATCACATGGTTTTTATTAGTAATGATGATGGCACAAAAGACCTTCTTGTTATAAAATTCTATGTATCACTATAAGTTCATAATGGCTGATTCTTAGGCTTGGATATTTTTAAAACAGAAGTTCATCTATAATTTCTGTAACTTTTACTAGATATTATTACATAATATGAAAAAATTATTTAGCTTAAAAACAAAACAGAAGAAAACACCTAACATTTTTCTTTAGCATTACTTTGGAAATATGACAAAGATACAACATACTTTTTATGGAAGCATATAAATTGAAATTGTTGGATACTTCTTGGAATTTTGGTCCATAGTCCACGGTCTACACAAAATAATGGGAAGACTATAAACCTTCATCAGTGCCTGATAAAATTGGTAGGAGGAGACTGTTATTTTCCATTTGCCTTGTATATCTTCCTTAATTTTTCTGATACCTCATATTTGTACTCACCATGTCACTTTCCAATTCCATCATTTTCTGATGCAGGGCAGCCTCTGCTCCTTCTATCTGCTGAATCCACTAAGGGGTAAATAAGACAAAAGTGTCTCACGTGATTGCCTGATAGATGTATATATCTTTGGTGCTGTCCACTAAAGTACTCAAGCTCCTCTTCTTATGTCTCTGAAGCAGAATGAAGGCTAAAAGTAAAGCTTAGGAATTTTTGTATTAGTTCAGAAGCTAGATTACAGTCTTCCATGTATTTGTTCATTCATTCATTCATTCATTCATTCAAGAAATGCATTCATTGGCATCGACCATGTGTCAAGTCGCTGTGCTATGTACTAGATCTGTAGTGGTAAACATAACTGGAGATTTTTTAGCCCTCACTAAAGGACGTCATGGAAGCTTTCTTGAAAGTGACAGTTGCACTGAGGTCTGAAGGATGAGTCGGAGATGATTAAGCAAAAGTGAGGGGGAAGAATTCCAAGAAGAAGGGACCTCATGTTCAATTGCTCCACTGTTGGAGGGAGCGTGGTGAAAGAAAGAAGGCTGGATGAGACAGGAGATGTGCTAACTTTTCAATATATGACCCTGATTATGGTGAAGTAGTAAAGAAGTTATTTTGTGAAGAAATTTTAAGTCACATAAAATGAGCTTATCCTTTCTAAGAAACAGGATAATGTCCTTCAGTTAGATAGCATCAGTGAACACCCTGAATGAGTTAATACCTAGAGTAATATGGTATGATCCTAACAAATATAAAGTTTAAGAGAACAAATAATTATAAAGGGACTCTATCAAGCTAAATATCAGCTTCTTCCTTAGGGGTCAACGTGACTTAAATAATTGCTTAAATAATTAAGCAAGTGGGTTCTGGAGGCAGACTGCCTCAACTCTAACCCCTAGCTCTTTGTGGCTATATGACCTGACTTCTCTAAGTCTCAACTCTCTTATCTGTAAAATGGGATTAATCATACTGTAAAGATTAAGGGATTAAGTCATGCATTTCACTTTTCTCAGAACCCAATGAACTCTAATTTTTATTAATATTGATTTTTGAATATCCATATTGTTAGAAATGTGTTCCACTATGAGATACTACTTTCTAATTTGTCTGTGACAAATTATTTCCATAAATAGAAGCCTTGGTATTCAGAGAAGCCACTATATCCAATCACCCAGTGGTTGGAGAGAACATGGTGAAAGTAAAAAGGCGCTTTGAGTGGGGAGAAGTGGTA
Source organism: Tamandua tetradactyla (assembly GCF_023851605.1). Classification (NCBI taxonomy): domain Eukaryota; kingdom Metazoa; phylum Chordata; class Mammalia; order Pilosa; family Myrmecophagidae; genus Tamandua; species Tamandua tetradactyla. The sequence continues at coordinate 28,228,858 of NC_135346.1, forward strand.
ATCATCAGCCCTTCTGCAAGTACATGGCTTCCCCTTGGAACGAATTTAAGTCAGAAGCCATGGCTTTCTTGTAAATAGTCTCATATTGCAATTGCACATTGTGCAGCTTTACAAAAATTGATTCTCTCACTTGCTGGCCTTTTGTCAATAAGAAGCAAATTCTTTTTAAAGTCATGCTTTAAAAACTACTGTGAAATGAAGTAGTTAAGCATATGCTTTAGACCTAGATTTTTTTTTGTATGCTGTATGGCAGGGGTCACATTTCATTCTTTTTTTCCATGTGAGTATCCTATTATTGCAACCCATTTGTTGAATTTTTTGTTTTTTTTTTGTTTGAAAGGTCAGGAATTGGACCCAGTTCTCCCCTACTGAACTATCCTTGTACCCTGAGACCTAGATTTTTACCTTGCTCCTGTGCCTTACTCCTTGTCTGATCAAAGACAAGTAGCTTAACGCCCCAAGGGGCAGTTTCCTCATCTGTGAAAACAGTGGTATCTTTGTAGGCTGTTGTGAGGGACCACAAGAAAATTCATGTTAAATGTTTAGTTCAGTACCTAACCCATAATATGTACTCAATTAAGGTCACTGCTATTATTATTTTTTTCACACCAAGTCACAATAAGATATGCTTTTTTAGATTCTTGTCGAGGCTCAATCTCCAGCTAAAGATCCTACCATGTACTTGCCTTGTAGACAGCTATTCATATTCAAACTCTCAGAAAATGCACAGGTTGACACTTAGAATTACTTTGAGGCAGGAACTTTTGTCTGTGAAACCCAAAGGCAGGAGACGACTTTAATCTGGGAATCCCAACAGCTCATGCGTAATGGCACAGACCACGAGTCCTCTAAGGACTTACTCATCGGGCCCCTTGCTCTGTAGCAAGGTGCTTGCAAAGGACCATAGGAGGGATGGGATAACTGGATAACTGGGATAACTCGAACAGACCAGCTCCTGCATGCTCTGGATTTGCTTTCTGCTTTTAAAAGATGCTTGGGAAGAAATTTGGTGCAGTGGTTAAAAAGCTCATGGACCTCTTGATTCCTGCAGTCTGCTTGGGTGTAAATCCTGATTCCATCATTTTCTAGGTCAGCAGCTACCTACCTTTTCTATGCTTCAGTTTCCTCATATGTAAAATGGGAATAATAATAGTTTGTAGACTTCAGCAGTCAGAACGATGCCTGGCACAGATAAGCACTATGGAAATGTTAGCTATGATTAAGTACAAGTTGCCTCACACCCACACAGAGCAGGGAATGAAAAAGTTCATCCACCCATCTAAATAAATGGGAGGGAGAGCAGGCCTATTCTCGTTTCCTTCCCCTTCCTTCACTTCTCATAGAATCAGCCTAAGTTTTCTTTGTAGCCTTAAACAAAGGCAAATTTTCTTACAATAAAGAATCATATCCCTTCCCAACTCCAACAGAATGAGATGCCCTAGCAATCACTGCCAAATGAATGTAACAGAGCTGCTAGTACAGACTGGGTTTCCTTTATTTCTGTCTCTCCCTGTGTCATCGGAACAGGGTCTGTGGACATTCAGATATTCATTCCCTCCTTCGGCAAATATTTATTGATCACCTATTATGTGCTGGACTGGTGTGAAGAGAAACAGAGTGAAAACCAGACACCATGTTTGTCCCATGGGCTTATAAATTACTGGTGGGTATAAGAAAAGCAAATGGGCAACTGCAACACGTTTGTTAAAAGTTACAATAGTGGAGGTACAGGCCACAGTGGGAATCCTGAGAAAGAACACCTAATTGGGCGTGGTGAATAGGAAGGCTTCCCCTATGGATGGAGAAATCTAAGGATTGAGTAGGATGGAGCCAGGCAAAGGTGGAAAGGGAAAAAGGGGAAGTCTTCTAGGTAAAGAAAACAGTATAAAGGTAAAAAGAAGAGGGGGTGAGGGAGGTTGGGGTCCTAATAAAGCACGGACTATATTTAATAGTGCAATTATAAAAATATGCTATCATCAATCGCAACAAATGTTCCACACAGTGTTAGGTGCTAATAACAGGGTGGAATATGGGGCCCCTGCGTGTTATCTATGATCGTTCTGTAAACCCACAACTCTAACAAAGAAAAAGAAATCTGTGTACAGCTGAAGCTTAGCTAGTGATAGAGGAAGTGCTGAGAAGCCGACTGAAGAAGCAGGTAAGGGAACTCCCGTTGGCCGTCTTGCCAAGTGGAGGATTCTGGCCTTGTGTTAGGGATATTGTGGTGCTATTAATTTGATGTGGAGGGAAGGGAGGAAAGTGTTCAGGTCTGTAATTAAGACTGGCCAATTTATATCGTGAAGGAAATAAATATTTTAAAGGACAGATCTCAGAGCTTGTGTCATTCTCATGTAAATACTTTAATATGCATCTGTAATAGATAAGACTCTTAAAATATTTTTCATCATAACCACAAAGCCATTTTCACAATTTACAACCAACCTTAATTTATTTTATCTGATAAATTAAAATTTATCACGTTAAAATTTCCCCAATTGCCATCAAAATGTCCTCCTTCTATCTTGTTTGCATAAACCAGGATCTAATACAGGATAATTTCAATATCTCTCAAGTATCTTTTGATTCTAAGGCATTCCTTCTCCCTGCCTCTCGCATTTTTTTCCTTGCCATTGCTTTTCATTTGAGTAACTTAACTGGGTCATTTGAAGGTAGAATTCGTCCCCATTCCAGACTGGAGGAAGCTATTTGCTTGCTCATGGTTTCATTTAGTTGATAAGAAGCTTTCTACATGTTTAGGAATTTAGAAACCTCCCAGGGAATGTATATAAGTTCTCACTGTATCCAGTCATGTGCACACGACTCTAACAATGCACAGATTCTCAAGGTGCCCCGTCATCAGACTCTCCCTTGGGTTCTTTGTTCTGCTCGCTGTCTTCTTGCCATTTACCAGGTTTAGACACAAGGGGGCAAAAGCACATCCAGGGCTGCTTTTCTCCCAAGGTTCCCGATGTTGAACTTTCCCTGCGAGGCTGCTAGGAGCCACCACCACGCCATAGTAATCAGCTGGGAACAGACGGTTTTCACACATCCAAAGAAACATCTACAAAAAGAGCAATGCTCCACTTTTACCACCTCTCAAAAGAATCCATCTTTTTTTTTTGTTTGTTTCCAAGCTTGACAAGAATTGCTTAAATAATGTAATCCAAAAGATTTTATAGTTTTAAAGAATTATCTATATATTTTTAAGAGACTTCAAAGTAATAAACATCTATCTACCCCAAATCAGTGTAGATTTTTTCTTGTCCATTCTCATTCTATCTAGGTTGTATCACCCTTAAAAAGAAAACATTTATTAAATATTCAGCTACTCAACGTCATCATGTGAAAAGAGATTTCCTTTTCCTCCATACCTGACTCTTTGTGTGTTAAGCCAGACACTGACATGATCTGAAATGTTAGTAGGATTAATTACCTTTTCCGCTAGGGACAGCACAGTGCTGGCTTGAATTATGGCCACTTGTTCTTCATTTCTTAAATTCTGTGAACAAAAATAAACAACAACAACAACAAATTCAATAAAATTAAAAAAGGAGAGAAGAGAAAGTAAGCTGAAGACATTTATGGTATTATTTACACTATCAGAAAAACTGCCTGCCTGCCACAGACATTCTTATACATGCATGCATGGAAACTCAGCAGAAGTTTTCTTCTGCTCAGTAATAATTCAAAGAGTTCATACAAAACCTATAAAAAGCACATCGAGTGAATGTCTTGCTAACGCTGAGTTGATTTTTATGGGTCACTGTAAACACACTTCCTATTATAAGAAAAACAGAGACCAAATGAAACAAAGAGCCTTAGCCTCATAGCAGTTTCATGTGATTTTAATTTATTGTTTCCTCCTTTGATAATTTTTCAAGGGAATAAAATGGTGTGACTCCTTGAACTCTGGAGATGGAAGTGCACCATTCATCTCCTATTTCAATGAATGGTCCTCCCACTGAATTAATATGCCTTGACCCTGCCTGGAAGGTGTTTTCAGAAAGAAAAGAAATCAGAGCCTCCTGGTTCATTTTTATGGCACTGCCACCAACCCCATTATTTAGCAGCATTTCCACCTGCATGACTGATTAATTTCACACTGGGTGCCTTGGAGCAACAGTCAGACAGTAATTAACTTTAATCACTGCAAATATGTTCTGCATTCAAACCTGAAACCTGCCTATGAACCCTACTTTACCTGGTCCCATTACCGTCAGAACCATCCAGATGTCCTTACAACCCTTTAGCCAAGTTGTTTGGTAATGTAGATTATCTCAAGGAAGCTGAATCCTTAGGTGACCATCACATCTCACTTGCTTTTAACTTACACACGATGCATTGGCAAGTATTTCTTGCCCCATTTAGGCCAATTCACATCTTTACTGAATTTATATTTCATAACTTACCCCATTGTCACCTAAGATATCAAGCTGCTTTATAAGATCAGGGATGTTCACGTCCTGCAGGAACAAGGGGAAATTTTAAGTCAAAGACACAAACCTGGCCTCGCATTCCCTCGCTTCCTGAGCCCTAAATTAGGAAAGATATTTCAAGGTCGGCACTTTTTAGATTACTTTCAGTCACAGAGACCTGGCCATAAGATCCCACTCCGCTACTTCTAAGCTGTGTGAACTTGAGCAAAGTACTCAACAGCTCATTCTTGATTTCGCAGGTTGGAGAGAATAAATACCTCCTTTATAGGCTGGTCTGAAGGAGAAAGACTGAGTATGAAAGTGTCTGGTGTGAAGTGAGGCTCCAACTACGCTCACCTGGCCTCTCGCCTCCCTCACCTTTGTCTTTTCCAAGAGTGCCCGCAGGTCCTCTCACTTGAGTTCTCAATATGTTTTCTGTCTGCTTATTCTAAAGAAAAAATATGCTCACTGACTTTTTTTTCCTTATAATTGACATCCTATTTTTCAATTATGGAAGAGTTCGGGCCTAAAGAAAAGTAATAGGTAATAATATAAAGAATCAATAAATTTCTTTCTAATTAACAGAATTTTGGCCTAGTTGAATTTTAATTACCACAAAATTAGAAAACTACAGTAAAATTCCATCTTTATCCTTTGAGTTAGTTTGAAGCAGCTGAGCCTCATTTGGAAGAATTCCCTAGACTATATGTTCTAGCCATCGAATCAGGTTGTTCGTGACTTATCTAAGGAAAAGTATCTGAGGAGGGACAAAGTCAGTTGCTTTATATCTAATTCAAGTTGAATCAAAAAACTTCTTTGGTTTCCAACTTTTCACGCAGCCCAGGATGATTAGAAGTTTAATAAACCACCATAAAAACGGTTTAAGATGGAAGACAAGGCAGCAAAACTTTATTAACTCATTTTCCTCTCCTCTTTTAATCCTCAATAGTATCACTTTGTCCACTTACTCATGTTCAAACAACAGTGCAGCAGAGCTCTACCAGCAATAAAGTGAACTCTAGTTAAATCTCCTTAGTAGAGAGAAGGCAACTAAAGCAGGTAGGTTTGGCAGCTCAGAGTGGGAACAGGATAAGCCATGCAGAGGGTGGAAAGACCAGGAACAGCAGAGGGCTTTCTAGCTTTGCCTCTGGAGTAGATTTTCACAATATGATATCACTACCTTGAAGAACAGTATCTTTTCCAGGAGACAAGCCACCTAAATTCAAACTTAATGTTTAAATGTACTCCAATGTCAGTAAAGATAAAATTATGTTTTGACTAAATAAGTAATATGTTACCAACTCCGTCTCTGCAGAAAATCCTTTCTAAATTAACATGTCAAAGATGGTGGTGATTTCAATATTTCTTCTAAGCCTGAAATTTCATGATTATGAATTGCATAGCACCTAGAAAAGCACAGCAAAGGAACTCAACTAGTGCTTTCTTATCTGGCAGAACTTGAAATTTGCTTCTTGAAGGAGTAAATCTATTTAATATTTCCCCTGAATAATGAAAGCCAATTATCTTCATATATCTTTTGATGCTGCATCATTCTTTATGCCCCTCTGTTCTAAATAGCATGGTTTCCTGGGTTCACTTTGCTGTGACCATTTATATATATGTCACAACTTTATTTTGTTTATATTCTATTGATTTTCCTAATAGAGGTGGCTATTTCCACTTCCTAAATAGTGTGGATTAAAACGACCAAAAGCTAGTGCATTACTAATTTAACTTGTATGATCAATCTAGTTAACACTGTTAAGTACATGAAATTTTGATTAAGGTGTGAGATTTTGTTGGTTTGCCCAGGTTAGCGTGATGCCCTGATATATCCCAGAGTAATTTGGGCAATGAATAAAGAGGTATTTGCAAAGTCCCCTTGGGGAGGAATGGGGAGAAAGGAGGAAATATTTAGCTTCCCCATTTGGAGAATTTCTGGTATTCTCACAAGCAGTGGGGACAACCAAATCAATAGGCGGAGCCTTCAACCTTGAGGTTTGCCCCAATGAAATTTATTCCTGCAAAGGATAGGCTAAGCCTACATAAAATCAGGTCTAAGAGTCACCTCCAGAGAATCTCTTTTGTTGCTCAGATGTGGCCTCTCTTTCTAAGCCAATTTGGCAGGTGAACTCACTGCTCTCCCCACCTTCATGGGACATGACTCCCAGGGGTATAAATCTCCCTGGCAATGTGGGACAGGATTCCTGGGATGAACTGTGACCCAGCATCATGGGACTGAGAAAGCCTCTTGACCAAAACAGGGAAGAGAGAAATGAGACAAAATAAAGTTTCAGTGGCTGAGAGATTTCAAACAGAGTCGAGAGGCTATCCTGGAGGTTATTCCTATATATTATTTAGATATCCCCTTTTAGTTCATGGTGTATTGGAGTGGCTGGAGGGAAGCACCTGAAATTGTTGAGCTGTGTTTCAGTAGCCTTGATTCTTGAAGACAATTGTATAAAGATAGTACTTTTACAATGTGACTGTGTGATTGTGAAAACCTTGTGTCTGATGCTTTTTTATCCAGGGTATGGACAGATGAGTAAAAAATACGGATAAAAGATAAGTTAATTATAGTGGGGATAAGGAGTAAAATAAATTGAGTAGCTGGAATTACTAGTGGTCAATGAGAGGGAGGGGTAAGGGGCATAGGATGTATGAGTTTTTTCTTTTTTCTTTTTATCTCTTTTTCTGGTGTGATATAAAAGTTATAAAAAATAATCATGGTAATGAATACACAACTATGTGATGATATTGTGAGCCATTGATTGTACACCATGTATGGAATACATGTGTGTGTCACTAAATGTGTGTGACACATAAATATATGTGTCAATAAAAATATACATTAAAAAAATGACCAAAAGCCAAAACAGTCATGACCAATCTCCCCTTTTACAATTCCCAGCTTTTCTAAATTCTACAAACATAAAAATTAAGTAGCTGCCTACCTTGACACCTTCTTTCATACAGTAGATCTGTAGAGCACTCACACCATCTGAGAATGGGTGAATTTGTAGATTAAATGGAGGAGATCGTCTCTCTCTTTCCTTGAAGTAGAGTGAAAGATGTGGGAATTAAAAAACAAAAGCAACAACTGATTAAATATGAAACCAGTTGTCTGTGTTCTCTCTTTATGTTATTTCAGCAGTTTATCAATATCTCACTTGAAAAATGAGGTTCATTCTTAAATATAATGGGAAAAAACTGCCTAGCAATGAAGAGGTATGGGAGGAGACTGTATAGATAGTACTATCCATTCTTGCAAATTTTTTGGTCTGGGAAATGTGTGAAGCGCAGTTCCAATGGAAACTGCATGAATATTTAGAGTCTTCACATATCACAAAGAGTGGTCCTGCCATGAAGTTTTATGGCAGCTAACAGCCTTTTGCATTTTCAATCCACTCAAGCTTTATGAGTGAGAGACGCGGGCTACAAAAGATGACTCACTCTTCTTGACTGCAAGCATTCCAAATGTTAACTTTTTATCCAGACTTAATTAGAAATAATCTCAACAAGAAATCACTGACAAAATAACAGAGAAATCCAATGGGGATTTTTCTTATCCTTTATATACCAACATGTGTTCAACCAGACCCTAAGTCAGGTTCTGCATGATACAATCAAAATCTGATCTGATTTATATGATGTGAAATTTGGTTAGTTTATCCAAGGTATTTCCTCAAACATGGTTACCTTATTTTTTAGCTGTCTTTTGCATAAATGCATTATGGACAAAAATGTTTAGTTACAAATTCAAGTGTCCTACTTTTATAGTAAAATATTTTTAAAGGTGGCATATTTTGTAACATTTTTACGGAGTCAAAATTCAAGGAAGGATGGAAAAGATTATTTAAGAGCAATGAAATATTGATGAGGTTTGAAATCAATTTTAAAATTTAGTCATTTGTCTTGTTCATCAAAGCAGTAGTATTGAAAAGTACAATCTGTCAACAAACAGTTCTGAGTTGCACCAAGGTTTTACCACTGACTAATCATGGGTCTTGGGTAAATTATTTTATTTCAATTGCCTCATCTATAAAGTCAAGGGTAGCTGTGAGGTTCAAATGATAGAATGCATGTGAAGTAGTTAATTCAGCACCAAGCACATAGTAAGTGCTCAGTGCATGTGTTATGATTATTTATTATCATTAGTATCATTTCCTTACTTCTAGCTCTAGGTTTCGAAACTCCAGCAGCTCATTCTGGTCTCTGGCATCCTGTAGCTCCTGTTGTAACCGGTGATTTTCTGCCTCCTGTTTTTCTATCTAATAAAGTAAATCCTTAAGTTAGATGAGCATTGCAAAAATCATCTGCAACTTTGCAAAGCAAGCATGGATAGCATTCATTTATTCAGTGAATAAATTGTCTAGGCCATGAAAACATTTTTCAAGTAGATGTGAATAAAATAAGTCTTAAACTTTCCTTCTAGTTATCCTTTGGTTGAGTTCTTCTGGTCACAGAGGAAATTGCAGGAGGACATCTCCATTCTTTGGGATAAAGTCTAGGGATACTGTAAATCTGAGAGTATTTACTATGCCTTTGTGGTGGGTTGGGGACAAGAGCCAGATTTAGAGATGTGAATGGGGAGACCGATACCTGATCTTTGGTGATGTTTTCTGGCATTGCAAGTTCTCAGAGAAGCTCAGAGAACTGTGACCATATACGAAATTTTGCTAACTTGCAACCACCTAGAGAATAAAGACAAATTCCTCACGATGGAATTCCAAAACTTAATCTGGTTACCACTAGCTTCCAGTTTCAAATGTTATTACTTTTATCTCCACACACACACACACACACACTCACATACACTAAAATCTAGAAACCCTGATTTACCCTATGAACTGACCACTCATGAGCTCTGTGACTGTTTCTTTCTCTGCCTGAAAAGGGTTCCCCTCCTCTCATTTTCTAAGTGAGGAAATCTATCCACCCCTCAACACAAGTTCTAACATCTCTTACCACAAAAGTCTTCCTCAGACTACGCACTCAGAAGTAATACCTCTTTCTTCTGATGAAGCCTTGAATTAAGTTACTTGTGTACAAACCTCTCCCTGTAGAAAGGGTTCATGCCTTATATATCTTAAGATTCTAAGGGATCAGAAAAATCTCCATAAACTGCAGTAGGTTCAGGCTGTCTTTGATATTAGCTGTGTGGGTGGAACTTATGCACAGTAACTATTAAAAATATTGAGTTTAGAAATACAAAACTACAGGTTCTTTATCATAGGATAAATCCTACTTCCCCCGATAGAAATACCTATAATAAAATGATGGGCTTTATCTTCGGTTCTATTCTCTGAGCTCAAAAATTCTACTTTTAGTCATAAATCAAGACTAAAGGAAATCAGACAGAAGACATAATGGGCAATATTTTTCAATGATAAAGAAATATCATATCACTTATTTCCAGAAAATTTTAATTTTCTCATAGCTTCATGATATAAGAATATAGTGAGACATTAGGTGACATTAATTGAGTCAACTGAAATGTTTTACATAAGGCATCTGTGGTCTAGTGAACTTTCAAAATTTTTTAAAAGTTGACTTAGATCACAAATGAGATTTTACCTCCTAGTATCCTGGATTGGGATCAGTGATAGGGTATTTGGGGAAGATTTCTGGTTCTACTGGTTAGCACTATAGAGTACATCAGTGGTTCTCAGACTGTGATTCATAAATCACGGCCCATGCCTGATATTTCTTAATAGGAACCTTTAGCCTTCCTTAGAGTACTCAACTCTAGAACACAACACTGGAGCCCTCACCCACCCTCTACACACCAGCTCTGTCTTCTATAACAAGGGAATGATGTGTCACCCAATCTCACAAAAGTTTTGACCTGAAAATTACAGGTAGTGGAGTTCCACTTCAAACTGCATGAAAATTTAGAACTCCCAGATATCACAATTAGGAGGTCCTGCTTTGCCAGACTAGAAGAGAGGTTACTCAGATACCAGGACAGGCATTTCTCTCCTTTCCAAGCCTATGAGGGTGTTGTGGTTAACTTTTTATTACTTGTCAAGGGTAGAAAATATTAGAACAAATGGTAAAATGATCCTAAAATAATGCATAACTTTGGATTGACCCTTAAAATTATTTCCCTTATTCAAATGAACTTTGAAATTCTGTTTCTGTCAGGATCATGCTAGATGGTTTTTTAAATCATTTACCTTCACTTGCAGAAGGTAAACACTGAAGGAAAAGCCACCTGTGAGCTTTGAATAATCTGTTATATTTACTTTCCCCAAATCTAAAGCCTATATTCAGATAACCAAAATCAATTATATTTATTGGGCCTAAACCATGCTTCAGTGTCTTCATCTCTTAAAAAATTTCCCAGATACACTGTTTTTGTTCTTTGGATGCAATTTTAAAAAGTTTTGTTTTGTTTTTTAATGAAAAAAATATATCTATAAAACAGCCAAGCTTAGAAATAAAGATTAAAAGTGAGAACACAGTCTGTGCTAGGTTGCAAAATGGTCTTGGAGTCATATTCTGTCACTTCCTAGCACAAAATAACAAGTGCTTTGTAGATGGACAACCACATAGGATGTGTGCATGGGTGTGTATATATATACATGTATTATATATATATATATATATATATATATATATATATATATATATATATACAGTGTATATATACACATATGGTTAACAAATCCATAGCTTTCAGGGACCACATCCTTTCAAGTCTGCACAACGCCCAGCGAGAGCCATGCACACGTGCCACTTAACTGATGGTGATGGCGGTGACAGGGATGCAGTTGAGCACGCAGCAGAGGAGAGTGCAGTGCCGGAAAAGCCTCCCCTTCCCCTGGCCCCTGTGCCACTCCTGAGAGCACCCCCTGCTGCTCCTGGATCTCTCAGCATTTTCTCCTCTACCCCACTAGGGTGTTATGCCCAACATACCTTTTCTAAAAGCTCCTGGTTTCTCTTAATGAAAAGTTGTTTATCTTCTACCCAGTGTGAATCCTGTTTGACAAAGAATATCGCGCAGTCAGCATTTCAGAGTGGCACGAAAGAGCAGGTGTCGTCAAACCACTTTGCCAGAGCTGTCTTCTTGTCACCCAGTGTGCCTGCCTGCCGACGACTGGCAAATGACGCCCACCCCTACCAGCTCCTTATTCGAAGGCATTGGGGCCAAATTTGCCAGGAAAATTTAACCCTCTTCTCATTACCACTCACTATCTCTACCTTTGACAGTCTGAATAATCCAGGATCAGCCTTCTGGGGACTCAGAAGTGACCACACAGGCAAAAAGTGAAAAGGGTCAGAATGCACACAGGCTAGATACATATGGATGGAAAACATTAAAATGCGGAACCATAAATGTAGCATAGAGGCAAAGAATGCAGCTGGAGGGGTGGGTCCTTGTCTTAGCAGATATGACGACACTAGCCTATTTGTATAAGGGTTCCTCTTCCTCTGGCATTCTCTTTTGCCCAACCTCGTTTGCAGTTACGGCTGGGTTCACACTGGCAGGAAAGTACTGGGGACAGAAACATAGAGTTGAACATTCTGACACAGTTTGAAAAAGGTCACTGTGGAGAGCCAAGCCGTGTCCTGGATGCTGCCCCATGCACAGGGTGACCTAGAGGAAGGTCACATTCAATTGTATATGTCCGCAGTAGTTCTAGCAACCAAATGCCTACCTGCCCCTTCTGAGCCAGAGTTGCTTCCAGATCTTCAATTTTGGCCTTATATCTTAGCACCTCTGCTTGAAGCTGTTCTTGAGCCTAGTGAAATCAAAATTTCAGAACTCAACAAGTACAATGGTAAATCATTTTGTCCCTCCCCTACATGTCTTAGGATAGTTAGGGTCAGATGTCAAGTCGGCCAGGTGATGATGCCCCGTTCTGTTGCTGTGGATTTAAATCATCATCATGTGAAATTCTTCTAAGGCTGATTATATTTGCGTAGGCTAAGAGGCGTGCCTTCTGCAATGAGTGACATTTAATTTAATAAGCTGGAGGCTAAGAGAGGCCAGAAAAGAGAGCTCAGCAGCACGTGAGCTACCTCATCTCCGCACTCAGAGCTCAGACCCAGATGCTCGTAAATGCAGAAAGGAATCACCCTGGGTAAGCTGTTTGAACCCAGAAGTTTGGGAGGGAAGCCCAGTAGACATCCACTACGTGCCTTTCCACGTGACAGAAAGCCAGAGGACAGCCAGCTGCCTTTCCTCTGTAGAACTATACATTTGTAACTAAATAAATCCCCTTATTAAAAGCTGATCCATCTCTGGTGTGTAGCATTCTGGCAGCTTTAGTAAACTAAACAATGTCCCTTGCCAAGAACTCAATGAGCAAGAAGAAATAAAAAGGAATTCTATTATGACAAGATAGCCTTTCTAGACTAAGCTTTTCATCTGGCTTAAAATTTTCAGTGCCTCCTTTACCATCTGGCTAAATTTCAAACTCGTTGGCTTGGCATTCAAGAATTCCATTAAATTTCTAATCTTTCCCTCTGCTCTTCAATTCCTCTTACCTGCTGATGATTTCCTTCTTTCCTAAATGGGCCTCGTAACGCTTCACATCTGTCTTTGAACCAGTTCCCCTCTTGGAGAGTCTTCTCCCATCTTGTCTGACCAAAACCTTTCCATTCTCTCAGAGCCAGCTTTGTACCCCATAATGCCATCTTTCTTGTTCATTCCAGCTCATGGTAATCTCAGCTGCCTACGAATTCGTGAACGTGTCCTCAGCAAATCATGAGTTTAAAGATCACCAATCCATGATCTCGGGTTGAAGAAACAAGCCAAAGAGGGGTTGAATAATTTTCCCCCAAAGTCACTAAGCCTTTATCAATCTGATTGTCTCGAGTTTTTATACTTAGGACACATCAAAATTCAGTAATAATAAAGATATCTCCCTTCTTAGATTATAAGTAGCATAGTGTTTGGTCAAGTTTTTAATCACTACTTTGGCACTCTTTAAATGAAATAATTCAAATAAACAGAAAATTAATAATTATGTAACACCTGCATGTCCACTGTCACATTTCATCAAATCTTCTATTTTATTAAAATTTAAAATAAATTATATTTTGTTTCCATTGGTGGTCTTCCATCTGTAGTATTTATTTTTTCTCCTTTCTTTGAATTTATTCTATTATTCTTTTTCTAACTTGATTTGTTTTAGTCTATTTTGCTCAGAAAGGTATATTTGCCCACATTAATGACCACAGATAATGCTTCTATGATTTATATAAGTTTTGCTAATGCTAAACCTTGATTTAAATAGGAGAATTAGATGAGATAAAAAAAAAAGACTGGCTTCTACAATATCACTACCAGAAAACAAGGCATATGTTATTATTTTAACTGTCCAATACTACATTGGTAAGGATGCTTAATAAATACTGTAAATATATAGAGTATGGGTATACATGAAGGCAGATTTGGATACTCTTTCAGAAATATCTCCAGAGAGTGCTTGCCTGTCTATTCCAAATCAGTGTTTTTAAAAACTATTGACTCACTATGTATGTGTATGTTTGCATATATGTATGTATGTATGTATGTATTAGGCATCCTACCTTATAAAAATATATAACTGTAAGATCTATTCTTTGCTACTAAACAATTAACAGGTGTTCCCACAAAACTCTCCAAAAATGAAGTGGGAACAAATCACTAGATTGGTATTCCCCCGCTTACCCCATGTAAGCTAATCTATGAGGTAGTTATGGGGTGGTGGGTAAGACTCTGGATTCAGCAGGTCACTTCCTGGCTTTGTGACCTTTGGCGAATAATTTAACCACACTAAGCTACATTTAACCCCTACTAAGCTATTATTTCCTCCTCTATAAAAAAGAGCTCATAATAATATCTGTCTCATAGGGCTGATTTGGGATTGCTTAAACTAATGCACGTAAAGTGCTCTGCACAACTGGTGAAACACAGCAAACACTCGATAACTATTAAGTATTAGCATTGCATGTCTTTTCTTTTTTGGAAATAGGTATGTAAGAGGCAATTGTGTATGATCATGGGGATGAATACACAACTATGTGATGATATTGCAAGCCACTGATTGTATAGTATGGATTGACTGTATGTGTATGAAGACTTCTTAATAAAAATATTTTTTGAAAAAAGAGGCAGTTGTGACATAATGGAAAAAAACAATTGACTCAATAAAGATTTGACTTAGAACCCATCTTCCCACTCACTAGCTATGTGGTCTTGGGCAACGCAATTTAACCTCTCTAAGCTTCAAATCCCTCTTTTATAAGATACCTACCTTAGGGGGCTATCACAAAGATTAAATGAGGTATTGTCTGTGAAAGCCCTTGGTAAACTGTCAAACATAACGTTGGGGACTTACTAACTGAGAAAAGAAATTAGCTGACCATTGCCTTTGAAAGATAAAAGTTCTTCGTCTAAACAAGATACTCAAAAATGGATTATTAAAATTCACTGCTGTTTAGGTATAAAAACAAGTTTTCAAATACCAAGAGTAAGAGCCATACACTCATATTTAAAGGAACAAAAGAATTGATCTAAGCTGGTTCTAATGTCTCTAGGTCCAAGGTTTATTGACATGAAAGATACAACAGTTCAAAGCAGTAGAGAAGAGAAGGGTATAGGAGAGCTATCCTATTGATAATTTTATGCCCAAGGTACTTTGATGCTGTGACTGCTGCAAGCCATTTTGGAACACTCTCCCCAAGTGCACGAACCTTGGCTTCTCTTTCGGCATCGATGATGCCTCCAGTCTGTTCCTGTAGGAGGGCGTATGCTCTTTGGAGGGCTTGGTACTCTTTTGTTAATTGCCGAAATCTCAGCTCAGATTCTTCAGCTGCTAAACTCTAGAAATTAAAAACAAAACAAAACCCCAAAACAATTGTGTTATGTTCAGGACTTTTGTTCCACGTGAAATATTCACACTTGACCATTTTTTAAAGAGACGTTAAAGGTTTATTTCATTTTACATTCTGTCTGATTTTATTTTTAACTCTAAAATGTTTGCTATGGGCACAAATGTTGCAACATTAGAAGATGGATATCATAGAAATATTTCAGTTTTTATTTTAATAAAAGAAACATTTGTTTATATATACATTTCTAATGACTGCTCATTTGGGCTTGTTGATTTCAGTCAATTTTTGTATCCAAATTAGAACTGAAACCCTGATTTTGGATTCAAATTTGTGGAAATGATATTCAATGAGTCTCATTAATTTTCACTCCATTCATATCTAGTAATTTCTTCCCAGATAAATTACAAAAACAGTTTTACAGCTTTAGTTTTTAAACTTTAGAACATAACACAATCATGAGGGAATTTTGTGAAAAATGCAATTTGGGCGCTCCACCCTCAAGATCCCGGGTCAGGAGTTATATGTTAGGGTCCAGGAATCTTCACTGTAACTGAAGCCCCTAGATCCTTCTGATGAAGACGGTCCACAGAGCACACCGTGCTAACATTGCCTTAGAGTGGCATCCAAAAACCTTTTAAGCTGGTTCTTTTGGTTCACACCTTCCCTAAAATAGCAACTTTTCTTTTGAAAGACATCTTCAAGTTTCTAACAAAGTTACAGGACAGAGGTGAAGCTGTTTTCCAAGAGGTAACAAAGTCGACTGTGCTCAAGATTGGTCACTATTATCAGATCGTTTTCACAAAGGAGATAAAAAGTGAAATGCTTTTCTATCTCTGAAAGGAAAGACAAGGTGACAATATCACAAAAAACTAGGTACATGGGAAAGCTTACTTCATCCAGGTCATCATCAGGGGTGGCTGGTGTTCGGTCTGTTCTAAACGAGGCCATGGATGATGTCTCGGAATCCATGGAGTCTTCATCATAGCCAATAAATGGGTCCAAAACAGGCCTCTAGTGGGGGAAAAGCACATGTTTACTGATACAACTGAACATGGTGAAAGTTGACATATTACCAAAGCACCGTCAACTGGTATAAATGTAAATGAACATTTCAGACATGGATCTTTTAATGTTTCCTTGATGAAATAAAAATATTAAGAAAAATGCATTAATGTCAATGAACGTTTCTCCCATTATTATTTCACTTCTGATGCACTCAAGAAAGATTCATAAATACTTGGATTTCTTCATGAAAACATGGGAAGCTTTTTAAATCTTGGCATTTTATGCCAAGATGAGGTCATGTGATTCATGCTTTCCAGTATTTAAAATAAAATTGAGGGATTCTAAAAGCCTGTACATATCTGTGAAAGAGTGTTTCAGATCTTAAGTCTTGTCATTCCCTTCAACATCCAAAACAAGTGATGTACATGAAAACAAAAGAAAACAAAACAAATACACACCAAAAATCTAGAGAAACAATTAAACTAACAATGCTTGTGAATTATAAGAGGCTACACAGACATTGGTATTAGAAGTATCATTATCACTAACATTGTCTATGAAAAAATGAAAATATCTTACTACAATACAGGGTGGGCATCAGACTGGTATTTTATTCAGTGGGAGGATTTATGTATACCTTACATGTTCTTAGAGTGTGGCTTTCCAGTCTGTCAGAATAGGATTTCTACATCAAATCTATCAGCTTCTCCCTTTACAGGCCATTTGGTAGGATTGCCAAATTAAAGCAAACCTTTACAGGTTAAAAATCCACAACACAATCATTTTTAGACTTCTGAGAAATGCTAAGAGAAGAGATTTTCTCCCAGCATATAAAGCCCATTATTAGTGGCAGTTTAGGAACATCTGATTTATCACATCTAGGCAGGAAGATTCCTTGGCAAGCCTGGTCTCTCTGGCTGTGTTTGTGGAAAATGCATGATAACCTACTTTTCTCATTACCTTAATTGGCTTGGAACTTCTTCTATGCTTTCTCCTACGGATGAGCTTTTCTCGGTCCTGGAAAACAGATGAAAGACTTTTCAGATATAGAGTTGGTACTGTTTGCAAAGATGCATTGCATATTTCTATTTAAAATATGATGATATTTTGCAAATTTGGTAACTTTGGGGTTTGATACTTAAATATTTTCAAATAAAGAATATAATGTAACTTTTCATGCTAATCTATGTGTTTCTTAGAGCCTCACAAAAGGCAGTACATTCAGTTTCCTAATCAAGATCCTTTGTTTTGCATTTGAAAATCAATTAGTTCTAAGAATATTCACATTCCCCCAAAATACAGTTCTTCAGTTTTCCAGAACCAAAATTACTTTACATTTAGTTAGTTAAAATAATTTTTCACAGTAAAGTAAAACCTTATTCTGTTTAATCATGTGAAAGGCCTTACGACTTTAGACTGTCTTTGGATCCCTGTTCTCACCTGAAGATCACCAAGTTAAATTGGTTACCCTGAGTCATCTGGCTTTTCTTTTTCTTTTCTTCCTTCTTACTCCCTATTTTTTGATTATCAGGGGATTTTCTGGGAAACAAAAAGAATTCCTAGAAATAATTATGGATTTCTTGATTCATTCTTGCTGTGAATGGAAACACCCTTGGAATCTAGGGGACTGCTCTGCTCAGTGCTCCATCCTTACATATAAAAATTCAAAGCAATATGGAACAAGCAATATTTATGGCTCCCAGAAAGTCTATTCAATGTGCATAAATAGCCCAAAATACAAGAAACTCACAGCTGATCTCTGGATGTCCAAAGCCAGGCAAATTCCTGGACTAGTGAATCTCTGAGATTTAAAAATTATTAAGGATGTAGAAATAGAATGTCAGGGCAGAGAGCTTCAGAAGACTACATCTGGCAAATAATCTGGCTGAAACCAGTGATGTTTAAGCTTTCTGATTTTTCGCCTTTATAAATAAAAATATTTGATCATACAACTTCAATCAATATTTCAATTAGATCTAAGTTACAAACCTAGATTATCTTTCTAATACATCACATACATTATAACATATACTCAACAAAGAGATCTTTAGAAAGGTTGAACCATACACAATCATAAGCAGAGGATACAAATTTTTGTATGTCCAATATTTAAATATTGAACATAGGAACTTGGGCCTCTGGGAACTAATCCAGAATTATTAAGTTCTCCCAATGTGTGTTGATTTGTTGGCTATTTGTCCTCGGGAACAGTTTCAAGTTTGACCAAGACCTACCCTTGTGAGCTCATCGATGATGTTCTGTTGCTCAATGACCTGAAGTTTTAGAAATTCTGTCTCTTGTTCTTCATTAGCTTGGTCAAGGTCATTCAGAGATTTTAATTTCTTCAAGGGTGGATGGGATGTTATTTTTTCCCTCTGGATTTGAAAAACAAAATTGGGTAAGAATAAAGTACAAGTGGAAACTTCAAAAATCATAAACTTTAGTTACTATAAAATATTTGTAGAAACTTATGAGGCTACAGATGGATGAGAAAATGTCCCAGCTGAAATACATGCATACCAACTAAAAGCCTCAAATACATTTTACCTGTTACAGTAAGTCCAAATCATTGGATATAGTCTGAAAATCTATATAGCAGTATTGGAAGTCTCTTAAGGAGCACATTAGCATGTCATTTGTCCATATATAATACCAGTGATGGTTTCTATTCACCCCTATTATGCAAGATCTTAGAAGAGGGAGGAGGGATGACCTTCAGTGCAGTTCTGTATTGATCATTCAGTGAAATTCTTGGAAGGAGGTTTCTGTGGCTGAGGGGCTATTTTAAAGCTTTGCTTTTCCATTTCTAGTTTTGGGAGATTATGCAGTTTCCTGGAATTACTTTTACTGTTCTGTAAATTTTAAAAACCCTACAAAATTCAGAGCAAGCAAGCATCTCGATTTCTTCCATAAAGGTTCTTGGCTTACATAAGGAAAAATCCAAGCTTTCATAAATAGCCATGTATTTTTAAAATAAACTGAGAAAGAACACTAAGTCAGGTTACTGGAATAGCATCAAGAAGAAAGCTGCAGTTTTGCAGAGGCT
The DNA here is from genome assembly GCF_023851605.1 of Tamandua tetradactyla. NCBI lineage: Eukaryota > Metazoa > Chordata > Mammalia > Pilosa > Myrmecophagidae > Tamandua > Tamandua tetradactyla. The sequence continues at coordinate 28,248,154 of NC_135346.1, forward strand.
GTAATACACACCATTTCTGAATTTTCCTTGGTAACAGCTTTTAGTTTCTCTTCCATGCGCTGCAAAGACACCATCAGCTCGTCGTTTCTCTTGGCGAGGCACTTATTCCTTTCCAGGAGAGGTTTACATTGTTTTTCAGTTTCTCGCACGCGTTTTAACTGAGTAGAAATTAGTTGCAACTTGTTATTTACGTTTGGGTAGGGTTTAAGAGCGTGGAAGGGGAATAAATTGGTGGGTAAGAAAGTCATCTGGGGCCACCCTTCATGTGTTTCACTACGCGTAACAGGACTGGCCTCTGACATTTCAATCCTTCCTTTAACAGACTGATTGCTTTGTTTTCAGTTACTTCTGCTCTAACATCTTCTCATCATAGAGTTCATAACCCTATATCAATATATTACCGGAAAGGAGGTGCCACAGAGATACTGGTTTTGGAAAAGTCTTGGGAAGAGTAATTGCTCTCTTCACTCCCCCAAGCCTCCCCCACCGCAGTTAACCCGCTATGCGCCAATCGCACTCTTGTCTTACTTCTCCTACCAGGAATGACTTCTCATTGCCTCAGACAGGTAAGGAAGCTCACCTGAATCACACAGCCACTAAAACATACAACCACGACCTCAATCTAAATCTTGTCTCCAGAGCCCATTACTTCCATCAGATTTTGCTGTCTCCTGACTCAGAACTGCAACTCCCATACTTTGAAAAACTGTTAAACTCGCTTGAAGCTGGCTATATACATACCCCATGGTCCAGGAATCTTACTCTCTTGTGTACTCTCACCACAATGGAGCATAAATATATTTTTTTACTAAAAGACATGTAGCAGCATCATTCTATTTTTAAAAATATTTTTATTGAGAAATATCTGCACATGTAGAGTCCAACCATATTATACAATCAATGACTCACAATATCATCACAGTTGTGTATTCTTTACCACGATCATTTTTAGAACATTTGCATCACTCCAGAAAAAGAAATAAAAAGAATAAAGAAGAAAACCTATATATCTCATACCCCTTTACCCTCCCTCTCTTCGTGTATTTCAATCTATCCATTTTTACCCTTTATTTCTCCCTAGTATTTATTTACTTGTTATCCTTTTTCTTTTACTCATCTGTCTATATCCTGGATAAAAGGAGCATCATACACAAGGTTTTCACAATCACACAGTCACACTGTAAAACTATATAGTTATACAATGCTCTTTAAAAGTCAAGGCTACAGGAACACAGTTCAACAGTTTCAGGTACTTCCCTCTAGCCACTCCAATATACCATAAACTGAAAAAAGAATATTTTTTTAACGCATAAGAATAACCTCCAGGATAACCCATCAACTCTGAAACCTCTTAGCTGGTGAGACTTTATTTTGTCTTATTTCTCTCTTCCCCCTTTTGGTCAAGAAGGCTTTCTCATTTCCATAATGCCAGGTCCCAGTTCATTCCTGAGAGTCAGATTCCACATTGCTAGAGAGATTTACACCCCTGGGAGTCATGCCCCATGTTGGGGCGGGGAGGGGTAATGATTTTACCACCAAGTTGGCTTAGAGAGGCCACATCTGAGCAACAGAAGAGGCTCTCTGGGGGTGACTCTTAAGAATAATTATCAGTAGGCTTAGCCTCTCCTTTGCAGGTATAAGCTTCATAGGGGCGAGTCCCAAGATCGAGGGCTCAGTCTATTGAATTGGTTGTCCCCACTGCTTGTGAAAATTCAGAAATTCCCCAGATGGGGAAGTTTAATATTTCCTCCTTTCTCCCCAGTCCCCTCAAGGGGACTTTGCAAATGCTGCTTTTTTATTCTCTGCCCCAATTACTCTGGGATTTATTCAGGTATCACACTAACCTGTATAATCCAACAAGATCTCATGCCCTATTCAAGATTCCATGTAATTATGGTGTTCGAGCAAACTGACCATACAAGTTAAATTATGTGCTACCCAAAATATAAACTTTGCACCAAATTAATATCTTTCCCTTTGATCGCTCACAGAGATTGAAGTTTGAAAATATGGGCCATATTATCCTTTTCCCAGTATTCTGATTCACCTTAATCCTATCTAGATCAGCTTCATTCATATCTCTAGACAAAGTCTGATCACTTTTTCAGTGTTTTTAACAGTTGCCGAATAGGGTAAAGCTAACTTTCATAGCTTCGGTGCTCTAACTCTGTGTGGTGTCACATAAATACCCCAAGTTTCAGGAAATGACACATTTATATACAAATAGCTCAGTATCTTAGATTTTAGGAATATCAGTTACAATTTCTAAATATATGTGACTGCTGTAAGAGCTTACAATCTAGGAATTTTTACAACAGTCCGCAACCTGACAATCCAAGAAGCATCATTCTTAACAGCGCTAAACAGGAAACAATATAAATATCCATCAACAATAGAATGGATAAATATATTGTGGTATATTAATTGAATACATAGGGTAATAAAAATAAATGAACTACTGCTATATGCAACACAATATATGAATCTGACAAACATAATGTTGAACAAAAGAGTAAATACTGAACAATTTCATTTACATGGAGTTCTAAAAATGGCAACACAATTCTATGGTAATAGGAAAAGGATGATTGGGGTGGGGTCACAAGAAGGGGAGGCTCTGAGGTGCTGATAATCTTCCATTTATTGATCTGGGTGTATCACTTTGTGAATATTTACTGCATTGTACCATTATGATTTGTACACTTTACTATGCTATCCTTCCACAAATATGCTTAACAAAATCATAAAATAAAAACATTCTTATTAGAACTCACCAATTCATTTCGTTCATCTCCAAGCAAGGTATTCCTGTCTTCTAATTTTCTTATAGTGGCATTCAATTCAGCTATTCTCTTTTGATTTCTTCTCAAATCCTACATGTGAAAATTAAATGGGTAGTTCTTCAGTAACACGTTTTGCAAAGTTTTGGAATACTATCATAAAAGCAATAGACTCGAATCTCTTTCTTTGACTGAGGAGGTGAGAACAAAATATTCTCTTATTCAGAGAAGAGCAAATATTTGCCCTCTTCCAACTCCCAATATCCACCATACGGGTTTAAGACCAAGCCTGGTTGAAATCACAGATAAATTCCACGGAGCAGCTACTCCCCAGAGCCCAGATTCCTGGCAGGGGGAGTGGCAGAAGGTTGGGTCAGCTTATCAGGAATGTTGAGACCAAGCTCATGTTGTAATTGTATAAGATTCAGGGTACATCTTGTGTCATGGCTGTGCAATGCTTCCCCCAGCTTAGACAACTGTCCTGCTATGACTCTTAGCCACAGTGGGAACTGAGTAGGAGGACAGGAAAGGGCTTTACAAATTCCTGTACACTCCTGGAGATAAAGCTCAGAGTGAGTGTCAGTGCATTATTTATATGCATAAAAGATAACACTTTCTAGGGTAGCTTTCATCAGTATATTTTGCCCAGTGCAACTGGCTTTCCCAGTGGCAGAATGGCCATGGGCCACCTTCTACACAGCAGTCACAGCTTAATTCTCTGCTCTGAAGTCCATATAACCATTATCGTACATTGGCAATTCTGCTATCATCTTACATTTTGATAGTGCTAGACAGCTGACAAAGCAGTTTCACATATATATATATACACCCAAATTCACAATATCCTGGAGGATTCAGCCAAACATATAAGATTCAGGGAGGTTATAACTTATTCAAGGTCTCACAGCTAATAGAAAAAATCAATAACTAATAGGCAATGAATGCAAACTATATGCCAGACGCTGTGCTCAAAAGCTTACATGTCATGTTTTTGGATCCTCATATCAGCCTCACTGGTATCACAATTGCTCTGATTTTATAGAGGAAGAAACTCAGAGTGGAGATGTGATTTTCCTAGGGCCACACTGTTAGCAAATGACAGATCCAGGATTTTAACCAGAGGGCCTGCCTCTAGAATCCATTCTCCTGACAATTATGCTAGATTGCAGATGAGTGTCAGTTACAGAACTAAAAACTTATGTCTGCTAAATCCTAGTTCAGACCTCTTTCTACCACCTACTAGGATGTATATATCTGGAATACCAATTCATGGGTTATTCATTACTCACTTCTAAGTAGTACTTTGGAACTCATCTCAGTTACTAAATAATAAATTCCCATCTTTTTAACAGCTAAATAATTTGAAACATATAAGATGTGATAGCCAACTACATATAAGCCCATTCCTTTTGTTGTACTTCTGAAAGTAATGTCTCATAAAAATGATGAAAATTCAGGAACTAGAGACAATTCAATCAGACAAGAAGCTTTCAGATGATGATCATAAATTGTTTAGTTTTATTTGGTGAAACACTTTGACCCCTATAGATGACAACTGTGTTTACCAACTTCCAACCCAATTATTTACACAAGGGATAACTACCAATCTTGGCAAAAGGCAAAGTATTTTCTTCTAATTTAAGGCTTTTATTATCTTTGGATAGTTACTGCTTTGCTAGAAAAATTCCATGAAGGATTTAAAGAGATGTATAATGCTCTTGTGATCTGCTAATGCAAGGCTGACCACTTTACTGTCTGAGTTTAGAAAACCCTATTCCCAAGATATTAGCCGGTTTTATAGTAGGAGCTAGAATCGATTTCTTTGTAGTACACAGGAAAAGAATGTAAGTGAAAGGTAAAACTTGGGGTCTAAATAAAACACGACTCCTGAGTTCTTAACTTCAATTCAAATGGACTTACAGGACTGCTGCAGTGCTCAGAGCCATCCCCTGCCCTTCCAGGAATTTCTCGTTTCGGACTGCTCATGTTACACTCAGCCTCCTTGACCAGAAAGAGTTGTTCATCCAAAGCCTCCTTCTGCAGTTGGAGTTTCTGTACATAGCCCGTCTGGGTCTCCAGTTCCTTTTCCAGGGAAAAGATGATTCTGTCCTTGGCTTTGATTTCATCCATCTGAATCAAATAAGACCAAAGCCATTTTATTTAACAATGCTTAAAGAAATATATTTTTATAAAGGTGTTAGTTGAATTTCTTTTTGCGATTGATAAAGGAAAAAAAAATGAACAAAACAAATGTCCTTTTGTAAGGGCAACACTGTGTAATGAAGGGCTATCCTAGGCTAATTAGGTGTCAAAGAGAACATTTCTTTTTCCTTCTCATCTATCTTGTGCACATGTTTTTATGAAATATATTGTTTAAAGTGGTCTTCATGAGTATGGAAAGAAGAGGTTTACTTTCAAATGGATCATTGGCATTGATAATGATAGATTTTAAATATTCCACTAGAGTGTTTCCCAGTAACAACAGTGTTGATGATACCTCTTCTTTGGGGGAATGGGCATTTGAGTCCAGTTCAAATAGCAACCGCCACTACAAATGGCTCATTTGTAACTGAAGAAACTGAGGACTTCCCAGGAACTTGGTCATTTCCTAAGATCAGTGTTTACACTCAGGCCAGCGAATATAGAAGGGAGCTTCTTCCACGGTTCATTTTATAGAAGCTCTTTCCAGTCTCATTCGTATTTCAAAGCAGCTGTTTTTCACCAACTACTGTAACATCACTCAGAATATCATGGTCGGAACCAGAACATAGATGGAAAATACCTAGTAATATTAGCTATTAGCTTCCCTCCCAGATCTGTGAGATACATTTATTAATCCCACCACGTATTGCTGTTAAGCCTGGACATGGCTTTAGAATAGTTCTCAATTAAAGGCTAAAGACATCTGATACCAGTTGATCAGAGTTCCACTGGACTGAAACCTTTTGGCCATTCCTAGACTAGATGGCTAATGAAGTGAATATTTGTAAAAAAAATTGTTGAAGACAGCATAGCCACCACAAGGCTAGACTTTTCTTCTCATTTCTATATATTCTATTTAAATATCCAAAATGAGTTAGAGAAAAGACACCTGGTACAGACAATATTACATGTTCTCCCTTTATTAAAAATGTCTCCTTTTATACAAGAAATCACTCTGTATAAAAATTTCTCTGCTGTGTTCTTTACACCACAAAAAAATCAGGGACAGATATTACTCATATATTTCACACATGTCACATTTTTTAAAAACTTTTTTCATTGTACAGTATAACATATACACAAAGCAAAGAAATAAAAAACCAATAGTTTTCAAAGCACTCTTCAATAGGTAAGTTACAGGACAGATCCCAGAGTTTGTCATGGGCTGCCATACAATCCTCTCATATTTTTTCCTCTAGCTGCTCCAGAACATAGGAGGCTAGAGGACTTAAATATTTTTTATCATCACAATCGACTTTTTTTCTTTCTTTTTTTTAATGAAAAAATAACATATATTAAAAAAAAAGCTATAACTTTCAAAGCACAGCACTGCAATTTGTTGTAGAACATATTTCAGAGTTTGACATGGGTTACAATTTCACAATTTTAGGTTTTTGCTTCTAGCTGCTCTAAAATACTGGAGGTAGACTAAAAGTGATATTAAATTAATGATTCAGCATACATATTCTTTTGTTAAGTCCTATCTTCTATGTATAATTCCACCATCACCTTTGATCTTTCCTTACCTCTCTTTGGGGTTGTTTGGGCTATGACAATTCTGAATTTTTCATGTTGGAAGGGTCTGTCACTAATATGGGGTACGGAGATGGAACTATCTGATGTTCTGGAGAGGCTGGGCTAGGTTTCAGGACTTATCTGGACCAGGGACCCATCTGGAGGTTGTAGGTTTCCGGCAAGTTACTCTAGTGCATGAAACCCTTGTGGAATCTTATATATTGCCCTAGGTGTTCAGATGATTACATTTTAAGTCAATTTTGGGAAAGCATGGTCCTGTAGCATTACTTTAGAGAAGACAAAAACACTGTCCTGTTCGTTGTCTTTAACTCTGTATCTCCTTATTGGAGACTTGAGCCAAGTAGTATTCTTAACTGCAGCAGCACATTCATTTGTCAGATCTGTCATCTGTAGTGCTGTTTAAAGTTTATAATAGCCCCAGAGCTGCATTTTCCTAATTCTACCTAACCTAACTTCCTAGGAAATCACTCCCTAACTGCTCATATAACCATCCTCATCATCACCTTCATCATAATTAAAATGTATTGAATTTTTTACTATCTTCAAGGCATTATACTTAAACTTTACATGCCTTATCTCCTTATATGGCAATCCTATTAAGTAGGTTCTGTTATCACCATTTCACAGATGATGATTAGGGTTAAAAACTTGACTTTGTCATGGCTGTATGGCGAGTAAGTGGTGGTGGTTGATTTTTAGCTCAATATCCTGGCTGTGCAGCTGCTCTGTTAACCACCCAGCATTTCCCAAAGTAGTTTCCTGTCAAATATCTAGCAATTAGTATTGCAGAGACTCTATTGCATAGCATAGATTCTCTAGATTCAAAATACCAAAAAGTTAACAAAATACTAAAACCTAGTTCTTAGATGGGAAGGAGTACATACCAGAAGTCTCTGTGGAAAGTTTAAAAACAAAATGGCTCCCATATCTCTCCTTTCCAGTTCCCAAAAGGGAGCTGCAGGGTAGGGGCAGAGACAGAGTAAGAACAGGGAGAAAATGAAGACAACTATTTATCTAATATTGAAAAAATGTCTCATGTTATTCTGTTTGCACCCAGGTTTTGAACCACTCTTCTGGCAGCTTAGCACTTTACATCACCATTAAGTGAGATCTTTTTGTTGACTTCAGTAATGTGCCAATGAAAGGAAGACATGGAAATAATTAAAGATCAACAAATAGATATATCTGTAGATTTACACAGAGAATCATCAACAAACAAAAATATTCAATGCGAGCCTTTCTTTCATTTACTTACCTGTTGACTCCGGAGTTCTGATACTCATTCCTTCTTCATCAGCTATTGTCTTTTAAAAAGCCAAAGGCAAGGCAGAGACCAGTGTTTCTGCACTATATTTGGTCTTTATTGTTAACATGTGTAATAAAATGAATTGCAAATAAAGAATTCAGAAAGTGTAGCAAAGCACAATTTATGGTCATGCTGTAACTCGGTGCAAAGAAAATTACTCATTTAGCTCTTAAAAATACTCTTATTTTTAAGAACAGTAAAAATGGTGAGAAAGGGGGAAAATTCAACTTCCCCAAGTGGAAAATTCTTGGGGTTTGTCCATATGAAACTTAACATTTCAAAGAATAGGCTAAGCCTATTTAAAATTAGGCCTAGGAGTCACCTCCAAGAGAACCTCTTTTGTTGCTCAGATGTGGCCTCCCTCTTTCAGCCAACATGACAAGCAACCTCACTGCCCTCCCCCTCTAAAAAAAAAAATTCTATGGTCACCATTTTTTACTCAAAATTGAAATCTCAGATGCTCCAAGGAGCATCATTGGAATTCTTAGATAATAAATGCTTAAAATTCTGCAGACACAAGAGGGAAAGTAGATGTTTTCCTAAGAAAATATTATTTTTGGAGACACATAAAGTACATTCTAACTGATGAAGGTGATTTTAAGATTTCTTCTAAGATAATCGGACAAAGTCAACCTAGGATTTTATAGCTTTCAGATGATGGTTATGTATATATATTTTTTATTTTTAAACATGGTAAGATACCTATGTGGCTTTGGTCATATATTTTGAAAGGAACAACCCAACTTTGTGGGGGTTGAAGTAAGTCTTAGAAATTGAAGTAGCAAATAAGCAACTTAGTAATGACACCCAATTTGGAACCCAATAGTAATGACACCCGATTTGAAATGACACCCAATTTGACACCCCTGTTTTGGAGATTTATTTTGGGAGAAAGATCATCTATGATTAAAATGACTGACAATTTTATAGCTCTGTATCTAGCTTTCAGACATGGTTCCTAGAAGGAAGACTGAAGAATCACTCTGTTTCACGTGGCGACCATTTTCAGATACGCTGAAAGTCATAGAAGGAACTTTCCCTACCAAGAGAAAACCCAATAACATTTTATAAATGGAGAGCCCACAGACACATGCTGACTTTGGAAGAGTTCATAGTTAGATTATTTTTATAGGGAACAGGAATCATTAAATAGATACTTTCCAAATATGTGGGACTGGGAGAAGCCAGTTTTTATGAGAAAGATGATTCCAAACCTTTTAAATTTACAGTTTCAATTTTGGCCTAGGCATGTATTTCTTTCTAACTATCTATACCTCTATCTATCTATCCATCTATCTGCATCATCTATCTATCCATCTATCTATATAATCTATCTATCTATCCATCTATCTGTATCATCTATCTATCTCATCTATCTGTATCATCTATCTATCCATCTATCTATACCTCTATCTATCTATCCATCTATCTGTATCATCTATCTATCCATCTATCCATCCATTTATCTGTATCATCTATCTATCCATCTATCTATCCATCTATCTGTATCATCTATCTATCCATCTATCTGAATCATCTATCTATCCATCTATCTATACCTCTATCTATCCATTTATCTGTATCATCTATCTATCCATTTATCTGAATCATCTATCTATCCATCTATCTATACCTCTATCTATCTATCTCATCTATCTGTATCATCTATCTATCCATCTATCTGTATCATCTATCTATCCATCTATCTGAATCATCTATCTATCCATCTATCTATATAATCTATCTATCTATCCATCTATCTGTATCATCTATCTATCTCATCTATCTGTATCATCTATCTATCCATCTATCTATACCTCTATCTATCTATCCATCTATCTGTATCATCTATCTATCCATCTATCCATCCATTTATCTGTATCATCTATCTATCCATCTATCTATCCATCTATCTGTATCATCTATCTATCCATCTATCTGAATCATCTATCTATCCATCTATCTATACCTCTATCTATCCATTTATCTGTATCATCTATCTATCCATCTATCTGTATCATCTATCTATCCATTTATCTGTATCATCTATCTATCCATCTATCTATCCATCTATCTATACCTCTATCTATCTATCCATCTATCTGTATCATCTATCTATCCATCTATCTATCTATGGTCTACCTACCCACTTTCCTTCTTTCCTTCCTACCTACTTAGCTATCTTGTACTTTGGGTGGAGTACTGGATGAAAGGCGGGCACTGCTTATTATTAATACGCACTTATGAGAAAACAGCTGAGAAAGCAAAACCCATGAGCGATGAATCCTCCAAAAATGTTTCTGCAGTGGTCTGGTGAGATTACTCACCAGCCTTCGAATATCCCGCTCTGACTCCCACTTGATCTTCGAGATGGCTTCCTGGTGGGACTGATGCTCACTGCGAAGGTCCCCAGCCTTAATTTTATCCGCTTGGATCATATTGCTCAGAGCCTCGTCCACCTGCTTCTTGGCAGTTTTCAGGTCCGCAATCTCCTGTAAGAGCTTAAGGCGCTCTGCATCAAACAGCTTCCGGGCTTCCTCCCGAGCCTCAATGGTGAGCACTGTCCTTACTTTGTCACTGCTGCCGTCCCGGAGGGCACACAGGGCCGACTTGAGCCTCTGGATCTCTCCATCCCGCACCTTGACTGTCCTTGACATTTCCTGCTCGTGCTGCTTGATGAGATTCTCCCTCACCGCCTGCAGCTCCTTCATCTTCTCCTCGTGGAGCTTGGCTTTGAGTTCCGTCACCAGCACCGTGTGCTTGCGCTGCTCCAGCTCCCGAATCCTCTTTGCTTCTTGAGTCTTTTCTCTTTCAAGCTTAGATACCTACAGGCAGACAGGGGAAAGGATGAAAAGAAATAAGCCTCAAAAGAAAAGTGTACTCCGAGGCAGGATTTGCAGCTTAGGATATGCTTGGGATAAGTGATCTCTTAAATCCTCTTTACCAACTCCAGGTCACTGCGTGCTTAGAGGGACAGGACCCACAGGCCTTAGAGCTGGGAATAAAGTGTGTAAAATGAGGAAATACCTAAGGATGATTAGATTGCTTTGTTCAGACAAATATTTGATGTTTTGGAGCCTTACTACTCAATGTGTGGTCTGCAGACAAGCAGCGCTGGCATATCCAGAAACTCATCAGAAATGTGGAATCTTAGGCTCCAAAATGGCCCTAAGGAATCAGAATGTGCATTCCCCAGGCAACTGGTATGCACATGAAAATTAGAGATGACTACTCTAATGGCTTTCAAATTTGTGGGGAAGAGCTCAAAACACATCATTTGAATAGTTTTTTTTTGGATTACACATTCCTAGCTAGATCCAAACTAATAAATGTGGGTGTTCAGGACAGTTCACGGTTTGATATTGTGGTCAGGTTAATGAATTAGTTAAGACTGTAGAATACCGCCACTTCTCCTCCTTTATTTTATTTATTTATTTTTTTGAAGATGCTGCTACAGAGGGTAAAGACAGTTGATACAGTCTTAACCTGACCTTTCCTGGGTTGAGCAACTTAGTCACATCTCCAAGTTTTACAAATCTCTCTCAGCCAAAAAAACAATTGCTTTGGGCTTCACTGGGACCACTGTCTGTTAAAGGAGTTTAGTGCCTGGTTATTTCTGCCACCCTCCATGAAAGTCTCTTTGTACCCCTCCCCACTCTCACTCTTATCTCCTCAGCCAACACTCTAAGCAGTTAATAAGTTAAGCTTTCAGGAATTCTGATAAAGCTAGCTTCTGTGCTTTGCTGTATTTCCATGATGATATAAGACTCCTTTTAGATTGGCAATGCCACTGCTTTAATCTGGCTCTGTGTCGGCCCGTGGCTCAGTAGATCAGGGTGGAGCCCTGGCCCTCAGAGCTTGGAAAAGACTCCCAGTGACCCTGTTCTAGTGTCCCCTTCCCCCAGCTCATCCTGCTGCATTCTGTCTCTCTCTCTATCACACACACACCACAGATCATAATCCGGAAAAAGGCAAAAGAACTGGGATGGCTAAAGGCATAACACCTAGTCAGATCTCTGCCATGTGTAAGACTGGATGGTTTCACTAAATGATTGCTAAGGGCCTTTCCAGTTGAAAAATTTTAAGATTTAAGCTCCCTATTGAAGCTATCTTAATAAAGTGAAGTTTCTGAGACTGTACTTACCTTAACAGTTTACCTACCTTTAGTCAGAACATTATTTTGTAGGCCCACATAGTATTTTAGGAATATTTCATTTTTAAAAGTACAGCAATTATTCCCATGATGGAGATACTAAAAGAGTTCAAGGCACACGACTTAGCAAAACAAGCACCATGGCATCCTGTTTTCTGCTCTCGCCTCCATCTGGGTCTAAGGCCCCTTCCTTGATGTCCATTCCCTCATAGCCCCTAGAGCTGCTCTGTCCAGTAACTATGACCACCAGTCACCTGTGGCTACTGAGCACTTAAATTGTACCTAGTCTGATTGCTACCTATCATAGCTTGCCAACCCCCAACCAAAACCATTCCTGCCAATCCTAAAGAACACTTGAAGCATTATATAAGATTCTACAAAGGTTGCATGTACTAGGGTAAATTTCCGGAAACGTACAACCTCCAAATGGGTCCCTGGACCAGATAAGTTCTGACATGCAGAGGGGCCAGCCTCTCCAGAACATTAACTAGTTCTACCCCCCATCACATATTATCAACAGCCCTTTCCAACAGGAAAAAGTTAGAATGGGCATAGCCCAAATACCCCCAAAGAGTAGGAGAAAGATTAAAGGTGATGGTGGAGTTACACAGAGGAGATAGTGTATAACAAATGCGTATGACTGCTGAGTCATTATACTGATATTGCTTTTAGTCTCCATTATCTTAGAACAGTTAGAAGTAAAAACCTAAAATTGTGGAATTGTAACTCATCTCAAACTCTGAAATCTGCTCTACAACTAATTGTTATTATGTCCTTTGAAATCACTCTTTTGCATATATGTTATTTTTCACAAAAAAGAAAAAAAAAGTCAATTGTTATGATAAATGCACAGCTATATGATGATATTGTGAACCACTGATTGTATACTTTGGATGATTACATGGTATGTGAATATATAATGCATACCAATAAAAAATAAATAATTTTTAAAAGAATAAAAAACTGAGATTTGCTGTAAGATGTATTAAGATGTAAGGATAAAGTGCATAGTAGTTTTCAAAGACTTAGTATGTAATAAAGAATGTAAAATATCTTGTTAATAATGTTCATATTGATTACATACTAGAATTATAATATTTTGGATAAATTCAATTAAATAAACTATATTATTAAAATTAATTCTGCTTCTTTTTACTTTTTTAAAATTAAAGTAAGAGAAATTTTAATATCACACATATGATCTGCATTTGTGGCTAGCATTATATTTTCTACAGGACAGTATCATTTTATAGTTCTTAGAAGTTCATTTAAAAGAACACAGCTTTCCCTGCACAACTGCTGATATTCTTAATAACACCCAGTTCTGGCTTTATTTATATGCCTGCTCAAAAACCACTCAGGGGTCCTTAATGCCGTGGAATAAAATCCTAACACCTTTGTACCCATCTCCACCTCTCAGTCTACCTCTCCTTACACACGCCCCACACTCAGTGCTATTTTCTTTGCTGGTCCTGCATCGCCATTCCTGCACGTCTACAGCTCCCCCTTACTGAAATGCCCTTCCCTCAGCTCCACCTTTTGGGATCTCGCATTCTCCAAGGCTCAGCTGGATACCACCCTCTCTGCCACACCACCCTGATCACCCATAGCAAAGCTCATCTCTTCTGCCTTTCTCTTCTCAGTGTACTAGCTAACAGCTCCTTACTGGTTCTTTCTATATTTTTCTTCATGCTATGGATTTCTGTAAACCTGTCCAACCTCAATACTCTCCAAAGTGGAAATTTCTTGAAGGCCATCCTTGAGGCATGTTCATCTTAGCATACCCAATGGTTCTTAACACAAAACGTTATACAGACTTGAAAAACGTGTCCAATTAAAGAATGTATGCCAGCAAGGTTGAGGGACTAGCCCCCTAACCAGAGGCATGACTAATATATAATGTCACCTGCCATACAAGCTTGTGGGGTTGTGCCTCATCCAGCCCGTTCCCTGTATAAAACAATGATAACAACAATACAACAGAAACACCTCTGACACACCAGTACGTCCACTTTTCCTCTGCTTGATATTTCTCTCAGTGCTTCAGTGAAGACAACCAATATCTAACTTTCCATTTTTCAAGTATAAACATACATGGAGGGGGGCAGGGTTCAAGGGTAGTTCAGTGGTAGAATTCTCATCTGCCATGCTGGACACCTGGGTTTGATTCCTGACCTAGGCACTTCCAAACAAATAAGCAAACAAACAAATGAAAAACCTAACCAAACAAAAATTTAACAAATGGTGCTGCAATAAGGGGATACTCACATGGAAAAAGAATGAAATGTGACTCCTATATACAGAATACCAAAAAAAAAAAAAAAAAAAAAGCCATACATGGGAATCTTCTGAACCAGGGATTGGAAAACTACAGCCCATGGGCCAAATCTGGTATACCCCTATTTTGGTGAATAAAGTTTTACTGGCACATAGTCAAATTCATTTTTTATGTATTCTCTATGGTTGCATTTGTTCTACAATGGCAGGGCTGAGTAGCTGCAACAGAGACTCTGGCCCACAAAGCCTAAAATATCTGATACTTGCCTCTTAGATGAATGGCTCACTTTCATTGGAGAAGGGGTCTTATAGTTCACTGATTTAGAAACACTGATCCTTTACTTTCCATATAGGACTTTGGAAAGTTACTATAACTTTACATGATATACACTTAATAGAAAATCAGCAAATACTTTATGATTCACCTTCAAATCCAGGAGGATATATTTATATAAGGCATTGGGAACTATATCATGACAATGAGGGCTGCCAGGTAACCAGTTATTAGAGGAAACTTAAGCAATTCTTTTTGGAACAATGAAAAACTATAGTAAAAGTGGACAAAGGATAAGAAGCTCTGGGTTTGCAGTTTGATTTCCCCATCCTCTATCTCTTAGAAAGTTGCTTTACACTTCTGTGGATCTTTGAATGCACTCAAAAACACCTATAACAGATATTTGTAGGATTAAATTAGATAGTACACAGGAAAGTATCTTGAACTTTAAAGTACTATGAAATATAAGGTAGTATTGCTGGACATAAGAGATGTCCATTGATCTGAAATTATTTGTGTAAAATTCTCTGCGGTACATTTGATTGCATTTCTCTTGGTGAATCTTAGTTAATTATAAACACTAATTTCTGTGTGTAGCTTAGGAGAGATGCATGAAAAGAAAAAAGTGAGACTAGAGGTGTGTGAGAAATTATTCCAGCCTGAAGTCAAAAACAAATACAAATAATACACTGGCTTTTTGGCTCACCACTTAAAAGAATCCATAGAAATCAAAGGAAATCCAAAGGAGCTGAAATAAGTTTGACATTGTTCATGTCTGCTTATTTGGTTGTCTTGGAAATTGGCATTTTTTGCAGGGTTTCTAGGTTTGATTTTTCTTTAAGCTTGGTAGAAGAGTTTCATCACAAAAGAGAAACAAAGGGCATAAATACTTAGAGAAACAAAGTAAATACTTAGGGGAGAAAAAGAAGCAAAAAAATTTTGTGGTAAAATCATTTTGATTGTACCATTAAGGAAACAGCTTTTACTATCTTAACCATAAATATTGAGAATGGATATGCAAAAAGATGAAAAGCTGTTTCTGAAGAACAATGAAAAAATATGATGATAATACTTTGAAATGGAGATAAATCATTTAGGAAAAGAAAAATGAACATTGATTAGTGGAGATGTTTTATGGAGAACTATTCAGCTCAATTACATAACAGCTAGCATTTAACAAGGGATTACTATGAGTGAGGCACCTTTCTAAATGCTTTATACGTATCAAGACGTGACCTCTTTGGCAGCTCTATGATACAGGTTGTATTCATAGTATCCAAATTTCAGATGAAAAAACTGAGGGACAATTGCTACATAAGCACAACATAAAGAAGGTCAATGAGAGTAGAATCTGGGCTTCGGAGCCAGGTCAGAGTCAGATTCCACTTCTTATTAGCTCTGGAACCTTGAGAAAGCTCCTTCACCTCTCTCAGCCTCGATTTTCTCATTTGTAAAACAGGGTTGGTGTTACTGGTTGAATTGTGTTCCCCCAAAAGGTAAATTCATATCCAACCCCCCGCCCCCCCCGTCCTTAAACCCCATTTGGAAATAGGGTTTTTGAAAATGTGATTACTTAAAATGAGGCCGAACTAGATTAGGATGGGTCCTAATCCAATAGAACTGGTGTCCTTATAACTGTATACAGAGCAGAAGAGACAGACAGACACAGGGGAAGGTCATGATGTAAAGAGGGAAGCAGGGTTTGCAGTAATGCGTCTATGAGCCAAGGAGCACCAACTATTGCTGGCAAACACTGAAGCTAGAACCAACAAGGAAGAATCCTCCTCTATAGGTTTCAGAGAAAGCTTGGCCCTGCTAACACCTTGATTTCAGACTTCTAGACTCCAGAACCATGAGACAATACATTTCTGTCCTAAACCACCTAATCTGAGGTATTTTGTTATGGCAGCCAGCCCTGGAAAACTAACAGCCGGTGACAGCATTCTCATGGGGCTACTGTGAAGACTGACTTAGATAATGTATCAAAAACCCTTTGGAAGTACTGAAACACATGCTAGATTAACAACTATTAATACATGATGGATATTATAATATTGACTTTGATGAATATTATTTTCTCTATTAATATTGTATTATACAATGATATATTAATCCAGCTACCATAGTGTATAAATATATTACCCATATTATTGAAATAAAAGACTAACACATTGCTGTTATCGTAACATTGTAACAACTATTATCCAACAGAAAGAGATGTTTAGTACTAAAACTTGGTTCATTCAGTGTCTATTGAAGCATAAGGAATGGGTGTGGGATAGGACAGGGCAAAGAGACAAGCAGTTAACGGGGCTTTGGATTAGGCACTTTCAGAATTTCTTCTACCCCAGAGGTGTATGAGAAAAAAAATGTCACAAGGAAAATGTAATCCTCCTAGGGACGCTTATATTTAAGATAGAAGGAAGAGGATGGATGACTATTCCAAAAAGGCCTTGCACTGTGTTTTTCTCTTCTGTCTTAATTCTAATCCGGTCTTTGACACACGTCAGCGTTTATTCTGCCAAGATAACAACAGCAATACTTTGAGTTTCAATGTGATCTTAGAAATCCAGGATGAAAAACTGGGCAGCCCAGTCAAAGTAAGCAGAGGGTTGAGAGGTTATCAAAGCAAGACAAGTTAACATAAGCTTTGGCTTGGATTATCATGGGATTACATGCCCCAGGAGTTCTAAATTCACAAACTGGCAGGGATTTCCAGAGAAGCTAAATACTCCTCAAACAGATGTGAAAGAAAAAAGGCTACCTCTGTCGGAAGGTTGCTTAAAAAGGAAGACTTACACATCCGGGGAACTGCAAAGGATTACATTGATTAATTTCTTGCTTCCAGCCACTTAGACTTTCTGAAAACAGTACTTAAGGGGGCAGAAAGCAAGAAATAATCATTCCAAATTAGGGGTGGTGGGTCTGGGAGCTGTCCCTTAAAAGGCAGAAGGTTGGTTAATTTTATGAGCGTGACCTAGAGACCACAGAGCTCAGCAGAATAAGATACGCAGTGTGATTTTGACCACCACCATTTTGGCTCCTCCTCAGGGATAAATTAATTACGTCTCTCCCAAAGACTTGTTCAAGTCCTAATCCCCAGTTCTGTTGGTGTGAATTCATTTGTAAACGAGATCTTTGAAGATCCTGTGAAGATGAGAACAAACTGAGTCAGCATAGGTTTTAATCCAATATGACTGAAGTCCTTATAAGCACAGGAAACTTGGACTCCAGAAGTCAGTAGAAGCCAGAGGGGTAGGCACAGTGAGACAGATCACCATGTGACAGTGCAGAGGCTGAGCCACCACCAGAATGCAACAGATTTTGGAGAAAACACAGCCTACCAACACCTTGACTTTGGACTTGTAGCTTCCAAAAATGTGAGACAATAAAATCTCATTTTTTTAATCACCCAGTCTGTGGTATTTGTCATAGCAGCCCTGGTAAACAAAAACATCCTCTCATGGTGTCACTAGGAACAAATGAGTTAAACTCCTTGGATCTCATATTCTTCCTCAATAAAATCAGTTTAAGAACAAGTGCCCTGCCATTAGCCCAGGCTTGCTATGAAGATCGTGGAGATCGGTGTGAAAGTGTTTTGCAACCTGAAGGACTCTTCTGGTGGCTGACGCTCTGGCTGACTGGTCAACCCTTGGTCCCCTCTTCTCCTACCCTTTAATTCCCTGCTGTGGCTCTTCCTAGCCCTCCCTTTGTTATGGCACCCACACTGTTCACTGCAACTGCATTCTAGGTCTGAGTAAAGTACAGAACACTGGAGAATCAGGTGGGTGGGTCTCACTCCTCACAGCAATCCCTGCTGCATGTGTATCCCTTAAGAGCTAATCACTGCCTCACTATGTCCAAAGAAGAGAAAAACAGAGGAAAGTATCACAGCCTAATGGCTCAGAGTGCTGGGTTAAGAAGACAGACTTGGATGGAAATCCTTTCTTCACCTGCGCAGGGGGTTTCCCATCTAAATAAGTAATATAACAGTACTTAATTCACAGTGCGGGAAATTTTTACAAAAAGAAGCATGTAAATTCATCACTGAGCACCTTCTCTATGCCAGACAGTTTTCTAAGCACTGAGGATAATACAGTGAACAGCCAGATATGGTCACCTATTCATAAAAAGCTTCTGCAATATTATTTATTTAGTTATTTATTGCAATATCATTGCAATAGCAATAAATAACTAAATAAATAAACAATATATTTCAGACAGTGAAAAGTGCCCTGACAAAAACATGATAGGGTAACGTGATGGGAGTAAATGGAATAGGGCACTCAAGAGGGCTGGGGCAAGAAGGAAACAGAATTACCCAACGCAGGAAGAGCTAGAGAAGCTAGTTACTTTTCCTAACTTATCCCATTCATTTTGGAAGGATCTTAGCTCTTTTACCTCCATCTTCTGACTCCAATCCACTCATTTCACAGATGTGATAATGCAGGCCCAGAAAGGACAAGGTTATAGAGCATAAAGGCAAGACCCCAGGGGTCCTGGCTCCATTTGGGTTCTCTCTTCTCTACCACAGACCTCGGCTTCCACAGTCCCACCCTCTTGGCCCTTTTGCCTAGGAGCAGTCACCCTCTGCTTCTCTTCCCATCTGAATCTACCTAGCACTGCTTGGCAAACATGATAGGGTAACATGATGGAGTCTTTTCTTTTAGAATTTCTTCCCACTAGGTATTGAATGTGATTAGTATTCTCGTTGCATTTCCCTGCCATGGAAATGCAGGTATATATGGGGAAGGATATGAATATGCATGTCCCTGCCACCCTCCTACACGCACACACACACACACACACACACACACACACACACCCCTCCATTTTCTGTTTGAAATTTGCATAAAAGTGGAAAGAAAAGAAGCTCTGACATTCTGGCTTCCTCTGCTTCTAGTTTGCTTCTTTTTCCATACCTTCACGTTTTCAAGGGCAGAGGTTTTCAAGGAGAGGGAAGCAGATTAGAAGATCCAGTCCTGCTACCTGCTAGGATAGGACACTGGGTGAGTTTCATTACCTCGCTAAGCCTCTGTTTCCTCATCTGTAAAATGGGGATAACAGCGGTGCTCCCCGTGGAGTGCGCTGCTCAGGGTGAACTGCAACAATCGCATTTAAACAATTAATGCGGTTGACACAAACTAACTGCTCAAAAACGAAGACACACACATACACCCTTACAAAGTGATGCTATGCTTAGACGGATGAGGAAAGGAAAACTCAGGGGTGCTTCACAACCTGCTCAGCCTCGCTCAGGAGCTCAGTGAAGGAGCCAGGATTATGTTAGGAAGAAATATCCTTATTACAGAGGGCGTCACAGAGTAAACACCCAATACAGTGTAGCTATTTATATTTTTAGCCCAAAGCACTTTTGATTCTGCTATATACACAATGGATGTCCCGTAAATATCAACTGGATGTATGTGCCTTTAGAGAAAAATGAATAATGCCCCACAGCCCCAAAGCGTTCTGCTCTTTATATAGTCTATTCCCCAATAGCTGAATTGTCATTTTGCCCTCATAGCCTGGAGCAAAACTGAGAGGGTAATTTCACATCTTGGCATTGTTCATATTCTCTCACTTAAAGCCTAGTCCTTTGAAAACATAATCATTGCTATTTATAATAAAACTGCTTTATGACTTGCTTGCCCTCTAAATTCTCCTTGCTGTTTGGGAAAGGTTGCTGTCAGGCGGGAAGGCCTTGCTGTAGCTTCTGTGATGGGACTGTAATTAAAAGCTACAGAGAGGGAGAGAGGCAGGGGCAATCAGCAGAGGAAAGGAGAGGGGCAGCGTTCTTATTTCAAGAGGCTGACAGCCAGTCTCTCATCAGAGGATGGGAAGTTACACTTGGCTTGCTGGCTTAGACACCAGTGCCAGCCAGACACTGGATAAACGGGCAGCCTTGTCCAAGCTTGAGCGTTTTCCATTTTAAAAGGCTTGAAAGTGTAAAATTGGCAGTGGAAAACTGGCAAAGAAGTCTCTGCTTCTTTGAAATCTCAAGAGTTTACTCTGTAAATCAGCTGCATTTTACAGTCTCCAGTCAGGAAACAGACAGGCTCTTCTATGATTGTAGTTTGTCATCTGTCCCTACTACAATTAAAGGAGCCTGCCTCCATTGAAACGATACGTTGCCCCAGGGAAAATTAAAACCAATGAAATGTCCACAGACTGTCAGACCTGGGAGGAAGCTTTTGTCACTATGAAGGCAAGAAACTTCTGCATCAGAATCACCTGGAACACTTGCTACAGATTCCTGGGTCTTCCCTGGCCCCCTTTAAGAGAAGCTTTGGGTTGTGAGCCCAGGGATTCCATCTTTAATAAATTCCCCAAGGTTATTCTAATGCACAGATGCAGAGAAACAGATTCAGTCATCTAAAATACAGATGCAGAAATTGAGGCAGTTAAATGTGTCCTCAAAGAGAGATAAAGACAAATACTGCCCAGGTGTTTTGATTCTCAAACAAACAAATGCTTTTTTTTTTTTTTTTAACTACATCATGTTCCCTTTGGTCTCATGGAAGTTAAAAATTTCCTTCATAAACAGTACATTTAGGGTCTATTTATTTAGGGCAAGGTTTAGCTGAGACAGGAGGCAGATCCAAGCTTTCATTATTGCTCCAACCAGGAGAAATATTATTTTGGAGGAAATATGAAATTAAAACATAATACCGATAACAAAGAAGAAGAGATGGATAAAATGGAATAAAGGTATTTGTGGGTGTGTGACCCATAGCTTGTTGATCAGGAAAGTTTTCTTGCTGTACAACGAATCCTACAGATTAGGCACCTTTATGCTGACATACTTGTCTCCCAGTTTGCAGGAAGCAAGAATGTCATATGCATGTCAGATGATTCAAAATGTTTTCCTAACAATGACCCTGTTTGATAGTCACACCACCTTCGTGATATTCTGTTAGAATATCAGATTAAAAGAGGAAGCTCAAAGAAGTAAAGAGACTTTCCTAAATCTAGTTAGAAACTGACTCAAGTTCAAAGCATATAAGAAGGAATAATAATGATGGTGATGATAATAATAACACAGTATTTTTGAGAGTTTACTATGTGCCAGGCAGTTCTCGGCACTTGACGTAGATTATATCACTTAATCCCTCTAAGTACTTTATGTAGTTCTTTTTTTTAATGTAGTTTTTAAAATTTAAACCTCATTATGGCCCTGAGACATGAGTAATAAATCTACTTTACTGGTGAAGAAGCTAAGGTATAAGGACCAACTCACTTTTCATTCATTCCTGTATGCATACAACTGACATGTTGAGCTTTTATTAAATTCTAGGCATAAATTAGGCTCTAGGGATATAACAGGAGTGAAGTCCCTGCCTTCATAGAGAGTACACTCGATTAGGGAGGGATAAACACTAGGCAAGTAAATAAATAAGTCACTACGAAATAAATCAAGAACAGTCAAGTGATGGAGAGGGACTGGGCATGGGAAAGTGTTCTTTTTAGAGACGGTTGGTCACTTAAGTGATACTGAGAGAAAACCTGAAGGAGGTGAGGGGGGAGCATATGTCTAACTAGGGGAAGTACAGCGTCAAAGACCCTAAGTGTCTTTGGTCTTTTGGACCAGCAAAGAAGCTGGAGCAGAGTGATCAAAGAAAAGAGTTACAGGCAATGAGTAAATAAAAAAATAGCCGTTGATAACATCCTATCATGGTAGTGAAAATCCTTTGACTCAGAAAGGTGAGACAACACTGAAGGATTCTGAGTAGTGGAGTGACCTGACACGACCCATTTTAGAATTATTAGTCTAAGGGTGAAACTTGCCCAAGGTCATACAACTATTGAGTGTTGGGATGTGGTGTCAGTGGGTTATGTTCTCAGGGTTTAGGCTATTTGGCCTCCTGAATCAGGCTTTTTGAAGAAGCAGAGGTCAATCTAGAGAACATGTTATTATTGTTCTCTGTGCTCAGTTCCCTCCTGCCACACTTAAGTGGATCTTCACATGTGCAGGAGTTGTTGACTTCTTGGCAACTAGCAGAACAAGTCCACCGGATGGACCGTAGGCAGAGCTGGGCTCACTGGGCATGAACACGGATGGTCGTGCCACTCTCAAGGCCGTGGCCTCAGGTAGCCCTCACTCACCTTGGACTTCTCTTGATGCAGCTCTATCTGAATGTCTGTGAGCTTGGTCCTGAGGTCTTCGTTGGCAGCTTGAAGGGCGACAATGAGTGCCTCGGGCTTCTCGCCCTTATTTCGCCCTTTCTTGGACATTGTTCCTTTCTAAATGGAGTTTGTTGGTTTTTTAATTCCTTTCAAGCAGGTGCTGCCATGTTACTGTTTCTTATCTTGGAGTGTGATGTTTCAGCACCTACTGTGTGGTATTTCTTGGTAAGGTCTCCTCACCTGCTGCCCTGGAAGCCCTAGAAGAGGCAGAGACAGCAGTTAGTGTTTTGGCAACACCCTGGGGTACATCCACTCCCAGCCTGAGCTGCCTGCATCAGCCTTCTCCTAAGTGTCTTCCTAGCTCCAGTATCTCCTGTCCACGACACACAGGGATTTAGAGCAATCTTCCTAAAAGGTCAGTCTGATCATTCCTCTGCCCTGCTTAAGTTCCTGCGAGGACTTGCCCAAACCCACCTACTCTTGAATTCTTATCTCCTCCATGTCAATCACTGATATTCTGACCCTAAGGAATGTTATTTTTAAAATTTCAGATTCGTTCTCTTTTCCCATCAGGACTTAACCTAGTTCATGCATTTTGCTCCGTCCTTTGCCCAGACTCCCCACCACTTGGCCCTCCCCTATACTTTCCTTCTGGCCACTTATCACATGTACAGTTTAGTTTGACTCATTTCCATGAACCTCCAGGTCTCAGCTGAAATACTGTTTCCTTCTGGAAGCACCCCTAGGTTATTGCTTGTCCGATGATTTAATTGTGGTCACCTCCATGAACCAGTAAACTTTGTGAGGGCAGGAATTTGCTCTTATTTACAGCTGGCTCCTTAAAATCTAGCATGAAATCCAGGAAATGAGTAGGGGCATGGCAGGCATTCAATTAATATTTGTTAAAGGAAACCACCTATGAGGTGGCCTTGGGTCATCTATGATGTATCAGGATAAAGTACAGTCCCAACTTCAAGAAAACCCAATATATAAAGACCTAAAATTATATAGTAGAGGAACTGTGAGAAGTGGGGATTAATTACAAATGGATTACCAAGTTAATTTTGGCCACTTATTTAATAATTCATTCAGTCAATACTGTTAGAGTCCTAAATGCTGGGCTAGGTACAATTTGTTAAAATAGTAAATTAAGTCAGATTTTCAAGGCAAAGAAAAAAATCTGTATCTGTCTATATCTAATAGTCAGCTATATCTATTTCTGTTTCTCTGTATTTATCTTTCTATCTAATCTTATCATGTATCTATCACCCATCTAATAAGTGTCTTTAAAGAAATAAGTTAAAAAAAAAAAACACTACTCTTTTCATAAGTATAGATGTGGATTCTTTCTGCCTAGAATGAGTAAGGAAGAATCCCTGAAGAAGGGGGCACTGGCCTGAAACTTAGGGAATGAGTAGGTTGTTCATGTTGGGGAAGCAGGTGGAGCATCCTGAGCAAAGGAAATGGCAGGTGCTGGGGCATAGCACAAAGAAAGCACAGTGACTACTACTTTGTGGGAAAAAATGGGGGCCTGATTAATTACATCCCAGGATATGGCTGATGGGCACTAATGCTAGAAAGGTTGACTGGAAATGATGGACTGTGGGAAACCTCAAATGCCAAGCTTACAATTTTGGAACTTTTTTTAGTAAGCAATGGGAAAGCTGTTGAAATCCCTGGCAAGTAGATACCCTAACAGAGCAGTGCTTAGTGGGGAAGGTGTTCCTGGTGACAGGATGGAGAGAGAATGGAGTTAGGGAAGTCCGATAGGAGGTTCCAGGTAAAGGATGATGACGGCCTATTCAGAACGGTGGCAAGGAGAGAGAAAAAAGAGGGACGTATGTATAAAATGTATCTTGATTTATAAATCCATAAATTCGTCATTGAAACAAGGAAAGTAAGAAAAATATGAATGCTAAAATGTTAAAAAAAAATCACTGGGAAAAATACGACAAGATACTAGAGAAAGCTTCCCATGCAATCTTTCAGAAAATTGAGCATTATGTAGCTTATGTGCTTCACTCCAGAACCTAGGAGGACTCCCACTGGCCACCTGTGTGTTCCAGGAGCTGCTGCACTATTAAGACCCCTTGAACATAGCTTCATGGACCACATTTTTTTGGGATCCTGATCTGTGTGTCATCCCCTGATCAGCACTGGGTGCAAAACTCTTGGAGTAAGTCCTTAGGGGGTGGGAACAGAGGGTAAGGGTGGTGAGCCTGTCTACGGCAGTCATGGAACTGTCCATCAAATTCCAGCTCAATGCTGGAGTTGTCCTTCATGCTAGTTTCCAAATTTGATGCACCTGTTACCAAATCATTAACGTGTAGAGCTGGGAGATCTTTAGGAAACCACCTTTCTTTGCCATTAGATTGGAAATTAATTCAACAAACATTTATTGAACGTAAGTTGGTACTTAACCTCAAGCAGGAACTGGGTGGAGTAAATTCACATATATATATTTATTGATTTCTCTTCTTCCAGTTGATGTCTAAATGCTGATGTTCCCCTAACCTTCCCCAGATGATCTACTGTGGCCCCACCTGCTTATAATTCCCAATTTATATCTATGGCCCTGACCATTCCCCAATCTTCTAACTTATATATTTAACTGCTCACTTGCCAAAGCCATTTGACTATCTGATTGGCATTTCAAACCTAATAGAACTAAAAAAGATGCCGCTATTACTAGTCCCCCAAAACTTTATCCCCCCCAGTTTTTCCCCTATCAAAAAATGGCATCATCATATCCCTAGTTGTTGCAGCTCTAAACTTAGAAGTCATCATTGCTTCCACTTTTTCCCAAGTTTCTCGTATCCAATCCGCCAGGAAGTCCTGTTTGCTGTACCTATAAGATATACCTGTCTTTAGTTAACTTCCCTCAAAGCCCAAAGGTACTGAAGGAACAAAGACAGAGGAGTTTGGGAAAAGCTTCATAACTGTATCATAGTCCCTTTGTAGTTTTATAATCTTATTGAATGAAGAACGAGCTTTTCCAAATGGAGAGAAACAGGAAGGGCAGAGAAAAGCGCTTGAAACCACAAGCCTGATGTTTTTAGAAAAAAACATTTGCCTGATGTTTTTAGAAAAGATTGTGAACTATAAGTAGACAATGGGGTCACATCTCAAAGATCCTTGCATGACAGCCAGGGAATATGGGCTTCATTATATAGAAATGAAGAAAGAAACATGACAACACTTGAATATCCATGTAGTAAAAATAATAATAATGATGTTCAATAAATAAAGTTGGTAGTGATTGTTTGCTTGCTATGTGTCAGTCACTGGACTAAACACCTAACATACTGCTATCATTCAATCCTCACAAGTAGGGAAAAAAAGATCCCCAGAAAGATTAGGTAACCTGCCTAAGTTAACACTGCTGACAGGTGATGAAGCCCAGATTCAAATCCAGGCAGACTGAGATGGGAACCCAGCTTTATTCTCTGGGCTGCACTATACTTTGCATGTTAGAGCGGTAACTCTGGCAGGGCTGTGGAAGATGAGTTACTAGCAAAGGAGAGACAGGAAATCATTCGGGCTGCTCCAGTGGTCTGGGTGGGAGACAATGCCTCCCTCAACGGGACGGAGACCAAAGGGCTGAAATGGGAGGTGGCAAATCTGACACACGGAGACTCTGACAGAGTAAGTCTTACTTTAAAACATTATTACTGGTATGAAAATTCTCTCCCATTATGAATAATGGGTCCCAAGTCTCTGGAACTGCTTGGAACAAAAATGGGCAATGCAATAGAAATATTTATAATCCTTTCATGTGCCTGACCTCATATATTTTTAGTCTGAGAAGCATTGTAAATTTAGTCCCATAAGTGCTGGGGGGAAGAAAAGGGTGATAAAATTAGATGTGTGTTTAGAAAAGAAAAAAAAAGCATTATAGGAAATTAAAAATAGAAGCAACATATGAATACCTGAAAGGGAGTGGCTGTTCATAAGTGAACTTTCATCAGTCCCTCTAGTAGAGGAGAGCATTCCCAAATCTCTTCCAGTTGTGATGGGCTTCTGACAAACTCATGATTCTCATGTTCTAATTTTACTCCTGCAGTACTGTCTCCTTGTAATGTTTTATTTTTGACAGCCTTATTGAGATATAATTTACATACCATAAAATTCACCCTTTTAAGGTGTTTGAGTCGGTAGCTTTTATATATTCAAAGGCAGCCCCGCAATCAACTTTAGAACATTCCATCGCCCCAAAGAGGAACCCTCTACTCAATAGTAGTCACTCGCCATTCTCCACCCAACTCTCCCATGGCTAGAGAGACACTAATCTACTTTCAGTCTCCATAGATTTGGACATTTCATATAAATGGAATCATACACTATGTATTTTTTGCGACAGGCTTCTTTCACTTAGCATATGGGTTCATCCATACTGTAGTACGTACTTCATTATTTTCTATTGCTGCATATTCCATTGTATGGATAACCTGCATTTTGTTTATCTATTCATTAGTTGATGGACACTTGTACTGCCTTTTGAGAAGTGGCTGAAGGTCAATCTTCTAAAGAATCTGCCAGCTGTGAAGGGTACACCATACTCTTAAGGAGTGTGCTGGAGAGTATAAAGGAGAGCCCTTGAAGGAATCACCGCATACAGAGGCCCATCATGCCTTGTTCAACTACGAGCCCATCCCTATGGGAGCAGCAGAACGTAAACTTTGAGAAATCTTAAGTGAGGCCCAGGTTTCCAGCTCTTCACTGCTTTGTCAGGGGGCAGCAGACGCAGGCAACACCTTGATGCTCTGACGACTTGAGTTTAGCTTTTACCATTCTGGCCGCACACCCTAATCCTGTCAATCCAGCACTGCCCATCACCCCAGAGGCTCAGGCTCCCTGTAACCAAGTCCTGATGACGAGGTCAGAAAATCTGGAGATAGCATCTCAGGAATATCTCCTTTTAAAATAAGGACCATTCGTACAACTGATAAATCAGTAAAATAAGTTTTACTGGATTTATGATTATAATCATCTCTGGAACTCTGGACACTGAGGATTCATTATGCTGTGGTCAACTTCAAATACTTTTCAATTCCAAATATCTTAATTAATGACCTTGTATTTACAAATATATACCAAGCTGTGCAACATCAGTAAATTTTTAAAAAATAACATGTGTCTTATGTTTAATGTTGAGTGCAATCAAATGCAGAAGAATTCTTAAAAAAAAATAAGGATCATGGCTTGAGAGCAAACTGTAATGCAGGTGTGGATAATTTGTGGAAGAATCACAGACATTATTCATTCATTTAAATGACATTTATTAAGGAGGAAATATAATATAGTGCTTGAGAATAGAGCTTCACAAATCTTTGGTCTGGTTCTATTAAAATCTACTGAAAAGCTTTAAGGATTCTGAAGCCAGTATGGCTATGCAGGCAGAAAGACCTGGTTTAAATTTCACCTCTGCCAATGAAGCTGTGTGATCCTGGAAGTATCATTTAGCTCTCTAGGCATCATTACTCTACATCTTTTAGATGGGGGAGTGGGAGAGGTGGGGGCATGTGGGACTTGTGGCATTGGATTGTTTGACAATTAAACAAAAGTATGTAAATAATGCTCTCAGAATACTTTCTATCTAGTCATAGTATTAGGAAAGGTGTAGGAAACTAAAGTAAATAAACATAGGTCCTGTCCTTAAAATGCACAAATAAGATGAATGATAAGGGAAGAGCAAAAATAACAATAATTCAAGGGTCACTCTTATGGAAGGTCACACTTATTTAAAAGCCATTTCTACTCTTGGTTTTCTATAGACTTATAGAGGAAAAAAAGTGACAAAGAGGGGAGTGATAGTCACATAAGCAAATGAGGCCTCGTTCGTTCAACACCATGGTTTCTCTTTGCTCACCACAACCATTCTAGAGATCACAAATAGGATGCAGCATCTGAAATAATCTTCTGGTCATCTGTTCCCAGGTATGCCCCTTTACTGTCTTCAGTGTTAAGGGAACTTCAGCATCTATTCTCAATAACCTAATTTCCAAATTGAAAAACTCCCCATCTGGCATTATTCTCATTTTTAATGACACAACTCTCAAGATTAAAATCAAGGACTTGGAAGCATATATGAATTCACTTAAATATTTAAATATGGTGAACCCATGCTATTGATTTTAGGCCATAATCCTGATTGCATGGTATGTCCATGAGAAGTAATAATATCCTAGAAATCCTAATATTTTGATGCCCGATTGCATTTTCCACTATCTCTCGCATCCTAAAATGCCACACAATTCCTTGTCAGAAAATGCAGCCACATATCTCATCAAGAAAATATGACTACTGTTTACTGAGCACTCTTCTTAGCTTTTCATAGATACTAAAAAGTTAAAGCATCCTTCCTACTCTCCACAGCTTCCTGCCTCTAAGAAGACATAAACACCTCTAAGAAGAAAACAAACTCTACGAAGCAGTGAGTGAAGTACATGGCCAATGCTGTGGGTGTGGAGAGGAAAGAGAGTGGACTGAGAAAGCTCAAAGGTTTCTTTGAGAAGGTGGCCTGTGAGCAGAGCCTTTACCACCCTACCTACTTACTGCTTTCTTATTCTGTGCCAGGCACTGGGCTCTGCACTTCAGGTACACCCATTCATTGAACTTTCCCAACTAATCCATTGAGATACTGACTCTGGTTAGTTTATAGATAAAGAAATATAGGTTCAGAGGTTCACTTGGCAAAAAATTACACAGCTATGAGATGGAGCTGCAAGTCAGATACAGATCTGTCAGTCTCCAAAGATTCTTCTTTATGGTACTTTCTTGAAGAAAGGGCAGGATTCAGCTCTGGTTGGGTGGTAGTCTAGAGAGATGGCAAAGGCATAAAAGGGTCAGCTGGGGGCTTACAAATCAGAAAGACAGAATGTAGTGGTTGAAAGCAGGAATTGGAAATGAGAAAAACTGGCTTCGAATCAACCTTCCTAGCCATATATCCTTGACAGGCCAGGGAAGGCAGAGAAACCCCTAGAAACACTGAAAGAATTCATGCCTTAGGGGCAAGGCAACCTGCATTGCAGGATCAGTAATCCTAGGGAACTTGGCTTTGCAGCTGGTTCTGCTCCAAGGTATAAACTGAATAATGTTATTAATCTCAGGATTTCCAATAAGGCTGTTGCCTCTGAGTTATGATTTGAAAAGCAAATGTAATATAAAATAGCTAGAGTTCATATGCATGAAGCTAAACACTTCTCTATAATTAATATTTGGAGAAAACCCACTCTACCAAAGCTTTGCCAGTCTGTCTAAGCCTTTCCTCTCTTCTTTTCCAAAGATGATGCTACTGAGTGAGATGGTATTAATGTTTAAAATGAATGAATTAAACTAGTTCACTTTATTCCTACTAAACTAGAGAAAGATTCAGTCACTTTTTAAACCCTTCCTTATGCAGGAAGAATATTTCACTGTGCATTCACAAACTTAACACAGCAATTTAATTAAAGGAGGGGGCTGCTATTTAAGCCAGTCCAACGCTAGAGTTCTATTCTCCCTTTGTAATGGGAATGTGGTGGCATGGACATGGGGGTCAAAGACTTTTAATCCATTGCACATCTTTTAGAAGAAAATTAATCTGAAATTCTGATGTTTAGAATGGTAGCAATTATACAGCTTCAGGGTTGTAAAGTGCTAGTACCGATATGCATCACGTTTTCTTTCTTTCTCCTATTCTTCAACCCAATTGCCCTCTTTATTATATAACAACAACAATGAAAGCAACATTATTGTCACTATAAATTCTTTAAAGTCAACACACTGAATATTTTACAGGAAAAAATGCTCTAGATTAAACCAAAAAATTATTACTCATGATGGGTTTGTTTCCTTAGGTCTGAGGTTTAAAACTTCACATTAGAAATACATTTTATAAAGTGCAGAGTATGAGAGAGGCTCTCAACACACAGGCAAGAGACAGGCAGGCTTGGTAGAAGTGATGCATAAATTGAGATTCAGAGTGGGTAGGATTCTTTCAGAAGCTATCTACTATGCAAACCTTTGTCTCTGCTCATGAGTTCTCTTTAATTGACTCCTCTTTTACTTCCTCGAATCCCTGGTGAACTCCTTCCTACTGCCTTTGTAGGGCCCAGATCGAACATCACGTCATATCACTTTCCTTCACCCTCTTCACCAAACCCTGAGTGAAATAAATTGTTCCCTCATCTGGGTTCAAAGTTTTGCTTTGGAGATACTTCTGACTGCATTCATCACTCATTTACTCATTTATCCACTCATCAATTCACCCATATTTATGAAGTATTCCAGGGGAAGGGGTATGGCATTAAGTAACAGAGACTGGTATCCGCCCTTTTCAGATGAGGAATCAGCAATTCAGTCCTGCCTGATACCCACACACCCCATTACACGAGAGCAGATGGGAGTCAGAAAAGGTTCCTTGTGAAAAAGTTATATGTAATGAAGACTTTTAAGATAAGAAGGAATCAGCCAGCAAAGGGTTGGGATGGGAAAGAAGAAGGTTCCTGGCAGCTGAAGTACTGAATATAAGGGCTAAAGGTCAAATAGAATATCAGTGATGCTCTGGAGAAAATACTGTTGTTTATTCTGACAAGAGCCTGGCAAGTGAATGGAAAAACAGCAAGAAATGAGCATGGAGAGGGCGCAGGGGGCAGGTGGGGGAGGCCAGTGTAAACCATGTTAAAGGACCTATGTAGCGATACGTAGCCATGGAAGGGTTTAAAGCAGGGGGAAAGATTTGGGCACATTTTAGTTTTAGTAGTAGTCTTCTCACAAGACAGTCTGGAATGAACTAAAGAGGCAAACACGCATGTAGAAAACAGTTAGGAAGCTGTAGGTATAATCAACCTGGAGTTCTTCTTTAGGTGACCGAGCCCCATTTCAGGGTAGAATATGTCTCATTCATCGTTCTACTTATGGCATCTGTCACAAAGGCCACTTCAAAGAAGTTCAACGAATATTTGTTGAATTGAATTAATATTGACCCAGATCCCAGGGAAATACTGTGATTGAGGAAAATATGTCACGATTTCCAAAAAAGATCATTTATAATAAGGTTTACTTTCTTTTACTTTGTGGGGGGCCTTTAAACGGCTGTTTATTTCAGGGAGAAGTTCAAGCTTGAGGCAACAGTTAAATAAACTATTAAAATTAAATGGATTTTCATTTAAGCCATATGGTGAGGATGCTTACTTCCTTGCTGCCCTCCATCATATTCTCAAGCTAAATTTCATGTTGATCATCTTGTTTTACACTGTGGACTTAGGAAGCTACCACTAGACAAGATAAGAGGAGTAAGGTTCTAAGTGCCATCTGTTGTGATTTTCATTGTCCTCTGGCTCCTGGATTCAAAGTATTTTGTAGCTGGGGTGGAGTGGGAAGCACCAACTTCACTGGACATGGGGGAGAAATCTTAAACATAACAGAAAACAGTTACGAATTCAAGGTCAGAGAGAAATAAACAGGCATCGGAGCCACTGCTCAAAAGAGGCACTTGCTCTATATGTACACTATTATTAAAAACAAATTTCAATGTAAAATTAATGAAAAACATCCAAGTCATTGGAGGGATTCGTGTTTATAGAATTACATTCTATGACCGCAAATTTTTCAATTTTAGGTATAAGTGAAACATACTAAATCTATTCTTTTGTTTCCTTGGTTACTGTTTTCAAAGACCTTGAATTTTAAAAAGGCGAAAAAAAAAACCCCACAAAACTATTCTAAAAGCAACTTGAATTTAAAAAAGACACACACACAAACCCCCCCCCCCCACAAAACTATTCTAAAAGTACCTTCGCAGAGTGTCAACCTTGAACAGAAATATCTATGTATAGGAGGAGAATAATGTGTGCCAAAAAACTTCGGCATAAAAATTTATATTGATTAATATTACTTAAGTAAAAGCATATAAAGTTTAAGACAGAATATGTTACATATTTCTATTACAGTGTAATTATATATATTTTTCTATACTCTGTAAAAGAGAAACTGGCTACCAATACTTTCCTTATAATAACAGGGTTTAGAGACTATTAAATAATTCTATTATAAATAATTGAATATATTTTTCTTTATAGAAGATACTGGCTATCAATATTTTCCTATAATAATATGGTATAATGTAGTAAAATAAAGAGCAGTTGATAAATATTATGTCTTTTCAACATTTAGGATTCTGTTTTGAGTTTTGCCTCAGAGGTCAATGCTTAACTACATTTTTTTTTTCCTTTAAATGGGCTCTGATAAAGTGGTGAGGTTGACTAATTAAAGATAGTCTTCCTAACCCCAAAAGGAGCTATAATCCATAGGAAAATCATTTCAAAATTCAGATCAGTAACTTATTTCCTGAGCCATAACTACATGCAAGGCATTATATTAGAGTTAGAGAAGATACAGCACGTAGCTACCAAACAAGGCTGCATATACTAAATGGCAAAGGAATGGTAAACACATAAACACTCTCACACACATCTCATGAGGGCAAGGACAAGGGCTCGCTCTGCGGTTCCTTGTTGAATCCCAGTGGCTAGTACAGTCCCCAAAGCAAAGTAAATTCTAAGTAAATTTTTTTTTGGGGGGGTGCATGGCTGAGGAATTGAACCCGGGTCTCCTGCATGGAAGGTGGGCATTCTAACCACTGAACCACTCATGTACCCTCTAAGTAAATATTTTTGAATAAATAATTTCCATCAAAAGATAGGGCTTTATGGAATAACTATGGTTAAAGCTGGAACATGAAGGATGGACAGAAGGGATCCAAGAAGGTAGGAGAAGGGAAACTAAGTAGGAGGAACAGATTGCATATCACATAGCCTGGCGTGGAAAGTTCAACCTGGAAAACCAATGGGCCTACAGTAATTAAAAAAAAAAAGGTGAGAGTAAAGTGTGCATTGTTTTGACTGCCTCATTACTGAATTTGCATTTTGTTCAATAATTATTGAGACTCTGACAAACATGTGAGTGTCCCGTTATTTCAGCACCATTTGAGGAATTTTTTGTTTGTTTGTTTTTCTCGTTTGTTTGTTTGTTTTGGGGGGGAAGTGCATAGGCCGGGAATTAAACCTGGGTTTCCCGCATGGCCAGCGAGAATTCGACCACTGAACCACCCTTGCACCCGCGGTGATCCTATTTATTTATTTTTAAAATTGTTTTGTTTTGTTTTTGCATGAGTGGGCACTGGAAATCGAACCCAGGTCTCTGGCATGGCAGGCGAGAACTCTGCCCCTGCGCCACCATTGCCTGCCCGATCCAGTTTATTTTTAAGGAAGATTATTTTTGATGTCATGTGCAGGGCAGAACAGAGCAGAAGGAAATTAGTGGTGGAGATCTGGGTAGAAATCCATTGCCAATAAAAAGGTGAGGCTGGGAATAAGAGGAATGGTAGAAGGATTTTTCCTTTCCTAAGCTAAAGGAATTCCTATTCATCTCATCATCATCATCCTCTTCACCATCAATAGAACTGCTTCTCTTTATTAAGCCCTTCGTAGGTACCAAGCTCTGTGCAGGCAGCATTTTACTTGAACCACCCCATTTCTGACTTGAAACTATGAGACACAGTTATTATTCCCCATTTACAGATAAATGAATTAATAGGAGGCAATTCCTTTACTCAAAGTCACACAGTGTGTTTGAGCCTGAAGCTTTTTAATGAACTTAAACTATTATACTTCTCTTCAGCGAGTCTGTGATGTAGGAAGAGTTTCTTTAAGTGCTGATTGTTGGGAAGTAGTGGGAGAGGCAAGGCAAGGTCAAAGATCCCATCCGGGCTTTGTGCAGGGGACAATGGACAAATCTGAGTAGCATCAACAAACTCAGTAAGACGGAAAAAGTCACTGGTACATTTGGAAGTAATAACAGCAAATATTTTCAGGGCATTTACTAAAGCAAGGGACTACGCTAAAAATGTCCTATATGCATTTTCTCTTTTCAGCTACATCATAAATATTATGAATAAAGAAAAAGAAGCTCAAAGAAAGAATACAAATTGTGCACATTTATGTGGCTAGTAAATAGCAGAGTCAAGAAATTAACATTGTCAACCTTAGTCCAGAGCCTACAAACCAAATGATTCTGCTACCCCAGAAACATTCCAGTTCATTTTTTAAGAAAACACATTTGAGTTACAGCTGTACTATTGTTTTATTGCTTATTAATTTTTTACCTATTTAAAAATTTTATTCCACTTATTTGAAAACAATTTTGAGCCACTTTCATAGAAATACATACATGTCAACATAATATATGATTTAATATGAAGTAGATAGTAAATGGGTATGCCTACATTAAGGCAAATGTTCAAATAGCAATAGCCTCCCTTAAATGGGAGACCTTAATTTTAATTTATTGGACTTTTCTTCCCCTTCCCTAAGATTTCCATAGTAATTGTGGTCTAACATTTATGATCTGAAGGACATTATGTTTGGGGAAGGGGGAACAAAGAAGAATGCCGTGACTTCTGTACAAGTGGAGCAATGAAAAAACAAGGGTAGCTCACTAGCTGAAGTGAGGCTGGAACACAACAGTTATGCTTTCCACATCATATCATGAAAAGCTGGAATAATGCAAACACACAGAGATCTTGTTCCTAACACTGAAATGCTTTGGACTCTGCAATGCCTCTCCTCTCCACTGAAGAGAGATCCAACCATTAGCCATAGCAAGTCACAGCACAGTTGTCCACTTTGCAAAATCTAATTTAATTGGAATCAACAGGACCAGAACAAACTCCTTCTGAATGGATGCTAGATCCATTCTCACGAAAGGATTATGCAGTTAATAAAATTGGAACTTGAGTAAGTCATTTTTGGGAAACCACTGGGGACTCTTGTTTTCTCTAGCCTTTCTCAAGGAAGCTTTCACCACCAGCAACCTCACTGACAACTTCTCTGTTGTCTGTATGTATCTTACAGTGCTCAGGAGTACAGATCACTCAGGGAAATGAAATGCATTACCTGTGAAATTACCTTTCCACCTTCGATATCTCCATCCCTTTTTGTTTCAAATTGGGGACAGGACAAGTGATTTCCCTGAACTTTATCCCCAGTGCCTGACGATACTTTTTCAATACTTTATCCCCAGTGCCTGACAATAGGTACTCATAAGTGAAATATTTGCTTAAGGAGTAAATGACTGGAGCCAAAAGAAAATTTTCATTGGCAAGAGTTCAGAACCAAAACAAAACAAAAAAACAATCAAAAAGCCTTAATGTTACTCATCTTAATCCAATTACAGAATATTACAGGAGGGTGGTAATTTACCACCAAGCTAATAGGAATGTTATTTTTACCCCATTTTAAACTGTCCAGTAGAGTAATAGTATCTAAGAACTCTTAATATTAAGCATTATACTTTCAAATTTATATCTGGGAAACACTATTTTTTTTTCCCATTATCTTCTCTGACTTATTACCTGCTGGCCCAGATACCTGGAATCACAATTTCTCATTTCAAGTTTTACACTATTTCTATAGTCATCTTTTTTGTCATTCTTTTTCAAAGGCTCATATTATCTTTCTCCACATAGAACAAAAAGAAGATTCTAAAACCAGTATTTCCTCTTTGTATCATTAGCATATCTTTGGCATTCCAGAGCCCTTAGAGTCCTGGCCCATAATATTGTAAATCACGGTAGCATTTGTAAAGATAATTACTATCTTACATCCTCTTACCCCATACTGTGGCAGATGAATGCTACTACTGCTGCTATCATCGTCAGAATTATTATTATTGACCATTTACTATCGGTGGTCACTGTGCTAAGCTATTAACATGCATTGTCTTTTAATGCTCTGAGGTGGGTGTTAAAAGTCATCTAATTCAGCCCCAAATGTATGATTTATGAATCCTCTCTACAAGTCTCCCCACTGGGAGAAACCGACATGTAAATAATGCACTGCAGACCTGAAGACGAAATGAAGGCTGAGCTGGAGGGGAGAACCAGGCATCACTGGAGCTCAGAGGAGGAGCTCCAAATCCCTGGGGAGAGTTGTGTGTACTCATAGCAGAAGGGAGGGCTGAGATGAGTCTTGAAAGATGGGACAGAATTACCATGTGGTCCAGGAAACAAGGAAGTATTGAATAAACACTATATAAGAAGATTTGGTAAAGATTTATGGATGTACCAAGATTACTGATTAATATAGAAGATGAGAGAATCTGAAAAGGGGTAATTTTTACATCTGATATTGAGCTCATGTAAAACATTTAATTTGGGGGAGGAGAGTTCCATTTTCTGAACTGAACAAAGGAAATAGTAATAAGTATTTATTGAAGACTTTCTTACATGCCAAGCATGGTATTTACCAATACACATATATTATTTCATCTAATTAGAACCTCACAACCAATTCATGGGGCAGATATAATTCTCCCTTTATTAAAAAAAGGAAACTAAAAATGCTAGGGTGTTAAATTTGCCCAACGCCATCCAGGTTATATATATGCCATTCATTGATGTGATTAAAGTTTTTTTTGAGAGCCTACTATGTGTCTGTCAAAATTTGAAATCAGGCCTACTTGATTTAAAGATACTTGCTCTTACTTCACTACATGGTGCTTGTCTCTCCTGTAAGATCAGAAAGAGAACTTCTTTTTTCCTTATACCTATTATTGTCTTTAAAACGCTGAGATGAATTTTTTAAATCCTATTGTGTAGAAATCACAGTATAAGGTTACTAAACTCACTTTTGTCCATAGCATTACAAAGACTCAACACAAAGCTGTATATCATTCCCTGTAGTAAAGCTCTGAGCGCCAATTAAATTGATCACTTTAGGGCATCTCACTTATAAATTCCATTCTTCAGGGCTCTTGTAACCTAGTAGTTGACATTTTTCTGCATGAAATAGGGTGCAGACAAGGGAGCACTTCGTTCCTGCAAAATAGTATGCACAAAATAGCTATTAAGTCTTAAATGATCATATGAGATACAGAATCAAAATAGGATTAAGAGCTTAAATTTAGGGCTGTGGTTGAAAAGCTTCTGAGTGCTGAAATGTCTGCTTCATACAGATCTGACAAATTTCAGTAAATAGTATTAAATAATAACCATTACTATTCCCTTTAATTCATTCAAATGGAGTAACTGCGACTTAGTGAAGATAAGAGATTTGATACTTGGCCTGGAACTGGTAAGCAATGGAGTAAACATTTTCTCCACATAATGGACTACAGAGCTCATTTTCTTTACTTCATAGGATGATGATGAGAATTACATGGGATTGTGCGTTTAAAGGGTATAGCACTGCGTGTGTCAAATAAGCCCTTTGCTTTAAAATTAGTTGATTTGACAAATATGAACTGAACACTTAATAGCTGTCAGGCACCTGTTCTTGACATTGGAGATAGAACAATGAATAAAGTAAAAATAAAATAGACATAGATCTCTGGCCAGGAAACTAACATACTAGTTGGGTGAAACACACAAAGGGGATTCATAAATAAGCACTATGCTAGGTCAGGATAAAATGCTATGAAAAAATAAATAAAGCACAGAGGCTTTTAGGAAGTGCCCAGGTGGAGTTGTGGTTGTCAGTAAGGGGAGGGCAAACTAAACAGGCGTTACTTCACTAAAGACTGTAAAGGGCTCAAGCCAAACACATGACGAGGTGGAAGGGCAGGGAGCCAGGGAGGCGGAGGGAAGGAGCATGGAGGACAGCCAAGCTGAGGGCAGGCATTAACGGAGGGGACCATGCACAGACCAGACCGTGCTTTTTAGGCCATTTCACATTGATTTGGGCTTTTACTCAGAGTGAGGTGGGAGCCACTGGAGAGTTTGACCAAAGGAGTAACACGATGTGATTTTTTTTTATGATTTCACTGTGATTGCTCAGGTAAGAGTAGAGTTCATTTGCATAAGGGTAGAAGCATGAAGGGTGGCGAGGAGGACTTAGCAAAGCCCAGGGGGTGGCTTAGATCAGGATGGAGCAACGGTGGTGGCAAGATCAGACCTCACCTCCTGATAATCCTGCGCAGGTGAGGAAACATTGGCTTAAAGAGGTTGCTGTTTAGCCAGGATCACGGAGCCAATAAGTTGTGACCTGAGACGCAAATCCATAAGGGTCTGGTTTAAGCATCCAATGGTATACTGCTCTACTGTTTGCCTCTGAAATGCACTGAGCTCCCAGCAAGGCACTAGGTGTGATGGTTAGGTTCAGGTGTCAGCTTGGCCAGGTCATGGTGCCCAGTTGTCTGGTCAGGCAAGCACTGGCCTACCCATCATTGCACGTATATTTCATGGCTGGTTGATAAACCAGAATGTTGGTTTATTAAATCAACAGTCAGCTGATTGCAACTGTGGCTGATTACATCTACTATCAACTAAAGGCATGATTTCTGCAAATGAGATAATCCAATCACCTGGCTTTGATCTAACCAGTTGAAGGGAAAACAGAGACTTTTAACTGCTTCTTCAGCTAGTCAGCTTCTCCTGTGGAGTTTGTCCTGAGCCTTTAGCAGAGCTGCCAGCCTCACAGCCTACCCTACGGATTTTGGACCCTTGCATTCCCACGGTTGCATGAGACATCTTTATAAATTTCCCATTTACAGATATCTCAGTTGGTTCTGTTTCTCTAGAGAACACTGACTAATACACTAGGCCAGGCAGATGAAGGAGATGAGGGTGACTGTCCCTGCTCCCAGGAAGCTACACTGCAGTAAGAGGATAATATAGGTAGACCATAACAGTAGGTGGAGGCAGAAAATCCCCAGCACATTTGTCCAGTGAATAGTTTTTGTGCTGCAAGTGGAACTGTATATAAAATAGACAAAAATCCCTGCCCTCATAGAGCTTACATTCTAGTAAACAGAGAACAAAACCCAGAAAAACAAATACATAAGCTATATATAGCACATTGAAATAGTAAAAGGAAATCATGAGAGGCTTCGTGAAGATCCAAACTACACCTGTGCAAAGTAGTTCACTGCATCACTGTAACAGTGAAAAATTAGAAACAATGCAATATCCACTTAAAAGGGACTAGCTTAATAAAGTCGTTGCCTAGTTTAACAATTTGTATGCAATAGTTAAAAAACGTACAGGTAGATCTATACAACCTAATGAGGGTGGTTACGTCGCAAGACATATTGAGTCAAAACAGCAAGATGAATGAATCTCCAAGTATAATGTGTTACTCATATAAAAAACACTGAACGATGATGTGTCTGTGTACATATACCTATATAAAGGCATAAACATATTCTGGAGGGATACACGAGCTGGAGAGTCGACCTGATTCAGGGATCAAAAGGCTTCCTAGACACCTCAATTCGTTATCTTCAAAGCAGCACAAGCCCACTCCCACCCACCTCCTTCTCAACGGAGGATGAACCGGGTAATCCTCTTGGGCGGTGCAGCCACCCCGTCCCAGGCTGTATGTGAAGCCTCACGTTGGCCACAGGTCTGATCAGCTGCGACCTCTGATCTGTCTCTGGAAAAGCTGAGACCTCGAGGGTGTACAGGGTCAGTTCTGGGTGACACTGTAATGTCTCCCAAGATTTCTTAAGGTTTTCTCCCTTCTCTCAGGACCTTCCTAGGAGTCTGGGGGTGACTAGAGCCCTGTTCAGGGCTCCTTCCTCCTTCTCTTCCTTTGTCTCCATCTTCGTACCCAACGTTGCATTCCATTCAGCCCCCCGCAGATCAACCAATGTCATAAACAATTCCTTCCCATGTAGGTTCTGGATAAAATGGTTTGCGTTTATACATTATCCCATCCTCCAAATACTCATTTAGGTGAGCTTTATTTTTAAAAGGAGTTTAGGATACACACGCATTGAATGAGACGTGTATGAGAAAACATTTTGTTGCCATGAACCGCCAGACATATGTTCAATAATTAAAATGACTAATATTAACTTTCCCATCTTATCCACTATATGGACATTAAATGTTATGCTATTGCCATTATTAACTTTTCTACCTCCTCCTCAGTATACGGATTGGGAAATGCTATAAATAATTCGTCCCCTCCCCCACCCCTGCTCCTTCTGTCACTGCAAAAGAATTTAGATGAACTGTGCTAGGATTTAAAAAAAAGGCCGAGGATTTATAATCTTCCCAATTTCTAGTACTAACCAACATTCTTTCTCCTTATTTTATAAGTTTACAGAAAGCTCATACATTTTCTCACCTAATTCAATATTCACACTGATACTCTGAGGCGGATACTACTCTTGCCACTTCTTAGATAAGAAAACTGGGACTCTGAATCAAATCATGAAATGACTTAGCAAAGTTGTCACAAAGCTAGAATTAAACTTAAATCTTCTTTTGCCAAGTTGTGTTTACTGTGCCACAGCCCAGCCTTTGGCCCTGAGAAGGTTTCACTCTGTAGACCTCTTCTAGACAAAGTCTAGCCCAGAACAGGGAAGTGTTTCTCCCTCTATCTTCTCAAGGGCACATGAGGATCCAGTTGATTAGTGGGATGTGAAGGAGCACTGCAAGAGAAGTCTACCTGGTGTTTGGCTGTCAACACCTGTGTGAGGGGTGCCTGCACAGGGGACCCTGTAGGCAGAACTTGTGCTCATGTGTCCCAGACTCTCTTTTCTCCTGAACTTCCCTGTGCATGTGTTTGTCTCCGCATCTTTCTTTCAAATCTACAAATAGGATGCTCCTTCCTGTCTCAGGGCCTTTAAACATCCTATTCCCTTTGCAAAGGGACCTCCTTCCTTAGTTGTAATGATCTCAGCTCAAATGTATTTCACTCAAGGAAGCTTTCCTGAGTTTTCCAGACCAGGTCAGGTTCCTGCTTTCATAACAGCAGCTATTTACTTGTAAATAGTATGAATCATAGATTGTGATATTTGTTGATTCTTTGGTCAATACTTATCCCTCCCCTCCCCAAAATGGGGGCTTTGTGAAGGAAGAGTTAGTGTTGGGTTTTGCTTACCATTGTGATTAGCATAAAAATCAATAAATATTTATAAATATATAAATATTAATATAATGGAATATGGTGTGGATTCAAAAAGGAAGGACGTTGAAAGACAAAGAAGGAACTAGATTAACGTTGGGGACCATGTGTTGTGCAAAATAAGTAAGAAGCAAAAGAACAAATAAGCAAGTTCTCTCAGAAAATACAAGAAAATTGGAGCCTAGATTGTAAGCCCTTATAGCAGCCACACTAAGACTGGAGCTGTAAACGTATTTCTAGATCCTGAGATACTGAGCTATATGTGTATCAGCTGGGATTTCCCTGGAACTCTGAGTAACTCTGTGACACCTAAGACCCAGAAATGGAGTGCTCAAGCCCTGAAAGTTAGCACAGCTATATACAATAACAGCCAAAGTAATCGAAAACGAGATCAGGCCTCAATTAGAGTTTAAAATGAAGCCAATCTGGCTGGGTCTAAGGTAAATTAGAATGCAAGACAAAAGATGATAGTGTATATACTCTAGGCTAAGAGAGATCAAATAGAGTCAAGAGATTATTCTGGAGGCTGCTCTTATACAAGCTTTAGTCA
Organism: Tamandua tetradactyla; assembly: GCF_023851605.1. NCBI lineage: Eukaryota > Metazoa > Chordata > Mammalia > Pilosa > Myrmecophagidae > Tamandua > Tamandua tetradactyla. The sequence continues at coordinate 28,290,252 of NC_135346.1, forward strand.
GATAGTGCTGATTGCCATGGCTTGCTAAATCCTAACTAGCATCACTCCTTTTGACTCTTAAGAACACCTAGGGCTCAAACTGAGAACTCTATAAACGTTTCATGCACTAGGTTTGCCTTTCTGGAACATATAAATTCCCTGAAGGTTCCTAGGTCAGATAAATCATGAAATTCAGAAGAATCAGCCTCTCCAAGATTATCACTGCATCCCCCTATCCTTTAGCATGGACACTCCTTCTCAACATGAAAAAGGCAGAATGGCATTGCCCAAAGATCCCTATAGACTGGGAGAAGGAGGAGGCAGTATAACAGAGAAAATGGGATTTAACAAATGAGTAAAAAAAAAAAAAAGATCAATAAATATTTTTAAATGGATGAATGAGTGAATATATAAATGGATTCATGAACAGCAAGAAGAGAGTATGGTACTTTAAGTTTGGCCTGTGGCATGGTAAAACGGTCCATCAGAATGCAAAGGTTATCTTTCTTCCTCTGTCTCTCTCCCTCTATCTTGCTTTTGCCGAGTTAGATTCAGAGCACTTATCTTTTTAAATGTCTGTGTGTAACGATAAGATTAACAAAATGCTTCATAATATCACAGAAAACTGTCAGTGCTAATATGGATGACAAATACTATAAAAATGTGGAAAATGAAAATGAATAATTTGTGTGTAAATTGTAGAAATTTACATGCCCTTTCTCATTTTATCTAATTGAGCAGCACTCTTATAATTATTTATACCATCTCTTATGTCAGATTAACATCTAAAATTTTGGACAATTTTTACTTGATGAAAACAATAAAAGTTTTCATGTTTTTTTCTATCTTTAGAGTCAGCCATTTATAGATATAGTCACATACTCATATATTTTAAAACTTATAGAAAAAATAATGCTGCACAGGGGTTAAGGATATGTGCTCAGGAGTCAGAGCACAGGCTTGAAGACTGGATTTAAACACTTACTGTGTGATCTTGGACATGTCACTTAACTCATCCCTGTCAGCCTTTTATTTCCTGAGTAAACTAATATATGTAAATACACACACAGTAACTGGCATATGTAGAACTCAATACCTTTGGCCCATTATTATGCATCCCTGACATTCGATGACACCATTATGAGTCTGAAGTCACTGGGATAATTCCACTTATTTATGTCATAATGAAAAATTACAAATCATTTTCCATTTTCATCTTACAGATTTAGAAAGCTATGTACACAATAGACAGGGCAATGATGCATGGGGGAGAGATTTTGCAAACACATTTCTTTGTAATATAAAATGCAGAGAGTTTAATTAGTATTTTTATTTTTAGCAAGGGAGTGGGGGCATAAAATAAGCTGAATTAAAACACCCTACTTTCATTTTCATAAAGGTATTAGTTTATTGGCAAGGTAATTTTTAAGTTCTTCGCATTTCAGTTCCAAACCTTTCAACTTAAAATATCAAAGGAACTCAGGTTAACTGAATGGTTAAATATTCAGAATTACAATTAATCTGGGGGTTTAACTAATCAGACAAATCACATTTCAGCGCAAAATCAAATGTATTAAGCACATCTGATGTTTGCTCTTTCTCAAAGAAATATTTTCTCCTGGAAACATTTTCAATTACTTACTTGCTTGTTAAGGAATTTTTGGCCAATTAATATATTTAAATTGATAAGAATAGCCAGGCTAGAATGTAGTTATTTCGCTAGTGTCAAATATGATCACTCTTATTCAATCTCAGATTTATTGTTGAATCGTCTGTTGGCAATTATTGCTGCCTACACTGGCAAAAGACTGAGGTTTAAAAATTGCTTTAATGTTCTACTTTGGCTAGAGAGGATAAAAGTTAATTCCCAGAGGGATGTCAACAGCCTTGTCATTTTTGGTGTTTTCCACCTTGTCTTTGTGGTGAATTGTGGGGTCACAGTTATATCAGGGCAACTATTTTATTTTCATTTTTTTTTTAATTGACATACTAAAACAACACACAAACATGAACACTCTTAACATACAAACATTCCATACATGGTGTACAATCAATGGCTCACAATATCATCACATAGTTGTATATCATCACCATGATCATCTTTTAGAACATAAAAGAAATAAAAAGAAAAAAGAACAAACTCATACATATCATAGCCCTTACTATCTACCCAAATTATTTTAACCTTCGTTACCCCTATTTTTTTTCTATACCCTTTACACTCCCTTTCACTAATCACTAGTATTTCAATTGACTCAATTTATTTTCACATTTGTTCTCCCTATTATTTAGTTTTAATCCATATTTCTTACTCATCTGTCCATACCATAGATAAAAGGAGCATCAGACACAAGGTTTTCACAATCACACAGTCACATTGCAAAAGCTATATTATTATACAATCATCTTAAAGAACATGGCTACTGGAACACAGCTCTACAGTTTCAGGCACTTTCCTCTAGCCTCTCTAATACACCTTAAACTATAGAGGGGATAACTACATAATGCGTAAGGATAACCTCCAGGATAACCTCTCGACTCTGTTTGAAATCTCTCAGCCACTGACACTTTATTTTGTCTCATTTCTCTCTTCCCTCTTTCAGTCAAGAAGGTTTTCTCAAATCCCTTGATGCTGAGTCCCAGCTCATTCTAGGATTTCTGTCCCACGTTGCCAGGGAGGTTTACACCCCCGGGAATCATGTCCCACATAGAGAGGGGGAGGGCAGAGAGTTAACTTGCCGTGTTGGCTGAGAGAGAGAGATAGGCCACTCTGAGCAACAAAAGAGGTTCTCTTGGGGTGAATCTTAGGCCTCATTTTAAGTAGGATTAGCCTATCCTCTGTGGGGATAAGTTTCATAGAAATAAACCGGAAGATTGAGGACTCGGTCTATTGATTTGGTTTGCTTGCACGAATATCAGGAATTCTCCACATGGGGAAGTTGAATTTTGCCCCTTTCTTGCTATTTCCCCAACGGGACTTTGCAGAAACTTCTTTAATCACTGTTCAAATCACTCTGGGATTTATTAGGACATCGTACTGGGCAAACCTACAAAATCTCATGCCCTATTCAAGGTTCCATGTATTTATGGTGTTCAATTAACCTGACCATATAAATTTGTACCAAATAAGCATTTCTTGCTTCAGTCTCCCACAGAAGTGGAAGTTTTAAGATATGAATGACCATTTATTTTCAACCCTCTGCAATACTGACATTCCTTTGTTCTTCCTCATGCAAAAACATTTTTTTAATTTGTACATTTAGTCACTATCATTGTACACTCTAGGCATTCCTAGATTACAATATCTCAGTCTTTATCATCTATCTTTCCTCCTGGTTTCATATGTGCCCCCAGCCCTCCTCCCTCTATCATTCTCACATTCAGCTTCATTCAGTGTACTTATATTATTGTGCTACAATCAGATAGTATTGTGCTATACTTTTCTGAATTTTTACTATCAGTCCTGTTGCACAGTCTGTATCCCTTAAGCTCCAATTACCCAATATCTACCCTATTTCTATCTTCTGATGACCTCTGTTCGTAATTGAAATTCTCCAAGTTCATTCACTAATGTTACTTCATATCAGTGAAACCATACAGTATTTGTCCTTTTGTTTCTAATCTCACTCAGCATAATGTCCTTAAGGTCCATCCACATTGTTACATGTTTCATGACTTTATTCTGTTTTACAGCTGTGTAATATTCCATTGTATGTATATACCATAGCTTATTTAACCATTCATCTGTTGATGGACATTTGGGCTGTTTCCATCTCTTGGCAATTGTAAATAATGCTGCTATGAACATTGGTGTGCGAATGTCTGTTTGTGTCCTTGTCCTCATGCCCTCTGAATAGATATCTAGCAATGGTATTCCCAGATCATGTGGTAATTTTATACTTAGCTTCCTGAGGAACCACCAAACTGCCTTCCACAGTGGTTGTACCAGTTTACATTCTCACCAATAGTGGGTTTCTCCACATCCTCTCCAGCACTTGCTGTTTCTATTTTATTGATAATGGCCACTCTGATGGGTGTGAAATGATAATCTCATTGTGGTTTTGACTTGCATTTCCCTAATAGCCAGGGAAGTTGAGCATCTTTTCATGTGCCTTTTAGCCATTTGTATTTCTTTTTCATATCAGGGCAACTATTTAGAAGCAGAAGTGCTTGTGAGCCCTCTACATACCAAGCAGACATTACCCAGGATCAAGACTTCTGAGAGATTGAGAAGCAGTGCATGAAAAGGAACCATGCCCACAAGATTCCTACAGATCCTATGATTGTCTAATGTAATTGATAAGCCTGCTTGTCAAAGCTGCTATTTGTCATCCTCCTTCCCGTCCTCCCTTTCTTTGGTTGACAATTTTCATCTGTACCTCTTACAGTGTGTTTATGTATACCATGGCTACTGATGCTTCCCTGAATCTGCCCTGGTGTTACTTTTCAAGACTGCTTCTTTCTCGAACTTCTCTTACCCATTCTAATTGTTCAAATTCATTCTTCACTGTTGAGGAGTCAAAGATAATCTTTGAAAAAAATATGGTAAATTTGAACAACTGCAAATGAAGAAAATAAAATAGAGAACTAAACTATTTTGACAGGCATAGAAATTAAATTTGATGTTTCCTGTCCTTTTGATCAAAATAATGCACATACGTGCTCAGAACTTATTCAGTTATACCAAATTTTATTTAAGATTCTACATTGGAGGCTGAGTAACTTGGAGGCCCAAAATAATAAAGTACATGCAAACAGGCCAGTTCGTTTTACATGTGGCCATTTTTAGAGGGAGGACCAGTAGAAGTTTCTCCTCTTATTCTTTAGACAAGAGGATGAACATTCACAATCAATCTAGAATCAAACCAAGCTAAAAACTTAAGTATTATATCCAGGACTCTCATAGAGATTTTTGTACTAAAGTTGGCCAAAATTGGATCCAATGATCCAATTAAATTGTATTCTTTATTGCAAACTTAAACAAACAAAAAGCCTATTTGTGGTGGAACGCATAAAAAGAAAAACCAAATGGCACCAATTGTCTGGCTTCCTTTCTTGCCTGATCCGAAAGGCAGAATACTCTGTAGAGTCCAGGTATTCTTTTCGTAGTCTTGAGATAGATCAAGTTTATGGCGGATATTGGATTAATGGCTTTTCTTGTTCTGCAGCTTGGCAGACCCCATATTTCCTTTCTAGGAGAGGCAGAGAACAGGATCCCTTCTTAGAGTATTATCTAATGGGAATGGCATTGTTCCAACCATCAGGAGCCCTAGCCTGTGTCCTGGGCAAAACATTCATAACAGTCCTCCAGAGATTCTGACCAGCAAAGCAAGGCTAGTGTCTCTCTTTTCTTCCCTTATTATTACAAGAGGAGAGGGTGTATATGGGTGTGCTTGAGTGTGAGAAGGACAGACAGAAAGAGAGAAGGAAAGATAAGGAAAGATAGCTCAGGGATTTTTTTCCTCATTTATACTCATTTTTGCTTGTTTGTTTGTATGTTGATTTATAAGAATTGAGGTTTAGTTTTTGGAACTACTTGATTTTGATCAAAACACAAGTTATATAAATTGAGATTTTTTTTCTGGTAAAATTATGCAAATACATAGCTATTTCTATTATATTTTACATTTTAAAGATAAATTCTGACTATCAGTAATCTGACTATGGTATGAAATTTGTTCCATTTTAAAGGAGAAACATAAACAAAAAAATATTCTATAGGAACCTTCCCAATATGTAGGCTACTATCCGCCTTAACTTTCTTTATCCCAACAAAGGATAGTGATAATTACAAAAAGAATATTAAGACATATCTATTTTGGAGGGTGGACAAATTTTAGTAACCATATATCAGGTGCCAGCCATGCTTAAGAGGTTGTTCTGTAAGGCATGGGATTTTCTGGGCCCATATGTTGCCCAACTTCTGGGAGTGGCATTTACATATGATCCCTAGAGTTGTACAAAATGGTGATATTAAAATAAATGCGAGACAATGCCCACTTTTACCACTGCTATTCAACCTTGTACCAGAAGTTCTAGCTGTAACAAATCATGCAATAAAAGACATCCAAGCAGGGAGAGCCTTCCAAAGTTAAAGGAGCCACAACATCTTTTGCTGGTGGGACCCGCAGACAGACAAGCACCACATACTGGACAGGATAAGAAAAACAGAGCCCAGAGACTTCACAGGAATGTCTTTCAACCTGCTGCGTCTCACACTCAGGGAAATCTGATTAAATGTCCAGATGCAAGCAAAAAATGATAAATCATACCAGGAAAATTGAAGATATGGTCCAGTCAAAGGAACAAACCAATAGTTCAAATGAGATACAGGAGCTGAGACAACTAATTCTGAATATACGAATAGAAATGGAAAACCTCTTCAAAAACCAAATCAATAAATTGAGGGAGGACATGAAGAAGGCAAGGGATGAACAAAAAGAAGAAATAGAAAAACTGAAAAACAAATCACAGAACGTATGGGAATGAACAATACAGTAGAAGAGATGAAAAAAACAATGGAAACCTACAATGGTAGATTTAAAGAGACAGAGACTAGAATTAGTGAACTGGAGGATGGAATATCTGAAATCCAAAAAGAAACAGAAGCTAGAGGGAAAAGAATGGAAAAATTTGAGCAGGGGCTCAGGGAATTGAATGATAATATGAAGCCCACAAATATACGTGTTGTGGGTGCCCCAGAAAGAGAAGAGAAGGGAAAAGGAGGAGAAAAACTAATGGAAGAAATTACCACTGAAAATTTCCCAACTCTTATGAAAGACCTAAAATTACAGATCCAAGAAGTGCTGCGCACCCCAAAGAGAATAGATCCAAATAGGCATTCTCCAAGACACTTACTAGTTAGAATATCAGAGGTCAAAGAGAAAGAGAGGATCTTGAAAGTAGCAAGAGAAAAAGAATCCATCACATACAAGGGAAACCCAATAAGACTATGTGTAGATTTCTCAGCAGAAACCATGGAGGCAAGAAGAGAGTGGGATGATATATTTAAATTACTAAAAGAGAAAAACTGCCAACCAAGAATTCTATATCCAGCAAAATTGTCCTTCAAAAATGAGGGAGAAATTAAAACATTTTCAAACAAAAAGTCACTGAGAGAATTTGTGACCAAGAGACCAGCTCTGAAAGAAATACTAAAGGGAGCATTAGAGACAGATACGAAGAGACAGAAGAGAGAGGTGTGGAGAAGAGTGTAGAAAGAAGGAAAATTAGATATGATATATATAATCCAAAAGGCAAAATGGTAGAGGAAAGTATTAACTAAACAGTAATAACACTAAATGTTAATGGACTGAATTCCCCAATCAAAAGACATAGACTGGCAGAATGGATTAAAAAACAGGATCCTCCTATATGCTGTCTATAGGAAACACATCTTAGACCCAAAGATAAACATAGGTTGAAAGTGAAAGGTTGGGAAAAGATATTTCATGCAAATAACAACCAGAAAAGAGCAGGAGTAGCTATACTAATATCCAAAAATTAGACTTCAAATTTAAAACAGTTAAAAGAGACAAAGAAGGATACTATCTACTAATAAAAGGAACAATTAAACAAGAAGACATAACAATCATAAATATTTATGCACCAAATCCGAATGCCCCAAAATATGTGAGGAATACACTGCAAACTGAAAAGGGAAATAGACACATCTACCATAACAGTTGGAGACTTCAATTCCCCACTCTCATCAATGGACAGAACATCTAGACAGAGGATCAATAAAGAAACAGAGAATTTGAATATTGCAATAAATGAGCTAGACTTAACAGACATTTATAGGACATTACACCCCACAACAGCAGGATACACCTTTTTCTCAAGTGCTCATGGATCATTCTCAAAGATAGACCATATGCTGGGTCACAAAGCAAGTCTCAACAAATTTAAAAAGATTGAAATCATACACAACACTTTCTCAGATCATAAAGAAATGAAGTTGGAAATCAATAATAGGCAGAGTGCCAGAAAACTCACAAATACGTGGAGGCTCAACAACACACTGTTAAACAACCAGTGGGTCAAGGAAGAAATTACAAGAGAAATTAGTAAATATCTCGAGGCAAATGAAAATGAAAACACAACATATCAAAACTTATGAGACGCAGCAAAGGCAGTGCTAAGAGGGAAATTTACTGCCCTAAATGCCTATATCAAAAAAGAAGAAAGGGCAAAAATTCGGGAATTAACTGTCCACTTGGAAGAACGGGAGAAAGAACAGCAAACTAACCCCAAAGCAAGTAAAAGGAAAGAAATAACAAAGATTAGAGCAGAAATAAAGAGAACATGAAAACAATAGAGAAAATCAATAAGACCAGAAGTTGGTTCTATGAGAAAATCAACAAGATTGATGGGCCCTTAGCAAGATTGACAAAAAGAAGAAGAGAGAGGATGCAAATAAATAAGATCAGAAATGGAAGAGGAGACATAACACTGACCTCACAGAAATAAAGGAGGTAACAACAGGATACTATGAACAACTTTATGCTAATAAATACAAGAATGTAGATGAAATGGAAAAGTTCCTAGAAAGGCATGAAGAACCAACTTTGACTCAAGAAGAAACAGACGACCACAACAAACCAATCACAAGTAAAGAAATTGAATCAGTCATTCAAAAGCTTCCCAAAAAGAAAAGTCCAGGACCAGACGGCTTCACATGTGAATTCTACCAAACATTCCAGAAAGAATTAGTACCAACTCTCCTCAAACTCTTCAAAAAAATCGAAGTGGAGGGAAAGCTACCTAATTCAGTCTATGAAGCCAACATCACCCTCATACCAAAACCAGGCAAAGATATTACAAAAAAAGAAAACTACAGACCAATCTCTCTAATGAATATAGATGCAAAAATCCTCAACAAAATTCTAGCAAATCAAATCCAGCAACACATTAAAAGAATTATACATCATGAATCCAAGTAGGATTCATCCCAGGTATGCAAGGATGGTTCAACATAAGAAAATCAATTAATGTAATACACCATATCAACAAATCAAAGCAGAAAAATCACATGATCATCTCAATTGATGCAGAGAAGGCATTTGACAAGATTCAACATCCTTTCCTGTTGAAAACACTTCAAAGGATAGGAATACAAGGGAACTTCCTTAAAATGATAGAGGGAATATATGAAAAACCCACAGCTAATATCATCCTCAATGGGGAAAATTGAAAACTTTCCCCCTAAGCTCAGGAACAAGACAAGGATGTCCACTATCACCACTGTTATTCAACATCGTGTTGGAGGTTCTAGCCAGAGCAATTAGACAAGAAAAAGAAATACAAGGCATCAAAGTTGGAAAGGAAGAAGTAAAACTATCACTGTTTGCAGATGATATGATACTATAAGTCAAAAACCCTGAAAAATCCACAACAAAACTACTAGAGCTAATAAATGAGTACAGCAAAGTAGCAGGTTACAAGATTAACATTCAAAAATCTGTAGCATTTCTATACACTAGTAATGAACAAGCTGAGGGGGAAATCAAGAAACGAATCCCATTTACAATTGCAACTAAAAGAATAAAATACTTAGGAATAAATTTCACTAAAGAGACAAAAAACCTATACAAGAAAACTACAAAAAACTGTTAAAAGAAATCACAGAAGACCTAAATAGATGGAAGGGCATACCGTGTTCATGGATTGGAAGACTAAATATAGTTAAGATGTCAATCCTACCTAAATTGATTTACAGATTCAACACAATATCAATCAAAATCCCAACAACTTATTTTTCAGAAATAGAAAAACCAATAAACAAATTTATCTGGAAGGGCAGGGTGCTCCGAATTGCTAAAAGTATCTTGAGGAAAAAAAACGAAGCTGGAGGTCTCACGCTGCCTGACTTTAAGGCATATTATGAAGCCACAGTGGTCAAAACAGCATGGTACTGGCATAAAGATAGATATATTGACCAATGGAATCGAATAGAGTGCTCAGATATAGACCCTCTCATCTATGGACATTTGATCTTTGATAAGGCAGTCAAGCCAACTTACCTGGGACAGAACAGTCTCTTCAATAAATGGTGCCTAGAGAACTGGATATCCATATGCAAAAGAATGAAAGAGGACCTGTATCTCGCACCCTATACAAAAGTTAACTCAAAATGGATCAAAGATCTAAACATTAGGTATAAGACCATAAAACAGTTAGAGGAAAATGTAGGGAGATATCTTATGAATCTTACAATTGGAGGCAGTTTTATGGACCTTAAACCTAAAGCAAGAGCACTGAAGAAGGAAATAAATAAATGGGAGCTCCTCAAAATTAAACACTTTTGTGCATCAAAGAACTTCATCAAGAAAGTAGAAAGACAGCCTACACAATGGGAGACTATTTGGAAACGACATATCCGATAAAGGTCTAGTATCCAGAATTTATAAAGAGATTGTTCAACTCAACAACAAAAAGACAGCCAATCCAATTACAAAATGGGGAAAAGACTTGAATAGACACCTCTCAGAAGAGGAAATACAAATGGCCAAAAGGCACATGAAGAGATGCTCAATGTCCCTGGCCATTAGAGAAATGCAAATCAAAACCACAATGAGATATCATCTCACACCCACCAGAATGGCCATTATCAACAAAACAGAAAATGACAAGTGCTGGAGAGGATGTGGAGAAAGAGGCACACTTATTCACTGTTGGTGGGAATGTCAAATGCTGCAACCACTGTGGAAGGCAGTTTGGCGGTTCCTCAAAAAGCTGAATATAGAATTGCCATACGACCCAGCAATACCATTGCTAGGTATCTACTCAGAGGACTTAAGGGCAAAGACACAAACGGACATTTGCCCACCAATGTTTATAGCAGCATTATTTACAATTGCAAAGAGATGGAAACAACCAAAATGTCCATCAACAGACGAGTGGCTAAACAAACTGTAGTATATACATATGATGGAATATTATGCAGCTTTAAGACAGAATAAACTTATGAAGCATGCAATAACATGGATGGACCTAGAGAACATTATGCTGAGTGAGACTAGCCAAAAACTAAAGGGCAAATACTGTATGGTCCCACTGATGTGAACCGACATTAGAGAATAATCTTGGAATATGCCATTGGTAACAGAGATCATCAGGAGATAGAAATAGGGTAAGATAATGGGTAATTGGAGCTGAAGGGATACAGACTGTGCAACAGGATTGGATACAAAAACTCAGAAATGGACAGCACAATAATACCTAATTGTAATGTAATTATGTTAAAACACTGAATGAAGCTGCATCTAAGGTATAGTTTTTATTTTATTTTATTTTATTTTGTTTTTTTATTTTTTATTTCTTTTATTTTTATTTTTTCTCTCTATTATCATTTTATTTCTTTTTTATGTTGTCTTTCTATTTCTTTTTCTGAATCGATGCAAATGTACTAAGAAATGATGAATATGCATCTATGTGATGATATTAAGAATTACTGATGGTATATGTAGAATGGAATGATTTCTAAATGTTGTGTTAGATAATTTTTTTAATTAATAAAAAAAATAAAAAAAAAAACAAAACACTGTCATGTCCCACTTTTATTCAACACTGTAGTTGAAGCTCTAGCCAGAAGAATTAGATGTGAAAATGAAATAGAATGCATCCAGACTGGAAAAGATGAAGTAAAACAATCTCTATTTGCATAAAATATAACCTGGTATATCTAAAATCCTAAACAATTCAGTAAAAACTATTAGAACCAATTAAGAAGTTAAGCAGAATTGTAAAGTTGCAGGATACAAAATGAATAAACAAAAATTTATTGTATTTCTATACACTTTAAGTAAACAATCCAAAATGAAATTAAGAATACAGTTCTATTTACAATAGTATCAAAAATAAGATATTAGGAATGAATTTAAACAAGGAGGTGCAAAACTTAAAATATTGCTGAAAGAATTTTAAAAAGATCAAAATAAATGGAAAGACATCCTGTGTTTATGGATTAGAAGACTTAACATTAACATGGCAACAGTCTCCAAATTGATCTACAGAGTCAATGCAATATCTATTGAAATTCCAGTTAACTTCTTTGCATAAATTCACAAGTTTATCCTAAAGTTCATATGGAAATTCACAGGGCTTAGAATAGCCAAAAAAAAAAAAAAAAAAATCTTAAAAAAGAAGAATTTTGGAGGTCTCATTTCTCCATGTTGTGAAATTACTACAAATGAACACTGGTCCAGACAGTGTGATACTGATATGTGGGTAGATATACAGATCAATGAAACAGAATTTAAAATCCAGATACAAACCTTTTCTATGAACAATCAATCTTCACCAAGTGTGCCAAAAAATTCAATAGAGAAAGAACAGTCTTTTTAGTAAAAAGTGCACATTATCACCTGCAAAAGAATAAAGCTTGATCTGTGCCTCACACCATATAAAAATTAACTCTAAATGGATCATAGGCCTAAAAGTAAGAGCTACAACTATAAAACTTAGAAGAAAATATAGGAGTAAATCTTTGTGATTTTGGATTTAGCAATGGTTTCTTGAGATATCAAAGGTAAAAGCAACAACAGAAAAAATAGATAAAATGAATTTAATCAAAATTTCATATCTTATGTTTCTAAGAACAATCAGGAAAGTGAAAAGACAACCCATAGTATTGGAGAAAATAATTTGTAGATCATAAATCTCAGGGACTTTTATCTAGCATATATAAAGAACTCTTACAACTCAATAATATAAAGACAAATTAAATTAAATATTTCCCTGAAGAAGATACTGAAATGGACAATAAATCTGGGAAAAGATGCTGAAATGTCATTAATCATCAGGGAAATGCAAAACAATGTCACAATGAGATACTACTTCACACCCTTGAGAACAGCAATAATAAAAAATACACAATAACGAGTGTTGCAAAGGAAGAGGAGAAATTGGCACTCTTACTTTCTGCTGGTAAGATTGTAAAATATTGCATGAGTTTTGAAGAACAATTTGACCATTCCTCAAAAATAAACACATAGTTACCATTTGACTCAGCAATTCCACTCCTAGATAAACACTCAGGAAAAATTAATGCATTTTTCATGTAAAAAATTGTACACAAATATTCATGAAATCATTATTCATAGTAGCCCCAAAGCAGATATAACTCAAATGTCTATTAACTGAAGAATGGATAAATAAAAATGGCTTACTCATACAATGAGATACTACCCTGCCATGAAAAAAAAAAGACATCCAAGTTAGAAAGAAAGAAGTAAAATTATCTCTATTCATAGATGACATGATCCTAGATACAGAAAATCACAAATAATCCACAAGAAATCTACTAGAGCTAATAAAAAATTCAACAAAGTTACAGAATTAAGGTGAACATACAAAAATCAACTGTCTTTCTATATGCCAGCAATGAACAATCCAAAAAGTAAATCAAGAAAATAATTCCATTTACAATAACATCTAAAAGATTAAAAATATCTAGTAATAAATTTAACCAAGGATGTGAAAGACCTGTACACTAAAAGCTATAAGATATTGCTGACAGAAATTGAAGACCAGAATAAATGGAAAGAAATCTTGTGTTCATGGATTGGGAGATTCAGTATTGCTAACATGTCAATATAACACAATATGATCTACAGATTCCACACAATACTGATCAAAATTCCATCAGTCTTTTTTGCAGAAATCCAAAAGTCAATCCTCAAATTCATGTGGAATTGCAAGTTTCCATGAACGTGCAAAAAAAAATTTAAAAAGAACAATGTTCAAGTACTCACATTTCCCAATTTCAAAACTTACTATAAAGCTACAGTAATCAAAACAGTGTGGTACTGATATAATGACAGACAAATAGAACAACAAAATAGGCTCGAGAGTTCAGAGATAAAGCCTCACATCTATGACCAATTAATTTTCAACTATGGTGCCAAGCCCATGCAATGGTGAAAGAACAGTCTCTTCAACAAATGGTGCTAGGAAAACTGGACATTTATATACAAATGAATTAAGATGGACTCTTACCTCACACCATATTTAAAAATTAACTCAAAATGGATCAATAACCTAAATGTAATAGCTAAAATCAGAAAACATTTAGAAGTAAACATAGGAGAAATCTTCATGACCTTGCATTTGGAATGGATTCTTAGATATGACACAAAAGTATGAGCAACAAAAGAAAAAATAGAGATGTTGGACTTTATAAAAATCAAAACTTTTACACTTCAAAGGATATTATCAAGAAATTGAAAAAGACTACCTACAGAATGGGAGACAATATTTGGAGATCATATATCTGGGAAGGGTTTAATATCTAGAATATATAAAGAACTCCTATAACTCAACAACAAAAATACAATCCCACAACTCAACAACAAAAAAGACAGTCAGGTTTAAAAGAAATAGGTAAAGTACCTAAACAGACATTTCTCCAAAGAAAATATATAAATGGCCAATAAACATATGGAAAGATACTTAACATCATTGATAATGTGGAAATGCAAATCAAAACCGTGAGATACCACTTAACGCCCACAAAGATGTCTATTACTAAAAAAAAAAAAAAAAAAAGACTAAGTGTTGGCAAGATGTGGAGAAATTTTAGAACCCTCAAGCACTGCTAGTGGGAGTGCAAAATGGTGTAGCTGCTGTGGAAAACAGTTTTGTGGTTCCTCAAAGAGTTAAACACAGAATTACCATATGACCAGCAACTTCCCTCCTAGGTATATACCCAAAATAATTGAAAGTAAGGACTTAAAGAGATAGTTGTAAACCAATGTTCATAGCAGCCTTATGCACAATCCAAGTGGAAGCAATCCAAGTGTCTATCAAAAGATTAATGGATAAACAAAATGTGGCATATACATACAACGGAATGTTATGCAGCCATAAAAACGGAATGAAGTTCTGATACACACTACCTTGAAAATATTGTGCTTAGTGAAATAAGTCAGACAAAATAATAGATACTATATGATTCCATTTATGTGAAATAGCTAGAATAAGCAAATTCATACAGACAGAAAATAGATTAGAGGTCACCAGTGACTGGGCAAAACAGGATAAAGAGAGTTATTATTCAATGGGTAGAGAGTTTCTGGTTTGGGTAATGGATAATTTTGATGGTAGCCACTGAATTTTGTGCTTAAAAATGGTTAAAGTGGCAAATTTACTACAATAAAAAATACACAATATGGTCTTTCATTATTGCCCTGTGGCCCACAGAATGGTGCCCACCTCCAGGGCGCTGAAAGCGCTTCTCAATCTGGCTCCAATTTTATGACATTCTAAATGGTCTAAGATTTGGCTACATAGTATCCATCTCTCATTTTCCCTTTTCCTGTAATTGGTCCACATGCTCCAACCCGTCTTAGCCTTTGCTCATGCTGTGACACCAACATAGTAGAGAAAACGTATACCCAATTATTACATCTGGTAGGAAAAACACCGAAGTGCACCAAGGTTGAGCCAGAGGATAAAGGAACATTGACGAAATTAAAGGTGGAAAGGTAGTTTAAGGCAGCGAAAGGCCTTATTAGTAGGTCACTGTGATTGTCGATGGTTTGAGTAGGTTTATGGCATGAACAACACTGTGCTGTAAGTCAAAACGGGCTACAGCAGGAAAACTACAATTGTTAAACAAGATACAATCAGGCCCTAAACTAGGGGTGGGCATTGAGAAGGACAGATGTAGAGAGAATTCCAGAGGAAGAGAAGACAACTGATAGGCAGATCCTGGGAAGTTTTCCTCATTAGTGGAAGGACAATTAGAGAGGGAGTCTTTTATAAGAGTAAGACCATGAATAAAGGGAGTAAGTAAAGAGGAAAGTGATGTGGAACTGACTGAGTAGATTAAGGAACAGAGAGGAATTAAATAAAATTCTCTTTGCAGCTGTAGAGCGGATTAAATTTCTTGAGCATTTCATGCACTAAAAAATGTCCTAAAATTGCTGGATCAATAATAATAGCAATAATAAAAAATGGGACAAAAATAAGATTCTAGAAATGTAAACAAAAACCATAGCTGTCTTTGTCCCAGTGGCATCAGCCAAACATGACGACTACTGGGCACAAGGACAAGAAACAATCCCTAGTATCTACCAAGATTAGGTCCTTACTTTATTTTTTTTTAATTTGAAAAGTTGTAGGTTTACAGAAAAAATCATGCAAAAAATAGTTTCTATATGCCCCCATCCCCCACTTTCCCTAATCTTGACACTTCGCATTAGTATGGTATACTTGTTACAATTTCATCAGTTGTTACAATTTCACCAATTATCATTGAACTGTAATTGAAACAAAGAACTTACTTTTTAATAAAGGCAGCTGCATAAATATGGGTGCCCAAAGAGAATTATAAATCAACCTGCTCTACCAGAGGACACCATAGAAAATTGCCTGTTTCAAACTTGTTAATATAAGAAGAGGAGAAAATTATTCCCTGAGATGGAACCATGAGCCATCCCTCACAGTGGTGTGTGACCTGAAGTTATACTATCTAGACTATGTGGAAACTTGTTGGCTGAAAAACTAGTGCACCCAATGAAGACAGAAAAGCAAACTCAAAATGTCTTTAGAGAAACCTACTTTCAACAGTGACCTCAAAAACTTCCCCAAGATAAAGTTTCAAGGTAGAAAAATTTCCCAGGGGAGGTGCACCCATTGAAACAGTAGGGTACCCCAGAAAAACCACATTCTTTCACCCTGATTTAATGAAATACTGTAGTTTGGGACCTCTTGATTAGGTTGTTTTCATGGAAATAAAACATGCCCAATTGTGGGTGTGACCTTTTGATTAGATGGAGATGTGAATCTACCCGTTCAAGGTGTGTCTTAATTAGTTTACTGGGGTCCTTTAAAAGGGGAAACATTTAGGAGAAAGCTTAGACATAGACGTTTGGAAATGCAGAAGCCCCAGGAGATGCCAGGAGTAGAGAGAGTGGACAGAAGCTGAGTACAGCAGACACCACCATGTGCCTTCCATGTGATGCTAAACTAAGAGACGAAACCCAGAGTAGCTAAGTCAGGACACAGACACCTAAAGAGAAAATCACTGGAATCAGAAGCTAAAGTCAACAGAAACGGAACAAGGTGTCTTTCCATGTGACAGACCAGCTTTTCTTCAGAGTCAAGGGATCTTTCTCTGGATGTCTTAGTTTGGACATTTTTAAGGCCTTAGAACTGTAAAGTTGTAATTTAATAAATCCCCTCTATAAATTATGTATGTTAAAAATGTAAAAATATAAAGATATTGAAAATATAAGCAAAGTACTAGGGGCTATAAACATAACTAAATTGAACTTTAAGAAGAAAAAAGTAATTATAATTGAAAATTAAATGGATGGTGAACATCAGGTAAAGAGACAGTGAACTGAATGACAAGTATGAAGAAATTATTCAATATTATGAACCAAAACACAAATGGAAAACTCTAATAGAGATACAATGGGATTTCTAGAAAGAGAAAATAGGTAAAAGTGACAAGAAGTAATATTTATTAAAGAGATAATGGTAGCTTTAGAATTTAGCATGTACTTTGTAGGGAAACTCAACCATGTATTCCAGATTCCTCCTTTTGTCACTGCTCAAAGCTGTGAAAGGATCAATCCCAGATTCTCAGCCAGGAGCCAGACTCAAGAATTAGCAAAACTTCCAGGAAACAACCAACTGTAGATCTTCAGATCACCTCTGACAGCTCCTCATCTTTCTGGAACTTTAGTCCCTCAATATTCCTTGCTTCTGCAGCCCTCTAAAGCCTTTAAAACAAGATTTATGTAATTCACTGTTTTGCATTTTTACATTCCACTGTCTTTTGATCCAAGATTTCTTCTTCAACTTTTTTATGACAGTGGGATCATATTGTCCACCAGATATTGATTTGTAGTTGAGTGGGGAAGGCAGAATACTTTAAAGGTGAAGAGAATGCAAGTTCCTCCTTATCCTCATTTTTAGTGCAAGTGAGATGAAAAGCAGCCTCTACTCCCAAAGTAAGGAGGAAATCTTATTGTTTAGTAAGTTTTCAAATTACTGAAACCAATTGCTCACTCATTTTGCTTCTCCATTATCTATACATTCTTCTAATAACAGAACCTCCTTTGGGTGAACCAATCACTCCCCATCTATTATCAGTCTATATGATTTCAGTACAGCTAACTGCCTTTCCACCTTTACTTCTCCTACCTGCCTGGCACAAAGGTCAGAACATGATTCACAACTAGTCACAGAGATTGGTTCTAGGATGAACACAATTTTGTCTAGTGAAAATTAATTCCAGAACTTTTGATGGAAGTGTTTCTCTGGGGAAACTCTAGGAAGTTGCCCAGCTGATGGAATGCTAATCTGGAGCTGCCGGTGACTACCTTGCCAAGACAAGGAAGAACTAACATACAGAGAAGAGAAGAGCCCAAGAGTGAGGGAGAATGAGAGTGAGAGAAGTAGAACACTGACATCCAAACATGCTTGAGTCCAGCTCTGTCGTTAAACTTTCCATTTACATGAAATAAATTACCTTTCTTGCTTAAGCCAGTTTGAGTTGTGTTTCAGGGCTTGGAAAAGAAAGAACCCTGGCAAATACACTTGGGAACATTTGAAAATGATTGAAATTTGTTTACAATAGAATAAGAGTTTCACAGGCACTGAAAAGCCAATGTAGAATTTAAAAGCAGCAAAGAGCAAGGAAATCAAGATACTCAAGGAAATGTTCTGACTTGCTTCAAGTTCTATAATGAGTAATAGCAGATCTAATGTAAAATCCAGTACTGTTTGGATTCAATGATACTGAAAGCAACTGTCCACCCATTTTGCTTAACATTATTTCTACATTCTTCTGATAACTGAACCTTTGGGTAAACATTCGTCATCCATTTTCAGTCCATATGATTTCAATAGGGCTGACTGCCTTCCCCTACCTGCCTGGCACAAAAATTGGTACATGATTCAAACTCACCACAGTGATTAGTTCTAGGAAGAACACAATTCCCAGAGTCACCATTGTTATTCAACTTTGTGCTGGAAGTCCTAGCCAGAGCAATTACACAAGAGAAAGAAGTAAAAGGCATCCAAATTGGAAAGGAAGAAGTAAAACTTTTACTCTTTGCAGAAGACATGATTTTATATGTAGAAAATCCTGAAAAATCTACAGCAAAGTTAGGAGACCTAACACGTGAGTACAGCAAAGTGACAGGATACAAGAGCAACATGCAAAAATCTGTAGCATTTCTATACCCTAGTAAAGAGAAATCTGAGGAGGAAATCAAGAAAAAGAATCCATTTATAACAGCAAAAGAATAAAATATTAAGAATAAGGACATATAAGACCTACACACAGAAAACTACAAAACATTGCTAAAAAAACATCAAGGAAGATCCAAATAAATGGAAGGATATTCTGTGTTCATGAATTGGAAGATGAAATATAGTTAAAATGTCTATTCTACTCAAATTGATTTATAGATTCAATGAAAAACCATTTAAAATCCCAACAACTTACTTTGCAGAAATAGAAAAACCAATAGCCAAATTTATTTGGAAAGGTAAAAATATCTTGAGGAAGAAAAATGAAGTAGGAGGTCTTAAACTACCTGACTTTAAAGCATATTACAAAGCTACAGTGGTCAAAACAGCATGGTGCTGGCATAAAGACAGATGTATTGACCAACTGAATAAAATTCAATGTTCAGAATTAGACCCTCTCTTCTATGGACAACTGCTTTTTTTTTTTTTTTTTTTTTTTGCATGGGCAGGCACCAGAAATTAAACCCAGGTCTCCGGCATGGGAGGTGAGAATTCTGCCACTGAGCCACAGTTGCACTGCCCTGGATGACTGATCTATGATAAGGTGGTCAAGCCAACCCAACTGGGAAAGAGCAGCCTCTTCAACAAATGGTGCTCAGAGAACTGGATATCGATATCCCCAAAAATGAAAGAGGATCCATATCTCACACCTTATACAGAAACATTTCTCCAGTTTGGGGAGACAGATTTGAGGACTGTCCTCCCATCTTCATGAAGCTAGTGTTTACTCAATAAACTCTCTTCTCAGAATCCCTGAGTCATTTAATTGAATCTGGCATGCATCAGGAAAGGGCTCACTTTTCAGTGGCAACAAGTACAGAGTACAGTAATATCATCCTTAAAAAACAGGTTAATAACATGGGAAATTAATCACATTTTAACATTGTTAAAATCAGGGGTATACAGGTAGTTCGTTGGTAGAATGCTCTCCTTCCATGCAGGAGACCCGGGTTTGATTCCCGGACCATGCTCTCCCCAAACAAAAACAAAAGTTGTTAAAAATCATTGTAAGTATTATGTACGATACCCTGAAATATTTCAGAATATTTGAGGCAGAAAATAAAAATTATTTCCAAAGTCCCCTTGAGGGGTTGTATTAAAAAATGTGGAACTATTAAACTTCCTCACCTGGGGAATTCATAGTATTCTCTCAAGCATTAGGGACTCCAAATTTAATAAGCAAATCCCTCAATTTTGACACTTGCCCATTTGAAACTTATTTTTGCAATGGCAAAGCTAAGCCTACTTATACTTATGCCTAAGACTCCCTACCAGAGAACCTCTTTTGCTGCTGATATGTAGCCTCTCCCTCTAAGCCAACTCTGCACATAATGGGACAAGACTCCCAGGGGTGTAAGTCTCCCTGGCAACATGGGACATGACTCTGAGGGATGAGCCTGGTCATGGCATTGTGAGATTGACAATGCCTTCTTGACTGAAAGGGGGAAAGGAAACCAAACAAAATACATTTTCAGTGGCCAAGAGATTTCAAATAAAGTTGAGAGGTCATTCTGGAAGTTACTTTTATGCAAGTTTCCGCCAGAAACTACAAATTTCCACAGTATGCCAAGCCCTAACAATCAGTATTCCTGGAAATCCTAAAGAATACACTGGACTCTATCTAAGACTCTATAAATGTTTTACTTAGTAAGTTTATTGTTTTTTTTCCAGAAACTTAAGACCCCCCAGATTCTTCATATGCCAGATAAACCCTGAAAACCAGAGGCACCAAGTCTCTCCAAGCGCATCAACCAGTTTCATTCTTCTACCCCATAAGGTTGACACCCCTTTCCAGCACAAAGAAGCTAAAATGCTCATTGCTTAGCTATCCATGAAGATTGAGAGAATGATCAAATAAGAGGGAGGAGGTGTAACTGAGAAATTAGGATTTAACAAATGCTCATGACTACTGATTCATTATACAGCTATTTCTAGATTCTAGTGTACCAGAAAAGCCAGTAGGAAGTATCTGAAATTGTTGAACAAATTGTTGATTCAGTAACTCTGATCACTGATATTGATTATATAACTATATAGCTTTTCTCGTGTGACTGCGTGATTATAAAAACAGTGTGACTGATACTACCTCTATCCAGTGTATGGGTAGATGAGTAATTAATTAAACACATGCATGAAAAAATAGGTCAGGAATATGGGGCATATATGTAAATTATGGACAATAGATATAGGACTACTTTAATAATCTTTCATCAATTGTAACAAATGTAACTACTGTTAGGAAAACAGAATTACAAAAAAAAGTATCCTCAATTGTAACAAATTTTCCACACCAATGCAAATGTTTGTGTGGGGGGGTGGTGCATGGGAAACCTGTATTTTATGCAAGATTGTTCTGTAAACCCACAACTTCTCTGATAAAATTTTTTTTAAAAATCAGCTTCACCACAGAAAATAAAATGGATTCTCTTTGCTAATCAATCAGCATGGTCATTAGCTACTCCATAGTGAAATCTTGAGGAAATTTTGTTTCTTTAATTTCTCAATATCACTGGCTGTCAATAGTAACTTGTACTTGATATTGCTGATGATTCTGACTTTGCAGAAGGTCTGTGGAGGGAATTAGAAAGCTTCTTCTCTGAAGAAAAAGCATTACCATATGGCCGTACATGAAAGCTGCCAGAGGCCCACTGGAGCTGTGTGTGCTTTTCTGAAGGACACATTGATTAGATGGAGCCAGGGAGAAAAAATAGCACTAACAACATAGCAAAGTGTGAATAACAAGGTACAGGCATACATCTGCACACAAATCAGCCAGGGTAATTTTATCTCATCATCTGCCATACCAGGATGCGTGAGTGAAATGTCTTCAGAATCTGCTTGTTGGTGCAGCAAGAGAAAACATTCTTTGCTCTTAAGGATATTTATCCTCTGATTTCTTTATGCCTTAGAATATCTTTTGCATGTGATAGGCCCATCATGAATGTGTGAGCAACTTGTACTGACCAAGCTAGTTCTGAGTCTCAGAATGCTAGTAAAGTCACTTGAGACTCTTCTGCACCTTATTTGAGCAGTGGGTTACTGGGGCCTTGCAGGGTATTCAAACAGCACTTAACCCAGAGCCAGTGACTACTGGCTTACTAAGTAAGAATATATTTGAGGTTCTGTGTGACCCTGGCAAAACCCTCTCAATTCAGGGTTTCAATTTTCAAGTCTGCAAAATGAGGGAGCTGGACTATGTGAAATCTAAGGTCATTTCTAGGGCTGCAGTGTCTGACCCTATATCCTAAAGGATAACGTGTGTGACTGGGAGGTGGGTTATTCAGTTTGACCCAAACATTGAAAGAGAGTGATGAGCAGAGGCTTATGCATAATTAAAAACTTGCAATTTGAAACTACAACGTGATTTTTCTGCATATCAGATGAAAAATATGCAAATGCCCTTGTATGGAATCATGTACCCTAGAAAAACGTTTTCTAAACTTAATCTATTCCTGCGGGTGTGAACTCGTGTAAATAGGACTCTCGATGAGTTTACTTTTGATGAGTTAAGGTGTGGCCCAGTTGAATGAAGATAGTTCTTAACCCTAGTACTGAAGGCCTTAAAGGGGAAGTTATCACAGAGAGAGAGAAAACCACAGGGAGCAGCCCAACGCCATGTGTCAAGGGAATCTGGAAGAGAAATGAGAAGCAGGAGAGGCCACCATGTGCATTGCCATGTGACAAGAAAGCAAAGGACTGAGCTCACTGGCAGACAACCCCAGAATAAGCAGTCTTCTGGAGAAAGGATCACCTTAATGATGCCTTGATTTTGTACTTCTCCAGCCTAAAAACCATGAGCCAATACATTCCCATTGCTGACATCAACCAATTGCATGTATTTGCTTTAGCAACAGGGAAACTAATACTGCACTATTTCGATGAGGATGTGAGGAAATGCTCTTACATTGTGGTGTGAGTGTAAACTGACATGGCCTTTTTACAAAGAAATCTGGCAATATATTTGACAATTGAAAATGCATATGATCTTTGAGTTAGACATTCTACTTCTAGGAATTTAAGCAATAGATATACTCACACATGTATGAATGATGTCTGTCTAGTCATTACAGCACTGTTTGTAGTAGAAAAGATTTGAAGCAATTTGAAGGTTGGTTTCTATTGTGGAAGACCCACATGTAATATCATGCAGCTACTTTAAAAAAGAAAAAGTAGAACTGTATATACTTTAATAAAAATAAAATCATAAAGTATACTAATAAGGAGAGGCTCTTCCAAAAACCTTAGCTATCTGATTAACGAAAGACTCAAAAGGGATGCTGGGGGAACAATGGACCAGGAGTATGGGGATATGCCAGCATTTTTCTCCTTCCCTAGAGCTTGGGTATCAGGAAACACTGTAAGTACGTCAGTTACATTCCAATTATCTCTTCGGGTTTGGCCAACTCTGACAAGGAGGGCACATAGTAACAGTTGCTGAGAAATCTACTTTTTGACTATTAATAAAAAATGCTACTATGAATATTGATGCCTATATTTTTGGATGGGTTATATGTTTTCATTTCTCTCAGGTATATACCTAGGAGGGAAATTGCAATTTGAAACTACAATATGATTTTTCTTTTTACATATCAGATGAAATAAATGTAGATGCACTTGTGGTAGTATGGAGCTTTGTACCTCAGAAAAACATGTTTTTAAACATAATCCATTTCTGTGGAATATGTTTAATCATGGGAGGAACTACCTCCAATTTTTCCCATGCAGCTGTACCACTTTATATCCCCACCAGCCATGTACGACGATTCCAGTTTCTCCACACCTTGCCAACATGTTTCATTTGTTTTCTTGATAATAGCATCCTAGTGGGTGTAAAGTTGTGCCAGTTTGAAAGGCTGCATGTACTCTAGAAAAGCCATGTTTTACTCCTAGTTCCATTTTGTAATGGCAGCCATTTCTTCCAATCCCTATTCAGTGCTGTATGTTTGGGAAACTTTAATTAGATCGTCTCCCTGGAGATGTGACTCAATCAAGAATGGTTGTTAAACTGGATTAGGTGGAGATGCGTCTCCACCCATTCCAGGTGGGTCTTGATTAGTTTACTGGAATCCTATAAAAGAAAACCACAAGAGAGAAAGCCACGAGATTCAGAGAGAGAGGAGTAGAACGGCATAGCCACGAGAAGCAGAGAGCCCACAAGTCAGCGACCTTTGGAGATGAAGGAAAATGCCTCACAGGGAGCTTCATGAAACAGGAAGCCAGGAAAGAAACCTAGGAGATGATGCCGTATTTGCCACGTACCCTTCCAGATGACAGAGAAACCCTGACTGTGTTTGCCATGTGCCTTTTCACTTGAGAGAGAAACCCTGAACGTCATCGAACTTCTTGAACCAAGGTATCTTTCCCTGGATGCCTTAGATTGGGCATTTCTGTAGCCTTGCTTTATTTTGGACATTTTCATAGCCTTAGACATGTAAATTTGCAACTTAATAAATTTCCCTTTTAAAAGCCATTCTGTTTCTGGTATATTGCATTCTGACAGCTAGCAAACTAAAACAAGTGTGATATCTCATAGTGGTTTTGATCTGCACTTCTCTGAGGGCTTGATGCTGAGCATCTTTTCATGTTCTTATTAGCCATTTGTATATCTTTTTGGGAGACATGTCTGTTCGGATACTTGACCCATTTTTAAAATTGGGTTATTTGTCATTTTATTATTTAGTTAGAATGATTCTTTGTATATTCTAGATAAAGTCTTCTATCAAATATATTATTTGAAAAAATTTTCTCCCATTCTATGGGTTGACATCACTTTTTTAATGGTATCCTTTGGAACAAGTTTTATTTTTCATGATGTTTAATTAATCTTTTTTTGTTTATTGCTTTTGCTTTTGGTGTCCTATCTAAGCAAACAGTGCCTAATCCAAGGCTACAGAGATATACACCTAACTTTTCTTCTAAGAGTTTTCATGATTACATTTAATCTTTGACTCTCCTTCTATCTTCTCCATCTTCCTAAAATAGTTATTTTCCCCAGTGTGGCCCTTATGATTAAAACCTTACATCACAACTTTTCTAAAACTCTGTTTTTCAACACTTTATGGTCACCTGGTATAATGCACATCTCTTTAAAAAAAGAAAGCAATAAAAATAAAATAGCATTGACTATTTACAATATGCCAGGCACTATGATAGAAATTTACACTGCCTCTGACATTATCCTCAAAACTATGATCTATCTAAATATTATTTTCTACATTTGTAAGATGAGGAAACTCAGACGCAAAGAGGTTTAATGATTTACTCAGAGAATCACAGGTAGTAAGGGACTAAGATTTGTACTTAGATTTCTCTGCTGCCAAAGCTTAAGCATTTTCCTGTGTGTTATACTTGCAGGCCTTCTCTGGGAAACCACATTTCCAATACAGAAAGTTAAAGGAGCACTTTGATTTAATAAATATAATCAAGGCCTCCTATGTGACATGCACAATAAGCCCTTATCAAGTACAGCCAACCTGTATAGTACCAGAAGGGACAGAAATGAACTTGTGGTCCCAATAATGCCTGCTACAAATGTAAGATGTGCAACCAGCATTGATAAATGGGGCACTTCCTGAAATTCATGCATTTTTTGCTACCCTCACAATTTTCTCTATATTCATAGGCCAACTGTGATATCATGTAATTAATTTTTCTTTAAATCAATACTTTTTTTACTTTAAAGTTTACCTATTTTAGCCACAACCTAAGCAACATACCTGTAAAACCAAAGTCATGGTGTGTTGGTAGTATTTTTTCTAGTATACATTACAATAAATATATTATTATGCAAAAAATCCATATATATCCCATGTAGTACCACATGTTGGGAAATATTGGATTAATACCAGTTAATGCACATGCCCAATAACATTCTCTTCTTACTCATTTCATATGTGTTCTTGTTCACAGAAAGAGTGAAGTTACCAGTGTTTCCCTAGCATCGGCTATATTTTTTCTGGTGATATATCCCACTCCAAAATTGATAGGCTTGTTATAGATTTTTCATCATGCACCCATTCCTTCTAAAATGTTTGACTTAGATTGTTGATATGATCTCTACAGCGGGATAATGATGGCTCAGTAATTTCAAATTTCAATATTCCTGAAATTGAGGTGCATCTTACAATCAATGCATTTTTGTTTTTCCCTAAAAAGATGTTAGGAAATCAGTGGTACATATGAATTATGTCTGAATTATGGAAAGATATTTGATTGACTTCAAAGGTCCATGACATGAAGCCATTTGAAATCTGTGGGTTCCTGAGTTTGAATCGTGAGTGCTCTGAAACCAATGTGTAGCTGCGGTTACTGCAGGTGAATGAACCCAAGCAACTGCTCAACATCTCAATGAGGCTTTGTTCTTTAGAAATGCAGTGACACTCCTGAAGCGGTGAAACAACCATCACTGCCACCACCTTAATAATAGCAAGTCTTGTTTCTTTGTGAAAATCATCTGAAACAAGCATCACTGCCACCACCTTAATAATAGCAAGTCTTGTTTCTTTGTGAAAATCATCCCCCAAATAAAGCCAATGGTTAGTGCTGTTGATGGAAATAGAGAGGTTTAAGAATGATCATTTAATCTGAAAAGAGGTATTTTGATTAAACTGAATTGTGGCAACATATAAGATTCTTAAATGAGTGACATGAATCATTTAGATTTATGGAGCCGTCCAGTGTTTGCATATTGATGTTTTATAATTGTATTCATATACGAAGGGATTTGAGAAGAATGCAGATGCCAATTGAGAATGTTAAGTCTACATTATGAAAACCTTGGAGATTTTTTGGATCACACATTTAAAAAAAAATCAAGACATATTGAGCGTTTTATAACATTATGTAGATATATAGATTCTGCTGTGGCATAAAATCTATTTTATCATTTCTTCCACAAAATATATGAGCTACAAAAAAAAAGTCAAATAAAATTCCTATAAACAACAGGCATGTATTTTACATACAGTAATGTGTCAGGGAGAAAAAACGACAACACAGGTTTAAAAGCCACAAATCCTAGAATCTAGTCTGGCTTTTGCCACTTAACTAGCTAAGTGACCTTCAGAAACAAGTCATTTAACTTCTGGAGCTCCATCTCCTGGTCTATAAAATAAAGATTACAATACCTGCTTTATCCCTTTCTCAGTTGTTGTGGGGTCCATTAAAATAATATAAGTGAGAGTAGTATATATAGTGTTCTACAAATGAAGGTTGTAGATTTTATCCCTCAATCAGTGTTGAAACCAATGCTTTAATGTATTCAACAATACATTATTATGGGCACAATGAACTCAAAATGCACCACGGCACTGCTAAATGCACCACATAAAATAAAATGATAGATGTGATGAGGAACAGCTCTGAAAACTTAATTACATTATGCAAATGTCAAGTACTATTATTTTATATATTGGTGCAAATTTCTGAATCAGTTGCAGGGAAACATTCCAAGTAGTAAAATGTCTAGGTAACACATGAATGTTTCTAAATGGGAGAAAGGAATAAAAATCTTCAAACTATTCTAATCTAATTAAAAAGTCTTAAGCTCTTAAATCTTCCTGGTATCATGTTTAAAAGAAAGATTTTTAAAAATTCTTTTAGTTGCTATTGTAAATGGATGTTTTTCCATTTATCCTCTTGGTTGTTCATTACTAATGTATAGAAACACTACTGATTTTGTGGGTGTTGATCTTTAAACTTTTTTTTTAATGCAATTTTATTGAGATATAGCCATCCAAAGAATATAATCAACAGCTCACTGCATCATCAAATAGTTGTGCATTCAGCACCACAATCCATTTTTGACCATTTTCATTACTCTAAAATAAAAATAAAAAAGAGTACATGAAACATCCTTATCCCTTATCACTCCATCTTATTAATTTGCCTTTATTTTAAATGACAATATTCTGCAATAGTGAAGACATGGATGGTTCTATCTCCAAAAAAGAATTTTCCTTATTTTCATTTTATAGGGAACTTTGAGAACATGGTCTGGGACACAGCCTACAACCAGGAGAAAGGACCTTCAAATCTAAGTCCTGTTGTTTCCTAGAGCCTCAGTAAGACGGTTGCCAGGGGGGAAGATATAATGGTACATTTTATTCATTTATCAGTTGATGATATAATGGTACATTTTATTCACTTATCAGTTATCCAAAAAAATATATTTTGCAATTGGTACTGTGCTTGGAAGTGGGGTCTCAGTAATGAATACAAAGGATAGATTTCTCTTTTCTTCCAATTTCTTAATCAGGCAGAGAAAAAACTGTTAAATATGGAAGCAGGTGGCACATTGGTAAGAATGTAGACAGCTTAAGGAGACGATACTCATGTGATTTGGAAGCAAGTCAATTTTACTAAACCTCAGTTTCCTCCTGGATAAGCATGGACTCGTGATATCACTGATCTCATAGGTCTTTTGAGAAGATTAAATGGGGCAGTGAGTATAAATTACGGTACCTGGTAAATAAGTCTTATCAAAGGTAGACTGTGTGGCACTGATGAAAATATCTATACTGGCTAGACAACTTTATGCAAGTCAACTAGATTTTATGCCATATTAGAACATTCTGCAAGCATGCTTTATTCAAAATTAAGATCCCCCAGAAATATTTAATGTTGTACTCTGAACTCTTGTTTTCCAATCCAAATCTCCTGAGTTCTGCCTTTGGCTCTGTCCCCTGGTCTTCAACCTCACACCCATCATCGAACTGATGTCTGAAATTGCTCCTTCTGTTTGGACATCCCTTCTGGCCCCAATCCATACTCACCCACGGAGGGCATTTTTTCAAGTTCCTTCAGGAGATAACTGAGCACTGATCCCTCCCATCAAGGTTCTCACTGGGTTTGTACCAGCCCATGGAAGGTATTCAGACAATTTTATTTGTGATAAAGCAATTTACCCTCTCTGGGTCTCAGTTTCTGCATCTGTTAAATGACAGGATTTGGTTAGTTAATGCCTCTTTATCTATCATTTTATAACCTTCTGTTTCTCTCTATGGGTTTTATAGTGTGAAAATGATCATATTTTGTGTACAGTCCCTTCTAAAATTATATGAAGTCTGCTGAAATAGTAGGAACATACAGGTCAGAGAACAAATTTTGGAGTCTTTCCACTATTAATGCTTGCTTTCATAGAGCTGCCTTCTCATCTCTTTGAGGTTTTGCTTGCATTACGAAACTGCTTTGCCAATATCAGTTACTGCAGGGAAGGGTAAGGGGCATTTTAAAACTAGGAAATGGATGTTTCCCTTGGCTGCTCCTTCATCCATCTTAATTTAGACAGCATAAACACAAGAGCACCTGGCACACACACCTACTGCTCTGATGGAAATGACGGCCATGGCAGGGAATATTTAAAGGCGAAAATGGAAGGGCACAGATTTCGGCTTCAAACAGACATTTTCCATTCTCCTTCTCAAGTAAAAGCCTGAACAGTAACCCTTTCATGAGTGCTAAAGATTGAAAAAAATTATCTTTGTTAGCTGAGAACATAAATCCAAGTAATTCTGGTTGGGCAGGGTTCCTTTAAGGAATGTGGCGAACAATTAAGAAATGTGTGTATGGCTTAGAGAGGAAAATGAGGGTAAAAGGAATTGTCAAAACTGGCAGGCTCCAAAAATAAATCATATTCTAGATAATAATAATATATCGTACAAATTTAATTTGTTATATTCTTCAATTAAGATATCTCCATCAAGGATTGATATAATGCAGCTTGTGCTGATTTTTGAACTTCATGAATCCCATAATTAGTATTTTTTATTATATTAATACAAAAGTAGTAACATTTGTTTGAATTTTTTATGATTGCATACTCTGAAAACTTTTTGCAAGTATGAGCTTCCAGGGTTATTTTAAACATGAGGTATTTTTAATAAACAGCAGCAACATTAGCAACAAAACATAAGCTAATCTTTATTGAACATTCACTATTTACTGGATACTATTCTAGGGACTTTACATGCATCAACCCACTTAACATTTACAATAGTCCAATGAAGCAAGTAATCCATTTTTTTTTCACCTTTGAGGAAATTAATAGTAGGAAAGGTAGTAAAAATTAACTACATCTGAGATTCTACTTTATTAATGGTAGATTGGGTAAGTCTGGCCAACTGCAAACCAATAAATATAATTTAAAATCCTGGATTTAAAAAAAAACTCAACTTTTTAAAAAGCACAAAAGCGCGAACAAAATTGTAAATAATTACAAGGCTGAGATCTGGAAGTGATAGGAATCCAAAGCCAAGGACATACAGCACTCAGGGACACTTTTATTCTGGTGATGTTTATAGATCTTGGAGAGATGGCTAAGGTTGAACTGGGTTTTTGGAGGGAAAAAAGTTGAAATCCAAGTAAATTGTCCCTGCTTCAGGCTTAGACCTAAGAGTGCCACAATGAATAAAGGAAAACTGGAAATAAATGAGTGCTCATCACTACTGCACCTTAGCTGTGAGTCACCTGGGTGACCAAGAAAATCTCAAACCCTCGATTTAGATTAAGGGAATTCCAGATTGCTATTAGTCACAGAAGCCCAGAAAAAGCAATAGAAAATTAATTTGTGGGGGAAGGTGGGCTCAAATGATTTCTACTAACAGTTATTGAAATACCATGCTCAGCGTACAATCAAGGGTAATCAAATGCATGAGGAGACAAGGCAACATGTGTAAGAACTAGTAGAAACAAGAGACAACGGAAACATGGAAAGACTTCAAATACTGGAATTAGCAAAAATATATTATCGAACAACTAAGCTTACAGTTCAAGGAGATAAAAGCCAAGTATGACAATTTTGGAAGTTAACCTGAACACATAAAAAGAGGAGATTTGAGAAGGAACAAAATAGAAATGATAAAAATGAAATGATAGCAACCAAAATTAAGAACTAAACAGATGAATTCAGTGGCAGATTAGGTACAACTGAAGAAAGAATCAGTAAATGGAAGATGGGTCAAAAACACAGGAAGAAGAGAAAGTGGGGAAAGATGAAAGAGACAAAAGACGGTAAGAGGCAAAGGATATGGCACAGTGTCATCATTTTAAAAAGCCAAAGGAGCCAAGAGATAGAAAGGGGCAGCAGCAGCATTTGAAAAGATGATGGCTAAATTTTTCCATAATTGATGAAAATAACAATGCACAGAATCAAGAAGTCCAAAGAATCCAGCAAAAATCAAAGAGACAAAGAGAAAATCTTAAAAGCTGTCAGAGGAAAACAGATAGCCTATGACAGTTAACTTACAGAACAGTAACAAGGGAAACCAGAAGACAATGGAATGATATTTTCAATGTATTGAAAGGAAGAAACTGTGAGACCAGAATTCTTCATCCACTGAATAAATCCCTCAAGATTGAAGGTAAAAGTGAATACATTTTTGAGCAAACAAAAATTAGGGAGTTTGCTACTTGAGAGTCAAACTAAAGAGAAGTCTAAAGGGTGCTCTTCAGGCAGAAGGAAAAAATAATAACAAATAAAAAGCAAGAAAAAGTGGTAAACATCTGGGAAAATCTAAATGCATAAGGACCTTATAAAAATATGAATATTTTTGTTAGATATGCATATATAAATAGTATATATAATTCATAAGAATAGCATATAATTCTATAATTCAAGAGGGGGTAAATGTAGTTACAATGTTTTATGGGCAGGAAGGAAGATAATAAAGTGCCAGTGGCTGAGAGATTTCAAACAGAGTCAAGAAGCTATCCTGGAGGTTATTCTTATGCATTATATAGATATCCCCTTTTCAGTTGATCATGTATTGGAGTAGCTAGAGGGAAGTACCTGAAACTGTCGAGCTGTGTTCCAATAGCCTTCGTTCTCGAAGATGATGGTATAATGATGTAGCTTTTACAATGTGACTGTGTGATTGTGAAAATCTGTGTCTGATGCTTCTTTTACGTAGGTTATAGACAGATAAGTAAAAAATATGTATAAAAAATGAACAAATAATAGAGGTGTGCTGGTTTGAAAGGATGTATGGACCACAGAAAAGCCATGTTTTAATCAAAATCCCACTTCATAAAGGCAGAATAATCCCTATTCAGTACTGTATGTTTGAAACTATAATTAGATCATCTCTGCGGAGATGTGATTTAATCAAGTGTGGTTGTTCAGCTGGATTAGGTGACATGTCTCCACCAAATTGATAAGTTTCTGAAGTCCTACAAAAGAGGAAACATTTTGGAGAATGAAGAAGATTCGGAGAGAGCAAAGAATGCTGCAGCCTTCATGAAGCAGAGAGTCCATGAGCCAGAGACCTTTGGAGATGAAGAAGGAAAACGCCTCCCGGGGAGCTTCATGAAACAGGAAGCCAGGAGAGAAAGCTAGCAGATGACACTGTGCTCACCATATGCCCTTCCAGATGAGAGAGGAACCCTGACCATGTTCACTCACTTGAGAGAGAAATCCTGAACTTCATCGGCCTTCTTGAACCAAGGTATCTTTCCCTGGACGGATGCCTTTGATTGGACATTTCTATAGACTTATTTTAAACGGGACATTTTCTCGGCTTTAGAATTGTAAACTAGCAACTCATTAAATCCCCCTTTTTAAAAGCCATTCTGTTTCCGGTATATTGCATTCTGGCAGCTAGTAAACTAGAACTAGGGGGAACAAAGGTTAAAATAATTTGGGTAGATGGAAATACTAGTGGTCAATGAGAGAGAGGGGTAAGGGGTTTGGTATGTGTGAGGTTTTTCTTTTTTCTTTCTTTTCCTGGAGTGATGCAAATGTTCAAAAAAATGATCATGCTGATGAACACACAACTATGTGATGATATTGTGAGCCACTGATTGTACACCATGTGTGGAATGTTTTTATGTTTATATGTAGTTTCATCAATAAAAATATATTTTTTAAAAACTACACATTAAAATTAGATTTTGATAAGTCAAGGTATATGTTACAATTACAAAGGTTAACACTAAAAGAACAGAATACAGAGTCTATAACTCCTAAATTCATAGAAGGGAGAAATTGAATGATTAAAAAATGTCCTCTCGGTTCAAAAGAAGATAAGAAACGAAGCGAGGGGAACCTAACATAAAACAGTTGAGGCAAACAGAAAAAATACAATGAGGAAGTAGATTTAAATCCAAATATCTGGGTAGGCCAGCAGGCAGAGTTCTCATCTGCCATGCCAGAGACTGGGTTAATTTCTTGGTGCCTGCCCGTGTTAAAAAAAAGAAAGCCAAATATATATATATCTCTGTAATTACATTAAATTAAGTACACAAATTAATAGATAAAAATTGGTACACTGGGAAAAAACAAACAAGAACAAAGCCAAAGTGATTTGTTCTTGAAAACCAAATTTATAATGTAAGGAGTTAAAACAGTTAATAATAAAAGAAGATATACATTTACTATTGTTATCATATATAAAATAAAAATAAAATTGAAAGAAGGCTGTGGGAGCTGCATTAATATCAGACAAATAGATTTACTAGTGACAAACAGGGTCACTTTAAAATAGTAAATGTCCAATTTCTCCAGGAAGATAGAGCAATTCTAAATTAGTATGTATCTAATAATATGGCCTCAAAAAGATAAAGCAAAAGTCAAGCAAATTATAAGGAGAAATGGACAAATCCACAATCAGAGTGGGAGCTTTTACCACGCCTTTCTGGGTAAAAGACAGTCCCTCAAGACATCCAGTGATATTATTTGTGTATTTCCTCTATACTAAAGTGTGGTGAAGAAATGGATGCCACCTTCCTTGTTTTTCTTCCCAGAGTTGGGGATTTCTTAGGAATGAGTCACTTGAGAGATAAAAACTTAAAAATAATTGTGGAACACCATATGTCCTTTCAACAGCTCTCGTTTTGATATATCTTGGTTATTCATAAATAGTTTACAATACACAAGTATTTGATGGTGCAACATTTTAAAACCAGAAACCTGAAAAATTTCTAGAGGGCTCCTCCATATCTATAATATTTGAAAAACCAACTGATTGCTGTTTGTACTTTACCCAACATTACTGCAAAAGACTAATCTTAGGATTTGCAATTCTCACCCTGGTGATTTTATAAATACCCATGCAATCTTTTAAGAATGCTGTTATAACGTGCTATCGCAGGTTTGTCTCCTTGCTCTTTTTAGTTATTCACCTCTCTCTTCTCTCTCGTCTCATTTTGTCTACGATTTTTTGTTCTGCACATGAGAGGTTCCTTGTGCAAGGTGTGGCTGTTTCTTGAAAATTCCTCTCTTTGATTTCCCAAACCTTTAAATCCTTAAGGGTTTGCAAGAATTATCTCTAGAATGTCATAGTTAGAAATTTCTTATTACTTTTTTTGTCCCAGAGAATGAAGAGTGTTTGACCTGAGATTTTTAAAGCATATGACTAGCACCAGCAGAGACCAGCTAATGAAAAGAAACATGGAACAACATTAACCACAGGAGGGTGGTGACAATATATTGGCTTCATTAGAAGTAAAATAAAGAAGAAACAATAAATCATTTCACGCAGAAGATGCCAAGTTTAGTGGTTTGTCTGATAAAATAAGACTATAGTTTACTCTCCTCTTGAAGCTAAGGTACTCAATTTTCTCAAAGAATTATCTACTTTTTAAAAATTAAAAATAGAAGGTTGTTTCCTTTCATTTCCATTTGCATCTTTCTTTTCTTTCCTCCTTCAAACCCAATTCATTTGGTTATTGCAAGAGAGATTGTACTACTTGTACAACATGAACAAAGCATTTCTTAGGGAGAAAAATAAGAATTGTATGATATTAATTACATTTTGAATTCTGGAAAATTTAGCCATGCATATTTAGCACAGTATTTGATCTAATAGAAATAGGAGGAATTTTAGAATATAATCCATAAATTTTGCTTATTGATAGAGTTGATCTTTCTTAAATATTTGTGCTTCAAGCCCTGTTACTCTAATTTTAATATATTGGACAGAGAGAATCAATTCCAAACATCCCATATAATCAGATACACAAATTTCCAGACACATGGATATTTTATAAATATGTTGATATAAGTGGCATTTAGTATTTTTGCTAAATAAACATTTTACAAACTATAATTTTGTATATTTTAAAAATATACAAAATATATTATACTGTGACTTTAACCCCTATTCTTTCTAGTTTACTTTCTAATTTACTATAAATTCTTATGAAAGAAATAGTTCCACTTTCCACACTTAATCTGTGAAAATGATTTCATTTTTAGAGGATAAAATAAATTCAATGCGATGAATTAGAATCCTCCCATGTATTTTAACTAGAATACTTTTTGAACTAATATTGAGACCATGTAAAACAACTTTTCCAAAAATGGAAAACATTTCTTTGATTTTTAAAAATTATTCAAATAGAATAGGGGACATTTAAATACAATGACTTTGTCCCTCCTAGGTGGCATTTTCTATTAACAGTTTCCCTTTGGGTAATCAACAGGTTAATTTCAGGCAGTACCATAGGGAAAACGTCGGTCACTATATTTTGAAGACAAAAAAACATTTTTCTGCCCAATGCTGGGTGTCCAATCATGGGTGATTTTAAAACCAGGTAATCATTGGTCCAAATATATAAAAAAGTAAAAAAGGTTATAATTCTTAATATTCCAAAGATGACCTTCTCTTACTCTTCTATACCTTTTGATGTAGTTACCTTAGCAATTACAGCTCTGTATTGTGTCTCATTTGTTATGCAGTCTCTATACACAATCATTAGAAATTAGAGAATACCATATGGCTTCAAAAGTACTTATTCTATTTTATCAATCAGCCATCACTACATTAAACATACAGTTAAACATATAGTTTGTGTTTTGACAGTACCCTGGGGGTAGCAATCTTCAGTTTTACTAAAGTTGTCTGAAATGCAATCCACCAGAAATGCACTGGCTTTTATAAAGGGGAATTATTTACATGTTCTCTGGAGGAAAGGCAGCTAGCTTTCATCCAGGTCCCTCTGTCACAAGGGCAGGCATCTGCTGGTCTTCTCTTCCAGCTTCTGGGTTCAAATGCCTTTCCCCGGGGTGTTTCCCTTCGGCACCTCCACACATCTGGGTCTGTGTTGGCTCTGCGCTGAGCTGAGCTCTCCTGAGCTGCTTCTCTCTCTCTTTTGACTTCTTTTAAGCTTCCAGCTAATTAAATGAAACATCACT
The DNA here is from genome assembly GCF_023851605.1 of Tamandua tetradactyla. Lineage (NCBI taxonomy): Eukaryota > Metazoa > Chordata > Mammalia > Pilosa > Myrmecophagidae > Tamandua > Tamandua tetradactyla. The sequence continues at coordinate 28,326,634 of NC_135346.1, forward strand.
CATTGCAGAAGTTATTTCTCTTAGCCTATTGCAGATATAATCAGCCACAGATGAATTTCACATGCCGATGATTTCAGCCCACAGCAATGAAACAACTGGGCACCATCACCTGGCCAAGTTGACGCTTGAACTTAACTATTACACACATGAACTTTATAAAAATATATGCATTGTCTAAAACATAAAAGGAGGATGGATTATTCATTTTTCATAAACCTATAGTTTTTGCACACTTATTATTTGCCAACACTGAGCTGGGTCCTGAGGACACAATGCACATGATCTCAATTCTGTTTTTTTTTATTCTAACAGGCTTTACAATGGCAGGTAGTTTCCTGTTACCATCTAACACATCATATGTTCATAAGTGAGGTCTCCTGTAAACAAAATATTCTAAACATCTGTTTTCTACCTCCATAATTTCTGTCATAATTCTCATTTGTTTTCACACCTGCAGCTACACATATAATGAGATGAGGTGTTTACAGCAGTATATTTTTATGTTTTTCTTGCTCTTCTTCAATAAAAAAAAAAAACAAGAAAAAAGCATCCACTGTGCTGTGTATTTACTGTGTGCCTGGCACTTGGCTAAGGGCTTCATAGGCATTTTCTCTAAAATTCATCTAAAATTTTTATCTGGTAGGGACTATGACAATTTTAGTTTAATGAGCAGGAAATTGAGGTTTAGAGTGAATAAGCTAATACCTTGGGTTGATCAGGCTAATAGGAGGCTCAGCTCAAAATCAAACCCAGATCTGTTACACAGAATAGTGATAAAGAAGGAATTTTCCTGTACCCACGCCAACGTGATTCATGAAGTCTAAACAAATTAGGGTATTCTGAACTGATTTTTGAAGAGTGCATCAGCAGACTGATGTTTTCTTTTCTTTTCTAATCATTGTCCCAATAGGCAGATAGATAGAGGTGGATACAGGTAGATGAGAGGATGACAGATGGATAGGTGATCGAAAGACAGACAGAAAAAGGTAGGAGTATAGGGAGGCAGATATTTCTCTCCCACATAAGAAGTCAGTATGTTCCTGTATTAAGAGTTGTCTGACATCAGTTTTAGTGACAGATGTATATTCTTAGCCATTCAATCATTTAGATCTTCCATGTGTGTTTCCTCGTCTACTAAGTTGCAGTTATAATTTCAGTCTTGCTTATTTTACCTCCTCACTTTTGTGAGGACAAAATGAGAGGATGTTTGAGAACTCGGAAAACCAAAACGAGATGCTCAAGTGTTATCAATTAAAACCAGGTTTTTCTTTTGGGAGGGGGAGCAGGGAGCAAAATTCACTAATCTTCGTGTCCCTAAAGTTTTATAATTTCAAAAGGTCAGACAGGGTTAGATGCTATCAAATAAAAATAGACTAACTTGTCAATTTGAGACTGTTACATAAACAGAATCCTAGGATATATAATCTCTTGAGATTGGCTTTTCAAAGCCTTTGAGATTCACCCAGTGATTACTGTGTTAAAGGACGCTTCCTTTTTATTACTGAGTAGTATTCCTTGGTATGATTTATCACAGTTTGTTTAAACTTTCCCTATTGAGGGAATTTCCATTGTTTCCAGTATTAGGCTATTACAAATAAAGCTGCTATGAACAATCATGTACAAAAAAAAAAAAAAGGCTGGCATTGTGACTGGCACAAAGTAAATGCTCAATAAATGTTTTCTGCAGAGTCTTACATGCTAGTGATTTTCTACCAATACACTTATCTTTGCTTTTTATCTGTAGGCCAAGCCTAAGTAATTTCAGGTCATTTCAGATGGTTAATAAAGAATGAAAGCAGATAGGGTGCTAAGAAGAATTAAGGGAACTTTGCTAGACTGGAACAAAATGAATGGGCAGGAAATGAGGGCAAGTGGCCCCCGCCCCCAGGACATGTGCATAGAGAAGATGTGATGCAGAAACAAGAATCACATCCACTCCACTTTGAGTGGACTAGGAGAGCAGATCAATGAGACCATGAAGATCTAGTCTGACAATAAAAGGCTCTGCTAGGAATTTTTAGGGAAAAAAAAAAGCTAAAGGTAAAAGAAATCCTTCTGGGGATGTGAAGAATTTAGACTTGTGAGTGGAGTGATGGTAATATTCCAGTTCGTGCAGGGCAGACTATGCTCCCACCTATTGACCTGGTGTAATTATTAATAGTGTGCTGTGTCCAGGTTTGGACAATGAATTATGCTTAGGCCCCCTTCTTCTGAGGCCTAGAAATAAGGAGAGACTATTTGGAGGGATTCGGGATTAGATTTTCACAGGTGTATGCTTTTGTTTTATGGGGTTTAAATTCATGGTCATGTTTACCCAGGAAAAAGGGGCCTCTGATTTAGAGATTCAGAGAACACAGCAATGCTCTCCTATTCCTATTATCCAGATGATTGTTCTCCAAGTTACTCGCAACAAGAGTTTTGAAAAATAGGTCACCTAGATTTCAGAATTATTTTATTTCAAGCCATCTGGGGCTGAGCATGATTTTAATGAGCTGTTCCTGGTGTCATGGCAGAAGCCTGGCAACACGTTTTATCTGCACATCTGCCAGTGTTGCAGCATTGCTCTGCGTATTTGATATTCAGGAGATGCATCAAGAATTTGAACCTTGGAGAAACAAACTACTCAGCATTTTAATTAGGATCAGCGCACTGTGCACACAAAACATCACCGCAGAAAATCTTGGAACATATTGGATTGTGTGGGTTTTTGAAAACTAAATATTGCCAAGCAGTTGCAAGTTGAATTCTGTTCTCCAAGAGTGATCTCCTCCCTGTCCCTGCACTGTTCTAAGAAAAGGTGGTTAAAAGAGTCCTAATTTGCATCTTCAGTTCCTACCACCTTAGGTTTCCAGTCCATATTTAGTGAATTATCCTCAGAATATTTAATGGACTCTGTAAAATGCTTTGATTAAACACCACCTGATAAGCAGGTCATGTGATTCTAAATGTTTCCCATAACGCCCAACATGACTGTAAAAAAGATTAGTGATGTCATTTGGAATCATTTTCCTATTTGTGCCTTTCGCCCATAATGCTGGAATGACTCTTTTTTTTTTTTAAGTAGAGAAGTTGTAGGTGTACATACTGATCATGAAGAAAATAGAGAGTTTCCAGGTACCTGGCCCCATTTTATTAACATTTTTATTTTTCTCTTTCATTGTGTGCCTGTTGGGGTTACCAGAGTTCTATTCACAGCTACTACTATCAACACAGGAAGGCCCCTCTCTAGTAAAAAGCTGAGTGTGTGAGAATTTGAGAATGGTATTTCTCCTTATCTGCCTTGTTGGTGGACAGAAGAGAAGAGAAAACATAGAGATTGTTGTGATCTTTCAGTAATAATAAGTTATAATTATAATAACAACAATAGCGCCTTCAGCATTAACCAGGTGCTGAGAGCCTTACTGCATCATCTCATTAATCCTCACAAAACCCACTGGAATAAGTGCTGTCACCCCTATTGTTTCAGTGAGGAAACTGAGGCCGAGCATGCTTAGGTGGTCCCCCAACGTCACACACAGCTGGCACTTTTCATGGGCTCAGGACTGAAATCCAGATTCAACTGTCCTTTGAATGAGCTTTTTGCCTCATAGTGTAAAGTTCTGACGTAGCTGGCATCATCCTGTCATTTGTTCTTGCAACAGTATATTTGAATTCTTTTGTCTTCCCAGTACCTTCAAGGAAATATCTAACATTAAAATCCTTACAATGTTTATAATTTAAAATTGATTGGGACTGGCTATGTAATTAAATCATGGTTTAGGTGGGACTTTTTTTTAATCCACTAAATCTGAGGTTCTTCTAAGTAGAGATGATGTCAATTACTTCACCCCCATTGGGTTGCCCAGTAGTTGATAGGTAGTTGACTCCAAGTATTGGTTATTGAATAATGCAGATAAAAAAGAAAAAAAAAAGGGGCAGGCCACGGTGGCTCAGCAGGCAAGAATGCTTGCCTGCCATGCCAGAGGACCCGGGTTCAATTCCTGGTGCCTGCCCATGTATAAAAAAAAAAAAGAAAGAAAGAAAAATGACCATTTCATTACTTTAGTTGTGAGAAAAGCTCAGACAGAAAAGCTGAGATGGAGAACTTTATTCTGTGCAGGGCTCTGTGTTTGACAAGAGAGAGAATGAACAAAGAACAGAATTTGCCCTCTAACTTTATAATGTTTACCAGTATATCATCCCCTCATTCTTGCCTTTCCTAATCAGTATCCTTTGATGCTGGCTAATTTTCCATTTTGCTCCCTGTGCCCCTGTTTTCCTATTTACTCTTGATAAACTCTCCATCTTTCCTTTGCAATGCTGTTTCAGCACCTTTGTGCATGAGGTTATTGGGAAAAAAAACAGATGGCTTTCCAAGAAGAACAAGAGGAACTGATTTGGGGATAAGATTTACAAACTGCATGCCGATATAACAAACTGTTAATAAATTGCCTTCTGTTTCTAACGGGTGTGAACAGAGAATGTGACTTATCCTGTGCATAAAAGGAGGAGGCGGGAGGGGCACCGTGAGGGCCCTTGCAGATGACTATATGAGAAGGACATGTTCTGCAGAAAGGAGCAGAACAGACACTCTCAGTCCAGGCAGACTTTCTAACAATTTGCTAAGTTCCATGCAGAAGGTCAGAGTAGAATTCCCTGATAATAGTATCCCTGAGGTTATGCACATGCTGGGGTCAGGAAGCTAAAGAAGGGTTCCTCCAAGACACTTGCCATTCAAGTGCTCTATTTCAGCGTGTCTCTTCACCTGCCAGACTGCAACTTGAGTCCTGGTTCTGCCAATATTGTGACTTTGGCCAAGTTACTGGACCTTGAAAAATGTGGTGGTGTGAGTCACAAATCTAAACACATACAGAAAATGACCATGATGTTCAAATGGCAAAACACACTTCCAGTGTTGCTTATTATTATTACAGACATCATCTCCCAAATGTATCCACCAATTCAACTCTCATCTGGCAAGATATTCTCTATTCAAAGCATTCAATCTATCATTTAATAATTTGTTAATGCTTAAACTTAATTAAAAATTGGGCATCTCAAATTCTGTTCATTAGTTAGGCATGGAACTTAATGATTTTAACTACTGTACTTTATAGCAAATGTTGCCACTGGGTAAATCAGTTTAGGTTCCATGTCTATGAAATAATAGTCAGCACAGTGGACTGGAATGAGCTTTGGTGGGGAAGCCAAGAGTTTGATAAGTTCTGGTCTTGGTTCGGAATCCAACTTATTACCACTCTGGGAAAGTCACTGTCCTCTCTGAGCCTCAGGACAACACCTATAAACTTTTAACTGTTTTACATTTGAAATCTAATTTGTTGGATATTAGTATAGCTACTCCTGCTCTTTTCTGGTTGTTATTTGCATGAAATATCTTTTCCCAACCTTTCACTTTCAACCTATGTTTATCTTTGGGTCTAAGATGTGTTTCCTGTAGACAACATAGAGAAGGATCCTGTTTTTTAATCCATCCTGCCAGTCTATGCCTTTTGATTGGGGAATTCAGTCCATTAGCATTTAGTGTTATTACTGTTTGGATAATATTTTCCTCTAACATTTTGCCTCTTGTATTATATATATCATATCTGATTTTCCTTATTTCTACACTCTTTTCCATATCTCTCTCTTCTGTCTTTTCATATCTGACTCTAGTGCTCCCTTTAGTATTTCTTGCAGAGCTGGTCTCTTGGTCACAAATTCTCTCAGTGACTTTTTGTCTATAAACGTTTTAATTTCTCCCTCATTTTTGAAGGACAATTTTGCTGGATATAGAATTCTTGGTTGGCAGTTTTTCTCTTTTAGTAATTTAAATATATCATCCCACTGTCTTCTTGCCTCCATGGTTTCTGCTGAGAAATCTACACATAGTCTTATTGGGTTTCCCTTGTATGTGATGGATTGTTTTTCTCTTGCTGCTTTCAAGATCCTCTCTTTCTCTTTGATCTCTGACATTCTAACTAGTAAGTGTCTTGGAGAACGCCTATTTGGATCTGTTCTCTTTGGGGTGCGCTGCACTTCTTAGATCTGTAATTTTAGGTCTTTCATAAGAGTTGGGAAATTTTCAGTGATAATTTCTTCCATTAGTTTTTCTCCTCCTTTTCCCTTCTCTTCTCCTTCTGGGACACCCACAACACATATATTTGTGTGCTTCATATTGTCATTCGGTTCCCTGATCCCCTGTTCAAATTTTTCCATTCTTTTCCCTATAGTTTCTGTTTCTTTTTGGAAATCAGATGTTCCATCCTCCAATTCACTAATTCTAGCTTCTGTCTCTTTAAATCTACCATTGTAGGTATCCATTGTTTTTTCCATCTTTTCTACTTTGTCCTTCACTCCCATAAGTTCTGTGATTTGTTTTTTCAGTTTTTCTATTTCTTCTTTTTGTTCAGCCCATGTCTTCTTCATGTCCTCCTTCAATTTATTGATTTGGTTTTTGAAGAGTTTTTCCATTTCTGTTCGTATATTCAGCATTAGTTGTCTCAGCTCCTGTATCTCATTTGAACTATTGGTTTGTTCCTTTGACTGGGCCATATCTTCAATTTTCCGAGTGTCATCCGTTATCTTCTGCTGGCATCTGGGCATTTAATCAGATTTCCCTGGGTGTGGGACCCAGCAGGTTGAAAGACTTTTCTGTGAAATCTCTGGGCTCTGTTTTTCTTATCCTGCCCAGTAGGTGGCACTCGTGGCACTCGTCTGTCTGCGGGTCCCACCAGTAAAAGATGCTGTGGCTCCTTTAACTTTGGAAAACTCTCACTGTAGGGGAGGGTCGCCGGCCGAAGCGGCTTGGGGGAGTGCCAATCCGAATCTCCCAGCCGGCCCGGGAATCCGTGCGTGGGGAGGGTCGCCGGCCTCCACGGCTTGGGGGAGCGCCTGTCCAAATTTCCCAGTCAGCCCGGGGCGCCAAGCGTGGTGGGGGGGCGCCGGCCTCCGTGGCTTGGGGGAGCGCCTGTCCAAATTTCCCAACCAGCCCGGGGCGCCAAGTGTGGCGGGGGGGCACCAGCCGCCGCAGCTTTGGGGAGTGCCTATTCACCATTCCCAGCCGGACCGGAAGGCCACGTGTTTGGAAGGGACCCCGGTCGCTGGTCTCCGCAGTTTGGGGGATCTTCGATCCAATTCTCCCAGCTAGTCTGGGGGGGCCGCGTGGGGGGGGGCGCCAGCCGCCGCGGCTTGAGGGGACCGCCTGTCCAATTCTCCCAGCCGGCCCGGGAAGGAGGGAGGGAGGGACTCCTGCCGCCTGCCGCCCCGGCCCAGGGAAGCGCGCGCCCCTCGGCGATCTCACCGCAGCAGGTTCTCCCAGCCAGTCAGCCATTCCAGAATGGGGTACACTGTCTTCTTGGTCTCTGTCGTGGCTCCGGGAGCTGTTCTGTATCATTTCTACTTCCCTAGTAGCTGTTCTGGAGGAGGAACTAAGACCCGCACGTCTTACTAAGCCGCGATCTTCTCTGGAAGTCCTAACACCTATAAACTAATGCTGGTCCCCACCCCTCACTCTTTAACCTGGCTTTAGAAAGAAATACAGTAAACTCTTTCTCACCTATATTTCTCAAGGCATGATGGGATTTTCTAGTTTATTTGATTCTCTGATTAATTAAAATTACAAATGTTGTTTCAATCATTATCAAAAACATTCTATAAAGATTAACTCTTTGGATTTAAAGAACTTTAGCCCCTAAAAGGTATCAAAAGGACATTTAATTAAAACCCTGATTTTAGAGATTTCAATGATGAGTATTAATATGTATCTCATACACAGATTTCATGTGAGCCCTGTCTTGCTTCAATGCTAAAGTACTGAAGATATGAAGGTAACCGGTAATGATTTAGAGAACTTAGGGTCAATTCTTTGCACACATCTGCTGAGTATTACTATTTCCCAACTGAGTCCCTAAATTAGGGAAGAAGAGAGTGCAGTTGCTAGAGTGACTTCTGAGGTGTTTCTACTTATTATTTTTTCATGAACAATAACTTACATGACTATATAAGTGTTCATTTACCTCACTTACTATAGGGATGGGCATTTATTTATTCTTTCAGGTAAGCTATTTGCTGATGTCAGGCACAGCAATCTCCATTAAGGAAAAGAAATTTGGAGAAGAAAGCCAAAATATTTCCAGAAAGATTTATAAGAGCAATTTTGAATACTATGGGTAATTTTAATTTCTTAGATTTAAGTACTGCCTGAGCTTGCAGAATGAAAATACTTCCCACTTTAATGTCAAAACATCTCCTAATAAAATTAATTACAGCACTGAAACAGAAGATTAATACTAGATTTGTCCATTATGCCCTGTTTTAGGCTTGCTGTAAGACTACTCTTTCAGTATTATAAATGACAACTATAAATAAAGGAGATTTAGTGCTTCTATTTTTTCAACTTTTGACCAGGACATTGAAATCCTTTTTACTATAGGCAAGGGAAATGAAGAAGAAAGCACTCACTAATAAGCAGCACTGAGATTTTTAAGGTCCCTCAACTGAAATAATCATATAAATTTAGAATTAAAGTCCTCAAAGGTTTGAAATATTATACTGAGCAGAATCTTCCCACAACTCCCTTACTTATGTAACCTTTAAGATATATATTCTGACCAAGACTGCAATTGCAGACTCTGGTTTAGCTATTTAAAACAAAATACAGGGATTCATACCAGCAGCTGCTGATTTATTTTAAGATTCTGCTTGTGAAACATGTTCTGTCCTCTACTGGAAAATAACATTCACATTAAACATAGTCGGGATTCTTCTTGATTAAGATGAGTGGCAAATGTCTCAGTTAATATTATTATCTTATTGAGCACTATTCATGAAAATATGTATACATGTATATAAATATTCATACATATCTTGCAAAATGTTAAGATAATAGGTTTAAGTGGCAATACCTTGAAGATAGGAGAATTTAAGTTGTTTGTTTTATAAGAAAGTTCAATACATGAAAATTCGATGTATAGGTCAGGCAGACAAAATATTTACTACTGAATACTTCCTTAAAAATGCCTTTACAAAACTGTTAGATTATAATGATATCCATGTTGGTAAATATGAAGTTGATGGTCTCTGCTTTAGGGTGGGAAAATTTAGGATCAAATGCTGGCTGTGCCATTCACTGGAATTTGTGACCTTGGGCCAGTTACTTTTCTAAGCTTCAATCTTCACTTTGGCAAAAGTGTGATAACAGTGACTATCTCATATGACTGACACTAGAATTAAATGAGATCATGGACAATCATGAATAAAAGGGTGTTAATATTAAATTTTCAATCAAGGCCCAAGTTATAAAAGATGCTGCAAACCACTGATTTGCAGGGTTAGTTTAGATGATTTTGGAGGGGCCTGTCCTCTCACTGGAGCCTGTATATATATATTTTGAATATATATATATATATTCAAAAAAATAAACCTTTTCCAAGTTCAGAATATTATACACCTAGTGCTATGTCTTAGGGGGTAGAATTGTGAGTGGTATTTATTATATGCATTTTCCTCTGGATTTTGTTACATTTATTTTCTAAATGAATGCATGTAACTTGCTAAATGTTTAAGAAGGTAACAGTTATAAATATAAGTACGTTGTTTTTCCTAGAAGCAAGGAATTTTGTTCACTTCCTTGATTAATTCATCAGAAAATTAAGAAATCTTTGTTTTCCTTTGTATTGTCTGTACAGCCTCATAATATATTTGTTATTCAGTGATAGAAAATATGGAAACAGAAAATTGTAGAGATGAACAATATTCATTCTAGATTTCAATGAAAAGAAAATACAATTTCCCTCAGCAGTATACAAGAAAGTGGGTTTTTTTTCTACTTTCAGGGAAAACATGTGAGCTAAAATTAAGTACTGAATCAATGCTACTAGTTTAGAATCAATGGTGAGGACAATCAATACCTGAGGCCTGATGAAGTGTGGGTACAGGCATCAGCAAAAATTGCTGAAAAGAAACAGCACTCAAAATAACTCCATTTTCTCTTCCAATTCACTTAACCTTAGCATTCAAGAGACAACATTATAAATGTGTGTGTGTGTTTAACATAAATAGTATTTAATGTTGGATGAATTTTAAGAGGTCCAGTCAAGGTTTCCTTTATACAAAGAGGGAGGGAGGGATGAAGGGCGGGGAGGGCGGGGGGGGGACTCACATTATATTAAAAGACAATAGCTTTTTCATTTTAAAGCCCAACACTGCCAAACAGTATATAGCTACTTGACTACTGCATTTTCTGTGACCTTCTTTCTCTGCTCACCACAACCATGTGGATTACATATATTTTTATACTATTGTATTGCATTTTTTAGTGAATCTTTTATGGAACTTTGATGGAATTTCAACATGCTTCTTCAGAAAACTGGAGACACCTGAGTTATCACAAGAGCAGGGCTGGCTAATACGGAATTATTGGCTCAAAAGTTCATACTATACCTTAATACAGAGCTGCCCTTCAACCCTGGCCTCCTGGGATCATGCCCCTTTGGATTTTGCTCTCTCATAGTCAGCTCATTCTTGAGCTCTTCTGAGCAAAGGAGGAAGTTCACTTTCGTTCATTTACTGAAGAACTAGTTATTGAGCACTGACTATATGCCAGGTCAGGGGGAAACAATCAACCAAGTTAAGCTGGCGTGGAGATTACACTCTTGTGATGGAAGACAGACAGCAACTAAACAAACAAAAAATTGTGTACTAAGGCACAGGCAGTAAGTGCTAAGGAGAAAAACTAAAGCAAGATAAAAGAATAGAGAGAGAGGGGAGTTAATTTTATGTGGCTGGACAAAAAAGGTCAATGTCATTGCTCAGTGAATTTCTGTTGCATTAATGAATGAGAACAACTGGAAACAATCTTACATTTATTAAGATAGTTGGTCCTTCAAGAAACAATGACCCTGCAGGGTACTATGCTCCCCTTCCCCAGGTGTTTTATTCTTAATTTATTGATTTGCTAATCATTCATACACAATTTTGGTGTTAAGAGAAAATCAATTAATGAAATATGAATATTACTATTTGGGAAAATGCATAATATAATACTTAGTGCATAGTAGGTGTTCTAAAATATTTGTTGACTTAAAATATTGAAAACCTGAAATAGGGCTGAACTTGGATTATTCCCTCTAGAATCCCACATGCTATTTCTCAACCCTCAATGTTCAGCTTCCTCCCAGTGAGAAACCTTGAACAGAATGATTGTATCATGATTGACCTATCATCATCTTATTGAATCCTCATAATTACTCTACAGAGGGAGATACCTCCTAAACCTTATTCTGTGGGTAAAGAAATATGGTTAGAGAAGTTAGGTGACCTGATTCTGCATCATACAGAGGTTAGGTGGCCTGCTTTGGCAGCCTTGTAGGAGGACAATGGGCTTCCAGCCAAGGACATCTGGAATAAGCCAACATTCTTCATCACTCTCAAGCAGATTATCCAAATATCTCCATTTAATTCAGAGTAATTTTTATGTAGAGGCTGGTTAACTGCTAAAGATACAAAAATGGCTGATGGACTTGAGTAGGTTGTGTGTAGAGGAAAATCTATGCTTCCCTCACAATACAAGGCAGTCATTAGACATTGATCTCAAAGTAAACTTATAACCCTGATACTTTTTAAATCTCTTCACTAGTGGGATAAAGTGAGGGCAAGACAGAAATCTGGATTAGTATTTATTTTCATTGTTTCTCCAATACTCTAATAGTTCATGAATAAGCTATCTGGACAGTCCACTGTTACTCCCAGTTTTTGAGAATGTTCTGTGGCATTTAATATCTTTGGAAACTGGAAACTGTAGGGAATCTGCCTAGGAGATCTGCCTATCTTCTCTTTTTTTTTTTTTGTCTGCATGTTACGTTTGATTGGCTCTCGGTTTCTTGGGAACTTCTCAGTACTTCCAGAAGGTCCCTGAAGCCTTTAACCTCTTAGTGATGTTTTTCCCCTGAAAAGGTTCAAACAGAGCTGAAAGTTATGCACCAGTGTGGATGCTGGCATTTTCCCAAGGTTAATCAGAAGCCTGAATCCAATAACCTTTCCCTGCAGCACCCAGGCATTTCTATCTTACTTTTTTTTTTTTTAAGTCAGGATGCCTCATTTGCTTTTCTAAGAGGAAAAGACAAAAAATGAGTCAACACAGGCAATTGGCTTGTCTCCACAGGGGAGCTGGAGATATCAAGGAGAGGAGCTAGGATGGCTAATTAATTTTTCCCCCAACTATGCTTGGCAAAGGAAAAGCAAATCTTTGTGATGACAGAAGAGACTATGTCTACGGTACGGGACCACCAGGTTTCTACTTGACCTTTAAATGGCATCATTTAGAATATGTCCAGGCTTTCAAAAGTTCATTAAAGAAAACATTTTTTATACTAATAAATAAATTTCCGAAGCCTCTCATAAGTCTAGAGAGGCCTAGCCCACTTTCAGTTTGGAGGCTCTAGTTGTATTAAAAAATAAGTAAAAGTCCAAAATAATTCTCAAAAAGTTGTTATATATTAAGCCTTTTAAACCCATTACTACTGTTTTAATGCAAAAGAGGCAAAATAATATAACTGAGCTCCTTACAAAAGAATTATAGTAGTTATATAGAGTGGATCATAATTCACTACAGGTTGTAAAATCTTGCAATGGTACAGAAGCTGGATGAAATTTAGACTTATACCAAATGACCCAAGGATGCAAATCAGCAAAATATTAGCAAGGGCAGAAAAATGAAGACTAAAACCCTTTATAATGGTTTGGACACATAGGTGAATGTGGGTAAAAGGGGAAATTTTAGGTTGCATACATTACTTAAATAAAAATTAAAAGATAAAACACTACTATACAATACAGTGAACACTATTGTTGAAAATGACAATAGTTAATAGCACAAGTATTTGTTAGTGACAAATGTATGTCACTAACACAAGGTGTTAATAATAGGGTGGCATATGGGAAAAAAGTCCACCTAGTATAAATGATGGATGATCATCAGCAAGGCAAGCAATTCACTGCCCTCCCCCTTTCTCCATGAGACATGACTCCCAGGGATGGACCTTCCTGGCAACATGGGACAGAAATCCTAGAATGAGCTGGGACCCAGCATCAATGGATTGAGAAAAACCCTAGAATGAGCTGGGACTAAACTTCAAGGGATTGAGAAAACCTTTCTTAGGAGGAAGAGAGAAATGAGACAAAATAAAGCGTCAGTGGCTGAGAGATTTCAAACAGAATTGAGAAGTTATCCTGGAGGTTATTCTTACGCATTATGTAGATATCCCCTTTATAGTTTAAGGTGTAATGGAGAGGCTAGAGGGAAATGCCTGTAACTGTAGAACTGTGTTCCAGTAGCCATGTTTCTTGAAGACGAATGTATAATGATACAGCTTTTGCAAAGTGACTGTGTGATTGTGAAAATCATGTTCTGATGCCCCTTTTATCTACAGTATGGACAGATGAGTAAAAAATATGGATTAAAAATAAATTAATAATGGGGGAACAAATTCTAAAATAAATTGGGTAGAGGGAAATATTAGTGGTCAGTGAGAGGGAGGGGTAAGGGATATGGTATGTATGAGGTTTTTTTTCTTTTTATTTCTTTTTCTGGATTGATAAAAATGTTCTGAGAAATGATCATGGTGATGAATATACAACTATGTGATGATATCGTGAGCCACTGATTGCACAACAAGTATGGAATGTTCATACGTTAGGAATGTTTGTGTTTGTATGTATATTGGTTTTATTAATTTAAAAAAAGTATTATTTTAATACTCTTTCATCATTGTAACAAAGGAAACTACTGTTAAAAAAAAGCACAATTATAAGAAAGTGCTATCATCAATTGTAACAAATGTGCCACACCAAAGCAAGGTGTTGGTGGTGAGGCATATATGGGAATGCTATTATTTTATGTGTGCTTGTTTCTAAATCTACAACTTCCCTAAAAAAAAAAAATCAAACATATTGGACAATTTAAGGCCAATTCCTTTAGATTTCCCAACTTTTGCATTTTGGAAGGTGCTTGCTTACCCACTTCTTGCTTTACTAATGAGAGAATGCCAAGAGTGAAAAAGCCTTGGCTTGTGGTCTCTGTGTCATTACTGTAATGACTAGTAATTGTCTTTGTGGCCAAGCTATGCCCTTAGTGCCCACCCAGGACGACAGGACTCCTCATCTTTTGCTAATCATGCCAGATCACCAAAGAGTTTCAGCTCTTATATATATAAATTTGGGGGGGGATGGTAAGTCTCTGGGATTTGAACCCAGGTCCCCCACATGGCAAGCAAGAATTCTGCCACTGAACCACTGTTGTACCACCCTATATTTGATTTTTATGCCCTCTTGTGCTCCCCTCTTACTGTTAGTGGCTATATTTCTCACTTTTGAGATTGGGCTTACAAATAAGACTGTCCTCTGATCTGGACTTTTTTATATCCTGAGAGCTTAAAGATTAAAGAACTAACTTTGTTGGTCATGATTTTTAAAAAAAAATAAAGACAGCTTTGCAATGATGTCACTATAAATACAGGATACAGGGCATCAACTTAGGACCTGGACTTTTGTGAATGTATTTCAGTACTTTTGCCTATTCAGAGGTTTCTGAGCTTTAGATTTATCATCCATAAAATGTTCACAGAACTGAGGTGAAGACTAATATATTTACATAGTGTAATATATATAGATGTCTAATTTTTATAATATACAATACTATGTATAGTTGCATTTTAATAAAATACACTGGTATTTATAATTATTATTGTTACTGATTATTAGTTGTGTTCAAGATAAATGAGGTCTTCAGAGAGTTGAATTCTGGAGAAATGAGATCAAATTTTGAAATTCTGAGAGCATAGGATCCAAGTGGGGAATAAGCAAAATAAACATATGGTTAGAAAGAAGTGAATTTTTGCATACATCAGGATTGGTCAGAGGAAATAGGTGAATTTTCTTAGGATCCATCCTGGTGCTACTAGGGAGGAGAGCTGCACAAGCTTGATTAAACTTCAAGGTTTACTGGCCTTGCATTCAGACATGCCTAGGAGAGGCATTCCTCATCTAATTGTCTCCTAGAAAATGCCTGATGATGATTAATTAAAAATAGAAATAGAGTTAACTCAAAGATGGATCTCCAATTTGTCAGAAAAAGGACTAGCTTCTGCAACCAACTGCTTTTCAGGGACTTCAGGTCCTTAGGGGTTAAATCTTATAAGCTATTGCTTCTGTATTAAATGAATATCATGGATCCTAAAATATGTAAAATACTCAAGAAACAGTTTATTTCTATTATTATGGAATTAAATGTCCCAGAATAGTAAGCATTTATATAACTGCATTTTCTTCCATTTTCCTCCATTTTATACAGTCATCTCTATTTTTTCATTCATCAGTACAAAAATGCGCTTTTGTTTTTAAAAAATGATTATACTCAGAAATTCTTAGGCATACATTTGACGGATCACTGCCAATCATGTATTTAATTTTATAATCGGTGATCCAGCAGTGCATCAGTTTGCTTTGAACGTAGACAAATCATTTATTCCAATGAAAAATGAAGTCAACAAATGAGCCAGTACCTATCAGTAGTACTGTAAGTCCCTGAAAAGCAGTTGGTTCCAGAAGCTAGTCCTTTTTCTGACAAATTGGAGATCCATCTTTGAGTTAACTCTATTTCTATTTTTCACCTAATAATCCCCACCAGGGCCAACCTGCAAAAGGCAAAAGCTGTGTCCAGGGCTTATTAATGATCAGGCAGTGGCTCACAGGCTATGAAAAATGCCACAAAAGCACAAATGCCCCCCTATTTGCCTCCCTGCCACAGTGCCTACATTTTTTATCCAGTAGAGTCATTAAGAAGTCTTTTAAAAGTTAAGATTCATTTAAATGTTGATCGAGTCATGTGAGACCAGACAGGGTTAAGGAGTTGTAAGTTTGCACACTTGAGTCAGCCAAGCTGGGCCAGGTGATCAAACAGAGGGAACAGACTGCTCTCCACATCTCTGCTGCAGACAAAAGCTGGAAATCATTACACATATGAACATTCCTGCAAGTAAAATTGTTTAAAACATCAGTTCTACCTAGTCACCAAGAATGTCTGTTCTGTGGGTAATTTAAACACGTTAAAGAACAAAAATTGCAACACTGGACACATTTGGCCTAAAAATGTAAGGATTCTGGCAATTATCAAAGATTACACATATGCATATATATACATACATATACATATATGGAGAGAGAGAGACAGAGATAGAGAATGAGCTTCCATTCTGATACAGTCAGAACCTGAGAACCTCGTCATATATCATATGAATTAACTCAGTAGCCTCCTCCTATTCTCCCCGTTTCTATACTCTACTTCCTGAAACCCATCTTCAAGGTTTCACCAAAGTTACTGCCTTATAGTGTCTCTTTCCACTCAAAATCAATTATTTATCCTTATTGGATCCCTTGCATTTCATTTAAACCACTTCAAAATTTAACCCTGTCCTATATTTTCAAGCATATCTTCACACACTACCTCCCTCATTCTATGTTCCAGCCAGATTGAACTATCGCCATTCTCCATATATGTCCCATGGCTTCCTACCTTTGTATCTTTGTACATTCCATTTACTCTACCTAGTGCTGAAATCCAAAAATTCCTGCAAGGCTTGGGTTTGCTCGGCTATTTATTTACTGACAAATCTTCTTCATGGCACAGCTCAAATGCTGCCTCCCCCAAGGAGCCATTTTCCCACATGATATTATTATGACAGTACCAGGGAACATTTACAGAATGCTTATACTGATCCAGGAATTCTGCTAAACTTAAAGCATAACATAATATTAAAAAATGACTAGGTTCAAATCCTGACTCTACCTCTAACTTGCTGTATGAAATTGGAAAGTTATTTATCTACTGTGTATTTCAGTGTCCCAATACATAAAATCAGGATAACTATAATACAGCTAGTATCTAACATAGTTATTATGAGGGTTTTGTGAGATAATACATATAAAGCCCTTAGAACAGTTTCTGGAACATGGTAAGTACAAAAAAAAAATCTGATGTTATTACTATTATACTACAAAATAGGCTAAAAATAGGTATCATTATTCCCGTTTAGCAGATGAGGAACTTGAGGTTCAAAAAAGTTGAAAATATATCCAAAGTTACACAGCTAATAAACGACAGATCTAAAATACATACATAAATCTGTAGATTCTAAGCATGTGATCATATTTTCTACAATATGGACAGACTGCTTGTCTTTGTTTTCAATCTAGTGATTTTCTTGAAGGCTAAGCAATGGCAACAACATTTGCTAATATTTATTGAGTACTTACAATGTGCCATGCACGGGATTTAAGACTATACATGCATTATCTCATGTAATTCTCACAGCAGACTTAGGAAGTAGGTACCATCTTTATCCCCTTCTGTAGAAAAAGAAACTGTGCTTTAGAGAAACTTGTTTGGTCACACAGTTTATAAGTGACGCAGTTAGGACTCAAACTCAGAATGGCCTAACCACAAACCCAAACTCTTACTGAAATAATAATCTGCCTCAACATAGCTGAAGTTATTCCCTTTCTCCTCTGTTCTTCCAGTTCTCCTATCGGTAGCTCTAGACGGAGCTAGAACCCTCCTACCAAGCTGTCAATCACCTAAAGAGCAGGACCCCGCCCCATTCACCACTGCCTACCTCACTGTGTTCTCCAAATAATAGATGCCTAATAAATGTTGGACTGAATTGAACTTCAGTTTGGAGATTGAGTTATAAAGAATCAAATGTTGCACAGAAAATATTTTGCATATATGCTAAACTTCAAATTATAGGGCTAAGGAGTTCAAGTCCAACTGGTCTATGGATGAGTAATGAATGAGAAAAAACTTTCACGTTAGTTAAGAGGCTCAGCTTTGAAAGTGGACTGAGTTGAAGTCAAGTCTCCAGTTCATTGTTCACTATATTTTTTGTTCCTTTGTTTTATTTATCCATTCCAAACTTCAGATTCTTCATCTATAAATAGCAGATAAGAATAATACCTCCCTCTTAGGGCTATTGACAGCCTTAATTAAGAACATTCATGAAAATTATCTGCGATGTTTAGTTCCACATGTTAGCTTGGCTAGGTTATAGTATCCAGTTGTTTGGTCAACCAAGCAGTGGCCTGTTATTGTGAGAACATTTTGTAGATAGGTTAGCATCTGTTCTAGTTTGCTAGCTGCCAGAATGCAATATACCAGAAACAGAATGACTTTTAAAAGAGGGAATTTAATTAGTCACTAGTTTCCAGTTCTAAGGCCGAGAAAATGTCCCAATTAAAAGAAGTCTATAAAAATGCCCGATCTAAGGCATCCAGGGAAAGATACCTTGGTTCAAGAGGGCCAATGAAGTTCAGGGTTTCTCTCGCAGCTGGAAAGGCACATGGTGAACACAGCATCACCTGCTAGCTTTCTCTCCTGGCTTTCTGTTTCATGAAGCTCCCTGGGAGGCATTTTCCTTCTTCATCTCCAAAGGTCGCTGGCTCGTGGTCTGTTTGCCTCGTGGTGCTGCAGCATTCTCTGCTCTCTCTGAATCTCCTTCATTCTCCAAAATGTTTCTCGTTTATAGGACTCCAGAAACTTATAAAGGCGCACCCGAATGGGTGGAGACACATTGTCACCTAATCCAGTTTCACAACCACTCTTGATTAAATCACATCTCCAGGGAGATGATCTGATTACAGTTTCAAACATACAGTAATGAATAGGGATTATTCTGCCATTTTACAAAATGGGATTTTGATTAAAACATGGCTTTTCTAGGGGGCATACATCCTTTCAAACCAGCACAGCATCTATAGTCAGCAATGAGGGGCGTCTTCTCATCCAATCAGTTGGAGGTCTTAAAAGTCAGAACTGGAGATTTTCGGAAGTCAGAAAGAATATCTTCAGCCGGCCAGCTTCACCTGGGGAATACAATGTCATCTTCATTGGAGGGTCTGGCTTGTGGTTTGCCCCAAAGAGTTCAAAATATGCCAACAAAAATTTTCAGAATCACCTTTTACAAAGTTTCCTGCTTGTCGCTTGCCCTGCAGAAGTTGGACTCTGTAAATTCCCACAATTGTGTGAGCCAATTCCTAAAATAAATCTCTTTATATATTCATGTTATTGGATCTGTTGCTCTGGAAAACCCTGACTAATCCACCACCTAACATTGTGCCTGGTCTATGGTAAGCACTCAAGCAAAGTTAGTTGTTCTTCTTAAAAAGTGAGATCATTAATGAATAGCTCCTTGATCATTCAAGGGATTGCTGCACTCTTAGATTTAAAAATCTTCCTGGGGGAAGATCATAAATATTGTGAAATAAACTTGAGTGAAGATGAAGGAAGAGAAAATAACTCTTTGGGGAAAGGCGTCCTGAAAGGCCAAGTATATGAGAAATGGTAGGAAGGGGGAGGCATTTTGTGGTAAACAGCTTCATTCTAGACCCAAGGGACACAATCCCCAGTGGGTGCCTTTGTGTTATGAAGATGTGTGATAAAGGCCCCACAGTGAGAGTTTTCCTTTGTTTTCTGGTCTCACTGAGATAGTGTATTTCACATGCAGTACTCGTTTATTTGGAAGGTCTGATATTGAAGTTCTTAAGAGTTGCAGGATTGAGACAGGTCATAAAGTATTCGAGGTAATAAGAAAAAAGGAGTAAGCACATAGATTCTTCAAGGAAGATACCACTCATATGGCAGTAAATACAAATATTTACACACACACACACACACGCATACATATATACTCATATATTTTTTCCCTTTAAACATGTGGACACCTAAGGTACATGAAACTGCAGCATTTAAAAGTTCCTATAAAAAATAATAGTTATTTTTTTCCAATGAAGAGTTAAGACAGCTTATCTGGCAAAGGACTTTTGTGTCTTTTTCAAGTAAAAAAGTCTGTTGGGAAGATGTAATTTGCATCTTTTGGCTTTCACACTTAGGACAAAATGAAAAATCATAGCCCCCTCCCCCACAAACACACACACACACACACACACACACACACACAAACACATAACACTTGTTTTGTAAAGTACCTCTTTATTTGGAATCTCTTCTCCAAGCACCTCCCTCCAGATCTCAAGCACTGGCAAAGGGCCACCGGGAGACAAAGACCCGTCACAGGGCCAGAATCACTGTAAGCGACTCATTAGATGAATTTTTTCTCTCTTTCTGCTTGTTTTTTTTTTTCCCTCTCTTTTTCTAGTTGAAATGGATTTTAAAATTCCTCCTTCTTAAACCAGTCACACTTGGCAATTTTTTTGTCAAGGAGGGCAAAATAAAGACAGTACAGCTGTGGTCTGCACTGACTGATGAGGTTTTCTTAATTTTTAAGGACTGTAGACTTAAAGTGGTACTGTGCTATATAATGCTTTAGAGAATTTATTTATTTATTCTTCCTTCTGAAAAGTATTTTTCAAGGCCCGGCTCTGTGCTTGTTCCTGAGAGAGGCTCTGGAGATAGAACAGCAAAGTAACTGGCTAAGTTTTTGCCCCTGCGTAGCTTGCAAACAAGCAAGTAAATACAGATACAAAATCAAACAAAGCAACATGCAAGTCATTTTCTGATGATGGATACCTGCTGTCAAGAACATAAAATACAGGAATGGATGACTTTGAATTGGCATTTAGAGTGGCTTTGAACTGGGGTCAGCAGACCTCTCAGAAGAGGGTGACATTTGATTGGGAACTTGGATAGAAGGAGGGAACAGCCATGCTGATAAGGGGGGTATCTCAGGGCTATCGATATAGAGGCCCAAGGAGGGAATTAGTATGGTGTGTGTGAAAATTAGAAAGAAGGAGTGGCTGGGCAGAGGGGTGTGTTAGATCAAGGGGGCCCTTTAGACCATGATCATGAGAGCTGGACATATATTTTTAGTGCTTTGAGAAACCACTACACAGGCTTAAGTTAGATGAGTGACATGCTCTTATTTCATTTTTACAAAGGTTATGCAAGATACGCATTGTGGCCTGCAGGCCAAATTCAGCCTGGAGCCTGTTCTGTAAATGAAATTCGACCGGAACATGGCCACACCCACTCATTCAAGTATTGCCTATGGTCGCTTTTGTGCTACAATGGCAGAGTTAAACAGATGCAACAAAGACCGTGTGGTCCACAGAACCTAACCTGTTTACTCTCTGGCTCTTTGCTGTAGTGGAAGCAGCTACAGCAGCCTGTGAAGTCATCCAGTGGAAAGGTGATGGTTGGTGGGTTGGTCCACAGTGGTTTGCAATGAAGGTATGGAGAGAGAAACAGAGCTGGGCATCTTTGCAAGGAAAACAGCTGAATCTGCTGATGAATTAAACGTGGCAGGAGATAGAGAGGAATCAAAACGTTCTTAGCTTTTTTTGCATGGGCAGGTACTGGAAATTGAACCCAGGTCTCCAGCACGGCAGGCCAGAACTCTGCCTGCTGAGCCACTGTGTCCCACCCTGTTCCTAGCTTTTTGACTTGAGTAACTGAGTGGACAGGAGGGCAGCATGTGGAGTTAGGAAGTGCTGAGGGTTAAGCAGCTTTGTGGGAATGGCAGGAACGAAGAGCCGTTTGGGAAGGTTAAATTTAAATGTCTTTACGGAAAGACTTTTTGCTGTTTTTTTTTTTTTCTTAGTCTGTTTCACTGATTTTCTAAATAATTTGTTCTTCCTCACTGCTCTATAACTCAAAGAAAATCCTCATGACTATGAGAAAAACTGACCTTTCCTCAGATGCTAGACCAAAAACCCATAAGCACTGTGAAGGTAGAGGCCGTGCCTGTATTGCACGCTGTTACACCTCCAGACCAAGACCAGTGCCTGGCACAGAGTAGAAACTCAATAAATACAGCTTTTAAAAGTGAACTGAAGGGTGCACAGGTGGTTCAGTGGTAGAGTGCTTGCCTTCTGTGTGGAAGAACCAGGTACAATTCCTGGTCCATGCAGCACACCCCCCCCCCCCCCCCCCCAAAATAAAAGTGAACTGAAGATATAGCAAATATTTTCTTGGTGACATATTATTTATTATGGCATCAAAAACTTGGTGAGGCACTTAAACATAAATTATGCTATTCAGTTCTTACAAAAATCCTGCAACCTAGCTGCTGCTATCCCCATCCTACAGATGAGAAACTGAGACTTAGAACAGGGGAACAAAAGCACAAATGTCTGCCCTACAGAGCCAAGTTAGGAAGTGGAAATTGGTGAAGGGGATTATATACAGATTATGGGAACCAGTTGGCAACAGAATTTCTTGGGCACCCGCTCCGCAGCTGACATTGAGTATTGCTACACGAAAATGCAGCCACATAACATAGCCAGATCTGGTTTTTCAAGACAAGCTGGCAATCTATTTTATTTTATAAATGTGACATGTCTCCATTAAAAAAAAAAAAAACAACCAAAAACTTCATCCTAGTGCAGACCTTAGAGAGTCCAAACCTAGCAGCTACCTCTCACACTTTGTATACTAGTCATGATTCTATCCTTTTTTCAATATAACTGGTGAATCTGGTGTGACACACTGTCCCCAGAGGCTGCATCAAAATGCATTTTTTGTTAAAGACGTTTCTTCTAATAGCTAGGGGTTTGAGCTTGCTTGGAGAGATATATCCCAGGATAAAAACATGTTCTTAAGCTTAATCCATTCCTGTGGGCATGAAATCTTGCAAATAGGACATTTTGGTGCATTTACTTCAGTTAATGTATGGCTCAGCTGAGTCAGGATAGTTCTTAATCCTATCATGGAAGGCCTTGTAGGGAAGGTCACAGAGAGAGAAAGCCACAGGGAGCAGCCAGAAGCTGAAAGTCAATGGAATGCAGAAAAGAGAAGCCAGGAGAGGCCACCAGATGCACTGCCATATGTCAGAAAATCCGAGAACCAAGGATTGCCAGGAGCTAGCCCCAGAATGCCACAATCTCCTGGGAGAAAGCATCATCTTGATGACAACTTAATTTGGACTTCTCCTAGCCTGAAAACCATAGCCAGTAAATTCCCATTGTTTAACCCAACCCATTGCATGGTATTTGCCTTGAAAACAAGAAAACTAAAACAGGTTTTGATACCAGGAGAGTGGGCTGCTGTTATTGTAAATACTAAAAAATATAGAAACTGTTTTGGAATTGGTTAATGGTAGGGGCTGGGAGAATTGTGAGGTGATCAATAGAAAAACTAATTTGATTTGAACGGTCTATTAGTAAAGGTAGCTTGGATAGTGAAGGTACTTCCCTTTACTATGGATAGAAAACATACATCCAATGAAGCCTTAAAAGGAAATGATGAATATGTTATTGGAACCTGGAAGAAAGGTGATCTTTGTTTGAAAGTGGCAGAGAACTTGGTAAAATTAAGTTATGACATCAGAGGGAAGGCAGAGCTTGAAAGTGATGAACTTGAATATTTAGCTAAGGAGATTTCCAAATAAGTATGGAATATACAGTCTGGTTTCTCCTTAGAGCTTAAAATAAAATGCGACAGGAAAGGGATAAACTGAAAACTGATCTCTTACGCACAACGAAACCAGAAAGTGATGGTTTGGAAAATTTTGAGCCTATCCAGATAGCGTGCTCTGAGACTAGGACCAGAAGTGGTTCTATGAGGGACCTCCTTGAGCTTCCCCAAAGGAAATCCCTGGAGAATAGGACTCCATGTGAGAGTTTTAATAAACATGGAAACAGTCACCCATTTCAGTGGGAGTCAAGATTGGAAATGCAGTTGTGCAGGAAAGATCTATGGAAAGTTATATTGTCTGATGGTTTGGTCCCCTGTGAATTGCATGCAAAGCCAAGAAGGTTTTGGTAAAATTTGTATGAGCAGAACTACTTTCAGTCTGGACTGAAAGAGACAGAGAAGAGACAAATAGAAGGAAGAATTTCCATTTCTATTTCAGCTAGCCAGTCAACTTCTCCTGGAGAATTTATTGAAAATCTTCACTGGAGTTCCCAGCTTGTGACTGACCATACGTAAGTTGGACTCGCCCATCCCCAGAGTCAGGCCAGCCAATTCCTATAATAAATCTCACTATATATAATCTACATGTTTTATATTATATTACATTACATTATATTATAGTATATTATGATATGATATATTATAATTTCCTATCGGTTCTGTTTCCCTGGGTTGCAGGCACTTGCTTTTTGTATCTAGAACACCGTAACTATTTTCTGCTGTTTGAATATCTGCCTGATGACTAGAAGCTCTGAATCATACTCTCTGAGTGACCTGACAAATCTGTATATTTTTCATAATATAATGATGCAAGCAGACTGACATCACTGTGCCAACAACCAGGCGACTGTAAAATTAAAAATACTGAATGTTTCTTTTAATTTAAGATTAAATTCTTGTTACTAAGTTTGGATTTTGAAGCTAGGTATAATATTGATGGTCTCAACTTAAATTAATTTCATAAAAACAGGGCATTAAAAATGCTATCGCTGATAAGCTTAGAATATTTCATTGGTAACAGAGACCATCAGGAGATAGAAATAGGGTAAGACATTGGGTAATTGGAGCTGAAGGGATACAGACTGTGCAACAGGACTGGATACAAAAACTCAGAAATGGACAGCACAATACTACCTAATTGTAATACAATTTTGTTAAAACACTGAATGAAGCTGCATGTGAGAATGATAGAGGGAGGAGGGCTGGGGGCATAAATGAAATCAGAAAGAAAGATAGATGTTAAAGATTGAGATGGTATAATCTAGGAATGCCTATAGTGTATAATAATAGAGACTAAATGTACAAATTTTAAAAATGTTTTTGCATGAGGAAGAACAAAGGAATGTCATTACTGCAGGGTGCTGAAAATAGATGGTAATTAATATTTTAAAATGTCACCTTATGTGTGAGACTAAAGCAAGAAATGTTTATTTGGTACAAAATTTATATTTTGACTAGTGCATTCCCTAATATAACTTATGTAGATAGTTTGATTGAACACCATAAGTACTTGGAATCTCAGGTAGGACATGAGATTTTGTTGGTCTGCCCAGAGTGATGCCCTGATGAATCCCAGAGTGATTCAATCAGTGAGTGGAAAAGTATCTGCAAAGCCCCCTTCGGGGAATGGTGAGAATGGGGAGAAATTCAACTTCCCCAAGTTGAAGTCTTGATATTCTCACAAGCAGTGTGGACAGCCAAAGCTATAGGCTGAGCCCCCAGTCTTGGGGTTTGTTCATATGAAACTTAACCCCACAAAGGATAGGTCAAGTCTACTTAAAATTTAGGCCTAAGAGTCACCCCCAAGAGAGCCTCTTTTGTTGTTCAGATGTGGCCACTCTCTCCAGCCAACACAACAAGCAATCTCACCACCCTCCCCCTGTCTACATGGGACATGACTCCCAGGGGTGTGGACCTTCCTAGCAATGTGGGACAGAAACCTAGAATGAGCTGAGACTCAGCATCAAGGGACTGAGAAAAACCCTAGAATGAGCTGAAACTGAGCATCAAGGGATTGAGAAAACCTTCTCTACCAAAAGGGGGAAGAGTGAAATGAGACAAAATAAAGTGTCAATGGCTGAGAGATTCCAAACAGAGTTGAGAGGTTATCCTAGAGGTTATTCTTATGCATTGAGTAGATATCACCTTGTTATTCAAGATGTAAGGGAGAGGCTGGAGGGTACTGCCTGAAAATGTAGAGCTGTGTTCCAGTAGCCTTGTTTCTTGAAGATGATTGAATAATGATATAGCTTTCACAATGTGACTGTGTGTTTGTGAAAACCTTGTGTCTGATGCTCCTTTTATCTACCTTGTCAACAGACAAGTAGAATATATGGAATAAAAATAAATAATAGGGGGAACAAATGTTAAAATAAATTCAGTCTGAAATGCTAGTGATCAGTGAAAGCGAGGGGTAAGGGATATGGTAGGTATAATCTTTTTTTTTCCTTCTGTTTTCATTTTATTTTTTTTCTATTGTCTTTTTATTTCTTTTTCTGAATGGATGCAAAAGTTCTAAGAAATGATGAATATGCTACTAAGTGATGATATTGTGAATTACTGATTATCTATGTTAATTTTTATCTCATTTGTTAATTTTTTTAATTAATCAATAAATTTTTAAAAATGCTATCACTGGCTTATTTTTTCAATTTTAAGCACTGCAACCTCTAAGTAGTATAAGGTAGAGGAAAATGGGATGTTTAAAGTATCCAACAAATTAAATTTGGTGAATAATTAGTGAATGCCTATTGCATTCCAGGTTCTGTGCTAGGCCCCAGAATACAAAATAAAGAGGCGATTGCCTGTTCCGAGAAATGATCATGATGATGAATATGTAACTGTGTGATGATATTGTGAATTACTGATTATATATGTAGAACAGAATGAAAAATTACAAATGTTGGCATTTGTTTGGTGTTTTTTGGTATTTTAAAAAAATAATTAAAAAATTAATTAAAGACGAAGACATTGCCCCTGCCTAAGAGCACTTACGTTCTAGTGGGAGAGACAGACCCATAAACAATAATATTTTGAGAATTATGCTATAAAAGGAGCATTATAAAATGCTCTAAGAATTCAGATAAAAGGATGATTAATAATGACTATATGGGG
The DNA here is from genome assembly GCF_023851605.1 of Tamandua tetradactyla. NCBI lineage: Eukaryota > Metazoa > Chordata > Mammalia > Pilosa > Myrmecophagidae > Tamandua > Tamandua tetradactyla. Next base: position 28,353,146 of record NC_135346.1, read on the forward strand.
GCAAAGCTCGGAGAAGTCTAGGTCAAGGAAAGCTACATAGGAAAGGTAAAAACTCCACCCTAACTTTAAGGATAGCTAAAGTTTCAGAATTCAAGTGTAAGAAGAGGTGCATTCTGGGGATAATAATACCTGTTACAGGTTATCTGAGACATTCTGGAAAAAGCAAACTATAGAGACAAAAAAAAAAGGCCACTGGTTGCCAGAGATTTAGGAGGAGGAGGGATGGGATGAAAAGGTAGAGAAGATGACATTTTTAAGGCAGTGAAACTATTCTGTATGATACTATAATAGCGGATACATGATATTTTGCACTTGTCAAAACCCATAGAACTATACATCACAAAGAGTGTTGTAAAGCCAATGTAAACTAGGGACTTGAGTCAATAATAATGTTCAACATTTGGTTCATCAATTTTAACAAATGTACCACACTCATGCAAAATTGCAATATGTTAACAATAGGGGAAACTGTGTGTGGAGGGGCAGTGTTTGAGGGTGTATAGGAACTCTCTGATCCTACCGTAACAAGTTTTCTGTAGACCTGAAATGACCCTAAAAAAATAAAGTCCTGTTTTTTGTTTTTTGTTTTAAAGCCACCCTGAGTTAGGTACTGTTCTTAGCATTTACAACTCATTCCTCATAACCCACCAGGGTAACCATGTTTTTAATCCCTATTTTTAGATTAAGAAATTGAAGCCAAGAAAGGTAGAGCAATTTAATTAGGGCGTCACAGTTAGTAATTGGAAAAACGCATTCTATTCTACTTCTGTATAGCTTGAAAAACTTAAAGTTTATACACCAGAATCTGTTATCAAGTAGGTAAGCAGCATATATATATATATAGCTAGGGGTTCTGAGCATATTTGAGTGAATTGAATATATTCCAATCGGGGACCCCAGAGAGAATTGATGTCATTTAATTTAATTTACGTATGTGTGTACATTCGGTATTACTTTAAAAAGAATATACATACATACATATATGTATGTATGATAAACACAAGTATTTCAGTGCAAATGGAAGGGCCTTATATAAATATTTATATATTTTTTAAAAGGGAAAATTCATTGTGGTTACTAAAGTTCCAATCATAGTGAATTAAATGGAAGTGCAATGCTTTCAAATAACCTTTTTTTTTTTTTTACTTCAAAGCACCTCACATTTTTGTAAGTGACCAAAGCTCCAAAGAAAGTTCTCTCAAAGACAAACTGAATTTGTGCTGTCTTTACAGGAGAAATCATTTAAGTCATGAAGGTCAATAAAAACAAGGAAGGGGGCACAAGGGTAGTTCAGGGGTGAAATTCTCACTGCCATGTAGGAGACCTGGGTACGATTTCCGGCCCATGCATTTCCCTAAACAAACAAACAAGCAAACAAAGAAAGAAAAACAAACAAAAATTCAACAAATAGTGCTGCAATAACGGGACACTCACATGGAAAAAGAATGAAACGCGGCCCCTGCCACACAGCATACAAAAAAAAAAAACAAGGACACTCCTACCCTTACACTGGTACACACAGAGAACAGAGCATTCTAACAATCAAGACAGAATTACTGCATACTTTACTTTCTAGCTATTCAAAAGACTTTGCTCATGAAACATTCTCATGAATTTTAAACATTAAATATAAAAAGTGAGTTCGGCATGATGTGTTGTTTTTTTATTTTATTATTTTTGTTTGAGGAATTGAAACAACTTTACAAACAACATCTAATAAACCTCTAAGACAGTTACCAGTGGGAAGTTGTCTCCCCTCAAAGGAGCCTGGGAAGGGTAGAAGGAGAGCCAATACAGAAAGGAGAAAAGGAAGGTGGACGGTGCTGGCTGTTCTCTGAGTCACTAAAGGGCAGGGCTGCACACATTCATCCCGATAAGACTTGTCAATATAAGCAGCCAAGTCTATGCTCTACCCTTCCCAGGTGGGAGCTGCTGTTTTTAGATTTTTGCCATCTGTTAACACAGGTGAACAACAGAGAACAAAACAGCAGAGGTGCAGAGGGTAGAGAGACAAATGGAGACAAGAAAAATGAACAGTGGCGGAGTGCTTGCTGTATACCAGAAACTGTGCTAGATGTTGTCACATTTATAGTAGGTGCTCAACAAATGCTAGTTTCCTTCCTTCACATAATTTATGTTTTTGATTAAATAAAGAGAAAAAGAAAAGTCCTGAGAAATAAAATGACTCATCATTAAAGAGGCTACTTTATGTACTAGGGCTTGGAATGCTGAAGGAAAAGAAGGGTGCAGTCAATTTATATCATCCTTACACTGCTTACACCCAGGTAAGACCCACTCCATTCACAGAAAATACTACACCAAAAATAAAGAACCCAAAGGACAGACATAGCCACCAAGACAAAGACTTATTCGCAGATCTTTTCTCTAATAAAGTGAACTACTGAGGGTTGGGACAGCTCTTCACAAATGCCTAGGTTTTTAACTTTGATCACAGCGCAGAGCTGTGATTTGATGAAGCATTAGGGAGGCATCTTCTCACTGTCACTACCACCAGAACCAAACTTGGTCCTTAAGTTTTTGTAAAACTCCAGAGAAGACCTCTGAGAAACGTCAGCTTTCATCACACCAAACCTACTCAAATCAACTGAGCCAGGCAGCGCCTCCTGGTGGCTCTGGCATCCAACGGGTCTGGGTGTGAACCCTCTACTAATTACCAGCTGTAAACTGGCCGCCTTATGTAATCTCTGGACCCTGGGCTCCTCGTCTATGAAATAAGTGATAATAATATTTATGTTATCTACCTCTCAGGGCAATCGTGGTAGTGAAATGAGATGATGCCTGTGAATATGTAGCACAGTGCCACACACGTAGGAGGGATTCAATATATGTTAGTTTATGCTGGTGGCAGATTTTTAAAATCCTGGGATCAAAACACACTTGCATTAATATTAATCTATACCATTTTTAAGCATTTTGTTGGTTTTTGATAAATAGTGATATGATAGGAAATTTATATGTATTTAGTTTACTTCAATCAATAGAATGTTTTTTCCTTTCTTTCTTTCCCTCTTTCTCTCCCTCCATCTCTCTCTTACTTTCTTTCTTTTGCATGTATCAGTAATAATTCTGATTAACTTGTCTTCTGTTTCAAAATATGACGCATGTGGGGCAGGCCACAGTGGCTCAGCAGGCAGAGTTCTTGCCTGCCATGCCAGAGACCCAGGTTCAATTCCCAGTGCCTGCCTATGCAAAAAAAAAAAAAATATATATATATATATGGCAAGTAATTTTTAAAAACACATGCATAAGCTATATCATTTGTTATTTACTTATAAAGAGCATATTTATCCATTTAAAGGCTATACATTCTTGACTTTAGGTAAAATAGTCACATGTAGTACATTTTCAACACCTCACATAATGAACAGCTTAACAAAAGTTCAAAAATAATGAGGGTCCCTGATGTTTGATTCCTCCAATTAAAGTGCTGCTAGACCAATAATGAGAACAGATGTGCTGAGTTAACCAATGTGTTGTCTACTATTTCGAATTGATTACAACTTTATCTAGTCTATTACAGAAAAAAAATCCATGGTGATGTAATAATTAAATAATTTCTGTTGGTAATGAAAGGAATTACGGAGTTATTGCTAAAATGGAAGTGAATGGTGATTTTAGGAAAGGTAAATGTAACTTCTTTGAAAATATAAATGCAATATTCAACAGAGAAAAGAAAAATATTTCAATAAAACTTTATTGAAATAAAGTTTTCACACACACAGTTTATGCCATTTATCAAAATAAGCTCTAAGTTTAATGAGTTAATTTTCAAATCACAAAAATCTTAGCTAAAAACGAATACTCAGATCTTTGAAGAGACAACTCTCTAATATTTGAAAAAACTAGAACCAGTAAATCACAAAACACTTCAACCAAATTGAATATAGAAATTTAAGTGTTTTATTCAATGGAAACCCCACTAGGACACATGAAAAGATATCACATATGCAAAAACAAAACAGACGCTAAATAAAAGTCCCATGAGTGCCTTTTATGCAGCTATGTGTTGTCCAGTTGCACCATTAAGGTCTTTTACATACACTGACAAATCCGTCTACTACTTACTGGAAAGCATTGACTACCCATTTGCTTACTCATGAAAACTTCATGCTATTTTATCTCTTCAAACCATTGTGTGTCCAAACCCACTTTTATTGACAAACGACTTAAGAGCCAGAGAGAGAGGCAATAGATTTTCTCTGTGGGGAGAGGATAACTAGAGAGCTTAAGGAAGCCTAGGACTGGACCTTGATGTTCAAATATTTAAGGAGGAAAATGGAAAAGGGAGCAGTCACAAGCATGGAGTAGAGGCAACGAGTGAAACAAATTGTAGTTAAGAAACCATGAAGGAGAAACAAATAATAAGAGAATGGTCAACAGTCTTATCTGAGAGATGAAGATAAGAAAAGAACAAGGAAGTAAATGACTTAGAATTTGGCATCAAATAGGTCATTGGGATTTTGACAAGTGCAGTCTCAGTGGGGTGATGGGAATGAAAACCCAACTAGTGAGTATGTATAGACAGCACTGATAGACAATTGCTCAGTAGGCTCTGCTTTGAAGGGTAGAATATAAGTAGGCCAGTGATGGAAGGGGATATTGAGGTCAAAGGAGGAATTTTTTTTAAGGTTTGAGATACAAGAACATATATGCTGATACAAGTGATCCAGTTGAGAGGAAGAAATGGATGATTCAGGAGAAAGAGAATATAATAGCAGGAGAAAAGACCTCAAGAAGGTGAGAGGGGATGGGATCCAGAGCCCATGAGCTCCTCACTGCCCTGGACAGGTACAGGGACACTCTTCCAATGTGAAAAGTATAAGGTCAAAAAGGCATATATATATTCTAATTGTATCTATGACCTCATGTATGTATATTAGGCAGGCTAGAAGGAAATAAGAATAACTGAAGAGTTACCCTCTCCTAATTTCCCTTAATATTGCTTTTTTATATAGAAATAAGAAAAAATAACAGTTTAGAAAGGTCCCAAATCAAGTTGTTCTCATCAGTTACATAGCAAGATAAGAGCTATCAAATATACAGTTTAAATATACAATTCTTTCCCCATATACAAAACACTGGGCTACTATATGTTGACAGCATGGTGTTCTGGACGGACATACTATTATGCTATTTATAATTCATCACATAGTTAATAAATACAGACTTAGTCTTATTGTCAGTATAATTACAGCAATTTTACAAATATTAACTCACTGAATCCTCAACATATATCGGTTGTGTGGATGGCATTATTATTTCTGCTTTACATATGAGGAGTCAGGGACACGGATAAGTTAAGTAACTTGTCGAAAGCAACACAATTAACAAAATTAACAGGTCAGGGAGCTGAGATTCAAACTCAGGCACCTGAGTTTGAATCCTTGCTCTTACCCTTACTATGCTTTGGCTATGTTACCTCATTTCATCTTAACAACAAGCTTACAAGAAAAGAATAATTGTTATTCTATACTTAGCAGTTAAGGAAAGTAAGACTTAAAAAGATTAGGTAACTTGCTCAAGGTTAAATGGTTTAAGTGGCAGGCCTGCATTTAAATCTGGATTTTTCTCTCTGCAAATCTGTATTATCAGTACTTAACACTATACTAAATTTTTGAAACAAATAAGAAAGTTACATATTACGTCAATCTGAAATGCTGACTAAAGATGACAAATGGTGTAGAAAGGGAATTTTTCAATCATGGGAATGAAACCAGATTAAATTATAACAGCAATGAAGATAATTTAATATTTAATGAAATTATGATTAGGGATTTATAAGATGCTTATAGTTAGTGAGCTCAAGAATTTTAAAATCTGAATTAGCTTTACATAAAAAACACAGAATAAAAATACTTGTGTCTATATGAATATTTCCAAAAATAATTCATGTTAATTGAGGAATAATTTGGTTCACGCAGACAAGCAAAAAAAAAAAAAGGAAGGAAGGGAGGGAGGGAAGGGAGGGAGGGAAGCAGGGAGGGAAAAAGAGAGGAAGGGAGGGGGAAAAGAAACTTTTACATAGAAATGACCACTTAAAAGATCTGAGGATTTGTTGCACGTAATTCTAGTTCTTACACACACAAATACATTCCTATACCAATATGATCATACTATGTGTGTTTTTCATTTACCTGATTTTCTAACTATAAGCATATTGTGAGCATTTTCTACATAAGTAAGTATGATATTGTTAAAACAGACTAGTTAACAACTATACCTAAGCATCTTGATTTGCTCGGGCTCCCACATTGTCCAGAGGAGGACTGAGTCAATTGGGAGTCCAATGAAGCAGCTCCAGCTTGACACACCCATGATCCCTTGAGTGCCCAGGATATTTCTGCAGCTACAGCAACTGCAAGTCTCCCTGAAAGAATCAGTTTAAGCTAAATACCAAAAAACCTGCTGGCAAACATTCTAGCCTCTCTGGTATCTAAACTGGCTAGCCATCTCCAAAGATACTCTGGCTGACAAACAACCTAGCCACGTAGTATCTGAAATGGCCCACTGTGCTCAAAGACCCTCTGCTCGAGACCATCCCTAACAATGCCCCATCCCCTCTGAAGGCAGCTGAAGTTCCAGATCACCCATACAAGCTGCTCTCTAAGCCCCAACTCCCAAGCAGGTGCTACTTTCTGGCTCTGTTCCCCGTGCATGCTTGCCCTTGCAAAATAAAACCTGTATTGTTATTATAGCAGCAAATTCCTTTGTGGCTTTTCCTTTTGGGAAGTTGGAACTTTAGTTCCTAGGTCTTTGGGTGCTCCAAGTTTAACAATATAAATCATTATTTTAAATGATTATATCACATTCCATTGTTGAATTATACTCTAATTCATGTAATTTTCCCCTATTGTTGGATGATTGGGTTATTTTCAATTTTTTTGTAGTCTAAATGATACTGATGATAAATGATGAACTCATCTTTATTCAGTTATACCCCTAGGATGTATTCCTAACAACATAATTGCCAGGTGTAAGGTTATGTCATTTTAAGCTTCTGGTATACATTGCCAAGCCTCTTGTGGAAAGGCATTTTCCCTTTCAACTTCTGAGAGTAGATTATGAGAATGAAAAACAACCATTTTAAAGAAATATATACATGTGTAAAGTCCTCTAAATCTGAACTGAATCTTAGCTCAGGCCATCTTATCTTGACAGTCTATTATAAGGGGCAGGCAGCACCAGACTACCACAGTTTTAAATACCAGATCACTGGAAGTCATCTGAATTTTTGGGGGGTGAAGGAGAACTTTATAAAGAAGGCAGAGATTGTTAAAATAGTCTTATGTATTTAGACAGTTTCCTTTAGTAGTTTTGTAACCTGTATTAAAATTATTCCCTTTCAGTTTCCACATTGTTTAAATGAGAAGTCAAAAACTAATTCATCTCATTGACAAAAAGGCACATCGTGGGGTAGGAGACGGAAAGTGCTGGTTAATTTGGGAGCTGCTGTGAGGATATCTTCTCTTTCTTCCTGCTAAACTAAGACTACTGAAGAGGAGTCTTTTCCTATTCAGCATTCTCTTTGCAAATATTCAATCTTTCTGTCTTCCACTGGGATCAGGTTACTATGGACTTCTGAATATCTGAGAGGCACTGTAGGGAATGATGTATGGAATCATTGCTCCTTCTTCAGTCCTTTTGTCTCTGGAGTCTGTTTCCTCCACACTGGGTGAATATTTTCATTTAGAGATAGAGAGAAATCCCTTTCAAATTGAAATAGAAAGAAGACGAGTTCTTTCACACAGGGAAGAGAGAGCTTATTCATGTATAAAAGTCCTTAATATAGTTCCTAGAATAGGGAAGCAGTTTAATAAAATAGCACTTTGAGGTATAACGCAATTTTGATGCATGGGCAAAAATATCATGGAGGAAAATACCAAGAACAAAAGAAAAACTTGGTATAATCAGGGAAGGCCATTTAAATGCAAACAATCAAAAGTTGGTCATATTTAATGTTTTCTACCACTGTTTGTCATAAACTTTATATAAATTTATGTCAAACAAAGCAAGATTATGGAAAGGTAGACAAAGAAATGAAATGATAAACAAGCTGCCCCATGAAAGTAACCTATTATCAATCAGCCAGAGGACCACGGTAAGATGGAAAATATTTAGAGACCCATAAACCAACAGTTTTGACTCTTGCTGACCATACAGCCTTAGGAAAGCATGCAAATTCTCTGAGCTTCAGTCTCCTCCATGACATAAGAAGATATTAATATGAATTTAAAAGAGTAGTGGTCTGCACTACTCTTTTAAAGACAACATTCAAAACACCTAGCATGGCACAAAGAATTCAATCATAAAACAGAAGTTTTTTTCCACTTTTGGAAGGGGAAAGAGGTTGTGAATTCTTCAAGGGCCTTTCAGTCTAGTTGGGGAGACCAAATGAAAACATTTGAAACAAAGAGAACAATTGTGCACTAAACATTGTGGTAGTAATCACAAGTATGATAGGAATTCAGACAAGGGGAGAGCTGAGCATCATAGACTAGAGTGCAGTGAGAAGATTCCTCTAACTGTTGAGTCTAACCACTGGGTGTCCAGAACAAGTAATGTAAGAGAGGAAAACTGGCAAAAGAGGACATTGAAAGGGGAAGGTGCAGGAGATGCTGGAGCAAAGACATGCAAAAAATGGTAGGGACATTCAATTACATTAAGCGAAAGAAATAAATGAAACTCTTCAATTGATCTATAATTTATGGAAAGATTAGAGATATATTTTATTTTATTTATTTATTTATTTTTGGGTGGGCAGGCACCGGGAATCAAACCCGGGTCTCCGGCATGGCAGGAGAGAACTCGGCCTGCTGAGCCACCGTGACCTGCCCTAAAGACATATTTTAAAAATATTTGGTAAGACAAAGATGTGAATGATTACAGTATGAGAATGGACAGAGTAATTAAAAGACAATTGTTTATTAGAGTTCATTTAGTAAATTAAGAAAGTGTCCATGAATTTAAACCAATTGGTTCCATTTTTCAAAAAAAAAAAAATGACCACAATGTTAATTTTCATAATTATTTGTAAGTAAAACACCAAGAAAGCTGCTTTTTTTTTTCTATTGATGATGATGATGTATTTGCCTTGGTTTGTGCGATCCTGCAGCTTTTCCTTCAGTTTCATTACAGCTTTAATATATGAAGGGCGGTGATGCTGGTCTTCATCCAGATTGTTGAAATCCTAGTATTTTCATTTCCTGCATATGCTTATGGGTGAGAATTATCTTGACTCATATTTTTTTAAAAGGCCAATGAAACAATGAAATCATTCACCTTAATGGTAAAAGAATATGAGGTCTTCTTACCCATCAGAAATTTATTAAAATGTTCAGATAAAGGCAAATTTAAAAGTTCTTTCAGTATGCTTCTTTTCTAATCAACCATGGAATAGCTTCATTGGAGAAAAGCTTGGTGTCAGTTTAAATCTGTTGTGTATCCCAGAAAAGCCATGTTCTTTAATCCTCATTCAATATTGCTGGGTGAAATCTTTTTTATTGTTCCCAAGGAGATATGGTCCACCTAATTGTGGGTGGTAACCTTTGATTAGATGCCTTCCATGGAGATGTGTCTCCACCCATTAAAAGTGGGGTAGCTCACACAAAGGATAGGTTAAGCCTACTTAAAATTAGGCCTAAGAGTCACCTCCAAGAGAACCTCTTTTGTTGCTCTGATGTGGCCTCTCTCTCCAGCCAACACAACAAGCAAACTCACCACCCTTCCCCTGTCTACGTGGGACATGACTCCCAGGGGTGCAGACCTTCCTGGAAATGTGGGACAGAAATCCTATAATGAGCAGAGACTCAGCATCAAGGAATTGAGAAAAACTCTAGAATGAGCTGAGACCCAGCATCAAGGGATTGAGAAAGCCCTCTCAACCAAAAGGGGGAAGAGTGAAATGAGACAAAGTGTCAATGGCTGAGAGATCCCAAACAGAGTCAAGAGGTTATCCTGGAAGTTATTCTTACCCATTAAGTAGGTATCACCTTGTTATTCAAGATGTAATGGAGAGGCTGGAGGGAACTGCCTGAAAATGTAGAGCTGTGTTCCAGTAGCCGTGTTTCTTGATGATGATTGTATAATGATATAGCTTTTGCAATGTGACTGTGTGATTGTGAAACTTGTGTCTGATGTTCCTTATATCTACCTTGTCAACAGATGAGTAGAACACGTGGAATAAAAATAAATAATAGGGGGAACAAATGTTAAAATAAATTTAGTCTGAAATGCTAGTGATCAATGAAAGGGAGGGGTAAGGTGTATGGTAGGTATAATTTTTTTTTCTGTTTTCGTTTTATTTCTTTTTCTGAATAGATGCAAATGTTCTAAGAAATGATTATGATGATGAATATACAACTATGTGATGATATTGTGAATTACTGATTATATATGTAGAACAGAATGATCAAAATAGCAATGTTTGCATTTGGTGTTTTTTTGGTATTTAAAAAAATAAAATAAAATAATTATAAAAAAAAATAGTGGGGTAGCTTACTGGAGTCCTTCAAGAGGGAACCATTTTGGAAAAAGCTCTAGTGTCACCAGAACCAATAGAGCTCACACAGGCAGAGACCTTTGGAGAAGAAGAAGGAAAACACCCCTGGGGGAGCTTCATGAAACAAGAAGCCAGGAGAGAAAGCTAGTAGAGGTCACCACGTACCCTCCTAGTTAAGAGAGAAACCCTGAACTTCATTGGCCTTTCTTTTTTTTTTTTTTAAAGACAGAGAGAAGGAAGGAAGGATAGAAGGAAGGAAGGAAGGAAGAAAGGGAAACATTTTTTTAAACATTTTCTTGTTTTATTGTATTCTGTTTCTCCGTTTTTGTTACATGGGCTGGGGCCGGGAATCGAACCGAGGTCCTCCGGCATAGCAGACAAGCACTTTGCCCGCTGAGCCACCGCGGCCCGCCCCATTGGCCTTTCTTGAGTGAAGGTAAGCACTTATTGGTGCCTTCATTTGGACATTTTCATGGCCTTAGAACTGTAAACTTGTAGCCTAATAAATTCTCCTTTTCAAAAGCCATTCCAGTTTTACTGTATAGCATTCTGGCAGCTTGCAAACTAGAACACTTGGAAACATAGTTCAATAAAAATGAAACTAAAACCAAAATCACCTATATTTTCACCATCTAATTGTTTTTATAGTTCTATATTTCCCTCAACTTTTTTTTTAAATAAATCTACCATAGATTTTAAAATTTTTTAGCACATGACTTCTATGATGCTTTTTCATTCTATCTTCACTATATTCCTACCAGTCAAGGAAACTGCAGGCAACTTTATATTTTGAGATGTTACAACTTAAGGGTTAAATTAATATGCATTTTTGAACATCTGTATTTCCTTCACCCCTTCCTGGATTCTGACTCACTCACTTCTCAAGGTTGTGTTTCTCTCCTTTTTTGTCTCCCTCTCCCATTCCCCAACTAAATTTCCTCAAGGAGATTGCAGGCTACTGGGAGAAATGTTAGATCCATAAATAATAGTAATCACAACCTTGGGCAAATTGCAGGACTCTGGACTTCACAAACGGAACTCTACAAGCAGCTTGCAATATGCCTACACAGCTGAAAACAAAGGATTTACGAATAATTTATTTATATATTTTTACTTTTTTTTTTTTTAGCTTTCAAGATCAGGGGGAAAATATGAGGAGGAGGTGATTTCTTTCTGTCTTTTTTTTACAACTGAGAAAACAGAAATCAAGAATGGATAGGATGGGGCGGACAACAGTGGCTCAGTGGCAAGAGTTCTCGCCTGCCATGCCAGAGACCCGGGTTTGATTCCCAGAGCCTGCCCATGTGGAAAAAAAAAAAAAAAAAAAAGAATGGATAGGCTGCCTGCTCATGACATATAATCAGCTGGTAGCTGAACAACGATTAAATCCAGGATTTCTGAATCCCAGGTCTGTGTCTTCACAATGTGCCTCACAGGTTAACTAAAGATACTACAAGAAGGATAAAAAGTTAGAATAGTACCAAGAAAAAAGAATACTTGTCAAAATTCTCTGGTTATGAGAAGTAGAACAGATGGAAAAAGATAACATCTTATCCTTTAACTTGCTTTTTTTGTTCAAGCAGAGCTATATTCACACTTTGAAGTATCACACAAAAGCATCACATCTGGCTTACAACTCAGCCTCTGAAAAAAGAAAATCCATAACATCACTTTCTGAATGTGCAGGAACAAGTATTTTACTGGGCAAAGAATGCTCCTGCCTTGGGGGTTAGTTACCACAGATTCAAAATGTCGAGTAGAAACAGCCATTAACTACAGTCTACTATAACCACTTAACTCAGCCAGAAACCTCTCTGTAATATCTGTCAATCAATCATTCACCTTGTGCTCCTACAATGAGCTCCTATTGATGTAGATTCTGGGCTGAAGCAGAGAAAAAGTAAACTTGGTGCATTTCCATTGGGCTGGCTAATTAACCAGGCACACTATTATACTACACTATATTTCTGTTTAAAAGTATGGCTTGGCAAACTCACCACCCTCCCCCTGTCTACGTGGGATATGACTCCCAGGGGTGTGGACCTTCCTGGCAACGTGGGACAGAAATCCTGGAATGAGCTGAGACTCAGTATCAAGGGATTGAAAAAACCTTCTTGACCAAAAGGGGGAAGAGTAAAATGAGACGAAGTGTCAATGGCTGAGAGATTCCAAACAGAGTTGAGAGGTTATTCTTACGCATTAAGTACATATCACCTTGTTATCCAAGACGTAAGGGAGAGGCTGGAGGGAACTGCTTGAAAATGTAGAGCTGTGTTCCAGTAGCCATGTTTCTTGATAATGATTGTACAATGACATAGCTTTCACAATGTGACTGTGTGATTGTGAAAACCTTGTGTCTGATGCTCCTTTTATCTACCTTGTCAACAGACGAGTAAAACATATGGAATAAAAATAAATAACAGGGGGAACAAATGTCAAAATAAATTTAATTTGAAATGCTAGTGATCAATGAAAGGGAGGGAAAAGGGATATGGTATGTATAATTTTTTTTCTGCTTTCGTTTTATTTCTTTTTCTGAATAGCTGCAAATGTTCTAAGAAATGATCATGATGATGAATATGTAACTATATGACGATATTGTGAATTACTGATTATATATGTAGAATGGAATGATCACATGTTAAGAATGTTCGTGTTTCTTTCTTGTCATATTTTTTTAATTTAAAAATTAATTTAAAAAATTTAAAAAAGTGAACAAAAATTAGTATGGCTTGGATTTAATGATATATTTGTTAAACTAAATGGGAACATTACACACACACACATACATATATGGAAAAATAGGAAAAGGTCAATATTGCTTTATTACCTTGGGAAGCATTTATTATGGCATGGGACCAAGAAAGAAAGCACGATGGAGAGTCCCAAAGTCATAAACATACAGTTTTACATCTTACAGAGTCTTATAGACAATCTAGCCCAAGACTTTCCTTTTCCTTAAGGAGAAATTAAGAGTTTAAGGGATTTGCCATGGCTTTTCAGGTTTCTGCTTTAGCGCTTTTCAGGTTTCTGCTTTGGTGGCATTAGGGTAGGCTCTGAGAGTGAGAAAGCTGCCAGATTATTAATACAGAGATTGGAATACAGACAGTGATAGCTCAAAGAAGAAAACACCAAAGTGAAGGCACACAAATCAGGATCAATACTCTCATTCAATGCTTAGTGAACTTCTTCCCTCTGGGTTTATATTTTTCCTCATTTTCTGGATCACATTTTCTGTATTAAATACAGTAGAAAAAAATTAAAGAGTCCCTTGACTGTAACTGGAATCAACGCACCTAATGTGTTTTCCAATACTCACTATGTATGTGGCCTCATTAGATTCACATGCCAGGGAGGATTCATACGAAAAAAAAAAAAAAACTTGAGAAAGACACTCATAGTTTTCTTTTCAGGATTTCACAATCATTCCTTACTTCAGTAATAGAGTCCGTTTTCTGCAACACCCCAAGTGATAAAGGTTCAATATGCTAGAATTCAGAGCAGAGAAAACCATTCAGGTGTAAAGAGGCTTCTTTGTGTGGTTTTCTTTTGCTTTATTTTAAAAATTCATATTTTGTATAATTCTTTGAGGAAGGAGGCCATTCACATCTGGATTCTGTGTCACAATAACATTCTCTTTTAACTTTAAGGCAAGGTAAGTTATGTCAGCCCTCCCTACCCAGGTGAGAAAATTCAATCTGTGTGAATTTATTACTGTTCTTTATTCTTGCTCCTTGACTGATATTCCTAACCAGGTTTTCTTGGATAGATTTTCACGTGTTTGAAACCCAACTAGCAGATGCTCTGATAATCTGACACGAAGTCCTCTGTGTTGCTCTGCAAAATTTTAGTGCCTAAATGCTGACTGTACCTTTATGATTAAGTCTTACCCATTTCTGCAGCCTCCCACTCACCACTCCTCCACACATACACCTAACTTAGAAGAACACATTGTAGGTGTGAGAATTATTTTTAAACTTAATGTTTTATTTGTCTTAAAATCAGGACCACAAATCTAAAGAACACTCATTTACATTTGGCTGGGAGAATAAAATTCTGCTTTAACTCAACATACTCAGATCTATCTCTGGTTTCCAATTGAACAGGATGATGGGGGAAAAAAAGATAAATGTCTGGCTACTTAGTAATTCACATAGGAAATATAAAATTTGAGTTATCTTAAGATTCATCATTGAGATGCGTTTGGTCAGATAGCATTAAAAGATACTATCTAATGGACAACATTGCAGTGTCTAATATACCACAACAGGAAAAAAGGCACTACAAAAATAATTCACATTTTGATTTCAGTTCTTCGGTAAAGAAAAAAATATGATTTAGTGCAAATAAAACTCTATATATTTATGGAAAAAGTTAACGTATTGAAGTATCTTCTAGGTAATTCCTTTGGCCCCTTTGCTTCAATTGCTACACTGGATTGCTAATGGAAATGTTATCATCCTCTAAGCACCTGGTGGTTCTGAGGGCAACAACAGACCATTATGCGGAATTTCTGAAAGAACTAAATACTTTAATTTGAGAGGACTAAACTCTTAGCAAAATCCAGCAATTGGGATATTTTAAACTGTCTATTCAAAGAACCACTCTTCTGCAAAATAAACTATTGCCATTTAATTTTTTTTAAAATGCTAATGTATTAAGTTTTTGTTCTGACTATGTCCTTTGGTGGTTGAATGGGAAAGCCACACCTTCACAGTAGTTGCTAACGATTGTTTACAGACCTGTCTCCCTTCCTATCCTATAAAACTTTTGGAAATAGATTCCTGATCTTTATCCTGTAAAGGATACCAAAGACAAGCCTGTAGCAGCCACTCAGTAAACTATTAGCTGGTGGGCATGCTCCTTAACATTTCTTTTAGTTTCCTAAACTAAGTGGGTAAAAGTGGGAGGTGGGAGGGGGACAGTATCTTCCTCAAAGGTGTCACTGCTTGTAAAGTGCTCAGAACTTCACCTGGCACACGTAGGTGCTAAATCAGCACCATTCACGTAGTCCTCCCTGCAGCTGTGTAAGTCCAAGACCCCACCCTCAAAATGTGACTTGATGTCATCATCATCTCATCATCACCAGTGACACTATTATTAGGCTCAAGAATAGGAAGACTGGGAGGGCCACGGTGGCTCAGTGGCAGAGTTCTCGCCTGCCATGCCAGAGACCTGGGTTCGATTCCCAGCGCCTGCCCATGCAAAAAATAAAAAAGACTAGGAAGACTGTATGTCAGTTAAACTACGAGGAGAGAGGGCAGCGAGAGTGTGAGGAGGTGTGAATCTCCGTGCCTACCTCCTAAAGAGCAGAAGCCCACACTCAGGAAGAATTTGGAGGAGTTTCGTCCCCTCCCCTCCTAGCCTTTGTTTCAGGGTTTCAATAAAAATGAATTATGACTGGACTGCACAGGGTTAAGTTTAGAATTTTATGTTATTAACACTGATTCTGAATACTACCATGAACTAAAATCACTAGAGATTGATGGAAAAAGGATGTTGAATACCTCGTTGAAATTGAAATTTTTAGTTTTTAAAGAAAGAGGTATTTTGGCAAGAAGGAATATCAAATACACCAATTATATCATTGAGTTTTCAAACCATTTGTAACAGAATCTTGTTCTCAAATTTTATGAAGATACCCAAGGGGTAGATATTTGGTGAGGAGTCTGATTCCTGGCCTCCTAGCCCTCCCTTTCTCTCTATGGCTCACCAGGAACCCTTCTTTTCCAACAGTACTTTTCTGGCTCTAAAATACTTTGTATTTATTTGATATATCCTGTCTATTATCTGTCTCCCCCACTAAATTGTGAGCAAAAAGAGGTAAGGGTTTTTGTCTGGAATAGCCCTATAATACAGTAAGAGCTCATTAACAACTGTCAAATTTTGAGTGAGCGGCTAGGCATACGTTCCCCTTTAAGACCGTGAAAGCTATCAGCAAATTAAATTCTACAATGTCTTCACTTTACACTCCCCCAAAGTATAAAAAATACTTTACGGACAAATCTTTACATTAAAAACTTAAAAATGAAATATTTCTTGGTTGCCATAACTTATCTCTTTCTGTAAGTAAATCACAGTAAATATAATTTAATATCCCTTAACAGCTCATATTTATTTAAATTACAAATTATTGTATTCAGCTGTTTTTAGATTTATTTGGCCCTTTGTTAAATGGTTCCAAATACCTATGTTTGTTTACTAGGTCCTAAGTGAAGCCTAAAAGGGTAAAGCTCAGGAAGGTGTTTTAGTTCCTAGATTCTCTGAATATTTATTTTGACTTCTATAAATGGATTTTAACATTCTACCCCTCTTTATATTTTTTTAATTTTTAATCTTTTATTGATAGATATTATATATTCATATAACATGTAATCATCCAAAGTATACAATCAATGGGTCACAATATCATCATATATCTGTGTATTTATCATCACAATCAACTTTTTTTTCTTTTTTGTGAAAAATAACATATATACAAAAAAAGCAATAAATTTCAAAGCACAGCGCAACAATCAGCTGTAGAACAAATTTCAGAGTTTGATATGGGCTACAATTACACAGTTTTAGGTTTTTACTTCTAGTTGCTCTAAGCTACTAGAGACTTAAAGAAACATCAATATAATGATTCAGCAGTCATACTCATTTGTTAAACCCTAACTTCTCTGTGTGATTCCACCATTACCTTTGATCTTTCTCCCACTCTTAGGGACATTTGGGCTATGCCCATTCTAACTTTTTCATGTTGGAAGGGGCTGTTGATAATATGGGATAGGGGGAGGGAACTATCTGATGTTCCAGTTGGCCTCTCTGCAGTTCAGGACTTATCTGATCCAGGGACCCATCTGGAGGTTATAGGTTTCTGGAAAGTCATCCTAGTGCATGGAACCTTTGTAGAATCTTATATAACGCCCTAGGTGTTCTTTAGGATTGGCAGGTATGGTTTTGGCTGGGTTTTGGCAAGCTATGACAATTCCTTCTTTCTGTTTTAATTTAGATGTTTAGTGATGAAAGATTATCAGTGCATGCTTTCCTACTTAACAAACATACAAATCTTGCCAATATATTTCTTAGAACTGTGTCAGTCATTGATACACACACACATTTTTTCTTAGATTTGCTGATATGCAAAACCACGGTTTTAAACATAGCACATATTAATGATATTAACTGTATTATAATATTATTATATTATTTATAAGCATCCTCAGTTCTGAATGTCTTCTAGTACTCGGTTTCATCTAACCACCTAACCTTAAGAATTTTTTTGCTTTGTAAGCTGTTGCCTCAAATGACCAGTTGTATCAGGAACATGAATCAGGGTCAAAGAACTATGACAAAGATCTGACCCAGGCCTGTAAGTCCCAACCCAGGCAAGATGGTAACCTAGGCCTTTGGTTATCCTCACCAAATCCTTTCCCGTATAATCAGTGTCAGCTAACCTGTGGTGTCGGTGTGTGGAAATGGACACTACATGAAGACTTTCGGGGGTGATTTGAATAGAGTTTCCACTTGTGTATCATCATCATCCTCACCAATACCAGAACACCTTTGCTGCAGATCCTGGAACTGGAAAGCATCATAGACTTCCTATTGCAAACCCCAGTCCCTGTTCAAAGGGAGTTTATGATTTTAAAAGGTACAATGTCCAAATTTAAATAGATCACCAACATGTGTAACAAGCGCCCAGAATACATAAATAGCACCACAGTTTTCTTCAGATGCTTTTGTTTTTGTGAACTGATTGTGACTTCCAGATAATGGGTCTAAACTATTAATGCATACGTTGATGAGGATGGTTTTGAATCAGTGGTTTTGAGTCAGTGCTCAATCCTTCTTTTTTCCTCCTAAGATGTATCTGTCATTTTCTGAGCCAAATAGAATAATGTTTACAACAATAAATAGAAATCATTGAGACTTATCCATCTATTTTGGGGCTAAATCCAGGCCAAAAAAACAAAGTCTTAAAAATTTTTTCAAGGCATATTTACTTTCAAGTTAGTTTTTTTACTCATTGGCTTTGTTTGTGTAGATGTCAAGGATTGCATTAAAATCACTGCATATTTTGTACCAATACCATTTTATACTTAATAGCATCCCTATTTTGCACATGACTGAACTAAGGTTTATTGAGGTAAAACAACTTAAACTTACTCCAGATGACACAAGTAATTGATGGAACCAGATTGTGAACTCAAGTCTGTTACATTTCAGGTGACTCTTAACTAGTAAGCTACGCTCTTCCCTTTTATAATGAAAACTTGCTTGTGCTCCTGAAAATGAAAGGAAGCAAACTGAAAACCAAGTATAATTTTACTCATTGCTAACATTAACTACTACAAAACTTACAGCCAAGAACAGAGTCCACGTAACTACAGTTCCAACAGCGAGGAAAGAAAGGGTTAAACCCAGTTCTAAAATAAAATATTTGAAGATTTTTGTTTAAATAACTATTAAAGAGGTCATGCATGAGTTATATGTATTTATACAATACAATCCAGGCTTCTTCATTTAAAATAAAATTTTAAATAGGCACTACATATATATATAAACACTACCTAGTTTTCCTTACTGCTCTTTTCAAGCAATACATAAATTAGCAAGACAAAATTATGTGCTGTGCTTTTGACAGTTCTGTAAACTATAAACATTTTATTCTTATCTTCTCTGAAGAGATACACAGGGGAGTTTTACAGGAATTTCATCTCTAAAAAAATCCACGACAGCAAAATTGACGGAGTAGCACCAATCACAGAACATGATGCAATGAACAACCGTTTCTACGGTCTTACAGTTTCCATGGAGCTAGGGGCATGCAAACCAAGACTTTTAAAGTTTCAGTTTTTAGCTTATAGAGAATAGCAGGAGTAAGAGCCAGAAAAGTACCATTGAAAAAGAAAGGTTCCTGGTGAGCCACAGAGGGAAAGGAAAGGCTTGGAAGACAGGAATTGGGCTCTCTACACAAAATATCTATCCATTGGGCATCTTAAAATTTTGAGAAAAAGATCCTGTCATAAAATATTTGAAAACCCAATGATATAATTGATGTAATTGTTATTTCTTCATGTCAAAATACCTAGTTTCTTTAAAAACTGAAAAATGCCTCAGACTACTAAATGCAAAAGAGATAAGGCAAACAAATAATTGATGAAGCCTAAGAGGAAATATTTGAAGCTGCAAATGATCGTGTTGAAATGCCATTGTGACTGCCCCAAAACCAGGTCTACAGCTTAAATCTCATACAGATAATTCATTGTTATCAAACATATGTCTAGAGGGCTATTTTCATGCTCATTTTCAGTTTCTAGATTAATTAAACTTAAATTTTTGCCTGAAGAACAAATGCCATGTTTAAATGGGAAATAACATATTAATGTGAATCAATTGGTGGGGGAGGCTGGTGTGTGTATGTGTGTGTGCGTGAGCACACTGTACAGCACAATACTGGTCAAAAGGAAGATCCATTACCCAACTCCAGGTAAGTCTACTAGTGTTGCCAGAATTTCTTTCCTAGAGGAGATAGTTACTCAATTTTGTTTAAATGTTAAAATGATAAATTTTGGATAAAAGCATCTTTTAAATAACATTGTTCTGGGAGCAAATACTTTTGTTTCCAAATACTTTATTATTGTTTACAGTTCCCTGAGCTTGGTCAAGTCTACAAGACTCCAGTTTTAAACCACTGCTATAAAATCAGACAGACCCCATCCCAGCTCCAAAACCTACTAAAAAGCTTTGACTAAGAAATCAAACATCTCTAAGCTTCATCTTCTTTTTGCAGAGTCGGAAGAACAATGCCTACTGCACCAGACTGTTGCAAGGATGAAAAAAAGGAAAAAAAACAAACAAACATCAATGAAAACACTCAGCGTAACAGATACATCATGGGTGCTCAAATAATTTAGCTTTTTCTCTTTTTCTGGATAACTTTAAAAACATTAGTTGTTCTACTTTCTTCTTTTTATATTTGTTATATTCAGAACATGTCAGATATCCTTTTTACTATAGGGCCAGAGCTATCCCATTCATTGTTGGAATGAATGGTTTTATTTGAATTATAAAGAAAACTGAAGCTATGGATCTCCTTATTTCTTCTGAAGAATAGAGATGAGTCAGCATCAAGTCTGAAAACAATTTCCAGATTGGCCCGGGAAAGAGTGCATCTTTGTAAAGACTGTCTCCTGAACTGAATAATTTCCCAGCTAGCTCATTGGCTACTCTCTGCCATAAAATCCTTTTGATAGTCAAACAGCATTTAAGGACATCAAGAATGTGATCAGAGATGGCACTGTGTGAACTGAGAACTGATTCTGCTCAAATTAAAGTTAGCTATGTAGCCAAAGATTAATGTCTCAAAGCAACAGGATTATATAAAATAAATTTAGACAGTTAATGTTTTCAAATTACTAACTAGAAATATTACTCTTGTCTCTTTATTACCTGCCAGGGATCTTGGCTAAGCAAGGTATTTAGGCTTGATTTAAAAATCACAAGTGCAGTAAAAGGAGTAAAAATATAAAATCATTTGGCACTGTTAAAAGGGAAGGGATTGGAAAGAATATATAATCAAACCCATACAGAAAAAAAGCATTTGCAAGCATCAGGCATGTTTAAGCATGTCTTTAGAAACTGGGCTCTTGTAAATTTACAGAGTGAAAAACCTGAAGACCGCACAGTTACGGAAGAATCAATTTCTCTTGACGCAGGCTGATGCTTTGCTTTCTCTTCTTTTTCAGAGTGTAGCACTGGACCCTGTGAAGCCCAAAATGTGCACAATCTAGCTAAGAAGAGAGCATACGGGCAAAACATTTCCTCTTGGGGGGATGGGGGGGTGTCCTTATTTCAGTTTGACAGAGCAAGGTTTATTTTTAAGTATTGCTAATGTAAAACATGAGCATCTGACTCAAAATACAATAGTTTCTAAATTTTGCAGATACTTTTATTAAGGGAAGTGCTTTAAAAATAAAAGGTAGTCATTAACTCGAATATGTTATTTAATACAACTAAAAATCATATATGCTCTAAAATTTAAAATCTGTTTTACAGTTAATTAATTATGACTTAAAATTCTTCTCATGACACCAAGAAGTCAAGGACTGAGCCAGTGGGGTCCGATTCATTTCTTCCTCTAGGTCTAGGTAACCAGAGTTGAGCAGGGACTGGAGCAACCCCACTAATTCCAGAGTATCCTTCCTCACAATGTGAATTATCTACGAAGTTCATATGAGAGGAAATTTGGGATCTATAATATCTTCACAATACCCAATTCTTTTTTGTCTTTTCAGAGCCAATTAACAGTTTGTGAATTCACAGTGTGAAGTTTTAATATAAAATTCTTGAGAATAGCTAACCATTCTATAAAAACTTTTTGTCAATTGTTTCCTATTCTTTTTATGGCTTCTTGGAGAGATACAGTAGTCTGGAGTTTACAAAAGGTACTTAAATAACATATTCTGTCCAGTTCTTGTCATTGGTATATTTGCTTTAAAACACACACACACAAAATTTTGGTTTGGGAAAATATGGCCAAATTAGGTATGTCTGACGTATTTGTAGAAATGGCCTCAAATATGGATCAGTGAAAACTATAGAATAAGCACTGGGTTTATTTGGGGGAGGCACCTCTCTCCATGAACTGCTGTACAAAGAAGAGCCAGCTAAGGAATGTGGGTGAGAAATATTTGCTTGGTTTACATTTCTATTATGACTGGGTAGCATTTTTCAGTGGAACATTTTCAGTTCGGAACAGAAGGCATGATGAATATATCACCCTCTTTTCTTAATTACAGGGCTTCAATAAAGTCATCATAATCTAAGTAAAATTTCCTTCTTGAAATAATACATACCAATGACTTGATTTCTGAGCAGACAGTGTCTACGAAATTTAGTCAGATTTGGTTCTCCATGCATATTTTAACTGTAGTTGGACTCCAGAATTGCAAAAATCACAATATAGACCACAAGCCTGATTTACATGCCAAGCAAAGGCTTTTTCCTCAATCTTATGTTTCAGTGTATCAGCAGATTGGGCCCCCAAAGCAATGATGGTTAGCAATGGTTTGAAGACATGCCTTGGTTACTGGCAAGTACACACTTCTTTTGAAGTCATTCTTTTGTATGTTTGATTTCCAAACTTTCATAAAAGCAAGATGCTGCCCTTGGAGTAAGGTTATTGCCTCCCATTTCTGTTTCAGCTCAATTCTTCGATATAATCATGAAAGAATGATCTATAATTAGTGTATTTGGTAGATTTCTAAAATGGCAAACTGTGAATGTGCATCATGAAATCTGAGATTGATAACTAAATTACTCATTTATTTTAATAAATTAGAGTAGATTTAAAAATATTCTTTAATGATGTCACTAGTTCTGACTTGCATTTTAGTTTCTGAAAGGGAATAAAGGCAGCCACAGAAGCTTCCACAGCCTTTCTTATTTATGTCATAGCATGTTGTGAACAACCTTCAATGACGAATTTTTAAGGGTTCTGATTTGCTACCTTTAAGAATTTGAGTTTCCTTATCAAAATCTCGACAACATCCTGAGAATATCATACATATGAAAACAATCTATTTTGTCTTTACAGTCAAAATTAAAAGCATGAGAATGACAGTCCAAAGGACTACTAAGTAAATCTTTTCTACAGTCGTTGGCCACAGGTCCTTCTGTGGCCCATCTATCCGTTCATTTATTCAGTCAGCAGTATTTATTGAGCAAATCGGTTGTGCCAAGGCATTTGTTTTTAATTCATGAAGAAAATAGTCTCAGTGGCTGCCTACAATCAAGTGGAGGGTAGAAAAAAATCAAGTAAACAAACAACTCTATAATTGTAACTTTTGATAAATGCTATGAAGGAAACACACAGGATGCAGTGACAGAGAGGAACATAGGAGACACGTCTAGGGAAACCGTCCCATGGGGTTATTTTATTCTTTTTTTTTTCTTTTTTCTTTTTTTTCACTTTTCTATGGAGTTATTTTTAAGACCAGACATCAAGCACAGAAGAAGAATCTAACCATTCAAATTTTAAAAGGAGGAAAAATTACATGACTGGACTTTCATTTCAAAACTATACATGTTTAAAGAATATAGGAAAAACACAAGCTGCCAAGAATGATCTTGTTTTATTCTGAGACCTCACATGACAGCTAATGTGACATTGTTCAAATACAATTCAATAAAGGACTAAGCTGGTCACAGAGATTAAGGATGCAGGATGCCACTACCACACTGAGGAAAGATGGCATGAATCTGAAGTAGATCTGGTTTTGGTTTTTGTTTTTGAATTGCTGCTGATGTATGTACCTGGTGGAATTCCTAGTGATTCAAACAGATCTTTCACTGACTGGTTTAAAACTCATTCATTACCAGTAGACAGGAGATGACCAAGGTTAATTTAATACCCACTGTGAGATGCAGTGGCAGGTCAGGATAACAGAAGCTCATATTTCCTGAAAAAAATAATACTTGACTCACAGCTGCTATAAATCAACCAAGATCTACCTGTATCATGAGAAGCATTTAAAAGCAAAGTTTAAAGACCCCCAAGTGAGGAAAACAGCTCTAATCATCAAGATAAATGCACACAGATATCAAATTAGTAGAGATGTATTTATTAACATGGAAAGATGGCTATGTTATATAATGCAAATGAAAAATAAAACAATTTTTAGAGAATGGCTCCATTTATAAAAGTGTGCATGTGAGCATATATGTGCATATAGAAAAAAGAACTAGAACGAAATATATAAGAATGTTGACAATGATTATTCCTTAATA
Source organism: Tamandua tetradactyla (assembly GCF_023851605.1). Lineage (NCBI taxonomy): Eukaryota > Metazoa > Chordata > Mammalia > Pilosa > Myrmecophagidae > Tamandua > Tamandua tetradactyla. The sequence continues at coordinate 28,377,444 of NC_135346.1, forward strand.
GTAAGCTTGTGGGTGATTTGCACCTTCACTTATACATTTCTGTATTATCTTTTTAATTTTTTTTGGAGCAATAAGAACATTTGTATATGGTTTAGTGTGGAAAAAAACCTCTAAAAGAAAATTTAATGGAATTGGTGAATACTGATTTAAAACAGAATTCTTTAATATGACATGTCTCACATTTACTGCAAGCTAATTAATTATAAAGGAGACTTTATCTAAATATGAGTGATGACTCAGATGGCATGATTAGCCCTTTGGTCAGAACTGAATTACCAAATAATGAGACAAAGTGTGTGCCAAAGGCAGTAGTGAAAAGAAGATAACAAAAAATTAGAATATTTTGCAGAAAAGTATTTGCATTTTGATATCTCAGAAAAGTGTAGAAGCATTGGTCCAGGGAGGTGGAAATCAGACAGTTGTTGAACTGATTTAAATTATTTTATGATTTAATATTGTTTCTATTTTTAGGACATGTAGGTAGAGAAATGTTTAAGACAGATGAGGAGGTGCCATAGTTTTTTTCAGAGCCCAGTACCCACATTAATCGTAATATGATCCTTAACACAAAAAAATTATAGTAATTCCAAACTCTATGTCATATAAAAATAAAACAACACTTAACCATAAAACAAGTGTACAACAGCCACAAAAGATCTGATCTTCTCCCCAGGCAAATGCTTCTGTGCTCTTCTGAAATATTAAGGATCACATACGTTCTCAAAAATATTTTTGTGCACAGTTTCTAGTTCTTGTTATTGTTTTGCTCTGTTTTGTTTTGATGATGTCCTAAGTAAGAACATATTTAGCCCATTTGGTAACTTAACATAGCCAAAAAGCAAATCATGGCATTGGAAATATTCAAATCTAAATTAAAATGAGCCACATTTAATGTAGCTTTACTAGATGTGAAATTTTCAAATTCAAACCAGGCAGATAATTTGCTCAATTTTATATCTACTGTGGTTTATGTGAGCTCCTGAGACTTGGGTTCCAGTCCCAGTTAGAACATTTGCCACACACAATCCTGAACAAGTTTCACCTCTCTGAAAGCAACTAATTTCAGCTGTATTGTTTTCTTCATTAACAATGCCACCTGTGTGTGTATTTTATCTTCCCAAGGGAATTCTGTGTTGCGAGCATATGCAAATTATGTCATACAAGAGCTCCACAAATATTGGTTGGTCAATTGATTAATTCACTCTGCTTGAAAATGCATTTTCACTTGATAGAATAATGGTTGGGAAATGCAAATGGGGGTAATGTGTCTGACCTCTAAGAGTAATTTTACCCATTATAGAGATATCACCTTTTTAGTTAAGGTATATTGGAGAGGCTGGAGGGAACTGTCTGAAAATGTAGAGCTGTGGTTCAGTAGCCATGTTTCTTGAAGATGATTGTATAATGACATAGCTTTCGCAATGTGACTGTGTGATTGTGAAAACCTTGTGTCTGATGCTCCTTTTATCTGTGGTACAGACAGATGAGTAAAACATATGGATTAAAATTAAATAAATAATAGGTGGAACAAATGTTAAAATAAATTTAGTAGACTGAAATGCTAGTGATCAATGAAAGGGAGTGGTAAGGGGTATAGAAAAAAAATAGGGGAAACAAATGCTAAAATATATTGGGTAGATGGAAATACCAGCAGTCAATGAGAGGGAGGGGTAAGGGGTATGGTATGTATGAGTTTTTTTTCTTTTTTCTTTTTATTTCTTTTTCTGAATTGATGCAAATGTTCTAAGAAATTATCATGGTGATGAATACACAGCTATGGGAGTTATTGATTACATACCAAGAATGGAAGGATCATATGGTAAGAATGTTCGTGTTTGTATGTTGTTATATATTTAAAAATTTTTAAATATATCTGATTATAAATCTAGTTTATTTATTTTAGCCTTAGAGAAAAGCTGATTTTTGAGTTACCTCTGTTGAAATTTCCAGGATGAACTTGGTTTTCTTTTACTCTCCAGCCACAGGAAACAAAGTGCTAACCTTTCTTATGAGCTAATGAGAAACACAGGATACAGTATTCTAAGTCACCCAGATGAAGCATGTACATAAAAATGAAATATTTTAAGATCAGTTGAAGAAATAAAGAACACCCCATCACAAGAGGAGAAATTAGACAATATGTGTTTTACTGCAGTTCATACAAGTTTACTAAATGCTTAAACTACCAGCCAAATATTTAATTCCAAAAAGTATGACATTTTCAAGATAGTACTTATGTTCAAAGAAATTAGTAAATTTGGCTTGTTTGTCAAATAGCACATTTAAACAATAACATTTGTATCTTTCACGTAATTCGTTTTTTTCTGACATCAACTTGATGGCTCTCGAACTATTTTGTATTTTAACCCTACTAAGCAAAATGTGAAAAATCACATTTCATTTTTTTCAAAATTAGCGATAGAATGGAGAATTATTTTAGCATGGTTATTAAGCATTAAAATCCATAAAGTAGCTAAGAAAGAGGGGCTCTTATGAACAAAACAATGCTCAATTCTGCAGGATTACATCTTCTCCGGAAAGACGTTCCATCTATTTTATTTTAAAATATCCAGACTCTATAAATCCCCTGCAAAATGGAGTCAAGCACTCTTATAGGTCTGAAATGCCCGATGTTAAAAAACTAAACACATTCTTAAATGGACTATTTACTCTAGGAAAAAACAGACATTCTCAAGAAGCAATTTAGTCCATCAAGACAAATGCATATCTAAGTCCTATTTTGGAAGTTTTTGATGAAAGACTCCACTATCTTCTCTATTTACCCAGTTGACCATTTACGCATACTTGCTACCAAGATATTCTACAATTTACATTTCTAATTTAATTCTTCCTAATGCAACTGAAGCCCATTTACCCTATTTTGGGTCAAAAAAAGTAGCAATAAAAACTCATCTGCCAGTTTTCTCTTTTCCAAATGAAGTCATCCTAGTTTCCTTGCCTTTCCTTAGTTCAACTAGTAGTCCTTTACACATAAGTCTGTGGCCCCTTAGCAAGGGCCATATAATCATCTTAAGTTGTGGAGCAAAAAATTAGTCCTGTATTACCATCAGAATTTGACCATAGAGCTGAAAAACACCACTAATGCCAGTCAGTTCCAAGCCCATAGCCTACAGTGATTTGCCTCTGCTCAAACTGTACCAACTTCGCCTATAAAAATGGATCCCAATGAAAACTCAACACAAAGGAAACATAAACAAAGCCCCAAGAAAGCTGGTGTCACTACTTGAAACAGGGTCAACTACCTAGATATCTTAATTTTTTGAAGTTCACTGTCAATATATCTGAGATTTTAATTTTTGGAAGTCAAAAGTTATTAAGAGATCCAGGACACTTTTGATATGACATAGAAGCCCAGTACCTCTTTTCTTGTCCTACTATATATAGTTCTTACACTGAGGCACACCATTGCATGGCTTTAGAGAGTTGTGAATCTATGTTACATTTGAGATGCTGAGAGTATATTAAGTCCATCTTTCCACTAAGGACTGAAGAACCTTCCCACCGATAGACCAAAATAGAACAATTATTCTCAGGGAAATTATAAACCTAATTCCAGTGAAAGTAAAAATTTTATATGAGGGGGCAATGTGTAAGATTAAAGCAAAAAGTACTATTTACCGTGTAAAACATGTTTGCACTGCCAGTGATACCATTACTGTGGTGACTGATGGATAAAACTAGTCCTTTAAGATGAACATAATGTTACCAACTCACTTTTACCTGCAAGGATTTTTCTGGCTTTAATTCAATGAAATCCATTGTCCTGGGTGGTAATGGAACCGTGTACCCTACCCATTTCAGGCATCTTTAGTCTTCTGAGCTGCCATAAAGCCTTGACAATAATAAAAGGTCAAATGGATCCCAGTAAGCATTTGTAAACTACAATAGCCCCCCACCCCCCCCCCATCTCAGCTATAAGCCACACATTTTCCTGTTAGCTTTGTTCAGTCTCTTGTTTCATTTCATTACATAAACAGGCTAATTTGGAAATGGCTAAGTTATTTGGGAACATCTACATTTTCAAAACAATCCTACTTTCCTATTCAACTACTAAAAGCAGCAGATCTCTAATACACCATTTGAGAGAACTGTAAAATGGTGCCTGGATTCCGAAGGAATGAATAGCAAATAGCAGCACTATTAAATAAAACAAATGCACTTCACCTTCCAGCTCTGCCCTGCTTCCTGGGACAGAGGCACCAACCTGAGAAGGCTGTTGGGGATGGAATTCCAGGAAAACTGATTTGTTTCAGTATTCATTTGGCAAGATGCTGGTCACAAAATTCCACAAACCATCTTCCTTTCCCATCATTGTTAATTCAGAGCCCCCAAATCGCCCCCCCCCCACACCCAAATAAAAATAAAGAAAGGAGGCAGTTCTGAATTTGCATCTAACACTATAACACAGATTACATGATGGGAATCTGTCTTAATTGGTCACAATGAAACTGAGGGACAATAACAAGAATAAATCTCACATTTTTCCAAATGAAGCCAATGAATAATAGGTAAACCCTTAAGCCAGAAGCATAGTTTCAAAAATATGCAATTACCTCCAAGCATTCAAGGGCACTTATATTCCATAAAATAATTGCAAAGCATACTCTGCATACAAAAATACTTCACAAATGCCATACAAGTGTTAAATAACATGTGTATATATGATATGCATATCCATAAGGTATACATTTGTATGTTCACAAATAGATGCATATACAAAAAACAAAACTCTATCAGGCAAATGGTTTCTCAACAAGAGTAGGTAAAATACGTTAGAATATATGAAATTGAATACCAAATTCTGGAACCACCTTTTCTTGGCAACGAAGGAAATAAGCAAAACCACCTTATAATGAGGCCAAGAAGCTTATAAGTCACCAAATATGTTTTTGAAGAAGGCCCAACCCTATACGTGAAAGCTGCAAACGAAACGATTTCTTTCAATAACACCCATTTCTTGTGAGCTATTTTTCCCACTCCCTAATTCTGACGCTAAGCCCGAGAGGAAAGGAAGCAAGTGGCTTAGACTGCATTCTGAGCCAGCACAAGATCAAAATCAGAACACCATTTTTCTTTAAACACTAGTGGATGCCTTCTCGCTTCTCTCTCCCTGGCAACCTTCCTCTGTCTCCATCCCCATCTCTATCTCCACATTTCCCCCTCCTAGACTTAAGGAGGAGAGTCGTTGTTCAAATCCAGGCCACAAATGTACATACAAGTCATTTACTAAGAAGCTAAAGTAAGAAGATAGACCCACTGCCTCCTACTTACCTTGGTGAGACCCAGAGAAGCTGATGAAAGGAGGGAGAGATGCAAACTGAATCCATTTTCCTTGTGACCGAGTCGGATGCAGCCTCGGAACCCAACATCAGCAGCTGCTGCTGGAATTTTTTCCCCTCCCTCCCGTCGGCGATGGCGCGAATAGGAACCACCCTTCCAGCCCTGCTAGAGTATCAGTAGATACAGAGGAGGCTGGAGTAGCAGCATCTCCACTTTGGCCTCCTCCCTCTTGGAGGATGGGGTGAGCTCAGTAAGCAGCCAGGAACTTGCAGCAGACACCTCCGCTGGCTCCTCCTCTCCTCCCCCTCCCCCACAGCCTCACCCCTGCTGCGGTAGAGGCTGCCTGCCTGGGCAGCTGCTGGTTGTCATGGCAATGGCCAATGGAAAGCCACCAGACTAAGGGGGAGGGGAGACGGGTAAAATGAGCTGCAGGGGCCGGGGGAGTGAATTTGTGCTGTCGCCCTCTTGGATACGCTCGGTCTTCGTACCCTGGACTCCAGGTCTTTAAAAATGGGACAGGAAGGGTGGGCACGGGAAGAGAATAGCTACAATTTAATTGGAATCTAAATTGAAAGATGCGAAACAGCTAATTGCACATTTTTATACCTTTTCAAGAAAATGTAATAAATGTGTGACTAGGAAAAATAATGCATGTGGAGAAAATTAATGTGGTGAAAGCAGATTCCAATTATTCAGAAATGTTGTTTGTAGCATCTTTTATTCAGTGCCATTCAAGGTCGGAAAAAAAAAAAAAAGCAAAGTATATGGCTGGACTTTGAATCACATTGGAATCAGCCTGATCCCTCGGCACCGGTCCGGGCTTGTTGTTCTCAGGTGAGGCTGGGTCTCATTGCTTTTCCAGTTGTCCGTCTGAAGAGGTCTTGGAGGCATTCGTTACTCCTGCCTACGTGTACTGCTATTCCTGCCTGTGGAAATGCAAATTCCTTTGGACAGTCATGGTTCTTATTTGGCGCCACTTGGTGAATAGTTCTAAAGCTTCTTAGTATCAATCCTGGAACGCTCAGTTTCCCACAGGCAATTCCCTGCCATTTTCAATGACACCCACCTGGAGTTAAAGTCAGCTGGCCCGCAGCGTGGCAGGTAGCAAAACAGGAAGGGGAATTAGAAGTGTTGCATTCTAGTAAGCTCTTGTTTCTAACTATAAATTCTAGATAACACTATATAGTGTATGTCTCTCATATACTATAAATATTGAATGAGATAATGCTTGCACTTGGCATGTACTAAGTGTGCAATAAATGTTTATCTTAATATTACTATTACATTATATCCACCTCTGGAGGGAATGCAATGGCATTTTCAAGCACAGGAAAAAATCAGAGTAAGAAGACATTTAATACAGGATAGCTGTGATGATGATGATGGTAGTGGCAAAGAAGGAAAGACCTAAGAGATGAAGTGTTCTCTGTAACTCAGTAGTTGGGGACATTGTAAATCTTAGAGGACTTTAGATACATTTCCCAAATTCACACAGCTAATGTTAGAATGAATGAAAACTACAACTCTTCTAATGCTAACATTTACACTCCTAACCATTACACTTCTCTGCCACTCCTCCATGGAATGGAGATAATTTTTGTTCTTCTTAAACCATAGGGTTATTGCAGATTCAAATGGGATTAGATTAGAGTCAGAAAGCCTGGGGGCAATTTCTGGTGCCAGTATTTATTATTTTTATGATTTGGACATGTTAATTGATTTCTCTGAGACTATGTTTTTTCATCTGTAAAACAGAAATGATCATAAGAACCCAGAGTTCTATTGGAAGAATTAAATTAAATGATGCATGTAAATCATAAGTACAATGTCTGGCATGTAGCTAGTGTTCAATAAATGTTAACTATACTTACTTGTTACTCACTTAAGTAACTATTATAACGTGTGAAAGGACTTTCTCCTGCATTTGTCACTCTTGGTATCATGGGTCTATCCAACAAAACTGCCTTGGGGCTAGCCACGGTGGCTTAGCAGGCAGAGTTCTCACCTGCCATGCCAGAGACCTGGGTTCATTTCCCGGTGCCTACCCATGCAAAAAAAAAAAAAAAAAAAAAAATGACTTGAAGGTAACTAGGTGATCAGGAAGGTTACAGCTCATTCGCAGATCATTGCCTTCTGGTCCTCTGGGAAGGAAAACCTGCATCCTGCTTTGGGCAGCTAGTGGACCTTGCTGTCTGCAGAGTGTGAACTATCATGAAAGACCTGCAAACACTTCCTAATCAACATCATACAAGAGTGTAACATGAGGGAATGGGTTGTATTGAGCTAGCATCTCAAGAGATGTTTCACCTTCTGTTTTTCAAGAGATGCTCTTTTAAGTGAGTAGAGGAAGCTGCAGGTTGCAGAAGCGCAGACTCCTTTAAACTGCAGAACATTCACTGCTGGTCTTGTGACAGAACATTTCATCTCTCTCTCTTTTTTTTTTTTTTTACATGAGCAGGCACCAGGAATCAAACCCGGGTCCTCTGGAATGGCAGGCAAGAACATTTCATCTTTAACAACAGTAGCTGACTTGGTTGGAGTGAGTGACTCTAGCTTTTCTTTTTCCTTCCCATCAACACAAACAGATCCTCAGGAGTCAATTGTGGAAGAGAAAAGCTTGGTGTTCCCTATTTGAACAATTCCTCAAATTTAACCATTCAAACACTACTCTCCCATATCCGTGTGGCACTGTTACCATTATTTAATAATATTTTTCTTTTAATTACTTTATTTATTATTTATTTTTATTTGCTTAAATTATGTTATTTATTTACTTTAAAATGAAATTCATCTCCTGCTTTAGCACAACATAAATAAAATTGATGTGATACAGAGTAATCCCAGAGAAAACAACATTCACATTTAAAAAAAAATTTTGTAATAAATTCACACTTAAAAAAAATTTAAACAAAGTCTTCATCTTTAGTTGTAATGATTTTTACTTAAAGAAGAAAATTTTTAATTGTGCTCTTCTTCTCCATTCCTATTCCCCCTCTTACCAAACTCTAAATTAATAGAGTTGTCATCCTCTAATATACCATATTATTTATTTCTGTTTAAAATATTGTTTATTTCTCCCCATTAGAAGGTAAGCTATGTAAAGTCAGGGTTTTGGTTTTTCGTTTGTTCTGACTGATGTATGCCAAACACTAAGAACAGCGCTTGGCTCATATTAGGTGCCCAATAAATATTTATTGAATGAACAAATCAGTAAATAATTATAATATAAAAAAGACATAAATATAGTGAATAATATAAAAATAAATATAATAAAATGTCAACAACTTTATACATTGGATCATGGCTACGTAAGTTATAATATTCTTTTTTTTTTTTTAAAGGAAAGACAGAGAGAAGGAAGGAAGGATAGAAGGAAGGAAGAGAGGAAGAAAGGGAAACATCTTTTAAACATTTTCTTGTTTTATTGTATTTTGTTTCTCCGTTTTCGTTACATGGGCTGGGGCCGGGAATCGAACCGAGGTCCTCCGGCATAGCAGGCAAGCACTTTGCCCGCTGAGCCACCGCGGCCCGCCTATAATATTCTTTATATAGAGATATATTTTTGATATTTCTTAAAATTCAAAAGACAAAATAATGATACTAATTATGTTATTAGTATGCATGTGGATTAGCATAATGTATATACAATACATATTAAAAATACATAGCTATAAAATAAAAATGTACGTGTATATTTAAAGACATCTAGCATATCACCTAAGGTATACATGGTTCTTTGGAAAATATTAATTTCATTCTAAGAACCTACTCTCCAATAGTATTAGCAGTGACCAGACTGTCTACCTCTCCTGGGTCCTCTCCAACTTTGACTTCTGAATTCTAATAGATGTCTGTAAAAGTGCAGGGTATGGGTCTTGGCTCCAAAAGTGGCATTAAAATTTCAGGAGAAACCACTGCATAATAGGAAGAAGCTTCAAAGTGTGAGCTCTGAGACAGACTTCCTGGATTCAATACAAGTCTCAGCATTTATCTTCTGCAACCTTGGGTAAGTTGCTTAATTTCTCTGTGCTTCAGTTTCTTCATCTGTATAACATAATGGCAGTACCTATTCCATTGGGTTCTGGTGGGGAGTGCTTACACTGTGCTAAGGTATGCGTGGCATGTAATAGAGGAGAAATCAATATTAGCTAATATAATGATGAATATAATTGTAATACCAACAGTTTTGCATAGCATCCTTTTCTGGACATTTCAGAAAAACTCAGACCACTCAGGGTTAACCTGAGAACTTGCTTCTAGGACTGCAGACCTGCTGTTGGCCCTCTATGAGGACTTGTGGAGAATGTCTATCTTCCCGATAGGCAAATATACTGATTTTTCAAAAAAAAAGAGAAAGAAGTAAAAAGAGGAGAAATCTAGAAATGACTACTATTTATTGGTAACCCTGTCCACTCTATAAGAGATTAATAGATTGTATATTTACAGAGAACATTAAAACATTAAAAGTGATCAGTAAGGATCATCCTGACCTTGCTGCATGTTATTTCTGGATAAGATCAAGAGACAAGTATATTAGATGAACTCTTCGTTGAATCTACGCTCCTATGCCCGACTATCTTCTGGATGCCTCCTGGGATAGCAGATGGATACTTCTACCTCTGCTCACTCTGTTTCCTCTGGAGATCCCTTCCCTGTGCCAACTTATCCACCTTTAAGACTTATCTCAGCATCACTTCCCTCTGGAGTCTTCACTGATACCAGGGTTAGAATTAGAACTAAGTTTCCTATTGTCCTGATCCCATCTTTATTATTCTACACATGATATTGAATTAAAAATATCTTTTTATTTGTCTGTCTCATATTTTCTTATAAGCAGTTTAAGGTCAAAATTATATTCATCCATTCATTTTGTAATATATTAATTTAACAACTATTTATTGCTAGCTGCTACTCTGTGCTGGCAATTTTACTATGTATGAGGGACATAGCTGTGAATAACATAACACGAATACTGTCCTTATAGAGCTTATAGTCTAATGAAGAAATGAGACACATAATTACCTAAATTGTTTTGCTGGATACAATGGAGAAATACAGGGAACTTGGCAGCATGTAGAAGGAAGATATAACCTAGTTTGGGAGCCAGGAAAAGTATTACTGGAGGGATTGTGAGGTGGGATGGACAAAGGAAAGGATGCATGCACAGGTCTTGACATGGGGAAGAACATGGCATGTTACTCAATTTTTATTTAACCCTAATACCGAAGACAGTATCAGGCACACATTATGCAAGATCTCTATGCTTGTGGAAAGAATCTGTACCTGTAGCATATACAAACACACGTCTTTCATGTCTTTCCTTCTTGTTTCCTTTTGTTAATTTATTTCAGGGGATTAGAGTTTGTCAATGGCTAAAAAGCCGAGGGGCTGTGTGGCATGAGACGAATTGAAGGAAGGCCAAAGATTAATTGTTCTTATAGTAGGAAAAAGAAGTGTAATGCTAATAGTGAGCACTGCTTCATTACAGCTTTAGAAAATAAGATTGATGCAGGAATTTTCTGATCCTGAGCAATTGTGTGTTACCCAGTGACAGACAGCACTTGGGTGCGGGTTACCAGCAAATCAGCCAAACCAAAGAAATGAGAAAAGTTCTGTTTCAATGACTTTTTCCAAATTTTGCATCAATCTACAAATAAACTATTTTAGTTTCAGTATATGTGCAAGTTTTTATTTTTGTTTTTATAAATACATTTTATAATATGTATGTTTTATATTTAATATAGTTTTTATGTTTAGTCATCTGTGGGACGCACCATAATTTTTAATAATTACTGCAGTGCTTAGTGATGAAGAATGTCTTATTACAGCACTAGGAGTAGAAAACATTTATTATCTATTCACCAAATAGTTACTGAGTTCTTGTATGAGTCAGCAGTATAATAAGCTCAGGCATCCCACAGAGATAGGCAAATGTCCTATACCTTTATGGAGCTTAGCATCTAGTGGGTGGGATTGCCTAAGAACAAGAAAACAAAAAAAAAATACTAGCAAATTGTCACAAGTCCTATGAAGTACTGAAAGACTGAGATGAAGAGTAAGAAGTTGGGGTGGGTAAAGTAGGGATGACTCTTTGTTGGAGGGGGGAAGTGATAATTAAACTGCAAAGTGAAGTATGTGTTATGCTAGTTGTGTAAGAGCTGAGAAAAGAGAGTTTCAGGCAGAAGGAAGTACTACTGAAGAGAGAAAAGTCCAGGAATGGGAAATATTTTTTGAATGCCAGTGCAGCTGGGACAAAGTGAGGAGGAGGAAAAGTGACAAAGTGGTGGGTAAACTTGGGGAAGTGAGAAGGGGCAAAATTATACAGCACTTTTTGGCCCACTTTAAGGTAATTGGGCTTTTTTCATAAATACAGTGAAGAGTCATTGAAGAGTTTAAATTCTGTTCATAGCATTGTGGGAAATGAATGGGAGTTTTCAAGTAGATGTAGTAAGGATTCAGCAGTTATCTAGAGTAGAGACAATAATGGTAGATTAGAATAGTGGCAGGGGATATGGAGAATATCAGACTGTTTTAAGATACATTTTAGAAATAAATTTGCCAGGACTTGGTGATGGATTGGATGCTTGTAGGTTGAAATGCATTGGGGTTGAGAGAGAAAAAGTTATAAAAAATGACTTCTACGCAGACAGCTAACTTCTTCCATTTTTAAGGTTATACTGCCAAGGGTTTAGTTTTTGTATTTTGTATTGAGGAAAGACCTCAGGGCTCTGGCTCTAGGGAAGTGTATGGGGAACTAGAAGAGGTTCTAAGTGCTCTACTGGCTCCCTCCACTCACCTTGCCCTGGTGTTCTTGAAACTTAGGTATTAACAACCAATCAGTACATCTAGCAAATCCTTACTGAGTGTATGTAGCCACAATGAAAGTGACTTGGCTGAGAAGGGTAGATGAGGCTCTAGAGGAAGACCATGATTTAAATTTAAAAAGTTCCCAAAGTCTTTGAGAAGTGAATGCATTCGAGGAAATTTGCTAACAAGAAAGTGGACGTCCTCAGCACTAAACATCCCAATAATCTAAACTGTAGTCTCTCCCACAACTAACTTGGCTTCTTCATGGGTTACAGTCCTTACTCTGTGACTTTCTGTGTGACTGTGTAGACATATATTCTCTCAGCCTCAATTTTTTCATCTATGAAGCCAAGATAACTGTTGTCTTTGCCTAGGAAATGGCGATTTAAATAAATATATTTGTAAAAACCTCAGCACATGATTGTCGTATAGAAGAGTCTCTGTGAATTACAGCTGTTTTATTATATTGTCCTCTTCCCTAAATGTGAACCTTCTTTATGAAAAACTTTAAAGACCCATATCTCTTCCTTTAGGACCCCAATCTTTTTGAAAATTTCCCCTAATGCATCTCACCTCAGGGCTTCGCAATTATCCCTTAAATCCATCAAAGGACTCAGTTTCTATTTTCCTCTGAAGGATATGCCAGGTGCAGAGGAACTAAAAGAAAATGTTTATCAAAAAGTGGAGCTTAACCGATTTTGTGGTCTGCCATACATATTTATCAGTCACCTTTCTTTAAATACTTGTATCCTGTTCTACATTTTGTTACTATTCATTTTGTTTCTTATAGTTGATCTGAAGGATGAAATTGGGAGCCCAGAGCTTGATAACACTTTCATAATGAAGGAACTAAGTGTGGGGGTAATTTTTTTCCTTGTTTCCCCAGGAACAACAAAATCTTGGGAGGAAATCTTCACAATCTTTTGTTTCTGCCAACTCTCCCCTCCTCCTGGGGCATTCTTGCTTAACATTGTCCTGGCTTTAGCTGTATCTACAGGCTGAAAGCCTTTCCTGAGGAGTTGTAAATTACCACTCTGGACTCAGTGCATTCTATGGTAGGGCCAACCCTAGAGAGTCATGGAAAACTTGGATTTCAGGAAAGCACTTTCCACATTGTGATGGTTAAGTTCATGGGTCAACTTGGCTAAGTTATGGAGACCAGTTGTATGCTCAAACTAACACTGGCCTGATTGTTATTTGAGCATATTTCCTAGATGGATTTGCATCTTATAGTCAGTTGATTGCATGTAAGGATGATTGCATCTACAATCAACAAAGGAGATTTCCTTCAGCAATGAGAGGAGCCTCCTCATCCAGTCAGAGCCTTACAAAGACAACTGATGATTTCAGCAGTCAGAAAAAAAGAATTTCTATCACTCCTTCAGCCAGCCAGCTCCTCCTGGGGAACTGAATATTACCATAGAGTTCTGAACTTGAAACCTACCCTAGGAAATTAGAACTTTCTAATATCTACAGTCACATAAGCCAATCCCTATAATAGATGTTAATATATACATATGTATATATATATGTGTGGGTGTGTGTTTATGTGTGTATATACAGGTGTGTATATCCTGTTGGCTCTGTATTTCTGGAGAAGCCCAAAATACTTATCTTAATTATTTTAAGCCATAATCTTTCTCTTTTCTCAGCATTTATTTCTCCTTCTAATAAATTTTTCAATCCTTAATAAAGCTCTAGTCTCTCTCTTAAATCTGTAAAGCTCTTAACTCTTGTTAAAATATTTTCAAAATAGAAAAATTTTCAAAACAGTAAAATCATGACCTTCAGGTAAGTAAAATGAATACATTAAAGATATTAATTAATTGATTAATTAATGAGGAGACCTGTATAATGATAAAACTGGTCTAAAAAAACATTTGAAAGGCTAGATCTTTATAGACAATGTACAAAGGAAAGGACAAGAATGTTTTAATTATGCAATTCCATTACTGGACAAAGATGGTGGATTTTCTGCCAGATGTACTCCAATGACCAATTCCTGAGACACCAGTGTTTCATAGAGAGAAAAAGTTTATTGCTAGGTGTGAAGATCAGATGGCCTATCAGCCCAAAAATCGGTCTCCCCAAACTGCAGTTATTCTAATAGTTTTATAGTATCAGAGATGGGCAGGTTTTAGGATAATGAGCACAATGATTCTAGAAGATGTAATTAGAGATGATCTAATTATTGATTATGCATAGGTTGATTACATACTTAGTCACATGTATGTAAGAAAATGGTGGCCTTAATATGATGATGGGCATGATTTTTTGTATTATAATGAGATACAAGTCACTTATGGGTTAAAGTCTTAAGCTATTGCACATGTCAGACAGGTCCATTTTGGTTAGTTTCAGCTTTGGTTATCAAGATAACTTTGTACTTGGGGTGAGTTAGTTCTGGGCTGACTCAAGACACTTAATTAATAAATATTAGGGGCTGTCTCTAGTGATCACAAGACTATAAAATAAAAAAAACTGGATAAAAGTGTACCAGTGAAGGTTAGTCACATGGTTTTTACATTCACAAGGAGTAAGGACCAGGCCCTGGGCACTGGGCCCCCCTCCATTTTGAAAGCAAGTCACTGCATGCAGCTACCTACATGACCGGGACAGATGTTAAAGATCAAAGTATGTAAAACTTCCCTCCTCTAGTGAACTCTTGTGGAATTCTGCTGAAACTCCAAATCTCACAAGAGTTAATTGTAACCAAATCTTGCAAGGCTCTGCTGAACCTTATAAGCTGCCACTCCCCCCCCCCCACCCCCACTCCTTGTCACTTGCTTGCTCTCTTGTTTGCATGGAGTGCCTATCTTCATTTCCCAATCAGCTACCATTAGGTAGAATTTTTTCCTGTTCATAAGTCCCTAATTAAAACTCATGGCTAATTTTCTATGTGGCGTGTTCTTTTGTCTTGGGGTTATGTTGGGCTGAAACATTTGGTGAGCCAGCCAGGAGACCAAAGATCCACTGGCTGTAGAGAGTATGAATCTAGGTAAAGGCGACTCTGCAGGGGTAATCTGGGGTGGCCTGCTTCCTTAATGTGGGAAGGGGTTGCCCATTTGCTTGACTGCACTGCAGTTGATTGGCTTTGTTATGTGTACAGCCAGCTATGGCAGACTGTTGGAAAAACAGAGCTCAGTAGATCTGAAGGTTGCATTGAATAAGAAGCTATGCCATGCAGAAAAGAATTTAGAAATATTAACATGCCAGTATGTTAAAGTAAGAGGGCATAGACTACCCAAGGAGAAAGTGAGCATATCCTGACTTCCCCTAACTGGGACCCAAAGGCTTGGAATCCCTTAGATTCTTCATCTGATAATGAAAAGGAGAAAAAAGAGGTTTGGGAAATAGAGGGTAAGGTAATGCCACCTCTGTATGCTGCGGTTCTGAAGATTACCTCTTTACTACAAGGAATTAGCACTCAATTATATTGTTCCTTTAGTATTCTCCTAAACAGGGGCAGACAACTTGTTTTCATCATCACCTGGGAAGGAGAACAAAAAATTTCCATTATGTTCCCATGAGACTATTAACATAGCCAGACCATCTGCCACAGGCTCATAGCACAGGATTTGGCTAAGTGGAAAAGTATAACTCTATTTTATTATACTGGGGATAACATATTAACCAATAACTTTTTTCCAAGACTAAAAGAAGCCTCAGGCTCACTGCTATTTCATCTTAACTGTTGGAAATGGGCAATTTATCATACTAAACTGCAGTACTTTGGCTGCCCTGTCAAATTCCTGGGTGTTGATGGTTGGGAAAGGCAAAATGCCTTCCCTTTGCAATAATTGATAAGGTACAATGTTTTCCTATGCCGCATACACCTAAAGAATGTGAAAAAGCTCTAATGAGTTATTATATGATATATTGCTAACTGAAAAAATAGCAAAGTACAAAATAATATAAAATATCATATTTTGGTAAAAATGAGGGACAAATAAATGAATCTCTTCATTTGTTGTAGAAGAAACACAGAGGATAAACCTACAGGAGGGAGTGAGAGAATAATGGGAAGATGGAAATGAGATAGAAGTCATGGGGAGAGGAGCATTTCTCAGAGTAGAACCATGTTAATATACACAGCAGAAAAATAAAGAAAATCAAGAAGTATACTGGGAAAATTCAATATATATACTACAAACAGAAACAAATGAATTTAACTGATTTCAAATGAAATACATATCCCCACTACTGAATGAAAATAATAACAAAACATTAACCCAAATAAATTTTGAATGCAGGATTTTGAATATAAACCCTTAAGCTAAAGACCAAAAAAAATTATAAACAAATATAGGACATTAATTAGTAAATTTGTTTTTCACAATGGTTTGAGTTAGCAATATAAAAACTATGTATGGTCTAGGATTGAGCAAGCAAATAAATATATGGTGGCTAAGGCTAATTGGAACCTGCTCTTTTATTCTAGGATAAGAGAGTTTAAAATACAGAAGGATGAAGATTAGAATAAACACTGAGGTGTTGGCCTGGAATTAGAGATATCGGTATGTATTCATAGATATGTATCTATATATCTTATAAATACAGGTATAGATGTATAGATATAAATATGATATAGATAAGTATATAGGTAGAGCTATGTAGTACATATGTCATACCCCCATATACATATATGCTAGCTCTGTCCACTGAGAGGGCCTAGCAACAATGACATTCTAGTATCCATATCATGAATTCTAAATACAGTTCTTCATTAAAGGAAAAGACATTAGGGCTCCTTGGATATATGATTCCACATCTGGGGCAGTAAAATACAAGATGAGCCTGGAACATCATGCTACGCCAGAAAGTAAAGAGACAGTGCCCAAAGAACGATGGTGACACTTCAAAAGTCAAAGGAGCCAGATCAAAAGGACCTTCAGTAACAAAATCTGGGGAAATTTGAGCACCAAAATGAATAATGATAGTAATAGAATGAAATTAGACTCCAGAGTCTATACTGTTATGAACAAATAAATAAGTGAAATGACATAAATAGACAAGAAAGGAAAATTCTTCCTTAGCCTTACAGTAGAATGCCAACTAATAAATGTAAAGTAAAAGAAAGTATCCATCATTTGGCAAATTATCACGTAGCAAACATCATAATAATATTTTTAGGCATGAATCATCAATGGATGCTACAAGTAGTGGATAAGTTTGATGAGGAAGTGGAAATTTACAGTCTCAAAGTATCTCCCACAAGGTCCTTATTAATTACTAAAGGAAAAATAATAACTTCACAGTAAAGGAACCTGATTGGTACTTCTTCAATCAAGCGATCAAAGTCAGCATCACCAGGAAGAGGACAAATAGGTCTCACTGATATGAACTGACATTAGTGAATAAACATGGAATATTTCATTGGTAACAGAGACCATCAGGAGATAGAAATAGGGTAAGATATTGGGTAATGGGAGCTGAAGGGATACAGATTGTACAACAGGACTGAATATAAAAACTCAGAAATGGACAGCACAATACTACCTAACTGTAATACAATTATGTGAAGACACTGAATGAAGCTGAATGTGAGAATGATAGAGGGTGGAGGGCTGGGGGCATAAATGTAATCACAAAGAAAGATAGACAATAAAAATTGAGATGGCATAATCTAGAAATGCCTAGAGTGTATAATGATAATGACTAAATGTACAGATTTTAAAAATGGTTTTGCATGAGGAAGAACAAAGGAATGTCATAACTGCAGGGTGCTGAAAATAGATGGTAATTAATATTTTAAAATTTCAACCTATGTGTGAGACTAAAGCAAAAAATGTTTATTTGGTACAAAATTTATATTTTGACTAGTGCATCTCCTAATATAACTTATGTAGATAGTTGGTTGAATAACATAAGTACATGGAACCTTGGTTAGGACGTGAGATTTTGTTGGTTTGTCCAGAGTGATGCCCTGATGAATCCCAGAGTGATTCAGTCAGTGGGTGGAAAAGTATTTGCAAAGATTGGTGAGAATGGGGGAAAATTCAACTTCCCCAAGTTGAATTCTTGATATTCTCACAAGCAGTATGGACAACCAAAGCTATAGGCTGAGCCCCCAGTCTTGGGGTTTGTTCATATAAAACTTAACCCCACAAAGGATAGGTCAAGTCTACTTAAAATTTAGGCCTAAGAGTCACCCCCAAGAGAGCCTCTTTTGTTGCTCAGACGTGGCCTCTCTCTCCAGCCAACACGACAAGAAATCTCACCACCCTCCCCCTGTCTACGTGGGACATGACTCCCAGGGGTGTGGACCTTCCTGGCAATGTGGGACAGAAACCCTAGAATGAGCTGAGACTCAGCATCAAGGAATTGAGAAAACCTTCTCAACCAAAAGGGGGAAGAGTGGAATGAGACAAAATAAAGTGTCAATGGCTGAGAGATTCCAAACAGATGAGAGGTTATCCTGGAGGTGATTCTTATGCATTAAGTAGATATCACCTTGTTATCCAAGATGTAATGGAGAGGCTGGAGGGAACTGCCTGAAAATGTAGAGCTGTGTTCCAGTAGCCATGTTTCTTGAAGATGGTTGTGTAATGATATAGCTTTCACAGTGTGACTGTGTGATTGTGAAAACCTTTTGTCTGATGCTCCTTTTATCTGCCTTGTCAACAGATGAGTAGAACATATGGAATAAAAAATAAATAATAGGGGAGCAAGTGTTAAAAAAAAACAAAAAACAGCTCAGGAGATGTGATAGTAAAACCCCATGAGTGATCCTGGTGGATTGGATCCTGGGGAACCAATAAAAAAGACTCAGTGTAAAGGATATTAATGGAGTAATTGAAATATTTGAATAAATTCTATAGATATTATGGTTTGGAGGTTTTATGGACTCCAGAAAAGATCATGTACTTAAAGCTAATACATTCCTGTGGGCATAAACCTATTGTGGGTGGGAACTTTTGATTAGGGTATTTCAGGTGGGTTTAATCCTCTCTCACTGCAGTCCTTTATAAGAGGATGAAAGATGAAAAAAGCACAGAAGCTGAGAGAGGACAGACACACAGACACTGAGATAGAAAGACACAGAAAAAGAGAGGAAGCCACTGAAGCCAGAAGCTGGGAGCAATGAAACCTGGAAGAGAGGGACAAGACCAACAGATGCCGGCCACATGTCTTGTCAGGTGACAGAGGAGTCTTGGATCTCCGGATGCTCTTCTTCAGGAAGAAGTTGTCATCTTGATGATGCCTAAATCTGGACATTTTCATGACCTCAAAACAGTAAGTTTGTAAACAAATAAGTTCCTACTGTTAAAAACTGGCCCAATTCTGGTATATTGCATTTCTGCAGCCTTAGAGAGCTAAAACGATAAATTAGAGAGTATTATTTCATTATTAGTTTTCTGATTTTGAAAACTAAACCGTTGTTATGAAAGAAATTGTCCTTGTTTTTGGGAAATACACACTGAAGTGTTGAGTGTCTACAACTTTTCTCTTCATGGTAGTCTTCTTCCTCTCCATTTCCTACCCCCCCTTTCTTTGATTTATCATTGTGTGTATGTATGTGTGTGTGTATCTGTGCATGTGTGCACACAGAAATAGAGAGAGAGAAGTCAACATTAAAGGAATAATCTAGATAAAATATACAGGAATTATTTTTTATTATTTTTCAACTTTTCTGGAAATCTGTCATTATAAAAAAAGTTTAAAAATTAAATTATGAATAATTGAACATTGGCAGATTTAAAAGGAACTCTTATCCTGGCTATCATGGTGTCCTGTACTTTCCAGCCTCTTTTTCTGGCCTCAAACTACATGATAGTTGGAGCACACAGGGGCTTAATAGGCAGAAAACTGTGCTTCATTCTAGATCTTTGTTCTCTTAATATTCCTACTCATTTGGCATTCTGGCTTTATGGCAGAGGAATAAATGGAAGCCTGAGAGGAAAGGAAAAGGATTGCTATTTGCAGTCTCTCTACCCTGGGGTTTAAGGACTCTGAGCAAAGTAATGTCTCCTGTTACTCCTTCTATCATTCTATAGCTAAGATTTGTGTAAAAGAGGCCAGGAAACTGTGTGACATGACAACATATGCATCTTGAGCTTCATGGCTCTTGGTTTTGCTCAAAGATCTCTGAGGACTTCAGGTGGCCCAGATGGCAGTGACAGCAAGCAGCCTGAAGAGGGAGCTCCAAGCTCTTCAAGGTTTCCTAAGAGTCAGTGCTATTTGTACCCATTGGTACCAGGTGGACCCTTAAAGATGCTAGTTCATCCTACGGGAAACAGAATTATATGTTCTAGGTTTCTGGTCTCTGGGTCCTGCCATAATCCCATTTTATCTTGGCTATTATTCAGAGAGCTGCAATGAGAGCCTAAAATCACAGGTTCCTACAACATAAGCATGCAGTCAGTCCCTTCCTCCAGGGCAATAAATAGGATCCTCTTAAAGTCAGTTTGAATTTCTGTCATTCTCAAAACAACTGCCTGATTTCTCTGAGGCTGACTTTTGTGTCCTGCCTTTTGGTCTGTCAGCGGAACTGTTTCTTTGCCATTTGGTAAGTTCTTCCACCTAACCGATAGGAAGGAATAAAGATTAAAATTATTTTGGATCAATCTGTGAGAGGTTTCATAGCCAATTACAGGCAAAACCAGGAGCCATGAAGCTCAAGATGCATATGTTGTTATGTCACACAGTTTCCTGGCTTCTTTTACACAAATCTTAGCTATAGAATGATAGAAGGAGTAACAGGGGACATTACTTTGCCCAGAGTCCTTAAACCCCTGAGGTTCTGCCCCTTTTGCAGACTTTCCACATCAAGAAAATGGTATTTACCCTGCCGGAGAGCTAAAAGTTAGGACAGGGCTTAAGCGGGGGTGCTGATCCACGTAGAATTCCCTACACTCACCAGGGCAATCTGAAAAAGGGTCTCTGAGGTCCAGAACCCAATATGAATGGCTAAGCCTAGAGAGGAGGTTTCATACTTCAAGTACTTTCTGTCTGGGGCACCCCCTCCTCTAGGACATCAAACTGCAGGTAGGTGCAGGTGGATATAAATTCTGGGAAATCCCCACCCACCTTTTCTGACAGGGCTCTTGTGAGCTGTAGGCAAAGTTTGAATCCACAAATTCCTTACCTCACAGAGCTCTTTAGGAGGTGCCTTCATGACTTACATATATTGTATGAGACGCATCCAGGAAAGAGAGTTTCACATTGCTTCTTAGCTCGGCAGGACACTGACCCATGTGAGTTCCCACAATTCCTTCCATCCCTTTCTTGGAGGGAACACTTTCTTTCCATAGGAAATAAGCTATATGCTTTATTCTTGTGGTTACAAGTGGGGTGAACTAAAGAGGGCCCCTCAGGGGTCACTCCCTGCCTCCAGGCAACATCTCATTTTGCACTATTTGATGAGATACTGAGCATTGCTCCTTTCCAGAACTGTGAGGCTTTGGCCTTCTTGATACAGAATATAACATGTGAGACATATGCTGAGAACTCCATGCCATGGAGACCATTATTCTGTGGCCTGGCCTATACCTGGTATACATGTAAGTTTTCTGTCTTGTCCATAGGTCAGTCTAGGAGTAGCTTTTTCAGTCTGAATTTGGGAGTCCAATTAAGTGGGGTAAGTTCAAGAAGAACTTGACCCTAGTATCCCATCTCCTTTGTTTTTCTCTAACTATCGGCTTCTTGTACTTTGGTTACAAGCACATCTTAGAGTAACTTTATTACTCCAGCTATCCTTCCCCTTCTACTGCCTGGCTCTGTAGAGGGAACTGGAGAGGGAGAGAGTTTATCAGTCCCTTTAGGAGACAGAAAGCACAATTATTTTCACAGAGGAGTTAATATAAACATTTTTACCTGATTTTGAAGAACCAAAAAGAAAAAACCAAAAAGCAAACAGAAAAGAAAGCAGGCTGTGTCCCTAGGGCTGGGGAAATAATTGGAAGAGATTGCAATTATTGAAACTTAGAAGTATGGGAGATAGGTTATGGAGCAGAAACTCAGATCTCTGGGGGGGGGGGTGCTGCTCAGCTGATGCTGGTATCTAGGAGCCCAGAGGGTCCGTGACCCAACCCTGTGTGGAGGGACACTGAATTGTCTGGTGTTGGTCTCTGAAGGGGCTGATAAGGCTGGTCCTACAAGTGCTAGGAAAACTGCAAAGTGGATAGGCTGCTCCTTCAGGAAGGAACTGCTGCTTCAAGAGTGAAGAGGTCTTGCTGGCGTGATGCCCACCAGAACCTCAAGCAGACAGGAAGCAAAAAGGAAAGAACAAGTTCCTTCTCCCTTCTCCAGTCTTCTACTCTCTGGCAACCCCCTTATTAGTGGAATGGGCTGACTGGCCAAGCAGAAATATGATTTGCATCAACCAAGCCCTAGTAGCACAATATTGGGGGATGGTTTTGAAGCTAAGGATAATGCTTCACTGTCCCTTACCTCACAGAGCTCTTTGGGAGGTGCCTTCATGACTTACATATATTGTGTAAGAGACCCATCCAGGAAAGAGAGTTTCACATTGCTTCTTAGCTAGGCAGGACACTGACCCATGTGAGTTCCCACAATTCCTACCGTCCCTTTCTTGGAGGGAACACTTTCTTTCCATAGGAAATAAGCTATATGCTTTATTCTTGTGGTTGGAAGTCTCCATGCAATTCTCAGCAAGATTTTCACGGTTCTAGTGTTAGGAAGAGTAATTAAGAATCAAATACTATGGGTTGCCTTTCCAGGGAAGAACATTTAGAGATCAGCAAACACTCCTTCAGATGTTTTTTAGAGCTATGTTTCTTCCATTATATGTCATCTCCCCACTCATAAGAGATCCCTGATCTCTCTGAATTTGAACTTTGGGGCTGAGATTTTTATTTTTTTAGGGATATCCCATCTGTGAGAGCACCATCAAATTGTAGGTCAGTGAATGGTGTAGTATGTTCCTTGTTTAATCCCATAGAGTCAGGCTTTTATAGTCATAGAACAAATTCAGTGACGAAGAATTAAGAGGAATAAGACTTCTTGTCATATCTTCTGTTGTGCTTCCTACTTTCCCAAGCTCTTTATTTTTTCCCTTTGCCCCAAGTTCTGATATCTGTAGATAGAAAGAACAGGATTCTGTGCCTCAGGCAATGCTTTCATACCTTGAGATTCTTGTCTATTTTGCACTCATGCTTAATAATAGAGAACTGCAAAGAGCCATGAGAAGTCAAGGAAAGGGATTGCTTCTTGCAACCTCTCCTAAGCCTGTCAGACTGTCTAGGGGGGTTATTCAGGACCCAGTTCTCATCAGGAGTGACCCAGTTTGTGGAGAATATATTAAGAAGCTGTTATTATGTCCCCATAAGGACATATTCAACTCCTAACCCTGAGTCTTATGGATGTGAACACTTTGAAGGCCAAACTGAATCTGGGTGAGACTTAATCCATTATGATTGAGTTATTTTAAGGAAATTTGGACACAGTTAGAAACAAACAGACAGATGGCCATGTGACAGAGGCAGAGACTGAATTATGGATCTCTGGCGAGCCCCCACATGAACATTTCAAACCTTCTGTATGGTCCCCATTATCCCAGCTTTTTTTTTTTTCTTTTACACTGGCTCTAAATCTCAGCATGGGCATATCATAGAGATAAGTCTGGTAACTATTTCAGACCCAGTTGAGGCAGGCTAGGAACCTGAAAGGGGATAGAAAATACTGAGAAGAAGCCCTTGAGTAAGGATGGTTAATCAAGGTCAGGAGGGCCTCTCCTGCAGATACCCTGCCTGGGAGCTACCCACCTATGACCAAACACCCAGCTGCAGCCAATCTGCTCAAGTGCACTATCCTACCCCCTAGAAGAGAGAGTGGGAGAAAGAACCCTGAACAAGGAGGGGTCGGGGGGGGGGAGTAAGTAAAGCTAAACAAAAGCAGATTGCCCCATGGTGCTGGGGCCTCTTGCCTCTCACCTTTCTTTTCTTGCCAGAGTGCCCAATATTCTCCTCTTTGCATGCATATTAATACATTTTCTGCCTGCTTACTAGATCTGTGCTGAATTCCTTCTCACAGCATGGTCAAGAACCTAGGAACTGAAATTCGACGAGTTTTGCTCTTTGATTTCTGCTCTTTCTTTGTGGCAGAGACCTTATGTAGACCCAGGCGATGCCCCATAAACCCTCTTCAGAGCTCCCCAGCACTGCTTAGGGGTCATCCTTGGGGCCCAGAGCCTATCTGAGAAATCAAGGCTGGTAGTGGCACTTGAGTCCAATGGGACTCTCATTTCTTGCCCCTTCTCTGGTCATTTCCTAAGTGTTCCTTTAAGGAACAAATCTTACAATTATTATTTCTTCACTAATTAAAAGAAGCCCTGCTAGGTGTCAAGCAATTGACATGTAAAACCAAACAAAACATAGGCACTTACAATGCAAGCTGGAAGAAATTTCAAATAGAGTCAAGAAGTCATTCTGGAGGTTACTCTTATGCAGGCTTCTGACAGAAATTGCAAATTGCCACAGTATACCAAGCCCCAACCAGCAGTATTCCTGAAAACCTTAAAGAATACCCTGGGCTCTATGTAAGACTCTATGAAAAGTTTTACTTAGTAAGTTTATTTTTTCAGAAACTTAAGGCCTCCAGATAGTTCCTATGTCAGATAAGCCCTGAAACCCAGAGGCACCAGTCTCTCCAAGAACATCAACCAGTTTCATTCCTCTACCCCATAGTTCGACACCCCTTTCCAGCATGAAGTAATTAAAATGCCCAGATATCCCTGAAGATTAAGAGGATGATTAAATGAGAGGGAGGAATTGTAACTGAGAAATTAGGATTTAACAAATGATTATGACTACTGATTCATTACACAGATATTTCTAGATTCTAGTGTATTAGAATGGCCAGAAGGAAATAGCTGAAATTGTTGAATTGTAATCCAGTAGCCTTGATCT
The DNA here is from genome assembly GCF_023851605.1 of Tamandua tetradactyla. Taxonomy (NCBI): domain Eukaryota; kingdom Metazoa; phylum Chordata; class Mammalia; order Pilosa; family Myrmecophagidae; genus Tamandua; species Tamandua tetradactyla. The sequence goes on from NC_135346.1 coordinate 28,402,421, forward strand.
TTGATAATGATTTGTATAACTATATACTTTTACCATGTGTGTTAGTTAGATTCAGTTATCAACTTGGCCAGGTGAGCATACCTAGTTTTGTTGCTGCGGACATAAGCCAATGGTACGCGAACCTCATCTGTTGCTAATTACATCCTCAGTCGGCTAGGAGGCGTGTCTGCTGCAATGGGTGACCTTTGACTTAATTGGCTGGTGCTTAAATGAGAGAGCGCAATGTAGCACAGCCAAGCAGCTCGGCATTTCTCATCTCAGCACTCACAGCTCAGCCCAGGCCTTTGGAGGAACCCAGGGGCCTGGAGAGAAGACCAGCAGAGACCAACCTGTGCCTTTCACGTAAGAAAGAACCTCAGTGGAAAGTTAGCTGCCTTTCCTCGGAAGAACTAACAAAATAAATCCCCTTTTATTAAAAGCCAATCCTTCTCTGGTGTGTTGCTTTCCGGCAGCTAGCAAACTAGAACACCATGTGACTGACACTCCTTTATCCAGTGTATGGGTAGATGACTAATAAAACAAAGACATGCAAAAGAAAATTCAAACTGGATCCCTATAATCAGTTATAGTTAATTTTTCTTTATGATTAAACTATTTGAGTCATCATTTACATTTGAAGCTAGGGTTAATGATTCTCCCAGCAGGTAGTTTACCACAGTCCTCTGGATTCTTTGCCTCCAGGCAGCCCTTTTAGATAAGACAAATGCCACTTTACAAAGAGCTGCCTTGAAAAGACTTCCCACGTTAAGATGAATCACTGTTTCCAGCCTACACTGGAAACAAAAAGCTACATTTCCTTTTGTTTTACCTCTCTTATAAAACTGTCTTTTCAAAATATGCATATGGATCCAACATGTATAATTTATTTAATTTCATGACATGATACCGTACTCCCCACTCTCTCTCCTTTTTCTGGCTCCTAGTATTCCAATCAGTGTTTTTCTTAGATATTGAGATTCATTCTAAACCCTATTTCCTCTCAGTCCCCAGTGGGATATTCTGATTTTGCTGTGCTGCTAGTTGAATTCCTTTTTCCCCAAGAATTTTTGTAACCGAGAAGTTAGGATTTAAGGGATGATTATGATTACTGAATCATATAGATGTTCTTTTTTTTATATATTTTCCGGTATACAAGAGTAGACAGAAGAAATACCTGAAATCTCCAAACTGTAATCCAGCTGTCTTGATCTCTGATGATGATTGCATAGACTTTATCTCATTTTTCAATTTTGGAGTCTTGTCATCACTAAGGACAGCCCCTAATGTTTTTTAATGAAGGGCCTTGCGTCAGTCCAGAACTAACCCACCCAAATTCAAAAGTTATCTTGATAACCAAAGCTGGATCTAACCAAAATGGGCCCACTTGACATGTGCCATAGCTTAGACTTTAACCTATAAGTGACCTGTATCATATTATAATACTAAAAATCACTCCCATCATATTAAGGCCACCATTTTCTTACATACTTTCTGTGACTAAGCATCTAATCAATCTGTGCATGCTCAATAATTAGATTACCTCTAATGGTATCATCTAGAGCTATTGGGTTCATTATCCTAAAACCTGCCCATTTTTTAATACTATAAAACTATCAGAATTACTGCAATTTGGGGAGACAGATTTTTAGGCCAATAGGCCATCCAATCTCCTGCTTTGCACCTAGTAATAAACTCTTTCTCTCTTTGAAACACCAGTGTCTCAGGAATTGGTCATTTGAACTCACTGAGTAGAGAACTCACTGCTTGGTATCATTTCTACCAGTACTATTGGGTATGATGAAAGAGATTATCTATGCTGGAATGACACGGTATTTTAATAAGAAATACCTTTATGGCATGTAGTCCCTCTGCCTGGTGAATAGACTAATTTTAAATAAGGAGTTGTTGTGAAGGCTTTATATGCAAGCATTTAATCTTGCTGAAATCTGCCACGATTTTTGGACTGATCAATAGAGATCTCTTCCAATCTTGTCTCTTTGCCTCTCAAGGCCTCTGGAATAAATAGTGGTCGGGGGTCAATAAAAAGTCCCTTCTCCCTCAGCGTTTCTTCCCACAAATTGTTGACCATCCCAAAATGATAAGTAAGGCCAGCCAGTACATGACCAAATAAAGAAAATAAAGAAAGAACATTTGAGTAAAACAGACACTAGAAAAGGTAAGAAATGAAATATCACCTGTCTGCTCCTTTGACTCTTAAAGCCCTGCTCCATCTTTCTCAGAAAACAGGAGTGCCCAGCTAAGTTTAAAATGGCTTGGGAACTATCTCAGCACTGTACCTGGCCCAGTGACAATTTTCACTGTTGACCAATATTCTGATTCAATTTATCTTCAAGGAAGTACAGTTCAAATGCTCTGTAGCACCTACTTAAGAAAACATGTTTTAAAAACAATCCAACTCTTCCTGTTCCATCTTCCTCATTAACAAATCTAACTGCATTAGCACTGATGTGATTTTATGCCAGTCCATGATAAAAGGAAAATACCTCAAGGGTGGGGTGATAAATAACATAAGAAATATCTTCTCTCTGGAATCAGGGAGAGTTCAATGAAATTAAACATTTGGGAGGGGAACCCCAGGTTCAAAGAACAGTGAAGATAAGACTAATCAGAAGGTAAAGATAAGGAGACATGGCAAAAAGCAAATTGAACACAAGGGCAGGTTTACCGCAGGATACATGTGATACAATATTAGACAGAAAATGTTTATGCCAGACTTTAAAGAGAAGCTTCTTAGTCTAAATCTTCCATTGGAACTAGATTCATAAGCCATCACAATCATAAAGGCACAAGTCTTCATATGAACCACCCCTGGTTTATGTACTAAAGGTTAGTAATTTTGTATTTCCTTAATGATTTAAAAAATACCATTTTCTATGTAGAAGACTTGATTCATTTTTGTTTTACTGTTTCACCCCTAAACAATTTTAATGGTAGGTGACTGAATCACTTGGAAACAAATTACAGTTACTGCAATTTATCAATAGGTATTGTACTTTTTTTTTTTTGCAAATTCAGAACAAACCAGAGAACAAAATGGAAATCTTCGTCATCATGTAGAAAAAAAAAAAATAAATAAACCTAGAGTATCTGTCTGTGCATCAAGTGACTCATAATACAAAAGTAAAACTGAAATCTACACTGAACAGCAGAGTTTTAAAAATCCTTAGTACAGGAAACATAACCAAGTTAATACAGAATTGATGCTAATTACTGAGCATGGAAAATTTTTCTGTACAGAAGTAGAACTCAGTGCATAAGACTAAAATAATATTCAATAGTCTAAGTAAAACTGAGCACTGTTTGATGGGATCCACTTGAAATTTTAAGTATCAGAATATATGTACATACAATAACTAGACTCTACAATTTTGAAGTAGTTTAATAAACTACAAAATACAAGCACATGCATCGAAATATTTATAATTCAAATTTTCAAATCTTTTTCATTCAAATAAAAGGGATAAAAATAAGATTTTTATTATCAAGGAAGCAGACCCTCTTTCCTGAAATGAATGAGTAAAATAAGAGCCTTTACATTATGAAAGGAACTAATTTATGCTTGAGAGGTATTCATATTCTGCTAAGAAAATATGTCGCTTTTGTAAACGGTATAGATTAGGGAATATAAAATGATATTTTCTATATTTCTATATTTTTAGAGCTCTATTTAAAGTTCTAAATCCAACTCTTACTTGAAGAGAGAAACTGATTTTGGTATTGACACAGAGTATATCAACACAGTTACATTTTTATTTCAAATAAAAGGTTACTGATACAATATCAAAGAGTAAGCTTGATACTCTCTAAGAATCTGAGTCACACAAGTGATGTTCTGAAGGCTTTATATGTGAGCATTTAATCTTTCTGAAATCTGTGGACTGATCTACAGATAATTAACTTTCTATTTTGCTTGTTTGCTTTTGAAATTTTAGGCCAGAGACAACTGGATGATATTCCTGGCCCCAAGAGTTATATTTACACATGATACAGATTTCATTTACATCTGAATAGAAATTTGGGTTTGGTGTTATTGGTATTTCAATTTTCTGAATCCCTTCCATTTCCAAGTCATGCTACATTGAGAGGAAGGCATGTTTTGGGGATCAGGCATATGATTTTATGGTCTTCATAAAATTATTTCTAATTAATAGAAACTTCCAAAGTGTCCAGCTCATATCTGGAGAAGGTGAAACACAGGCTATATCTGTTGACATTCGTATCAGAGATGTCTGAGAAAGCAAAACACTAAAAAACCTAAGAAAGTATACAAAAAACCAAAAGCACTATATGCTTGGGTGACTCAGATTCTTAAACAATATCAAGCTTAGCCTTTTATATTACTTGATATATAAATTCTTATCTAGCCCATAAGTGAATCAGGGATAGTCAGAAAATGAAAAAGTACAGCAATAATTAATGAAGTAGAAAACTTCACAGCTTAAATTTTGTATAACTTCTCGAAGCACCTACAGTGAAAAATAAAAGTTCAGGTTTTTTGTTTAATCATTCTGTGAAAAGTACCTAGATAAATATCCATTTTGTGGAGTTTATTTAACTACTTTAAAATTGTTTGGTCTATTTATTGACTGTATTGCTCTCCCCACTGGAATACCCACCCACCTTTTTTTTCCATTTTAGATTTTTAAAAAATCTTATACAAATAGACTAACTTTGATTTAAAATTAATATGTTGTAATTCAGAAGAATAGTGCTTGCAACAATGGACATGTGACAATGTCCATTTGCAGGGTATACAATAAATGGCTCCCTTTTCAATCACTGTAGGACATCTGAAAAAAAAAATTGCAACAAGATGATACTCTTTGCTGCACATTGTTTCCTTCAATCCACAAAGCCCGAGTAATTTTTTAACTATAATTTCAAGCCAGGGAAAACAAAAAAGCTGCATGAAAATAGGAAGGCACAAGTATCCATATGTTTCAGAATTTTCTTGGGCTGAAGAAGGAGAGAAAGGGATACTTTTGGTTCAGCACTACAATCAAATTAATTTTGCCACTGTGAAGGAAAATAACTTATGAAATAAAGGTGTACAGAAATATAACAAGTGTATCACCTTGTAGAGAGAGAACGCTCAGAAGACAGCTTGTAGTAATAGTGCAGAGAGAAACAACTAGTACTACTTATTTGGATGTCTGCACCCTGAAGGGTACAATCTATATTCATTCTCTGCTCTGTGGAATGCAAAGCAAGACGAATGAAACCAAATAGTATGATGGAGGTGGGGCAAGATGGCGGTATAGTGAGGTGTGGAGTTTAGTTTGTCTTCCAGAGCTGTTAGTAAATAGCTAGGAACAGTACAGAGCAACTGCCTGGGGTATTATCAGTGACCAGACACACAGTATACACCAGTGTGGACCAGCTGGAATGGCTGAGATCCCACACAGAACTATAAATCCTTCATGCTATGGAGGCCAGCACCTCTTCCCCATAGGCTGGAGAAAGGAAACAGACTTTATTAGTAGCAAGGGCTTAGCTCAACAAAGCTTCAATTGTGGAACTAATAAACAAATTCTGACTACTGAATACAGGTTTATTCTAGATAAACCTAGAATAACAATAAAGGAACTAGGGGTTTTTGCCCTGGCAGAGAGGGGATGGGACTGATAGAAAAACAAAAACAAAAACAGAAAACAGGGTTTTTGAGTTGGACAGCACAAAATAATGGAAAAGGGCTGGACCCCCAGAATCAGGGGGCACACAGAGACTGGAGATACATACAGCCATGTACCAACTCAATCTCTTGACTGGCAAACCTGAGGAATGGGAGTCCAGCTTTTTTTGCTTTCTTTGACTTCTTAAACAGCTCATTAGATAGAATGGTAGTCACTCTCAGGCTCCAGCACTGCTCTAGTCAAGAGTGGATTTAAGGCATTTCTGAGAGACAAAGTAACTAGTCAAATTAACCTGTGGGGTTAATTCCCCAAAGGGCATCTCTTCCCCAAGAAAAGGGGGAGGGGCCCAGCTCAAGTGGAATCTTTCCTTCAAGGAATTCAGGCCCAAGAGACTGGAAAACAGAAGCAATCAAAGCCTGCCTACTGCCTCATCTCCATCTCAGCCATGCCCCTGGCAGGGAGAATCTGCTGAAATTAAAGCCACTACATTACTTTAAGCTGGTGGGAAGCCATGGCTGACAAGCATCACAAACTGAGCAGGATAGGAAAAGCACAGAGTCTAGAGGTTTCATAGGAAAGTCTGATAACCTGCTGGATCTCACCCTCAGGGAAAACTGATGCTGGCTACTCTCCCTGCCTGAAATTTAGGCCTGTATGGCCTGGGAAAATCTGCCTGGGGTCTGTAATATCTGAGGAGAGCCGCCTCAAAAAAAAAAAAAGCACCATGTACACAGGGCAAGAAGCAGAAAAACAAGAACTGAAAAATTCTGATCAATTGAACAGAATTATGCTAAAGTGAATGTCGAAGAACAGATAGAGAATAAAGCCATCCAGCAAGAAAACCCTAAGCAAAAGAGTGAAAACAGCCTCCAGAATAAACTAAGTAAGGAAATAAAAAACCTGGATGCCAGCAAAAAATAATGAGTCATAGTAGGAAATTTGAAGATATGGTCCAATTAAAGGAACAAACCAATACTTCAAATGAGATACAGGAGTTGAAACAACTAATTCAGGATGTTCAAACAGAGATGCAAAATCTCATCAAAAATCAAATCAGTGAATTGAGGGAGGATATAAAGAAGACATCAAGTGAACATAAATAAAACTCAAAAGTTTGAAAAAAACAAATTAGAACTTATGGAAATGAAAAGCACAATAGAAAAGATGGTGTTCTAGTTTGCTAGATGCCAGAATGCAATACACCAGAAACAGAACAGCTTTTAAAAAGAAGAGTTTAATAAGTTGCAAGTTAACAGTTTTTAGGCCATGGAAATGTCCCAATTGAAACAAGTCTATAGAAATGTCCAATCTAAGTCATCCAGGGAAAGATACCTTGATTTAAGAAGGCCAATGAAGTTCAGGGTTTCTCTCTCAAGTGGAAAGGCACATGCTTGGCTGGGAGCGCATGTGGTGAACACAGCATCATCTGATAGCTTTCTCTCCTGGCTTCCTGTTTCATGAAGCTCTCAGGAGGCACTAGGACTAAAACATGGCTTTTCTAGGGTACATACATCCTTTCAAACTGGCACAGATGAAAAAAAACAATGGAAAATTACAGCAATAGATTTGAAGAAGCAGAAGAAAGGATTAGTGAACTAGAGGATTGGACATCTGAAATCTGACACAGAAAGGAAAATATAGGGACAAGAATGGAAAAATATCAGCAGGGTCTCACAAAATTGAATGACAACATGAAGCATAAAAATGTATGTGTTGTGGTTGTCCCAGAAGGAGATAAAAAGGAAAAAGGAGGAGAAAGAATAATAGAAGAAATATTTGCTAAAATTCCCCATCTCTTATGTAAAATTACATATCCAAGAAGTGCAGCATACCCAAACAGAATAGATCCAAATAGATATACTCTAAGACACTTACTAATCATACTGTTAGATGTCAAAGACAGAGAGTTTTGAAAGCAGCAAGAGAAAAGCAATCCATCACATACAAAGGAAGCTCATTAAGACTATGTGTGGATTTCTCAGCAGAAGCCATGGAGATGAGAAGGCAGTGATATGATATATTTAAGATATTGAAAGAGAAAAACTGTCAACCAAGAATTCTATACTCAGCAAAACTGTTCTTCAAAAATGAGGGGGAGATTAAAATATTCACAAACAATCACTGAGAGACTTTGTGACTAAGAGAATGGCTCTCCAAGAACTACTAAAGAGAGCACTACAGGCAGATAGGAAAAGGTAGGAAAGAGAGGTCTGGAGAAGAGTGTAGAAATAAAGACTATCAGTAAAGGTAAAAAGAGAAAAAGAAATAGATATGACATTAAAATCCAAAAGGCAAAATGGCAGAAAAAAGTACTGACATTACAGTAATAACATTAAATATTAATGGATTAAATTCCCCAGTCAAAAGACATAGACTGGCAGAATGGATTAAATAACAGGACCCATCTTTATGTTGTCTACAAGAGACTCACTTTAGACCCAAGGACAAAAATAGATTGAAAGTAAAAGGTTGGGAGAAGATATTTCATTCAAACAACAACCAAGAAAAAGCCAGGTAGCTATACTAATATCTGACAAATTAGATTTCAAATGTAAAACAATTAAAAGAGACAAAGAAGGATATTATCTATTAATAAAAGGAAGAATTCAACTAGAAGACATAAAAATCATAAATATTTATGCACAAAGCCAGTGTCCCAAAATGCATAATGCATAGGGTACACACTGATAACACTGAAGGGAGAGGTAAACACCTCTACTATAATAGTTGAAGACTTCAATTCCCTGGTCTCATCGATGGATAGAACATCTAGAGAGAGGGTCAATAAGGAAACAGAGATATTGAAAAATATGATACATTAACTAGACTTAACAGACACTTACAGAACACTACACCTCACAACAGGAGGATATACATTTTTCTCAAGTGATCGAGGCTCATTCTCAAGAATAGACCATACGCTGGGTCACAAAGCAAGTCTCGGTAAATTTTAAAAAGATTGAAATTATACAAAATACCTTCTCAGATCATAATGGAATGAAGTTGGAAATCAATAACAGGCTGAGGGCCAGAAAATTCACAAATATATGGAGGCAAAAAAACACACTATTAAGCAACCAGTGGGTCAAGGAGGAAATTATAAGAGAAATCAGTAAATATCTCAAGACAAATGAAAATGAAAGCACAACATATCAAAATTTATGAGATGCACAAAGGCAGTGCTGAGAGGGAAATTTATTGCCTTAAATGCCTATATGAAGAAAGAAGGAAGATCAAAAATAAAGGGATTAACTGTGCACTTGGAAGAACTAGAGAAAGAACAGCAAACTAACCCCAAAGCAAACAAAAGGAAAGAAATTAAGAAGATCAGATCAGAAAAAACATGAAATTGAAAATATGAAAACAATTGAGAAAATCAACAAAATCAGAAGTTGGTTCTTAGAGAAAATCAATAAAATCAATGGCCACTTAGTAAGGCTGACAAAAAAAAAAGGGAGGATGCAAATAAATAAAATCAGAAATGGAAGAGGGGACATAACCACTCACCCCACAGAAATAACGGAGATAATGACAGGATGTTAGGAGCAACTATATACTAATAAACTAGACAAAATAGATGAAATGGACAACTTCCTAGAAAGGCATCAACAACCAACATTGACTCGAGAAGAAATATATGACCTCAACAAACCAATCACAAGTAAAGAGATTGGCTCAGTTATCAAGAAGTTCCCCCCAAAAAAGTCCAGGACCAGATGGCTTCACTGTGAATTCTGCCAAGCATTTTTTAAAAGAATTAGTACCAATCCGTGTCAAATTCTTCAAAAAAATTGAAGAGGAAGGAAGGCTACCTAACGCATTCTGTGAAGCCAACGTCACCCTAATACCAAAGCCAGGCAAAGATACTACAAGAAAAGAAAATTATAGACCAATCTCTTTACTGGATATAGATGCAAAAATCCTCAACAAAATATTTGTAAATCAAATCCAACAGCACATTTAAAGAATTATACACCATGACCAAATGGGATTTATTCCAGGTATGCAAGGCTGGTTCAAAAGAAGAAAATCAATTAATGTAATACACCATATCAATAAGTCAAAGTGGAAAAACCACATGATCATCTCAATTGATGCAGAAAAGGCATTTGACAAAATTCACCACCTTTCTTGTTGAAGACACTTCAAAGGTTAGGAATAGAAGGGAACTTCCTCAACGTGATAAAGGAAATATATGGAAAACCCATAGCTAACATCATCATCAGTGGAGAAAGACGGAAAGCTTTCCCTCTAAGATCAGGAACAAGGCAAGGATGCCCATTGGCACCATTGTTATTCAAGTTCTAGTCAGCACAATTAGTCAGGAAAAATAAATAAAAGGCATCCAAATTGGAAAAGAAGAAGTAAAACTCTCACGGTTTGCAGATGACATGATATTGTATGTCAAAAATCCTGAAAAATCTACAGCAGTGCTATTAGAGCTAATAAATGAGTACAGCAAAGTGGCAGGGTACAAAATCAACACCCCCAAATCACTATTGTTTCTATACACTGGTGATGAGGAGGAAATCAAGAAATAAAATCCATTTACAATATCAACCAAAGGAATCAAATGTTTAAGAATAAATTTAACTAAGAAAACACAAGACCTATACACAGAAAACTATAAGAAATTGCTAAAAGAAATCACGGAAGACCTAAATAAATGGAAGGGCATACCGTGTCAATGGATTGGAAGATTAAATATTGTTAAGATGTCAATTCTACACAAACTGATTTATAGATTCCATGCAATACCAATTATAATTCCAAAAACTTACTTTGCAGAAATAGGAAAACCAATAACCAAATTTATTTGGAAGGGCAAGGTGCCCTGAATAGCTAAAAATATCTTGAGAAGGAAAATGAAGTGGGAGGTCTCAGACTACCTGATTTTAGCTACAGTGGTCAAAACAGCATAGTACTGGCATAAAGATAGATATATTGACAATGGATTCAAATTGAGTGTTCAGAAATAGATCCTCTCATCTATGTAAAATTGATCTTTGATAAGGTGGTCAAACCAATCTATCTGGGACCGAGCAGCCTCTTCAATAAATGGTGCTTGGAGGACTGGATATCCATATACAAAAGAATGAAAGAGGATCCATATCTCACACCTTATACAAAACTAACTCAAAATCGATCAAAGACCTAAACATTGCAATTAAGACCATAAAACTGTTAGAAGAATATGTAGGGAAATATTTTATAAATCTCATAATAGGAGGTGGTTTCCTAGAACTTACACCAAAGCACAAGCATTAAAAAAAGAAATAGATAAATGGGAACATCTCAAAATTAAACACTTTTGTGCATCAAAGAACTTTGTCAGGGAAGTAAAAAGGCAGCCTAAGCAGTGGGAGACAAATTTGGAAACCACATATCAGATAAGGGTTAAGTATCCAGAAATGTAAAGAGATTCTTCAACTCAACAAGAAAAAGACAACCCAATTAAAAAACAGGCAAAAGACATGAATAGACACTTTTCAGAAGAGGAAATACAAATGGCTAAAGGCACAAGAAAAGATTCTCAACATCACTGGCTATTAGGGAAATACAAATCTAAACCACAATGAGATATCATCTGACACCCACTAGAATGCTCATTATCAAAAAAAAAAAAAACAGAAAATGACAAGTGCTGGAGAGGATAAGGAGAAAGAGGCACATTTATCCACTGTTGGTGGGAATGTAAAATGGTACAACTGCTCTAGAAGGCAGTTTGGCAGTTCCCAGGGAAGCTAAGTATAGAATTGCCATATGATTTAGCAATCCCATTACTAGGTATATATTCAGAAGAACTGAAGGCAATGACACAAACGAACATTTGCACACTGATGTTTGTAGCAGCATTATTTATGGTTGCCAAGAGATGGAAATAGCCCAAGTGTCCATACACATTGTATGTGTAAACAAGCTGTGGTATACACATACAATGAACTTTTATCCACCTGTAAGAGAATAAACTCATGAAGTATGTAACAAGATGGATGAACCTTGAGGACATCATGCTTGGTGAAATTAGGCAGAAACAAAAGGACAAAATATGTCTCACTAATATGAACAAATATTAATGAGTGAAACTTGAGAGTTAAAGTTAAGAACACAGGTTATCAGGAGATAGAAAGAGGACTGAGATTGGGTACTCGTGCTGAAGGAATGCAGATTGTGCACAGGACTGTTCTTGTTTGCAAGTTGACGGAATGCAATATACCAGCAATGAAATGGCTTTTAAAAAGGGGAGTTTATTAAGTTGAAGTTTACATTTCTAAGGCTATAAAAATGTCCAAATTAAGCCGAAGCTAAGAAATTGTCCAGATTAGGGCACTAATAAGAGGTTACCTTCACTCAAGAAAGGCCAATGAAGTTTGTGGTTTCTCTCTCAGCTGGAAGGGCATACGGCAAAGTCTGCTAGCTTTCTCTCCAGGCTTCTTGTTTCATGAAGCTCCCCTCACCTGGGGGGGCATTTTTCCTTCTTTATCTGCAAAGATCTTTGGCTGCATGGGCTCTTGTGGCTCTTTCCAAAATGGTTCCCTCTTAAAGGGCCCCAGTAAGCAACCCCACAACCTTGAATGGGTGGGAGACACATCTCCATGGAACTCATCTAATCAAAAGTTACCACCCACAATTGGGTGGGTGACATCTCCATGGGAACAATCAAAAGCTCCCACCCAGCAATACTGAATGAGGATTAAAGAACTTGGCTTCTCTGGGATTTACCACAGATTCAAACTGGCATAAGGACTGATTGTAAAAATTCAGAAATGGATAGCACAATACCACCTGATGGTAGAACAGTATATAACTACACTGAACAAAGCTGAATATGGGTATGGTTGAAGGAGAAAGGCTGGAGGCATGTATGAAACCAGAAGGAAAGAGAGAATAAAGATTGAAACAGTATAATGTAGGAATGCCTAGAGTGGATAATGATGGTGATTAATGTACAAATATAAAAACATTTTTGCATGAAGGAGAACAAATGAATGTCAACATTGCAAAGGATTGGAAATGGATAGTATACGAGAAAAGGTACAATCAATACAAGCTAGAGTCTATAGTCAACAGTAACATGGTAATATGCTTCCACTGTAATCAAGGCATTATGCCAAACCTAAATGTCAGCCAGTAGGGGGAATGGGGGAGGCGTATGGATTTTAGGCAGAAGAAAACAAAATGTCTTCATATAGATCATGGTGGGGAAGGCATGTCTATTTACTTAGATTGGATTGTACGATATGAGAATAAAATTGTTCAAAAATGAAAAAAAAAACCCATCAGAATGAAACCAAACAAAAATCCCCCAACTCTCCTCAAAAGCAGCAAGAAAGAAGGCAAAGGCTCATTTGGAACATTGGTCTTACTGATCCAAATAGGCTAGGTTTAAAATGGCCATTCAATTTCTTTAATGCTCATCCAGCTTGGTTTACCTATTGCTTTGTTTTCATGTTGTGCCGATTTACTGTCAAGATGGTGTGACTTAAAAATGGCAAATCCATTTAAACATTTCCCCCTGCCTCTGCAATACTTTTCTTTCTCTTTATTTCCTCCTTCAGGAGTACAGTCAATGTTCCTCCACCAAGGAACTGTTGTTAATGACAATGGGGAAAAGCATGAAATGAGATTTCCATTTCACCTCCCTCGAAGCCTTGCTGTGTGCAGGCAATCGTCAAGGCAGCCTGATGGAGCTATGGATTAAAAACAGAAAAGGAAAGGAAAAAAAGAAAAAAACAAAAGCAGAGCAGAAACAAAAAGGAAAAAACATGCACACACACCCTTAAGTTTTGACTTTTCTCAAGCCAAAAGAGAGAATGGAGAAATGGAGATGGTCCTTCAAAGGGAGAACATTGCTGTTAGGAGATGGTGGTCAGAGACCTGGTTGTCAGCATTCTCTCACCACTTCTTCCAGGATCCTTCTCAAATCTTTGTACTTGTCCTTGCAAAAGCAGGAGATGTCCTCAAGTTTGTGAACTTTGTCCCTGCTAAGTGGCTCCATGGGAAAGCTCAGGTCGTTTGCTTTTGTCTGAGATCGAAGATCAAAATAATACTTGGTATAAACACTAGAAAGAACACTGATGTTGAATTGGAGCAATTAAAGAAACTGTGGCTCTAACTCGCACATGTCTTCCACCCTGATCTTTTAGGATCTAGCAGTAATCCACATTCCAGACCTCCTGGTCGTTCCACACTGTGAAGCCCTGCAGAATCGACCCTGGTACAATTTGCTTCCAGTCTTTTGGGCAGATATCTATCTCTGCATATGTTCAAAGTCTTTCAAAGTAAACTCGGGTGTCACATCCAACTATCAGCTGAGCAGCACTGAATAGCATCAGAACAAACCGGTAAATCTATTTCTGCTCTGGGTTGTGTTTTTAATCTACAGGTACTTTGGATTTTTATCTGGGCCCCTGTTTTTGATATGATAAAACATTATGAGAGCTGCACATTTATTTGTATACTTGAGGTTTGGTTGACTGTTCTATCATCTAGCAAAATACTGGAGTAGAAGCTGTGTGTCCTTGCTGTTTGTCCTGGAGGATGACGGTTAAGGAAGAGATTTTTATCTTTTCACTCACGTCTGTCTGAGATTTACTGAGGAATAAGATGCTGGCCTGAGAATGGTCTGAAGGATTAAATTCCACGTTCAAATTGACGATGTTCTTCCGGTCGCTGAATGCCGCAGGTTGCAGCTTGTGTCCCCGTGACTCAGATCAGTGTGGGCTTGTAGGACTCCAGCCAAGAGTGGGCATTCCTCCCGAGTCCGTACGGGCTGGACGACAGGCAGCACGAGGTAGTTTCCCCATCTTCGGTGGCCCTCCCCCTCCCCCTTCCTTCCCGTACCCCCCTCCCCTTCCCCTCCCTTCTCCTTCCCCTCCCTCTCCCCTCCCCCTCCCCCTCCGCCCGCCTCCTCGGGCTCTCAACTTCTTCCACTTCACCGCCCCTGGAGCTGGGACAGAGCAGTGGGTGGGGTGCGGGGCAGCGACACGGGAGGGGGGCTGGGGTGGGGAGGGCGGGAGGAATGGGAGAGGCTCCCCCCGGCCGGATGAGGAGAAAGAAGCCGCAGCCCAGCTGCTGTGGTCAGCAGTCATAGGAGCAGCCGAGGCGGCGGTGCCTGCCGAAGCGCAGCGGAGGTGCGACGAGCCCGCGCCGGCCAGTCGGCTCGCCCCAGCCGCACACGCCCGCGCGCGCATCCCCGGCCCCTGCCCTCGGGCGGGGCGGAGCGCTCGGCCCCAACCTGCGCGCGCGGCTGCTGCTGCCCTGCCGCTCTGGCCTACTATGAAAAGAGGTCACCTAATTACCTCTCTTTTGTTCTAATCAAGTATGTTTTCCATTGACTGTGTACTGACAGATAGAGCAAAACCGAATGTAGAGTTCTTTGGTGAAATGAAAACCTTGGATTATCGACCATTCTTTCCTCGCGGCTTTGATAAACAAATGCAGTGCTCTAACATTAGAAGGAACGCTAGCCCAGTTTTCCTAACTCATTGTCTTACAGTGAACCTACAGAATAGGTTCCGTCAAAGTTCGATGGGCACTTAAGACTGAAAAACCAAACAAGCCACTCCATATAGCAAAATAGTACCAGTTTATTAGAAAACTTACAGACCAGGAAACTGGTCCTGGGCAGCCTCAGGGCGATCAGAGTAGCACTCACGCTGTCCAGCAGGGTAATATGGAACAGGAACAAGGAGGGCGCAGAGCCAAGCCAGGACTTGCAAAATAGTAAATGTGTCTCTTTGAAGTTACTGGTGTGTATCAGGAATGGTTCTAGTACGGATAGATATGCATGTGCTCTAAGATGCACCTATCCTTATCTAGTAACTGATGGCTTCTTTGGTTTATGGCCTCACAAACATCAATAAAAAATATGCACACACACACCACCACCACCCCCTTTCTTTTTTTGCAGCAAAGAAAATATGCCCATTTAAATTGAGTTCAACTGGAGAGTCAGATGCGTATGTGTTAAACCCGGCCTGCCTGGGACGGCAGATTCATCCAGCCAGAAATGTTGCGATAACAGCTGGATACATAGGTAAAAGTAAAATTTAGAAACTGGATTAGGTGAATGCCTAGATTAATTTGGGACTTGGCAGAGAGAATTGGAGAGCTCAGTTGGGTGGGAAGCACTAAAAATAGTCAGCCTTTGAGAAGGCATGGTCTGAGCTCTGGGAAATCCTACTCTAACACTGGAATTTTTTTTTGCTGTGTCCCCTTACTTAAACTTCTGGTCAGTCTTGTCCTGATACCTAGTGTGCTGGTTTGAAAGGAAGTATGCCCCCTAAGAAAAGCCATGTTTTAATATAAATCCCATTTCTTAAAGGTAGAATAGTCTCTATTCAATACTGTATGTTTGAAACTGTAATGAGATCATCTCCCTGGTTGATGTGATTCAGTTAAGAATAGTTGTTAAACTGGATTAGGGTATGACATGTCTCCACCCATTTGAGTGGGTCTTGATTAGTTTCTGAAGTCCTATAAAAGAGGAAACGTTTTGGAGAATGAGAGATTCAGAGATAGCAGAGAATGCTGCAGCACCACGAAACAGAGAGTCCACAAACCAGTGACCTTTGGAGATGAAGAAGGAAAACACCTCCCGGGGAGTTTCATGAAACTGGAAGCCAGGAGAGAAAGCTAGCAGATGATGCTGTGTTCACCATGTGCCCTTCCAGCTGAAAGAGAAACCCTGAACTTCATCAGCCTTCTTGAACCAAGGTATCTTTCCCTGGATGCCTTTGATTGGACATTTCTATAGACTTGTTTCAATTGGAACATTTTCTCAGCCTTAGAACTGTAAACTAGCAACTCATTAAATTCCCCTTGTTAAAAGCCATTCCGTTTCTGGTATATTGCATTCCAGCAGCTAGCAAACTAGAACACCTAGGTTCTCCTTCTTTCACACCTAATTAAAGTGACCTCTTCCATGTTAGGAAGAACAACTGATCCGAGGAAACCTTCCTACCCAAAGCTAACTGCAAACAATTGTCTTGGTGAATGCTTAACTGTCAGTAATACAGAGGCATCACCAGGGAAAACTTGAAGTACATACCTCTCTGCACTCTTTGCTTTTGTTACGCAAAATAAAGAAGCACCTGCATTGGGTATTGTTAGGATGGACCCCTTTCTGAGCCAGGCTATTCTAGAAGACAAAAACAATTGACCTGCAGAGGCTTTCCAAGGAAATGGAATACACCTTACAGAACTGCAGATAAGTGATAGTGGCTCATAAACCAGTTTTGGTGCGGTAGAGGTAGCTTATCAAAATGGACAAGCATACCATACTAATCAATGTATACTTGCACCCCACTTTATAAGAACCCCTGTGTAAAATGAAAGCTTAATATCAGCCTATCAGAACATTTTCTCCCTTGCTTCTGTATTTGCTATATATGAGCTTCCTCTTTCCACTCCCTTGGTGGTGCTTCTTTCTACTTTCTGAATGGGATGCTGTTCAATTCATGAATTGCTTAATAAAGCTGTGAGATCCTAAAGTACACGAAAAGTTTTTAAGGAGATTAGACATAGGAGGGTTTGGTGACTGTCAAAGGGAAGAAATCAGAAATTGGGACAGCAGAAACAGGTATTTCTAACTGATGCCCCACCATATCTTTTCCTTTTTCAAGAATGAAAAAAATAAAACACCTCCTGGAATTCCCTTAAAGCTGAAAAGATAGGTGGAAAATTACATGGCAACCTCAATAGCTGGGGTCACCTCCATGGTGGGCAACAGAGAGTACCAAGTCCTCCTACCTGGGCCCCCTGAGTTCCAAGAGGAACTTCATATCAGGCAATTCAGGACTGTCAGAATCACATGGGTCAAAGTGGAGAGAACAGAGTTGGTGACCTACTTCCGTTTTCTCTTTCTTACTCTTCAGGTAAGTTCACAAGTTCCTCTCCTGTGATCAGAGCTCAGATCTCACTTTAAAAGAATTCTAGGACAGTGTTAAATTTTTCCTTAGTTCCTTGCCTACCATCTGAGAGTGACCTCCACTTAATGGTACCTTGAGAAAACAGGTGCTGTCTGAGTGTTAGGAGGCCTTGGGCTCTCTTCCATCTTCTATCTGCCTTGCCAGGTGACATTCAAAGGGAGAACTTCACCCAGATTCCACAGAATAGGACAAATGATCCCTCCTGTCCTTCAGATTAGCATAATTGATACAAGACTCTCATCTGTGGTTGATTGAAAGTACTTTATATCAGGTAAATAATTTCTAGCCTTAGACTCTGAATGTCTGATAGGAAAATTATGTCTAACTCTCCAAAGTCCTCAACAAGCCTCCTTCTTCCTAATCCACCAGGCAAAATACCCATTTTCCTTCTCTGAGGTAAAATTTATAGAGATGATATCCTTTATTGTCTTGCAAAAGAACTCTAGCTAAATATGTCAAAGTAAAGCAGGACCAGGGGAAGGTAGAAATGAGGGAAATAAAGCTTAAGTTACACTGGAGACAGGATTAGTAAAACTATTGGGAGCAAGGGTGCAAAAGGAATGAAATAACTAGTACAAGAATGAGGTTTTGGGGAATGAGGATAATCTTTTCCTTACAGATAACTTGCCCTAATGCTTCTGTACATTTCCCCATGCCCCATTTTTCTCTCTACTCTGAATCCTCTATGAAGCCCTGTTCTCATTGCCATTTGCATTGGAAGGAGGGACAATAGACATAGTTCCAAGAAAAACCATGTTTTAATCCTGATCCAATCCTGTGGAACCGGACCTATTCTTTAGGACTTTCCATGGAGATGTGACACTCCCAGTTGTGGGTGGGACCTTCTGATTAGATGGAGTAGTTCTTTTAAAGAGGAACATTTTGGAGAAAGTTCAGATGTAAATGCTTGGAGAACAGTTGCTAGCGAGCCAACGGAGATGCAGATATTTGGAGATGCTTGGCGTGCCAGCAGAAAGAAGATGTTTGGAGATGCAGAGCCTAGCGGGTATTGCCGTGTGCCTTCCCATGAGATACTGAGCAAGTCAGAACCCAGGGTTGTGTCCCAGGGGAGCTTGGAGTATAAATTACTGGCATCAGAATCTGGAAGCAAGGGAACCAGGAACAAGGACCATAGATGCCAGCCATGTGCCTTCCCATGTGACAGATACCAGCCTTTCTTGAGTCAAGGTATCTTGGCCTGGATGCTTTAGTTTGGACATTTTTATGACCTTAGAACTATGAACTTGTAACTTAATAAATCCCCTTTTGAAAGTTGTTCTATTTCTGGTATATTGCATTTCTGGCAGCTTTAGTAAACTAAGAGAGACGTTCTAGCCTCTTTTGATGATTGCGCTTTCTTTCTCTATGGGCACATACCCTTTCTCCTTTCCTAGTGTGTTCAGAAATTTATCTCTCAAACAGAAGCAGCAGCTCATCCAGGGATCCTCCATGCTGAGGACATTTTGAATGATTTTTTTATACAGGTAAACACTAGCCCCATTGAGGAGCCTTGAAAGGGGCTGAGTGTCTGGCATTCTATTCCTTTGGCTCCACAAGAGGCTTCCCATTAGCCATGGGACTTAGCGGTAGAGACTGACCAGATGAGAGAAATGCAACATCTTCTGCTTTTTCCTTCCTCATACTTAGCATTACCTCTTTGTCCCCACTGAGAGAACCACCACTTTCTTTACTTCTTATCCCTTTGCTTTTTCTTCAGAGGCTCCTGATTCATCACAGCAGCGAAGGAGAGTGTTCTTTGCCCATTAATAAAATAGTTTCATCTCCAGGGAGACACCCTTCAACTTCACTCTTGAACACTATCTTGCTTAGTATCTCCCTTCAGAGTCTCCTTGATTTTTCTTTATTTTTTTAAATTGAGGTGAAATTCACATAACATAACATTTTAAAGTGTACAATTCAGTGGCATTTACTCTATTCACAGCATTGTGCAACCACCACTTCTAATTCCAAAGCATTTCATCACCACAAGTTGATCTCTTACTTCTTGTGTTTGCTCCTCCAGTTTCCATGGATTTCTGGCATCTCTCTATAGCCTTCTCTGACTCTGTATTTTCATTTTGTCACTTAAAGGGCGTCCAGTACCCATTGAACGGTAGTTCCTAATCCCTGCCCTTCCCCCTGGCACCCACCAATTTGCTTTCTTCCTTTATGGATTTATCTATTCTAAATATTTCATACAAATGTAGTCATACCATACATGGTCTTTTGTGTCTGTTTCCTGATTTGTTTTTTAATATAATCCCAACTTGATTAAATGGTGTGGTAGATTCAGTTGTCAACTTGGCCAGGTGAAGGCACCTAGTTCTATTGCTGTGGACATGAGCCAATGGTACGTGAACTTCATCTGTTGCTGATTTACATCTGCAGTCAGCTAGGAGGTGTGCCTGCTGCAATGAATGATGTTTGACTTAATTGGCTGGTGCTTAAATGAGAGAGCTCAACGTAGCACAGCCCAAGCAGCTTGGCATACCTTGTCTCAGTGCTCGCAGCTCAGCCCAGCCCTTTGGAGATGCAGAAAGGAATCACCCCAGGGAAAGTTGTTGGAACCCAGAGGCTCGGAAAGAAGGCCAGCAGAGATTACCCTGTGCCTTCCCACACAAGAACCTCAGATGCAAGTTAACTGCCTTTCCTCTGAAGAACTAACAAAATAAATCCTCTTGTATTAAAAGCCAATCCATCTCTGGTGTGTTGCATTCCAGCAGCTAGCAAACTAGAACACATGGTATCAGTTTTACAGTTCTACAGATTTTGAAAATTATACTCTTTACACAGCAAGAGAATGCTCAGTGGATAATGCTTATTATAACTGGTAAACTAGTCATTGATGCAGATGTTGGGACGATAGGGTTATATTGGCACTGATCTTAACCATAGGTGTGAGATGCTGAACTTTGTGTTTCAGGGAAGAAAACACAACAGAGGGAAGAAGGACCAGTAGGGAGGAGAGGAAGGAAAAATGGAGTGCCACAAGATAGAGATAGAGAGAAAAGTGTTAGAGCAGGAGGATAAAAGAGAAGACACAGGAACATCCAGATCCTCATAGTAGTCAATTAGCCTTGCCTCGCCTATTTTTTTTTTCTCTTAAGCCATTTGATTACTGTCTTAGTTTGTCATGTCTGCTATGTCAAATATCACATACTGGGTTAGCTTAAACTATGGAATTTTGGGAGGCTAGAAGTTTAAAATAATGCATCAGCAAGACCATGTTTTTTCCTCAAAGCTTTCTAGTTTTGGTTTGGTGCAATCCTTGGGGTTCGTTGGCTTACATCTCTGCCACCCATTACATGGTGATCCCTTACTCCTTGTCTACTTGTCCAGTTTCTACTCACTTCTCAAACCCCTCAGTACCTTCTTTAACTCTGGCTTCTCATTTTGTCTTTTAAGAGGTCTCCAGGAAAATGGATTAAGGTCTACACTGATTCGGTTGGATACAATTTAACTAAAAGTAATATCTTCAAAATGTACTATTTTCAATGGATTCATACCCACGAGAATGTGAATTAAGATTAAGAACATATCTTTCAGCTGTGCTCCAAGAAAAAGGGGCACATAGAGTAGATGGCAACCCTGGCTCTTGGCAGGTGAACCCTGGGGGCTGGGAACTGGCTCTGAAAAGGGATTTCTTGTTTCTTTCTTTCTTTTTCTTCATCATTTTCTTTTACTGAAAGGATTCTAAGTAACTCATTTGAGAAATCCTTAGGCATTTTCAATAGTTAGCCCTGATCCAGGAAAGGGCAGAGTTAAGGTAGGTCTGAGAGACAAGGTAACAAGTCAAGTGAAAGAGATAATTTCCTAAAAAAGCTTATCTTCCCTGTGAAGATGAAGTCCTAGTTCAAGTGACAGCCCTTAATCAGATAATTCAGACCCCAGGCGCTAAGCCCCGAATCTGCCTTCTACTTCAGTCTCTGTCTCCGCCATGCCCCTGGCAGCTACAGGGTGTGCTTAGATTAAAGGCACTGCACTGCTTTATGCCAGTGGGGGTCTGTGGGCTGACCAGCACCACCTGCTGGGAAGAATAGGAAAAGCATAGAGTCTAGAGGCTTCACAAGAATCTCTGACAAATTGCTGGGTCTCACACTCAGGGAAACTTGATAGTGATTATAATCTCCTCCTAGGACCTGGGCCTGTCTGGTTGCAGAAAATCTGATTGGAGTTTGTCATCTCTGGGGAGACCCTCCTCAAAAAGGAGAAATGTTCCTTATAGGCAGAGCAAGAAACATAAAAACAAGAGCTGAAAAATTCTGAACATTCTAGCTTAACATCTATGCTAGATGTCTAGAATGAGCTGAACTGAACCTCAAAGAACCAATAGAGAACAAAGACAACTAAAAAGAAAACTCTAGTTAAAGATTGAAAATGACCTCCAGAATAAACTAATCAAGGAAATCAGATGCCTAGACACCAGCCAGAAATTTCAAGTCATACTAGGAATAATGAAGATATGATCTAGTCAAAGGGACAAACCAACATTTTAAATAAGATAGAGGAGTTGAAGCAACTAAGGATGTTCGAACAGATATGCAAATCACATTAAAAATCAAATCAATGAGTTGAGGAAAGATATGGCAAAAGAGATGAAAGATATAAAGAAGATATTGGCCTAACATAAAGAAGAACTTGAAAGTTTGAAAAAACAAATGGAAATACTTATGGGAATGAAAGGCACAATAAAAGAGATGAAAAACAAAATGGAGATTGACAACAGTAGACTTGAAGAAGCTGAAGAAAGGATTAGTGAACTAGAGGACAGGATGTTTAAAATCCTATATACAAGAAACAAATAGGAAAAGAATGGAAACATGTGAGCAGGGTCTTAGGGAATTGATTGACAGTGTGAAGCACACGAATATACATGTTATGGGCATCCCAGAATGAGAAAAGAAGGAAAAAGGAGCAGAAAGAATAATGGAAGGAATAATCACTGAAAATTACTTATCTCTTATGAAAGACATAAAATTACAGATTCAATTCTGCAGCATAGTTAGAAGGAAATACCTGAAGCTGTTGTACTGTATTCCAGTAGCCTTGATTCTTGAAGATGATTGTGTAACTATATAGCTTTTATAGTGTGACCATGTGATTGTGAAAACTTTGTGGCTGACACTCCCTTTAACCAGTGTATGGACAGATGAATAAATAAATAATAGGGGGTAAGGGATATGGGATGTTTGGGGTGTTCTTTTTCATTTTCATTTTTATTCTTAAATGTATTTTTTTGGTGTAATGAAAATGTTACAAATTGATTGTGGTGGTAAATGCACAACTATATGATTATACTGTGAACCATTGATGGTACATTTTGGATGATTATAGGCTATATGAATATATCTTAATAAGATTGCATAAAAACATGTCTTTTATTGGGGAGCATAATTCAATCTATACAACTACCATTTTGTGAGCAAATATCATTTGCAGTGTTTTTTCATATATATTTCAAAACTTTCAGCAACCTTAGATATTATCCCAATTTTAAAGGTAATTTAATTAATAACCACATGGCTTATTATTGGAATCCAGGTCTATCTTATCCAAAGCACATATTTTCTACTATGCCATACTGTTTCTCTGGATAAAATGGTCAGCTTAAAATCTCAAACAATATTGCAGTCTGGAATTGGTAATAGTCACTGGAAAAATCAGAGAACATTAGAAAATATTTTTCTCACATATTCTATAGATCATATCTACATCAGTTAGTGTCAAGCCCCCAAATCAGGAACCATTCTAAATATTTCAAGTAAAGAGGGACTTAATGCAGGGAATTGATATGGGTTTTGGAAAGACTGAAGAAATAAAAGAGAGGATTTTACCCAGTAACTAAAAGCTGCTGTTGAACCTGGATGGAAGCCTAGCTTGCCAGCTTTCCATTGAAGGTGTTACCGTCCTTGCTGAAACTGCACTGCTGAAGCTGAGCAGGAACACAGATCTTAAAAAGCCTGTTGCTACTGCTGCTTCTTTCACTCCCAGATCCACAGCACTTGGCTGAGTTTTCATGGTGCTCTTCCTTCTGCTATACAGAGCAGAGCACTGAAGAGGTGGAATAGAGCTTATGATTAATAGTTAATCAACACAATCCACCCTTTTGACTACTCAGTATTCATTTACCTCCCTTCTACCCTTATTTAAACTTCATCCAACAACAATCACAATATGATGCTTTTATCTAACATAGTATATTTTGCATATAAACAGAAATGCTTTTACCTTGGATATTTTGTAATTTAAATACTAAATTGCAAAATTGACCATGATCATACTTCTTTATAGGGAAGGGAGAGAAGAAAAAAAAAAGAGACAAGTAACACACCCAATCATTACATAACAAGTAAGGAAGAAATCATGTGCAACAGCGATAGTCATCATATCTATAATTGGTTATTAATAACTTATGAATCTATGGTTGACATTTATAATTCTCTTCTACTCATTCTATGTTCCCCTTGACCTTAATCAACACCTCAGCTGGTTGAAATCTTTTACCTGCTGGAGTAGTTCAAACTTTTGTTCCTGAAGAATATAAGCCCTTCCTTAGTGGTTATTTTAGTTGTAGTTTTCCTTTAACTTTTATTACTGAATGTGGAAGTACTGAAAGTTACCTCAAAAGATTCCCTGAGTTCCCGTTATAATCCACACTGAACCCTGTCTTAATGTGTAGTAGCATCCTATCTCCCTTAATAATAGAGATCAGCCACCTTTCTTTACCTGTCATTTCAGTGGCATGAGGATCCCTGCATGACCAGATGACAGCTTCACCTTTCAGTTCCGTGGAGCTATTATGTTGTTTGGCAGAAGCAGTCTCCCCTGAGAGTTAAGGCCTCTGAAGAATCAGGGCTTAAATTTGCTGGGACTAGAAACAAAAATTCAAGTTGGACATTGAGTATACTCTCCATTGGTTCCCAGACCTGTGAATTCTGTGACAGAAACAGTATCTTAAATTGGCTGCTAGTTCAAAGCAGATGCCGCTTCCTTTAGGACACCTCTGCAGGGACTTGTCTGCCAGAAGGTGCTGTAACCAAATTTTCAGTAGACTGTTCTCACGTTCTGTAGGGCTGGGAATTTCTGGGTGATAGAGAACATGGCAAAACCACTGAATATGAAAGGTATGGGCCATTAACACACTTTGTTTTCTGTGGAATCAGTTCATTGGTCAGTAGCAATGTTATGTGGAATATCAAGATACTAAATAAGGCATTCACACTGGTGCCTATAGAGGTACTGAATTAGGAATGGGAAATCCATAGTAAGAATGCATATCTCCTCTAGTGGGGACAAATTACTGTCCAGTGAAATAAACCTGCCACCAGGTAGCTGTCTGGTCACCCTCAGGAATGTTGCCACAGCTTCAGTTTTCTGCTGTAATGGATGAATACTCAGCAATAATGGTAGCCAGATAAGCTCTGGTGGTATCCATGTTGTTGAGGCAATACATAACTTTTGTCCCTACTTCTGTGGCCATTTGGAACCTGAGCTCAATGGGTAATATTACTGGAGTGGCTAGGGAAAGAATTGACTGACATCCACCATAGAAACCATCTTGTCCATAGATTTATGCTTCAGCTCACTCCATGCTAACTTTACATTTTGATAATCATTTCACTGAAATAGATCTTTTCACCCTCACCAACGCTTTCCATTTTGAAACTTCTGGGAGATAGATGTTTGGCTATTCCATTTTTATTCAACTTCTCATATCATGTGACCCAGCTGACCACCACTGATTTTTTTGAAGTTAATATTTTACCATCCATGACCTCACATTTAAAAAAAATTTTTTCCTTGTTGACCTGGTCCTAAAATTTTTTTCTTGCATCAGCAGAATGTCTCTTCCTTCTCTACCTAACCTAGCCTCTCTTCTTTGTCTAAACTCTCCATATTTATCATTTTTTTCCATGGTTTTATCTATATGATGAAAATTCCCAAATGTATATATCTAGTTTTATTTCTCTTGCTTGAATTCCAGACAAATAGTCAGTTCTTATTATGGCTCTCCATTTCAGGTAACAAAATTTAATAAATTAAAAGATGAAACTTTATTCTTCATTTCCCACTTTCCACTCAAAACTTATTCCTCAATCTCCATCCATATGAAGTAGCCCAAAACCCAGCAATTATTCTTGATGCCTCCCTTTCTCTCCTTAACTACACACCCTGCACCCAAATCATCAGCAAGTCCTGTAGGTTTTATGTCCAAAATATATCTTGGATCAATCCTCTCCTCTCCATCTTCACAGTCGTTACCCTAATCTAAGCCACAGTGACCTATTAAATTAAATGAACTCAACAACATTTTGACTGGTCTTCATTTTGGACTCTTCTATTATCTATTCTTCATATAGTAGCCAGGATGATGTTTAAATACGTAGGGGGAAAAAAACCTTTAATAATTTCCCATTTAATCTAGAATGAAATCTAAACTTGTTACCATCATCTACAAGACTCCACATAATGTGGCCTCTTCCATCTCATCCCATGTTGCTATGTTACCTTCCCCATTGCTTACAAAGCTCCAGCCATAATGTTCTCATTTGTTTGTTTCCTCTTGATAATTAGTCTTCCTCTCTCCATTTGAGTGCTAGTGGCAAGAAGGGAAACATCTCTTCTGACATGGCTATTACTGAATCCCCCAGAGGTTAGAACAGTGCCTAGCATATAGTAGATGCTCAATAAATGGTTGTTGAATAAATAAATGGATGAATGAGTAAAACAATTCCGAACAGCTGGTTCAATAGGAGAAGGCTATGGACCAGTCCTTACATGGTTTAACAGATTGAGTTCTTTGCCTCAGGAAAGAAAACATGTTCTTAATCTGGAACCCATTTCTACAGGTGTGAACCCATTGTAAATAGGACCTTTTGAAGATGTAATTTTTAGTTAAGGTGCGGCAAACTGCATCAGGATGGGTCTTAGTCCTCTTACTTATAAAGAGAAAGCCACAGTGAGGAGCTGAAGCTGGAAGTCAGCCGGACCCTGGAAAATAAAGGAGAGGACATCGTGACGTCCATCACCACGTGACAGGAAAAGCCACGGACCCAAAGACCGCAGGCAGCCAGGACCAGAACACCGCAGTCTTTGGGGAGAAAGCATCAGTTTGTTAATGCGTCGATTTCTCCTGTTTCAAAACTATGAGCCAATAAATTCCTATTGTTTAAGTCAACCCACTGCGTGGTGTTTGCCATAGCAGCCTGGAAAACTAAGACATGTAGATTTGGAATTGCTTCCCTTGAACACTCTCTGTGAGGTGAACTGGCAGATAGAATGAAGGCTATCGGTGATAATGTTGGGAGAGATGAAGAGGTTTCAGCAGCCTGTTTGTGCTCGGAGGAGGCCTTAAAGCAAAATTAAAATGCTGTCTCATTTTCTTGTTCAAATTCTGAACAATTAATTGCAGCCTTCCCTATGCATTCCCTCATCATTTCCAAAAATGGAGAATTAACGCATCACATTAAATCCTAATTCAGCCTGCTTTCTGTAGAAGGCCCAGTTCAAAGCTGGCACATAGAAGTAATCAATACTGGTTAGCTCCTATTTATTTTACCTTTAAGTATGAAAGATAATGTCTATTAAGTCATTCTTTTAAATATTTTACAGGTCTCTAGGACTCCAAATTAAACACTTTATTTCAAAAATAGGTTTTTTAAAAAAGCACGAGTCTTTTCGGTAATTAAAAGGTCTTTTAAAAGTAACTGATATTTAATAGTCAAAAATATTACTTGTTTTGAATGTGACCTTCCAGAACCACATTTACTATAAGACATTAAATTTTCACTGTCTTGCTCTCTGCTTCTTATTCTTTCTCTATTCCTGTGTTGGTCTCTGTGGATTTTTAATACTCCACAAGACCCGTTCCGTTTTCTCCTCCTGTAACATCCACAGTTTTGTATTTTTTGTTTGTTTGTTTTCTTTTTCTTGGGGTTTACTTTTTTTTTTTCTATTTCTAGCATAACTTATTCCCTAACAACTCCTCATTCCCAGTTTCCTCACATTCCTTTATTCCCTTTTTCTTCCTTTAAGAGGGACTAATCCAACCCAAATAGTATTTATTTTATTCTATATTTCTTATTTGTAATTTCAAATGCAATGAGTAGGATGAGTTACTATTCCTATCAAAAGACAATTGACCTCAAACAGCATGCCATCCAGTAGCCTGGCATTTTCCCTGGCTTTTTTCTAACCAGTCTTTTTTTTTTTTATTGTTGTCTGTTTTTCAGTGGTTTTTTATTTGACTAAAAGCAAAATATCTATATTATCCCTTTCAGGGAACATCTATTTTATTACCTACATATTCTGTATTTTTCCTTAAAATTTAGCTATCATTTAAGCAATGAAAGAAAAGAGGAAATTGTTGGCAGTGCTAGATCTTTGAGAATTAAGAGCTTTGCAAGTTGCCTCTTTTATCATGCAAATACATTTTATTTCTACTTAATTTGAATAAACTAAGATTTCTAGGGGATACAATGGATCAGAAAATGAAATAAAGGTTCAGTATTTCTCATGTTCCTGTTTCTTAAGAGACTTAGGATATGTATTTTTTCAATGTTTAATTTAAACATAGTTTATTTCTTATGAGGGGGCAAAAATATTTTTGATTTACTGTTCCCTTTGGATACTTCATATTTCAAAAACTCTGAAACCAGTGAAGGAAACGGCAGAATTCGACTGACCCTGTGACTAGTGGAGTTTACCTGCATTTCTATACAGCTCTTATCTTTACCCATGGAGCCCCTGGTCATTACATCTCACCATATAGAAAGTAATGCTAGGCTTAATGAAGGCAGTAATTGCTGAGGCAGTTGCCAGCTGAGTTTACTCCCTTATTCTTTCCCAGGACCACAAACATCTCCCAGTTTTTTCTCAGCCATTACTCTTTCATAATTTGAGGGTGTGACCTATAATTCTGGAATTTTTTTAAAGTACAAAACAGAGAGAAATTAGTCTAATCTTGGAGGAATCTATTCCACAAAATCTCTGACAATTCAATAATACAATGAATTGTTTACTGAAGTCAAGTTTCGTCACAGAAACGTTGAGGTGCGGGAGACAATGAATTGCATGTTTAGAGAGCTCAAAGGGTTAGAAGATTAAAATAATAATAATAATAGCTAACACTTCTTGGTCACTTACTATGCAGCAACACTGCTCTAATTGCCCTATGAGGGAATTATTAATCACCCCATATTAAAGATGAGGAATTTGAGACTTTGAAAAATTTTGTGACTTCTCCAGGGACACATAGCTAGATAATGGCAGACCCAGATTCAAACCCAAGAATCAAGAGCTCCTAAATCTTAACCGTTGTAGTATATGTTTCCCTACTGAGATAAAAATCAGTCTGTCTTTAATTCCTACTCCATTAGTCTAACATGTAGCATTTGGGGCCACATAGAACTTGTTCATTCTGTCATATGTGACAGAAAAAGAATAACAATTGAGCACCTCCGAGGTTTTAGAATCTGGAATACAGCAGTGAAAAAGGGCCAAGTTTCTCCTTTCATAGGGTTGAAAATACCCCATGATTTCATTGATTGAAAATATCCACCATGTTCCATGCTTTGCCGTTTCTCAGCCCAAATCTCTCCCCTTCTTTCAACCACTTATTTTAGGACAAAGCTTCAAATTATTATCAATCTTGGTGGTCTCCCTCCTCTAAACACATTCCAGTTTGTAAGTATCTTTCTGAAAAATGAACATAGCTACCATTAATGAACATATTAATCCACATATTGCCCCATGGCTGGGTGAGACAATCATTAAAGGCAGACAGTCTGGGCTCATGTCTTGCCTTTGCCTACAACATCCAAGTGACTTCTTCCTCTCTGGACTTATAAAATGGCCCAATTATACAAAATGTTTTCCAGTATTCAATGATTCTATTCACAGGAGCAAAGTTCCTTAATATTAGAGGTGTCCTTCAGGTGTCCTCTAATGTCATAGATGAGATTCTGGAAGCCATCTTGCCTCTGTAACTTCTGACAGCCCGATACACAGTTAGATTCGTATTTGGCTGAGTTACTTGGAAGACCACAGCATCCCCTAGTGGTTATATTTAAATATTAAGACATGTATAGTCTAAAATTAACCTAAACCTTAGAGAGTCGTGCAACTGTGTTGTTTACAAGTGTGACATAGATTTTGATTAGCTATTTCTGGGGAATGGATGATCGATTTCCTGCTGTGTATTAGAGAACTTGATGTATCTCAGGCTCTTTTAGTCCCTTATCCACCTCTCCATTTAAGACCAGTTGTTCATGAACTAGGAGATTCAAACTGCTTTTTCTTCCCTTTTATAGTAGCTGTGAGTACTTTTTTTTTTTTTTGGTGTAATGTCTTCTTTCTCTTTTATTTGCTGTCCCTGATTATAAACATATATACCCGTTTAATATGAGATTGTTACCTAAAGTTCCTAGGAAAGAAATCGCAAAGAGAAATCCATTGAGATAATGCTGTGGTTTAGTAGGAATTGCAAAGAGAAATCCATTGAGATAATGCTATTTAACTAGACTTGGAGTCAATCCCGGGTTAAAAACCTAACTCTGCAACTTTATTTGCTGGTGTTTTTACGCAGGTTACTTTTCTAATTTTGCTTACAAAGATGAGCCTGGAAGGTGGGCCACGGTGGCTCAGCAGGTAAGAGTGCTTGCCTGCCTGCCATGCCCGAGGACCCGGGTTCGATTCCCAGTGCCTGCCCACGTAAAAAAAAAAGATGAGGCTGGATAACTTTATAGGTAATTGCATAACATAAAACAAAGTGAACTACACCAGGTCCTCATGATCAGTTTATCTGACCTATAGTCTTTTCTTTCCTTGCCAGAGCATGTTAAGGATGGTTTGATTGTGGAAGGATCCTTTGCCAGCTTAATTCAGAACCAAGCCCTTTTTGCCTCTGATTTTCCCTATGATACACGTCTCTAATTCAAGTCCTAGGTGAAGCCCTCTATCCAAACCTCAGGTTATCAGGAAGAAATGATAGCTCTGCAGTAATACTGTTCACCTCAGTAGCTAAGAGGAAATTGTTTCTTCCTGGAGAAGAATTAAGTCTAAATTCAGAGCATCACTGAGAAAATGTTTATTCAATGATTCAGATCCTCTTTGAGAAGATAATTTCTGACCTAAAATCTACATTCTGAAATACACAGAAAATTTTAAGGACTAAACTTTCTCCCACCAGATAGACAACTCTTAGAATTCTTTATGTTATGCGCTAGAATCATATCAGGCACAGTAGATGCTCAATTAAATCTCAAGGAAACCTGAAGAAATTATTTCAGTGGAAGGTGATAGGTATTGTTTCTGGACTGAGAGTTTTCCGACCACTTCTTACAATCATAGTCTAGTACTCTTTGGGTTTAAAGGTATTCACAACCAACTGTGTCCTATCATTTAATATCTAAAAGGCATGACAATCTCATTTACTAAGAGAGAGGCCTAAGTGTGTGGGAAATGTGGGGAAGGAAAGGGCAGGAAGTATTCACATGCATTTATTTAACAATCGAACCATCGAGACATTGTTTTGACCTTATGGGATTTCAGAACCTGCGTTCTCAGCAAGGCCCAGATTTTAGAATGCGGACAGAAGTCTGGCGATTCCTGTAGGAGAGAGAGAGAGAGAGAGAGAGAGAAAAAAAACAGCTTAAACTTTACTGAGCAAAAATAGACCACAAAAGTAAAATAACAAAAAAATAAGCTTTTATTACAATACAAATATTAGAGATTTAGTCTCATTTCTGCCATTCTTCATATATTCATTAACTAATCAAATATTTACTGAGTATTCTTAGGCATACTGGACACAGAAAGGAAAGATGTCTACCCTTATGGAGTTTACATATCTAAACCATCGCTGCTTCTTTTGCTTCTGATGTCACTACCCTAGCTGCCAGGTTGCCAACTTAGCTGTTTTCTAGGCTATCACAGGAAACTAAATGATTAATCCTTTGGCTTTCGAACTCTATTTCTGGGAGTTCATGTCTGTGAGCTCTTGCAAAACAAATCATATCTTTATCCCATATGGTATCTGGGAGCTCTAAGTGTCTACCCCTAATGAGAAAAACAACTCTGCTCCCCACACACCATTCTTCCCAAACCAATTTTCTCTTCTCGAAGCTAAATATTTCTAGATTCTATAATTGTTCCTCATAAAATTTGTTTCCAGAGCTTCATTTTTTTAATGATTATTTCCTTTGGAGATACTGGCTTATAAAAGTTCTTCCACTTCTCTATTACTTTGCACCACCATAAATATCACTCAGTCTTCCATATATTGTTTTACTGAGATAAAATACATATAAAATCATTATTTTAACCATTTATAATTATACAATTCAGTGGCATTTAATATATTCATAATGCCGTACAGTCATCACCACTATCTAATTCCAAAACATTTCTATTGCCCTACTAGCAATCACTTCCCATTCTCTCCTATCACCATCCTCTGGCAACCGCTATTCTAATCTCTGCCTCCATTTCCATACATTATTTTTCTGGATCTTGTTGGATCTTCATTTTAAAAGTTTTCAATGCTTTCTTGTCCCAAAGTCATTACACACTCTCAATACTTGTTTCTGAATCAGTTAACATACAACACTACAAGCAGCCAAACTGAGCATGCAAGGGTTGATATATTTTCTGTTGATAGCCACATTTAGTTAAAATTGAACAGTACTGAAAAATTCATTTTCTCAGTTGTGTTAGCCATATTTTAATTGCTTGATAACAATTTTAATTGCTCAGTAATTGACTAGTGGCTACCACATCGGATAGCACTGATATAAAGCATTTTGATCAGTGCAGAAAGTTCTACTGGATAACCCTAGTCTATAGAAAAGGATCCTCAATGACCAGGAGATCTAGAAGAAATAAAAGGAGGACTTACTGTTTATCTACCAAGCATATGGTGATGAAGAAGACTATCAGGCAAGCCTTTCTTTGGTGTTATCTACCGGCCACCCGACCCAACAACCAGGATCAGAGACTGGCTCTGATTGCTGTGTCTATATACTAATTAGTAATAGTTGAATTTTGTTTCCCCCAAATTTATGTGTAAGTCCTAACCCCCGGCACCTGTGAATGTGATCTTGTTTGGAAATAGGGTCTTTGCAGATGTAATCAAGTTAAGGATCTTAAGATCATCCTTGATTTAGGGTAGGCTCTAAATCCAATAATTGGTGTCTTTATAAGAGGAAGGAGGGGTCAATTTGAGACACGGAGACTTAGAGGGAAGGCTATGTGTAGTTGGAGACAGAATGCAATCATGTAGCTCCAAGTTAAGAAACACCAAGGACAGGGAACAAACAGCAGAAGTGAGGAGAAAGGCATGGAAGAGATTCTCCCTCAGATCCTCCAAAAGGAGCCAACCCTGCCAACACCTTGATTTCAAACTTCTGCCCCCCCACCCCAGAACTGTGAGAGAATACATTTCTGTTGTTTTAAGTTGCCAAGTTCCTAGTGATTTGCTATGGCAGTTCGAGGAGACCAATATAATAGTCAGTGGATTTGTTCTGGGCTTTTAAAGGGCAATAGAAAGAAAAGATTTATGGTACATTAGAAAATATAGTACATTTGAGAAAGCCATATCATTTCTGTAGGCTTCAGTTTTCTTATCTGAGAAATAGGAAGAGAGATTACATTGATGGCATTCAAATGTCCTTCCCACATTTATATCTTCTGAAAAGAATATAAAGAACAAGTAGGGATTAGTAGGTTTAAAAGGCTAAGGTTATAGGGCATTCCAGCCTTATGTCCATATTTTTCCAATATTTCATTCTAAAAAGTATGCCTTTTGATCTTGGCACTTGGAAATCCCCCAAGTCTCAAGGCTACTTGATTGCTGTCTCCTTAGATGGAAATATATCTGGCCCGAAAGTCAATATCATAGGTCATGAGAAAATGAACAAGTGGCTTCAAGCTCCTTTTGTGAACCTTTATAATGGAAACAAATTTGCATCAAAGCAGATCACATGATGTTTTGGATCTAAAACTACAGGACTTCAGGATATTAAATTTCTCACTATGGGGGAGCTAGGTCCCTTAACCTGGTTAAATTTGAGAGTTTTCTGAAATGGCTTAAAGCAATCCGGAAAGAAAGCTTGTATAATAGGGAAGGGAATTTATGTGCTCATATAATTTAAATTTACATTGTCATTTGCGCCCAAAACAAAGTCTTTAATATTAAATCAGTTCCAGAATAACTAAGAGGCTTCCCAGTCATTTGTGGAATCTCTTCTTTTTATTTCGATCATGTCACTTCTGGAATGCTTTTGTGATGCTGTCAAAATTCAGGTTCTCTTTTAAATGGCATCCTTTTCATGAAACCTTTTTTGACCCCTTTCAATAAGAAGAAATCTGTATCACTACATCACTCTGGCAGCACTTTGTTTATACCTCCTCTATGGCATTTGCCGCAAGCTACAAGAAGCTTATTTGTACTCATGGCCTCATATTCTCTTAGTTATAAACCCAAGGAAAGTGGGGGAGACTAGCACCAGGCTTAGCATGTTAAGTGTTCAGATACTGGGTAAGATAGAAAATCTGTGCAAATCTACTTCTGAAAGGCCCTGAGTCTGATTCACATCACCTGACTAAGGTCATTTCTGAAAATGAAACTTCATTGAGGCTGCCTCTACACAAATAAAAGTATTTCACAAATACATTTTGCTCATCCAATCTATCTGATTCATATTTGATATTTGAAGCTTTAGAAATCACCAAGAATTATTTTAAAAATAAAAGGTATTTTACGTGTATGAGCTTTTTTAAAACTTAGACTGTCTGCTGTTTTGTTATTCCAGCATGAGTTATTATGCAAGTAATTTTTTATTAATTTAGAGTCATTAAAATGCTTTCCCTCTTCTATTCCATCATCCTTTCAGTAACATTTTTTTACTCATTTTTATATTAAACCATGTTATTAAGTCATTTCTCTCTTTTGTTCAGTTTTTCCTTCTTGTTGGAATCCCTCACTCTTCTTTTTTGCTGCTTAGAGGAAAGGCTACAAAGTTTTCCAAATTGCAGCAGGCATAATTAGTGGTTTTTGTTTCGTGTTCTCAGCACATTCTGCTCAAACTTCTATCATAGCATTGACCACACTGTATTAGCACTGGGTATGAGACAACTGAGAGACAGATGTTACCTTCCTTCTGTACCCCACCCATATTTATCCTGGCACCTATCATTACAGCATAGTGGAAAGAACAAGGATTCAGTCCCAGAATGCCATTTATTGATGGTGGCATTTGAGCAATTTGTTTAAACTGAATTTCAATTTCCTCATGTGTATTATTTACCTCATATACTTGTGAATGTTAAGTGCTTAGCATAATGTAGTGATGCAATAAATATTTTCTATCCAAATAAACATACATGAACATCTCTATATAATCATACTGATATATGAAAATGAGAGAGAGAGAAAATTAGTCTTGGAAAAAAGCAATCTTTTGGCTTTTCTCATGGTAAGATTCATGTTTTTGGTATATTGAGACTGCAGAGTGATAAGATATATGGAAGTTTGAAGACAACTATTTAAAATAAGTATTTTAAAAGAAGTTCTAGTTTATACTCACTTGTTTTCAAGACATAGCTGGCATTCATTGGGATAAGTATTTCCATCAGTCCCACAGACAGGCTTATAAATCTTGGGGCATCCAAGCACCTTTATGTTACAATGAGCCTAAAAATGTTATTAAACAGAATTATTTCCCATTATTTTCCATCCTTTCAGTTTATAGCATAATGTCTAAAATGGTTCTGTTCACTCTGTAGTCAAGTTGAAGATGTGATCATGACAGTAGTTGGGAGAGTGAAGCTATATGTTTTAAGGGAACTGATTTTAAGATTTGGAGTCAGATCTGGTTGTAAGTAATGCCTCTGCTATTTACGAGTTATAAAACTTTGACAGGTAACTTGGTTTCTCTCAACCTTAGTCTCCTCATCTGAAAAATTGGAGTCATATTTTCATTTTCCCCACATATCTGATAGTGGTGTTGTGAAGTTTAAATGACATGAGTGAGATGATCAAATTTATAATTTCTGCAGTGCTTGCTCCTCTCAGGCCAGACTCACCTTAGGGCATGTCCTTCCTTGAAGAACAGTGTTGTACACTCACAACAGTGACTTCTCTTGCACAATCTGTTTCCTTTATTTCCATAAGATCACTGAATGACTATTATGGGTCAAACACTTTCCTCAGTGCTTTTTATGT
Source organism: Tamandua tetradactyla (assembly GCF_023851605.1). Lineage (NCBI taxonomy): Eukaryota > Metazoa > Chordata > Mammalia > Pilosa > Myrmecophagidae > Tamandua > Tamandua tetradactyla. The sequence continues at coordinate 28,438,210 of NC_135346.1, forward strand.
ATTATTCTATTTAAACCTCACAACTATCCTATGAAACTTTTTTGTTTTTTAAATAAAAGAAGTTGTGGATTTACAGAAAAATCATGAAAAAATACAAGATTCTCATAAACCATCCTATTATTACCACCTTGCATTGGTATGGTATATTTATTAAAATTGATAAAAGTACATTTTTATAATCATACTATTAATTATAGTCCATGTTTTAATTTAGGGTTCACTGTATTGTGAAGCCCCATGTATTATTTCATTTAATTTTTTATTCTATGACTTTATTATTAATACTCATTCTTTAGGTAAAAATAATGGGTACAAAGTGATAAAATCACCAATATTACGTGGTTAGTAATTGCTAGATCCAGGAATCAAACCCAGTCACTTTAGTTCCTGAGTTTTAACTTTTAACTGCTTCACTCTACTTCTTCTCACCCCATTTACGTTTTGCAAAAACTTACTTATCATTCATGGTTCAAAATAAATTTCACTTTCCATGATGGTTAATCAGATATGTCAACTTGGCTAGGCTATAGAACTCGCTTATTTAATCATTTGTGTATTGTTGTGAAGGTGATTTGTAGATGTGGTTAGTATCTACAGTTAACTCTAAGTAAAGATTACCATAAAAACGTAGGTGGGTATCATACAGTCAGTTGAAGGCCTCAAGAAGAAAAACAGGTTCTCAGAGAAGAAAAAATTCTGATTCAAGACTACATTATCAAATTTCATCTGAATTTCTAGCCTGCCAGCTTAACTTACAAATCTGATCTCAAGACAATAATATCAACTTTTTCCTGGCTTTCCAGCCTTCCAGCCTGTCCCATAGATTTTGGGCTTACTAGCCCCTACATTCACATGAGCCAATTCTTTAAAATAAATCTCTTTACACACACACACACACACACACACACACATACACACACTGATACACTTACTTAGGGACACCTTCCATGATCTCTATCTTGGTTAGGTTCTTAATGGTACTAGATCTTAATAATACTTTTCACAAATGTAATAATTTATTCATTTATGAACTGAAGTTTCTCATCTGCCACCACACTAGATAAGAGGGACACTTCTGGTCTCTAAATTTACTGAAATTACCTTTAAAACATAAGAAAAAAATGGAAAAGTCAAGTCGAGAATATCTTTCTAGAAGAACAACCTAGCTTATTACTGTGTTTTTTTGGTAATTACAAATTAGAGTTACACCTGAGTAATTACCTACAGGGTCAAACTAGGTGTAAGGAGGAAGGGTTAATTTGAGTAGAGTTGAGAAGGATTCTACTTAAAAGGCTTCTCCTACTAGCTAAGTCCAAGTACCTGTTAAAAACTCCTTTACAGCAAGCATTATATGTCCACATAGAACTTTCCTGTGCACCAGTGAGTTTGATCTTAGACATCAGCCTGTGAGGAGAGTGGTACTTCCATGTGGATTTTATAGGTTAAGCCTCTCTAATATTTACATTCATCACCTTGCCTTCAGGCTATACTGAAGAGTGACATCTAGATTGCGATTTTGTATTATAAACAGATTCGACTTGAGAAATGAGAAACTGCAAATTTCTTTTTACCTCTCTTCCTTGGAATTCAGCTTCAGTGTTACCTAGAAAACATAAATCAGAAATGTTAGTTGGGTCCCAAGATGGGAAAAGCAAGATCTATTCTCTCTCTGTCTCTCTCTTTTTTTTTAGAGCCATTCTTACGCTTTTTTTTTTTCTTTTATGAAGACCCTGACTTCTTTGCAGCCCTCTTCCATTGCCCTACCCCTTCTCGTTTTCATCATCTCTCAAGGGCATCTGACTGGTTTCCATCTGTTTCCTACCTGATGAAATCTTGAAAAAAATAAGCACAAAATTTACCATTACCAAAGTATTTCAATTTGCTATTTCAGATATGTTAATCCATTTCCTTAAAGGTGAAACGCAGTCCTTCTTGCTTGAAGCCTATTAGGTCCTGAGCAAATATCTGTAGAATGTCTACTGACATTCTCACAACCTTTGATCTCACAGCCACTTAGTGATAGAGGAAGCTTAACTCTCTTTATCTCAGTTTATAGATCACGGTAAAGTGCATCTCTATGACTCTGAGACAGTTATCCCTAGCAGGAACCAAGTTTTCTGACACAGCACCAACTTTTTAAATGACATTCAAGTGCCCTTTTGTAAGTGATATAAAAAAATGAAGCTCTTTGATAACTCACCATCCGTTCCCCAAAGAACTATTTTCTAATTACATTATACTGAATGACTGTAGTTCAAATTCACATTTTTAGAATTTACAGATGGTTAGAATAACCACTCTGCATTCTCCAGAGTGTTGGAAGTCTTATTACATCATGCAGGGGATGGTAACTATGATGAGTTCACTGAAGGGAAAGGGAACTAATCTGGGAGGACTCCAAGGAGGAAATATCAGTGAGATTTGATTTTGATATCAACAATCTCTGAGTCACCTAGTTACAGAAAATATTAACATTTAGTCTTCCTCTAGTGCTGCTGTTTATTTCTCTTTGTTTTTAGTGGCTACTTTCAGGTAGAGTTTCTTCCTACTAAGTACTGGAAAATAATGAAGCATCTATGGGCTTGGGGAATATGGTCCCCTGAAATAGTCAGGACCTGGTATTGTTGGGATCTCACTGGATTTCAGAATCTAGGTGCATCTGAAGATGGGTGAGCAGGTGGTCACCCCCACAGGCATCTGTTTGTATAAGTTATAATGCAAGAGGAAGGGAAAAGGGCCTACTGCTCCCATAAATATTTAGCAAATACAACAAATGACATGCTTTCTCTTTTTAGCCAAGTGCCAAGTCAGCTCCCGTTAGGTTTCTTTGCAAGGTCTACAAGATTAATTTGAAAATATTAACCATTTTCAATGACATATTGGCAGCTCATTTCAATCCCATGGGTTCAGAATCATCTGCCAACATTGTTGAGACATACATACACCATGTGTAGTCAAGCAGAATGATTTCTGTGGACACATACTGCAGGTCAAAAAGTAAAATTTTTAAACAAACTGCCTTCTATATAGAATAATGAAAAGCCATTGTTATCTATTTTAATGCAGTTCCATGGGAATTTGAAATTTGTAAATTGGCCTTAAACTTTGCAGTTAGGAGAGCACTTAAGGTTGAAATAATCCCACCTTCTTTTCTTTATCATATCCCTGACAAAATGTCAGTCTCCAGTACTTAGATGAAAACCATTCCATCTCTGGACTGTTCTAATTTGTAGATATTTTTCCTCATGTTTATGTTTAAAATCCTCTTTCCATAATTCTCATCCATTGCTTATATTTCATCTCACTGGGACCAGAAGATCTAATTTAAAGTCTAGAGGGTAAAGTGCTCAGCAAAGCATCAGTTCAAAAGTTTTCATTCAAATGAAAAAAACATACATAGACACCTACCGGAGAAAATGAGCAGGGCCAAGGCACTGAACAGAAAGATGCCTGTTACCTTCATGGCTGAATTTCTGTGTCCAGAGCTCAGATGAAAACTGCACCAAGTTTACCGCTTCTTTCCAGAGCCCTGGGACTGGAAGGTTCATATATATGGAGTGATAATACAGGCTCCACCCGCTGTGCTACCAGTTACCTCCTTGGTTATTGATTGACTCCATATCAGAGCCTGGCCCCAGGTTGAATGTCACCTGTGGAATAAAAGGGAAAGAGCAGGTGGGTCTGAAATATCCAAAGCCAAGATTCTGTCAGGAAAACAGTTCTGGTGGTTAGTTAGTTAAATCTGTGGCGAACTCCTTCTGTGACTATGGGAAGGGCCTTCTCTTCCTGAACCCCAGTTTTCTCATCTATAAAGTGAGGGTATAAACTAGATGCTCTCCAAGATCCCGCCTACTCAGCAGTCCTGGACATGTAAGCGGGCCTGGATGTCTAAAATATCCCCTCCATTCTTTCTTCTTTTTCTTTATTTCTACCCTGTCTTAGTCTTCTTTCTCTCATTTTCTGTCACCCCTTCACAAAGGTTAAAGTAGCTGATAGAGGTTCAGGTTGGAGACAGGGAGAATCAGTTCCTTAGAGTGTGTATGGCGGCATGTGGAACATTGGAACCTCTTTCTGGCTTATGTTCTTGGAAACTTTTGCTGTGTCTCTGTTTATTCACCTAAAAATAGAAATAATAATAGAAATACAGTTCTATTATAGATATAATATATCTTATAATGTATTATAAATTTTATATGTTATAACATAATATATCAGATATAATAATATATCTATTATATTAACAGTTCATTAAAAAATATATACACACTGTCTCCATTTTCTCTCATCTTTATGCATGTTTGGAGAGTAGAGGCACTGACAGCCCTTGTTTCAAACAGCCTTTTTAATGATGTTTGCATATTAGCTTTGGAAAATGGAGGTGGTGTCTCCCTGTGTAGCAAAGGTCAGGTTTGTTCACTATCCAGGATAATAAGGATAACATTTGTCTTCAGAGCAAATTTCACGTGGATTTTCTGCCCTTTAAAAAGATGTAGGGGAGAAAAAAACAGATGTGGGGGGCGGTGCGGTGGTGGCTCAGTGACAGAATTCTGCCCTACCGTGTTGGAGATCCAGGTTCGATCCCAGTGCCGTCCCATGCGAAAAAAAAAAAAGATGTGGGATTTTAAAAAGCTTGGCATTCTTCTCCAATAAGAAAACTGCACTTTCTCTGCAGGTATCACTTGACCCTCTTCCTGTAGCCCTGTAGGAACTGGGGCTGGGATACCAGCACAAACATTGACATGCTGGCTTTTGCCAGAATAATTCAGTCTCTCATCTGTGACCTGGGAATCTGTATCTTCTGCCAGGATGCACTAAATTGTGGCAGACTAACTTGTTAGCATTCAAGTAGGGTAAAATCTCAGATCTTCAAAGGTCTCAAAATATGTCAGACACTGTTCTCATCTCTGGGGATATACCAGTAAGATAATAAAGTTCCCACCTCCGCAGAGCTACCCTTCCATTCTAGTTAGGAAACATAGGCAATAAACAAATCAACAATTAATTATAAAGTATTCAAGATTGTGATACATATTATGGAGACAAAGAATAGGGCAGATAAGGGTGCTGGGTGTTTGAGGAGAGGACATTTATTACAGGATGGTCAGGGAAAGACTTGGTGGTTAGATGCCATTTGAGCAAAGACATGATGAAGGAAAGTGTGGAATTGAGCCATACAGATATCCAAGAAAGTGCATTACAGGCAGAGAGCAAGGTGCAAAGGCTTTGAGGCAGAGTATGCTAGAGAAAAATCCAGGATGTCAATCTGACTCTCAGACAGTGATTACATCATTGAAATCTTTCTCAGTTGTTAAAACTCAGTTCAAATGCTGTTTCCTTTTGGAAACTCCCTAAGCTCCACTGGGCTTCCACAGCATGTTGAACATGCTGGAATATGATACATTATACACTATTCTATTTGTACAATGTGACTATTTCTCCTCTCTGCCATTTACTTTTCAACCTTCACTATATTTCTTCCTCCTTTACTATCACCACTAAAATTGTTCTTGTGTGGGTCACCAATTCAAGTTGACTAATTGCATGGATATTTTCTAAGTGCACAAGACCTCTAATTCTTCACACTCGATCACATTGTTATCATCTCTTTCCTTGGGTTTCATCACTGTACAGTTAACTACATTTCCTCATACCTTCTTCATCTTATACTTTCTCCAACCATTTACCATCTCCTCCTCCTCTAGCTAAAGAGTGAATGTTGGAGATCCTCAGGTCTTAGTCCCAGGTACTATTTTCACCTTCCTTAGGTGAACTCATTTGTTCATGTTTTTTAAGTTCTATCAATACATGCATGGCTTCTAAATATGTTTATCTTTCCCATATCTCTCTCCTAATATTCAGATCCAGATATTCAAAGGCTTTCTAAAAAAATAATTTATTTCAACTGCTTTTTTAATATCTGCATTTGGATACCCTTTAATATATCCCATGCTACCATTTTGATCATCACCACTAATATTTCCATCTTTCAGTCTCTTCATATTTCCCTTCCTTTTAATTGTTGTCAAAGCCAAACTATAAGCATAAGCTTCATACCTCTCTTTATCCTCACCATACACCATTGTCCACATTGAATTTTTTACTAAATTCTCTTCTTATGTCTATGTCCAAAATATCCTCAATTCTATATACTTCTTATCATCTTCCCCTGTCCTACTTAAGACGAAGACCATCATTTCCTTTCTGGATTTCTGCAATTTCCCAACATCTGTAATAACAAAAATGTTTTCCGTAAAACAATCAAGTGATCTTTATAAACTGCAAAGGTGATCATGTCACTTCTCAGTTTTTATTGTTCAAAACCCTTAAGAAAGTTTTAGGCCCTGCAAAGTTTTGTTTCTTCTGGCCTCTCTCCCTATATCCCATACTAGTCTCTTTGCTCTTAACTCAGTCTGTCAAGCTACCTTGTTTTTCTCTCTGTTGCCCTTAATAATAATCTGGCTTCTAGATGTTAGCCCTCAAGATTCAGGTTGAGTATAATTTTCCCATGGAGCCACTTTTCTGTGGCTTCCCTTGCTTCTTTCTACATCGTCATAGGGCCTTCCTGTCATATGATTTAATGATATCCCATATTGTTCTTCATAGCATTTAAAATAATTTTAATTCTGTAGTTAGTCTGATGATTATTATTATCCCATCACCTTTAGGGAGCAAATCAGGTATATTTTGTTTACTGCAGTACTTATTAAAGTACATGGCAAATAGGACATATTAGATATGTATTTGTTGAATACATGAACTAGGTAATAAATGTCCCTACTGACAGTATGGGTTGAAGCCATGTGAGCCCCAGAAAAGTGTGTTCTTAAAGCTAACCCATTCCCGTGGTTGGGGACCCATGGGAAGTGGGATCTTTTGGTGAATAGGAGCTCAGCTTTCATCTAGGGTGAGTCTTAATCCTTTCATTGTAGCCCTTTATAAGAGAATGATAATTCAGACAAAGAGAGAAACACACAGAAACAGAAAAAGCCACAGAAGCTGAGAGAGAAAGACAAGGAAGCCAGAAGCTGAAAACAACAAAACCCAGAAGAGAAAGGAGAGACCAGCAGACACCACCATGCGACAGAGTCCAGGACACCAACAGCCTGTGTTTGGTGAGAGAGCAGTGCCTGATTCTGCCTTGATTTGGGCACTTCCGTGGTCTCAGCACTGTAAAGTTGGAAGTTAATTATTTCCCATTGTAAAAGCCAACCTGTTTCTGGTATATTGCACTTTGGTACCCTAGCAGACTGAAACACTGAGTTTTTTTTTATTTTTTTGAGAATTATATCTTTATTGGGTTGGCCAAGAAAGATACTTTCAGTGTCTCAAATCACAGTATTACAAAGGTTGGTGGGCCTTGGCTATACTTGTACTAGTTCCTATTTGATTCATGAGTCTCTTCTACAACATTCCTAAGGAGTAGTCATAAAAAGGTTTTGCTTAAATATCTTCAATTATAAGGAAGCATTACTTACAGGTGCAGCATATTCCATTGTTGGGCAACCATAATTGCTAGAAATTATGAAGACTGCCTTCCCATTTGCTCTAATTGCCTCTCTGGAGCCACAGAATAAATCTAGGATGTCTTCCGTATGGCAGTCTTTTGTTTATTTAAAGACATCTGACCTATGCTCCTTGGATCTTCTTTTCTCCAGGTAGAACATTCCAGTTCCTTTAAACATTTTTCATATTTATTTAACTTCAGTTGAAGGGTGGGACTGGTACTAACACTGACTTTTTTGAAGATCCAGTTTATGTCTGCTTCATTTGGATTCTTATTCATTCAGCCATTGTTATATTCCAAATATTAATTGAGCCCTAATATTTAAAGTCTGAGCTGAGTGCTAAGTTAATGAATATGATTTGTGTCCTTGTGAGTCTAAACACTGATAGATATTATTTGAATGAGTAAAGCTTTTGTCTATTATTTCAAGCCACAACTTAAATGGTAGTTTTCTTACCAATAAGAAGGTTCTGATAGCCACTGTTAAGGGGGGTTAATATTTGAGAAAGGGGATTTTTCTTTGGTCTCCCAAGCAGTTTTGGAGAAGAGAATTGACTGGGATCCTCCCATAGGACTCTTTAGGGAATAACAGTTGCAGTAATAACATTAAGATACAAACCTGTCTGATGTCAAAGCCTGGGCTTTTTCTAACAAAGCCGTGATTTTTGAAGATTTTGATTGTCACTCAAAGTAAAAAAATAAATTTTATAATATAGCTTGGTCTATATATATGTGCAAACAAATGAAATTGATCAGAAATGAAACTAAGCCTTACACAATGTCATGACTCTTGACACTTTTTATTCCATTTTTTCTCATAATTCACAAATCCTGACCTGCAGTTTGAAAATATTTCACTAGACTTGGCGATCTGTAGACCCTAAACCACCTGGTTTTCTTAATCTCTACATACCTGGATATAACTCAATAGAAGCTGGCCCTAACATGGTGGTGGGAAATGGGATCTTTGGAGATAGCCAGTTGAAAAGGGATGATTAAAACCCATGGAGAGACAGACCTGGCTCCAATTCCAAATCTACCATTTCAACTGTGATATAACTCTAGGTAAGTAATTTTCCACAACTACAAAAAGGCATATAATAATGCTAATATAAATTCCATTGGTTTGGTATGAGACTAAGCTAAGAAATTATAAATCAGTGTTATACAAAAATAGTGTATAAAAATATTACTCTTCAGTTCCCTTGAAATAATAATTTCTAGTTAGTAATGTTATTACTCTTCTTTCCACTTGGAAATAATGGGTTGGAATGATGAATGAAATATTTAGACTTCATATGATAAATGACTCAACAGAAGAAATACTGTTTTGTCCTGATGCAGGAGTGGGGCCGGGGATGTCATTGGTGAAAACAATCCCTCTGCTGTGCTAAGATATTCATCATACCTCATGTGTTTACATTGCCTAACCTTGTGTAAATTTCTCTCCTCTTCTTCTTTACCTCCCTGTGTAAATACCTATGCAAGTATATCATTGGGAACTAAAACAAACATATTATGATCTACTTCCCTCTGTTTCAAGGACCAGTTATTCACCTGAATAAAGAGTAACGACAAAACTTAAAGAATTGCTCTACTGGGTGCTGATATGCTTGCTGGAATGGGACTTTCAGTTGGGCAGACTGTTAATTTTCACAACCCGCTCCCAAGGTTTTACTAGTAAGAAAAATGATAGAAACTAGAGCTATCATGCCTAAGATATTATGAACCTGACATTTGAGGATCTTTTTCAATCTCACTCTTCATTAATAATGGAGCTTCATGCTTTTTCTTCAATTACCCCTTCTTTTTCTTCCACTCCTTATTCTTTATACAGTTCTCAAAGTTTTCAATTGTGCCTATTCTCTAAAGCATAATTAAAATGTCTGTGGTGCTTTATTCAATTAGTAGTGTTTCCCTTTTTAAAATCGCCCATCATATTTTATGAAGCTATTACTTGATAATTACTTTGGTTATGTGATTCTGATTATCATCATCATAGTTAAACCACTATCACTGAGAATTTTCAGCACACCTTATATGTGCCAGGCACTGTGGTGTTTTATTTTTTATTGATACATATTATATATTCTCATACCATGTAATCATCCAAAGTATACAATCAGTGGTTCACAAAATCATCATATAGCTGTACATTTATCATCACAATCGACTTTTTTTTCTTTTTTATGAAAAACAACATATATACAAAAAAAGCAATAAATTTCAGAGTACATGGCAACAGTTAGTTGTAGAACAGATTTCAGAGTTTGGTATGCGTTACAATTCTACAATTTTAGGTTTTTACTTCTAGCTGCTCTAAGATACTGGATAGTAAAAGAAATACCAATATAATGATTCAGCAATCATACTCATTTGTTGACCCCTACCTTTTCTGTATAACTCTACCATAACCTTTGATCTTTCTCCCACTCTTTAGGGGTATTTGGGCTACACCCATTCTAACTTTCTCACATTGAAAGGTGCTGTCAGTAATATGAGATAGGGGTACGGAACTAGTTGATGTTCTGGAGGGGCTGGGTCCTCTAGGTTTCAGGACTTATCTGGTTCTGGGACACATCTGGAGGTTGTAGGTTTCTGGAAAGTTACCCTAGTGCATGGAACCTTGATAGAACCTTATATAACACTCTAGGTGTTCTGCAGGATTGGTAGGAATGATTTTGGTTGGGGTTTGGCAAGCTATGAAAGGTAGCAATGTCTGACTGAAGTTTGCATAAGAGTGACCTCCAGAGCAGCCTCTCGACTCTGTTTGAACTCTCTCAGCCACTGATACCTTATTTGTTACACTTCTTCTCCCCCTTTTGGTCAGGATGGCATTGTTGATCCCATGGTGCCAAGGCCAGACTCATCCCTGGGAGTTACCTCCCATACCACTAGGGAGACTTTCACCCCTTGGTATCATGTCCCACGCAGGTGGAAGGGCAATGGTTTCACTTGCAGAGGTGGGCTTAGAGAGAGAGAGAGGCCACATCTGAGCAACAGAAGTGGTTCTCTGGAAGTAACTCTTAGGCATACCTGTACATAGGCTAAGCTTCTCTACTACATACATAAGCTTCACAAGAGCAAGCCTCAAGATCAAGGGCTTGTACTATTGGTTTGGGTGTCCCTAATGTTTGACACAGTATCGGGGGTTCCCCGGTGGTAAAGTTTAATAGTTCATATTTTTTTCTCCCATCCCTCAAGGGATTTTGCCAATACTTTTTGATTATCTGCTTAATATACTCTGGATGTATCCAGGTATTATATTAAGCTACACAGGATCAAAGGCCCTCTTTCTTATTCTGGGCTCCCTGTGTTTGGATTGTTTAAAAGATTTATCCAGACAGGTTGAGTTAGATTATGTGCTACAGAACATTTAGGTTCTGAACAAATAAACCTTCTTCCTTTGGTCTCAAATTGTTGATGAAGTTCTAACCCCTGAATTCTGAATTATGTAGTGCTTTATTTTAATCATTTTAAATCCCTACAGCATTGCCGAAAGGTGGATATTAGTATTCCCATTTTACAAGTAAGGAAAATGAAATGCAAAAATTTTAGTTATCTTATTTATGGTCACAGAGGCCTAATACTGACTTTCATATTTATCTGACTTCAAACTCGTTTTCTTCTTTTTCTTTGAGTGCTTCTTAGCATTTCTAAATGTCCAACCACTTTTTACTTTGAAGCAGTTATTTATACTTAATGACATGGTGAGAGTCTTGATGTAAACTTCAGGACACCAGGATTCCTAATTTAACTTTGCCACTGTCAACTGGTTGGAAGTTTTGCAAAGTCTCTCTACCTGTCAGCTTCAGTTTACTAATTTGAGGAAATAAAAATAGCTAGATCCTAAGGAACTTCTTATGGCACACTGTTGCTTCCTTTTCCTCGTTTGTATCTACTTACCCAGTTTTTAAAATTATTTTTTCTTCAACATTATATTTTGAACATTTTCAAACACGTAGAAAAGTTGAAAACATGTTACAATTTAAACCATTACATGTTTCTCATACATTCAGCAACATTTGGCTGTATTATACACACAAAACACACAATTTTGGTTGAATGATTTCAAAGTAAATTGAAATTGCAGATGGCATCATGACACTCATGTTTAAACTTTTTAGTAGCAAAGGTTTAAGAATAGAGTCTAATACCCAGTTCACATTCAAAATTACCAAACTATTCCCAGTATATCTTTTATATTATTTTGGAATCATTATCCAATCATAGTAATTGTACTTAGCTGCCTGTATTTATTCTTTTCTTTTTCTTTTTAAATATGGAACGCTTCACGAATTTGCATGTCATCCTTGCACAGGGGCCATGCTGGTCTTCTCTGTATCGTGCCAATATATGCGTATTGTGCTGCCAAAGCAAGCACTGTATTTACTCTTTAAAAAATTCAGAACAGTTTCTTCATTTTTTTCTTGAAATTAACTTTTATTTATGCTTATGTCTTTTATTTTGATAAAATTACAAACAATTTTTGTAATTTTATTACAGATAAAAATTTCAAGAAGATTAGAAAGAACAACTTTTCTGCCCTTTATCAAGATTCATCAATGCTTTATTTTTTGACCTATTTGAGTTCTTCCTTTAAACATCCATATATATATATAGATAGATTTAGATATAGATGTAGATATATAATTTGGGGGGACCATTTGAGTGAAAGTTGAAGACATTCTGCTTGAGTAATAGTACAATTATGACAGCCAGGAAATTTAATATTAAAACAATACTATGTTGTTTCAAATGTAGTTATTTAAAGTTTTCAATTGTCCCAATAATGTCCTTTATAACATTTTCATCTAGTCCATGATTCCATCCAAGACTGCATATTGAATTCAGTGATCTTGTTGCTTTAGGTTTGTTCGGTCTGGAACAGTTCATGAGACTGTTTGTCTTCCTTGACTTTAACATTTGTGAGGAGTCCATGCCAGGTTTTGTTTTTTAAAAATGTCCCTCTGTTTTGTCTGTTTTCTCATAAAGAAATATTATGCATATTTGGCAAGAATACCACAAAGCGATGATGCCCTTCTCATCAGAAATCATATCATATCAGGAAACACGTTGTATTAACTTGTCCCAGTACTGGTGATACTAAGTGTATCGTTTAGGTAATGTGGTACCTATCAGTTTTCTCCACTGGAAAGATAATATTTGTTTCCTCTGTAATATTTGGGGAGATACTTTGAGATTTTGTAAATATCTTGTTTATCACCAACTTTCACTCACTATAGCATTTATTGATGATTTTCTAATTCTATTTCTTTTATATTTATTATTTGACTTTTTCTAATTCTACTTCCTTTCCTGTATTGATTGACTGGCTGACTCATTAATTTATATGAGTATGGACTCAAGGTGATATCAATATGAAACAATATTGATATATTATTAACTAAAGTCCATAGTTTATATTAGTTTTCATTCATTGTCTTTACAGTTCTGTGGGTTTGGATGGATGCATAAGGTCATGTATCTACCATTACAGTATCATACAGAATGGTTTCACTTCCCTAAAAATGTCCTGAACTCCACCAATTTATCCCTCCCATCCTGTCCTTGAATCCCTGACAACCACTGACCATTTACTTCTCTATAGTTTTGCCTTTTCTAGAATGTCTGCTTGGAAAGAAAGACATGATGAAAAGCAGAGAGAGAGGGAAAATAAAATAGAAATAACTGATTGTATTATGGGTAGTATGGATAAGTGTTATGACACTCCTGGTTCATAAATATGTAAATGTTCACATACTCGAATAAAGTCTAGAAGTTTACCTCCACTGATCAAAGTTAAATAAGAATACAGCTGAAGACAATGTACCACATCAAGCGCCTGGACTGATTGTTGAAATTGAGTAATGGGTATCCAGTGTTCATGAGCTGCATCTGCTCACAAAAATGGAGCCTAGTCATGCATACCTGAGGATGAGGATGATGATGATGATGAGTGGGTCACGTGCATCTGAAGGAGCTGTGTGACTAAGTATAAAAACCGAAGGGTACCCAGGACTGGTGGTTTTCATGGGCAGAGGTGGTCTGCATGCCTAGACTCACCTCTTGTGCCCATGAATATCCCAGGAACAGCAGGAGTGTGCTCAGCAATCAAGGGATTTCCAGTAAGTTTTGTTGTTTCCTGTCCCATTTTTTTCCTTAAAGCTAAGTAATATTGGTGCTGGGTGGAGGCTATTGCGTCTTGATTTGATTTTCAATCTGAATGCAAGACTAATGCTAGAAAAGCAAAACAGACATTGTAGAATGCCACTGATTAGTCCAATCCCTTTCTTTTGTAGAGGAAAAGAGTATTCCAGGCAGGGATCTTGCTCTTAGTCTATCAGTGCCTAGATGTGGGGATCAAGTTACATCATGAAGGAGAAATCTTCTAGAAAAGTCCGGAACTGTATATTTGGACTTGAAAGGAAAGCTTGTAAAGTCTCTGCTTTTCTTGGCTTTGGATTCATATTCCTTTGAAACTCTGTGAACCGAAACCTATGAATGGTGAGAGTTCAATTTAAATTCTCAAAATTATCTATTTTGTTTATTCACTGTATTAGATATTGAGAAGTAAAGGAATATTAGATGCCTTACCCTCCCTTAAGGAGGTTATAGCCTAACAGGGTAGTTAACGTGTAATAACTAGTTACACATTAATAATACCTGAGATTTATAAAGCCCTTAGCAGTTTAAAAAGGACTTTTAGATTTGGCATCTTGTTTAACCATCAAAACAATTCTTTGTCTTATCCTGTCCCAATTTTACTAACTGGAAAGGTTCTAAGATGTTATATGACCCACCTAATGCCACACAGCCAATATATGTTACTGCTGTGACTACAACTATGGCTTTCTGATGCTAATTCTAGTATTCTTTTCATTCAAGCACCATTGCTTGACTGTGGTTCAGCTTTTTTAAAAGTGCTATATAGAAATAGGAGGAAATTGATGCCATTACACAAATTAAAAGGCAAATAATGCCTGTGAGATAGAAAAGGATTAAGGACATCTTCATACTGTAGATAAATGAGATTTGATCTGGTCCTTAAAGTTGCGTGGGATTTAACTACTTTTTAAACATGGCAGATTGAACACACCTGTTCAGGCTTTAGCACCTGAAACTCTACTATAATGTCACTAAGAATAAAAATATGTAAACCCACAAGGTCAAAGAGGGTTGGAGTGGAAACACTAGAAGAAATGTAAAACCAAAATATAAAAAGATGATTGCAATAGAAAATGGTACCTGACTTAGCAGAGCAGAGAAAGCTGTAAGCTATGGTCATCAAAATGGAAGCTGCTTTGTTATACAAAACACTAGAGTAATTTTCTTTGAAATTAGAGTTATTAGTAACTTCTGAAAGCTAAGTGTAAAGTAGGAATAAAAACCAGAGAATTGGTTGCAACACCATACAAAGATGTATTAGGGTTCCCTAGGGAAACAGAACTGACTGTGTGCATGTGCTTGTACAGTAAATATTATAAGATTTTTAAAAAAATAGGAACTTGCTTATGTGACTGTAAAGATAGGCAAGTCCAATTTTCATCAGGCAGACCACAAGTTGGAAATTCTGATGAAGGTTTTTGATGAATGCCCTAGAAGAAGCTGACTAGCTGAAGTAGAGATGGAAATTCTTCCTTTTGACTGCTGAAATCATTTATCCTTGGAAAGTCTTCATTCAGCTGCTTGGATGAGCCTTTTCTCAATGTTGAAAGCAAACTCCTCAGTTGATTGTAGATGTAATCAGCTATAGATGCAATCAACTTACTGGTGATTAAATCCATTAACAATCAGGTCAGTGCTTGTTTAACCAAACAAATGGACACCACAACCTAGTCAAGACAACACATGAACTTAACCATCACAGAAAACTACGTATATGCCTGGACTACTCACCTCCCCATATTTACCCTACCCCACAGAACCATGCATTTGTCCTTTCTGACCTCAGTTGACTTAGGGATGCTTTGGTTTTAGGGATCCAGGATGCAGCTAAAGGCAAAGTAAGAATATGTTCTAAAAATGAGGGGTTAATTGTGAGTCAGCATTCAGAACAATGAAACCATGATTCCTTTTCCCCATTCGACCCTTAGAGGTGATCATCAGAAGATTGGAGAATTCCTCCTCTCTGCAGTTCTGAGAAAATAGATCCACAGACGTTTTGGGTTACCCCCTGCAAAAAATGTCCAGATTCCTGCCTAATCATCATATAGTGAAGGCTGTGGGTTTATAAGTACACACGTATCTCATCACAAACATAAAGTCAGCTTTTTGGTACAGCAAGGTTTTTTTGTTTTTTGTTTTTTACTTAAAGTATAACATGCATATAAAAAAGTACAGATCCTAAGTGAATATTTGATTAAATTATAATATTTTTGAATAAAGGACTGATAAAGATATAAAGGATCTGTGCAACTCAAGAGGGAAATTTCTTCCAGCTTTCAAAATCCTATTAGCATATTTCCCAATTAAAGTTATTGATGAAGCACTTTTTAAAAAAACTTTTATTATTGTATAATATAACATATATACAAAACAAAGAAAGAAAAAAGCAATAGTTTTCAAAGCACTCTTCAACAAGTAGTTACAGGATAGACCCCAGAGTTTGTCATGGGCTACCATATGATCCTCTCAGATTTTTCCTTCTAGCTACCCCAGAATATAGGAGGCTAAAAGGAATAAATATTTTATTATCAACACAATCGACTTTCTTTTCTTTTCTTGTGAAAAATAACATATATTCAAAAAAGCAATAAATTTCAAAGCACAGCACCACAATTACTTGTAGAACATATTTCAGAGTTTGACATGGGTTACAATTCTACAATTTTAGGTTTTTACTTCTAGCTGCTCTAAGATACCGAACACTAAAAGAGATACTAATTTAATGATTCATCAATCATTTTCATTTGTTAAATCCTATCTTCTCTATATAACTTCACTATTACCTTTGTCCTTTCTTTCCCTCTCTTTAGGGGTATTTGGGCTATGGCCATTCTAACTTTTTCATGTTGGAAGGGCTGTCAATAAGGGGTAGGGAGATGAAATGGTCTGGTATTCTGGAGAGGCTGGGCCCTCTAGGTTTCAGGATTTATCTGGTCCAGTCCCCTCTGGAAGTTGTAGGTTTCTGGAAAGTTACACAAATGCATGGAACCTTTGTAGAATCTTATATATTGCCTAGGTGTTCTTTAGGATTGGCTGGAATGGTCTTGGTTGGGGTTTGGCAGGTTATGATAGGTAGCAATGTCTAACTGAAGCTTGCGTAAGAGCAACCTCCAGAGTAGGTTGCTATTTGACTCTATTTGAACTCTCTCTGCCACAGATTCTTTATTAGTTACATTTCTTTTCCACCTTTTGGTCAGGATGGAATTATTGATCCCATGGTGCCAGGGTCAGATTCATCCCTGGGAGTCATCTCCCATGTTGCCAGTGAGACTTTCACTCCTGGATATTATGTCTCACATAGGGGAGAGGGAGATGATTACACTTGCAGAGTTGGTTTAGAGAATGAGGCCACATCTGTGCAACCAAAGAGGTCCTCCAGAAGTAACTCTTAGGCATACCCATAGGTAGGCTAAGCTTCTCTGCTACCTACATAAGCTTCACAAGAGTAAGCCTCAAGATCAAGGGTATTGCCTATTGATTTGGGTGTTCCTAAAGTTTGATACAGTATCAGGAGATTTCCTGGTGGTAAAGTTTAATAGTTCCATATTTTTTCTCCCATCCCTCAAGGGACTTTGCCAATACTTTTTGATTATCTGCTTAATATACTCTAGGATATGTCCAGCCATTACATTAATTTACACAGGATTAAAGGCCCTTTTTCTTACTCTGGGCTCCCTGTGTTTCATTTGTTCAAATGAGCTATACAGATAGGTTGAGTTAGATTATGTGCTACAGAAAATTTAGGTTCCAAACCAAACAAACCTTTCTTCCTTTGGTCTTAAAGAGTATGTGTGGTTCTGATATATAGACAATATCTTCCTTACCCCTGTTTTCTGAATTACTTTAACCCTGGATCAGCTTTGTTCTTATCTCTAAATACCAGGTTATATATATATATATTTAAAACAGCCTCTCAGAATCCAGAAATAATAATTACTGCTCCAGACTAAATGTGTCTGCTATAAGAACTTACAATCTAGGCCCCTGTGTAAGCATTTTCTGAGGGAGACCATACAACAATTATCCTTTCGTTTCTGGCTTATTTTGCCTCACCAAATGTCCCACTGGCTCATTCACATCATTGCATGCCTTACGACTTCATTCCTTTTTGTAGCAGCACAATATTTGATCATATATACACACCCTCGTTTGCCAATCTACTTCTCAGTCAGTGCTTCCTTCAGCCACCTGCATTCATTAGGCATCGTGTATAATGCCCAAAGTCCAGAGTCCAGCAACGCTCTCAATTTTAGATAATTTTCATTGTTCCCAGGAGAAGGACAACCAATAAACACACCCTCACCAAATAGGAAATCTAAACCTCCTCTTGTTCCTCCCCCCATTATTTACCTCTGCTGTTGCTGTGGTAGTGCTGATGTTTTCCTGTTAGACATAGCCCATAGCATGGAATAGCAGTTTTCCCCCTGTACCCTGGACTTAAGCACTCTTTGTACATGAGTCAAACTTTTGATGTATTTCTTGCAAGAACTAATTTATATTTCTAGTGTTTATCAGTGAGGCCCATAGGTCTATATAACCCCTTTCAATCTTGTTCATCTTCAATATGGTAACATTACTTATAGACCACTAGAGAACCACCTTCACTCCTATCTACTCCCTTACATTTGAGTTCAATCTCATTAGATAACCGTTCACCCATCTCTAGCTTCTGTGTATCTCTAAGTCCCCTATATTCTGTATTATAAGCCTCTGATTATACCTTTATGCTGGTCATAAAATTGGAGTCATGCAGTACCTATCCTTTTGTGTCTGGCTTATTTTACTCAGCATTATGTCCTCAAGGCTCATCCATTTTGTTATGTGCTTCAGGACATTATTTCATCTTACTGCTGCATAATATTCCATCGTATATTTATATGCCACATTTTGTTGATCCACTCGTCTGTTGATGGGCATTTGGTTTGTTTCCACCTTTTGGTGATTGTGAATAATGCTGCTATGAACATCGGTGTGCAAATGTCTGTTTGTCTCATTGCTTTCAGCTCTTCTGGGTAAATACCAAGTAGTGCTATTGCTGGATCATGGGGCAACTCGATATTTAGTTTCCTAAGGAACCACCACACTGTCTTCCATAGTGGCTGCACCATTATACGTTCCCATCAGCAGTGCCTAAGTATCCCAATTTCTCCACATCCTCTCCAACATTTGTAGTTTATGTTTGCTTAATAGGTGTAAGGTGGTGTCTCATTGTAGTCTTATTTATTTATTTATTAATTTTTCTCATGGGCAGGCACCTGGAATCGAACCTAGGTCTCTGGCATGGCAGGCGAGAGCTCTGCCTGCTGAGCCACCGTGGCCCACCCTCATTGTAGTCTTGATCTGCATTTCCCTTATAACCAATGACAATGAGCATCTCTTCATGTGCTTTTGAGCCATCTGTATTTGCTCTTCAGAAAAATGCCTATTCATATCTTTAGCTCATTTTGTAATTGGGTTGTTTATTCTTTTGTTGTTGAGTTGTTTGATTTCTTTATGTATATAGGATATCAAACTTTTTTCTGTTATGTGATTTCCAAATATTTTCTCCCATTGAACTGGCTGCCTCTTCACCTTTTTGACAAAGTCTTTTGAGGTGCAGAAGTATTTGATTTTGAGGAGTTCCCATTTATCTATTTTTCTTTTGTTGCTTGTGGTTTGGGTATAAAGTTTAGGAAGCTTCTTCCTATTACTAGGTCTTGAAGATGTTTCCCTACATTTTCTTCTAGAAGTTTTATGGTCCTAGTTCTTATGTTTAGATTTTGATCCACTTTGAGTTAATTTTTAATAGGGTATAAGGTAAGGGTCCTCTTTCATTCTTTTGGCTCTTGATATGCAGTTCTCTCATGCCCATTTATTTTGTCCCCATTCAGTGGATTTGGGGGCCTTGTGAAAAATAGATTTGGTGGTCTATTTCTGCACTGAAGAAGTACTATTTTTATCATGATCTTTGGCTACCCACATTGATATAGAGCTAGAATAGTGCTAGGTATTGCTAAACAGAAAGAATTGCTCCCTCATGTATGTAAACTCAGCACCTGTGTATATGCCTCTGTTATAGAACATAAAACTTGGAATTCTAATGTATTATTTTTCATCTGTGTCTCTTCTATTGAAGCCCTGGACATCATGATCTTTTCTTTTATGTCTTGAGTTTAGCATACTGCTTAATATAGTGATATCTTATAAAATGGGGGAAATTCCATTCGTTCTAAACGTTGGTATGTATAGTAGACTTTTGTAAGTTTTTCAAGGAATGATGGAGTTGATGACATTAATACCAGAAAATAAAATACTTGAAAGCAGTACATTAGCTTTTTTAGTAATTTTATAGTAATTTTTATCATCTTTCTTTCCCCTTCCCCCCAAACTGTAACCAAACATACAAGTGCTTGTTTATTCCTTCTCCTTTCTCTTTTCTCATCCCTCCAGTAGGTTAGCGTCCCCCTTTTTTATGTCTCAGAGCCAGATGACTTCTAGGCCCTCGAGATGCCACATCCAACAAATTATTTCCAGGGAGTTCTCCCAACAAATACAGTTCTTTCTCTAAGACAAATTCTGGTGCCAGCTGTTAAGATATCTCCCTGTAATCACGTAACACCCAAAAACCCAGTCTTTGGAGAATGGCAGTCCACATTTCAAATCTTGGCACTGCCAATATGATTTTGAGCTAAACTTCACATTTATAACCAACCGTCCACCCTCAATTTTCATAATCTCTTGTCCAAAATCCATGAGAGAAGAACTGTCTTGGAAATCAGCAGTTTTATAGAAAAGTCATATTGTGCACATACGGTTTACTAAGAAAGCCCAGTGGTGTCTGGGGCAGCATCCTGTAATCAAACATACTAATAATTCTTCAGCAAGAATTATAGATGAAAAGAAAAGAATTTACTTAAATTAGTTCAAGACAGGCTTTGTCATCCAAATGTGGATTCCGAGCAGCTGTGACCACTTTTCCGTTTAAGCTTCCTCATTGCTCCCAGAGTCTTACTTTCCCCGCAGCCTTGCTCTCCCCCACCCCTCCTGGCAGTGATCCCTCTGGCAATGATTAACTCATTGCTCAGACTGGAGACAGGGAAGCATTCCAGATGAGAAATTTAAGTGTTTACTGGAAGACAAGAAGATGCTTTTACTATGTATAGAGCCCAAGTAAAAATTCTACAACTAAAGGTAGAAGCATATATGTGCAAACAAAAGATCAACAACAATGCAACCACATTTCAAATAAGGAAATATGAAATTGGTATGGGACAACAATAGCAATAGAGGGAGCATACGTGGAAAATAATTGGGGATAGATATTGGCTTCTGGTCTTACCACCCTTAGACAACCCTCTCATATCTTATTAATTAATTCATCGTCAACTCAGATGATCTCTTCTTAGCCTTTTTCACATCTCTAGATACATGGCTTCATTTTACCATGGAGAATTTCCTCTGGGATGCCCTGCTCTAATTTCAAACACATTGTTATAAAACCAATTGATTACATTTTCTCTCAATGCCCGTTTTTCAAACTCCAATTCTCTTGAGATAATCATCATTATTCCAAAACTTCACCTTTGAGTTACTTTGGTCCACCCTTATTCATTGTCTTTGAACTAATCAGTCACCAAGTTTCCTAATTTGTCTTTTATCCACATCCTTTTTCTTTTACCATTCCATCACTCTGCCTCTTACTTGAATTATTCCTTCATACTGTTAAAAAATAGAAAATAGAATAGCACACATCAAATGACTGGTCAATATGAAGCTACTAAGGCTCAAGCCACCTTGTCCCAATACAGGACAGCTCTGAAGGGCCAGTTTCAGAACTGTGGGATCTGCTGAGGCCTGTGCTGGAACCTTACTACAGTTCAGCCTCTCCCTCTGCCCAGTTCTGCCTTTATTACTGTCTTACAGGTGCTTGTCCAGAGAGCACTCTCTAATTAATCTCTAGTATGCAAATATCTGCTGCAGAGTCCATTTTTCTGCGAACCCAGTCAAAGATGATTACTGACAAAGCACTATGCCATCTGGGCTCCATCATCTCTCGGATGCTATTTTCTAATACTCTCTCCCTTTATTAATCCATTTCAGCCACACCGGCCTCCTCCCTGTTTTTCAAACTTTCCAGCTGTCTTCCTTGGGGTTCTTTGCCCTTACTATTACATTTTGCCTAGAATATTTTTTCCCCACAGATAGCTAATGGCTAGACCCCTAACTCTTTTTCTTTTCTGCCCCTTTAACTTGCTGTCAAAGAAACATTGTAAATGTAAATGTAATCATGTCTTTCCTCTACTTAGACTTTTCATTGGCTTCCATGCTGGTTTGAAGCTATTATGTACTCCAGAAAATCCATGTTTCAATCCTGATCCAATCTTGTGAGGGCAGCTGTTTCTTTTAATCCTGATTCAATATCAATATTGGTAAGGTGAAACTTTTGATTAGATCATTGCCATGGGGATGTGACATGCCCAGTTGTGGGTGTGGTCTTTTGATTAGATGGAGATGTGACTCTACCCAGTCAAGATGGGTCTTGATTAGTTTAGTTTAGATTGATTAATTCTTTGCAAGGGGGAACATTTTGATGAAACCTCAGATGCAGACACTTAGAGAGGAAACCACTGGCATCAGAAGCTGGAAGCGATGAACCTGGTAGAAGGACCAGCAGATACCAGCCACACGTCTTCCCAGATCAGCCTTCCTTGCGGCAAGGTATCTTTCTCTGGATGCCTGAGTTTGACAAATTTATGGTCTTGAAACTATAAACTTGTAACTTATTAAATTCCCTTTTTAAAAGCTGTTCTATTTCTGGTATATTGCATTCTGGCAGCTTAACAAACTAATACAGCTTCTCACTGCCCTTGGGAGAGTGTATGATCAACTGAGCTATGAAATGGCATGGATGAGCTGGTGCCTATCCCTTTCTCCAGCTATATTTCACAACACACATCCCTCCTGAGGTTCACACTTAAATACTTTCTTACTAACACAGTTTTACATGTTTTGTTGCCTCTTTGGGGATCAACCCTCTTCTTCACTTCCACACCATCTTCCTACTAGACTCATGTTTATTTTCAAAATCATGTTTTCAGATCTCCTCTTCCAGAAAGTTTTCCTTGATGCCATATGTTCCCTAGTAGTTAATAATCTTTTAATTGCTAACTCTTACTCTGTATATATGTCTTTCATTACATTTTTCTTCCCCAGTAGACTGTTAAACTCTCTGAGAGCAAGCAAAGTACGTTACTTATCAAAGCACTCCCGATGTATATCTAAGAAGCGGTTGGTAAATGTGTAGTAAAATTTTATGGTTTAACTGAAGAGAAAGCTCATATCTAGAACATGGTTTGCTTGGACCCACTAAAAACACCATGATAAGTAACTCCACACAAAACTCTCCCACAAATTACCTTTTCTTCTTGGAGGACAATGCCATGACTAACCAATTCAAGATGAGTCTATTTGACAGTTCTATTTCTCATTATAAATACATCAGGTATTATCTGGTTTATGAAGGTATCTCTGGTAAGTTTGATCAATCATTGGTCACTCATTCAACCAATTTTTATTGAGCACAAATTATGTACAAAGTATGCTACTTATTAGGGATAGAGGGGCAGATAAAAGAGGCACCACAGATAATTCCTACTTTTGTGGAGCTTACATTGTGATGCGAGGGAGAAAATAATGAATATTAACAAGTAAAATACACAGTATGTTAATTGGAAACTAGTGAAAAAAATAAAGCAGGAAAGGAAGATAAGAAATTGGTTAGTGTGGAGGGAGGGAGAAATGTGCAAATTTAAATAGGAGCCTGGGAGGACTCATGGCAAAGATGGTGTTTGGGTGAAGACTTGAAGAGTTAAGAAATGGCATAAAAAGGGATATGTTCTTTCTCCCAGGTTCTGCTTATTAATTCATTCATTTAAAAATAATAGTGACTGGTCTGTGCCTAGCCCTTTCAGTCCTGGGAATAAAGAAAGACAAGGTCCCTGCTTTCATGGAGCTAACATTTTAATGGATAGAGACATACTAATCGAGTAAGCAAATTATTCTTCAAGAAAATATTAGTCAGTGTGGGTGGGTAATCTGATGAAAACAGAGTGATGCTATAGAGAATGATCTGGGCAGGTGGGAAGTGTCCTATAGATGATTAGGAAAGGATTTTCTGAAAAGGTGACATTTAAACTGAGACCTGAATGCAAAAAAGGAGCTCGTCTTGTAAAGTCTATGAAATTATCTCTGACTTCATTATCTATTTCCTTGTTCCTGTTAATTCTATGAGTTATAGACTCATAGCATTTTGGAATTGAAAGTGACCTTAAAGTCCAAAGTAAATTTTTTTTACAATCTGTTGCATTAATAACAAACAGGAGTAATTGCGGCTAACATTTATGGAACACTTGTTATATTTCAGATATATCTCTGGCATATACTTAACATGTACTGTTTAAGATATTCGTCATGTCATTACTCTTATATTGCTACTAACAGTATCTATATAAAAGAGGACAGGAAGGAGGCTCTAGCAGAGTAACTTGCTTAATGTTCCCTAGCTAGTAAGAGGCAGAGCAGCTACTCAAATCTACTTCTCACATTATCCAGTGCTCTTAACCACTGCGCTCTACTGGTCTAATGTCTTTCTTAGAGATCATCGTCTTCATGAACATTTCTAGCTTCTATACTTGAACATATTCCAATGGAAGAAACCTCACTACCACCTGATAAATAATATATGCTCGGTGCTACGGAGCCCTTTTGTTCAAGTCACCTGGAAACATAAATTAGTCAAATCAAAGAGAACAATCAGATGTTAGAAGGGAAGTTTATCTTATATGCCCATCCTGCAAGGGGCACCGCAGGGTATTCCAATGTGAGGGAGAAAATAGAAAGAGCAGGACAGACTGTTGAGGGCTGACCAATGATCAGTGATTTAGAGGCTATTTGCCATCCAGCTGTCCCATTTGATATCTGGTAACAAAACTGACAGGTGATCATTCACTTTAATTTTTCTTTCCAGATATATTTTCACATAGCCTTATAAAGTGGTTCCACTGAATGCCTGGGTCTATTCCAAAGTCCCACCCAAGTTTACAGGGTAAGGGATTCGTTTATATTGTACGGAAGAATACAGTTCTTGGTCAAATCCCATAGGCTTTGACATGCAAAACTACTGTCTGGGATTGAGTATTTTTCTATTCGTTCGTATTTCCCTAATAAACTCAAAGCTGCTTCAGGGCTGCAATTTTGTCTTAGACATCTCAATGGCTGCCATGGAAGCTAGCACTTAATAAAGCTTTGTTTTTATCAAATCAATAATTTTCTGAACCAATGAAAAAGAATGGTATATTTACTTGAGTTAAAAGTGTGTAAATTTGTTTTTAAAAAAAATGCTGTAACGTGTAGGGTTATTAATCTCTATCTCTCTCTCAATCTTTTTTTTTTTTAAGGGATAGTGAGAAAAGCTTTCTTATTTCTAACCAGGGTGTTCACCCTATCCACTATGACTCCATTTGTGTGTAAAACATTTTGAGTGGTTCCTAACAGGGGACTGAAAAATAACTGGGTCAGAGCCAAGCAGTACTGTTGCTCAGTGCTCACTGTACTGTGGAGTTTGAATTATTTTTAACAAGAATGTATTCTTGATTTTTTTTGTTACAGTAAAATTTAAAAAAAAAAAGTGATCCTAAATGCAATTTTATTTATGAAGCTTCACACAAAACTATCACACACAAATTTTGTTGCGCTTGCCTTGGAAGGAGTCCTGCAATGTTAATTAATCCCTCCCTTGCAAAGTAAGAAGGAACAAGGCTAAGAGGAGACGTAAACAGAGTGAGCCTCTGCCTAGAAGCCTCTGTCTCATGGAGGAAGCAGAATTATGTTTGGTGTAGTGATTGGACTTGTACTAGAACTTCAGTAAGATAATTTGTAAAGGACAGCCATTGAGTCTTGCAATTAAATGACCAGTATTAGTGTTGCTGTAAGGTGTTGTAGAAGTTCTCTAGTCCATCCCTAACACTTTTCAGATGAAGAAGTTGAAGCTGAAATCCCCGGTGATATTCTCAGGGGAACCCAGAGAGCTTGAGCAGAGATGAGACTGGAACATAGAACTCTTTTTTAAAAAATTTTATTAAATTAAAAAATATATCAAAAAACACCAAACAAACGTAAACATTCTTAACTTTTGATCATTCCGTTCTACATATATGATCAATA
Organism: Tamandua tetradactyla; assembly: GCF_023851605.1. NCBI lineage: Eukaryota > Metazoa > Chordata > Mammalia > Pilosa > Myrmecophagidae > Tamandua > Tamandua tetradactyla. The sequence goes on from NC_135346.1 coordinate 28,464,083, forward strand.
ATTCACAATATCATCACATAGTTGCATATTCATCATCAAGATAATTTCTTGGAACATTCGCATCTATTCAGAAAAAGAAATAAAAAGGAAACAGAAAAAAATTCATACATACCATACCCCTTACTCCTCCCTTTCATTGATCACTAGCATTTCAATCTAAATTTATTTTAACATTTGTTCCCCCTATTATTTATTTTTATTCCATATGTTTTTTTTTATTAATTAAAAAAAATTAACAAAACATTTAGAAATCATTCCATTCCACATGTACAATCAGTAATTCTTAATATCATCACATAGTTGCATATTCATCATTTCTTAGTACATTTGCATCGATTTAGAAAAAGAAATAAAAAGACAACAGAATAAGAATTAAAACGATAATAGAGAGAAAAAAAAAACCTATACCTCACATGCAGCTTCATTCAATGTTTTAACATAATTGCATTACAATTAGGTAGTATTGTGCTGTCCATTTCTGAGTTTTTAGATTCAGTCCTGTTGCACAGTCTGTATCCCTTCAGCTCCAATTACCTCTTCTTTTTTTTTTTTTTAATTAACGGAAAAAATGAAATTAACCCAACATTTAGAAATCATACCATTCTACATATGCAATCAGTAATTCTTAACATCATCACATAGATGCATGATCATCGTTTCTTAGTACATTTGCATCGGTTTAGAAGGACTAGCAACACAACCGAAAAAGACATAGAATGTTAATATAGAGAAAAAAATAAAAGTAATAATAGTAAAAACAAAACAAAACAAAACAAAAACCTATAGCTCAGATGCAGCTTCATTCAGTGTTTTAACATGATTATTTTACAGTTAGGTATTACTGTGCTGTCCATTTTTGAGTTTTTGTATCTAGTCCTGTTGCACAGTCTGTATCCCTTCAGCTCCAATTGCCCATCATCTTACCCTGTTTCTACCTCCTGCTGGACTCTGTTACCAATGACATATTCCAAATTTATTCTCGAATGTCCGTTCACATCAGTGGGACCATACAGTATTTGTCCTTTAGTTTTTGGCTAGACTCACTCAGCATAATGTTCTCTAGGTCCATCCATGTTATTATATGCTTCATAAGTTTATCCTGTCTTAAAGCTGCATAATATTCCATCGTATGTATATACCACAGTTTGTTTAGCCATTCTTCTGTTGATGGACATTTTGGCTGTTTCCATCTCTTTGCAATTGTAAATAACGCTGCTATAAACATTGGTGTGCAAATGTCCGTTTGTGTCTTTGCCCTTAAGTCCTTTGAGTAGATTCCCAGCAATGGTATTGCTGGGTCGTATGGCAATTCTATATTCAGCTTTTTGAGGAACCGCCAAACTGCCTTCCACAGTGGTTGCACCATTTGACATTCCCACCAACAGTGGATAAGTGTGCCTCTTTCTCCACATCCTCTTCAGCACTTGTCATTTTCTGTTTTGTTGATAATGGCCATTCTGGTGGGTGTGAGATGATATCTCATTGTGGTTTTGATTTGCATTTCTCTAATGGCCAGGGACATTGAGCATCTCTTCATGTGCCTTTTGGCCATTTGTATTTCCTCTTCTGATAGGTGTCTGTTCAAGTCTTTTTCCCATTTTGTAATTGGGTTGGCTGTCTTTTTGTTGTTGAGTTGAACAATCTCTTTATAAATTCTGGATACTAGACCTTTATCTGATATGTCATTTCCAAATATTGTCTCCCATTGTGTAGGCTGTCTTTCTACTTTCTTGATGAAGTTCTTTGATGCACAAAAGTGTTTAATTTTGAGGAGCTCCCATTTATTTATTTCCTTCTTCAGTGCTCTTGCTTTAGGTTTAAGGTCCATAAAACCGCCTCCAATTGTAAGATTCATAAGATATCTCCCTACATTTTCCTCTAACGATTTTATGGTCTTAGACCTAATGTTTAGATCTTTGATCCATTTTGAGTTAACTTTTTTTTTTTTTTTTTTTTTTTAGAAGGAAGGAAGGAAGGAAGAAAGGGAAACATTTTTAAACATTTTCTTGTTTTATTGTATTTTGTTTCTTTGTTTTTGTTACATGGGCTGGGGCCGGGAATCGAACCGAGGTCCTCCGGCATAGCAGGCAAGCACTTTGCCCGCTGAGCCACCGCGGCCCGCCCCATTTTGAGTTAACTTTTGTATAGGGTGTGAGAGATGGGTCTTCTTTCATTCTTTTGCATATGGATATCCAGTTTTCTAGGCACCATTTATTGAAGAGACTGTTCTGTCCCAGGTGAGTTGGCTTGACTGCCTTATCAAAGATCAAATGTCCATAGATGAGAGGGTCTATATCTGAGCACTCTATTCGATTCCATTGATCGATATATCTATCTTTATGCCAATACCATGCTGTTTTGACCACTGTGGCTTCATAATATGCCTTAAAGTCAGGCAGCGCGAGACCTCCAGCTTCGTTTTTTTTCCTCAAGATGCTTTTAGCAATTCTGGGCACCCTGCCCTTCCAGATAAATTTGCTTATTGGTTTTTCTATTTCTGAAAAATAAGTTGTTGGGATTTTGATTGGTATTGCATTGAATCTGTAAATCAATTTAGGTAGGATTGACATCTTAACTATATTTAGTCTTCCAATCCATGAACACGGTACGCCCTTCCATCTATTTAGGTCTTCTGTGATTTCTTTGAACAGTTTTTTGTAGTTTTCTTTATATAGGCTTTTTGTCTCTTTAGTTAAATTTATTCCTAGGTATTTTATTCTTTTAGTTGCAATTGTAAATGGGATTCGTTTCTTGATTTCCCCCTCCGCTTGTTCATTGCTAGTGTATAGAAATGCCACAGATTTTTGAATGTTGATCTTGTAACCTGCTACTTTGCTGTACTCATTTATTAGCTGTAGTAGTTTTGTTGTGGATTTTTCCGGGTTTTCGACATATAGTATCATATCGTCTGCAAACAGTGATAGTTTTACTTCTTCCTTTCCAATTTTGATGCCTTGTATTTCTTTTTCTTGTCTAATTGCTCTGGCTAGAACTTCCAACACAATGTTGAATAATAGTGGTGATAGTGGACATCCTTGTCTTGTTCCTGATCTTAGGGGGAAAGTTTTCAATTTTTCCCCATTGAGGATGATATTAGCTGTGGGTTTTTCATATATTCCCTCCATAATTTTAAGGAAGTTCCCTTGTATTCCTATCTTTTGAAGTGTTTTCAACAGGAAAGGATGTTGAATCTTGTCAAATGCCTTCTCTGCATCAATTGAGATGATCATGTGATTTTTCTGCTTTGATTTGTTGATATGGTGTATTACATCAATTGATTTTCTTATGTTGAACCATCCTTGCATACCTGGGATGAATCCTATTTGGTCATGATGTATAATTCTTTTAATGTGTTGTTGGATACGATTTGCTAGAATTTTATTGAGGATTTTTGCATCTATATTCATTAGAGAGATTGGCCTGTAGTTTTCTTTTTTTGTAATATCTTTGCCTGGTTTTGGTATGAGGGTGATGTTGGCTTCATAGAATGAATTAGGTAGTTTTCCCTCCGCTTCGATTTTTGTGAATAGTTTGAGGAGAGTTGGTACTAATTCTTTCTGGAATGTTTGATAGAATTCACATGTGAAGCCGTCTGGTCCTGGACTTTTCTTTTTAGGAAGCTTTTGAATGACTGATTCAATTTCTTTACTTGTGATTGGTTTGTTGAGGTCATCTATGTCTTCTTGAGTCAAAGTTGGTTGTTCATGTCTTTCCAGGAACCCATCCATTTCCTCTAAATTGTTGTATTTATTAGCGTAAAGTTGTTCATAGTATCCTGTTATTACCTCCTTTATTTCTGTGAGGTCAGTAGTTATGTCTCCTCTTCCATTTCTGATCTTATTTATTTGCATCCTCTCTCTTCTTCTTTTTGTCAATCTTGCTAAGGGCCCATCAATCTTATTGATTTTCTCATAGAACCAACTTCTGGCCTTATTGATTTTCTCTATTGTTTTCATGTTTTCAATTTCATTTATTTCTGCTCTAATCTTTGTTATTTCTTTCCTTTTGCTTGCTTTGGGATTAGTTTGCTGTTCTTTCTCCAGTTCTTCCAAATGGATAGATAATTCCTGAATTTTTGCCTTTTCTTCTTTTCTGATATAGGTATTTAGGGCAATAAATTTCCCTCTTAGCACTGCCTTTGCTGCATCCCATAAGTTTTGATATGTTGTGTTTTCATTTTCATTTGCCTCGAGGTATTTGCTTATTTCTCTAGCAATTTCTTCTTTGACCCACTCGTTGTTTAGGAGTGTATTGTTGAGCCTCCATGTATTTGTGAATTTTCTGGCACTCCGCCTATTATTGATTTCCAACTTCATTCCTTTATGATCCAAGAAAGTGTTGTGTATGATTTCAATCTTTTTAAATTTGTTAAGACTTGCTTTGTGATCCAGCATATGGTCTATCTTTTAGAATGATCCATGAGCACTTGAGAAAAAGGTGTATCCTGCTTTTGTGGGATGTAATGTCCTATAAATGTCTGTTAAGTCTAGCTCATTTATAGTAATATTCAGATTCTCTATTTCTTTATTGATCCTCTGTCTAGATGTTCTGTCCATTGATGAGAGTGGTGAATTGAAGTCTCCAACTATTATGGTATATGAGTCTATTTCCCTTTTCAGTGTTTGCAGTGTATTCCTCACGTATTTTGGGGCATTCTGGTTTGGTGCATAAATATTTATGATTGTTATGTCTTCTTGTTTAATTGTTCCTTTTATTAGTATATAGTGTCCTTCTTTGTCTCTTTTAACTGCTTTACATTTGAAGTCTAATTTGTTGGATATTAGTGTAGCCACTCCTGCTATTTTCTGGTTGTTATTTGCATGAAATATCTTTTCCCAACCTTTCACTTTCAACCTATGTTTATCTTTGGGTCTAAGATGTGTTTCCTGTAGACAGCATATAGAAGGATCCTGTTTTTCAATCCATTCTGCCAATCTATGTCTTTTGATTGGGGAATTCAGTCCATTAACATTTAGTGTTATTACTGCTTGGATAATATTTTCCTCTACCATTTTGCCTTTTGTATTATATATATCATATCTAATTTTCCTTCTTTCTCCACTCTTCTCCATACCTCTCTCTTCTGTCTTTTTGTATCTGACTCTAGTGCTCCCTTTAGTATTTCTTGCAGAGCTGGTCTCTTGGTCACAAATTCTTTCAGTGACTTTTTGTCTGAGAATGTTTTAATTTCTCCCTCATTTTTGAAGGACAATTTTGCTGGATATAGGAGTCTTGGTTGGCAGTTTTTCTCTTTTAGTAAATTAAATATATCATCCCACTGTCTTCTAGCTTCCTTGGTTTCTGCTGAGAAATCTACACATAGTCTTATTGTGTTTCCCTTGTATGTGATGGATTGTTTTTCTCTTGCTGCTTTCAAGATCCTCTCTTTCTCTTTGACCTCTGACATTCTAACTAGTAAGTGTCTTGGAGAACACCTATTTGGGTCTAATCTCTTTGGGGTGCGCTGCACTTCTTGGATCTGTAATTTTAGGTCTTTCATAAGAGTTGGGAAATTTTCAGTGATAATTTCTTCCATTAGTTTTTCTCCTCCTTTTCCCTGCTCTTCTCCTTCTGGGACACCCACAACACGTATATTTGTGCGGTTCATATTGTCCTTGAGTTCCCTGATACCCTGTTCAAATTTTTCCATTCTTTTCCCGATAGTTTCTGTTTCTTTTTGGAATTCAGATGTTCCATCCTCCAAATCACTAATTCTATCTTCTGTCTCTTTAAATCTATCATTGTAGGTATCCATTGTTTTTTCCATCTTTTCTACTTTATCCTTCACTTCCATAAGTTCTGCGATTTGTTTTTTCAGTTTTTCTATTTCTTCTTTATGTTCAGCCCATGTCTTCTTCATGTCCTCCCTCAATTTATCGATTTCATTTTTGAAGAGGTTTTCCATTTCTGTTCGTATATTCAGCATTAGTTGTCTCAGCTCTTGTATCTCATTTGAACTATTGGTTTGTTCCTTTGACTGGGCCATATTCTCAAGCTTCTGAGTGTGGATAGTTATCTTCTGTTGCTGGCGTCTGGGCATTTAGTCAGATTCCCCTGGGTGTCGGACCCGACAAGGTTGTAAGATTTTTCTGTGAAATCTCTGGGTTCTGTTTTTCTTATCCTGCCCAGTAGGTGGCGCTCGTGGCACACGTTTGTCTGTGGGTCCCACCAGTAAAAGGTGCTGTGGGTCCTTTAACTTTGGAAAACTCTCGCCGTCCGGGAGGTTCGCTAGCCGAAGCGGCTTGGAAGGGTGCCAACTGGCCCGGGGTCCAAACTCGGGGAGGATCGCTGGCCGCCGCAGCCCGGGAAAGCACCCGTCTGAATTTCCTAGTCGGCCTGGTGGCAGGAGGGCGCCAGCCGCAGCGGCCCTTCCGGGGAGTCACGGGTTTGGAAGGGCCCCCCCCCCCCGTCGCCGTTCTCCACGGCCTGGGGATTTCCGATCCAATTCTCTCAGTTGGTCCAGGGGGCCGCACGTGGTGTGGGCGCCAGCCGCTGCGGTTTAAGGGGACCGCCTGTCCAATTCTCCCAGCCGGCCTGGGAAGGGGGAAGGGAGTGACTCCGGCCGCTTGCCGCCCCGCCCGGTGAAGTCCACGCCCCTCGGCGATCTCACCAGAGCGCGTTCTCTCAGCCAGCCAGCCGTTCCAGGATGGGGTACGCTGTCTTTTTTATCTCTGTCGTGGCTTTGGGAACTGTTCTGTATCATTTCTACTCCCCTAGTAGCTGTTCTGGAGGAGAAATTAAGATCCGCGCATCTTACTAAGCCGCCATCTTCTCCGGAAGTCCTATTCCATGTTTTACTCATCTGTTGATAAGGTAGATAGAAGGACCATCAGACACAAGGTTTTCACAATCACACAGTCACATTGTGAATGCTATATCATTATACAATCATCTTCAAGAAACATGACTACTGAAACACAGCTCTACATTTTCAGGCAGTTCCCTCCAGCCTCTCCACTACATCTTGACTAACAAGGTGATATCTACTTAATGCATAAGAATCACCTCCAGGATAACCTGTTGATTCTGTTTGGAATCTCTCAGCCATTGACACTTTATTTTGCCTCATTTCACTCTTCCCCCTTTTGGTTGAGAAGATTTTCTCAATCCCTTGATGCTGAGTCTCAGCTCATTCTAGGATTTCTGTCCCATGTTGCCAGGAAGGTCCACACCCCTGGGAGTCATGTCCCATGTAGACAGGGGGAGGGTGGTGAGTTTGCTTGTTGTGTTGGCTGGAGAGAGAGGCCACATCTGAGCAAAAGAGGTTCTCTTGGGGGTGACTCTTAGGCCTAATTTTAAGTAGGCTTGACTTATCCTTTGTGGGGTTAAGTTTCATATGAACAAACCCCAAGACTGTACCCCAGAGTCTTTAATTCATTAGGTCTGGGAGGGAGCCAGAGAATTTATTAACAAGTTTTCAGGTGATGCCTTTAATATTGAGAAGCAAAATTCTGTGTAAGTGGTTTCATCCGAGATTCTTACTGAAACAATTGTAAGATACATTGATTTTTAGCAGCTGAGTGATCTGGGACCAGGTGCTTGGAGAATATAATTTTATTTCTCTTCTACAGGTTATTTGGGACCTCATCATCTTTTGTATTCCCTGAAAGAGAGGCTGGCAATAGACCAAGTGATTTATGAGGCTGGATCAGGGCCACAGATGCCTCTCCAAATAGCATTTTAGATACTGATCTGACCAAGCACTTAATTCCGGCTAGAGCACTCAGATTTGAGGATGATGACAGGACACTAGGAAAACAACCTGATGGGAAGCTGTGGTCTCTGCCTAATGGGTAGCAAGAAGCAACTTAAATTAAGATGCAAGCAACCTACATTTTTTTTCCTTTCTTTCTTTTTTTTTTTTTTTACATGGACAGGCACCGGGAATCAAACCCGGGTCCTCTGGCATCACAGGCAAGCATTCTTGCCTGCTGAACCACCATGGCCCGCCCAGTAGCCTGCATTTTAATTCCAGCTATTAACTCATTGGAGGACATTGGGACCATTTCAAATAAACTCTGAACCTGTTTTTCCTTCTGTATATTGGAGATAATACTTGACAAATTCCAATGATTTTTGTGAATATTACATGAAATAATATATGCAATCAACTTGTAAAATATGATCAGTAATCATGACAATGACGGTGGAGATGAAGATGATGATGTTGGTCTTTGAGCATTACCACTCAGCTTTGCAAACAGTGGAGCCAGAGAAAAATTAGAGATCAAAGAAAGCAGTAATTCAGAGGTGGTAAATTTTGAGCAGTTGTGAGGCTCTAGGGAAATAGGCCTGCTGTTCTTGTCCAGACAAGAACAATTTACCCCAGAAATACTGCATGATAGGCAGAGCTTTGTCCAGAAGCTTATGAAATAGCGAGACTCATTGGGGAAGATCTTTGATGAAGTTGCTGGAAGGAAAACTGTCAGGAGATTAGAAATTAGTTGCCACAGCTTTTGCATATCACAGGAGATCTGTCGCTCTTGGCTCTTGGCCTTCCTTCTCAGACACCCCACACTCATTTGGGAGACAGTCAACCTTCTTGATCCCTGAGGTAAAGCTCAGCAAAATGAGTGCGGGGCTAAGGGAGGCAGGCATGACTGTAGATTTCTAGAATGCTAGACCTGGAAGGAAACTCAGGAATCATCAAACACAGCAACTGTCATTTGGAAAACTCAACCCAGAAAAAGTCACTTCGCTACTTCATAGTAGAGCAAGGAACCAAAGCCAATTTCACCATCTGCTAAGTTCTTTCCACAGCAGCAGGCTGCCTCATGTATCCACATACGTAAATGATTCAATTCCTATGTTGAAGAAGTACTAGGATAGAAATGATGTACTCCTTTTTTTCTTGTGTTTTCTCTTCTCAAACCTTCTTTAACAATCGCCACTGCCTCCCTGCAAATCTATATTGTTGTGAGAGTAAATTTTCTGAAATATGGTTCTTATCTATGCCACTTAGAGCAAAAAACTTTCCTGGCCCTTTATTACCTCTAGGAAAAAAATGTATGAACTTCTCAATCAGACATTTAAAATTCCAAACCTGGCTTTTAATAAGTAAACAGCATTGCATCCCTATGTTGGAATATTATGCAATTGAGAAAAGAAAAAGGAAATCCTCTTGTGTATTGATAGGAAAGGGCTCTGGGATATATCCTTAAGTGAAGGGAAAAGGCAGGTGTAGAAACACACACAGTGTGCTGCCTTTTGTGTACCAAAGAGGGTAAATGGGACAAGTTATTTGTAATTGCTTCTATGAACATAAAGAAATGCTCAAAGGATAAATGACAATTTTAATAATTTAAACCATGACAATGTGGTAATTTTGCAAAAATAAAATCTGGCCCTTGACTAGATCTCTTTCTCTCTCAACATTCACTGTTAAAACAATGAACTTTTGCAATTTTAGAATTTTCGGTGTTATTATTTCTAATAATCTCAGGTTTTTCAAGCAGCGTATCTCCATTCCTGTGCTCACCTCTCGCCTCTCTTTTTTTGAAAATGAAATTTTATTGATACATAGTCACATATCATATAATCATTCAAAGTGTACAATCATGGTTCACAGTGTCATCCTGTGGCTGTCCTCTCTTGGTTTTAATGTTTTAATTTTTTATTTGCTCATCCAGGTTTTGCTCTTTAGGTATACCTTCTCTGTGAAGCCTTCCTTGTCTTCGCCATATGGAATTCAGCACCCTAGGTGTTTAGGCCTTTATACATGTCTATCGCTGTTCCCTCTACATTTTAGAACTTGCATATCTATATATAGACAGTGAGTTACCAAAGACAAGAACTCTTCTCCAGCCCCCATGGCACAGTATTTTCCACAGCTTAAACAAAACATCAGTTTGTCTCTATGATTCATAGACTTGGCTTTAAATGATGACTCTCTCCCAAAATGTATTTGTTATTAAATATTTGTCACCATAAAAATAGTTTCCTAAAATTCACTGAAAGATCTGGTGCCTCCAGTGTTAATGATCTCATACGATATTTTTAGTTTTCAATCCTTGTTGAATGTATGTATTGTAGAGTGTGTTAGTCTCTGTTCCTATTTACTGTGTAGAGTTTAATGAGCTAATTTTCTCTTTTGTGATGAAACAGGCTCTTGCTCGAGGATGGGATTAGGGTAAGGCAAGTGAGGTTGAATCTTTCAATTGAAGGGTAGGATCCTGTCTTTATTTAAAATGGATTTTCTATATCATGGATTTTTTTATGTTAATTTTTATTAAAAAAATGTTGAATTAAAATATTTACTTTGATTGCTGAGGTTTTTTTGCAGCCTCTTAATTTTTGCTCCTTAAGCAAGTGCTTCACTTGCATTTTACCCTAGGCTTGGTTTTTCACAAAACCAAGAATGCAACATTCTGACCTCAAATACTGTTGTAATTTTAGTAGTTTGTTTCTGGTACAGATTTTAGCTAGGCTCTCACTGGTGACTTGGGCTTCTGACTACATCTCCGTTTCAGTAAAATGTAACTGGAATTCTCTGTGCCACACCAATTCTCCCTCACCTACTCACAGCTTCCTAGATTCTGCTCAGTGAAGGCCCGGCCTGGCCTCAATTCAGACCCTCCACAACAACTTCCTCAGGCTTTGCCTGCTCTCCACAGCCTGTGTGCCTCAGCTTCCCACCCTGAGGCCACTTATCCTCATTCCCATCCCAGCATTAGGTGACTCGGCCGGACCCTGACTGTGCTCCACTTTCAATTCCATTTTTTTTTTTTTTGAGGATTTAGATCTATTTCTGCAGCTTTGAGTTACAGAGTTTCAGAATGTTCTTCTAGGCCATGTCTTAAATGTCAAAATTATACCTAGAATTGAATATTCAATAGATTATCACTGATTCCTTTAAAAGCAGTTTTCTGTGGGGAAAACCTATGGGCAGGGTTTCTCCTCTTCTTTCTTTGGTAGCAATGTCATTATTCCAAGCCCCCAACACTTTTGTTGTGGTCTTTGTGGCTGCTGCCTGTAGCCCACCTTCTACTGTCCTCTGAGCAGTCAGTAGCACCTGGCTCTGCTTTCTGGCTTCATCTCGACAATAAATCAACTCTGAATGGTGGTACCAGCTTCTGGAAGCAACTATCATATGGAGATGGGAGGGTAAATTGCTTGATCACAGAAAGCAATGAAATCATTGAACTTTGAAGGATTCGTTTTTTGAGTTTCAACTTTGAGTCTCAGTTGCAAAGTGAATTTAACCTCATTGGGCTTCAGTTGTAAGAGCAGTAATAAGACTCTTGTGAGGCCTAAATAAATCCAGTTAATGGAAGTAATTCAACAATCAGAAAGCGTAATACAAATGTGTAATTATGGCTGATCTTGGGTATCCCAATGTGGCCTGGGCCTCCTCTTATTGGTCCTGCTTTCTAAGTTTCTGTCCAGGTCTTAAACTTATCTTTACCCTTTCTAATGCTTCCCATTAGTGTTGATGGCAAAAATTATGAAAGTCCTGGATTTGGCACCCATGGGTTAAAGAGTGCAGGAAAGATAGAATATTAATGCATCATGGGTTTGACAGAATGTCTTTATTTAGCAAGATCCTGGCATGGCAGATTGATCCTGAAGTCTCCCCCTACCTACAGTGATAATTTTTCAGGGGATCTTAAAAATCTTTGAGGGTTGAACACTTACAGGAACTGCCAAATGCATCAGCCTATTTGATTACTCTGCCTTCACTTATCCCCAAATCCAGTATAAGGATTTCCAAACTTTCTGCTATATTTGAGATAGTGCTTCTTTTAGCGTATCTTAAAATAAAACAAAAGCCAACAATACATTACCACTATTTGTTTTTTTACTTTGACATTATTTTTGTTATTTTTATTATTATTTCCCTGGCACAGGGTCTATAATAAAGAAAATATTTACTAGGCTATCATCTGATTAATTTGCCTTGTTTAGTTTGTGGCCAAACTGAATGCAATTTGAACTAACCACTAGAGGGCATTAGTGCACCATTTTGAGAGTCATTTTTGTTCATCGTCGCATTTCACAAATCTTCATGGTTTCCCATGGTTTAGATTTCTTATTCAGCCCTAGAAAAAATAAAATGTACAATAATGAGGTTTCTAGAGCTGGGAGGGATATCAGATATAATCCAATCCAGGTTATCGATCCAAAGGACCCAAATCTCAGTGGGACAGTCTCATTCTTCTCTAAAATGGTGGGAGGCATCATAAGTTATTTTAAATACTTCAAAAGCATCTAAAAGAAATATTATCTATTTTTTTTAAGGTTCAAGCTCACTTATTATTTTAGTTTCAATTATTTGATAGACAAAATCTTCAAATAATTGGTGACTATAGGGAAAAATAATTTGTGGATCAACACTTAACCGACTTCAAAACTTTTCCTAGCGATAGAGTCTAAGAAATGGTAGATGAGAAACAATCAATTTTAAAGTGATTTGTTTGTTTCCTAAAACAAATTAAGCCCTTTCATCTTGAATTAAGCCTCAAGCTAAGGAAGCTGTTGGAGACATATGATCATAGAATTAGAAAGGGCAATAAAGACAGTCTAATGCATCCTCTTACCTGTTGCAAAACTGCTTCTTAGTAAATTTGACAGTAGTCAACCAGTATTCATGGGCTTCATTATTGAAACACTAAATTGTACATTTTTTTTCTAATTTTTGGTCATGTTTCAAAATCTCAAATTCTAGTCTATATCAAAGTCTATTTTTGTTCCATTGTGACAACCCTGCAAATATTTGAACATTATCTTAAGGGCCTCTGAATTGGTTTTTCTCCAGGTTCATGTTCCCAAATTCTTTAACCATCTCTCATATGGTCCTTCAAAAACTTGATTATCCTTATTAAGATGGGTGTCATGGATTAAACATGACTAGAAATTATTTGCAATGATTACTTCTAAGAAGTAGAGTCTCTTTCTTCTTACATTGGATCTGGGCTGATCTATGAGTTGATTTGACCAATAAAATGTAACAGAAGGGATGCTGTGTATCTTTTGATGCTAAATCTCATATCTTATTACCATGGACAACCCAGGTCCAGTGCAACCCAGCCTACCCCAGCTGAGCTCCTAGATAAAGCCAACACCAACCGCCAGCTGTTTTGGGTTTCTGCTCATCCCAGGGCCCCAGCTGACATCAGTGAAGCAGAAGAACTACCCTATTATAAAGAATTGTGAGAAGTAGTAGACTGTGGTTGTTTCAGATCACAGAGTTTTGGAATATTTTGTTATACAGCAGTACATAAATGAGAGGTCTGGATTGTGAATAGCCTTAAAGTGTTGGTTCAGATCTAAATTGAATGTATTGGCTGTGACTAATAAGCAGTACATAAATTGAAATTAATTTTCTTTTTGATTTAGATATCAGCATTATATAATTCCAACAGATTTTTATAGCTATGTATTCATAACCTGTGGGATTAGAAATAATTTCTGAGACCAGAAAAGTTATTGCTCATGTTGTCTTAAAAAGAAAAACTGTTGAAATTAATTAGATCTACAACTTATCCCTCAGTTCCCTCTTCTGGAAATCAATAAATGAATCAAAGAGGATATCCTGAATTATCTCTAGGCATGACACAATGACGATTATTTTCATTTGTACAATACTTAGCTATAAGCCAAAGGCTTGCATTTACGTTATCTCAGTTACTTCACATAACCATAAATAGTATATATTTATGATCCTTCTTTATAGATGAGAAATATGGAGACTGGAAAGGTGAAATGGTTTTGCTATGGGAACAAATAAAAATGATTGAACTCAATCAATATTTAGCTAACTCCCTGTCAACTACTCTTATTATTTCATCATCAATATAAACAGGTAGGGATAGTAAACTGAGGACTGGATATCTATAGGAACACAACAACTTCTTTATTGGAGAGTGGATTTAACTAAAATAAGTGAGGAGAGCAATCCAGTGGGTGGGTGGATAGAAGTGATACAGGGAAAGTCAGTGCCCAAGTGGGATAAAGAAAGCATACAAATGTGGGGTGCTCATGTTGGATACCTGGGGTTGGGAGGCAGAGCTCAAGCAAGGTGAGAGGAGCATCCATATAAGGGAATGCTTAACAAGGGATCTTGGAAACTAACTGGGGAGAAGAGTATCCACAGACAAAACCAATCTGGTGTAGAGAGTCTGAACAGTATGAAGAGGTGTCCACACAGGCGGAAGGGTCAGAGTGGAGTATTGGAGTGGAAGTGAGCTGACGAGGACATTCACTTGACCAACAAGAGAGTCAAAAGCTGAGGAGGTGGGGAGCATTTACATATACAAACATATATTCCTCAGTTCTGTACACTAAGAAGTACGTGGGGCTGGATACCTCAATAGAAATGAGGAAACCTAGTGCCTGAATCTCATCTTCTACATATCATTCTTCTACTCAAAAGAACCAGGAATTACTCCTTAGAGAAATGACTTCTTCCAAGGCCAGGCCAGGGAATGTTGAAGATGAGCCTGCAGCATCTTCTTCCAGAAACTAAGGAAATGTTAAAAAAAAAAAAAACAAAACTATATATATATATATATGATGGGGACTTATCTAAAGACAAAGGAGCCAGTTTGAAGATGTCTCATGGGCAAAACTTGGGACAATTTGGATATCAAATAATAGTCATAGATTATAACCCATTTAATAAAGTAGGAAGTTTAAGTCTACAGTAATATTAAAATAATCTAAAGTTTGATGAATGGTTATGTACATAGTTTCACAACTTCCCATGAAATACTTGTGAAGGGCGGGCCACGGTGGCTCAGCAGGCAAGAATGCTTGCCTGCCATGCCAGACCCCGGGTTCGATTCCCGGTGCCTGCCTATGTAAAAAATTAAAAAAAGAAATACTTGTGAATTATGAAGAAAAAGGAGTAACGTGTAGCAGAGAAGCCTGGCAGACTCTACCTGTATTAGTTTGCAAGCTGCCAGATTGTGATATACCAGAACTGGGATGGCTTAGTAAAGGGGAATTTACTAAGTTACAGGTTTACAGTTCTGAGCTTGTAAAAATGTCCAAACTAAGGTGTCCAGGGAAAGATATCTTAATTCAAGGGAGGCTGATGGGTCAGGAACACCTCTGTCATCTGAGTAGTCATATGGCTGGCATTTGCTGGTCCCTTGTTCCTGGGCTCCATTGCTTTTAGCCTCTGTTCCTGTGGCAGTTTCTCACTTTGCTTCTCCAGGGCTGGTTTTCATTTTTTGTGTTCCCTTGGCTCTCTCCTGGTTCTTGCTTACTTAACATCTCATGGCAATGTCTGCTGGGCTCCAGGCATCTCCATACATCTGTGTCTCTATCCTTCTAGTGTTGGCATCTTGCCAGCTCTGCTGTCAGCTCTGAACTCTCTCCAAAGTGTTT
The DNA here is from genome assembly GCF_023851605.1 of Tamandua tetradactyla. Lineage (NCBI taxonomy): Eukaryota > Metazoa > Chordata > Mammalia > Pilosa > Myrmecophagidae > Tamandua > Tamandua tetradactyla. Next base: position 28,479,413 of record NC_135346.1, read on the forward strand.
CCTCTTTTAAAGGACTCCAGTAAACTAATCCAGACCCACCTGGAATGCGTGGCAGTACCTCTCCATCTAATCAAAAGTTCACACCCACGATTGGATGTATAACATCTCCTTGGAGACAATCTAATCAAAAGTTTCCACCTACAATATTGAATCAGGATTAAAAGAAACAGCTGCCCCCACAAGATGGAATCAGGATTAAAACATGGCTTTTCTGGGGTACATAATACTTTCAAACCAGCATATCACCTTAATCAAGTGATCAGAGGAACAAGACAGTAAAAGTACAAATCAAAATCATGCACAAACTTATAAAATGCAATAAGAAGAACACAGCATCAATTCTCTGATTTTCTTGGCAGAAACATTCCTGACAACCTGAATCTAACCATGAAGAAACATCAGACAAACCCAAATTGAGTTGACATTCTACAAAAAAAAAAAAAAACTCCTGACTTATGATTTAAAAAAATGTCAAGGTCATGAAAGTCAAAGACTTCCACACTCAAGGAGACAGAGTAGATATTCATGCAATGCATGATTCTGAACTGGTTTCTTTTGCTATAAACGGCATTATTGGGACAGCTACAAAAGTTGATGGGATCTGAGGATCAGATGGTAATAACGTATCGATGCAAAGTTCCTAATTTGATGGTTATCTTGTTACCCAGAGGAATATCTTTGTTTGTAATATACACTAACTAAAGCAATAGGGAGTGATGGGGCATTGAGTCAGAAACTTTCCTTCAAATCGTTCAGAAAAAACAAAATTCTTTGCATTGTACTCACATCTTTTCTGTGAGTCTGAAATTGTTTCAACTTAGAAACCTTATACAAAAAAAAATCCATTGTTTGCTGGATACAGTGATTATCCATTTCCATCCTTCTATGCAGCAAACCAAATAAAGTATGGACTTCTTTAAAGAGAAATGATAAATAAAACTCCTAAATCACTCAACATTAAATAAATGAAAAGTAGCATTCTTGCACTCATTAGGGATGGTGGCTGATGTTTTGAAGTTATGGTTATGAAGCTGGAAAACTAAAAGTAAAGGTGGAGGTGGTAATGATAATATCTAACAGATTGAGTGCTCTTGTAGCAACTAATTTTTCTAAGCGTTTTGCATTTGTTCTCATTTTTCCTCATAACAGTCAAACACAGAAGTAAGTTTTATTGGTCCCATTTTATAGTTGATCAAACTAAGGCCCAGATAGTTGAACTAATTTTTCCAAAGTCACATCTAGTGGGGGAGCTAAACACAGATTCATACATGCTGTTACTGTGACCTATGCTCTTAATTTTTAAACTAAGAATAAGCATTTTTAAGAGACAAAAGAGCAAGTCTCAGTACTAGGAAGTTTTGAAGAAGCTGTAGACATTATTGACCAAACATCATCAATTATGTGCATTTGTAAAAAGCTTGCCAGGTATTCAAGCATATTAGTAAAAAGCCCCCCCCCCACCCTGTACTATTGGTTAAAAGAATAAGAGTGTAAACATTTGTAATGGGAGAAATGATTTCGCGTTGAAGACTTATAACTTGGCAAAGTGCAGCATAAACTTTTTAAATGCAGCTTTGAGATATTCACATATCATATTATCATCCAAATGTACAATCCGTGGTTCACAGTATCATCATATAGCTGTGCATTCATCACAAGCAATTTTTGAACAATTCATTACTCCCCCCCAAAAAAGGTAAAGCAAAAACACCCAAAACATCTCATACCCCCAAACCTCCTGTTTATCTTTTATCTTTTTCTTACTCATCTGTCCATATACTGGATAAAGGGAGTGCCAGTCACAAGGTTTTTAGGATCACGTGGTCACACTGTAAAAGCTATATAGTTATTCAGTCATCTTCAAGAATTAAGGCTATTGAACTACAGTTCAACAGTTTCAGGTATTTCCCTCTAGCTACTCCAATACACCAAAATTGGAAAAGAGGTATCTATATACTTAATAAGAATAATCTCCAGGATGACCTCTTGACTCTATTTGAAATCTCTCAGCCAGTGAAACTTTATTTTCATTTTTCTTCTACCTTTTGGTCCAGAAATCCTTCTCAATTCCACGATGCCAGGTACAGGCTCACTGTAGGGCTGGGGAGGGCAATGAGTTTACCTGCCGAGTTGGCTTAAAGAGAGAGGCCACAGCCGAGCAACAAAAGAGGTTCTCTGGAGGACTCTTAGGCACAGTCATAGGTAGGCTTTGCAGGAATACGTTTCATAAGGGCAAGCCCCAAGATGGAGGGCCTGGCCCGTCAAATTGGCATTCCCCAATGATTGTGAGAATATCAGCTCTTCCTTAGTGGGACTTTGTAAATACTTTTTATTTTCTGCCCAGATCACTCTAGAATGCATCAGGACATCACACAAAACTGTACAAACCAACAAGATCTCACTTCCTATTCCATGTTGTTTTGGTGTTTGAATAAGCTGACCATACAAGTTAGATTAGATAGTGTGCTACCTAAAATATAAATGATGCACCAAATAAACATATCTTCCTTCGGTCTCACACACAAGTTGAAGTTTTAAAATTCAGTCAATATCATCCTTTACCTTTCAGTCTGTTTTACCTTAGTCCTACCCAAATCAGCTTCATTCGAATCTCTAATTGAAGTCTGATTACTTTTTCAGTGTTTTTAACAGTTGCTGTATGGTGTAATGCTGACTTTCATATCTGTAGAACTCTAACTCTGAGTATCAGGTGTCACATACCCAAAATTTCTGGAAACAACCAAGCTATACACAAAGAGCTCAGCATCTCAAAATTTAGAAATAACAATTATAGCTCTGGAATAGATGTGACTGCTGTAAGAGCTTACACTCTAGAAACCTTTATAATAGGTCATCCCCTGGTAACCTATACTCTCAAATTCAATTCTGAGAGTTTGCACATTATAGTTAGTCCGTATTAGTGAGACATTTTAATATTTGTCTTTTACTTTCTGGATTATTCCATTCAACATACTGTCCTCAATGTCCATTCACCTAGTTGCATGCCTCAGGACTTCATTCTTTCTTTAGCCACTCAATAGTTCATTGTATGTATACATCACAGTTCCCCTTCCATTAGGCCACCTCCATCCATTGCAAAATGCAAACACTGCTGCCATAAACACCAGTATGCAAATGTCCATTCATGTCCCTACTCTCAGTTCCTCCATGTATACACCTAACTAGGAGGTTGCAAGATCATATGCCAACTGCACCCATAGGTACATCTCTCTCTTCACATTTTCTTCAGCACTTGTATCTCTCTGTTCATTTTTAAGCAGTTTATTCAAAACATCATACAATCCAATCTAAGTAAAAAAATCAGTGGTTCCCAGTATAATCACATAGCCATGTCTTCACCACCACAGTCTACACAAGGACATTCCATTTCTTCCACAAAGAATCCCATACCTCTTCCCCAAATCTTCCACTTATTGACATTTAACTTTAGCATATTGCTTATGTTACATTCAATGGAAGCATATTACAATGTTACTGTTAACTACAGACCCTAGTTTGCATTGATTATATTTTTCCCCATTATACCATCTCATTTTCAATACCTTGCAATGTTAACATTCATTTGTTCTCCCTCATGCAAACGTATTCTTATATTTGTACGTTCAGTCACTATCATTGTCTACTCTAGGCATTGCTAACTTTTACTGTTTCAGTTTTTATCCTCTATCTTTCCTTCTGGTGTCATACATGCCCCCAGCCCTTCTCCCTCAATCATACTCACACTCACCTTTGTTGAGTGTACTTAAAATATTGTGCTGCCATCAGATAGTATTATTCTATCAATGTTTGGATCTTTACAATCAGTACTGCTGAACATTTGTATTCCTTCAGCATCAAATGCCTAATATTTACCCTCTTTCTATCTCTTGATAACTGTGTTCTTAACTTTAACTCTCAAAGTTCAATCATTGATGTAAGGTCATACTGGTGAGATCATACAGTGTTTGTCCTTTTTCTTTCTTGCTATTTTAACTTAGCATACTGTCCTCAAGGTTCATCCACATTGTTATATGCTTCAGGACATAATTCTATCTTATAGCCGTATAATATTTCTTCATATGTATGTAGCACAATTTTTAAGCCACTTGTCTGTTGATGGACATTTGGGCTGAACCATATCTAGTCTATCAGGAATAATGCTACTATAAATATCAGTGTGAAAATGTCTGTGTCCTTGTCTTCAGTTCCTCTGAACATATACCTAGTAATGGGATTGCTGGATCATATGGCAGTTTATACTTAACTTTTTGAGGAACTACCAAACCATGTTCCAGAGTGGTTGAATCATTCTACATTCCCACCAACAGTGAGTAAGTGTGACTCATTTTCCATATCCTCTCAGACAATTGTCGCTTTCTGTTTTTTTTAAATTTTTTATTATTAATGGCAATTCTAGTAGGTGTGAGATGATAGTAGGTGGTTTTATTTGCATTTCCCCAATAGCCAATAAAAATAGCCAGAAAACTGTGTATCCTGCTGTTGTGGGGGTAATGTTCTATAAGTATCTGCTAAAACTAGTTCATTTATTGTATAATTCAAAATCTCTGTTTCCCTATTGATCCTCTGTCTATGTGCTCTATCTATTGATAACAGCGGTGTATTGAAGTCTCCAACTATTATTATAGAGGTGTCTACTTCTCCCTTCAGTGTTGTCAGTGATTGCTTCATGTATTTTAGGCACTCTGGCTTGGTGCATAAATATTTATGATTAAGTCTTCTTGGTGAATTGTTCCTTTTATTAATACATAGTGTCTTCCTTTGTCTCTTTTAATTGTTTTACATTTGAAATTTAACTTGTCAGATATTGGTATAGCTACCCTGCTCTGTTCTGGTTGTTGTTTGAATGAAATATCTTTTTCCAACCTGTTTTTGTCCTTTTGTCCTTGGGTCTAAAGTAAGTCTCTTATAAACAGCATATAGATGGGTTCTGTTTTCTTAAATCCGTTCTGCCAATCTATCTCTTTTGATTGGGAAGTTTAATCCGTTAACATTTAATGTTATTACTGTAAAGGCAGTACTTTCTTCTCCATTTTGTCTTTTGGTTTTTTGTATGTCATATCGCATTTTTTTTCTCTCTCTCTTTTTTTACCCTAACTGATAGTCTTCATTTTTATACTCTTCTCCAGACCTCTCTCTCCTGTCTTTTCCTATCTGCCTAGAATATTCCCTTTATTATTCTTATAGAACCAGTCTCAGTCACAACTCTTTCATCTGCCACTGTCTTCTGACCTCCATGGTTTCTCCTGAGAAGTACACAAATTGTCTTATTGAGCTTCTCTTGTGTCTTGTGTTCTAGTTTGCTAGCTGCTGGAATGTAATACAGCAGAAAAAGAAAAGCTTTTTTTTTTACATGGGCAGGCACCAGGAATTGAACCTGGGTCCTCTGGCATGGCAGGCAAAGCATTCTTGCCTGCTGAGCCACTGTGGCCTGCCCAAGAAAAGCTTTTTAAAAGGGGAACTTATTAAGTTATAAGTTTACAGTTCTAAGGCTGTGAAAATGTTCCAATTAGAGCAAGTCTATAAAAATATCCAAATTAAGGCACCAACAAGAGGTTACCTTCACTCAAGAAAGGCTGATGAAGTTCAGGCTTTTTCTCTTAACTGGAAAGGCACTTGGTGAACATGGCAACTTCTGCTAGCTTTCTCTCCAAGCTTCTTGTTTCATGAAGTTCCCCATGGGATGGGGGGCATTTTCCTTCTTCAGGTCCAAAGATCTCTGGCTGTGTGGGCTCTCATGGGCTCTGCAGCTCTCTCCAAATTGCTTACTCTTTTAAAGGATTCCAGTAAATTAATCAAGACCCACGTAGAATGGGTGGAGTCACATCTCCCTATAATCAAGTTTAATGCCCAAAATTGGCTGCGTCACATCTCTGTGGAGATAATCTAATCAAGTTTCATCCTACAGTACTGAATAGGGAATTAAAGAAATGGCTGTCTCCACGTAGGATTAAAACATGGCTTTTCTAGGGCACATAATCCTTCCAACCTGCACACTGTGTATAGGATGGATTGCATTTCTCTTGCTGCTTTCAGAATTCTCTCTTTGTCTTTGATATTTGTTGATCTGATTAGTGAATATCTTGGAGGAGATCTATACTAATCTATTCTGTTTGGGTTATGTTGCGCTTCTTGGATCTGTAATTTTATGTCTTTCCTAAGAGACAGGAAATTTTCAATGATGATGTCCTTCATTATTCTTTCTGCCCCTTTCCCCTCCTCTCCTTCTAGGACACCCTTAATATATATATTTGTGTGCTTCATATTGTCATTCAATTTCCTGAGACAGACAGACCTTGCTCAGACTTTTCCCTATCTGTTCTTTTGTGTGTAGGATTTCAGATACCCTGTCCTCAAGTTTCACTAATCCTTTCTTCTGTTGTTTTAAGTCTCCATTGTGTTTTTAATTTCTTCTATTGTGCCTTTCATTCCCATAAATTCTGCCATTTGTCTTTTCAAGCTTTGGAGTTCTTCTTTATGTTCACACAAATGTCTTTAAATCTTTTACCTCTTTTGCCATATCTCCTGTCAACTCATTGATTTGATTTTTGACTTGATTTAGCATGCTTGATTGAACATTAATTATTTGTTTCAACTCCAGTATCTCATTTGAAGTGTTAGTTTGTTCCTTTGACTGGACCATATCTTTGTTTTTCCTATTGTGACTTGTAATTTTTTGTTGATATCTCAACATCTGATTTCCTTGATTAGTTTATTCTGGAGGTCATTTTCACTCTTTTATCTAGAGTTTTCTTGTTGGTTGGCTTTTTTTTGTGTGTACTTTCAGTTCAACTTATGATAGACCTCTAGCATAGCTTCTATTTAGCTGTTTAGAATTTTTCAGCTATTGTTTTTCTGATTCTTGCCCTGCCTAATGGAACCTTTGTTTTTTTTAGGATTGTTTCCCCAGATATCATCAACCCCAGTCAGATTATCCCAGACAAGAGAGGCACAGGTCTCAGAACGATGCTGTGATCAGTATCTCGTTTCCCTGGGGATGAGACTTAGCTGGTTGTTAGAGACTTCTGTGAAGCCTCTGGACTGTGTACTTTTCCTGTCCTTCCCAGCAGATGTTTCTTGTCAGCTTGCAGCTCCCCACTGGTGTAAAGTGGTGTGGTGCCTTTAATTCTAAGCAGACCCTATAGCTGTCAGGGGCAAGGCTGAGAAAGAGGTTGAGGTAGGAAGTGGGCTTAAGGCTTAACCCCTGGGGACTGAATTCTCTGATTGAGGGCCCCCACTTGACCTGGGCCCTGCCCTACCCTTCCCTGGGAAGATATATTCTTTAGGGAATTACGTCCTTCACTTGACTTGTTACTTTGTCTGTCAGACCTCTTTTTGTTTTTTTTTTGCAGTTTTTTTAATTGTGAAATATAATATATATATAAAATAGCAACAAATTTCCAAGTACATTTTAATAAGTAGTTATTGAAAGATTTTGAAGTTTGGTATGGGTTACAGTTCCAGAATTTTTCATTTTTTCTTCTAGCTGCTTCAAGACACTGGAGACCAACAGAAATATCCATATGATTCAGCAGTCATACCCATTTGTTGAATCCCATCTTCTCTGTTATATTCCGCCATCTCTTTAAATAATGTATATACATAAAAGCAATAAATCTCCAGAGCATCAGCTAGTTCCATCTCCCTACGCCATATTATTGACAGCGCCTTCCAACATGAAAAAGTTAGAATGGTCATAGCCCAAACACCCTAAAGAGAGGAATAAAAAGATCAAAGGTGATGGTGAAGTTATGCAGAGAAGATAGGATTTAACAAATTAATATGATTGCTATATCATTAAATTGATATCTTGTTTAGTCTCCAGTATCTTAGAACAGCTAGAAGTAAAAACCTAAAATTGTGAAATTGTAACCCAAGTCAAACTCTGGAATATATTCTTCAACTAATTGTGGTGCTGTGCTTTGAAATTTATTACTTTTTTTGTATAGATGTTATTTTCCACAAGAAAAAGAAAAAAGTTAATTGTAATGATAAAAAATATTTATGCCTTCTAGCCTCCTATATTGTGGAGCAGCTAGCAGGAAAAATCTGAAGAGTGCTTTGAAAACTTGCTTTTTTATTTGCTTTGTATATATGTTATATTATACAATAAAAAAGTTGAAAAAAAAAAAGCAATAAATTTCAAAATATATGGCAACAGTTAGTTGTAGAACAGATTTCAGAGTTTGATATGGTTTACACTTCTACAATTTTAGGTTTTTATTTCTAGTTGTTCTAAGGTACTGGAGGCTAAAAGAAATATCAACATAATGATTCAGCAATCATACTCATTTTTAAACCCAACCTTCTCTGTATAACTCCACCATCACCATTGATCTTTCTCCCACTCTTTAGGGGTGTTTGGGCTGTGCCTATTTTAACTTTTTCATGATGAAAGTGGCTGTCAGTAATATGGGATCGGGTATGGAACTAGTTGATGTTCTGGAAAGGCTGGCCCCTCTGCATTTCAGGACTCATCTGGTACAGGGACACATCTCAGACCTATCTTAACTCGACCTTTGCCTTGTCAGGGCTGGCAATTGAAAATGCCCTAGACTTTCTCTAATAAGCTACTTAGAGTATTTTTTAAAAATTCCTTTTCAGAGACAGTCCCCAGTCCCCCAAGGTTTGCCTGTTGAGAGCGGGAGTTGGTACCTGGCTCTATTGCCTTTTCCAGTATTCTGAGCTGTGCTAAATCTGAAAGTCTCATTTTTTGCTTGTTTTATTTTTAACATCAGCCTCCCCTCCTGTCTGATGGGAGAAACTTCAGGATTCCTCTCCTGCTTGCTCTCAATTTGTCTGTGCTTTGTGTTTATATTCAGCAGTCCAAATCTGTTAATTAAAACTGCAGTTGGGGCTTGGCTGAGCTGCCCTCCCTTGCTCCCAGCAGAGACTTTTTCTTTTTTCCCCAGGGAAGTGTTTCCTACTGAGCTGGCTGTGCCAGTGGGGGAAGGGCGCCAGCCTCTGGATGTTGAGACCTTTACTCACAGTTTGGTGGTGTGGTCTCCGCCCTTCTACCCATTCCAGACTGGTGTATGATGTGTGTCCAGCTACGGATCTCCCCCAAACTGTTGTTCCAGACAGTTCCTGCCTGTTTACTAGCTGCTCTAGAGGACTAACTAGATTCCACACCTCCTTATGCCACCATCTTGCTCTGTCTCAAGCAGAACTTTTGATGTTCTTTGAGCCACACAGCTTGGTGAATGTGCCATTTGGCAGTTTATTTCGAGAGTGTGAAGACATGTCAAGGCCAAGGCCTGACTGACTCCCTCATAGAGATACAATGAGCCACTTTTATATTTAGATAGTTTATTAATTATAAAGTTGTCAGAAAGTAGACTTAAGTCAAAAGTGTCAGCTCCCTGTGATCCTTGTCCTTTAACGTAAAAAAAATTGACATTGAAACAACAGGGCCTGATCGTTGCAACGCAAGTTGTTGGATATCTCCTTGGTGAGGAGCCAAATCCAGACTTCAGGGGATGGATCATATATTCTGCAGCTCTATTCAGAGGGGTCAGGGAGAAAGTCCCAGGCCTCATGAGAACTAGGAGGCAATGAGACTTATCAGATAGCTTCTCACTGGAGATAGGGAGGCCAGCAGGAGATGACCTCAGCAGATCCTTACAGCCTCTTATCCTCTGGTGCTCTAGAAGGATCAGATAAAACTCAGATAAGTTGTGGTTCAAGTCTTTGCCTGTGTAAATGAATGCCTGAAAGTAGCCAGGGTAGAACAATTTCCCTACAGAAGGCAGCTGAAAGGACGTAGATCAGGATCATACTGTGGAAAATGCCTGCTGGACACTGAAGAGCTTCCCCCTGTGAAGGCTTGGCATCCTTTGCTGGAAGGAAAGTACGGAAGACTCTGTCCTGGTCCCTAGGAAAACAATGACATCAGCTGTGAATGTTGGAGTGGAGACTGAAAATCTGAGCATGCACTCATGATTGGCAGTGTGTGGTTTCTAAGTCCAGAGTTCTTGACAGCTGGAACAAGCCCCCATTCAATAGCCTCTGATCACTGTAGGCCTTTCTACCTCCCTTTTCAACTCTGTGAAACTGATTCTTAATCTGTTTTATATACTCCTATGACCATATTTTTCCCTGCTCAAAAATCTGTATTTCTTACTATTTGATCAAGTGTTGCCAGATCAAGTGCAAATATCATTTAGGCCATCAGAGTTTAGTATTTCATAGCCACACCTTCCTGTCTAACTCATCTGATACAACTCATTGATTGAGTGATTGATTCATGAACAAAACATTTGTTTGTTATCTGCCATGCATAGATACTCTGAACAATACTAGGCATAGAAAGATGAAAGAGACACTGTCTTTTTACTGATATGCATTTTCTGTTCAGCCCAGATAATGGTCTCAATCTGTTATCTGAAATAAGTCTTCACAAATTCTAATTTTATTTCTCATCTTTTCTGCTAATCCAAAACTTTGAATTCAACAACTACTTAAATTCATTACATCTTCCTTGAAAAATTCAATCCCACCCTGATTTATCTTCCCTTCTGATGTCCTTTAGATTTTGCTTTGATTCTCTCTTGGTAACCCTTCATTTAATTTCTCTCATCTTGCATAGTTTATGCTCCATTTCTATTTCCCTTCAGTACTTAGAAAGGGGCTAAAAGTTAGCCTTGAATGACATGTATTGATTTTCACTAAATAATTCAATCAACATGGAAGGGAGCTAGGAGCAGATTTTTGCTTTTCTCCAAAGTTTATAAGGTTGATGCAATGATAATATTTTGATTGTATTTTATATACTTAGATTTGTAGAGCTAAAATTTAAGATTATTGTTCCTGTCTTATATAGACTTGTTTAGTCTGCTCCTTGACCATGTGATTTCCAGCAAGCAAAATGGAATATAACAAACTTCATTCTATATTTCCAATGTGACTTTCCAGTGACTGTTCCTTGTTCAGCTACAGGGAAGGGTATTAGGTAAACTCTCAGTCAAAAAATTTTTTTCTTTTTCTTTATTAGTGTCTTATATTTACATTCAGTTGTCTTACTTATACTTGTTATTTCCTGCACAGAGATAAACAAAACACAGTCACTTGCTGTTCTAGTTTGCTAGCTGCCGGAATGCAACACACCAGAGACGGATTGGCTTTTAATAAAAGGGGATTTATTTTGTTGGTTCTCCAGAGGAAAGGCAGCTAACTTTCCACTGAGGTTCTTTCTTATGTGGAAGGCACAGGATGGTCTCTGCTGGTCTTCTTTCCAGGCCTCTGGGTTCCAACAACTTTCCCCGGGCTGAGTTCTTTCTGTATCTCCAAAGGCCTGGGCTGAGCTGCGAGTGCTGAGATGAGGAATGCCGAGCTGCTTAGGCTGTGCTACATTGCATTCTCTCATTTAAGCACCAGCCAATTAAGTCAAACGCCACTCATAGCAGCAGACACGCCTCCTAGCCGACTGCAGTTGTAAATCAGCAACAGATGAGGTTCACGTACCATTAGCTCATGTCTGCAGCAACAGAACTAGGTATGTTCACCTGGCCAAGTTGACAACTGAATCTAACTACCACACTTGCTTCTAATAGTTTCCTTTAATGGAATTAAAATGAGGGCAGGGGCCATGCCTGCTTGTGTTAGTGTGGTATTCCCAAAACCTGTCACAGATGGATACACCAAACATGCCCAATAAATACTGTTAAATGGCTAACTGAATTTCTACTCTGATTATAAATTCAATGTTTGCAAACATCCGTTTGAAAAGCACATTAAAATTAACCTAGAAATATTGACATTCATTTTCTTTTTGCTTCATTTCTCTTCAAGAATTAATTTACTTAATAAATGCTTACAGGAAGCACATACTGTTTAAAAGTAAAGAAATACAAATCAGCTATGGAAAGGATTCATGTTCTGATTATGTTACTTATTATAGCTAAATGGCCTTGAAGTTAATTCATTGTTTCCAGCTTCAGATTTCCCACTTGTATAAAGAAGACAAAAGCGCTTGTGTTAGGGGTTCTGTGAGAATGAAACGGATACTGTGTGCATGGTGGAATGTCTGGCACTGATAAGTGTTTCCTAATGATATTATTAGGTGTGTTGGGATCCAAAGATGAACAAGACTGACTCATCCTGGGAGGAAAGACAAATAATTATAATGCAAATGAGGATGTATCAGCACCATAACAAAGGCTCAAGGAAAGCCTGGGGGACTCAAAACTTCAAAAGCATGGAAGTAGCCAAGGCAGAGCTCTTTCAAAGCCTGAACCTCAATCCACTGGCTCTCTATTTTAGCACCCTATTTGTTTCTAAATAACAGTTACCACTAGTTTTTCTCTTTCCTTGTTTGATTACCCTTTTCTTGGCTGTTTACCCCATTATTCTGTCAGCTCTATGAGGGCAAGAAATTTCTTGCTTAGTTTACTGCCCTAGTCCTAGTTTCTGGCATGTTGTCTGGCACACAGTAAGCATTTATTGAGCAAATGTTTGAAAAGGATAGTGTCTGCTAGGTTTGTGTGTGTGTGTGTGTGTTTGTTCATGCACATAGGCACATATTACTGTGCAGATATGTGCGAGCATGTGCATATCTAGGGGTGTATGTGAGTGTGTGTTTTGTGTGGAGCAAATTTGAGTCTTTAATCTGAAACAACCATGTCTACTACTAGGTGTTGGCATTTCTGCACGTCTGGGGAACTTCTAGGGAGGTCCTTCGTAGATCTATTTGCAGAGGGGCTAAGGAACCTCCTGGGAAAGAACTCACTCCCCAAGACTAAGAAACCTGGCAGACATGCTTGAGAGTACCAGCACTTGTGGGTTTGGAAGGGAGATGAATTTCTGCTTGTGCTTGTGCAATCCAGTGTTTCTCTTGCATAGGTCCTGGTCCTGTGCTTCATGGGCTCATGCCTTGGCACACGTGTGAGAGGCGGCTATGTTTAACAATTGAAAGGCTTTTATACTAAAAGCTATGCAACATTTTAGGATGTGCTATCAGTCAGAGTCCAGCCAGACAATCAAAACCACACTAGGTGATCAAAAAGGAAGAATTTAATGTGGAGGATAATTTACAAGCTGCTGGAAATGCAGTAAAAACAACCAGGGAAAGGTGATTCAATCCTGGGATGAGCAAATGTAGAAAGCTGCTGCTGTTTCTAGGCTAGAAGGGACTGAGTGAGGAGATGGGGCCTGGGAGCTGAGGTAATACAGTAGAAGCTGAAACAATAGTGGGTCTCCATGGCCAGGGAGGGGTCACAGGTGGCAGGGGAGGGGGGGGGGGTTTCTGGAAGGAGCTAGAGCAACAGAGAATGAAAACATGGGAAATACCTAGGTTTCTCCCTTCCTCTCTCTCTTTCCAAGTTTTTACCAATGGCTTCCAGTGGCTGAACCTAACCAGAAGTAGATGGCAAGAGAGCCTGAGAAAACTCTACTCTCTGTAATACAGAGTAGAGGAGCATATGTGCAGATAATGAATTTGAAAGAAAACTGATAAATGGCAAGCACAGATTCAGGACAGGATGGGTTTACTATCCCAAAAGAGATCATAACATAATAATTAAAAATGTCAACACGCCACCTACCACTTTGGCACAAAAACCTTGGGACTTTGAGAATTTTAGCACATTGTTACCACTGGCACAGGTGGCAATACCAAGGAGAAAAGAAAGCAGTAGAAGTGACAGGATTGGGCTTATATATGATGTTCTTCCTGCAACTTTATAAACTGCAACAAGATAAAGAAATGGTAGTTAAATTTGATAGCTTATAGGATTGATAGCAGATGACATTTATTCAGTATTAATCTTGGTTTGCATGGTTGTATGCTTTCTCTGCGTAACTTTATTAAATCTTCATAACAGTACCATGGTAGGACCACCCTCAGACAGGGTAAGCAGGCACCTATGCTTCTCTCTGTACTTTGGGAGGCCCAGAGTACTTTGGGGGGCTCTGTACTTGGCTTGTCTTCCTTGAAATTTTCTGAATCTATTTCCAGTGTTGCGGATGGCAGAGCCAGCAGGGCCATTTGGCCAGGGAGCACTGAGCTGGGTCGGGGACCTATCAGGCCCTGATCCCCATTTCTCCCCTTTGAAGTACTCTCTTACTCTCTGTTTTGAATATGGAGTAGACTAGATGCTTCAATAACTGTCAGGATTGCGCCTATAGGGTTATCCTGGGGCCCCATGAATGAACCCTGGTTCCAGGTGAGCTGTGTGTCAGATAGTCTGTTCCCACAGGCCAGCACAGAATTTCTTCTGTATGACTGCATGAGATTGGCCTGCCAGATGGTTCTGCAATGCATAGTTTGAGGGACTCATATTATTTATGTCGACAATGCCCTTGCAAAAAAAAAATTTTCTCAGGTTCATATACCCTAGGGGGCCCTGCTACTAATGTTCCCATTTTAGATGAGAAGACTAATTAGTACAGATAAGAGTATGTAATCCAACATTGTGCAACTAATGCATATTGAAACCTGTATTTCTAGGAGGCATTTAAATGTTTTTTAACTTTTTTATTGTAAAATATAACATATATACAAAAAAGCAATACATTTCCAAGTACATTTTAATAAGAAGTTATAGAATAGATTTTAAAGTTTGATACGGGTTACAGGTCCACAATTTTTTGTTTTTTTCTTCTAGCTGCTCCAAGACACTAGAGACCAAAAGAAATATCAATATAACGATTCAGCAGTCATATTCATTTGTTAAAACCTATCTTCTCTTTTATACTCCTCTTTTTCATGATAAATAACATATATACAAAAAAAGCAATACATTTCAAAGTGTATCCCAACAATTAACTGTAGATCAGCTTTCAGAGTTTGGTATGGGTTACAATTCCACAATTTTAGGTTTTTACTTCTAGGTGCTCTAAAGTATTGGAGACTAAAAGAAATATCAATGTAATGATTCAGCATTCATACTCATCTGTTAAACAAACCCTACCTACTCTGTATAACTCTGCCATCACCTTTGCTGTTTCTCCCACTCTCTGAAAGGTATTTTGATTCCAAACCCTATGTCTGTCATTCTGTATATGAGAGCACAAAGAAGACAGTGGGGACTCCCAAAGTGGAAGGCACTGGAAAAGGAAATAGAGATCTTGCCACAGTAGTTATATGAAGGGGAGGGAAGGGAAATAAAATGCAGAGAAATATTGCACTGAAAATCATTAAGCTGACTTGTGTTATACCAGGGCTAATATAATCTCCAGGTTACTTCTTACAACAGGGTAGTTGCATATCCATCTGGATAATGTGAGTCTCCAAACTTTACATGAATAGAAAAACAAGAGGACAAAAGCAAAACAAAACTTGTCACTCCTTTAAATTCCAGTGCAAAACCTCCACTTCTTTTCAGTGTTTTTCCAGGAGAAGGGCTCTTAGGGGTTTTTTGTCTTCCACCTTTGTGCAAGGGTTTGCGTAAGATGTCCTTGAGGGTGCTTCAGTTCAGTGCTTTGTTTCTCATGGGAACATGAGAGAGAGGAAAAACCTCCCATTTGTTTAGTGAGGTAACTTGACCCTCAAGCTCTTCTCTGGTGGGGCGAGTCAAGTGGTGGTAGCTGAAATTCATATCCTCACTGGGTGGATAAATGTATGTGTGCAAATCTAGCTCTCAGGCTTTGTGCTGGTTCATTGAATTTACTGGGTTTCCCAGTTCTATTTTAAACTCCAGGTAAGCATCATAGATATCTGTGATGAAGCTGGTAACTGTCTTCCTGTTGATGACCATTGGCATTTGCAGTTACTCTGGTAAGTAGTCTGGATTATATGATATTTCTCTGCATTTCTGTTACTAGGGACATAATAGTAAGTCTAAGCTCACCAACAGTGGAATATGGCGGAGGGGGTTTTATTTATTTTTCATTTATATTTTTATTGTAAACAATAAACAAACATACAAACATCCTTGACATACAAACATTCTTGACATGGTTACAATCAATGGCTCACAATATCATCACATAGTTGTGTATTCATCACCATGATCACTTTTTTTGAACGTTTGCACATCTCCAGCAAAAGAAAGAAAAAAGAAAAATCTCATACATGCCATACCCCTTACCCCTCCCTCTCACTGACCACTAGTATTTCAATCTACTCAATTTATTTTAACCTTTGTTCCCCTTATTATTTGTTTATTTCTTATCCATATCTTTTACTCATTTGTCCATACCCTACATAAAGGGAGCATCAGACACAAGGTTTTCACAATCACACAGTCACATTATAGCAAAAGTTATATCATTATACAATCATCTTCAAGAAACAAGGCTACTGGAACACAGCTCTACAATTTCAGGTATTTCCCTATAGCCACTCTAATACACCATAAACTAAAAAAGGATATCTATATAATGTGTGAGAATAATCTCCAGGATAACTTCTTGACTGTTTGAAATCTCTTAGTCATTGACACTTTATTTTGCCTCATTTCTCTCTTCCCCCTTTTGGTCAATAAGGTTTTCTCAATCCTTTGATGCCAAGTTCTAGTTCATTCTCAGGTTTCTATCCCATGTTACCAGGGAGATTTTTACCCCTGGCAGTGATGTCCCACATTGGTGGGGGGGGGGGGGAGGAGGGGCAGGCAGGGAGGCCAGTGAGTTTACTTACTGTGTAGGCTTAGAGAGGGATGGGGGATGGAGGGGGTTTTATAACCATACAACAGTAAGGTTGGGAGAGATTTTAGGTGTCCTCTAGACCCAAGCTCTAACCCAATATAAGTCCTCCCCTAATACATCCTAAATGGGAAGTGAACCAACTACCATTGAGGATGTTCATTGTTGGACACTGGTCACCATTACTTTTCCTTAATCTTGAGTCAAAATATGACTTTGTAACTTCTTTTGTATGTGCTTTGGAAATTATCATTGCTATCTTTTCCAATCAGCTAGGTTTCCAGGTTGGTTCTCCTGAGTCACAGCTACATTTACCTGTTCATTTACTTGATATATAATGGCTACAACCTAGTGGATACTGGATGAGAATGGGAAGATTCAGGCATGAATCAGACATAAACATCGTCTTCATGGTGCTTATAGTCTGGCAAGGGGTATAAGATTTCTACAGAAGTTACTACAATGCCAGACTGCTATAAATGCAGAATAAGTTCTACAGATAAAGTTCTGTGGGAGCACTGAGTGGAAAAAGTTCAATTCCCAAGTAGAGGCATAGAATCTTACTTCTTGGAGGAGAGTGGGAATTGATCCATTCTTTTAAAAAGGTGTCATTTTAACTAATAGGAAGATATATTTGGGTGCATATGAAAAATGTTTCATGGTGGCCACTGCTTATTCAGAAAACAGGAAGCTTTAAGGGTCTTCTCCCAGGAATATATATGTATGTTGTGGAGAAGACATTCACCAAAGGGTCTAAAAATAAGAATGAGGAAGAAACATTTATGAGGAAATGGGTGCTGCCAACATCTATACTGGCAACTTTGACTTGTGATTTTTATTGAATTTTTGGAAGAATTTATAACTTCACCAGTTTTGGTTATTTTTGTTGCTTTTTAGTAGCCAGGAACAAGTATCTATGAGCAGGGATGACAGCAGAAAGAAATGAGGTGGTGAAAAAAAAATAGCCTCACTCTGGGAAAGAACTTTTTTCTTTGTATATTCATTACCATGACCATTTCTTAGAACATTTGCATCAATTCAGAAAAGAAATAAAAAGAAAAAAAAGACTTATACATACTATACCCCTTACCTCTCCCTGTCATTGACTGCTAATATTTCCATCTATCCAATATATTTAAGCCTTTCTTTCCCCTGTTTTTTTCTATACCCCTTATCACTCCCTTTCATTGATCACTAGCATTTCAATCTACTAAATTTATTTTAACATTTGTTCCCCCTTTTATTTATTTATTTTTAATCCATATGTTTTACTCATCTGTCCATACCATAGATAAAAGGAGCATCAGACACAAGGTTTTCACAATCATATGGTCACATTTTGAAAGCTATATCATTCTACAATCATCTTCAAGAATCATGGCTACTGGAACACAGCTCTACATTTTCAGGCACTTCCCTCCAGCCTCTCCGATAAGCCTTAATTAAAAAAGGTGATATTAAATAATGCGTAAGAGTAACCTCCAGGATAATCTCTTGACTCTGTTTGTAATCTCTTAGCCATTGACACTTTATTTTGTCTCATTTCTCTCTTACCACTTTTGGTCAAGAAGGTTTTCTCAATCCCTTGATGCTGAGTCCCAGCTCATTATAGGATTTTTGTCCCATGCTGCCAGGAAGGTTTACACCCCTGGGAGTCATGTCCCATATAGAGAGGGGGAGGGCAGTGAGTTTGCTTGTTGTGTTGGCTGAGAGGGAAAGAATACATCTGAGCAACAAAAGAGGTTCTCTGGGGGTGACTCTTAGGCCTAATTATAAGTAGGCTTAGCCTATCCTTTGAGGTGATAAGTTTCATATGAGCAAACCCCAAGATTGAGGGCTCGGCCTATTGCTTTGGTTGTCCCCACTGCTTGTGAGACTATTAGGAATTCTTCACATGGGGAAGTTGAATTTTCCCCTTTCTTGCCATTCCCCCAAGGGGACTTTGCAAATACTTTTTTATTCACTGTTCACATCACTCTGGGATTTATCAGGGCATCACTCTGGACTAACCTACAAAATCTGGAAGAGAATTTTGGAGAGGAAATAAGTGGTAGAAGACAAAGGGAAGGCAGGTACAGAGGCTATATTTTTAGGATATGAAGGGAAAATAAGAATTCCAAAGGAAAATGGCCCCTGGTAGTGCTTTAGCCAGCAGGAGGACATGTGTATCCACACATGTTCATGTTTTTATACATCTGCACATGTTTTCGTAAAAATATCTATCATTTGTATTTTTCCAAGCTCTATTCTTTTCCTATGATCCATCCTCTAAGGTGAAAACTGTCTTTCTAAAGTCAAAGATGCAAAAAGCAAATGACCCTTTTAAAAGCCTTGATGGATCCCCATCGCCCTCAAAACATAAATAAATAAATAAATAAATAAACAAACAAACAAGCAAACCCCATGGAATGGCATTCAAAACCTCACCTAGTTTTTGCAGCCTCTCCTTCTTTTTCCCCTTCCCACTCACTTGCCCACCCTACTATACTGCACTTCTGCACTCTGACCACTCTGGGCAGAAGGCTCACCATTCTGTGAACACACTTTGATCCTAGCATCCCAGTGCCTTTCCTAATCTTCCTCTTAAAATGCTGCCCCCTTCTTTATTTGATGTTATTCTGACATTTATCTCAAGACACAGCTCCAGAATCATCTCCTCTGGGTAGACTTCTGCAATAACCTTCTCCATTAGAATTAGTCATCACTTCCTTTGTGCTTCTTCAGAGCTTTGTCCATAATGGTAGCATAGCACATACCTCACTGCAGCAAAAATAGATCTTTATTGCCCACCAGACTGCTAGTCCTCTGAATGCAGCATCTTGCCTTCTTCCACGTATACGCTGCAACTGGCATAGAGTTGATACTTGATTATGTTTGTGGCCTTAAGTTGAACTGGTTGGGAGCCATTTCTTGGGCCATGGTTGAATGTGTTCATGTCTCTGAGTGGAGATTCAGTATAACATCACCTATTCAGCCTCAAAGCCATGGACAGAGGGTGAATTCCCTTGTTTGAAAATGACCAAAAGCAAAGCACCCCCTATTCAGTCAACCACCAGAACTTATTATTTGCCAGAGTCTGGTGTACAGGGGGATACAGCATGAACAAAACACAAATACTTTTTTCTTATAGAGCCTACATTTTTAAGATGAGAGAGAAAAAGAAAAGATTTACCTTTTAGGCAGTGGTAAGGACTATGAAGGAAAACAAAGATGGATAAAGAAATAGAGTGACAGACAGGGCTATTTTAGATTCAGTGGCCACTACAGGTCTCTGAAGATATAAAATTTGAGAAGAGACTGAATAAAGTAAGGAAGAAAGATACATAGCTATATGAGGACAGAAAGTTCTATGGACATGGGGCAGGAAGTGCAAAGGTTCCATGAGAAATCAAGATGAGAGAGGACAGAATGGAGGCATAAATAGACAGAGTGGGGGGTAATTAGGTCATAGAATGAAGACAGATGACATGTGCATGCTTTATTTGGTTTATCTTTTGCTCTTCAGTGAGTGCCTTCCTCATCAGTAGTTTGGCTCGTCCTGTCAACAATGTCTTACCCTTACCGTTGGATAATGTTCTTCCCTTCATGGATCCATTAAAGCTTCTTCTGAAAACTCTTGGCATTTCTGTTGAGCACCTTGTAGAAGGACTAAGGAAGTGTGTGAATGAACTGGGACCAGAGGCTTCTGAATCAGTGAAGAAACTGCTGGTAATTATAGTTTTAGGAGTTAATTTGTCAAGGGGGGCAGTTCGTCACACTGAAAGCCTACTCTTCCCACCCTCCTCCCACCCCTCTCCTACCCCATCCTATTCTTACTTGTAAATGTGCATTTCTCTTTAACTGACAGAGTTAAGTTATATGCACAGATTCTAGGATCTCAAGGAATGTGCCATTTCTACATTTACAGAAGGATTTTTGCATAATGGAAGACCTGTATTCTGGTTTATATGACTTTCCTATTTACTATCTCTAGTCTCAGCCATTCCAAGACTTTGTTTCCTGTCAATAAAATGGTGTCTAAACAGGATAGTGAGGGTTAACCTCTTTTGTAGAAGATGCTAATTACATGTGAGCTGCTCTTACTATTATTGTCCTTCTACCTTTCAGGAAGCCCTATCCCACTTGGTATGACCAGAAGCGAAGCAGACGTGGAAGGCAGAGGATGCGCCCATTCTCCCTGGCTGAAATTCTTTTCATGCAATTATAAACTAAACATCTTCAAATGTGGTGATCCCTGAAAAGAATGAATAAAGCAATTCAGTAGAATTTTGGTTTGTCCTATTTTTATTTTGGTGAGATCTATTCGGAGAGGCCTAACGAGGTAATTTTCCACTTGGGTCATAAACTCCAGAAAGCTCTTGTTATAAAGATAAACCCAACATTTATGTAAGACTTATGCTGCTTCCTTCCCCTTTCCTTATCTCTAAACTAAACATTCTCATCTCCACTCAACTGTTTTTTATCTCACGGTGTCTCAGGCCCCTCACTTTTCTAGTCTACCTCACTTCTAAAGACATTTTAAAAGGTAAAATGTGAACGAATTTTCAAAGTATTCTCTAACAAGTCTAGGGTCTTACTAACTCCATTGGTTTGGAGTCTCTCATCAGAACTCTCGTTGCTGAAAAGATTGTGATTATATGAAGACCATCAGAGTGATCACATACCCTTCTTCTAAGTTTGGCCTTTACTACATCATCCTTAGGCAAATGGGTTCTGAACTATTCTTTCCTATTCCCCACTGTGTATTCTACAATGATGGAAGAATTATCTTTCCAAAACATAATTCTTATTATATTATGGCACCTGTAAGATAGATTTCAAGTTCCTTGATATGGCATACAAGGTCCTTCAAGATCTGGCCCTTGCTTACATATCTAGTCTCATTAATGTATCTTTCTTCTTATGTGCTCTAGTTCCAGCCACACAGAAAAACTAACCAATTCCCTTTCTTGCCAGCACTTACATACCATTACAAAAAATCAGGTTTCAGTCCACCTACAATGCCTGCCATGGCCTGCCTTCATATCTGCTATTGGGCCAGTCTTGGGACTGTTTGTTCCCAGATCTATTCCTCACCCTCTGTATTGAGGGTAGAAGGAGACATGATGCAGAGCATTTCAGGTTGTGTTTCTCAAGTCCTTTTGTCAGCTGTCTTTAGGGCTGATTTCCACGTTTTGGTGGTTTGTCCTTTTGTGTCTGGTTTATTTCACTCAACTTGATGTCTTCATCGTTGGTCTATGTTGTCACATGTATCTGGACTGCATTCTTTTTTATAGCTGAATAATATTCCATTTATATATAAATACCACATTTTATTTATCTTTCATCCATTGATGGACACTTGGATTGCTTCCATCTTCTGGCAATTGTGAGTAATGCCACTGTGAATATAGATGTGCAAATATCAATTTGAGTCCCTGCTTTCAGTTCTTTTGGGAATATACTTAATAATAGTATTGCCTGGTCATATGGTAGTTCTGTACCTAACTTTTTGAGGAACTGTTAAATTGTCTTCAACAGTTATTGCACCATTTTATATTGCCATGAGCAATGAATGAATGTTCTTATTTCTCCACATCTTCTCCAACACTTATGTTTCTTTCTTTTTTTTTAATAGCAGCCATTCTAGTGAATGTAAAATGGCATCTCATTGTGGTTTTGGTTTGCATTTCTCTGATGGTTAATGATGTTGAGCATCTTTTCATGTGCTTTCTGGCCATCTATATATCTTCTTTGGAGAGATGTCTGTTCAAGCATTTTTAAATTGGGTTGTTTGTTTGTTTGCTTTTAAGTGGAATGATTTTTTAATATATTCTGGATATTAAACCTTTATTGATTATATGGGATCTAGATATTCTCTCCCATATCCTCTCTATCTTTTGAGGAGTCTCTAGAAGTGACTACACCATCTCTGAGTTTCCATGTCCCAATGGACAGGCTTGTATTGGTTCCAGCTTCTACCAAGTTACTCTGGTACCTGGGCTCTGATTACACCACCTCTTTTCTTTGCCTGTATACTCAAGGTTAGTAAGGGTTCCTGCTGTTGGCAAGTTTCTAGGTTATCTTCCTATCACCCATTTGTCTTTTTAGCTCTTCTATCATCCATTTAATCTGTTCTTTGCATTATATTCTCTGTGTTGTAAATACTTAGAGTAATTTCTATTCCCTGGTGCATCAGTCAGGATTGTCCAGAGAAACAGAACCAACAGGATGGACATATATGTAAATACCAAGAGATTTATTATAAGAACTGGCTCATGTGACTTTGAGGATTGGCAAATCCTAACCCCAAAAAACAGACAGCAAATTAAGAACTTTGGTGAAGGTTTTAATGAATTCTCCAGGAGAAGTTGGCTGGCTAAAATAAAGATAGAAATTATTTCTGATTGCTGAAATTATCATTCTCTCTTTAAGGACATCAACTTGTTGGATGAGGAGTCTTCTCTTGTTAAAGTCAATCTCCTTAGTTGATTATAGATGCAATCAGTGATAGAGGCATTCAACTGACTCATGATTTAAATCTATGAAATACCTTCACAGTAACAATCAGGCCAGTGATTGCTTGGCCAAACAACTGGATGTCATAACCTAGCCAAGTTGACATATGAACTTAACCATCATACGTACAGATACAATGTTAAATGTTATCTCCTCTATGAAGGTTATCTTGATTTCACAATTTGCTATTTCTTGGTTATCATATTTCATTTCATGAAACTTCCTGTCTTCATTCTTCTCCTTACCTGTGTCTGTGAGACTAGGTTAGATTATACCTCTGTAGTAAGAAACAACCCCAAATCTCTAGGGCCTTACTTCCACAACATTTTAATTGTTCCCCACACTATGTGGTTTTCTTGGGTTACCTATAGTTCCTCCCCATGTTGTGTGAATTCTGTGATCCAGAAATGGTGGCACAGTCTTTGTTTGGAACACTGCTAATCATCATGATGTAGGGGTCATGGGCCAACTTTTACAGCTTCTGTTTGGATATGATATACTTCACTTCCAGACATGTTTCATTGGCCAAAGCAAATCACACAACCATGCCTGACTTATTTGGAAGGCGCTGTATGATGCTTCTGCAGTGAGGGCACCAAATATGGGTTAATATAATTTAATTTACCCTATTGTTTGACCTCTTCAAAGGAACTTCCACTTGAGATGTCTTAATTCTACCTGAAATTTTCTTCTCTTTTGAATCATTTGCTGTCTTTTCCCCATTCCTGCTTTCCTCTCTACTACTTGACCATATTTCTCAGTTTCTTTAAACCGACCTTCTTTTTATGATATTCCCTGAATGTTGGTGCCTTCCAAAGTTTCTAAATTTGATTTCTTTTCTTTTTTCACTTATATATAACCTCTATTATGGGCGTTCATATATAGCTGCCAATATCTCTTCCATGATGCAAACTCCAAAATCTATAGCTACAGTTTACATCTCTATACATTCGGTTACCAACAAGATACTTCCACCAGATGTCCCCCCCCCCCACATCTTTTTTTTGCATGGGCAGGCACTGGGAATGCAGCCCGGGTCTCCAGCATGGCAGGAAAAAATTCTGCCTGCTGAGCCACCGTGGCCTGCCCCAGATGCCCCTTTTAATGTTCAACTCAACAGAGTGCCACCTGAACTCTTTATCTTCCCTTAAAACAAGCATCTATGCCCCTATTTCTTAGCTCAAATTATAGCACAAATTATAATCTGGTTGCCTGGGTCAGAAACATGGAAATAATCCTAAGTGCTCTCTTTCCTCAGCTTTACCTTCTAATGAATGAGCAACCCCTTTTCATTATAAATATTTTCTTATCTATTGCATATATTTTTTATTATCTCTCCTGCTACTGCTCTTCTCAAAACCTTGTCATCAGTCACTGCAATAGTGTGTCAATCTCGCAGATGACCTCTGTAACTCCAAACCTGATCCCCTCCAATCCATCAGGCACATGGCACAAAAAGTGGTTTCCTAAAATACAAAAATCATACCCCAGTGCCAAAATCTTTGATAGTTTCCCAGTGCCAATTTTTAACAAAGACACTATTTAAAAGCAACATACATATTCATAACATAGCTCTAGACATACTTATTTTCATTCTTCTTACTAGACTGTTTTACCCAAAAGTATAGGGCCCTATCTTATTTATGTCTGTATCTCCAGTGTATAGCATAGAGCCTGACGGTAGTCAGTGCTGGTTCAATTTATTAAATAAATAGATTTGTCCCCATTAAGTTTTATCTTATTAGGTTGATCCCTTTGTTTTCTGCCATCAGTTGCACTATTAAGCTATTCATCTCTCTCAGATTGGTATATTTTGCATATTGAGAAAGCTGATTCTATGCTTTCATTCATAGTGCTAACTGGAAAAGACTGAGGATTGATTTCTGTATCATCAAGCTCTGAGACATGGTAATCAATATATATGGCAATTAATTGGGGCTGGAGGTTTGTTCTAGGGATGTGTTAAGAGTGTTGAATTAAGAGAGAATTTAAGGACAGATAATGTTTGGAAGCTAGGCAGAAATTGATGATAAACATTGATATAAAAGCAAAAACACTAAATATTGAGTAGGATATAGAGAAATTAGACTATTCATACATGGCTGATGAGAATATAAGTGGTATAGTCATTCTGGAAAACAGTTTGACCGTTTCTTTAAAAATGAAACCTTCAAGTATGGTACAACCAAGCACTTGCATTACTGGGCACTTATTCCAGATAAATGAAAACTTGGGTTCACACAAAAACCTGTATACAAATGTTTATAGCAATTTATTTGCCTCAAATTGGAAATAACCTCAATGTCTTTCAATGGGTGAATGGCTAAACACAATGGTTAAACTGCTATATGTCCAGACCATGGAATGCTATATGTAATAAAAAGAAACAAACTGCTGATTCACGCAACAATCTGGATTTATCTTCAGAGAATATGCCGAGTAAAAAAAAAGCCAGTCCCAAAGGTTAACTACTGTGTGCTCTGTAATTATATTTGTATAATATACTTGAAGTATGAAATTATAGAAATGGAGATAGATTTGTGGCTGTCAGGGTTTAAGGAGAGGGTCAGGACTAGAGGGAAGTGATTTGTGATAAACTGAATTAAATGCCAAAATTTAGACCTGTTCTTAATTTCAATCTCCATTCCCATGGGTGTGAACTCATTGTAAATAAATAGGAGCTCTTGAAGATGTTATCTTTAGTTAAAGTGTGGACCAACTGAATGCGTCTTAATCTAAATTACAGGGGAGTCCTTTATAAACTGAAGAAATTCAGACACAGAGAAAGCCACAGGGAGGGGCCACCAGCATGGTGGTGAGCTAGACAGGCAGCCTGAGGTAAGTTCATATGTTGGGTACCATGGAGATGGACACTGTTTTTATTTTAAGAGCCCAGGAAAGGAATTGGGCTGTTTTGTGTCCAGTGTGTTCCATCTCCATGAATGGCACCACCATGCATCCTGCTGCATTAGAACCTCAGAGTCATTCTTGGTACTTTCTTCTCCCTGACACACCAGATCCAACCCATCGCCACGACTGCCAACCTCACCTCCTAAAATTCTCTTAAGTCTTCCCACATCCCTCCAACTGTACTGACACTTCTCTTGTCCATATTGCTTTCATCTCTTACAATAGCATCCTAGCAGGCTTCCTGCTTCTTCTCTGGACTCCTCAGTTTTGTCTGCACAGCAGCCAGGTGAGCATTCCAAACTGAAAAATTGACTGCTCTCATTCTAATGCTTAAAACCCTAGCGTAGCCTTCCATTGATCTTAGAGTTAGGAATAATATTCTGACCATGGCCTTTGACATCCTTCAAGGTGTAGGACTTGCCTTCCTTTCCTGACTCTCATTTGCTTTCCAGCCACTTTGACCTTCTTCATTGCTGCAACAAGGGATGCCTGACACAGGGCTTGTGTAAATGCCGTCACTCAACTTGAAATGCCTCTTCCCCTTCACTTGAAATTTCTCATGTTTAATCACCTCATCATTTTTTTGTTTTCGTTTTTCAGATCTCAGTTTAAGTCTCACTTCCTTAGGAAACCCTTCATGATCATCACTGCATGTGAGAGATATTTGTTATAAGATCTAAGGGAACCATGTTGTTTCCTGACCTTGTCTCTGGAAACATGATTATATACCTAGGTATGACTATTTAATTACTATCTCTCTCTTCCATTTGTTTCCACACTCAAAGAATACAGAGTCCAACACCCAGCTTAGTACATGGGGCATATTAATATTCAATAAGTGTTTAATGAGTAAATGAATTTATAACATGATCCAATTTATAATTTTTATATGATCCATCCTTCTACATATTTTTACCATGTGCTTTATTTAGGAGAGCCAGATCTCTAGTAGATATTAATTGTAACACTGCACCCCCCAACCACATTGCTAAGAAGATTAGGTTAACATTATGAAAAGTCAGATGTCTTTCTGATTTCCCTTCAATGTTAGTTGGAGCTGTAGGTAACCGATAATGCATTTTTTGCTCTCCTAACATAGCTCAGGACACACATAAGCCAAGGAGACATGCAGTGTTGCCAAGTTCTACTCCAAGACAATCTGGCCTGTCACAGAATAAATAGCAATTGCCTCACTCTGTACACACCTGCTGTGACCAACTTCTCCCTCTCCCTCCCACACCACATTCTCACAAAACCTCAGTGTGTCCTCAGTTTTACAACCTGCAGGTAGCTGGGTACTCAGAGTCTCTCCAGTTCCCAGGCCCGCCTGTAAATAAATCTGCAACATCAGAAGAAGGCAGACATTATACTAGAATACAGTGCAAAAACTGCTCTAGTTAAAGTTCTAGAGCCCTGGCTGGGGCTGGAACTCAGCAGCGTCCATTAAAAAAAGACATGGTACAGGACAAACAAGTACTTTAAAACCAATTTTATAGTTCCAGAAGATGCAAGCTAATTTATAGTGTCAGAAGATGACAGAGAGGGTGGTAGAAGGGAAGGATGGCTAACCAATGGACACAAGGAAATTTGGGGGATGACGTAATGGTTTTAGATTGTAATAGATTGTGGTGATGGTTTTGTGGGCATACCCTTAGGTCAAAACTCTTTAAATTGTATACTTTAAATGTAAGCATTTAATTGTATACTTTAAATATTTGCCATTTATTGTATATTGATTATGCCTTAGCAGTTGTGAAAATTGCTTTATGCTATAAGAGATAGATCTAAGCTATTGTTTTCAATAATGTGTCAATTTGGATAAATGAGAGAATTGCTACAACATTTTGAAAGTTTTTAGATGATATCTATTAAAAATTTAAAAAGTGCTCCCTGATCTAGCAATTTCCTTTTTGGAAATTTTAGTAAATAAAAAAAAAAATCAGCGTATGAGTTCATATACATATATGGAAGTTTATTGCAGCATCATTTGGAAAGCTAAAAAAATTAGAAACAATATAAATGTCCATCTATAGGGAAATTATGATATTTAAGTTATGAGCTATTGGGTAGCTTTTTACCAGTACAGTAAAGTAATCTGAGATATTTTTTGAAAGACTTTCCAAAAAGGATATGTGAAACTCTTAACTCTGAAACTGCATACAAGATTAGGGTTTAAGAGCTTGTTTTTTGAAGTCACATTCAAATCCTCTTTAATTTACGAGCTTTGTGATTTTGGACTTGTTAATTTACCTGGGCTTCGGTTTTCTTATTTTAAGTCATTCTTTGTTTATCTTAGCTAATAATAATTTAATATATTTGGTATTTTGGGCACATTAGCAACTTTAAACGTGCTCAGGAAAATTTACTACCACCAACAAAAAACTTTTCAAGAAACTAAACTAAACTATGTGGCACTAAAGGTAGTCTGACTTTCTCGAAGCAAGAGGACAGAGTCAGTGTGTTCAAAGTTAGTTGTCTAGTTGAAGTGAGGGTCCGAATCCTAGGAACTTTCTGGGAGCTGCTTTGAGGCCTGGTCCTGGAAGACTCCTGAAGCAGAAGAACTGGAAAAGCAGGATTTGACTGGCCTTGGATTTTTCAGGAGTCAGGTAGGTGTGTCCTTGGAAATATAAGTCAGAGAGAGGGATACATTATCAGCTAGAGTGCACTTCAGATATAAGAAAAATACAAAAGTTGATTTTTTTTCTTTATTGATAATTTTATGTCTGCATTTTAAAATGTGAGATCATTTTTAGTGAAAAGGAAATGTAATAAAACAAGTATAGAGAAAATGATGAGCAGCAAAGAAATTGCAAGTTGTACAAAGGAAAAATCAATAGAGATGAAGGGAGAATACTAAAAGATTGAACAAAAGGATAAATTGAGCTAAAAACTTCACTCTGAGTTTCTGGGTAGACACAGGAGGATAAAAGAAGCAGAACAAGTCACCTCAATCTTATAAGCAGAAAAGAGAAAACTGACCTTAGGGAAAGCAAATATTTTCTTGCCCTAAATTTTAAGAGAAACTTTTCCTACAAGACTTCATAGAAGGAATACTGAGTGATGTGTTCAACTGCAGTTTTGATTACCAGCTGTATGAGAATTTCTTGTTAAACTTACTCATTTCTAAAATCCTTCCCAGGAGGTTCTGACTAGCAAGTCAGAATTGAGATTAACCAGATTGAGACCTGGTATATCCATATTATATTTTTAAATCAATAAATATGTAGAGAAATTAAGAATTCATAAAGGGTTTTCTCATCCATTACTTCTTTTGGGAAGGTCTCAGATAAATCAGGTGTCCACTTATTGGAGAACTATATATATAAATATATATATTTTCTGGTGATTATGCCCCTCTCTGTTCATCAAATGATCCTAAATGCACATCTCCTTCTCTGTAAAGCCCTCTGATTTCCACCCCTCCTTCTAGGTGTTTCATTTCTACAAGACATTCCCAAGGGCCTTGTACATATAATTTTTTTTATCATTTTCCTACATTTTGTGGGGCTCACTGCGCTAAATAATAGAACAGACTAAACTGCTCAGCGGCTGGACAATGTTACTCATCTTGGTAGCATTGGCCGTATCTGATACATCATAGGTGTGGGTACAAAGGTGGTAAATGTTAGGAGAAAAATGGGAGTGATCAATCTATATTCTATTTACCTAAATTTAGGAAATACTTAGCATTTTGACCAAAATTTCCAGACTAAAGAAATAAGCATTGATGTAAATCACATAATTCTCAATTGGTGCTGTGCCTTCGATTTGATGAAGCAATTATCATACAAATATGATTTTTAAAACTACTTATTAAATACACAGTCACCACTGGGCTTAAAGAGCTGAAGCCACCAAAAATGTAATCTCTGCCCAGAGGCTTTCTTCTCTCTAACCCAATTTTTTTAAGTGTCTAGTCAGAGTAATTCTCTGCCCATTAGGGCATCTACAGTTGGCCTAGGGATCAGCTCAAATTTTGTTATGAGATGTTCAAAAAAATGCTGGCATTAAGATTTCCAACAATTAATTTCTCCTCATTTTTAACATTAAGATCATCTCCAGTTTATATCATTATGTTCCTATTGAGGAAATCAGGGGTTAGAGATGTGAAGGGACCTATGGTCACACAACCAGTAAGTGGTTAGTTTAGAAATTGAACCTATGTCTAGTCTGTATTTTTAGCCTTGACTATTGAGCTGTCTCATGTGCTGAACCTCTAGGGTAGTCCTCCAAGGAATTTGGGTGTGGTTATCCGTAGGTAAAGCATATACCAGCAGCTTGAATGAAAGCAAAGTTTTAGGATGTCTGCAACAATAGGTAGGCTATTCCCTGAGAAGATGGGAAGGGAAAAGTGTAAACATGAGTGAGTTTTTACAAACTGAGCTGGTTTTGGGGTAAGAGTCAGGAGTACCTGGGATGAACATATTTGATTTTATCACCCAAACCTGATTTCCATCTCTAGAAGTTTATGGGGAAGGCTGGATTAAGTTCTGGGGTAATATCATAGTGGTTTCCTGAGCTTATACTAATCACACCCAAGTTATGAAACAGAGCCAGTATGGAAAAGGAGGTTTCCCAGACCAGATACCAAACAAAAGTTTGGCCATCATGCTTCTTGGAGATGCACATAAGGTAATACAACTGTATAAAAGGGTAGAGTTTATTTCTATGGGAACCTTGAGACCTGGCAAAGATCCCATAGCTTAGTCACTATGCTCTGTTGCCTCTTCCTATACTGTTCTACCCTGCCCTCCAATCCCTCCAATAGCACTGTGGTTTAGTGATAGAGCACAAACTCTGGAATCAGGTAGCTTGAGTTCAAATCCTGTCCTCCTTCTTATTAACTGGGGCCAAGTTAATTACTCTCCTTATACTTTGGTTTCTTTATTTACAACATTTAATAATAACACCTCCCATTTTTCATAGGGATGTTAGATTTAAATAAAGTACTGCATCTGTAAGTTTATATATGAAGCACTTAGCCTCAAATGAAGTAAGTACTCAGTTTATACCAGCTACTGATATTATTTTTCTAGCTTTAATATTTATTTGAGAAAATAGATATCTGTTTTTATCTTTCAATATCCATTCTCAGGAGAGAATTGAATAAGCAAAAAGCAGGTCTTTCTGAGCACTCAATCCTTATTGTTTGCACATAAACCAGATTGTATGGAATAGAGAGAGTGCTAGTCCTTTCTCCTAGAATTTGATTCAGCAAATTTTACTTTTTTCATGAGTAAATAATCACGTTTGCATGGGCCCTTAGGTTTTAGTGAATGCAAGTCCCTTGTTTCACAGCCAGAACTTGTATGGAGCAATTTCCTAGCGAAGGTGCAACAGGAACCGGGTCTCCTGACTCCCAGTTTTTACTTGTTTTACCCACTATTGTACTTCTTTCCTTAAGAAATTCATTTTAAGATTAAAAAAACATCTAATGTTGGAGACCCGGGTCTGATTCCTGGTGCCTGCCCATGCCAAAAAAAAAAAAAAAAAAAAGATCTATTTAAAATAAATAAATTATTAAAACAAGGGGAAAAGTATAATTTTTAGCTTGCAGATAGGCATGGATTCCCAAATTCATTAAATAGAATCTGATAGACTCTTATTTTGTCTAATATACTATTATTTTAGTTGTAAGTTAGAAGTTAGAATTACCTGGGAAGATCATTTTGATGACTGTTCTCCTGATTTTTCACCAAAATCATTAAATCCTCTTGAAAAGAAAAAAAATAAAGAGAAAATGAATTATGGTTTAGAATAAACAGGAGTGTCAGAATCACTACAAAGTTGTCTTGTAACATTTGAGTCATACTTTTCTTCTCCAGATTTTTCTATGTCAGAAGGAAATAAGACCTAAGCTTTGCCTAATAATCTGTAGTTGACAAACCATAATTATCCCTTTGAATCTGCCAACGAATCTATTAGGTATCCAGTTGCATATAAGCTCTATGAGGGCAGGTATCTTGGTGCATTTATTCAGTAATGCATCTCCAGTGTTTAAAATAGTGCCAGGCACCTATTATGAATTAATAAATATTTGTGGAATGAAAGAGTGAATTTTTATCATCTCGTTTTTATATGAAAAAAATCCAAAGCTCAGAGATTGAACAAACTATCCAAGTCACATGACTGATTATTGCAAAGGACATTTTAATGCCAGGGCCACTGTACTCTACTTTTCACAGACTAGACACAAGACTGGTTGCCAAGAAGGCAAAAAAACCCTAAAATATGGTCTGTGAGGAGCTTATCATCTAATGAAGAAAACAGATACAATCAGATCCAAGTAATTTAAAGCAGTGTGGTAAAAAAGCTGTTATGAAGGTTCCCACAAAGCATTATGAAATCCCCAAATATTAATAACTACTATTTGTAGTAGGGGTATGTGAAATCTTCACGGAACTAGTCTTTTCAACTAGACCTTAAAAATTATTTGATTGTTGCAGGTAAATAGGCTGGATTTGGAACTGGGGCACCAGGCATTGCTAGGAGAGAGAAAAGCATGTGCAATGACACTAGGGATTTAGAGAAACGTGACCTGTTCTGACACAGAAATCATTTGTCATTGGACCATCAGTTATTTGGCTGGAGATGTGAGGGATGTGACTGAAAAATATATTGCAACAGGAAAAGACTAATGCATCTGTTCTTAATTTTGTAGGCAATGGAAATTCATAAAGGGTTCTGAGTAGCAGCAATCTGACCAAATTTGTGTTTTTGATAAATAACTCTGATGGTAGAGTAGGTAGAGGATGAATTGTAGATAAGAGAGCCAGAAAGCAGTGAACCTAATCAGAAACCTATCAAAAGAACTCAGGAAAGAGATGGTGAAGGACTCAACCAGAATGACTAGTCAATGGAGTTAAAGAAAAGGAACGATATAGGATAAAATTTAGGATTAGAATAGTCTGCATCTGGATGGATTCCAATTGGATGATGAGCAGAAAGGACCCAAGAACACCTGAGTTTTTGGATGTTGGGTAAATGGGGATGTGATGTATTAAGATACGGGACATGGGAGAAGGAGGAGACTTATAAATTTATAAATATAAGTTTGGGTTTAGACTAGTTGAGTTTGAAGTATTTGGTGGGAAAACTAGGTGGGATTTCTCTATCAAGCAAGTAATTTTTTTAATCTGAAGCCCAGGGGAAAATGACTGCAATAGAAATATGAATGCGGAAGCCATTAGATAATATGCAATATTCCCAGTGAGAACACTGTGGTCTGAAAAGCTAAGCATGAAGAAAAGTCAAATAAACAAATGAGAAAGACTGGCCAAAGTGAGAGAAAGCACCAGGAGAATGAAGTGTCATGGAAACCTGGGTAGGGAAAAGATTCTGAAATTTTAGGGGCTGTTCAAAGAGTCAGAGGGGCTAAGAATAAGTATATTTTTGAGAAAAGGGGCAAAGAAAATGCAGTTGGTATAGCAGCTTGGTGTTCCAGAAGGCAGGTGGCGGGAGAAACCCAATCTGGACACTGACTTGATAGCATATGTCTAACATTTAATATGTGCTGACACAGTAGTTAGGCATCAGATAATATTGGAATAAATGTAGCAAAATTGTCATTTTATGAAGCTCTACTGATTCTCTCATTCTCTTTTTTTCTAATTAAATTTCATTCAGTTCTTCAAGGTTCAAATTGCATATGATGCAATATGCATCTCTCTAAACACCCTGGCCCCAGTGACAGCTCTTTCCTCTTGAAATGCCTGTGATCTTCAGCTGATGTTTTCTGGCCAAACATTTTAGTTATCATTGCATTTGTTTATGCCATCTTACTGTAGGACTGCAAATTATTTGAGGATAAAGAATTTAGAGTCTAGATTTTCCCTTCACAGTTCTTCTACTTTAAACATATTAAGCACTTAAGAATACTTTGTTTCCTCCCTTTCCTCATCACCACTTATATTTATAATCTCTGCTTAGACAGGGAGTATGGGTGTACCTTAGGTCCTGGCTCCCTACCAGCTGGATTTGTCCCCTTGAGCAATGCTGTGGCCTTGAGCAAAGAATCCCAAGATTCTTCAGTCACATAGGGAGAGGTAGAGGCCTTTAGATCTGAACTCTAACATTCCTTCAGTTAATTAATCTATTAATTCAAACATTTATTGAGTGTATGATATTATGTGCCAGGTAGTACACTATAGTGATGAAATTGACAGACCTGGTTCTTTATTTCATATGACCACATATGACATACAGATGGTGATAAGTGTTATGATGATACTATAACAAGATAAAATAATAGAGAATAAAAGGGTGGGAACAGATGAAGACAGTATCAGTAAGAATGCCCGTACGGTAGTTTTTATTTTATTATTATTTTTTATTTGCATGGGCAGGCATCAGGAATCGAACCCAGGTCTCTAGCATGGCAGGTGAGAACTCTGCCTGCTGAGCCTCCATGGCCCGCCCCTGTAGAGCAGTTTTTTGAGCTTTAGGACAAAGCCCTAGCCATGTGAAATTCAGAGAAAGATAGAGCAAGGTGAAGAGCTTGAGATGGTTGTAATTACCAGGAACAGAAAGACATCTGAAACCAGAAGCTGGGAGAGAAGGACAGCAGACATTACCATGTGCCTTCCCATGTGGCAAAGGAACCCAGATGCCAGCTGCTTTCCTCCAAGAAAGTATCCTCTTCTTGGTGCTTTAATTTGGACATTTTCACAGCCTTAGAATTGTAACTTGTGACTTAATAAACCCCCTTTATAAAAGCCACTCCATTTCTGGCATACTGCATTCTGGCAGCTTTAGCAAACCGAAACAGGTCTTGTCCAAGGTCACCCAGTAAAATAGTGCCTATGTCAAGACCATCTAAGGGATTTTGTCCCTTGGTCGGGTGTTATTCCTCCTCCCTACTGGATCTGAGCAAAAAAAATATATATATATATATGCACCCACTTGATGGAAATGTGCTCACTCTCAAAAGAGTTCAGGGCAATTAATTTAGGTGAAAATACATCTTAAGGCAGGACCATATTTTTCAATTAAAAATGAGTCATTGGTATGTGCCACAAACTTTGTTTCTCATTCATTTTAATGCAGTGCAGTCATTATGGGCATACTCAAGCTTGAGATATAGGCTTATTTCATTGCTTACGTATTTTTGGACATAGAGCGGAGAATGAACTCGACTGCATTCTCAATGATCTCTGTTCCCAGGAGGCTTAGGAATTTTGGGAACTCTGGCTCTGAGTTTTTGCCTGAGTTATCTGGCTTCTCAGCTGGTTCATCATCTGAAAAACAGAACAGAGTTTCAGAGGTGATTATCAGCAATAAGAAAGGACTGTCTCTTTCTTTCTAGGGAACCCCCAGAGCCCTTTGCAACCTATACTCAGTAAGCCTTAAATTGTTATATTTATTGAATATTTAATACTTACCTGGTTAAACTCTTCACATGTGTTATCTTGCTTAGTCTTAAAAATAAACAGACAGGCAGGCTCCTTGATACTTAGGGTAGGCCTAGAGCCCACAGAGGCGAAGTAACTCAGGTAACGATAAGCACCTAGTAAATGCTGTACCAGGATTGAAAATGGGACTGTTTCTCCATATAAACTCCAGCCCAGTGGCAATGACAGCACTGAGGATAGAATAGTATTGAGCAGCATTTATTGAGCATGCACTCTATGACAGCCCTCTACCTGCACACTCATATTCTTACAACAATCCTTCTAGATAGGCAAAATTATCATACCAATGTTGAAGATAAAGAAATGGAATTTGACAGCAAGTTTAGAAGCTAGTTCAAAGTCAGACAGCTAAATAGTGGCAGAAATATAATTCACACCCTTGTCTGTCTGGTATTAAAAGTTGAATTCTTGACTACTTTGTGATTAAATGAAAAGTCCTTGGCAGAAAAGCTATGCTCTTATCACAAGTATGCTATAAGATTGAAACTAGTGTAATAACGATGATACAGAGAAATTCTGCCACTCGTACATCATATAATAATTTTGAAAAGAATGAGTTTACAAGCACTGTGTAATTTTACCCTGAACAATCTTACGGCATATGTGTTTTTTAGCTCACTGGATTGATAAACTGAAGAAATGATTATATGACTTGCATAAGACCTGGCAAATAGCCAGTGAAGGAAATGGGACCATAATTACAGAGCTCTTTAGAATGGGGGCCAAGGAGCCAGAGAATGAGATTGGTTAGCGAGGCCCCTTGGTTGGTTTTTGGCCTTTGCTTAATAGTTTTAATCGTTCAGATGAATGGAATGGAAGAGTGGCAGTTTACAACCAAGGGGCCCACGTGACAGGATGAAGTGGACCTTCATTTAATATTGTGGTAGCCTCAAATGTCGGGTTTCAAGATTTGGTAAATAAAAATACAGGCTTCCCAGTTAAATATGAATTTCAGATAGTTTTTTTTTTTTTTTTTTTTTTTTTTAAGGGTAAGAATGCCCATGCAGTATTTTGGGGACATACAGATACTAAAAGATATTCATTGTTTTTACCTGAAGTTCACCTGGCAACCCTACCACAAGTTTTGATTCAAGAAGTCCTAACTTCTAGACAGCATACCGAGTGATTTTGAATGAGGGAGATATAACTAGCTCTTCGTTTTGAGGCTTATCATTATATTAGATGCCTTACAGTTCTATTATATCTTAAAATAGAAACTATTATGGAAACATGTCCAGCATATTACAAGGCTCCTGGACCTCAGTTTATCACCTTCACCTTGACGGGAAACCTCGCTTGCCACTGGAGAACTCTGAGCATTTTTTTTTGCTGGTCTTTCCTGGGCCTCTCTGGGCTGGGAGCCACATTGAGGCAACAAGAGCCAGCAGGCTCTCCTGTGGGTTCTCAAACAACAGTGGGGCGCTGTGTGAGCTCTGAGAACCCAGTCCTGAAGAGGAGGGCTAGGGAGGGAGGAGAAAATATGTCCCTCTGCATCCTTCTCAAGAATAACTGGAAACTGGATGTAAGCCAGGCTCACAGGCCCAGAACTGCTGGTGGCCTCAAGGCCTTCATCCATTCCCTGCCTCGTCCTCCAAGATGAGGGCCCCCTCCTCCAGGCAGCCTTCCCTGACATAAAAAAATAGAAATTATTAGTAAAATATTAAGTCGTATTT